>NW_027210606.1:1642500-3112500 GCF_029030835.1 Brachyistius frenatus | reverse complement strand
AAATGAAATGTCTCTTCAATCTTTGACCCTCTTGGTCACATCCGTCGTGAACCGCGACATTTGAAGCAAAAGGAAAAAGGATGCGATTTGGAAGGAGTGCTACACTTAACGCTACAGTTCCTTTTAGTGCCTCTTCTTCTTCTTGTGAATTGCGGATGGACAGAGCAATTATCGCCACCAACCCTCCTGGTGGATCAGTCGATGCCACGTATCTTCTGCTGCACAGAGAATTGTGGGTCAGAAGAGCCAGAGAAGCATGTTGGCCCACATATTGAAAATTACTGCAGTAATACAATTTTTCAATACCCTGGTATTTTTGACATACTGCATTTCAAATAATATGTATTGAGACATACAAAAACTTCCCTGTGGCATAGGCTACTAATTATTATGGTAATATGGTTAGTAGAACACGTTTTTAAATGACTGACATTTTACTGAGAGAAATGTATTACATTACAAGACATTAAAAACGGAAACACTGATTACAAATTTTAGCATGTCTTTGCAAGTTCTGGTGAAAAACACGTTTGTTAAATGCAAAGATATTGTACCAAATTATTTATTTTTTAATTTTTATATATATATATATATTTTTTTTTAAATCTTTATAGACATTATACTTTTTGTTCATCCCCAGAAGCCACTGAGGAACCACTATAATCATTCCCTCCTCTCCCCATCATGTTCCTACTGTTTATGTTGACCTCTCAAAGGCTACATGAAGCCAGCGAGCCCTGCCTGATAGGATTATAGCCATAAGCGTTTGTATTTGTATGTAGGTTTCTATGGCTGCCTTCCTGCCCCCCCCCCCCACCCCCACCCCGCCCCCTCTCTTCCTCTTTGTGTGTGCGTGTGTGCAGCAAAGTGTCCTAACTGAGCGGTGAACATGGTTGAGTAATATAAAGCTACTTGAACGCGCAGACAGATGGAGAGATGGAAATGAAAGGGGAAGAGAGAGGATTGTGTACCACTCTCAGCACTCCAGGTGAAGAGCTCCCAGACCATTTTATGTCAAGCGCACCAAATAGTTCTGTATTTGATCGTGGACCCCCTTTTGATAAGTTTGCGTCCTTACCCCACATTCATAATGTCAGCAACCTGATTGATGGGCTGCTCTTTTCTGACTGTGAGAGGCTCTGATTTGAAGTGTGGTTCAGTGTTTTTACAGCAGCAGTACAGCCTAATACAAACTACCTCTAAAGGACAGACTGTCATAATAGTGAAAGCATACAAGTTGTAGTTTTTTTTTTTTAATAAAAGAAATGGAAAACGTTAAGTCTAAATTGTCAGAGCTATGATTCATGAAATAAAATCCCAGAAACACGGACGCATGAAAGTCTGCGTGGCTGTACACACCGAGCGACTGCGAAAACTTTTCTCAGTCGACAAGCGTGTTCAACCTTCTGACCTTACACGCATCAGTCGCTCAGCTCAATTGGAAATGAATGGACTTGTTGATCGTGTTGTGGGCAGTGTTAACATGTGGTGAGGAACCGAATCTGAGAAGGCTTTTGTTGTTCACTTGACACAGAATTGTATAATTATATACCACAGAGGGAGTCAAGACAGAGGCATCCTAGTGCAGTGAAGTCCAAGCATTGTTTTATAGGGAAACTATGTAAGAAACTATTCAAATGTTTAAAGACGGATTGCACTCAGTGAATTATCCACCGTACTGGATGTGATGAGGTAGTTTGCTATTTATAGTAAATGACATATGGTATGGGGTGCAGTATATTAAGGGTATATCACAAGTGTTATTGTCATTTTCTTTATTTACTTCTTTGCTGATTATACAACTTGGTTTATCTTAAAGTTTCCTGTTCTGAGTGAATAATAAAACATTGTCATTTCGAAGACAAATTCATGTGAACGTTGGTTTGGTCAAACAAAGTTATGATCGCCACTGAAACCAAATTCTAATACATAGATACATAGAATATATTTAAAAAACAAATCCTTTAAATGGCGATGCTGTGGAGCTAATTCTGATGCCGTGTTTCCAGATTTGTTGGACACCAAAAAGCCCAAGCAGACTTGTGAACCCTTTGTAGCATCGTACATTTTTATTTGTGTAAAAAAAGTAAAAATTAAAAAAAATCACAGTGCTATTTCTAAACAATTTGAATAAAAAAAACATTCAATTTAGTTGTACTACAATGACATTTAGTTTTCTTGGTCATCATTTATTAGTCGTTAGCTGAGTCTTCTGATCAAGGTACCATTATACTGCCTGGATGGGGCCGAAACTTTCATCACAGAATACCTACTTATTGATACAAAATATTTTCCATATATCTACTTCCATATAAAGTAGCTGAATTGGTTGTAAACCTGATATAGTTTGATGCAACTTTGTCTCCCAGAAATTGTATTTGCTTACTACTAAATGGTTTTCCCTAACTCCAGTAAAACAACAGTTTTGACACCAGTGAATTTGTACGAACAAAACCAATAATGAAAGTTTTCTAAAAGCACATTGTGACCTTATAAGACCACATTAGCACACTGCATCTCAGCTGTTTAGTCAACCAAGAAAATGATTTGTAGATGTACGTGAATGATGTACGAATTTGTAGCATGACCTTCTCATTTGAGTATTATCAAAAATATCTGCATTCTTGGTCACTACAATATGCCAGGCAAAGTAAACAATAACCAAAACACACTGTTATAAGGAGCACCAGAGATGCAGATTAAAAACAGGCTTAAAAACGAAGCTTTCCTCACCTGCACCGAACATCACCTGAACTTACACAAAATGGTATTGTGTGGCACTGAGAAAACAGCATGAGTCCCCCTAAAGCTCCACACGGGGCCCTCACAACCACCAAGCAATTGACTGAAGTGGTGCACAACAGCCTCGACACACACTGTGCTCGTACTCAGTGCAGGAAAACAATTTAAGATGTAATTAGTGTCTGGATGTATGTGTGCTCATTTCATCCTGCACAGAATGTTTTTACAAAAAGGTTGCAGACCTCACATTTTCTTGTTTACTGCAAGTGTAATAATGACAACGCAACAGCCGCCGCGCTCAACAAAGTGTCTTGTTTTACTTTCTCCCACTGATGTAATATTAGTCACACATTAGGGGTACTTGGCTAACTGCAGTGAAAAGGATCACAGTGGGTTTCTGGCGGAAAGTACACTACTCTAATTGCCTTAAACCTCTTTCTCCCTTCAACCAGTCGATATTCCTGCAGTGTGTTGTGTGTTGTGTGTGTGTGTGTGTGTGTGTGTGTGTGTGTGTGTGTGTGTGTGTGTGTGTGTGTGTGTGTGTGTGTGTGTGTGTGTGCGTGTGCGCGTGTGCGTGTGCGTGTTCCACCGGTCAATAAAGCGTGTGCTAAGAGGCAATTGGTTGTTTTTCCCCAACTTGACACGTTAAATGCAGTCACACTTCAGGTAAACACACACAATCGCTCTCGCAAACAGACACACACACACACACACACACACACACACACACACACACACACACACACACACAACGCTTGGGCACACACGCTACGAGGCTATTGGGTAAACGGTATTGATTCTGTCCTGTTTTCAACTTATTTTCCCTCATAACCCCTCGGAGCTCCATCGCACTCACTCACTGTCGAGTGTGGAGAGTCTCTTAAATCACTCCCACATGCAAACACAAACATTTATTCACAAGTGCAAGCACAGAACGACAAAACGTTGTTGTAAATGCCGTTTGTTGACCCAAATGAAAAATAGATGATGGAAAATGTCCACTGATGACTTGAATTATTTACTTTTAAAGCCACTCTTGCCCAGTCGATGTATTGTCTTTTGCTTCCAGTCGATCAGTGGTGGTGTCGACAGAATTTAATTGGTTTGAGGTGAGTTGCTCCAGTTCCTCCTCCACCGGTGGTGTTTGTATCAGTTTACAGGTTGGATTGGTTATACAGTCTGTGCTGGTTTGTTCAATACCGTCAGGGTTTATATCTCAAACTGTGGCCCATGCACTAAAAGAGTCCTCTTGACATTAAATGAAAGGACAGTATTTTTACAACCTGGTTTGTTTTTTAGGTAATAAATTGGATTGCAGAGATCAGTTTTTTTTACAAACTGAGTGATTGTCTGAGCGCTGCTGAGCTTTGCCCTTGAAGTGTAACTGCATACCAGGACTCAGCCGTAACTTTGTTCAGAACATGTTCTTATCAGTTATAAGAAAGGGTCAAAACTACAGAAAACAACCCAGGTTGTTTTTTATTCCCTTTTATAATGTTGCATTGGGACCAGTTGAAAGACACATAGTGTATAGCTCATATTTTAAGGCTCTAAAACCAGAGCTGGATATTTTACTGAAGAATGATTGACACAGATAAAGCAGGGTCACTCACTCTTTAAATATGTCAAGCCAGTATCACGTCAAAACGTGTGATAGCTACATTGGTTTAGAGTGTAAAACATATTAATTTCAACCATAACGGCTCACAAATTGTGCACCAAAACCACATGGTTATTTTGCCAGGGTCCCAGTTTGGCTAGATTTAGGCACAAAAACTAGCCTACTAGGTTAGGTTTAGTAAAAGATCATACCAAATTATGGTACTTAAGTAATGTTACATCCTTAAATTATGCTGCACAAGTTAAATATGTTACATCGAATAAATCCACTTTGATTTCTGCAATAGTTTCCGGGGTGAAAGTCCCATGTTTGATCCATCCAACTCCCTGTGATCTGCTTTCTATTCTGACTTTTCCACTCTTAACACTCAGTTGCCAGACTTCCTTCTATAACATCCCACTCTTAAACGTTGTTACTGTGACACTAATACATTTTATTCTGCGGACCAACGTAGCTTTGACACATTTGAACGTGAAACTGGGTTGTTTATTTTCCGTACTGACGAGCTGCAGTAAGAAACAGTACAAATAATACCAAAATGATTTAATTTGATACATTATCAATTAATTCATACAAAATGCAATAAACACTAAATCGAGTCAATATTTGCTTTACAGCAGCACCAGTTCTCGACAGTAGACTTGCACACACATTTTTAAGGTTCTTGACATGTAGGTTGTTCCATCGTGGAGAACATGCCTCAGTTCTTCAGTGGATTCAGTCTTCGTGTCTTCTGGCTCTTAATATAACCCCAGACTGACTCCATGATGTTCAGATCACGGTTCTGCCACCATCTGTTCTCTGACTCCTCATTTTGTTTGTTACTGTGTTTGTGACTCCCTAATGTGTGTTGGATCAAAATCTAAACATCTTAAAGTTCCTACCTCTTTGCATGGTGCTGTATATGTAAGTAAATCTGTAACACCTTCTAATTAGTAATTACACTCAAGTCATTCTCATACATTTATACACCAGAATACATGTTTGGTGTTTTTGTAATTTTGGTGAACAGGTCCTTTAAGATCAGCAATAACTTCTTATTGGTTGATGAACAATAGTAGTTATGGTTGGCAGTAAAGCAGCGAGGACCAGAGCTGGGAGGGGAGCAGTGTTTTAGAGATGCAGGAGTGTGAGCTTTGACACCCTTGCAGCGTCCAAGAATAAATAATTAGTGGAGTTGGCACCGGAGAGGACGGGGGACAGAGATGTCATTATTTACGCCAGATTATGGACACATACACACACCGCCTCACACAGGCTTGTGTGTACACACACACACACACACACACACACACACACACACACACACACACACACGCACACACACATGCTTGCAGATGTACAGCGGGCCACGAACAGCTTTTTTCGTTTGGCAGGGAGCCTTTAGATGCATCAGATATAGATTCTCATTGTGGCGCGTCAGTGGAGAGTCCACTGCTTTGTTCTTTATGGTTTTCCTTCATCTTTAGCCACGTTAGCAGTGTGACTGTAGGGAAGACAATATCTGTTATTTCTCCACTGTGGTGACTGAAATATTTCAACAACTGGACGGATTGCCATTAAATCTTATACGGACGTTTGTGCTCCCTCCACTTCACGTCTAGCGCCACCAGCAGGACGACACGTGCACCTCAGAGTAAACTATCTCAACAACTGGCTCATCATGAACATTTTCCACAGATATTCACGATCCTCTTTTCCCCTCCTTATTTTCTTATTATCTTCTTATTTCCCAGATTGTCTTTTAAATCCTCCCTCCTTAAATAATGCACTACCTCTCCGTGCCACTCTGTCCTCCTGTTCACCCCACCCCACCCCTGAGCTGCCCCACCCGTCCTTCTCCAACTCATTTGAAGTGGACATCCAGACGTTTGTAGACTCACATCTGGAAACAGCATTTAGCTCTGGTTGACTCTCAGGAAGTTTTCACACTTCACGACTCATTAACCTGCAGGCCTCCCAAGCAAGAGAGAGGGCAGCGGAGGAAGTGAACGGAGGAGGAGGAGGAGGAGGAGGAAGGAAGGACAGACAGGGGTTTGAAGAATCGTCCGAAACCAAGAAAACTTGAGCTCAGCCAAAGTTAAAGTTGACTCTACATTTGACACAAAAAGGTGCTCATATCAGAACTAAAATCTTTGTCTGATTTAATTGGTTGGTGTCAGTTGAAATCACAAAAAGTTTTAATTGCTGACAGCTAAAAAAAAAGGAGTTAAAGAAGAACAAACATAATATGGAGGTGAGCTGTGAACAACACCAGAAAAACACATCGGACTGAGCACAAGAATGAGGGGTGATGAATTAAAGATGTGCGTGTGTGTGTGTGTGTGTGTGTGTGTGTGTGTGTGTGTGTGTGTGTGTGTGTGTGTGTGTGTGTGTGTGTGTGTGTGTGTGTGTGTGTGTGTGTGTGCGTGCGCGTGTGTGTGTGTGTGTGTGTGTGTGTGTGTTGTCCAGGGTGTCTGTGTCCAGCCCTCTGTGAGTAATGTGTCTGAGAGAGGAGCTTTCCTAATGAAACACTTTTCCCGGAGTGATAATTACACCAGTAGAAAGCAAGGACACCTCCAGTCAATGTGTGAAACTTAGCTTACTAAAACACAAAGTTTCTCCCTGGCTGCTGTGTGTGTTCATGTGTGTGTGTGTGTGTGTGTGTGTGTGTGTGTGTGTGTGTGTGTGTGTGTGTGTGTGTGTAGGAGGTTGACATTATGAGCTTTGCTTAAAAATCAGCCCAATAAGTGAGAGCAGACCTTCTTAGATGCGTTTGTGTTTTTTCTTTTGCAGGGATACACGAGTTGACGTGAGAAACTGATTTTAAAGATTATTATTATTTGTTTGGTTTCTTTGTCTTTATTCGAGAGGAGCGGTAGAGGCAAACAGGAAGTGTGGGGAATGAGAACAGGGGGAGGACATGCAGTGGAGGTCCGACCGGCCGGGATTCAAACCGGGGACTAAAACGGTATCTGCCGTAACCCCTCAGGCATCAGGTCGGCCCTGCAGCAGCTGATTTTTACCTTTTCAATTTCTATAAGTTGACTGTATATCACAGCTGCTTTCTGTCACAGGGAGTCAAAACTAAAATTATTTTAACTTTGCCTTTTATCTCCCATCTCCCTTTGGTTTGCTCTTCCCTTCTCCCTCTCTGATTTCAATCTGTTTGCCACGCTGACTGACAGCCTCCGCATGCTTTCTCTGCATGTCACAGTGGTTGAAATCTCACTGAGGGGTCCGATGCAGATAAGCAGTGAAGATGTGGATAAGCAGTGACAGAGCTGGGGCTTAGATGGGGGCGAAGAGAGGAAAGGGAAGATAACCATTTTTTTCAATATGTATTGGAGATGCACAAACACACAAAAGATACCTGTGTCCTTAATGGATTTTGCAGGAAATCTTGTATCACACTTCAGCAGCCAAAGTATTTAGTTAAACAAATCAGACCTAGACCACCAGAACAATTCAATTATTTCGCGTGACTTTAATAAATGTTTGATATGCATTACATGGGAACTTTCTAATTCAAATTTTACGATTTAACAGTTAGGGCTTTTCCCATTAATTCTCGACACACAAAGTTACAATTTGAATTCGGAGCGTTTATTAAATAAATATGAAAAAGTCAAACAAAATTATAGTAGGAGTAGGATAGGGTGGAGATTAGTGCACATGAGTAAAACAAAAGTTTCAACTATCGGTGCGTTTATAATACAAAACTCCTGGCATGTGCCGCTGGGATCTGGCAGATGGAGTATTTAATTCTTTGCTTTAATAGATTTTTCTGCCTTTTTGGAAATATGGAAATCTCTTTCTTTAGCACATGGAGACTTTTCCACATAGTGGGAGCAAATCTCTTTGTTTGTCCTGCTCTCTCTGTTGATGAGATTTGGAGTCTCTGTAATTTCTGTAGACATCCGTAACGCTTTACAAGTGACAGATTTACAAACAGTAGCATCTGGAGACTCTACTTATGGCTGGCTTTTACTGCCTGTTCAAAACTCCTCAGAAATTCAAGAGTTACTGCCCTGTGGGATCGACTTCTGACGAATTATTTTGTGTGTTGTACAAAAAGAAATCCTAACCAAAACTGTGATGCACCAGAAGCAGTTAATCCACCATCCCTGTGTAGCTTAAATGAAATGGCTCAAACACAACAGACTTCTTCAAAATGTATTTTACTTACTTATTTTTACATTACATGTACTTAATGTCCATTTTCATTACCTTTTCCCTACATATTTCAGTTTGGAGGAATAAATGAGGCGCTCCAACAAGCAGTTTTTCCTTTGGCTAAAGTCAGGTGGGGGTTGATGTGATCGGGGATATAAGCAGTGAAGCTCTACCTGAGATCTTTAGCTCTTTCAAATAATTGAAATATTCTGGAAGGGAAGAAGTTTTCAATCATTTTAATGGTACTGCTTTTGTTTTCACTGTAAAATCCATATTGTTTACACGTGATTGCGCCCATATGAAAACACATGCTCCTATGTATGTTGGGATTTCACATGGACAGGACATGTTTTCACATGTCATATGGGACATGTTAGATACATGGTGTTTGACATGGCACCAACGCGCGAGATGTGTTTTACAACTCATAATCTCACATCTGCCTTTTTCCTTTTAACAGCGTGATAACAGGAGACGAGGTCAGCGGGTCACCTGTATATTGTTTTTAGTGAGGATGACCTTTTCTCTTGGCCCGGTGTAGGTGCAAATGTGGACAAATGCGAGAGAGAGATGTTTTTGATATTGTGGGGAGTTTGCATTGAATTTTTTGGAATGCAAGTTATGTAATTATTAAAACTAACTGAACCTTTGTAGCTACACACCCAACAAAAGGGGGAAAGCGATCTGAAGTAATGTCATTAAGGATGAAACATATTGTATAAAACTCTATAAACATATCCATCCTCAAATCTATTTCTATATTGCTGAGATGATTGAATGATGAAATGATAAATTAATGATAGAAATGCATGCCAACTGCTACATCCAGTATTTTGTAGCTGCAGAGTCATTAACATAATTGCCTTGTCTGTTTAAAGGCCCTCATCATTTTCAAGTTCAATTTGCATAGCATGTCTAAAACATTACCCCGTCATTGTAAAATTCAGCTTCCACCATATTGTACAAGAACAAGGCATTTAAATAAATCAAATCTAAAAACAAGTTCAAATCCAATTTAATAGTGACCTATTTACACAATGACTGTATTGAAGATGTACCGTAAATACTTGTTACACGGCAAATTAAATGTTTTAAATACATGATTAGGCTCGTCTGCTGTAGACTTGGTGGAGGTACAGTTTACTGTCATTTGTTGTGTTTTGTCACTAAACTCTGTGTACTTGTAAAAATGATAACGAGGTAGGTTGCCCAACAAAAGCAGCAGAAAGGTGAGACAGATGTCAATCAAACATCGTTTTAATGCACACACTGTCCTAAGAAGAAAAGCTAAATCCTGAATGACTTAACAATAGGTGTGCAGTGCCTTTAGATATGTACAGGCAAAATTAAAGTATGTAATTTCACCAAAAATATGAAGCATTATCACTGATTAAAGTACCAAATAGACCAAAATTAACTTAAATTAGTTTTTTCTGTTGGCCCTTATGTACTTTCACTGAAGTATTTTTTTTGAGTACACTATCTTGTGTTGCTCCTTCTACCCTGAGATGAGCATTTGAATACTTCTTACTCCAGTGGTAAGTACCACTCGGTCGCACCTGCAGGGGCCAGTCAAATTCTTTGGGTGGCATCGAGGAATTTCAGATTACGCAAGGAAATACTAAGGTAAAAACACTTGGTGGTGAATAATAAATCGCAATCTGATTCCTGGGCCAGATTTAGATGAGTATCAGATTGTGATATTGACATGAGCTCAACCAAGCAACTTTTAATTAGCCCATGTAATTCCCACTTGAATGCATCAATTAAAAGTGTTGGTTGATACTTGCTATTAACTGATAACAAAGGTTACATGTACGTCCAGCTCATCATCACCTGTATCTTTAAATCTTCGAATCATAGCCTCGAACAAAAAGTATATTTTAAAAGTCAAGGTTCTATAATACACCACACATTAGTGACAATACTCAATTTCTTTATTACTTTTATCCTTTCAATATATTTAATGATAAACACATGGCCTTCCATTTTCAGTTTTATCACAAAATAATGTAGTTCCTTGATGTAACTTCAGTTCTATGAGTATATGCATAAAGCCTGAGAGGGCAAAACAAATACTTAAATAAATTGCTAATCTCAATACAAACCAGCATCCACAATATACACTCATCTGCAGTCAGAATAAATGCAATGCAAACGGACAAAGAACGGCCTTTCAACTAAATGAACCGAACAAAAACTTTAATTCCCCGACGCAAAGTGATTCAAAAACAGATTAAAATAATTGGTGCTTTGTCAGTTGTGGTGCCCTGTATTTTTGTTATGGGGCCCACTGCCCCCCTGGCCACCCTTTTGAGGCTCCCCTGCTCCAATTGGTGTTCATTAGAATCCACAAGCAAGGCGAATGAAAGGCCACTTATTATCTGGCCAATTAATTCCATGATTGCTTTCAAGTGAAATTATCTCATCCACTGTTGTGGAGTGCAGGTTAGGCAGCAGGAGCCACTAAATGTAGAGAGATACTGTACTTCAAGCCTCCTGTATGTTTCCTGAACGAATCAGATATACAGTATATTAAAAAAAAAAAAACCCAGCTCAACTCTTTATTTCAGGAGTTATTAATTTGCTTGAAAATTAAACAATTCCTGTCAGAAATGTTAAGTACCTGGGATTCATGGGCAAACATTTGATAAAATATGTTTCTTCAGTTAATTGAACTGGTGAGTATTTCATTTCAATCATATGGAAAATTCTGTGAAATCCTCATCCATAAATATTAACATTGTGATTGATGCGAGTCTCATACTGCTCTTTTTTTTTTTTTTTAACGTATACCAAATGTTAGCAGGATAAAAGACCATACTCTATATTATGGTCTCTTCAACAATCTATATATCCATCACATATCTTTAAAATATCTGATTCCACAGCAAATCACGAATGTCTCGTGGAACTCGTGAAATAGGCTCATAGATCTTTTATATCATTATATAAAACTTTTTGGCATTAAATGTGGTGTCAACATCTGCACAATATTCAGAACTTATACTCTGTTGAAGACCTAAACAAAAGGGAGAAAATATATTTTCATCATCTGCATACATAAAACGTTTAATCATGAGATAATGAAAACCGTGTGCGGTCGGTGCCCAGACATGTTGTCTGTATACAGATTAAACAAGAGTGGAGATGATACAGCGCTCTGTCTAACCCTATTACTGAAAAAGTCATGACTACCTCACCTACTATGATCTACAGGGTCCGACAGTTATACTACAAGACCAACATAGACCTGTTTAAAGTAGGCAATATAACTGTTTGTAATTTATTATATAGCAAAGACATATATCTGTGACAGCAGCTTTTCCAATTGCTATTTATTAGCAGAAGAAAGTAATAAACTCTCTAATAGAATTAGTGATTTTTCTTCGGCTTCTCTAAGATGTTCAGGATGTCATCAGTTCCATGCCACTAATTGTTATACTTCATCAGGTCTCATGCACTAAAGTCAACATTATCAACAGAAAACATTTTTCTATGCACACAAGAAACATAATGCCTCTGCCACAATTGAACAATTTCATCATTTCATGTTAAAGAAATTAGCCGTTCATTATAATCGTTTCTGCAAAACCCTGGCAAATGACTGTCGTCAGAGTACTTTGATTTATTTTACGGAAACTAAAAGCTTATTTAAAAATAGCATTTGAAAATAATGCCAGATTATAAATAAAGCCGTAGTTTGCCAGCCTCAACCAACAGCAGAGTTCAGCTGCAGGTTCAAGTGAACTGATTTAAACAGCTGAATTATTGAGTTGTTAGCCCACGGTTAAGGCGAGGGCAACCGAACTGTGGGCTTTTTGATTTAATGTCCATTGCCACGTGCAGTTACTTCCCCAACTTTTTATGTTCCCCCCCTCCCCCCTTTCTACCTTTGACTTTTTATCAATGAATCACATTTAGAACACATATGGCGGATGATTTCTGACGGGTTGGAAGCACTTTAACGGCATGTCATCAAATATCATCAATGTAAAAAATGAGGACGTTTACTCGTGGAACCTCACATAACCCTGCACTTCACTGTTATTATAAGTTCTGCCGCGTTGACAGTGAAGCAGCAAGGAGCACCTTTCACTTCCCTGCATGGATATATTAAGTCTGTTTTCTTGGCACCATGGATGGATCATGAGTCACAGGGTCCCTGGACGCACATCGGTAAAATGTCCCCCATCCTGCTGAACATAACTCAGTTCTCGTTCTAGTTAACATCAGTAGCCCATTCATTCTTTAAATAGCCTCCTGTATGGTGCTGGACCATCATTTTTGTAACTTTTGAAGTGTTATTCTTTCATTTAAAGGGCTTTTCGAATGTCATTATGTTTACTGTGACAGTCAGTGTGTCCTGTGCATCTGTATTACGTAGAGAAAAAAGAACACAAGCAAAAGAAAAATAAAGGCTGGTATTAGACTCACCATGGAAAAAATATCAATATTTATGGACCCTGAGCATGTGGAAATTGCGGTTACGGTCCCTTCAAACAGTGTTTCTGTCCCAGGCGTGCCCCCCTACACCTCTGGGTTGGTGCCGCTCACTCGGTAATCCATGCATGTTTAGGACCAATAACTGCAGGATATAATCCTCTAATTAAAATGTACATTTTTGCCCCAGTGTAGATCAGACATATGCTGGGATGGACCTCATCTCGTCTTTATTTTTCAGTGCAGCAGGGACACTGAGCAAATCGCTCCCATTTCACACAGAGAAGAGGTGAAGGAGGTACGTTGGAAAAGGAGACGATGAGACAGATACAAATTTTAAACACGATCCTTCAACATTCATTTTAGCAGCCAGTGAGGAGAAACTGTGTCGAGAAAACTAGCATGCGGATCATGGTTCGCCAGTGTCACCACGTACTGGATGCTGCTGACGGCATATAAAACCTGCTGTTGTGCCGTTTCTATCAGTTTGAGGAGTCATCAACATCTGCCACTAATGATTGGTTAAGTTTACCCCAGATATTTTTTTGTCCAGTTTTGTTTTAATACCATAGTTAATGATTTTGCTTATTAGCATAACGAATACTCTCCTCCATTAATACACTGACTGGTCACTAAAACCCTTCCATTAGTCCCCCAGTTACAGTAAATGTCTTTTGTCACTTTATACAGGATAATGAAATGAATTTGGAAGTTGTTGATTTTACAGGTGTGTATTTCATGCTATAGATCCATTAGCATAGAAAATCAGGCCTGAAACCATTTTAAGCCAAAAACACTATCTATCATGATATTGTATTCATCACTCTAGCTGTCACCTACACAACGACCTGAACCGTAGACCGATTAAAACGTTCAGTCGAGACGTTTTAAAAGCTTTTTCGTCACAGCCGACACGTCTGTATAACCTGCGCTCTAACCTGCTGCATCCTTCATCCACTCGGCTCAAAGTGAGGTAGACACACAATGAAAAGGTTTCATGTGTTCATTTGAAAGTGATCAATTGTGAAGGCCGTATGCTAAAAACAGCTGAGTCAGCACTGACTGACTGCTGGATTTGCCAGACTAACGTTTGCAACTGAAGACACTACGAAAAACCCCATAATGCATTTGGAAACTTTTCACTAGGGCCAATAATAAATCACCATTTGTGTCAAATATGGCCGCTGTGATGTCCCAGTGCTGAGTCAGGCAAGTCAGCTGGAGGAAATTAGTCAGTACTGTTGTAATATTAATGATGGAGTCAGAGGTGCAGAGTACATTTACTCAAGTACTGGTACTCATTTGAAGCTTGTAGTTAAGTTAACTATTTCCATTTTATTCTACTCGTATTACTACTTTTCTGCAATTATGAGAGAAATACTTTTTACTCGACTACATTTTTGTGTGACAGCTCCCATTACTTTACAAATTGAGATTTTACACACAAAACATTAGTTCAGCTTGTAAAATGTGATAATAAATAGCATTAAATAGTGAGAATGCTACTTGTCCATTTATGCACCATGATATTTAAATCTGCGAGTTTCTAAAGGTTTTGACCATCAGTGGTGAGAAAGTCAGACATAAATGTGACCGGCTTTGAGACAGTTAGAAAGATCTTTAACTAAGATATTTCCCAGGAATACTGAGGTGAAAACTTCAGTTTGAAAATGTATTTACATTTTTTTTTTTTTTTTTCAAAACAGGTTACAGTTTTACTTATATTTCAAAAGAGAGCCTTTATGTGGAGCTGGCAAAAGGAGACAACAACTTTATTCTAAATGTTTCACCCCTGCAGCTGGAGGTCAATGAGTGCTCAAAATAACTAGTCCTTTACTTCTATGCTCCATTATTGTTCTAATTTACAACATTTCAGATGGAAATATTGCTTTTTTTTTTACTTCACTACATGACAGATTCAGTTACTAGTTACTTTGCAGATTCAGAATTTAGTTACTAAACATGAATCAGCATTGTTTATTTACCAACATCATGTAAAATATTTAATTCATCCTCGACCCACTACAACAATAAAATACTACTTTCAAACTAATGCATCAATAATTCAATGAAATACATGAGAATATACAAGCAAATACTGTACCTTTGTTGTACTTGTATTGTACTTGCATGTTTTCTGCTGTACTTACTCCATACTAGTTGAAAAATTGCATTTGTCAGCAGAAAACACATGATCATCATAATCATATAAACCACCAGAGTAGTTAAATTGGTGGCAGCTTTACCATCAGTAATAAAGTCTAATCATATAACAACCAGGTAATGACAACTTTTACTTTTAGGATAAGTGTGATTTTTTTTTTTTCTGCTACAATAATTATTCTGTACTTTTGGATTAAGTAACTTTTTGGAAAGAGGGCACTTTAAAAGTAGTGGAGTACATTTGATCTCTATTTTTGACTTAATCTGAGTACTTCTACCTTCCCTGAATACAACACCTGCTGCTAGTTTTCTGCAGTAAGTACACTGACACTGAACATTATTGCCAATGACTTACCACTTAAACATAATTTCCAGTACTAATGACATATTTCAACTGTGTTATATTTCCTCAAGGGTCTGAATACTTCCTCCATCACTTTACAGTAGAGCATTTTTTTTTTGTTGAGGTTATGGCAGTCTAGCTATAACTGAGACAAATATTGATGATCAATATCAGATGAAATTGTTTTGTGTGTTTGAATCTTTTGTCAGGACGTGTCTCTGTCACTTCTTTGCTTCAGTTAAACCCAATCAGTTGGTGCCAGACCTTTATTGAACAATTTGTCTCTTAGATATTGTACATAAATAGCACTAGCTTTGTGTGTGTGTGTGTGTGTGTGTGTGTGTGTGTGTGTGTGTGTGTGTGTGTGTGTGTGTGTGTGTGTGTGTGCGCGCGCGCGTGTGTGTGTGTGTGTGTGTGTTTAAGTCTCTGATGCTGAATCAATGCGACACCTCAGGGATGGCACAGTGGATGGGAGGGGGGGCGGGGGGTCGTACTGTGTGCCAGGCTCGTTCCTCACATTTCTTTTTTTTTTTTTTTTTTTTTTTTTTTTTTTTTTTCCTGAGGAGGGGTGTGCGCGAAATAATACCCGCTCATTAGGAGCGCGCCGGCTCCTGGTTAATTCATCCTGGACTGTCATGGGCTTGTGTACGACCCCCGGGTAACACATAAATCACGCGCGGAACCAACCGGTCGAGCGGCAAGCTTCGTGCCCCTAACGCCGCTGATTTATCAACCAAATTACTGCGAGTCCTGCACGGCCCCAACACTTTGCCGAGGAAATCACCGACTAACCCCTGAGCGAACCGATTTATTGAAAAGCTGTCCCCCTCCACTTCCATCTCCCCGCCCCGCCCCGCTTTCTGTGTCACTCCACTCATCTCTCACTGACTTAATTAAAATCTATCCCGTTGGCTCGTTGGCATTTATTACAACCACTGGGCTAATGAAACAAAGAACACGACCAAACCAAAGCTGCTTTGTGCCCACAAACGTTCATTACACTGCAACACACACCGGCTCCTGACTGTATTGGCAGTTAAACAAAGTGGGCTTATTGTGTGTGTCTGTCAGCGCCCGCAAACACCAGAGAGAGCTTTGAGAAAACTATTAAGTGAAAATTAACCCTTGTGTTTGTTGACATTGGCTTTGCTTCCTCGTTACTTGGTGTCCTACAAATCTCACTTCCGCATGTGTTAAAAATAACAGCAATAACTGCAAAAGTAAACGCAGTCTTTCACCTCATTAAAAAGCAAACATGTAAAGTGTTGAAGTGTCACCCTTCTTCTGTTTGCTACAATCTCGGCTCTCACTTTTGATGGAAGATACAGAAAGGACCACAAAGCACTGTTATTACACCAGATAAGGACGTGATATCAGGTTGTATATGTGACCTAAATGAACAAATATAAACCCCTTTGTTGGCCAGAGACACAAATAAAGAAGTACGTTATACGCTTGGGAGGCAATATTTAGTTCTGGAAACACTAATCTCTTCAGTTTGAGGTCAAACACCCTGTAAATAAAACTCCAAGAACATAAATCCATAAACACTCAGATATTTGGGATTTGGAGGATGAGGAATATTTGTTAAGTGTCAGCAGTTTAAAATCATGATTTGAACGATTCTAACAAATTAATGACAAACTAAGGATGTACTAAACTAATAAAACAACTCAAAAAAAAATAAAAAATAAATTAAAAAAAATGAACCAGCTTGATGAGTTAAGTCCCAAACTAATGTTTGTGACATTTTCAAATTGGTTTCACCTCAAATTTAGTTTTGTTACATTCATATTTTCTTTGAGGTATTGATTTGAAAGAAAGTTTAGGCCTATACTGATATATTTCATTTAATAAATTGAAATGAGTGATGTAAAATATAGATGTATGATTTAGGTGAACTAACTTCTTTGCTTTATGAATGTGCATCAAAAGTTGATCTTGACCTTGGAAATAGAGGTCTGACTAAATTTTGTTCCACTTTTCTGGAGCTCTTCATCTTTGTTGGCTACAATCTCTGATTGGATGATTGATGCCAATAAAGATGAATTATATTGAAACACACCAAGTTACAAGATACTTGACAAAGTGAAGATGACAGTTGTGGTTGATAGCTGTAGGGAAAGCTAGTAAGTTGCCTTTTTGGGGGGTCAAACCATCCTGAAATTATGGTGAGTTAAAAAAAAAAAAAAAAAAAAGGGACAGATGTAGGCTATTTGAACCAAACAATTCAGAAAAGCTTAAATCTTTGACATTAGATAACATGAAAACGACCTGTGAATGTTGCACCATTGACCTTCCATAGAAATGAAGTGAGTAGTCCGTGTCTGTTATGGGGTTCAGACCCAGACTACTGAGCCCATCACCTGTGTGTGAGTTCAGCGGGTCGAACCACTGATGTCTGGTGTCGGCTGGAAGCCCGTCCAGTCTGGATCAAGGAACCGGATGACAAAACGCTGCAGAATTACTCCGTGGCGGCGCGTGGGAGGTGATGGAGGAGGGTGGTGGTGGTGGTGGTGGGGGGGGGGGGGGGTAATCGGTTCTTGAAATGACGCCTGTAATTAATTGAGCAAATTTGTTTCTATTAAGTTAAAATAACAGGTATTGAAGGACTCAATTAGCGTTAATTAATCCCGCTTCTAAATTGCGAATGAGAGAAAAACACATCGCTGATTGGAAGACTGTCTCTTCTTCTCTGACATTGTTTCTCTGGTTCTTTCTAACCTCCGGGGTTTCTTTTTGTTTCTTTTTTTTTCTTCGCTGTTGGAGGTTAGGCAGCCATTGGACTCTCTCATCTCCCGGTTTTTTTTTTTTTTTTTTTTTTTTGCCTCCTCTTGAGAATTGGAAATGGGGGATGGAGACGGGGAATGTGGAAGGTGCTAAATTAGCTGGCTGATCCGCGCTCATTGCCGCATACACATCCCCCTATTACTGCATCCCAGCGCCGCTTAATATTCTGGGCATGGCGGGCGCGTCTAGATAGCAGATTTATCAAATGGGAAAATGAATGTATGATGATCAGTTAAATTGAAAATCAGCGCCCGGGTGACAGGCCGCACTGACACCTCGGTAATTAGAAAGAAAAATGATGGCGTCCGAATGCATAATAGAGCAAAAACAATTTACGCTATCCCCCCACGCCGTAATGATCGCGCGTTCAAATTGAAAATTTCTCCCGGTTGAAATTGAATTCATAAAGTGTGATGCATGAGCGGCACGGACACAGCGGGAGGGCCGCCCGGTCCAAGCTCGGTTTGATCGATTGGTCGTTTTTGTTGGTGCCACCAAAACGCATATCTCTCTCTCTCTCTCTCTCTCTCTCTCTCTCTCTCTCTCTCTCTTTCTTTCTTTCTTTCTTTCTTTCTTTCTTTCTTTCTTTCTTTTTTTCTTTCTTTCTTTCTCACCCAATATTTCATGTTGTTGCCCAGAGTTAGTTAGATAGATAGATAGATAGATAGATAGATAGATAGATAGATAGATAGATAGATAGATAGATAGATAGATAGATAGATAGATAGATAGATAGATAGATAGATAGATAGATAGATAGATAGATAGATAGATAGTTAGATAGATAGTTAGATAGAAAGATACCCACCCTAGTTTAAAACTGAGAAACATTCCTCAAAGACAGACACACTGACCTTTTCCTTCCAGACTTTCCAGAAAATGTAATCATTTCTGTTGTCACGTGACTGCTTTTGAACATTATTTTGGGGCTGTCATCCAGCTGCAATACCCCCAACGGATGTCCGTTTCCAGAGCTGATCTACACTCGGATCAGTCACTATTATACCTCTGAAATCCCTTTGAGATAACTGCTTCCAAATTAAATGAAGCTCCAGCCATACAGGCAACACTGCCATGAATACAATGCATTTAATAAAGTGAGATGCCCAAATAAACATGGTAGACATAGCGAGGTAGGCCTACTACTTTTACAGTCACAGTTTGGTTCTTTATTTGGATCATAAAAGCTGCTTTACAATACTTATGGATCAGATCTGCTGCCTGGACGCTTTTTGTTTCATCTATTTTTCATTTTATTTCTTTAATTATTTGGAAAAAGTGTCAAATTTTACAGCAAAAAAAAAAAAAAACCTCCTTTTTGGTTGGTTATGTCTCCCAGCACGCACACACACACACACACACACACACACACACACACACACACACACACGGATTTACACACGCGCACGCACGCGCGCGCATACACACACACACACAGGCTGCTATAAAGGCCTTGCTGTAGGGAGATCAAACCTATATTTTCTAATTAATCGCACTCTTGAAACTAACCGATTATAATAAAGCGTTTACTCTTCCAAAAAAAGAAAAAAAGAAGAATAAAAGTAGAAATTTCACACAGCGCACGCGGAATGAACGATTTAATGTGATTGTTTCGGTCGAAGGGGACGTTTCCTGAGGCCTTACGGGAAAATAATGTCCTTATGAATTAAATAATAGGGTTATTACTTTCATTGATTTTAGCTGTCTGGGAATTTAGTGTTCAGCTTCGGTCTTAACCCATCCTCCTCCTGCTGTTTTTCACTCTCGCTCCCTCCTCGTCCTCGTGTCTAATTATTTTCCTGTAAGCCCCCCGCTTCCTACAGCGCAAATAGCAGAGTCACTGAGCGAAAATTATGTAAATATTATTAAAGGGACTCAGGCACGGAAATTCATTTTAGGTCGGCGCAGCAAAGTAAAGCTCTGTCCCTCGGATCCTCCTCAATTTATTTGCAAATAAAGGCGAGGTGACCGGGAGGGATCAGGGATATTTAGCCGGGCTGTCAACACGGCTCCTCTGTGCACCAGCTCGCCAGAATTAATGGTTTTAATAATTGGGATTTCAGTTTCCAGGGAGTTGGTGGCGTTTACACTTCATAAGCTAAACACACTCTTTTCTAAACGGGTGCGTGCGCGCGGACACACGCACACACCTGCGCATGTCGGGGGGGGGAGGGGGAGAGGGGGGGGAGAGCGCGTCTTCTAAACATCTTTAATTCGCTCATTCTTCACTTTCTGCTACTTTTTTTTTTTTTTTTTTTTTTGAGCTCAGACAACAATTGGTCAAAAAAATTATTAATGCAAGCCTGGCACATCACTCGCCTCCTCTCTCGCGCTTCCTCTATATCTTTATCTGTCCCCCCCCCCCCCCCTCCCCCTGAGGGACTCGCAGTCCTATTAGAACAAATGACGAGGGGCCCAGGCGCTTTTGTAAAAAGGCGCAGGCAGGCAGGCGCGCGCCTGTCCTATTATGTGCGACACATGATCAATAGGGCGATAACGCAGCAACATCAATATAAGCGACAGAACAATGAGGGATATCATCGAACATCTATCTTAATATAGCAGACTACAAGGGCCGTCTGACAACCGCGGCAGCTCATGAAAATTCCGCCCCACGAATCTACCACCATCTCATCCTCCTCCTCCTCGCGCTCAATAGACTATGCGCACTCACGCACACAAGCGCACGCTCGCGCGGACGCACACATTCACGGTGCAGCTGCCGCGGCTATTATTTTCCCATTTCAATTTGACACCCCTGCCTTTCATGCTAATTCTATTATTGTAGGAAGTTTATGTGATTCCATATCACTAGAAATCGGTAATGTCTAATAACCCTTTGGGCTGAAAGGAGCAAAAAAAAAAAAAAAAAAAAAAAAACTGCCTCGAGACCCGCGGCAGCCAGTGGGAAAATAATTACTTTCATATCAAAACTCAGCAGGAGGCGCAGGGTCCTATAGCCCGCGGCCACTAACCTCATTCCAGCTCGGCCTTTCAAATGAATAAATTTGTTAAAGCAATAAATACAAACAGCCAGACGGACTTGAGCCCCAGCTCGGCTCACTACACAGAGGAAAAAGGGGGATTTATCTGCTGTAACACGACAAAACTCCAGCTGCCATGATCCAAGGTTCTGCCACACAGCAGCCACCGCCTTCCTCTCCTTCTCCCTCCCCTCAATACGGCCCTGGAAAGACAGCGATTCAATTTAAACAATAACTTTATTTATCAAAATGTTTACATATAAATATCATTTTCTCGTTTTTTTTTTTTTTACAATATCTGAGGATTTTTGTTGTGTGTAAGATGTTTATTGGAGCCTAGTTTTTGTTACAAGTTGTCCACCAGGAGAACCAAAAAAAACCAACAAAAAAAAAAAGGAGAGAAAGAACCTGCTTCTAAAGGTGTTCAGGCCTACAGCCCGAATGCGAGGACAGCCACAGCTCTGACGGGCCATCTGGATTGATCACACCTTCTGATTAAAAAATAGATGAGAATTAAGTCTCCTGATTCCTGATATGTTTTAGACTGTCTCAGCAGAGCTTTGGGAATGTTTGAATAGTCTGAGCGGTGTTCCTGGTCCTTTGTTTATGTTTGCTCCTCGAAAGTGTTAGTCCATATCGACATCCTCTCCATCTGTTCCGGGTGTTTCCTGACCGTCTGTGTTTGCCTTGAGACACTCGGAGAGGTCTGGAGACGCTCGCTCCTCTCTCGTACCCTTTTCTTTTACACACAGCTCAGCAGATCGGCAGCCATCGGTGGCCGCCACCGGTCGAACGTTCAGACTCCTCTCCTCGCTGCCGTCACTGGACTGTGAGGAGCTCAGCCCGGCCACAGCTGCCTGAGCCACGCTGTTCGCTGGAGGAGAAACAGGGAATCTTCCATTACCGCAGTCGCCGCCGCACTCCTCCATGTCGCTTCCATCCACTCTGTTGCTAATGTGATTGTGGTGATGCTGCCTGTTACGCTCCATATGATCCGAGTTTAGAGGCTTAGTGACACTGCCAAAGCTGGAGAGGTCAGAGGGAGCCGGGCTCCCTTCACTTGGCACACACCTCTGTCCCAGGCTGAGCCTGTTAATGTTGTCCGGACACGGTGTGGCCTTCAGGGCCGTCTGGGGCACTAGAAAGCCCAAGGGCTGGTGGGTAATGGGGTAAAGCAAGAAGTGGCCTTTACCCACCAGTGTCCTCTGATTGGGCAGAGAGGGGAAGTCCAGCTGAGATTTCCGCCGTGGCATGGTGTCAGAGAGGAGGCTCTCCACACTGAAAGGGTTTCGTTTCTGCAGGGCGGAGGACCTCGGACCCCCGGGACTGGAGCTGTGCGTGCTGCCCGGAGAACCCTGCTCTGGTTCTCCTGTGGTTCTTTGGTTTTGGTGGTTTTGTAGTTGACTGAAGTCGTGTCGTGTTTGGTCACAGCTGGATTCGGTTTGGTGCCCTCCTGCGCCCTTTGTCGCCGGCAGGTCGATGTGAATAGTCCCGTTAGAAGGCTGCTCGCTGTCGGTGAACTGGGAGACGCCGCTGTCGCTCTCCGAGCCGCCAGGCGTGTGGAAGCTGTCACCCGCGAGAAGTTTATTCTGCGACTTCAGCAGCTTCCTCTCCTGTTTCCGTTTCTTCTTCTCGGACCGTTCGTGATCCCTCCGTGCGATCTCCTCGGGGTCCATGGGCTCGCCGCTGCACGTGGTCGGGTGGGAGTTGTGAGCCGGCCGCCCGGGCCCTTTCTTTGTGTTCTCCTTTTTTCTCCATTTAGCGCGTCGGTTCTGGAACCAAACCTGTGCACACGTACACACATAGATGCACACGTGAAAATACATACATACATACATACACATGTGGCACAGAACACGAACTCCGCTTGGTGTTCTTTTCCTGTGAACATCTGTCAAACAGCATCTTTAAGGTCATACGTCAGCTTTGTTGTGACGATTGCTGAAGTGATTTGTCAGTTAATTAGATAGTTAATTGCCAGAAAATTATGTTGATAGTTGATGAATCGTTTAATTAATTATGTGAAACAAAGATTTGGTTGATGTGGCTTCTCTGCTATGAGTATTTGCTGCTTTAATTTTAAAATATTTTGGCCTGTTGGCTGGACGCAAAAGCAAATTCAAGACTTTTGCACGTTACGAAAATGTTCACTGTCTGCTGTCATAAAATCATGAAAATGGTTTCTGCATTAGGACTTAAACAGGGTATTTCTGTTTATTGCATATCATTTAAGAAGGGCAACTCTACAATCTAATGCTTACAATAAAACATCACGTTGAAGTCTGTAACGTTCCGTTTTATACTGTGTTTCTGAGTTGTTGTAATTGTGAAAGGTTAATCAGAAGATCAGAAAACAAATGCATTAATTCACTGATGTGAGGCACATTAGATAGAATGTCCCACACAGTGTGTCTGACTACCTCAGACAACAGCAGACCTCACATCTGCCATGACAAACTGATAAATCAGTGTCAGGGCGGTTTTCAGATGGTAAGAACAAAACCAGATTGGTTACAAATCCACACAAATTCCACAAAGCCCTGAAACATGTGAAACCACTGCCCTGCGTGGCCCTGCGTGGCCCTGCGTGGCCCTGCGTGGCCCCGCGTCTCCCCGCGTCTTCTTTGTTTACTGCAGCTCTAAACATGTGGAGAGTACAGGCCTACATTGGGTTAATAGGTCACAGCGGTGGACCAGCAGACGCACAGATGTGCCGCTGTTAATTACCAACGCGGCTGCGTAATGGGCACCTCCACCAATTACGTTTAATTGTACCATAGCTAAATCAGGCATGTCCCGTCTGTGCGTATTCTCCCACACCCCAGACGTCCGCTCGTACGGGCGGAGGAGGGCTGTGGCACTTGCGCGGCAATCCCTCCCGCACCGAGCCAAGAGAGGGAGCTTCCCCCGCCTAAGAGCTCTCGCTGCCCGGCCTCTGGGCGCACTCCTGGCCGCATGTTCGGCACTGATAACGCCGGGAGTTTAGCATGCAGAAGTAGGATCCGAGAACGTTGCATAATCAGGACGGGAGGCCAACATCATGTGCGACAATGGCGCGTCTTATGAATTGTTAATGTTGGTTATATCTTTCCCCCGCAAACCTGGTGATAAAGGAGCGTTAAGCAGCTTGAGGGAACAATAATCTGAGGTTTAGGAACGAAATCCCCAAAACAACATCCAGCCGCGGCGAGCTCTGTTTCTGCCCCGCTTTTCCTCATCCAGCCATGTGGGTTGTATGTGATGGACTTACACGAAGAGCCTACATGTTAAATTACATCAAATATTATAAATCATAAAGAATATTGTAAAAAAAAAGACAGTTATTATTATCTTGTTAGCAAATAATACGTATTACACATTGATATTAGTCTAGATTATTATTTGTATTATTGTCAAATTAAACGAAACGAAACGTTTAATAATAGTTTATTTATTTTGTTATTTTAAAGTAATTGCTCAAAAATATGACTTCAAGCTCTTTCGTAATGTTGTTCAATAATAACTATTCTTCTCAGTAATAACATTAGTATTAGTATTATCTGATGGATAATTTAATCAATCTTGTTATTACCATTCTGCCATAATAAAAAAAAAATATTATTGCAGCAACAACTACCAATGCTACTATTATGAATTATATCCTAACATTATTAATAAAACTAATAGGATAATTATTGATTTATTTTAAAATATATTCACCAATAATTTATGTAGGCTACAATTTGACAATATTGTTAAAACATACAATTCAGGTACACATGAGTAGGCTATAGAAATTGATACATAATAATATAAAAAAAAAACAACAATAAGGCTAGGATTATGAGTGAACTGAAAATACCCAGAAATAACTTGAAAAGGAAAAATGAAGGTGAAGGAAGAATACTATTTAGAGTTTTTAGCCCTCGGTTTACTCAGTAAATAGCCTTATTTTTATTAACCCATAAATCAATAGGTTGCCTACATGCATAATTCAAAGGAGACTCTATTGATGCCTTGATAATTGACAAATAGCTGTGTCAGTGTGGGGTGGGCCTTCATGCACCATCACAAAACAGGATGGACGTAATGTAAGGCTGTTGGGATGTCAGAGGGAAAGCTCGAATAAACCCGACGGAGCCGAAATTCCAACTAAAAGAACAAAACAAAAAAAAGATGTTTCTCTAAATGTGCGACTTTTGTTGTTGTTGTTGTTGTTGTTGGTGTCTTTACCTGAACCCTGGACTCCACGAGGTCAAGCCTGAGCGCGAGCGCCTCCCGCATGAACACATCCGGATAGTGACTCTCGTTGAAAGCCTTCTCGAGCTCCTCCAACTGCCACCCGGTGAAATTGGTCCGCGTGCGTCTCCGTTTACAACCGGGACTGTCCTTATCCGGGTCCCCAGAATCTGAGGACGTGTGTGTGTGTGTGTGTGTGTGCGTGTGTGTGTGTGTGTTTATACAAGTGTGTGTTTGTATGTGTGTAAGAAAGAGAGAGAGGCGAGAGTTCATGCTACGAGATTCATGGCACAATTGGCTGGTGAATTTAAACCAGTTTAGTGTAAAACTAAACGTTGTCACACGTTTCTTTTTAAACATTTGGCCGTCAGAGATTTAAAAAAAAAAAAAACAACAAAAAAAAAAAACGTGCCACAAAAACTGGGCCTCACACATTGGCTACTTTGGAATAAATTTGATATTAAACAACCTTTTGCGATTCATACAAAATTCATTTTTGACCACCTAATGAATACGAACGTTTTATTTGAGCCTGCACTGCAGCCTTTACAGTAAAAAAAACAACAACATTAAAACCGAGCCTGCGCTAAAACTTTTTTTATTTCTTTTTTTTTTTTTTTTAACTCATCAAGCTCCAAAACTTTTAAACAATATGGTTTTCTCGGTAGACTTTCTCCTTCAAAACCAGTTCATAAAGGCTCAAATAAAAAAATAAAAATAAAAAAAATGTCATTAAAGTCTAATAAAGTGGGCTTATTTAGCCATAAAACAAGCAACTTGTGTTTATCCCGCTTCGGTGCATTGTTTCCAACACACCGTCAGACAGAGAGCCGGGCCTACCTGAGAGTTTGAACTGCTGACTGTCGGACAGCAGAGGGTTGGAGCTGACCACCGAGGCCGAGCAGGACCCGTTAAGTAATCCGTCTATAGAGAAGGGCACGGCGGCCGCGGACTGCAGCTGGTGTCCGTTCGCGAGCTCGTAGACGTGCTGGTGGTGGTGGTGGTGGTGGTGGGGGCCAAGCGAGTACGGGAAGCCCACCAGCGCGCCCAAGGAGCCTCCGAACTGGGCGTGAGGATGCTCGAGTACCCGACTGTCCATGCTCGCCCGGGCTGCGGCGGGGCCGAAGTGAAGATGCAGAGGGAGGCAGTGTGGCTGAACATGCAGTCAAAAAAAATACAAAATACCAAAAAAAAAGTCGGGGAGCGGAGGAAGGAGCGGCGAAGAGGAGCCGGAGGAGGAAGTGCGACGGCGGAGGGAGGGGGGGGGGGAGGGAGAGAGAGAGAGAGAGAAGGGAACCCGGACAGACGGCGCTCTCCCGTGGCCACGGTACGGTCTGGAGCGAAGCGGCGTAGACCGGGGCTGTGGGAGGTATTTCACGTTTACGGTGCAGCTGAGATGTCAACCCTGCTCTTTCTCTCCGCGAGCCAGCTCATTAGGACTCCTCCATCTGCTCGCGGGACCAATAAGAAACGTTAATCGCCCTGTGACGTCAGAGACGCGGTTAATGGAGTAGCCTAACGGAAGAGGGGGGGAAAAAAGGAAAAGAGAAAGAGGGCGTTTTTTGTTTTTTTTTGTTTTTTCTTCTTCTTCTTCTTCTCGGATCGATCGCTAATTACACCTGGCGTGGTCCTTTAATTCAGCCCTGTCAAAACAATGTGGCCGAAACTAAACTGGCGCGTGGAAATAGCCACGTGATTGATAGGCCAACTCCATTAAATTCGTCGGAATATAACCTGTCTGTGTGGTGTTGTTGTTGTTGTTGTTGTTGTTGTTTTGTTTTTTTTTAAAAGAGAAACACGTTTTCTTCTAACTTCAACGAAATATCATCCCTCTCTCCCGCTGTCTGCTCCCTCTCTCTGTCTTTCCCTCGTGCACGGGCGCGCGCTCCCGCGTCGTGTGTGTGTAAGTGTTTTACAGGGGCATTCAGGGCCAGATTGATCCAATAACAGCGCCTTTATCACCCCCCCCCCCTTTTCCTGAGCTGTCACATCGCATTTTAAACTACAAGCCTCTCTCCATCTCCCCCTCCCCTCCAAGCACACACACACATCACACAAACCCTAATGTGTTAGTCGACCAAAGCCAAACTCAACATTCATTATTTCGATTTTTCACCTGAACAGCTTACACCAATGTTTAGTTGTAAAGTGGATCGTAGCCTACACGATGTTTCCAAGGATTCAATAAGTAGACTCCAACTGAGCATGTGTCGTTTATCCTCAAGGCACCCATGATTTGAACAAGAATCCTTTGCAACGTTGCAATTTTTTTCTGGTTTCCTTCCTTGTTTATGCAAAAATTAGACAAGATAATGGCACACGAAAGCATGTTCTTATAACAAAGAATATTGGAAATATTTTTATTAATATTAATATGCAAAAGCTCACAAATATAGACAGAAGCATTTAAAATAGACTATATTGAAATAGGCTATATTAACTGAAATACTGAAGAAAATAAAGTAATTAACCCAAAACCCCCAAAAAGTTTTACTTCAATATCTATTCAGTAGCATTTCTGGGTCTTTTGATGCTCATTAATTTGTCAATCTGTCATGGAATTACAGCCGTTCAAATTAGGAAATTATATCCTCATTGATTTAAAAGTTTAGTTTAAAAGTTCACTTTAGATCCTTGAAATAAGAGCGATGACCAAACAGTTTTTACCTCAAGATCTTTCATTTGTAACTTGTCAAGTGGGCAGGCTCCATTTGCTGATGTGATGCAATCGAAAGCCCCACAATACTTTCGGATCTTGGGGAGAAGCACTTTTCTTAAGAATGAACTTTGAAACTCAGTTTTTAACTCAAAGACAAAACAAAACTAAATCCACCCCTTTTTAGATCAGCTGGTGTTATTCCAGTGTTTTGGTTCCTTCAGAGAAAAACTGCCACTAACAGATGAAAGCAAAGAGCACTGTAATATGATTTAAAGGTACCCTGCAGATTTTTGTAATTAAAAAAAAAAAAAAAAAACTGCTGTATGATAAAGTTTATCAATGAGGTCGATCAAACTCTTAAAAAAAACATTGCTCCAGAACTAGCTGTAAAAATGCTTGCCAAAATTCCACACGGGCCTCTCAAGTGATCCAGTTAATACTCATAAATAGAAGTGTTGGTTAATCCAAGCAGACATGCTAAAGGGATTCAACCTACCCGCTCTGAATATATGTATATTTTTATGGTATTTTGTGCAATACCTGTTTTATTGAAGTAATAAATAAACAATCATGAAGTAACAACTATTAAGTCAGTGTAATTGTAATAGAAAACCATCAATGGAAAACTCAAAGCCTTGTATGGACTACTGATATACTGTAAAACATGTACATACTGATTCCAACACTGCTTGTCAAAACAGAATCATTCGGTAGGTTTTACCTTCTACAAACACCCACAACATCAAAACAACTCAAGTTGACAATTAACAGCACTTCAGTCGGACCGGCAGATAAAGTTACTTTGCAGTTTTATTTCCATTTCTCACTACTTCCTGTTGTAGTCCTGAGGTGTTGTACTTGACTGAAACGACTTTAACGGCTAAAGTATAATTTTAATATAAGCAAGAGGTTTACTAATGCGATTCACCGTATGATGTCACTCAACCTAGTAGGCTTCATTACCTCCCCGGCAGAGATAAACAATAGCCTTGGACTGCATGGAGCTACTTTTTTTTTCTCCTGTTCTAAGCAGAAAAATAGACGCTTTAATAAAAAAAAAAAGAAGTGTCTGCAATAATCTTGAAGAAAGTGCAGAAAAAAAAAAGACACTTAATAGCACGCAAAGGCCTGTTGGAAGAAGTTCAATAATTTGGGCTGTTGGGTCAAAGTATTCAGATCAGGGTCCTCACAAGCTGGTCTTTCTCAGCCATGTGTGAGTGGGAGTTGTGAGCCGTTGGGAAAGAAAAACAGGTAATCATTTAAAAAAAAAAACACCAAAAAAACCCGAGATAGGACAATTTTTACCAAACAAAAACGACGGCTCTTCTTCAAAGTAGTGAGGGTACGCTCATGTAAAACATGTTGCTGCGTAAAACATTTGGTTTGATATTTATCAATAGCCGCACAGAAAAAAAAAACCCAGCATGTAAGTCGCCAATAAGCATGCGGTTTGCAGCCATGATGACTTAAACAACCAGCTAATCAGTTGCCTGACACACCAGTCTGCTTGGTGCTTTGCTGAGATGTGTGGGGTGGGGTGGGGTTGAGGGGGGCTCTGAGGGACCAGCGGTTACGGCCCTGTGTTTGGAGATGCACATTTCAGAGGAACATTCGTGGCTCTGAGCGGTCGTAGTAAGTACAGCAGAGCGGCAAGCTGCATGCTACCGTTTTTGTGCTAACATGCCCAGATGTCCAGCGTGTGTCGGCCGTAGCGTTTACCAGTTTAGTGTATTTGTTTAAATAGTATTCAGCACAAAGTACAGCGTAGAAGTTTGGGAATAGGCTACGCACAAGAGATAGCTTTTTAGGCTATCTTTAACGTAAGTTTCCACGCAGGCGCAAATGTCCGTTTTTTTGTTGTTTTTTTGCGGTAAAGTTACAGACACAACCGCGATTAATCGGTAGGTTTTGAGTGAATGGATGAACCCAAGAAATAAGATACAATCTGCTGTTTTCACAATTACATTTTCAAGATTGGATGTTAAAAAAAAAACTTGGGAAAATCATGGAAAAAAAAAAGGTTCGCACAGCGCACGCACGATTACTGATGGGAATATCATTCATTTTGCACAGATTTGATGATAGAATAAAATATCAGGTAGATTAAAAAAAAATTGATTGAATGAAAAGACAATGTAAAGATCTAAATCCATTTTGGAGACCAGAGGTGCCAGCAGAATATTTTGTCCCAATTCACGTTCGAGATGTTGAGCTATCTTGACCAACGTCGTCCATGCTACAACTGAAACATGTATCTTACGCATGTTCTCTTCCAACTCTTGGCTTTGATTCATTTTTATGAAAAGTGACACGCTGCTTTTTACAGTGACCACCAAAACCATTTTACTAAAACCCAACAGAGCACGTTTGGAGCAGTCTCTGGCGTCTGTCTGGTAGAGGTTAAAAAAAGAAAAGGAAAAAGGGGGGGGGTGACTGCAATTAAAATTTGAAGTTATCCTATCGTGTTAAGGGTCTGGCCTAATGTGGGGGAAATGGTGCTCGAATTGAAGTGCGCATTAGAAAATGGAAAATGATAGGTTCTGAAATTTACAATCATGGCACAGGCCAGGAGCAACGGGGTGTCCAGGTGGACATCTTTGGGGAAGCGATGCTGGGGGAGAGAGAGAGAAAGATTATACATATAAATTGTAAACGGTGTCGCAGGGGCCAAATCTTGCCCGAGGCGGTGACTGCTTCATTTTGTGTTAAATTTCTTGACAGAAAGCCACCCGCGTGCTGGTGAATACTGAATGGTAATCAGAGCTGGTTGAATAAGTGCCTCCCCCTCCCTCTTCCATTACTGTGAATTAATTCGACTTTATTTATCCAATTTCTGGAGCTGACAGAATGTTAATTTGAGTTGAGATTTCTCTCTGCTGTTCTGCCTGTGACCCGCAGCCCTGGGATTGGCGTGTTGTAATAACCTGAATCTTTCACCAGAAGCTCCGATAATTGTTACCTTATTAGCATGTAAATTGTTTAATTAATATTATTATGAAGAACCATATAATCCCTCCGTTACTTGACCCCGAGTCCACACACGAGCAGGCTTTCTGCATTTCAATGTCTAGCTTTTAAATGGACTCTTTAATGTTGGCTGGTTGTCGGGCTGTTATAAACCCCCCTCTCCCCAATCTTAGTGCAACTTTGAACGGCTTGAGAGGCTCTTTTTATGTCACCCCTTCTCTATCGCTCTCTTTTGCTCTCTCCATTTCCTTTTCATTTCTTTGCTGCTCTTTCTGATGTGTATTTATTTTGCTGCTGCCAGTTTTGAACATCAAAATCCAACGCCTTCTTGTCATTTGCTTATAAAAGCTTTTTTTTTTTACTCTTTTTTTTTTTTTAAAGCCCCCCCCCCCCTCCCTCCCTCCCTCGCACACACACACACACACACACACATACTCTTTCCCAGTGGCTGTGCGAGCCAAACACATGCAGTGCTCGATGAAAAGCAGCCCTTGACATGAGGTCCTAAGAGACCGCAGCATTTAAATTCGCTTTTCTTCCTTCCTCCTCCTTTTTCGCTGGGCACGAGTGACATTGTCAGATGCTAGCTTTAATTAACTTGATAATAAGATGGGCGACTCACACACAGGCCAGGGTTCGGCTTTCCTCGCCTCCAGCCCTCCTCCCCTCTCTCATCTCTCTGTGCAGGCAGCATCACTGAACCTCATCATTCAGGGAAGAAAAGATAAAAAACAAAACAAACCGGTCCCCACTGAGGTGACTAACTCCAAGCTGTTGTCATCAAAGATCTGAGGCGGCATCTTCACAAAAAACACCTCATAAGATTTTTAATTTGGTGAAAAAAGGGGTCAGAAGCTCCAGGGGAGGTAAAGGGGATCCCCATATTAAGAGCAAACCCCTTTTCTCAGCTGATGTCTTTGGGAAATTTTACTGGATGAAGTCACTTTGCGGCTGTCCAAAACTAACGTGCAACATGCAGCTCATGCCACCTTTGAACCCCTGTTTGTGTCTCTAAATAATATATGAAATAGTTCTATTTTTTTTTTTTTCAATTAATCTGCTGGCACATTTGCAGTTTTTATTCAAGTGTGCTTTCAGGAGACTTGTCTGCTTAAAACTTAAGCTCAAAAAAGAAATTTAAAAGGAATTTGTTGTCCAGTGTGAAGAATACGAACATCGTTGACCTTTTCATCGTATCTGAACAAGCAAACAGTTCCTCTTCTTTGAAACAGTTCCTATTAATAAAGGTGATATACTCAAACACATGTCACATTAAATTGACATCTTATTACAATTAAAACAAATGAAAGAATAGATCAGTCACATGGAAAACTAACTACACCCCTACGTTCATTACACCTGCAAATCCATCACATTAGAATCAGGTGCCGATGATTAGAAGCTCATTAGGGAGTGTCAGGTTGAACCTGCTGTACTCTTTGTTATCAAAGTGTGAGGTGTCATAATGCCAGGATATAAAGAGCCCACAAAAACCTTAAGAAAAAAAATGTTGTGGATGTGTACGAGTCTGGCAAGGGTTTTAGAAAAGATCTCCAAATTATTTGAAAAAAAACAATTTCACTTTAAGAAAAATATCCTCTTAAAGTAGTGTAGATTTCACAGCTGCCAAGTTGTCCGGGACGGGCCGCCAAAATTTCATTACAGGATCTGCAGGGAACGCTTACAGCTGTCGGTGTCAGTGTATGTGTCTACAATCAGAAAGAGATTGTAAAACCTTAGTCTGTATGGGAGGTGTGTCAGGAAAAAGCCGTTGCTGTCCAAAAAAAAAAGCATTAAAACAAAAAACCACAGTTTGCTAATAGATATGTAAGCAAAGACCAGAGGCATCACAACTGAAGTTGTTTGTCCACAGTGACATTAGACACGTTTGACACAGACCAAATGTAGAGTCAGCTTTTTTGGGAGAAGACTGTGAAGCACGGTGGTGGTAGTGTTATGGTTTGGGGTTTCTTTACTGCCTCAGTCAATGGACAGATTGCAGTCATTTTGATTCAACAATTATTTGTGCATGAAATTAAAGAGTGCTTGAAGATAATGTTCAGCCCAAAAGTTGAACTGGAAGTGAACCTTTCAACAAGATGATGATCCTGAGTGCACTAACAAATTCAACAAGGAATGGTTTTAAAAACGAAGAGATGAAGGGTTATGGTATGATCTAGTCCAATAAAAAAAAGAACATTTTTGCATCTGAAGGAATTTTTCATGTAACACTGATATCAGAGACTGAGCTACAACACCTACAAGAAGTTAATTCTGCTAAAAGAGGGCAGTAGCTAGCGTCTGAGGTCAAGGGTGTCAGCTTTTTTCACAGCAAAATGTTAGATCTATTTTTGTGGAGTAAATGATTGAAAAAGTGCATTTTTCTTGAGGCGTTGTCAAGTATAATTTTTATCTGTACTGTTTCAAAGAGGATCAAAAGTTTGCTTTTCCAAATATGTCAAAGAAGCCGGAAACCAGGAATTGTCACAAGATGTATTTCTTAATACATGACATATCATTATGCTTTATATTTTTTGTAAATGTGTATAAGTAAGTAAGTAAGTGTTCCAAACTCCTAAATATCCTGATATAATACATACAATCCGATATATCCTCAAAATACCCATAAGCGGTTGCTTCAATAACAGAATGGCTTTTAATCTGCAACCATCACTGGGTAATTTTAATGGTCGGCAATTGAGTCCGTTAGTTCATACGTCTTTCTTTGAACTTATTCGCATTAAAGCTGGAGAGAATATTGATCTGAAAACTACCACTGTAACGTAATATAAGCTCTGTAGAAGTGTCTGAGTTCGGTCCCTGTTCTCATTGAACTTGGAGGAAATCTCTGTGTCTCTACAGTATCTAATGCATTCGCTACTGGCGCTACATTTGTGAAAAAAAAAACCAAGACTTATATTTTACTCAGACTTAGTAGCGGCTCCTCTCAACAAGCTGCCAAGGTATTAGCCTAATGCAAGGCTACTATATAATAGCCTTCCCCGATCCTTCATTCTACCAATTAGTATAGCCAGGCATATATGTACGGTGTTGAGACTGGGAACTTTCTGACTGCCCAGTTAGAAAAGTAACTTCTAGAGAAATCTACCAGAAAGAGACAGAAAGTCAGAATTTTCAGAGATTTCTGCAACACGTTTCTTTGAGGGTCACTGGAGATGATGTGCTCCGGAGTGGGTTTGAGATTATCAGGTCACAGTCAACAAAATCATTTTTCTCATTTTTGGATGGCAATGTTTTTCTGTTGGTCCATAGTTGGTCCAACATTTTGGTCCAGACTGAAATCTCAACAATTATCAGATGGATTTCTATGAATTTCTGCAGACATTCATAGTTCCCAGAAGATAAATCCTAACTTTGATGATATTGAGGTTAATATTTTTGGCTCTAAAATAAATATTTACACAAATATTGTCACGTTATCTAGCCCTTTCCTCCTCAAAAACAGGGTTGGGATTAGGGTGAGGAGGAAGCAGGTAGGTCGGATGATTTGATACAACTGCAGACTTGGGAGCAGCTCGTCACTGTGAGCATGTTAGCATTTAGCTGAATCCCAGATCTGCTGGAATAGCTGTAGGTTCTTGTTAGATATTGCCAGCGATCAGTCATTTACCATCTATGGCCTCCATCAGGATCAGACAAACAGTTTGTGAAAGACAAATTAGTTCACACTCTACCAGAAGAGTTTGGGTGTTAATCTTTGCTCAAGAGCTCCTTCGCCTTCATGGAGGGGTGAATTTCGGTCTTATTTATCCTGCCAGTCCAGAAACCTTCCATCACAACTCCATTTTTTTTTTTTTATGTGGAGAGTACCACAGCCGCCACACTGTGAACTACATATATATGCTACACTTGTGCACCACCCAATAGTAAACAAGTTCCTGACTAAATTCATTTTGGTCTTGCTATTTCAACATTTACCAAAGTTAATTTTAAACAAGGTTTGAGATTATTTAAAGTTCAGGTTGGAAATGATTAAATTATGATATTTATTTTTAAATATCAGACCTCAGACTTCCTTTCAGATGTGTTCTTCAGTGAGACTACCTGTATGTGTCCAGAAAACGTTCAGCCTCGCCATGCAGGAACAGGGTGACAAGAGTGACAGTTTCTTACCTGAAAACACATCACCAATCAAATACACTCTACATTCACATGAAGACACAGAAACACCATTCAGAAAAAAACTCAGCCCAAGACACCTCGTTCTTAGAGACATTTTCAAACATGTCTGATGTACTAAGATAAACCTTTGACCATGTAGGTTACTCCACACAAGAAAGAGAATCTCCTTTGAGCTACAAAACCCTCAACATGCCTCTGGAGAGGAGGAATCAAGTCATATTTATTTTTTAATTAGCAAACTAAGGTGAAGCAGTGGAGAGTTAATTACTCAATTACTGCCTGCTAGTTAATTTTTAACTATCTGAAATGAAGTCAGTCATTATTTAGCTGATTGGTTGATAATTAAGAGTCTAATCTAAATTAATTGTTGGAAGAGGGTTTTTGATCCTGCAGTGCGTTTTGTGGAGCCTTAAATCAGGAAACTAGATGCCATTCCAATTAAAAGTGAAGGGATTTAATGTATTGATGTTTTGTTTTTTTCCCCACAAATCTTTTTTCTGACACATAATAGAAGCTTTGATAATTTACAAAAAAAAGGAAAGACCCAATTTCCAGGCGAGCGCGTTTTAGCTCCTTCTCTCCACGCAATTAGAAACTTTTCCTCCATCTAATTATGAGCGTAATTGTGCCTCAGACAAAATATTGGGAGGAAATGCAAATTGTGGTTATTTTCTTTAATTTCACCTACTGTTTGATAGATTAAACATGATGCCTTTCAAATCTGAGTCCGTCAAAGTCTCTGTGTATTTAAAATGAAGTGGAACAAAAGCCAAACTTCCTCTAGAGCAAAATTCCATTTCAATTAAAACTGACTTATCACCTTCTACTAAAACGTGCTTAATGTGCCCAAAATTGTCGATGCTTGAAAGAGTCCAAAGTGCCATTTTAATTGTTATCAGCGAGTCGGATCTCCCCCCTCTCTCTCCTTCTTCCCTCTTTCTTCTGCCCACCCTCCTTTTTCCTTGGCTGTCTTGGCACAAGCCGCACGGAAATAGACCTAATTAACCCCCCAACCCGCAGGGAAATCCGCTATGCAAATTAACATTTTCAAAATATAGTAATTTGAGAAATGGTGACGCCAATTTTTCATGCTCCGGCTCGAAATATTTGCATACATATTTAGCAGCCCAATCAATACCTCCTTCCCCATCTCTTGATCATCTGGAACGCATGCGTACGTGTGCGCGCGCGCATGTCTGCGTGTGTGTGTGTGTGTGTGTGTGTGTGTGTGTGTGTGTGTGTGTGTGTGTGTGCGTGTGCGTGTGTGTGTGTGTGGGGGGGGGGGGGGCGGGTAAAACAAATGCTCGGATGTGATGGGCATATAGAGGTAGAATGGATCGGCCTGCTCGGCCACTGGCTGGCTACTGGAGCCCAACAAAACCATCTGCTGGGAGTGAAACGGTGGAGGGGAGCGAGGGTGGGTGGGAGGGGGGACCAACACCCCCCGCCCACACTCCCCCCAAGTCCCTTTCCCCTCCAAAAGGGCTCAGCTTAAAGCCGCTAAACGAGGAAAGATGTTTTAATTAGGAAGCAGGTTCACGCGCATCTCATTTAAATCACTTTAATGAATAGCTCAGTCAGAGTGGACCATGTGCACTGAAACACAATGACTGATGCTGTTTGAAACAAAGGCCTTTTCTTCGGAGCTCTTTTTCCAAGTTTTGTTTTCTCAAACTAACTGAAGTCCTCATGTCTCCTAACCCTTATGATTTCACTTCAAAGTAAAAGCACCATTTTATCAGAGTATTCAAGTGTCAATAATCCATAAACATCCACTCAGTGGAAGAACCAAAAATCCTGCATAAAACTCAAGTAAACCAAAACCTATACCCTAATTATTGCTCAGTGGTGATCAAGTGGTAGGTCGTGACCCAAAAGCTGGTCGCTTGGCCATGTTTGAGTGGGTCGGTGGATTTGCGTGTAAAATACCCCCCCCCCCCCAAAAAAAAAATTTCAACCTTTGTTTTGAGGTCTACAAAACTTCTGTTGATGCGCTTTTATTTTGATTCAACATTTCTCATCATGCAGCAGCACGTAGCTATTTGCTACCTGACAAGACAGTATCAACTAAAACTCCATCGCCACCTCTCTCATTCAAGCATTTGTAAACATGTTTAAGGGTCGATAAGGCATGCCCTTTTATTTAGATCAAGAAAAGTCTACCTTTTATGTCATATTTTACACAGGTCAATTTAGATTATTGTAAACTGATGAGCATCACCAGTTTAAACCTGTATATAACCTGTGTATAAAAACGTTTGTTGCACTTTTCTTTAATTTATTTAATGTTTTTAACAGTACATGTAGGCATTGTGTATTACTGCACGATTTGTTTGTGAAATCAATTTGAGTGGCTCAAAAATGTTAAAGATTTGAGTCATGCCTGAGGAAAACTGTGGGTCCTGAGAGCCACTGTTACAACTGAACTCTGACAATCACATGGATGAAGAGACAACAATAGGTTCAGGTACAGGCAGCACTGTTGGTTTCCTCACATGTAAACATGATGATACATAATCATTCCTGAGAGATGTTTGTAAATACACTCCTAAGACTTTTATATATTCTCTTTATTCTCACACATAATCCATAGGTTAAGCCATTGCACATATTAGGCATACCCATGTTTTTTTGGTCATCTCTTATTGCACTGGCAGCAGTTTATCTCTGTTTATCCATCGTTTTTTGAGCGTGTCAAAGTACTTATGCTAAAAGATCAGTGTATGTCTGTGAGAGTATCAGTCGTTCATCCAATTCTTACATAACAGCAGTGAAACAGACATAACGACTTGTATAGAGTCATTACATGTGTCAGTGACTTCGCTCAGTCATATAAAGGTTGGTTTGATTTCATGTGTTTTGTGCAGCTGTTTGACAACCTGAGCGATGCTGACACATCAAGTTATCCCGCTCATTATTTAGCATTGGTTTGCAATATAAACGTCTGGGTTCAACCTGACAAAATTAGCATTACCCCCCCCCCCCCCTTTTTGTTGACAAGTCACTGAATGCAGCATTCATACTACCTTTTTCCTTGTTATGGTTTGATATATGACATACAGCTCCACAGACATGATTTTAAATTTCCAAAAACCTGGGCCGAAACAGGAGCCTCTGTGTTTGTGTTGCCCTTAAACCTCCGCAGACAGTCAAAGAAAGTGTGGCAGAAGCGAAGTGCTTTGAGTTCATATTTGTGTACTCTTTAGCCGTTAAACGCTCAAGTGACTCAACAGTGAGAAGGCTAAGCCCATTTTTAAGGAACTATGATGCTGCAAGACCCATCGGAGAGTTATTTTACATCTCAGTTAAAACCTGACTGATACTGTGCTTTCCTCTTTTCAAAAGTCAACTCTAATTGTGAAAAATATTGCTTTACTCTTCTTTTTTCATCAATGGATTCAAATTGCTTGTGCTAATCCTCCACTGCAGTATTCCCTTTGATACTGGCAGGTGATCTCTGTAATCACGTAATTATCATCAGATCAATCACATCCCATCATATCACATCAAATGTAATAACATAACTGAATAATCAAGAAAGCTGTAACTTGTTCATCGGCATTGTAGACGCAATATCGCAGCAAAAGAAAGAAATAACTTTCTCTTTTACTGTAAAATGAAAGTTCAGTTGTCTTTGGTCGTAAAAAACAAACTGTTGTTTGTGTATTTCTTGCAGCTCTTTTTTTTCTGCTAGACGTGACATCACGTAGTCGATGGCATGTGGCCAAAATGGCAGGACAGTTTAGGCTATTAATGCTCAAAGATATCAGTGAGTGTGAGCAAATAATTTCACATTTAAACTGCCAGTCCACCGAGCTGAGCCTGACGATACCCTCTGGAATAGCCCATCCTAACATATGCCTAATTGTTTACCACTGCTTGTTTACATAAATAGAAAATGCTTCAGGGGTGGAGGGATGGGGGTGGGGTGGGGGGGTGAAGTGGGATGGGGGAGGGTGGAGTGGAGGGTTCAGAGTACATTATAAGACGGAGCTGGAGAATTAATAACAATTTGTGGCAAATAATTACTTATCAATTAAAGCTGTTATCCTGCCTAATTAGGCGACGTTCATTAAATTCAGCCAATTTAAACCTTAATCAAAGTTAGCAGGGCCTGACAGTAGAGCGAGGATCAGGGGAGGAGCGCCCCCCGGTGGAGGAGAGCAGAAGAAGTATGTGTGTCAGAATGGGGGCTTTTTCATTAATAGTAGTGTTACTATTAATATTTGTATTGTGAAATAAGCACTTTTACCTAAAAAGACCAGCATGACCCATTTCTGTTACCCAGTCTGTTATGAGGACAAAGTATAGACCTGCTAGATATATCAAAACTAAAAGTACTCATGATATAAAATGGCACTTTTTTTTGTGGAATATTTAATTACTATACTCCTATTATTGAGACATTATTGTGTCACAACCAAAGTCCAGTTTCCCCACTTTTTATTAATTCAGACACCGTTGGGTGGATAAATTTATGCAAGATCATATCTGATTAACTGGTCATGATTTATTACTAGAATAACCAAACCATTAGTCTGTAAGAAGCATTCGATTTGCCTCTCAAATTCAGAGAAGTATCAACTGGAAATACAAGTACAGTGCTTGTCCCTGGGGCCTCAACAATTTGCTGCCGGGCCCTTGTTAAGTAACTGCAGCTGTGAAATAGATTTAGTGCTGTATTAAAAAGTTTTCCTGTGGTGGAGTAGTATATAGTAGAATAAAACAGAGCTGCTCAAGAAACATACAAGTAAAAACTGTCCTTCAGTGCAGAACCTGATTAAATGTAATGAGCTACTTTCCACTATTGATATAAGCTATATTTTACTTAGTCATGTGCATTCTCCCCGAAAAGTACAATCACAATAAAATTAACAAAAAAGCAATTACACGCAGTGAACCAGGGGACTTCTGAGGCCTTAAACCAGGGGTCAGTCAGTAATCCAGCCTTGAATACCTTCAAATGAATTAAGTATAGCTACTTTCCACCCATGCTAATGATGATTGGTGGACCAGTGGTGTTTATTATGACGAGCAGAAGTTGAAATGATAGCTATAGTAAAAGTACTCAGAACCTTTGTTGGAGTACGGACATATTTTCAGCAAAAATAACTCAAGTATCAAAGTAAAAAAAATCTATTAGGCATAGTATCCCCTCTTTAAAATATTAGATATGATTTTTGTTGTTCATGCATAATTATTTATTTTTACTTTGCAGTAGCCCATAGGCTACCCCTTTGAACAGTTTCATACAAATTTATATTTTCTTAAAACGTTATCTCTGAAGAAACCTACAAGGTATAAACGATAAATGCAGTGGAGTGAAAAGAAAGTTGTACAAAATGTATAAGTTACGTTTAAAACAGCACGATTATTTATATTATTTTTACTTAAATGCATAAAGACGTCCTCCCAGGCTCACCCCCTCCTTCACCCTCCGGCCAGTCGCCTCTTTTATTAAATCCTTCACTTCCATGTGCTTGTTGTGGCCATTTGACAACAAAGCACGCGCGTCTCGGGCCGCCTCGGCACGAGGAACCAGTTAATTAATATTGGCTCTTGTTTGGTCTAGTTAATGAATGAGTAAATTATGCACCTCAGGGACACCGCCTCCCCAATCGCTTTAAATTATCCCCCACTCCCCTCTCCCCAACATTGTCCTCCAATTTCCCCACTCTGATCCTGCACTGATGGGGTCCCTGTCACCACACACACACACGGAGACCAAGGCCCTGCCGTCTCCATCTGTCTGTCTTTGTCCTGCTCCGGTGTGTTTAGTTCATTGTCCCCTGCACATTTATCGACACCTCTTTTTTTTTTTTTTTTTTTTAATTCAACACTTCTGTTCGACCTCGCACCGTCAGCTCAGGGTGGCAAATAACTTCCATCCCATTAACTCGTTTGAGAGGGAAGGCTAGTCAAATAAAGCTTGGCCGCAATCTGATCCTCCACACACACACACACACACACACACACACACACACACACACACACACACACACACACACACACACACACACACACACACACACACACACACACACACACACACACACTCCGTCCTGTTGGTGAGAAGGGAAGAAAAACAGATCCATATTATTTGCATTAAAAGCCTCACACCGTGAAATTCATTTATAATTACAAAGTGGGGTGCTGCGTGTGTTATGCAGATCAGGGACATGTGTGTGGAGCTCGGATTGGTTATTTTGTGATATGCTAACACAGAATGTATGGTGACAGATTGCAATTATCCCGTTATTGTAATTGTCAAAGTCAATTCACTGCAGCCCGTGTGCACGCTGCTTGAAGACGTCGAGGATTTACACGCCAGTTTCATTTGATTCTTTTTTCTTTTTTTTTTTTTTTTTTACCCCGTTTAAAAAAATAACTCCTGTTTAAACAGTCAGGCCCTCACCTTAGACACAATCTGCTTTTAAATTTGGGCTGCAATTAAAGGCTATTGATTTGTCAAATTTGTAGGAAGTTTCTCGTTTTTTTTGAGCAACTAAGTTTTGTCAGTACAGCTAAAGGAAGATTCTGCAAAACGAAAATCTGTTTTTATAACATCAACTGGCTGCATGTTTAATCATGTGGAATTAGATGTTTGATAAAGCTGCTGATCGGGAGTTGAGGTGTGATCCGACCTGTATCTCTATAAGCAATGGGATGTGTGTAATCAGGAGTTCATTGTGAAAGCAAGGTAAAACTTCTCCTAAAATATTTTCGTCCTTTCTGTTAGCGAGCTCTGCTCGTCCTCATGGATCTCCAGCGCCCCCGTGTGGCGAACGAGGTGCAGCGCAAGTCTTCCATGCAGCTTGCAGTGCTGCGTATCCTTTCAAATATCAACGATTCTGAATTATGAGAAAGTCCAAAAACCACTGCATTAGTTGGTTTACCTTAGTTGAAAAAAAAGTATGTTGTGTTTAATTGATATTCTCAGCACCACTCGCATGATTCGTGTGAAATTTGTTGTATACAGTCAAAGCTCTGAACTCCATTTAAAATAAGTCATCCGTGGGTTTTGCTTTATCACTGTCCACTACAACCGTCTTCCTGTGGGTTTCTGATCGTCTGAGTGCCAATAAACTCTTCATCCTCTCATCCCCTCTGATGGACAGTCGTGGCCAAGCAGTTCTCTTAAAAGTGACCATTTAAAGGTGACATATCTCGTCATATAACCTGTAAATGCATCCAAAAAACCTCGACATAATTTCGTAATATAAATAGCTAACAACAAATTGTGTTAAAGTGAAACGCTGTCCAATAAAAGGCTGCAGGATACAAACAGGAAGTTGGCCTCCCGTTGTGCACGGGCCGTGATGTAAACCATCAGTGACTCTTTTAGTGAGGTCACTTAACTGTAGTTTTTCAACGTAGCCAAATAAAAAATAAAAAAAATAAAACATATAGCCTACTATAAACAAAACTTGCATTTTAAAAGCTAGATCGTTAAAAAAAACAAACAAAAAAAATCCAGCGGTGTAAATGCACGGGATTGGCTGCACGTGAGCAGGTGAGTCGCGCACACCTGAATCCTCTTCTGCCGGATTAAGGCCCTCCAGCCCGGTCAAACCAAACCCCGGAGTCCGCCTGTGTTACATCAGCTGTGATGGCTGAATCCCGGAGAGTGCAGCTGACCACTTTGAGCTGTGACGTACCTCCGTCCTCGAACAGCTGGGCTTTGGCCCACAACTCTCCGCCGGGTGCTCAGCAGGGGGAAGAAACCATCCCGGACCGTCCCGCGGTCTCCGACACGGTCCGGCTCGTCCTCTCATTATTTGAGGCCGACGAGGGGAGCTTTCCGGAGTTCAGCTACAGTCAGCTCATTGACAACCAGGTAGGTTTTATTTATTTATTTATTTTTAATTATTTTATTTTTTACTGCTCTCAATGGACCTGGTGATCTGTGGGACCGGGATGGGACGTCCGCGTTCAAGAGGTTTAATTAGTAGGCTACAGGTTGCTAGGCAACGGTAACACGGACGGAGGCTGACGCCTTGGTGAGCGATGAGGAGGCGTGATGCAGGAAACGTTGCGGAAAAACAAAACGGGATATGACTTGAGTTAACGTACGTTAAGCATGGGGGGGCATTTTTCTGCACTTAATAATTTTGTTTTAATTATAAGATAATTAAAAAAAGTAAACTCCGTGTCCTCTCAGAAGACCTCGACAAGTTTGTGAGGTTCCTGCAGAAAACGTGCAAACCAGGATGGCGGGAAACTTGACGCTCCTCAGGACGTGCTGGTTATCATTGAGAAAAAAAAAACTGTGTACAAGCTGGGTTGGACTCCAGTGGCCCAGGATTATAAAGAGTGCTATCTTAATGTGTCCAATACAGCCGAGATGTTTTTATAGGCGTGTAAACTCGATGGTTGATATGAGACTTTACATTGTTTAGATCAATCAAATGAAAGATAAAGTGTCGTTGAGCAGACAGGAAGAGGAAGGAAAAGGAGAGACTGATGAAGTCGCTGCCATCGCAAGAAAGTTGGATGAAAAATATGTGAGTATCTTTTTTTACAAACAGATTTTTTTGTTTTATTTAGTGTTTTCATTTCTGTGATGCGTATTATCTTCTAAGATTAGTTTAAATTGTAAGAAATGTCTTTGAACAAAAAGTATTGCTCAATATGATGTCATTTGGAAATGGTACAACAGTATTTTTTTTATCCTCTCATTGCAGGGTGACAAACCAAAGGAAAAAAAGGACCGCATTCAGGACTTGATTGATATTGGATACGGTTATGATGAAGAGGATTCTTTCATTGACAACTCTGAGGCTGTGAGTCAGTCACATTCATTCATATGTCTTATCAGCATCTGTAAGGACCTGTTGTCTTGCACAAAGACACAGTTTGGCTCTATTGTGTTTTGGCTTTGGTTTTATGAGTAACTATAGGAAGTTCTGACTTTTTAGGACTTTACTTCCGTCACCACAGGATAGATACCCTCTCTGCTTAGGCAGGTACTGATTGTTGGGGCTGTTCACGTGGACTCAAAACCAAAACTCATCCTTGAGAAACAACGTATGCTTAGAAATGTAGTCACACGGTTTACTTTTCCATCAAATTTGTTCCCAGTTTTGACATTTAGAGGTCCATCAATTTTTTTTAAATATGTTTCTAATTGATAATCTGTCCAACTCAAATTATATTATTACTTCTGATCGGTCTGTAGTATGATGAGTTTGTGCCGGCCTCCATCACGACCAAATTCGGTGGATTCTACGTGAACGCGGGCGTGCTGCAGTTCCGCCAGACCTCCGACGCCGACATCTTCACAACAGAAGAGAAAACACTGGAGGCGACAAAAGTAAGTTGTACATCTCAGATCCATGAAACGTGATCGAAACTGTTAAACCAAGGTTTTATTTCTTTTGAAAAGTCTTCTGAATTCTAACACAAAAAAACCTTCTTACAAATTGATAGAAACGTAAGCTCAGTAGTGCACAGGATAAACCAAGGAAGCGGCGCAGAGCAGATGGAAATCCAAAGCTAAGGTGAGGCTTACCAAAGTCATTCTGCCTTAATGTTTAGAGTTTGACACCGATGCTAGAACATTTCACTTAAATAATTCTCCCATGTGTTTGTCTTGGAGCTCGCTCTCTGAAACTGGGCCGGATAAAGAGATGAAGATCAAAAAGAAGAAAAAGGCTCTGAGGACGTTGAGTGTCACCAGCATGCTGAAGAAGTTTCAAAGAGAAAAGGAAATGGAACGACAGAAGATGGAGAAAGTAAAGCAGAAGGCAGCTGTGATTATGAATGCCAATACAATCCCTATATTCCCAGCCGATGCAGGGCGGGGTGGAGGCTCGGGGCTGACCGACCCCCTCCTCAGTTTAATTGGCTCAACCAATGACCACGCTCTTATCCAAGCAGCCAGCACAGTGGATTTTGATATTGATTTGGACTCTTTATTAGATGTCACTGAGGAGACTTTGCTGCCAAAATCACTTCCCCAACCTGCCGCAGAGACGCAGCCAATCCAAACCAAAACGGATAATCAGACCAAGTTGAGCGTTTGTGCTGACGGCAAAGCTCAAACTCCAAATATAAAGACGAGCCCACAGCTGAAGCCTCACCCGGAGCACATGCAGCTCCAGTCAGAGGCCAGTTCTCCATCAACACACCAGTGTGCCCCGCTGCCAGAGGGACTTCCGCCAGGACTGGAAGCGAGCATTGGGAAACTGCTGGTGGTACGGTTTTAATATGCTGACGTGAATGTCTGTGTACACGAGACGAATGCAGGACTGATGAACAGATGATGTTCACAAATTTTTCAGGCCGCCAAGACGTCAGAAGGGGAGTCAAAACTCAAGTTCTTCAATCCAGTTATCAACTCAATCCTGATCGAGTGAGTTATCCCACGCCTCTTAGAAAACACTACAGGATTGCACTAAGAACCTTTAGAAAACCCTGATCACCTGCCAAACACCAGAGATCGCGCACATGGCGTTAACATTTTTGTAATTAACCAGTTCAACTTGGATCAGATTTAATTTGTACAAACTAGTTTAGGTTCCATAAGATTCAGTCAGCAATCTGTTTGAATGCTGGGTTCTTGGACACATGTTGGTTCCTGCTAATTGGTTTTATAGCCTGCTTTGTATTTTTTAGCAATACTAGTTGTGTTGGCTGGCGCAATGGCGATGTCCATCTGTTGGTTAGATGAAGTTTGATACCAAGATTCAAGTGCCTGTGAAGATTTTCAGTCATCCAGATCAAAATATTTCTAACTTTTATCTGAAGGCAACTGGCTCCTCACCAGCTTCTTCACTTCTGACTGTCCAATACTGTTGTTTATAACTAAATACCAGCTAATGTGACCTTTCCATCAGCCCAGTGCTACTCAGCAAATTTGAGCATGTTTACACCCTAAACTAAGACCGTGAGGCCAAATATTATCTGTTAACCACACTAACTGGATATAAAAATGGGCTTTGACTTTGAATGTGAAAGTGCCTTAAAGTGCAATACCACCGGGGGCCACGAGGGGCTGGCTTCAAAAATCCTCCCATTCAAAGAGTCTGCTTCTCTCATAAAATACAAAGTGAAGTCATAATGAGGTCATGAACTAAATTCACTCCTTCCGATCAGCGTTCTGCCGCTCCTTTGGAAAATAGTCCCATAAATAATTGCATATTTAGCCCAGCTTGTCCAAATATGGTCACTTCTGGCTTCCAAAAACCAAGATGGCCAAAACCAAAAAAATCGAGACAACGGGTGACGTCATGGTAGGTTTGGTTAGCCAGCAGCAATTTACAGTATCATTACACGTTGACATGCTGACATTAGCCTGCAGATCAGTATAGACTTCACAATCCTGAAAATCATCTGTCCTTTGATTGGATTTATATTGGGACTAAAACGTAATACAATGATCTGAACACAAAGGGTTTTTTAAAAAAAAAAAAATTTTTTTATCCTCCACTGATGCTGACCTGTTCATTAGGAGCACTGTCTTGTTCATGTACTCTTTAGCAAGTTAGAGAAGTGGATTAAATCACGAACCCTCTGATTTTTTTGATTACCTGTTCAACCATCTATGAAATTCAAAGTATGTTGTTCAGCTCTCTATGTCTCGATCCAGCATTGAGTTGCAGTGTCGGGAGCAGGGAAGCCAGCTGCGCTCCAGAGTGTACACACACCTGTCGCCTTTCCTGCCCTGCAGCAAAGACACGCTCCTCAAACGCGTAAGGAAACTGTTAACCACACGTATGGTGAGTGCTTTCTGTGCTTCCGGTGTATTTCTTTTAACGGGTAGTGTAGGTCGTTCAAGTTTCACTTCTGACTCCCTTCTTAAACGTGCCTGTGAGGAGGAGGAGGAGGAGGAGGAAACCCCTGATGTGGAAGATCCCCTGCAGAAACTGAAGGAGGCCATTGGGAGATCTATGCCTGAGCAGATTACATGTTTCAATGAAACCTGTCAAGCATACGAACAAGTCAAGACTTCAAAGTAAGTTCATCAGCATTTATCCTGAGTAACATGTTTCCAAAAAGATCATAATCTCTTTATTTTACTTTTAAAATTTGCACAGCTGTGGTTTCTTTATCAATTATTCCACACACACACACAAAAAAGAATGATGTTGTGAATTGCTTTCCAAAAATAAAATGATTTAAAATGTCAGAAGTCGCATTGAATCTGAGAAAACATAATATTGAAGATATGGAAAACCAACTTTATATAAGACAGAGACATAAGTGATGGAAACATTATACTGTATTTAAAAACTACCTACAGCAGGAACATGGAGCATACCAGCAGAGGATCAGCAAAAAGTGCCATTTGGCTGGAAGCGTATTGAAATTCATCCTTGAATATAAAATCTGCCCATTGATCATAATTTAAAACGATACTGATGGCACACCTTCAGGTCCCATTCCTGACATTTTTCTAATATTTAATTTCTTATTCAAAAAGTATCAGCGATACAATCAGAAGTGTTATTATGTCACAGACAGGGAACATTTTATGAATCAGCCCTTCTGTGACAAAGGCTGGATATGTGGATATAATTAGATGCAATACATAAATGTTGCTTGTAATTGGATTTTGGCTCACTGGAAGTATATTTGTTTTGCCTCGAACTTTGCTTATATCATGTCAGGGCAACAGAGGAAGACTGTGTGGAGGAGAAAGGCGGGAAAAGAAAAAGTCCTAAGAGGTTGTTTAAGTGGAATGAGGAGATCAGGTCAGATGTTTTAAAGATCAGTGCGCTGTCGTCTTATATTTCACCTTTGAAATAATCGAGCTTTGGTGCTGTATGAAAACAGGGATTGTAATATTTATTCTGTGTGCAAACTTGATATTTTCTTTCCTGCAGGAATTTTTTGGGTCAAATGTTGAGAGAAAAACTGGACAAATATGTAAAGGAAAGAAAGGGGGGCCAGGAGATGGAGGAGTACCTCAAGACGGTGCTCGACAATGAGATCAAAGCACTTTGGCCAAAAGGATGGATGCAATCTAGGTATGCAAGAATGCTGCAGATTTATATCTTCAATCAAGAAAAGCTTCTTTTTTTTCTTTTTTTTTTACAAACCTGTACATGTAGACAGTCCTTTTTGTTAACTTTGTTTCAGGGTGCTGATAAGTGAGAGCCGGAAACTCTTAGGCCTCTTCAATTCATTACCGTAAGTGCATTTATGAGTGGAGCTCCATCTACTCTAGTTTTGTTACTAGCATGAATTTCTACATGCAGTTAAGATGTTTTGAAGTCAGTTCACCAACTTTGTCTCGTGTGTGTTCAGAGTGAAGAGGGCCAAGTCAGAGAGGAAGCAGTCCTCCATCACTGGTGCTTCCATTTTGTCAGGCGGCTGCGACAGTCTTCAGGTAGCTCAACCTCTCCCCCGAGGAACGGACGATGTCTTTATCGACGGCTCGGATTTCTCTAATTCTGTGTCGCGTGGTGTTATTCAGGGCGCGGCTTTGAAAAAGGGCGACGCTAAGAACGTGGTGGAGCTGGATGCTGGTTATGCGACACCTACAGAGTCAGACGAAGCGCTGGTAAACGCCACATCTGCTTGCACTCCTTCTCTTCTGGCTCTCCTTGCCGATGAAGCACTGGCTCGGGAGCAAACGCTCACAGTTTCCCAGGAGCTCATAGCAGCAGCTGTAGCGAAATACAAGCCTTCAGTTCAGCGCTCGAGCTTCGGCGTGGGCATCAAAAGTCCTCCTCCACCTCCTCAGTCCAGCCCCGTCGATTTCCCAGAGAGCAGAGTGTTTCAGGGCTCTGTGGCTCAGCTGCTGCAGGCTCCAGACAATAGACGTGTGGATGACACTGACAAAGTGCTTGTTATCTCTGATGATGATGATGATGATGATGACGACATCATAATACAGTGACAACGCCCTACACAGACACACACACACAGTAAGTTTCATTTCTAATTTTGTTTCCAACTTTATATTTATTTACTGAGTTTGGCAGAGTACTTAAAAGAGAAGCTAAATCATCAGTGACAGACTGAGCAGTACTACACAGGATGAGTGAACTTGGTGTGAAATCAGTGGAGTGCCCCTTTAAAGAAATATTGTTATTATGCAACATATTTATATCATGTATATCTGAGCTAAATGACCAAAAATACTTAAGATGACAATGCGACAGTTACATATACACATGACTGTTATTCAATTGATAGACTTGGACTTTGAATCACACATGGTTTTATTTTAGCAGTCAAAATGTTTGACGTCATATCTTCTGAATTTCTGAACATATCAAATGGTGGAAGATGCTTTGTAGATTCTAATGATTTGCTTTAATGCTATTGTAACAGTGTGATGTTCAGTGACGCAACCCAGATGTTTTGTCTGACATACTGATATCCATCTTCTTTCTAGATGGGAGCAGAGTCCTCGGATGTGGACTGAGCACATGACAGGATTGTAACGGAGTATTTAATGATGCTAAAATCTGCTGAGTTAAAAGTCTGCTCAGCAAAAGTCAATGAGCTCCTAACCTTTTGTCTACAGCCACAAACTGTGGCTATCAGCTGAGGATGTGCTGTCGTGTGCTTCCTGCCATCTTCACTTGTGTTTGAATGAAAATATCTGTGATGGGATGAAAGTAAAGGGGCTAACATTTATGTTTTGCACCATTTAATTAGAAAATAATAATAATAATGGCACTTTTACCAAAGAGCAGACAAGTGAAGTAACCTCCCACCCTGCTTTCTGATGGACACTGTGACACCAACCCACTGAAACACTCGAGAAAGTAACCTTCCAAATCCAACTTGTATTTGAAAGGCTTTGCTATAAATGGAAGTGATTTACTTCTAAATAATAGAGATCATATGCAGTGTAACCTTTTTCTGTTGTGCTTTGTCGTAACTGCTCCAATAACTGATTAAGTTTCAGTATTGATGCACCTAAAGCATTACTTCTTTCACATTTATTTAAAGAGATGCATATTCAAAGGGGCTTAAAACTTATTTGAACGCGGTCCACTAGTTCTGAAGTGCTACCTGCTTATTCAAAGATGTGGTTTTGTTTCTGTGAGTTCCAGCCATCAGACTAGAAGTCCCAGTTGCATACCTTTTTTTAAATGTGGAAAAAACAATTCCAACGCTTAATAGTTCAATTGTCTACCTGTCTTTTCATGTTGGACATTATGATGGTTGACCTGTGATTTTGTTTGCTATTTGTTTATGTTGAGTTTTTTCTTTGTACAGTTTGTTCTTTATTGACCATATTTTGTGACGGCACACACTTTTTGAAGGTGTTCAAATCTAAAGCAACATGCTGGACGTGATGATTCAGGGCTTTAACATCTGAAGAAGAAGCTCTAAAATGTTGACAGAAAACTGGACATATGTACAGAGCAGAAACACATTGAACTAAAGTTCAGACTGTTCATAGAAATGCTGTTTAGGAAAATAAATTCTGTACAAAAGCACACTACTGTCAAAGACTTATGACTAAATGAAAGATAAGGAAGTTGTACAAGATTAAAATGTGATTATTATTATTTTTCTTTTTATAGAGCAGCTTTGTATGAAAGATGTGAATGTGACATTTTGGTCAGGTTACATAGAGACTGCAGTATGCGAACATGTACCTGGGCAGAAGCTCTCTGCTTTTAGTGAGACTCTAATACTTTCAAAGAGTTTAAAATGAAGATGGACACAAACCAACAAGTCTTCCCTGACAATCATTTCTCGCAGCAGGAGCAGTTTATCTAAACAGCATAGAAAGAGCAATCACAGATCAGGAAGGTTTCTTTTAGATTTTAAAGCCAGTTGATCATCTGAGTAAGCAGGGCAGCCAGCAGGAAATGACCATTACAGCTGCTTGCAGTTCCTAGAAAGAGGAAGACAAAACAATTTAAGGACTACAGGATGGCCTTCAACTTTTGGTTTCTTTTTTTCCATTTTGATCATCTACATCAGGCCTGGCCAACCCGCGGCTCCCGAGCCACATGCGGCTCTTTGCCTGGTTTCATTACGTTCATATCGAAGTTTGTGTTTGTTTTTTTCTTTTAAAATCTTTTTATTGATTTTGTAAATACTTTAGACAGAGAGGTAGGACAGGATTACCCCTCCAAAATAATTGGGATATACATAATAGTACATTCAGTTGTAAGTCTCTTGGAGGTCGTGTTTGTGTTTTTAATGTGTGTGTTCGCTTCGCTTGAGTTCAATACGGTATTTTCGTCAAACGCGCATGTGTGAGATGAAAATCCCGCAAAGTTTCCCAGTCGGGGCAAGATCATCTGAGGAAACAATTTGTGTCCAGTTCGCTCTCAAAATGGCAGGAAAAAATGCACAGCAAAATGAAAATATGAAGATGAACACAGGACGTTTTTAACAGTGGGAGAGTTTCTATTTTTTTGTTGAACGTCATGGCGAGCCATTCTGCCTTATATGTCAGACGTCATCAGCGCATTTCAAAGCTTCAAATCTTCAGTGCCACTACAGCTCACTCCATGCTAACATCGACCAGGAATTTCCAAAAGGGACTGAACTTCACAAGCACAAGTTGGTCACTTTGAAAAGTCAGGCAGAAAAGCAGATACAGTTTTTCCAAAAATTTACGAAGCACTCAGAGACCGTCACGCTTGCATCGTATCAACTGGCTTGGAGCATTGCACGGGCTAAAAAGCCATTTAATGAAGGGGAGTTCGTTAAAAAATGCCTTGATATTGTGCCATTAAAAGACAGAACCCGTGGCATAGATGTGAAATAAACAATGATGGCTGCATTTGCGAAAGCAAATCTGCCCACACCGAAACTAATTGCAATAGCCACGGATGGAGCGCCGGCCATGATCGGATCTGTGAACGAGTCTGTGTTTTCTACCCTGAAACACGTGAAATCAAAGCATCGATCTGTTCTGACTGACACCCGTGTGAAAGAATTGCTTCGAGTGGCAACAACGGAATACAAGCCAGATTTGAAGAGGATTGTTCAAGGCAAGGAATGCCAGAAGTCCCACTAAGCAACATGCATAGTAAAAGAAAAACACTATTGTAAATTATTATATTTTTGTTTGTGGACTTGGTTGAACTGAGAGTTTGTGTGTGTGTGAGACAGTGTACACAATGTTCATTGTTGAAAATGACTGGCCTGTGGTCTTAGTACTGTAGGAGTCCATTTCTGTCATTATCATGTTGGTGTGTGACATTTACAATAAATCTGGCTGAGCAGAGGTCTGTGTGTGTGTGTGTGTGTGTGTGTGTGTGTGTGTGTGTGTGTGTGTGTGTGTGTGTGTGTGTGTGTGTGTGTGTGTGTGTGTGTGTGTGTGTGTGTGTGTGTGTGTGTGTGTGTGTGTGTGTGAGGAAGGGATGGGGTGATGTTCATGTGTGCCCATGTGTATGATGTGGCTCTTTGCGGTAACACAGTAAAAAATGTGGCTCTTAGTCTCTGACTGGTTGGCCACCACTGATCTACATCTATCTACATCTACATCTGTCAAACTGAGGAAGGAAAGTCAGAACAATTATATGTTAGATGTATCATTAAAGCTTCTCAATATAAACAAAAATGGGCATTTAAAATCTAAGCTGAAGGTCTCAATCTTGTACCGATTTCTTTTTATGTAATGCAACAACAATCATTCCATTGTAAACAGATAACATACCTCTGGCAGGAAGCACTTCCACCTCCACTGTAAAGTGTTTTTGTCCAAGAAATCCTCTGGCACAGATTATGTATTTTCCCGTGTGTTGTCTCCTTGAGTGAGAGGGCAGGGCAACCATCTGCCCATCTCGGAACCACGTGACCAATGGTTGAGGGTTTCCCGTTACCTCACATTCAACACTTTCCCCCTCTCTCACCTGGAGTTTTGTGGGACAAACGACCTGCAGACCAACTGAGAGAGAAAATATATCACAAGTGGGCGTGGAGGAACAGACAGTTAATATGTATTATAGTAGATGGGTGACAGGAAGTGGCTTATTAAGGAGGAAAAAAAGGGATCTGAAAAGACGCAGGGGAAGCCAAAAGAGGAAAAAAGACAAAGTTGAAAATAAAAATTCTTACACTTAAAATATGTAATAATACATGTCAATAAATTCACTTACAGACAACCGTAGTGCTAAGTTTTTGTGATGTCACCACTGGAGGATGCTGTGGTCCTTCAGATCCCAGTTCTAGTTTAGCTTCACACCAGTACTGAGCTCCATCGTCTTCTTTATCATGGATGATGTCCAGAGTGAAGATCTCAGTCACAGGTGTCTTCTCGGTGGTGTTGTTGGACCTGAGTTGGCCCAGTGCCGTCTGTTCTCGGTAGAAGGTCACAACGAGGTTTTCAACAGGTGCAACATCCTGAACCGTACACTCCAGAGTATACTCATGACCCTCCAACATCGGCCCCGTGTTGTTTACAAATCTGATGGACACACTGCCGGGAGGCTCTGTGGAGACAGATTGACGGCTCAACCACGCAGAAAGGCTTGATGTATATTTGAACATGTTGTAGAGACAGAATTGTTAACTCACGGTACACGATCAGAGGGAGATTAATGTGACACACCCCTCCCTGATCAGATAGCGCATAGCATACAGGCCTTATGCTCCACTCAGTCATCCTGTCCACACTCCAGACCAGAAAACTATCCATAGTGGGGTTAGGTTCAGTCTGGAGTCACAAGAGATAAAAAAAATAAAAAAAACACAATACAATTGGGATTCTGTTTAAATCAATACAATAAACAATAAATATAACCGATTGTTACTAACTATGTGGAACTATTAGGTACACCTGTGCAATATGTCAATACTGCAGCCTTACATTTAGTCCTATCTTTGCAGAACTTCAGTGTTCAGAGTGAACAACCTTGTGTTTTTGGGTTGGCTTCAGTAACACGGGTCTGACTTTGAGATTGGATATATGTACCGGTCGTTCTTTAACAAATAAGGTCTCTGTATAATAAGAGCTGCAGAAATATGTATTGGGCACTTTGGTAAAAAGAGGACACAAGCTGTCAACTGATCACCATGCCATGATGGGACAGATCAAGTGGTTCAGGATGTCAAAGCAAAGACAGAATAAACCCAAACACGCAATGACTGAACCGGGATTGAGGCCTATAGAGGAGCGTGGAGGGAAAATGGAATCCAAATAGTTAAAAGCGTCCATTTTGGAGGTGGCTGCATCAACGAGTGCCCCTGAGATCACAGATCAATCTGAGGTTACGAGAACCGGCAGGCTGACGGTGAAGGAGGCCTTCTTGCTGAAGAAGGAATCATTTGTACGTTTGCAACACACAGGATTCCTGAATCCGAGGCAAGAGGGACAGCATGTTCTGTGGTTGTGAAATCCGGCCATGGGAGGAGTTCAGGGAGCAATGGAGAAGTAGTTTAGTTGGTCTGAAGAAAGTTCTGGCAAACAATAAAACAATGAAGGAAGGGAAGGCCGGGTTTTCCCCAGGACTCCCTCCATGTGTATTTTAGGCACGTCTAACAGGGAGGAGACCTCAGGGCCGGTCCAAAACACACTGGAGAGGCTTTACATCCTATCCAGCCTGACAGATTAGAACGATTCCTGGTCTTTGATCAAACCAGCAATCAATTTTGTTTTGTTGAGTTATAAAGTTAGTTGGCTTGGAAATGAAAGTCTCTCTGGACACCCAGACTGAGGACAAGACATTTGAATACAACACACTCTACCTCATGAACAACAAGCATTATGTCAATATGCTAATTTCCCTACCAATGGGACTTCCCAACCCAGAAGAGAAAACCCCGTCTTTGCTATAGAGCAGTTGGCTTGGACTGGATCTCCAAACCTATGAAAGGAGAGTTAAACATAATTAGTTGTTACTAAATCATCTTTAAGACATGCAGTCCTCTCTGTGAATCTGATGGCAATATAACACCCATATCAGAAGATGCTCACTATTAGTTGTTTTTTTTTGTAGAAGTCATGAGGGCAATCTATTAACATTCCTGCATCACTTTTAACAGGGAACAAGTCTGAATGAGTGCAGTCACACTGACAAATAGACACACACATATGTAAGACCATTTTATGTATAGTGTGGCAACCGATCTACAACTGAAGCAGACTGCAAAGAAAAAAAAGAAAATGTTCTGGAAGTTGGTTGAACACAGAGATCTGAGGGCTGATCTCGCTTTTCGCCAAAGACGAGATAACCAGGCTGTTCAATGAGAACGTACCCGGCTAATACATCATATGTTACTTCTTGTCTTGTGTGTCAGATGCCAAATGTCCATGTGGTGTCATGCCAGAGTGTATAACACACCTGTCAGTCCACTACAGGATACCGTGTCAGTGTCACAGTTTGCTTAGGTGTGAAAACAAAGGTGGCTTTGATTTAGCCAACAAAAGCTTGTGGTTATGTTGAGGAAATAACTATTTAATTAAGGTTAGGAGACTTTCTTTCAAAAAAAAATCCACGTCCCTTTCTTGCAGACACGGTCTGTCATGGTCTCTCTGGTGACAGTCCTGGGTTTGATCCATCCATTCCTGCCCTACCACCCTACTTGCACTTTATCACCTTCTTACTTCCTTACATTGACTCCTTCACATGATCTCCTTTTAGACTCTACGTGTGTGTACTTTTCATGCCAAGGCGAAGAAAAACCTAAATCCTAATCTACACTCATAAGAATATTTCGTTTGAACAGACCATGTAATCACTGAGGCACCACATCACCCTGAAATAATCCTCAATTGTTTCTGTCATACCTGACCACCAGAGAGGACGGTGACATCATCATAGGGCAGCGGATTCTTTCTGCTGACTCTCCGGAGTTGCTGATGAGGGGAGGGATGGGGGACAGGATACTGGGAGAGGGGGAAAGTGGAGCCGGGAGGTTCGCTGGGAGGGAAGAGGGAGGGGAAATTTGCGATGCAAGAGGCGGAGAAGGTGTGTAGATGGAAACAGGGGATGAGGTAGCTGAGGTCACAAAGGCAGGGAGTGGGAGAGGAAGTGAGACACAATAAGTCACTTAGATATGTAAACATACCATGAATATATCATTAAGGCTTTCACTACAGTAATGATTAGCACAGACACTAAATATAAGTTATTCTCTCATTACTTTGTCATCAGTCTTCTGTCATTCCACATCTTTCTTTACATTTTTTCTAATAGTTTGTTTCTCATAATTTACTTGTTTTGTTTTCTTGTACAACAATGAAATATTGTGATCATTTAGTCAATTTTTAGACATTGTTGGACATCTTTGACTTTTATTTGTATGCATATTGAGAGGTGTTGGAAGGATTTATATTGGTTGGTTGGTTGGTTGTTTGTATGAACTTTGACAGATGGAGGTTTTCAGTTGGAAACATCAGTTTTTATATTTTTCAAAATATGTTCAGAACGAAAACCAGACTAAAAGCTACCAGAGGACTACAAATGGACCACGCTGTTGGGAATCAATGGAGCTCTTCCAAGTCCCTGAAGGTACTGTGTCATGAAAAAGTATTCATACTAGTTTTTCTTCTATTTTTGTGTTCGTCTCAAACTAAACTGAGTAAAATTTGTCAACAATATTTAACATAAATAAAGGCAAGCTGAATTACAAGTTTTAAATGATAAATGCATTCACTGAAGCAAAAAGGATATCCAATACCTAAATCACTGAGGTGAAAAAGTAATCACCAGCCTGAACTTAGTAGCGAGTTATGCAATCTTGAGCTGCAACAACCTCTGATGACAAAAGATGAAGCGCTGACATCTCTGTGAAAGAGATTTGCTGAATCTATTTTTTTGCAGAAACCCTTTAATGCAGCCACATTATTGCAGGTTTGAGAACATCAACTGCTGTTTTCTGATCCCACCACAGCATCTCATTGGGGTTCATGTCTGGACTTTGACTTGGCCGGTCTGAAACTTGAATTCAATTCCTTTTAAGGAATTCAGAGGTGGACTCTTCTGCTTGGGATCATTGTCTTGCTGCATAACCCAGTTGTGCTTTGACTCTCAGAATGATGACCCGACTTCCTCCTTCAAAATTGTCTGGTAGAGAAAATAATTCATGTTTTCATGCTGAAGCAGCAAAGCATTGCCACAACGTTACACCACCTCCTCCATGCTTAACCGTAAGTAGCGTGTCCTTTTTGTGCAGGTTTGTTTTACGCAATGTGTAACGGGACCTTTGTCTGACAAACAGTTCAACATACGACTCATCAGTTCATAGAATATTCTCCCAAAAGGTTTAAAGTTCCTTAAAGTGTGTTGTGGTAGATTTCACCCAAGCCTTTATGTCCTTTTGGGTTTGCAGTTGTTATCGCCACGCCACTCTGCCATGGGCGCCATTTCTCCAGTGTCTTTCAGATATTGGGGTCAAGACCACTGACCTTTACAGTAATTGAGATAAGAGAAGCCTGCAGTTTCTTGGATGTCTTTCTTGGATCTCTTGCAACTCTCTGGATGAGTCGTCCCTGTGCTCTTGGAGAAATTTTGGCTGCTTAAACACTTCTGGGAAGATTCACTATTGTTCCAAGTCTTCTCCAATGTCTGTCACTGAGGATCTGTCAAGTCCAGGAGCCTTATAAAAATCTTTGTAACCCTTCCTAGACTGATATATTTTGACTACCTTCTTCCTCATCTCTTCTGGGATTTGTTTTGATTTTGGCACAATGTGCTCCTGGTGAGACCTTTTAGACTACTTCATGCTTCTAGAAGTTGTTAATTTGAGTGATGATTTTAATGAACAAGACTGATGTGAATCAGGCCTGGCTGTGTCTAGTCCATACACAGTATATAAAAGTAAAGTGAGGTCAGTCTGGGGCTTTCTTTAACTGCAATACCACCGAGGGCCGCCAGGGGTTGGTTCCAAAAAGGCTCTGGACTCACATTCAGCTTCTCTCATGAAATACAATCATTTTTTCCAAAAGACATTAAGTCCTCATTCGCTAAAATCACTTCTTCTAAGACGTTTTCTGGAGGTCCATCTGAAAACAATCCCATCATTAATGGGATATTAGGCCCCAAATAGCAGTATGTTTGAGGGCGTGTCTGTTTGATTGACATGCCTGTGGTGCGGTCAGGTTTTCACTAAAGGTGGGTGGGCGTTGTGTCCTTGAGTTTCCAATCAGATAAGAGTCAGGTCTACCTTCCCAGCTCGTCTAAATATGGTCACTTCTTGCTCCAAAATACCAAGATGGCGACGGCCGAAATACCGAACTTGAGGCTTAGGAACGGCAGTTCACGCGATAGTTCACTTGGTGTAATCCAGCTGCAACCGGTTGTAAATGCAGTCCCAGTTAGTATTTATTTGATTTAGTAAGTAAAGGTGTGAATAAGTTTTCCCAAAGGCCCAGTTAGTATTAGACCACCTTTTTGCTTAAATACATACAATTTCTCTTTAAAGCCTGTATTTTGCTTTTGTTTTATGTAATATTTTGTTTGCAGATTTGACACATTTTAGTATGAGATACAAACAAAAACAGAAGACATTTTATATATTTTATTCGTAAATGTTTAACTATTTGTAATGAAATTACAGAAATAAAATGATGAAAGAAATGATGTCTTTCTTCATATGTTTACCTTGGCGCTTGTAACCTGTATAAACTCGAGTCATTCTCTCCTGTCTTTACATAACAAAGACAGGGGTCAGTTGAATTTTGCCGTCTCGTAAAATAATATTCTTTTCAGCCGATCTATTGTGTACCATTGTTTCATAGCACACTGAATACACCCAGTGTGTTCCTCTGAGGAAGGAAGGACACCCTGCCCAAGTCAGAAGAACTCGCTCCTCTTTTCAATTGACCATTGTTCCACCGAATCCTGAGGTTGTTGTCCTGCCTATCAGATGATCTCACTGACAGTGGGCATGCCGGCTGTCACAATTTATGGTTATGTGTCCCATGTGCCACTCTGCAAAATGGGTTGAAAAAGACAACTGCCAGTCATGTCTACACAGACCGTAGTACTGTAAGTACTGTCAATAAAGTAAAACCGATGTGATTGAATGACGTCTACTTTTTCTGATTCACAGGTAGATGGTGATGGTAGAAGCACTGAGATCCTTTAAAAGTCTTAAAATTCCTGCACTCTAAATGTTGTGATGTCAACATGTCATTATCATTAACAACCTGTCACAAAAGGTTACAAGTTCTTCCCCCTGAGTGACATCACCAGCTGAAGAGAGTTTAGATCTCCAGTCGGTATGGTCCGATCTATTCTGACCGGTTTCAGGCCTGGTTTTGTCTCATTCAATCTTCTCATTGGCGCTCATCCAGCGGTCATTTCACTCACCTGAGCTGAAGAGGTGAATCAGCAGAAGTGTAATCGGCCATCCAGGAGCACTCATCCTCAATCAGTATCTCTCACTCTGAATAACGGCCTTTGATATGACGCCTCTGTCAGACACGGCTGTGTGATGTTGGCAGTGACACGGCTCCGGGACTTCTGAGGAAACCCAGGGCGCTTCAGGTTTATATGGAAGTGTGGGCGTGTGTGTGTTTGTGTGTGTTTGTTCTGCTTTGGTGTGTCTGAAGCTGATGATCAGGCAGTTCCTTTGCTTTGGCCTCTGAAACCCACCATGGGCGTTCTCTGTTGGTATATCAAGAGAGGAAGGAAGGGAGGGTTAAGAATAATGCAGTGTAGTGCTGCAGCATAGAGGGCAGGAATGTGTGTGTGTGACCAAAAACACACACACGGCTGCTTTTGAGCACCCAAAGTAGTCGAGTCAAAGATGTTGTGTTGTGAGAAAAAGCACAGAAAACCCTGCGTCATCAACAAAATGACAGCTGATGACTTTTTTTTTGTTTCCTCACCTCAACCTTACCTTTAAAAAAAAATCTGTGTTGTCTCGTCTGTCTTCATTTCTTCTGTTATAATTCAACGTTTAACTCTTACTTACCGATACGACTTAACTCCTACTTCACCCCCATGTTGACCGGCTCTGCTTTGCTTTGTGTAATCTTCCCATCGGACAATCGGGATGTCCACAGCTGAAAGTATCGACCGAGTTTAAGTGTGCCTGAGTTTCTGTCTGCACACTGATCATTGGTACATCTTGAATAGTTGAACTGGACTGTAGGTGCTCAATGTTTGTTTGTCATTTGCTCTGCTGTAATTTTAAGTCAAGTCAGTTTCTTTAAATGCATTTGGTGCAATACTTTCTCATTCCCACGGTGTCAAATACTGACAATAATGAAGCTGCGTCTCAGTAGGGGCCTCCCGAGGTCTCATATGGATACAAAAGGTGCCACTCAGTGTCACATGGACGGTCAAAGAACGTTGTTACGCACCAAAAACGAAGTGGTTGTGATTAAGAAAAGGTCGTAGTTTGGGTTACATGTGACACGGTCGCCGTTTGGTCAGAATTAGGCACAAAAACGACTTTGTTTGGGTCAGAAAAATATAATGTTGTAGGTTACGTAAAAAAAAAAAATCCACATCAACTTTTGCTTAATCAAGGAGTTGAACTCAGTGAAAATCCTGTGTTTGTCACATCGAACCACCTCTGACCTCCTCCCTCTCTGGATTTCTCCCACTGACCCCCCAACAGATGCTGACCAAAGAGCAGCACAGAATTAGACAGAATTAAAACACTTTCAGACATTAGATTCTAATTAAGGAATAAAAACGAAATTGTAAATAGTTAACAACAATATGATGCCAAAGCATCACCCGATAGATAAACATAAACTGTCAATAATACTGTGTGACGACGCCTCCACCTGGACACCAGGTGTCCCTGTTTCCTCCGTTGGTTCGCAGCTGAGAGGATCAGCAGCTGAAATACACTGGGTCCCATGTCCCCTTTTAATACCCCTCACTGTCTTATTGTTGGACAGCAGTCTCTTCTTTCTGGATCAGATGAGGGATTCTTCTACTTTGGTACTTTGGTATTTGGTTGAATTATTTGATTTAGTTTTGTTGCTATGAAATAATTTCTTTTTTGTACAGCTGCACTCTTGGTTATCAGTTGAGTTGCTCTGGAGAGAACGAGACTCACTCTGGTGAGTGTGGACGCTGCAACGTTTTCAGGTCTATACGTGGACTCTGCTGTCCCTCTGGTGGGCAATGCAAATCACAACCCGATTACTTTCCTTCGCTCCCTGTGTTGCCCAGATTGCAGATTGATGTTTTTGTAATTGTATCGCTTGGATGTGCGCTAAGTTAAAGGCTCAGACGATGTTGTGGTTGATGCTTTGCCCAGAACACCCTGTTCCTGGACTTACTGAGTTTCTCTGCTGCCCTTCAGACTCACTTCTTCGGGCTCAGGATCTGCTTCGGAGCATTTTAACTGACATTCCACTTCCTATTAATATCTATTTATAACTAGATTTTCACCTTGAAACTGTTTATTATTCCTATATATTATTGTTATTACTTGTTTGTTTTAAAAAAAATACAACAAATGAAGTTTAGGAAAATAGTGAACCTTTTCTTGTTGGAGTAAAGGGATAAATAATAACATACTTTTTTTGTTATAGCTGCTTAGCATTTCTTTTATTTGATAACTGGGGAAAAACAGTAATTTAAACATATTTCCCTTGCAGGATCAATAAAGTCTATCTATCTATCTATCTATCTATCTATCTATCTATCTATCTATCTATCTATCTATCTATCTATCTATCTATCTATCTATCTATCTATCTATCTATCTATCTATCTATCTATCTATAAAAATTATATATAAATATAAAATGTATTCCTAAAAAAAAAATTTTTTAATTAAAAAAAAAAAAGCTGCTGTAGCGAAAAAAAATGTCCCCTCGGGGATTAATAAAGTAACTACCTAACCTAACCTAAAAAGACATTTGAAACGTGTATCTGTTTCTGTTGAAATGTAGTGTTCTTTTATGTGTGACTGTCTGGAAAGGGAAACTTCCTCTCGGCTCCTGCACCTTGTACTTTGAAACCGAAAGTAATCATTTACGCCATTTTCTCTGCATTGTCTGCTGAAGGGCTGTCGCGGTAAGTGCTTTAAATTACTAACGCTAGTTAAAAGACAACTTTGTTTTTTTTTTATTTCGGGATCCAACCAGCTGCTGCGCTGCATCTCCAAACTGTGTAAAGGGTGAACCTGTTGACGTGTTTTAACTGTGCTGTTTACTGTACATCTTGTTGTGAAGCTTTATTAATGGAGTCTGCTTTTAGATGGATATCCTTTTTGAAAACACCTTTAAATTAAATGTTGTAGAGATTCAGACCGAAGGCGTCCGATGTGTATCCAGATGTTCCACAGTGCCACGTTTGGTTTATACACTGTAATTAATAGCTTTATTAATGTTATTTCATGTGTTTTGTTAACACTGGCTTCACTTCCTCATCGTCTGCAGTCCCACAAACCACACACCCGTCAAATTAATAACAATAACTGCAAAGATGAACTTTATTAAAGCCAGATATGAAACCCTGCCTTTTGCCACTGGGGCTGAAACAATAGTTTCATCCAGCCAAGCAATAAATCCTCCCTTCATGAGGATTATAAGGTTCAGTTGTTATTTAGTCTGATTGAGAGGTGTGGACATATTTAATTGGTCATTTTGGAGACTGTAATCTGTGTTACTTCTGAACTGCAATACTGAGAGGTGTTCCTAAAACTTTGTCAACCCAGTGTGGAACAAAATACTACCTCTGTAAAACCCAGTACTGTTTAAGAACACCACACAAAAAACTATTAGAAAAAATGAGAACAAATAGAGTTTTGACTTTGTGGACAAACACTTGTCAAAAATTCAAAAGACTTTCCTCATTTGAAAATGATAAACTCACAACTGATTTACATGACAGAGAGTGCTTAACTTGAGATAATTTATTAATGATTTAATAACATTTGCTGCACTCATACGGGAGTGAGAAACTCCTGACTTTTTGCACTAGTGGTTTAATATGGACGGAGAGTGGTATCCATCTTCTCTTCTACCTTCCTCAACAAGTCAAAGTATTCCTTTAAATCAAAGACTGACTGAACACTAACTTCACTTGTGCTCCCTGTTTAGTGAGCAGACATGTTGGTTCCTCAGCTGCTCCTAGAAACTCTGGAGGATGTGCTCAATGATGACTTTAAAAAGTTTAAGTGGTACCTCTCAATGAACGTCTTGGACTGCTGCAAACCGATTCCAAAGGCCTATCTGGAGAACGCATCCCGAATAGATACTGTGACTAAGATGATAGCGAGCTACGGTCAAGAGTTGGCCGTGGACATCACTGTCGACATCCTGAGGAAGATGTGCATCAACTCTGGTGCAGAGAGGTTAAAGAAGGCCTACACAGGTGCCGTGAAGCATGAGCTTCTTAAACTCACTTGTAAACAATAAACGGTGTTTCGCCGGCCTTTGTTTACGTGTCTGTACTAACTTTCTGCATCTTTCTTTTCACCTGCAGAGGGAACAGCTGCACCCACCACCTCCACCACCACCTCCACCACCACCACCTCCACCTCCACCTCCACGCCTATTGCTACACACGCCGTGTCAGCTCAGCAAGGAAGTGTTGTCATCGCGCCGATGCTCCACGGTGGCGCTACTGGATCGTGGAACATAACCATCGAAAAACCATAGATGAGCTCATTAAACACAACAGGAAAACATATTGTACTTTCACAATTTTTTTTTCATTTATTGTAGTTTACATGTTCCTGGGATGGAAACTCCTTGTGGAAAACCTTCAGCTCTACTATTTTAACTATTTCTTCATAGCATTTGAATAGTTTTTGCACTTTCCTTCTCAGTTACTCTATTTAGTATTAAAAGAGCAAATATGGATCAAAATAAATACTTAATAACACTTTATAATGTAGTTGTAATCAGGAGGGAATTTTAATGTTTTTACGGCAGTGTTTTCTTTAATGTCTCCTATTAATTCATATTATAACAGCCGGGTTTTACTATTGTCTGTTTAAACACAAGCCATTACTTCAATTCAACTAAATTTTATTTATATAGCGCCAAATCACAAGTGGTTATTTCATGGCACTTAACACATTAAAGTCCTTACAGCGGAACTTTACAACATTATACAGAGAAACCCAACAATTCAACAATTCCCACATAAGCTAGGAGGGAAAAAAACTCCTCTTTAAGAGGAGAAAAACCTCCAACAGGGAAGGAAAAACTCCCTTTAACAAGAAGAAACCTCCTCCTCCTACTTATAGGCAACACTTACAGTATAACTCTCTAAGTATTTAATATTACCTTTAAATACTAAATAGAAGAACTTGTTAGAAAGTGTTACTAACTTTTTAAATTGTGTGCATATAGAATATATTTTTATACCTCTGGCAATAGCCATAGTCGCAAGCATTATGTTTTCAGGTTGTCCGTCCGTGCATCCGCCCCGTTCTCGTGAACGCGATATCTCAAGAACGCCTGAAGGGAATTTGGTCAAACTTGGTAAAAGCATTCACTTGATACCAAGGATGAACTGAACTGATTAGATATTGGAGGCAAAGGTCGGTGTCACGACCCTAATTGAAAAATATTCACATGAACATGATATCCCAGGAACGCCTGGATGGAATTTCTTCAAACTTGTCACAATTGTTAACTTTGAACGGTTTAGATTTTGGAGGTTAAAGGTCAAAGTTACTGTAAGTTCAACATCTATATGGGTTTGGACAGATATACATGTGAACTACAACCTGAGTGGTTAGTGGAGGCCTACAACCACAAGGTGTAATTCTAGTTTACTCTTAAAAAAAAGTTGCAACAAAATCAGGTACACTGCTATTTGTTTAAGAGAGAGCAAACTTCTGCACCGGCACACGATAACGTTGTGACTGTTTCCAACCACTACATCAGGGGTCTCAAACTTAATTTACTTGGGGGCCGCTGGAGGCAGAGTCTGGGTGAGGCTGGGCCGCATCGGGTACTCCACAAGAAAAGCTTTGTTAAAAAAAATTCCAATCTTCTGAAATGTCTTTATTTTTATTTTTTTAACACAAAATAAGATGAAAAAATAAATAAACAAATTAAGAATTAATAAGTAAATAAGTAAATAAATCAGTAATAAATAAAATAATAATAATTAGATTTCTCTAGTCAGCAACTGTGTGGTTTCTTCAGTCTTCTATATCTGCTGTATTCAGATTTAAACGTCTTTATTAACAGTTCTTTAACCTCAATGGGTTCTCCTGAACATGAATGGTCCTGAACATGAATGGAACATTGAAGAACACGAACTGTTCTTCTGAACATGAATGGTCCTGAACATGAATGGAACATTGAAGAACACGAACTGTTCTTCTGAACATGGCTTCTCTTGCCTACTCCTTGCTGCTGGAGACCTGGCAGCGCTTCCTCTCGCATAGCATCCCTGGTATTTTACATACTCCTCAGCATGTCTGGTTGTGTAATGACGTTTCAAATTGTATTCCTTGTGCACTGCAACTTTCTCTGTGCAAATAAGACACGTCGGGGTGCCCCTGTGCTCAACAAAGAAATATTGCATCTCCCACTTTCCCTGGGATTGTCTGTGCTCATCACCGACCTTTCTCTTCACTGCAGGCTTTGAAAAAGACATGTTTGGGGCTGTGGGATATATTTTAATTCCACTTGGTGTCGCTGTCGTGTTTAGCCGTGTTTACGACATCATCTAGAAATATATGTAGTGTTCATCGTGTGAGGCAATGCAAATAACAAAATAATGACCCCCCCCCAAATAACGGTGCGACCCTATAATTGGTCCGGGTTATCGGGGACTGTTATTGCCGACGGACAGGTGTCGGTATGTGACTGCAGACCACGTTAGACTACATTATTTCCTTTCTTTTATCTCGCCGCGTACGCATCACTTTGATTTATTTTGTCAGAGAGAGACATATATACGTATAATGTCCCGCTGGGCAGCAACTTAAAAAACTTTATTTTTGAAGTGTTGTGAACGCAGCGCGCTGGGACGGATGTCCGCGTTTGCCGGATAGAAACGAGGCAGCCAGCCAGGCCCGGAAGAAAACTCTCCATGGCAACGCTGCTGTCACTTTCACTCATTAAGAAATGTTGCTCTGCTCGCATCAAGCCTGGTCGATGTCCCGCCCCCGAGAGCCATATACCCACCGTGATTGGTCGGTTCGTTCAGCTCCGCACACAACACTGGAAAGTGCCATTCATAGAAAACTCGCGGGCCGCACTAACATTAAACTTTCATATTAAGGTGGGGGCCACAAAATATCGTCTCGCGGGCCGCAATTGGCCCACGGGCCGCGAGTTTGAGACCCCTGCACTATATGGTGCTTTAATTTAATATATGGTGCTTCCTGGTAAAGTTTCAGAGCAAAAGCTTTGTTAAGAAATAAAAGTTTTGTTTCTACTGAAGAAATAGGAGGCTTTTAATTTGAAACAGTTACAGGTGTGGAGTTTGTATTAACAGTATAATGCAATAAATGTAACAGGACAAATTGACATGCATTTCTACATTGGATCTCACTTGGCCCTACATGCAAATGAACATGTAAATCACAGAAATTAAGAAGTGAGTAAACTTGTGATTCCATGTCAAAATGTGTTGAGAGAAGTTAAAGTAACAGGTGTTCAACACAAAGAGACGTTGTTGCTCACTTGAGCCTAATTTAATGCGGCCTCTATTTCAAATTTACGATGTATTTCACATTTGTAAATGTCTGAACACTTGAGTTTGTGTTTCAGAACCTGAACCATCAGCTGTGTAATTCAATAGGAGGGCAGGATGAAGCAATTCATTGCCAGTTTCTAACAAATCAGAAAGGCCATGGCTTTGTTAAATAATAATTCCTTGGATAATAACAGGGCTTTCGTAACTTCGGTGCTCGGGCCCTAATAATATTGGATCCTTTAAGATTGTCTGTTTTTGTTCCTTGACACGGTACAGCATCCACGAAGATCCAGACGGGATAGCAGACGAAGCAGCGGTTCGGCCCTTGATGAATCCCTGGAAAGAAAAAAAAAAACCAGCCTGCACACAAGTGTGCAGAACATCATTATATAGTCCGAGTTTCCTCTTTTCTTTTTTTTCTTCGATCACATTAGATTGACACAAAACTTTCACAGCTTTAAAACATTTGTGACTAAATTATCTAATTTTGCAATCAACATACTTTTACAACATATACAGTAACTTTAACCAAAATTAAACACACTGTTATGTGCTTTACTCACAGCAGGTCAGCAGCGGTAACGTTGCGCTCACGTTAGCTTCATGGCTTCATTAGTCAAATTTATCTTTTAATGCCAAATAGAATAATAAGATGAAGGAAAAGCAGTGAAGCTGAATGTGTCATTGTGTTCCAGTTTTAATGACATCATAACTGTCTGCAGTGATTTTCCTGCTAAAACAATTTCAGATGATCTTCAGTTATTTTATCAGTTGAGTTCCTGACATTTTGTCTTGTGATGGCTGTTTTTCCTGCTGCCTACTAACCCGAAGGGACAAAGAATCTGTTATCTTAAAGCTGTTGCAGTCTGACTTTTATTTTTCTTTGTATGTGAGCACCTTTTCCGGCTGGTTTGTCTGATCTTTCACGCTGAATATCAAACCATGCCAATTCTCTCAAAATATTCTGCAAGCAGTATATTTAGACAATTTCTAAGAACTCTTGACAGATTTAACAGGAATAAACAACATGAGCAGCTGATCAGTTTTGGTGAATTCACACACATTAAAACTTAATGTACATATAGATTTTATGTACAAAATGAGACACAAATTAGAAGAAAATGTTCTTTCCTTGTGGGAAATGTCACGCTGTGGTTCGGTTACGTGCTTTGTCTTCATTTTAAACATTCGTTTTCAAAGAGAAAGTGTTGACTTTCGTCGTTCAGTCGGTCGTGAACATACAGATTAAAATCTGTGTGTGCTTTGCAGATGTCAAACTTCTGAGTCATCAGTGTGAGTTTGAAACTAAAAGTAGTCTTTAACCCCCACACAAGGCTATCGCTCTTTCAAAAGAATCTCTCCTGTCTGGACGGCTGTGTGATAACTGTACCGTAAAACACGTGTGAACATGTTTACACTTATTGTGTGGTCAGAAATGGTGATCACAAGATGTGCTGTTTGTTCTCCCAGCACACACTGCAGCTCGTTGTAGTTTGAGCCTGAAGATTATGATATTTAAATTAGTTTTTCAAATTGGAAATGAATATTAAGAAACAAAACGCGGATTACCACGGTGATACAGATCCAAAATATCTATAACAGATGACATCGTTATATTTGCTTATGTTATGCGTATAGGTCGATGTTACAGTTGAAGGTAGAGATGGACACAAGAAACATGGTGGGAGACAGGAGGAATACAACATACAGCAAAGCTCACGGACCAGCAGAGTCCTGCATATGTAAGTTTATACACATTCATTCAATTTATTGCAGCAGCTGACATTTAAAGCAGAACACCTTTGAAATGTTTGAAGGCAACAAAGAGGGTGTTGCACGTTTTACGAAAAAAAAAAAAAAACAAAAACGCTGTAGAAGAAATATCATAAATCTGACTTCAGTGAAAACAAAAACGTATATTTAATGTGTAAAAAAACAACAAAAACCACGTCCACATGGCAACCAAAGATTTCATCCGACGTGGAGGGTCATCCCATTCATGTGACCCGAGTTCATCCGGAAGGCTCGAGATAAAAAACCACGTGACCGATTCTAGGACGAGTCATACAAGGTGTAGTAAGAACCGTCGAGGGCGACCAAAAAAAAAAACACCCAAAAACTCTCTTGTTGGACACAACAACAAGACGCGGTTGTAGTTTATTGACGTGAGGACATTTGATAACTCGCATTTCTTGTGCTTTTCGCAGCTTTTACTGCCGTTGGATCAGACCCGCGGAGCGGCGCCGGCTGTGCGCTGACGCGTTTGTCCGCACCTCGCTCATTATTTTGGTCTCGATTCAAAGACCAGGAAGCGAAAGATTTCCGAGCTATCTGCTACCACGACGCGATGGAAGCACAGAAGGACCGGAAAACATCACCCCGATGGTCGTAATCTGGCAGTAAAACGCGTGAAAGAAGCGCTGCGTCGTTGGATTGACACCGCGGAGACCGGCCTCGTTGTGCTGCTGAAGGCGGCGAGCCAGCTTGTTGTTCAGCCATCTGGCAGGATCGTCGCTCGCTAATATTAGCTCCCGTTAGCAGGGTTGGTTGCTGCCTGGTGATGGCCGAGGCGCACAGAGGCGGGTTTGTGCCCGGACTTTTACTCCTGCTGCTGCTGTCCGGGTGCAACGCGAGGATACACAAGCTCACCCTGATGGTAAGGTCTGGGTCTGTCGTTATGTCCGCGTCGGCTCCGGAGCTGAAGGTCGGAGTCCTTCCGGCGGCGTTTTTGTTAGCTCGGCCGTTTTCGAGTCGTAGCATCGAGACGGGTCCAAACATAATGTCGTGGAAAAGAGCAGCGACGAGAACTTTGTTGTTGTTGTTGTTGTTGTTGTTTTTTGAGCTCGAGTGCTGTTTGAACGACTGAACATGTGACCAGAACAACTCTCGTCTTGTTCTTCCTGCAGGATGAAACTCGGTCCGTCGTCGACCTCAACAACTTCGGTTTCTACGCTAATGGCACTTTGGATGTCAACCTGTTCTCCCTGCGACTCCCGGAAAAACGTGTGAACTACAGCACGTTCCCGGTGAGAAGTGGTTGTTGTTGTTTGTTTGTTTGTGTGTGTGTGTGTGTGTGTGTGTGTGTGTTTGTGTGCGCCGGTTCCACCTGACACCGCCGTTTTTAAGCAGGCGTCATCAGAAAGCAGAGGACTCTGTTGCAATTACGCACGACAGCTTCGCCATTAAGTCTACTTCTACACATTTGATAACAACGTGTACGTTTGATGACTGAAGGGTGACGTTGTCTCAAACCACATCCTGTTGAGAGGTGTTTGGTTTTTAGTTCGTCTTCAGGACAGAAACACCTGAATATGATGCATTCCAGGACAACGTGTCACTATCGACCTGTCACTGTTCAAACCTGTCATTTAAACATAAACTTTATGACAGAGTCAACAAAACCCGGCATCATAAAGCAAGAGTTTATGGCTCCGCCGGGTGTACTGAATGATTCGGTGTGTGCACAGTGGCCTCCGAGTACTTATTTGTCAAAGCTGGTTGATATTGTCTGACATTCTTGCTGACAGCGAATCCCACCAAAAGACTGCAACCAATGAATTGATCCTACTTACAAGCATTGGATGTGTCACCAAAGCCTGAAGTAATATGTTGTTCAAAACCAAATCGGTAAGCCACACTGTTGCCCTGGGTGACGTGCAGCTTCGTAAGGATAAACATGCGAGTTAGAGTGAAACCCACAGACATCTTTCAGCTGGTGGTAAATACACATTAGTTCAATTATAGTCTTTTAAAACTAATTGAAACTGCGTTTTAGAGAATTTATGTTTTCAACAGGAAACTGACCGCCACAGACAGCGTTAGGAAGTCAGCAAGTATTGAAGAATCCTTTTTTTAAAGGAGGATTTGTTGACGGCAAGAAAAAATATGGAGCAAAAAGAAAGCAGAAGAGACACTTCATTGTTTTTATAACACCACCGTGTCTTTATTCTTCTCCAAGTCTTTTGGTCAGCTTTACACGGTGAATACGCTGTTTATTTGATTTTAAGGTAATCGTAGCGTGTGCAGGGTTAGAGGTGCAATGATCACTTGATTAGTCAGCCAACCTTTTGATAGATGATTTGTAATTGTAATCACTTTTTGAGCAAATCAAATTTGCCTTTAAAAAGCGAGGACCCACTGCTTGTTGTGAGTAACATCAATACAAATGTCTTTCGGTTTTAAACTGCTGGTTAACTTAAATAAGGCATGTAAAGACATTTGACTGTGCTAAATTAGAAAGGACACTTTTCAATATATTCTGACATCATACGAAGTTAAAGATTAATCAAATGATCTAGAATATAATCTGCAGTTCAATCTATATTGAAAATGTTAGTTGTGGGAGTTATTGTCACCATACTAAAATCAACCCTACTGTACTGACATGAGTGTGCCCTTATACTTAACCTTTATGAGCACTGGCATTGTTCATTAAATGTGAAGGCGAACAAGCACACATCAACATTTAGCCGAGTCCATAACAAGCCTCCATTTTATATTTACATTTCCTTTTGAGTATTCAAAGTGCACTGTGGGCGGGCTTGCCACTGACCTAATTCGGTGGAATTCGGTTTTAGTGTTTCCCACAAAAACAATACAACTTGTAAACTAATTATCTTTTGGGGAAAGTGTTTTCTCTTATCATGTGTTGACTGCTAATTTTGCTTTGGTCAACGGTGCAAACATTAAATGCCCTTAAATGGAGCCAGAGTAATATTACATGGAGTGTTGAGTGACGCATTCAGTTGTAAATAATGAGGCAATAAAGAGTGAAATACTGCATTTGTACTTGAAATCAGGTGCTTTTGAACCCACAGACTGACTGTGTTTACATTTTGTTTAGATTGGATTCACACTGTCCAGGTCCCGAGTTAATGGAGTCTTGTCCTACACAGTAAGTAAATAAAATCAGACTTATTTCTGTGAACATGTCATGTGGTTCAGTCATGCAGTGCTACACAGTGTATTTCACTCGCATTTGTGCCAAATGGAAAAATAATTTAGGAGCACGATGCGAGTAAAAAGTACAACCTGTTGTAATCTTTTGTTACAAACGTAAGGGATATAAGACAGATTAAGACTGTGACTATTAGACGAGAGCAAAATGTGACGCTTTGCTACCGATACAGTGACCACTCACAGAATAGCCCAAAATATCTGTTTCTATTGCCATTTAAACATGCAGCACTTCCTGTTGCTGCTTCACAATAAAAGCCTCCAGCTGATGCAAATGTTTGTGACTGGATAACGTCAGCGCGGCTGAGCCTATAAATTTGAATGTCTTGTCACTGACTGAGTGATAAAGTCCACCACCGATTGGTCGGATGAAAAGCACCACAGGCTCCAGCAATGTCCTTGGAATAGGAAATGGCAGCCTTCCTGTCTGATAGGCATGGACCAATGTGTGATCACGGTGATGTGCGTATCTTAGTACAGGCATCACAATATAAATATGTATGTAGTTAATTGTTTGTTAATAAACTAACTATTAAATCACCGTGCTCCTAAAGTTCTTTGACTGCTACTTACATGATTTATTTAGGTGTACATGTGTTTTTTGGGAAAAAGGTCATGTTATTATGTTTTGTAAGAAAACATTTCATATGACCGTTATAATGCATTTAATACAGAATACTGTTAGATTAGATTAAAGATAATAAAAGGTAGATTATATACGAGTAGTAGTGAGATTTTCAAATGTCTGTGTGACTGTTCATTGTGATTTTGATTTGTTCCCTCCAGGCAGAGGAGACGGAGCTGTGTCCGCTCAATCCAATAAAGTCCAGCAACGACGAGCCTCTCATTCTTTTTCTTATTGACATTGACAGCCTCAGGTGTGTATGTTCCAGCAACAGTATATAGAAGTGTTGCATCATATAGTGGCCTGACACCTTAACGTGACCGTACAATGTCTTTGTGCAGCGTCAATGTGAAAGCTATGGGTCTCCTAGACAACATCTTAACAGCAAAGGAAAAACCTGAAGCGGTTAAAGGTCAGTGTCGTTCACATTTTCCCTTGCAAAATCAGCCTTTGACTTCCCTTTGCTTTATTTGCTTCCTTTATTTAAGCACCAGAATGAACGATAATATGTTTATTAACAGGCTGCGTCCTACCTGCATTTGTGTGTTGTAGGTCAGAGGAAAGCCAGGCAGCAGCCTGCTAATGAAGCTGCAGATAAGCCATCACAGAACGAGGCTGACAAGACTGACAATACGTTGAAAGAGATCAAGAAGGAGGATGAACCTGCGATTCAGAAGAAAGAAGAAGAAAACCCCCCAAACCCTGAAGTCGAAGCTAAGAAAGTGGAGGGAACTAGATTTAATGTAAGAGGTGTCCTGTGTGTCTGCTTGTGTGACATCTCTATGAAATCATTTTCTAATCTGTGTTTATCTTGTTGTAGCTGAACAAACTCACCCAGCTGACTTTAGCTTTGGACAAAATTAACGGCACCTACAACTTCAGTGTGAGTCCACCTTTCCCAACCCTCACGTGTGGTGTGAAGTCGTGTTTGCTTCGCTCCACTCTTGTGTGAAACGTTCTCCGTGTTCCTCCTCAGTTCCACATGCTGGTCGGCCCGAAGTCAGAAGGTCTGTACAGCCTCAAGTTCCACTACTGTCCGAACAGGTCGCCCGGCTCGAAGCTGCCCTACTCGTTCGTGGTGGGTCGAGTGCTCTTGCGATAGGCCGGGCATGCTTCAGTGTGCCGCGTGTTAACCAGAGTTCATCCGCTGCAGGTGGAAGTGACGGAGGAGAATCCAGGCGGCTACCTGTCAGCAGCAGAGATCCCTCTGTCGCGCCTTTACATTTGGATGGCTGGAGTCTTCTTCACTGCTGCCATGGTCTGGGTGTACACTCTCTTGAAGCACAGGTACACTTACACGAGTGCTTACTGCGTCGTGTTGCAGAATCTTGCAGCTTCCTCATTTACAAATGTCCGGTCCCTTTGCAGAGTGTGTGGTCGGACTATTTGGAAAGTCATGTTATTTAAAATTTTTTTTTTTTTTTTTTTGCACATCTTTTAAGGTTCTTGAAACCACATTTGAACAAGATTACAAACTCATGCTATCAACTCTGTAAGCCTGAATTTAGGCACATTATGTAGCTGTATAAGCTCATGACTGCCTAACATGCTAACAGTGACACAGAGGGTAATTATGTTCACTATCTTATTTTAGACAAATAGCATGCTAACGTGAGCTAATTAGCACTAATGCTAATGCTGAGGGGAAAATCATATGAAAATATTTGGTTATAAACCAAAGTACTGCAATTTATACCTGATGATTCTGCAATATGAAAAGCATGAACAAAATTATTACAGTTAATTCTGACAGGGACACGAAATCCCAAATCTCCGTCCAATCTGTTCCCTCCATTTCTATCCGATTGTTTCTGAAATATTAAAGTGGTGGACTGTATGTGACGAACTGATGAAAAGTGAAGCCAATGAGGAAGTGCCTTAAAGCGCAATACCACTGAGGGCCACTAGGGGCTGGATCCAAAAAGGCTCTGGTTTTAATAGACTCCCGTACAAAAAGCATCAACTTCTTTCATGAGAGTCGACCCATTTTTTTCCCCCACATGATGTTCTTTGGCCAGATGTACAGATTCACCAGAACGTGACATGTTTCAATGTGTGCTTGTTTCCAGGTACAGCGTGTTTAAGATCCACTGGCTGATGGCAGCGCTGGCCTTCACCAAGGCCACGTCCTTGGTTTTCCACAGCGTAAGAACAGACTAGTATCTCCTCTCTTATGTCTCATTAGGTGTTTTGCTTTTTCAGTTTTTATGACAGGATTCAGTCATTTTCTGTAACCGCTCCGTCTGTCGCTCTTAGATTAACTACCACTTCATCAACACCGAGGGCCATCCCATCGAAGGCTGGGCCGTCATGTATTATATAACCCACCTGTAAGTACAATACCTGTACACGCGGTTAAATCCATGCTGTATGTGATTCTTACACGCGTCTGTCTTTGTGTTCTTTCCAGGCTCAAGGGGGCGCTCCTCTTCATCACGCTGGCGCTGATCGGCACCGGCTGGGCTTTCGTCAAATACATCCTGTCTGACAAGGAGAAGAAGATCTTCATGATCGTCATTCCTCTGCAGGTACTGTGTGTGGGATGTTCGCATGTTTCTATTCCCACCGTGTTCTTCGGTGACTCACCCTGCTGCCATCCTCCAGGTCCTGGCTAACGTCGCCTTCATCATCATCGAGTCTACAGAGGAAGGCTCGAGTGAATACAATCTGTGGAAGGAGATCCTCTTCCTGGTGGACCTCATCTGCTGCGGAGCCATCCTTTTCCCGGTCGTCTGGTCAGTGTGTGCGTGTGGTCTGTCTACGTTGTATCAGTTCCAGTTTCCATTTTTACAAATCCATTGGAAATTGAATCAAGAGTAGTTTTGGGAGCAGTGTATATAAGCTGCTTCCAGACTGGCTAGTTAAGAGGATTTGTTTAGCACGCCGGGTACCGTAAAGTACAGCATCCATTCTATTGCATTTAGTAGAAAAAAATAACTTTTATCTTACTGATACTAGTAGGAAAGTATTAATATTACCAGGGGATCAAAGGTAATGCTAGATCGCAGGCATGATGAAGGGCTGGCAGCACCGGCCAATCAGAAAAAAGTCAAGCCACGACAAACTGCAGGTTCCCCTCTTCCTCTAGTCTAACATACAAACAACACGGGTTTCGTTGTAATGAAACATAAACCTAGTAAGTGTTTCAGAAACCATTCATGCGAGTTTTCCACTAAAGGTGAATGACATGTCCATGCACACGTGTTTATAGTTGTCAAACATGACTGTCTTTAAAGGTCAATCCGCCACCTGCAAGAGGCCTCCAGCACTGATGGCAAAGGTGAGCGTCCCGTCCAGATGACTCCACGTGGTGATGAGAGCTGTTGAGTTTGCGATTCGTGTATTAAATGTGCTCCATGCTTCTTTCAGCGGCCATGAATTTGGAGAAGCTCAAGCTCTTCCGCCACTATTATGTGATGGTGAGAAACACTTCCTGTCTCCATCTGCGAAATCTGATTGTCACGACATTGCCTGTGAAATTAATATATCCTCGCGCAGTTTAACACTGAATCCTGAAGTTACTGTTGATGTTGCTGATTTAGCGTTAATACTTTTAATCGGACATGTTTTTTTATTTTTATTTATCTGGTGTCAAGCTTTATTCTAACAATATATTATCGTGAGTCGCAGCACTCGGCGCGGTCTCCGCATGCCTCTGATTCAGCAGAGTCACTGCTGCAGAGCAGCCACAACAAAAGCTTTGCAAACAACCACTCATGCTGTCCCACCTTTTTCATCATGTTCTTTGAGGAAGGTTTACTGACCTACTGCTTTGTACTGATTTTATTTCAGATTGTGTGTTATATCTACTTTACGAGGATCATAGCCATTCTGCTCAAGATCACCATGCCTTTCCAGTGGCAGTGGTGCTATGAGGTAAGACGACCGTGTGCAATGACACTGGCTATTTCATATATATATATATTCTTTACCTCACTCTGAATCAACACTGACTCAGCATAATTGTACGTATGTTTACAAACACATTACTTATTTAAAGCCCTTAATTACTTTATTACAAATGTTCAAGAACACCAGAAGGTTGATGGGAGATTATCGCAACTTTAAGAGTGAGTAGCAGCGCAGGGAGATTTATGTTTGATTGGTCATAAGCCAGTGATGTGAAGCTGATTGGTGTTTATTTTGACAAATAAATGTGACGATAGCTGTTGAGTTACTGTGAGGAACACGGCTTGATGTTTTATGTCGTCGTTAAACACACCCTCTCGTGTTTCTCCAGTTTCTGGTGGAGGTGTCCACTCTGATCTTCTTTGTGTTGACGGGCTACAAGTTCCGGCCGGCGTCCAATAACCCCTACCTCCAGCTTCCCCAGGACGAGGAGGACGTAGAGATGGATGAAGTGTAAGCCTCCACGTCTGTATGAGCCCGTACTTTCTACTCAACCCTTTAACCCCTGCAGCCTTTTGCTGAATCTCTATTCCGTCTCCCTCTGAATCAGACTTGACTAGTCTCAATGCCTCAGAGAATGTCTGTGCAGCCCCCATCGAGAGAGGAAGCACGTCTTTTAGGGGTGGCTGCTGATAGATTCTTTTATTTTGACACGGGCTCCAAATGGCTCAGATACTCGGGCAAAAAAATACATCTCTGATTGGAAAATCTCGAATTCACTGTCTCTCTTCTTTTATTGCCTCTTTTTGGCACGACATGAATTTGAAAAAAAAAGAAAAGAGTGACTAAACATGTTGATTCACTTTATCGCAGCTGACTTAAGCAAAGTCAACAAAACGACTGCATCCTGACGTATATGCAGGAAAAAGTGGAGTGCTCGGCCTCAGCCTTGCACCGGTGTTACACCACGGTCTGTAACCCATCTCGCTCTGTGACCTGTAGCTGTGCAACACTAAGAAAACAAGAAGTAAGCTTTGTGCACGAGCCGTTTCTCACATTTGTCGGCTCGTGCGACAGACAACTGTTACAGGCGCGTCATATATTGTTACCACACGTGTGTTGCTTTTATTCCTGCAAATATGTCATGGTAAATTATTAAATCAGCAAACATTGATTTTTTTTTGTTATGATTATTATCGAAATATGATTATATGATATTTTCCCCATCATGCTTTGTGTGATATAAACAGGCAGACGAGGATAACTGCTGACTGTGTGTCTTTGTGCAGAGTGACCGAGTCAGGTGCACTGGAGGGTATTTCCAAAGTGAAGAAGACGTCCAACGGACGCGAGCGCCAGAAAGAGTCCACCTTGTGAGCGGCACGCTGCACCTTTGGGCGAGACCAACTCAACAACCCCCCCCCTCCCCCCCCGCCCCCGGCCAGCTGATCCAAAGGGGAACACATGGACCAAGTCTCCCCACCTCCAGTGACAGCTCTCCTTTTGAAACTCTTTAAAGTGGTTGTAGTGGTCAATGCCCACTGTCTGGCTATGCAAAACAAAAAAAAACACACAAAAAAAGACTAATTTGTTGGACGTTCTTTGATTTCCTCGGGTCACTCCACCCAGAAAAACTCCAAGAGGGTTTCAGGAGGCTACAGCCACATGGACGGGTGGCGATAAGGAAAGCAGCTCTGATGCTCTTTATAGTTTTCATTTCTCTCTCTCTCCCTCTCTATCTCTTTTTCTCTCTCTCTCTCCCTCTCTCTCTCTCTCTCTCTCTCTCTCTCTCTCTCTCTCTCCAAAGATAATTATCGTTTTAGGAAAAAAAAGACGACTTGCTTTTGGGTGTGTTTATATTGGCTATTTAAAACGGTACTCCTGCGAGCCTCTTAGCTGTACCTTCTCGTGTGTGATGTGAGTTCCCGTGTGTGTGAATGTGAGACAACACAAGATTTGGACACCCTCCCTCCTTTGGAGATGATAGCCCATACTCAGGTAAAAGGCTAATCACAATTTAACACACAGTCCCATCTTACAAGTCCCATCGGCCATTTTACAGCTTCATCGCTATACTGTTACGTTTTCCCTCATATATTTCATTTGCAGATTGAAATATATGGATATCAGAGGTTGTATATTTCAATATATTGACTTATTATATATTGAAATGTTATATTTCAGTATTATTGTTTATTGTTGGGGAGGTAAGTGTTCCTCCCAGTCCGTCACTTGGACCGCTGCTGTAATTTAGTGCTTTAGTGGTTGGGAGGATCTGTTGGTGAATAAACAGGGTTTTGGATCAGTCTCCAAAACAGTGCGAACAGTGGCCCTGCTGGTCTTCAATGACGGCCTTGTGCTTTTCTTTTCTTTTCTTTTCTTTTCTTTTCTTTTCTTTTCTTTTCTTTTCTTTTCTTTTCTTTTCTTTTCTTTTCTTTTCTTTTCTTTTCTTTTCTTTTCTTTTCTTTTCTTTTCTTTTCGGCATTGCTGTGCCAATCAGGGCAGAGAAGTGACCTAACTGATCATCTTTGAGTTTGCCTGCTGTTGGTTTTACCTATTTGCTCTTGATGTGAAGCTTGTTTTATTAAATATTGATGACTTTATTGGTTCATGCAAGATCAGCAGAGTGTGCAGTCAAGCGGGGCAGATGGCCATTTGTAAATAATTGATGACCTTTGATGCAAAAAGAGATACATAACACGTTCAGAAGGACTTCAGCTGAGGCTTTAACAAGCGTTTCAGACTCCTTTAATAGACGGACAGGTGATGGAGAGACTACTGAGATTTAACCACCACCGTTCCTGTGCACGGACGACAGCTGCACCGTGTCTGCAGAATGTCATCGTGTCTCCGAGGCTCTGTGTGTCGAGCACCCTCGAAGGAGAACAATTGTCAGTGCAGCTTCAATTCAGTTCAGTGACGGTTTGTTTCTTGTTACAGAAGGCTGTTTGATATCTGTATGAACTGTCACAATAAAGACGGAGTTCTGGAAAGGTCTCGAATGATGTTCGTATGTATATGCAGTATGTTTTATAATCTGTAAAAGAAGAGCTGTGAAAACTGATGCGGGAGAAGACAGTAAGTCACTGGTATAACTCCCTCTGTGCCTGGTAGACAGTATTGTCTTTCAAGCTCAACATCCTCAGTGTAACACAAGCGTTTGTGTCTTTGGCTGCTTAACTATAAATCACAGTCACACCTCCTTTCTGTAAACAGTCTTGTTGTCCTTTCATTTCTGCACAGTATAAGCATCCATCAGCAGACAGTGGAAGAAGCCTGCTTCAGTGTTATAATCAATCACCGCGAACATCGAGGCTGCATTATTTGTCGTCAAAGTTACAACATGACCGAGGCAGGACGGACTTCTCAAATCAATCTGCGTTTACAGAAACTGCTTGAGCAGAAATATTTTCTGCTCTTGTTTTCAAGAGTGCGGGGAGAAATACCAGAAATCCTGTGTGTTCACCTCTACCCGGATACCAAAGGAGGGTTTTTCTTACTTTAAAAGATTGCTGCCTTGTATTTTATCTGTAATAATACAGACATTTACTTAAGCTTAAAAATGTAACAAGCCAACATTTACTTATCACATCTTAATTTTTTCTAGACTATACAATTAAAGCAAGTTTCCAGCTGCAATGATGTCTATTGATGAAGTGATCAGTCCAGGGACAGGAAACTGATTGCCAACACTTTTAATAATGAGATAATAGATTGGGTCATTTTTTTGATTGGGTGCAGCGTTCCCTGGTTATGAAATTTTAAAAACTCTACTCCAGACATGGAAAGCCAGGAGATTTGATCATTCTTTAGGCCAAGTCATACAACATCAGGGAAATTTGTTTGAAGCCTGTTTAAATTTTTGTTGCCATTTATCAAAATTGTGTATATTTTATCAAGTTATTTCCTGTTTCCTACATTTTGTGGATGGTTTTATCACCTTTCTGCTCATCAGCTGGCAGTCGCTCCAGTAAAGATGCTTTTTCTTGTACATGGTAACAAATATTCCAGGAAAATCTTAATTCCAAGTTCCTTGGTTAACATGATGACTTCAAAGACTTGGTGTGGAGAGTAGATAATGGTTGTTTTTTTCTGTTCATTAGGATATACAGTGAAGGAAATCATTATTTGATCCCTTGCCGATTTTGTAAGTTCGCCCACTGACAAAGAAATGAACGGTCTATAATTGTAATGGTAGGTTTATTTTAACAGTGAGACAGAATATATATATATATATATTTTTTTTAAATCCAGAAAATCACATACAAAAGTTGATTTGAATTTGATTGTGTGAAATGAGTATTTGATCCGCTACCAAAACATGACTCTGTACTTGGTGGAGAAACGCGAGCACAGAAGTCAGACGTTTCTTGAAGTTGGTCATCAGGTTTGAATCATCTCAGGAGGGATTTTGTTCACTCCTCTTTGCAGATCCTCTAAATCCTTCAGGTTTTGACGCTGTCGCTTGGCAACTCGAAGCTTCAGCTCCCTCCACAGATTTTCTATGGGTTTAAGACTCCGGAGACTGGCTCGGCCACTCCATGACCTTAATGTGCTTCTTCTTGAGCCTTCTTGAGTCCTTTGTTGCCTCGGCCATATGTTTTGGGTCATTGTCGTGCTGGAAGACCTGTCCACGACCCATTGTCAGTATCCTGGCTGAGGGAAGGAGGTTGTCGCCCAAGATTTCACGGTACGTGGCCCCGTCCATCGTCCCCTCGATGCGGTGAAGTCGTCCTGTCCCCTTAGCAGAGAAACACCCCTAAAGCATAATGTGTCCACCTCCACGCTTGACGGTGGTGACGGTGTTCTCAGGGTTATAGTCAGCATTTCTCTTCCTCCAAGCACGGCGAGTCGAGTTGATGCCAAAGAGCTGGATTTTGGTCTCATCTGACCACATCACCTTCTCCCAAAACTTCTCTGAATCATTCAGGTGTTCATTGGCCAACTTCAGATGCGCCTGTACATGTGCCTTCTTGAGCAGGGAGACCTTGCAGCGCTGCAGGATTTTAATCCATTACGGTGTCGTGTGTTACCGATGGTTTTCTAGGTGACTGTGGTCCCAGCTGTCTTGAGATCATTAACAAGTTCCTCCCATGTAGTTCTGGGCTGATCCCTCACCTTTCTCATGATCATCGATACCCCATGAGGCCAGATCTTGTGTGGAACCTCAGACCGAGAGCGATTGATGGTCATTTTGTGTTTCTTCCATTTCCGATTAATCGCACCAACAGTTGTCTCCATCTCACCGAGCTGCTTGCCGATGGTCTTGTAGCCCATTCCAGCCTTGTGCAGGTCTACAATCTTGTCCTTGACGTCCTTAGACAGCTCTTTGGTCTGCCCATGGTGGAGAGGTTGGAATCTGATTGATTCATTCTGTGGACAGGTATCTTTTATACAGGTCATGAGTTGAGATTCAGAGTACTTTCTTAAAGTGAGAGGACTAATCTAACCGGTCTGTGGGAGCCAGAATTCTTGCTGGTTGGTAGAGGATCAAATACTTATTTCACACAATCAAATACAAATCAATTTATAACTTTTATATGATGTGATTTTCTGGATTTTTTTTTGAATTTTCACGATCAATTCAGCTTTTTAGTTGGTGAAATTCTGGAAAAACTCAGGGAATCTGACATTTGAATTTGAATGGGAAACCTGTGGATGAAACAAGACATTTGAATAGATCTTTTTCAATTCTGGGAGCTTGTGGTGGCTATTTCATAGAGCACAAACAATTTACTCATCAAGAAAATAATGATCAACTGATGAGGAAAAATTATCTAGTCTAGAAAATTTGAATCTAAAACTGCATTTCATGTTGGTTTTTTTCAGTTTTGAGGAAGATATGACAAACCAATGTGTCCCTTAAGTCTGCTCATGTAGAGCTTGAATCTCCCATAATAATAGGGTACAGTCTGAGTTTGCTACATTGCCTTACATAGCTTCCTGTAGAATATAAAGAATCCACATCAGAAGTGTAGTCCTGGGACCTCCTCCTCTTAAACCGTTCAGATTTGCATTGTGCGATGTTACTAATGGTGCATTTTTGATCAGACTTCCTCGTCACTGCTGCAGCGCTGGAGGTGAACTCGCAGTAAAATAATAATAAAAAATTTAAAAAAACAGGTGCATATCGTCTGTCCAGTGTTGGTCCGGTCCGGTATCACAGTCTGGAGGCTGGTGCCAGCTCAGCCCCTCCCTCCCCTCCCTCTCCTCCCTCTCAGCTGCAGCTGCACGTTGGTCCTCACTGCAGTCCGCAGTAAATCCACTGGCGCCCGTCAGAGTGCAGCAGACTGCAGTCTCCATCACACTGCTCCTCCCTGCGCTTCCCTGGCAGGTGGAAAGGACAATGTGAGTATCACCTCTTATGTTTTCTAGTTGAAGTAAAAAATCCAAAGCTACGATTATGATTTTTGATAGTTAAGAACTGACCACGTCTGAGGCTTATTTTTAACGACTTTTTTTTGTGTGGCGTCATGCTCAGGTGAAGTTGGTTTTTGCGTCGTTTGCCGTCATTGCGCATGCAGGAAATCCAACCGTTTTACTGAATATTTTGCAGGCTGCTTGTGCACTAACAGAGATGATATGAAACTGAATTAATGATTGTATTTGGAGACAATTCACCCTGTTCTTTAAAATCTTCTTTTGTTAAACCTTTTTTTTTTTTTTTTTTTGTCTGTCATCGTCTGTTCGGTCTCATAAAACGGTAAAAAAATAATAATAATAATAAAAAAAAAGGTTACGATCTGAACGCTTGACCTCAAAACGCCTTTGATTTTGAAAAGACAGCCTGATGATGCAGCAGATCTGTGTGGGTGTTGTGTGTTGTGTGTGTGTGTGTGTGTGTGTGTGTGTGTGTGTGTGTGTGTGTGTGTGTGTGTGTGTGCGCGCGCGCGCGCGCGCGCGTTGCTCTAAGAGGCAGGGAAACGTGTCCCGTTTCATCTCTGCAGTGCAAACTCCGGAATGCAGCACCCTGACGCGCAGACGGGCACACTGAAGATCTGTCCACCTCCTCAGATGTTTATGACTTCTGTTTTTTTGCACATTTGTATTATACCTTCCTTAAAGAGTGAACCTGTTTGAGAAATTAAGATATCTTGTCCTTTACAGCAATTGCACTAAACATTTTATTTTGTAGTTTGTCATTCATTTCTCTTTAACTTGTACAATAAGGGCATATTGTATGGAGATGTTTGATTTGTGTGTCCTTCCCCCAGGGCTTTCATCTACTCAGTCGTAGCGATTTTGGCCCTTGTGGTCTCAGCTGAAGGTAGTGTTGGGTAAGTTGAATGCTTCAGTTGGATGGATGTCGCCTTTACGTAGCTACCACATGGCCAAAAGCACGTTGACATCAAAACAGACCCAAAATGTAAATGAAACCGCCACAAATTCATCTGGCAGATACGTTCCTCCATTTTACCCCCCCAACACTGTGATGCCGAGCAGAGGATCGATCCGTGACCACTCCCAGCACCTGAGTTACAGTCACTGCATGTAACAATGTCCAACATCTTTCCAACACAAAGGGCATTAATGCGCTATTACAGAAAGCCTCCGCCCCAGAATAGATTTTAATGAGATCTTGGAAGCTGTGCTGCGGGGATTGTTTTCTTTCCCCATTCAGCCACGAGAGCATTAGAGGGATCGGGTACTAACAAAGTTTCTGAAGACAAACAAGGAATTACATTGTGACACCCGTAACACCTCTGAACTTAAAGGTGGGTGGAGCGCTGTCTGGCTCAAGGTCAAAGCTGAAAGCAAAGGTGGTGGTGCACATCTTTTAAAGTCCTCTTGAAGTCCAGTCGTTTTGTTGCTTTCCTTCATTCTTTTTCTTAATACGTTGTGGGTTATATATGTATTTTTATTGATGGATCGTATGGTCGTTCTGTCAGTCTGTCTACTCACCACTTTGGTCCGGCCTGAAACATCTCTACTCGATGGATTGACATAAATTTTGTTCCAGATACTCAACATCCCCTCGAGGGTAAATTCTGAAGCCTTTAATGAACTGCTAACTTTCCCTTTAGTGACAGCAGCAGGTCAAACGTTATTAATTATTTAGTGATTTACTTTACCTACTTCATGGATATCTCGGCTTCCATGACTTTTCCTCTACCGTCAGTTTATTTTTGTCACATTGTGAAATGCCTGGATAACTATTGGATGGATTACCATTTAAATTTGGCAAACATTCACGTTCCCCTCAGGAATAAATTGCGGTTACGTTGATCTCCCGACTTTCAATCCAGCAACTTTCAGTGTCATTGTCACATCATGTATTAGCATTGTCATTGGGAGCATGTTAGCATACTAATGTGAGTACAGTTGTGGCTGACTCCATCCTCCCACAGACGCGAGCATGACTGTAGACCGCCAGTCCTATCCCTTGTTTTATAATGCATTATATATATATATATATATATATATATATTCATAAATAAAGTTTGATTGCTCGTCCCAACGGTGGATGGATCGGATTGAGCTCAGGGTTCTGCACAGGCCAGAGAAGTTCCTCCACACCAGACAGGGAAAACATTTCTTTATGGACCTGGCGTTGTGCGTGGCAGAGTGCCCAGTTGAAAAAGCGAAATACTTTCCTTAAACTGTCACCACAAAGCTGGAAGACCACTGTTGTCTAAAATGTCAGTGCATGTAGTGACATTTAAGGTTTTCTTAATCTGAACAAGTCAAGTCCAAACGTTTAAAATCAAAGGTGTCCACGTGCTCATGTCCGTATAGTGTTGCTGGGTTATAATATTGTTTTTAAATGCCACTTCATTATAGACTGAGTACCAACACCAGCTTCTGCACGGAGTCAAAGGAGTGTCTGGAATATGAGCTGGTCTGCAAAACAGATGAGTACGAAGTGAGTGAAAACCCCCATCAGCTAGCACACACACACACATACACACACACACATACATGGCTTGTGTATCTCACAGCTATCGTTGTTTGTGTTCAGGTGCGACACTACAGCCCCACTCGCTGGGTGTCAACAGATGCCGAAGCCTATTTCATGGGAGTGGGTGCAGCCATGGCTTTCAGGAAACTTTTCCTGTACATCACCGGAGCCAATGAAGGAGGTGAGGACAGGACGGGAGGGGCAAGTCAAGCTGTGATGGTGTGTGTCTGCGTTGTTCATTTTATTTGTGTGTGTGTCCCGGGCAGGCGTCCAGATGGAGATGACCGCCCCTGTCCTGGTCAAGGTCCCAGAGGAGACCAAGATGTGGGAGCCGGCTATCTACACGCTCAACTTCCCGCTGCCTGCAGCCTATCAGGACAAGCCGCCTGCACCCACTAATGACAAGGTGAGCTGACACATGATGAGCCAATAGGTGCAGAGTGAGGCAGTTTTTCTGGAGCCGGCCGGCTGCCTTTTCCTGTAATGAGATCAAATGCTGTTTATCCTCCCAGTATACGTGTGTAATCTGATCAGTGATTTTTGCTTCCAGATCAATAGAGAGCACTGATGGATGTACAGTATTTAGTGCTGCTCTCACTCAGCAGAATATAAATAAATAGTGCTGCTTCAGGAAGGTGTCAGTGCTTCCTGTGGGTCCTGTATGTGTTTTATGATTTCATCATCATGAAATGGTTCAGAAATAAAGGACTTCATAACTCAATATACAGCATTCAGTCCGGTGTTAGCAGGAGGTCAATTATAGTTTATGTTTTAATGATTTCCACCAAAACACATTGACGAGGGTGGAGCAAACATTTATAAGCATCTGAGTTTACCACTTTTTTGTGTCCACTGGTATGTGCACATTTGCGATTTCACTGAGGACTTGAGCAGAGTGCACATCACATCTTGAGTCAAAATCATGAAATCACCAACAGAGACCCTTGAAATGTTTCAAAAAATCAACAGTGTCCGAGGTGACATTTGTGTTTTACGAGGGGCAGAATCTCCAAAACCCAAAAAAGTCGCATCAGGCCGGGAGCTGACCCGCTGGGTTTTCTTTGACATTTGCCGGATTGTGCTCTTTAAACTCGTCCCCCAGGATCAGACAGCGAGTTCTACTGCGATATGTTGAGGTGTCTGAGAGAAACAATCTGGTGCTAATGACCTGAACTGTGGCACAATAACACCCAGGTTCTCCAACATGAGAATGCACCTGCAACAGCACAATGGTTGCTCCCCATCACCGGATTCAGCTCCCTCTAACTTCTTTCTGTTCCGCAAAAATGCGACACAAAATTTGATGTGCAGATCGCCGCTCAACTTTCAGAACCATGGTGACAAAAATGTGTATAACTCAGGTACTTATGTTGATCAAGTGAAGAACCTTGGGATAATGACTCCTGAAGGTTATAGCTTCCCCCTGCTCCATGCACGTCACGGTGCTGTGCTCCATTCATGCGCAACAGCAGCAGTCTGAGAAGTCTTTGATTGCCCCTTTTATAGTCATATTTTCATAAATTGCCTCTCTAACATTTAATTTAGTAGAATAATTCTTTCTTCTTTTCCAGTCACGTTTCAGCATCAGGCTTTATTTAGTTCCTGTGACCGAGAAGCTTTCTGGTTAATAGACTATAGCCTACCTAAAAATAAAGTTAGTAGCACCTAACGTCAGATAACGACTGACATTATCTTAAGTCATCGTATTGTGACTATACGAAGTTTAAGGATATTAATGTCAGGTTTTTGATCCCGAATGAAGTTTTCGGAAATGTCTGCCCTTCAAATGGTTCTTACTGTAGCTTCACATTCTGCATTATGTATCCATGGTAACGTAAACTTTTGTAATTGTATTTGTGCTGCGTTCTCCGCTGCACTGGACTTTTGTCCGTACTGCGGTGTTGCCTCGGTGTTTGCTGATGTCGCATCTCTGTCACCTGCGCAGCTGTATTTCACGGAGATGCCGGAGATGGACGTGTACGTGAGGACTTATGGAGGCTGGATGCTGTCGGTCACCTCCAGGGTTCACGCCCACCTGCTGACCAAAGAGCTGGAGAGGGTTCGAGCCTCCTACAACCACAGCTATCACTACGGAGTCGGCTACGACAGGTGTCCCACACACAGCTAGCATTTCACAGTTCTGTCAGAGCGGTCATGACTTTTATTTTTGCACAAATCATCCATGTACAGAGATTTAATATTCTAGTGAGGGATTTATTTATTTTGCCATCAGCCAATGAGCGTAACTTTTAGTACAGGGGTCTCCGACCTTTTTTCCCTCTAAGAGCTCCTGAAAGAAACACGTCTAGATCAAAACCTGGTACATAGCTGGACCCTGTGTGAAACTATTAATATTACCTTGGCTTCCCGCTCAAGTAAGTCTATGTGTGGGAAAACTTCTACGAGGTACTCGGAATCAGGTCGCGCGCTACGGAAAGTTTGCGAGCCGCAGGTTGGAGACCCTTGTGTCACAAGTTACAACTACATAGAGAAGTCAATTTTGAGGGTTGCATGGACTTGGTCTTGACAGATTACACGCAACTCACTTTTGTTGTGTTTGTCTTCTTGCTCTTTTCCTGTGTGTGTGTGTGTGTGTGTGTGTGTGTGTGTGTGTGTGTGTGTGTGTGTGTGTGTGTGTGTGTGTGTGTGTGTGTGTGTGTGTGTGTGTGTGTGTGTGTGTGTGTGTGTAGTCCCTTGAAGCTGTTGAACAGGCACAATGAGGTGTGGTATGTGGCAGAGGGCGAGCCAGTTTGCAAAGACCCACAGGAGCCGACTCCTCCACACACGCCCAGGCCGACTCCGACCGAATCTCCCACAGACTCCTCGTCTGACCCTCTCCCACACACACTCTCTGATTCGCCCTCACTCACTCACTCTAACCTGTCTTCCAACACGACCTCAAACACGACCTCCAACTTAAACACGACCTCCAACTTAAACACGACCTCCAACTTAAACATGACCTACAACTCCTCTTCACTGCAGCCCTCTGACACATCCACTCCCCCCCCATCTCACGCTCCATCCAGTCCCGCATCCGACCTGCCCGCCGACGCCGCGTTCAGCAATCCCCCGACCTCCGCCCAGATCCTGCTGGACCCAACCACCAACTCTTCCGATCCCGTCTCGGTGAGCCCATCACTGGAGCCGCAGTCTGACGCTGCCCTGTGGAACAGCACAGCTCACAGCCCTGCGGACACGCGAGGTGACAGTGACCCTGTCGTCAAGCCGGAGGATGCTCATTAGCAACAGGCAGATGTGATTCAAGCAGCTATTCCAGGTATATTAACATGGAATCTAAATAGAAAGCAAAACACTGGAGGTGTGACGGAAACATGAGTGAATGTGTGCGATAGATGGCCAGGCTGTTCTCTTCCTCCTTATCTCTCTATTCCTGTGTGTTACACCGACTCCTCCTTATGGCACTTAGTGTTTTAACTCTATGTTCTATCTATCACAGCTTTGCACCTGCAGCTTCCTGTATCACTGAACACATGCCTTTCCACTTTGTCGTTCTGAGATTATCATCATAGAATTAAGTGTATGTATTAGTTAGAGAGTAAGTATTCAAAGTTATTGTGTTGATTCTCAAAGCTAGCGCTGAAGGCAGGAACAGACGTCCTCTAACATCAGTTTAATCCAAAAACAAACTGGTAGGACTTCACTAGAAATCGGTGTAATTGATTTAATAAAATGCTGGGGCTAACCAAAGTAGAGCTTCATATCGGAGGAAACTTAACTATCTTAATGTGGAGTTTGAGGCTGTAATTAGTGATTCTTGAAACTTTCTGTCCGGCCATCACTTCCTACAAACTTCATCAGTTACTTTCATGACACCTGTGGCAACATATTGGTGAATCATCATAAAATCAGGCAAAGTATTCATTGGGATCTTTGTTGCAATCTTAAACCTAACTACTAATATTGAAATTTACTAAATTATTATCATTATTTAAATTTGACTTGGTATTAAACTTACCCCCCCCTCCAGTATTTGTGCTGAAAAGTGCCTGCCGAACACTGGCCATATATTTTGCATTTTAAATATGTTTTCAAGTATATTTTGGAATTCATTCCCCTTTTTGCTACATTTGCTTTGGCCAGTTCAGTGAAGCTATTTATTCTGACAATATAAATGGATTGTGACACGAGGGATATCAACAAAATAGTATGCCATGTACAACATGTCTCGTTGTGAGATGTTCCCTGAATTTTTCATTTTAAAAGCTCAGCAAAAGTAAATAACCGCAATAGTTATTTTAAAGTTTTTGAATGAAGTCGTCTAACTCACATAAGTCAGTCATTAAATATTTACACCAATTAAGTTTTCTTTCCACTAACTTGGATCAAAATGTTTTGGGACTAAATTAGATGCCCTCACATTCAGACTTATTCTCCCAGTTTAAGCAGTTACACATGCATCTATCAAAAATGTTTAAAATTACTTTCCCCACCAAATTCCCCAAGTCTGTTGTTTCGTGCTTCCCAACATTATTTTAAAGGCACTGTTGAGTGTTTGACCACTAGAGGCACTGAAGAGCAGGTTTGTTGCATTTGTATCTGGTGTTTTACCAGCAAGTAGAGGACGATGTCAGGTCCAACATGATACATGTGATGTGGCAGAATGACGACAGCTGGTGACACTAATTTGTCATAACAGGAAGAAATTTACCAGTGAAGATGAAAAACATTACAAGTCAATTAACACTGCAGTAATTGGGCTTTAAGTAAACTTATGGCCATTTCTTTAGCTGCATCTGTTGAACTGCTCGTTGAAGCAGCTCAAGCTCCAACTTCTAAAACGTGTGTGCTTCATAAACATCGTCAATTTAGCAGCTCAGAAGATCTTTACAATCACCCAAGATCAGTGTCACCGACTCAGTATTCGATTAAAAGCCAAATATAGTCACAATCTTCCCTTCTTTTTCTGAATTATGTCATTGCGTTCACAAGTATAAGATGGACATGTGGTACCAGATCTATAAACAGTGGAATGTTATCTATTCATCGTTGAGTCCCAGTGAATGTTTGCTGCACATTTCAAGAAAGTCCTTAGAGGCATTTCTGAGATATGGAGTTCAAAATAATGGGATGGACGTGAGGTCTCAGTGGCCTTGACCTTTGACCACCAAATACTTGATGTAATGAACCTCGATTCTCAGTGAAAGTTTGTACCAAATTCGAAGAAACTCCTTAAAGGCATTTCTTATATATTGCATTCATGAGAGTGGAACTGGCAGATGTGAGATCACAGTGACCTTGACTTTTGGCAAGTTTTTGACAACTACCAAAATTGAATCAGTGGATTCTTGAATCCACTTTGAACGTTTGTGTCAAATCCAAAGAAATTCCTTCAAGGCATTCCTGAGATAATGGTTTCATGAGACTGGGACAGATTGATGGGACGGATATAAGAACACAGCCTCTTTGACCGTTGACAACCAAAACCTAATCAGTTCATCATTGAGTCGAAGTGAACATTTGTACCAAATTTGAAGAAATTCTTTAAAGGCGTTTTTGAGACTTCACATTCACGAGAATAAGACCGACATATTTACGTAGAGATGGACAGACAGCTCGGAAAAACATAATGCCTCCGGCTACGGCTGTCACCGGCACGGAGGCAAGAAAACATCCAGTGAGCTGCAGTTCTCTGTGTGAGTTTTAAGAAGAATGACCCGACTGGTTCAAGCAGATTTGCGATTCCTGCTGCAACATTCGATGGTACGGTCCGAATTTGGCACAAACAACACATAAGCATGGATCCATCTTGCCCTCTATCAATAATTCACTCTAGTGGTGGTGTAATAGTGTGGGCAATGTTTTCTTGGCACACTTTTGGCCAACTGAGCATCATTTAAACAAAACAAAATGTTAACAAAACTGTTTATTTCCAAAGGAAATCTCACAAGTTTCCATTTGCTGGTTTTTACTCCATTCAGCACTTGCGTGAAATCTTGCTCAAATCTTTCTGCGTATTTACATCAATAAGATCACTACATAATAATTCCTATTTTTTTTTTAATCCTTATTTTTATCCTCGGTATAGCATTGCTTTGCAAATTGTGTTGTAATCCCGTCTATTTTAAAATCACCCTACAGTCTAATCTAATCATGGTAGGACTGCCCCAAAGCTCCCAAAGAATCACACCTGATCGAACCAATGCAATAAGAGTTATGTATGTTAATATATGACATTCTTTATCAACACATCTCTGAGCTACACACTGTATGTTCTGTTAAAAGTGCAATAAAAAAACATAAACTCTTGTTTTATTCATTATTATATTGGTGGCTTTACACTTCCTTAACCAGGAGAATCATTTGCTTACTGTGATTGTTTGCACAGGTCTTTGAATGTTTTACCATTAAGATTAAGATTTGAGAATTCAATGAAATGAAATGTGAAATGACTTTGTCGATAGTTATGTTTCTCAATTTCCCATCCAGTTTCGGTGTTAAGTTTTCAGTTTGTTGGGGTGCCCCCAAGAGGCCAGAAAATGAATACATATTAAAGTTCTGTGTTTATTATTTAAATTATTTAGGGCCTCTCGGTGTCATGGAGCAGCCATTTAGAAGGCTGTTTTCTTCCCGAGGACAGTCATTTAAAACATGTAGTGTTCTCAACATGATGTGATTTCATTGCAAGGTTTAGCTCCTACTATGCAAAGTGCTCTGAGCTGATTTAGGTTGTGATTTGGGGTCGACATAAATAAAACTAAATTAAATTTCTCACTGTTAGTAAATGGGGAGAAACAGGAAATGAGGAAGACCTGAACAATATGTCGAGGTTAAAAAGTGTGAGATAAAACAAAAACGACAGAGAAACAGCTGGTTCAGTGGTGTTTAATCCAGTTTGTTCTTTAATACAGGTATACTGGTTTGAAACACACCAGTTTAATATGCACTCTGCCCAGAGTAGGGATGGGCTTCAACAGCATTTTACCAAATCTGAACTTCACGTACCAAATTCTTCTGAATCCCCTAATGAATCTTTGACTAATTTTTCCTTTTGCTGCAACAGGAAACACAGGAGTAAGTGTTTACTTTAGTTTCTACACCTGCAGAGTGTGTAGAAACTAAGATAAAACAATTCAGTGGAAATAATATTGACTATATGTAATGGATTATAACATGGTCACAGACTCTGGCGGGTCACAGTAAATGGTATGGGCAGAGCAGAGGTGCTTCTCAGGTTATGAAAAATATCACATTTGACCTACAACATGGTATGGATGGTAGATGAATATTTATTCAGGGGTTCCCTCCTGCAAATACTGCATTTCACAGTATTTTTTTTGCTCTCCACCATGTTTATTCATGTAGTCTTATGAACAACCATTTCCCTGAGTTAGCACTTTTTTTTTTCTTCACGAATGCCTGTAGAGTCATAAAGAGATGAAAGAAGACTTGTGAATGAACGATTCATTTGGGGATTCAACGGCAGCGGAGCTTGGACCTCCATCCCTACCCAAGAGCATGACAACCCATGTACGTACTTCTAAACGTATGCTTCACATGACACGTCATCCTCAGTATCCTATTAGTTCAGTGTACAAAAGTTGTGTTAATTGGCCTCTAACGCTCATATACCATCAACATAGTTTCATCAAACCACAACTTTTCACTGTGATATTATTCTGAATTAAGCTTATTCCTTATACAGTAAGTAACCATTCATGCTGTGGTAACCGTTTCTGAAAACCACTGACACATTTATAGATGTCCTTTAAAACTGAGATCACCTGGGTTCTCTGCATCACATGGTTATGGCTGGCTTTCATTTTGCAAAACAAATGTGCTTCGATCCACCTACTAACAGTTGTTTGTAGAATTAACTTTGTACAAAATAAAAGTCCTGTCAGTCACTCTGACACGAAGGCATTTTTCCCTGTTGTTTGGCTTTATGTATAAAACTGATATTTTCCTTGAGGACTTCAGCCCATAGAACCGGAGAGACTGTAATTGTTGTGTTTCATGAATGTCAGTGTTTTTCAATAAACAACTCAAGAAAAAAAGTTTGAGTTTCATTCAAATAATGAAAGCATACGTAATGAGACTTTTTAAAAGTAACTCTTCCTTGTGCAATTAACATTTTACAAAACCTTCCTCTGTATGAGTGTCTCTGTTCTCTGAAAGTTGTGCGGTTGACATTTTTATACACATAAAGGGGAGTACAAATAATTGTTTAATATTTTGTATTTCTTGTGAAATCTGAGGGCAAGCGGGGTAAGGTGTAGTATTTATGCACACACTTGTCTATAGGCCCATCTGTGTGCAGATAAATATCTGTTATTTTGTGTTTGACTTCAGGTTTCACTGTAATTACAGTGTATTTATCGTGTTTATTTAATGATGTGTCATTATGTGTTCTGGTCCTCACTTGGAAATTATCGCCTTTTTAGTAATGCTCGCTCTCCTGCTTCCTCCTCCACCTGCTCCTCCTCCTCCTCCTCCTCCTCCTTGCCAAAGATGGCTGGGGATGGTGAAGGCGTCCACGCTCATGCCCATTGTTTTAGAGGGGATGGCACTAAACTGCTTCCTGTCTGAGCTGTATTTGTAGATGGACTCCACCTGGGTTGAGCTAACTGTCCGTGGGCCCACGCCAGCCAATCGTATCATCTCCTGGGAGTCGGGGTTCATGGTGTAAACGCCTCTGAACTGACAGCTGGAATCCCGGAAGAGGATGAGGAAGTGGTTGGCAGGACTCTTCTCCATCTCCTGAGATTGGAACAGGGAAAGTGAGGGAAAGAAAATCAACAACAAATCATATTAGATGACCAAGTGTGGTGTCTACAATTACACAAAGAACAAGATTAAAAACAAGCCATGAATGATAAATGTCTCAATTAATAATACTTGTGGTTAATAGTAAAGTAAAATGATTCCTTTACATCAATTATCTTGCTTTTTTGCGTTTCATTAACCTTCCCAGCGAGGCAGCAGCGAGAGAGAGCGTTGTGAATTATGTATTTGTTGGACTTGAAGCTCGGTTCTTTGAAGAGTTTTGGACCTGAAAATACAAACACAGGCACACTTGTTTTTGCAAACCTATAATTGTAATGACTTGTACATCACATACAAGGACTGAAGAAGCTCTGTTTAGTGTTATACCTGTATATTCTGGTGCAGTTGAAGTTCCATTGGAACCAGTCTCCCAGTCCTTATCTCCGTTTTGATTGGCCAGTCTGCTTGGTGTCACGCATCTTAAGGGTGAATCAGGACGGTTACTGGAGAGAGGTCAAACAGCGGATAAATTAGTCCCTCACATTGTTATAAATCACAGCAGACTGCAAAACAGTGAGTAGTGAGTGGCATATTCTATTGCAGTAATTTTGACACTGCAAGCTGAGCACCACAGCTTGAGGCTTGCAATACCACCAACGACCATCTAGTAATGGTATTAAAGAGACATACCTGTGGGGTTTCTTTGTAGGGTCAGTGCCTTTGTTTCCTGGGTCATCTGTGGCTGCCAGGTTGAGTGAGGAGTGAGAGTAGACTTTGGTCAACTTAGAGCCTGGGGAAACAAATGTTAAGACATTCAAACAGTTAAGTCATTGAAGTCATCTACAAACACCCTTGATTAGTTGACTACTTTTTTCTCTTTTGACTTTACCAGTTGTTCCCTTGGCTGGACTTAGAGACAACTGTGTTTCCTCCCTGGTCATGCTGCGAGGCCGGGAGCGGCTTTTCTTAGTAGAAGATCGTCCTTGATTGGTGGTTTTCTGCTTAAGCACTTTGTCAAGGTCATCCATGATTCTGAGTTGATGCCGGCGTGCGTACTCCTCTCGTGTGAAACCTCCACGGCGAACTGGAGTGGCTGGAGGTGTGGGGGAAGGTGAGGTTGTGCCTGCAGGAGGTGTATTGGCCGGAGATGCCACTCTTTTCTCTGACAGTACTGACCTGAAACCAAGCCAGAGAAATTAGGTTACTTTTACATTTATGCAGCTCAGTTGGACTTTGACAAATTCGAGAACTGCAAAGTTTGGATGAAAAGAACTGTGCAAACTCCACTTTGTGCAGGTGCTTTTGTAAATGTGTGTGTCTGTGTGTTACCTTTCTTGCTCATGCCATTGTCTCCTCTTCTTTATCTCCTCAGTTCTCTTCTGCTGTCTTTCCAACAGCAAAGCTCTACGCTGGGCCATCTCCCCTTCACTATGTACCTCCTCCTACAACCACACAAGCACATTGGCATTCACTCAGCTGTTAAGACAGACTTCATGTGCATGCTAAACTATCTCTTAATTCTCTTTTGCAAGCACTCACCTTAAAGAAGAACCCAATTCCTCCTCTGGTTTCCTGTTCATTCAGCTCTCCACTTGCTTCCAAAGTCTCAGTCTGTCTCGTGTGCTCTTCATTGCATTCGGTTGGTTGTTTTGGCAAATCCCTGGCTTCTGTGGCCATATTCAGTTGCTCAATGGGATCTAAAGGTTCTGCATCGAGTCCCCTTGCTGCTTCGATTGCAGATTCTGTGTGGTCGCTCATAGAATCAGAGGAAAACTCATGCCCCTCATCGGTTGGTTCATCACTGCCTCCCTCAGGCCCTCCATGAGATGATAATGACACCCCTATCAGGCTGAAGCGTTTCCCTGCACCTGCGGCTCTTCCTCCATCACCTACTGCGCTGTACGCAGCAGACAGGGACAAAGTCTCGCTCTCAAATGAGCACTCAGAAGGAGCACCAGAGCTGCTGCCACAAGCAGCCCCCTGGCGATCTTGTTTGGGCTGTGGCAAGACCGGCAGCCCTCCAACAGCCTCCCCATCCTCCTGCTCCAACTCCAGGCTGAACTGGGTGGGTGTCTCGCTCGAGCCTGTGTCTGAGGTGTTCTCATCGGGATGTGGCTGTTGGGTGGGCTGAGGAGGCTCCTGAGGAGTCCGGGGCCCACCGATGCGGAAGGAAGACGAGGTCTGTACCTGACACTTGCTGGGGGACACTCGTCGCAGGTGGGGGAGTGTGTCCACATTGTGGGTTGGTGTCAAGGCCCGATTGAGCGGAGGAAACTTGAGTTCAGAGGGTCGTGGGTGCGGCTGATGTTGAGAACGTGGGTGGTGTTTGGGGCTGCGGGGAGTGGAGGAAGATTGAATCTTAGTGCGAGGAGCTGGGCAGGAGGAGGAGACAACGGTTTTTGGGGAAGTGGACGAGGAAAGAACGTGAGAACGTCGTGATGGGGAAGAAACAGAAGGAGGACTGGAAACAGCAGGAATCACCCAAGCTTTACTGGTGCTCCTGGTAGAAGTCTTTGTCGGGGTGTGAGGAGGGGTTTTGACTGGCATTTTGGTATTACTTGTAGTTGTTGATTTTGGAGTGGTTCTGGGTGTATTTTTAGGTCTTTGGTTGCCCATGAGCTGCTGTTGCTGTTCAGTAAGTTTCTGCATGTCCTTCTGTAGTGACTGCAGTGCTTCACTCAGTTTCTGCACCACCTCATTGCACTCCACTATGACAGCTTCACCTGCTTTCTCTGCTCCTTTTTCTTTCTCTGCTCCTTTTTCTTTCTCTGCTCCTTTTTCTTTCTCCGCTCCTTTTTCTTTTTCTGCCCCTTTCTTACTTTCAATAGAGAATGTGACCTGCTTCTCTAACCGAGGAAGATTAGAAACAGATGGCTTCTCTTTGTCCTTCTCACCATCTTTCTCTTTCTTTTCTTTCTCCTCCTCCTGTTTCAGTTGTTCCTCCATGCAAGTGAGACGCTCCTCCAGGGTGAGATTATCCTCCTCTGCTCCCTCCGTGCCTCCCTCTCCTTGCTCTCTTTTCAGTTGAAGGAAAGCAGTTTTTCCCAGCCTCTGTCTGTGCCTTGCAAAAATGGCTTCGATACGTCTTTTTTGGGCTTCAATGCTTTTGCGTTTTTCCTCAAGACGAGCCCCCAGCTCCCAGGCCTCAGAGCCTGGTTCAGGGCCTCGGGGACCGGGGCTGTCCTGGCGACCAGGTGCTCCTGAAGGGGTGGAGGGTGTGTGTGGAGTTCCTGGGGTTGTTGGGGTTGGAGCAGAACTTGACTCTTCCCCAGGAGTAGCAGGTTGCCTTCTTCGGTTGTCTCGTCGCTCAGCAAAGCTTGTCATGCGTGGACTGTTGTTTGTGCTGTGGGTTCCCTGCTGACCATTGCCGGGTCGAATATTACCAGGGGCGTTTCTAGGCGTATCATCCGATGCTTCAGAGGAGTCAACGCTGCCATCTCGTAGAACAGAGTCGTCGTCACGTGACATATCTGAGCTGCGTCCCGATCTCTCCCTCTTCTCTCCACTTTCTTGCCTTTCAGTATCCCCCACTACTCCTCCCGCTGGCCGGTAGAGGATCCCAGAGCGACAGGGAGCAGAGCTACTGAGCTGGGGATTATCCTCTTCTTGGCAGTGCAGAAAGAAACCTGCAGGAGCTCCTTCAGGACGTAACCTGGGCTCCGGTCTGCCTGCCAGCACTCCTCTACCAGTTTTCTCAAGTGTCCGTCCCTTCTTCCGGTCTTTGCTATCAGGCATATGAACCGCCTGTAGCGCCTCCTCAATGGTCGGCAGCTCTCCCATGGGTGTTGTGTGAGCATAGGGCCCCCATGAAGACCGCTGCGATGGGGCTGAGGCACTGACCAGGTGGCTGAGGTCCTCTGGAGGGCTGTATGGGACACGAGTCAACCCTGCTGATGTCACCGGTGAGTTCATTGCAGGGATGCCGGCGGTGAGGCTGTCAGTGCCGTCAGTGCTGACAGAGCGAAAGACAGAATCGATTGGGTTTCCCATGACAATGTCAACATCACTGTCCAGCCCAAATGGGATGCTGAAAGTCACTGCTGACAGAGGACGACTGCAGAGAGGTGGGTGACAACGGATAGATGGACAGATGGATGGGTTGTGTCAAAAAGTATGGAAAAGCAGAGACCACAGAAGCAAAAGTAAGAAGATTGAAAAATTAAGATAAAACATGAAGGCAACACAACATTTACCAGTGAAACCACATCAAGTTTAGAGGTGTATCTACCTGATTTGTTTCTTTGTCCAACCTTTATTTTCTGCAAAAAAGATTAAAGATAAATAAGTTTATGAAAAGTCTAATGGTTAAGTGCATTCAAATGCATAATATTGATGGATAGAATAAATACATTTGATATCTGCAATAGTTCTTACCTGGTGACAATGGGGAGGAGATGGGAACAAAGGGTTGTTTGAAGATGAAGGAGGGAGAACCACTGAAAAAAGACAATATGGTTTTAGAATACAACAAATATGAAGTGCTTCACTATATTGTATCTGTGTTGCAGTTTGATTTCAGGCCTGAAACTTTTGGCGAAGGTTTTTATAGATTTTTCTCTAGAATAATCTCCTTGTCTTAAGCAGGTCTTAATTGAAAATATTTGTCATGTTTACTTAGAGTTTTATCAGGTTTTGCCAAAATACATTGACTGTTCACTTCATTAGTAACACCTGTTCAACTACTTGTTAAAATAAATATCTAATCAGCCAATCATGTGGCAGAAACTCACTCTATCTAAGCATGTAGGCATGCTAAAGAGGATCTTCAAACCAATTTTCAATGGGGAAGAAAGGTGCAGCAACTGTGTGATGCCATCATGTCAACATGGACCAAAGTCTCTGAGGAATGTTTCCAGCACCGTGTTAAATCTAAGCTGTGAAGAATTAAAGCAGTTTTGAGGGCAGATAGAAGTATAAATAGGATGCTGGTACCTGTTGCTGTTCCCAGTGACTGGATTTGTACAGTCTAGTAATCCTGAAACATCTGAAAGACACAGAAACACATTAATTTCAGGTTCTATTGATAAATCTAAAAATCCGGCATAAAACATGCTCAAACTCAGTATAACAATGACAAAGAAATGTTCTTATGAACGTGATGAAGACACAAACCTGAGAGATCAATGAGTTGTATGGGCTGGACAAAATCAGGCTTCTTAACCTCAAACCACTCCAGCAGCTCTGCTATGAAGCTCATGATGTTCAGCTGAGGAAAAGGCCTTGTTAGGTTAACACAGATGGAGGTGACAACATATTCACAGATTATGGAGGCACAATTAACTTTGATGACTTTGGTTTAGAAGGAAAGCAAAATCATAGACTGTCAATTTGAATAAAAATGTGTCAGGACGGCACCATCTCAAAGTGTACTGCAGGGAAAGTGAATGATCAATACTTTTAAGAGGGACCACTGTACTGCACTTGCGCTGCCAACTTGTGGTTACACTATTCTCTGGACACACCCATCATAGTGCACAATCGTACATAACAGTGGGTTGCAGAAAAATGACAGAACGATGAAAAGGCCAAACAAAACAGTAATGATGGGTGTAGTCAGACGTCACAGAAGGTTTAACTTTTCAGCCAACAGAAATATTTTCCTCCAGATGGAATTAAATGTGTTACTGTGGAAATTCTTTGTTAAACATGTGTGAACATAACTTTTTTTTCCATCTATACTTCTCAGTTGCATGAAAGTTTCTGTATTAGCTAACCACAGTGTAACGTCAAAGATCAGAGTGCTTACATGCAGAGTCGATGGTGCGTAGAGCAGGTCCTCCACAGCCAGGGGGCAGCAGCTCTGTAAGCTGCTCTCACAAAAATCTTTGATCATCTGCAGGTTGTACAAACTGTCCGCCACTGACATGGTGTCCTTCAGGCACACATCTGGAAGATGCAGATAAAAGAAAACATATTAATATTCAGTATATAATGTCTACGTGCAGACGTACAGGCCTGTCAGCAAGAAGTTATTAAATACTCCTTAAAAAAAACACATTAGTTTCCCATGTTTTCCACATGCGATCACATGTATGACACATACTTACCACATATGGCAAAAAAAAAAGATTAAATGAAGGAAATATCTGGAAGAGCTTTCACACTGGAATATATATTCACACATTACACCATGAAAATGTTCAAAAAATACATGTTTTACATGTGCACAATTCTTTAAATTCCAACAGCAGAATATAAATGGCTGCAAGGCATCCATCCATCCATTATCTGTACCCGCTTTATCCTAAACAGGGTCACGGGGGGGCCGCAGCCTATCCCAGCTCACTTTGGGCGAAGGCACGGTCGCCAGTCTATCACAGGGCCAACACATAGAGACAGACGGAAACAAAGACCATTCAACCTCACATTCACACCTGAAGGCAATTTTTTGTAGAATCACCAATTAATCTGAGGTGCATGGTTTTGGACAGTGGGAGGACGCCAGAGTACCCGGAGAGAACCCACGCAGGCACAGGGGGAACATGCAGACTCTGCACAGAAAGGCCCAGGCCGGGAATGGACCCCGGAACCGTTTCGCTGTGAGGCGACAAGACTAACCACTGTGCCGCCGCTGCAAGGCATGCTGGTGTCAATTCTAAAATCTAATGTAAAAATAATTCTACACATTTTAGTGATCAGGGAATGCATTTATTCAAGTTACCATCTATATATATTTTTTTTTAAATGATGGGCTCATTATTCCAGCTGTTGAGTGTTTGAATGCATCCAAAAACATGCACCTCAGGTCAGGTTACCTGGCGCCGCGCTAGTGGCAGCCTGCTGCAGCATCTCCCCCCTGAGAGCCCCCCTGCTGTAGTGAAGAAATTTCCCCTCGGGGATTAATAAAGTGTATAAAAAAAAAATAATAAAAAAATTCTTACATCAGCCAAATATAAATATTTCATCATCCAGTCTGTACATTTAGGCGTGTGTGTTTGAGTTCATGTGTGTACCCTCTAGAGGCAGCAGGCTGGGGCAGTAATAGTGCAGCACAGCAGCTACTGCGCAGCCATTAGACAGATCTTTGACCGCAGAAACCAGAGGGAAAGTAGGAGTCAGCTTAGACTGTACTTTGTCCTTCCTATAGCGGATCTGGAGGGGAAGAGAGAGGGAAGAAGGAGGATGGTCAGATAAGAGGGTACAAAGTAGAAGAGTTTGAGCAAGTGAGAGAGAAAAAGGGGAGGAGAGGAGAGATCATAAGAGAAAGGCAGACAGGAAAAAAACAGATATGAAAATAGATTAAAGGGTCATGTAAAATACAAGTTATGGTTAAGAGAGCTTAAAGGAAATACTTGTATAAAACCAGCCAGGATTGTCTTTTCATCAGGCAAAAAATAAAAGCACTGATTCAAACTGCGCAGCCAGCCAAACTCCAGGAAAAGAGAAGAAAACACACAGAAAGGAAGCACAAGACCAATGATGCCTCAATTAATTCATATTTACACACACACACCAACCAGAGGCTTCAGTGCAAAGGTTTAAAAAAAGACATTACAAACAACAACAAAAAGAATATATAATGAAGACAAAACATGAGTGAAAATGAGGATGTTTGTCCTCCGGTGTCCATGCAGCAGAAACAGATGACAATGTACGCCCTGACTTCTGATCAGGTACAAACTACATAATCAAATCAACTAATAGACTGCATCGCTCTTTAACGCCCATGAGATCAAACACACGCAAAAATAATACAAATGCTGCACATCTGCAGGTGCATCAACTGTAACTTGTGCTGTTACACCACCTTGTTGGAAGAGGGCAAAGATGCTGAGTGTCAAAGAGTAACATGCAGTCTTATTATGCCTCCTATAACATGGCTTTGTAACATAAAAACATAATGAATGTGGATAAACAGTGTTAAACCGTAATGGGGTTTATTGATCCTTCCAGCCTCGGGGCTGGAGAGGGGGTTAGTTTGCAGTCAGTCAGTCATTGGTCGACAGTGCGGGTGAGGTGTGGCGATTGGTCAGTCTGTCGGTCGGTCGAGTGCGTTGCTACGGGAGACATGGAGGATGAGGGTGAGAGAAGAGGTGTTATACATTACCACTGGTGGCTTATTCCCCGACTCCTTCAAACAAAAAGCGATAGCATGCTGGATGGGGGATGGCAGAGAGAGGGAAACAAGCATAAATGACAAGGGGGTCGGTCATCATGGGAACCGCCACACCCACAAAGTCACACGGCACTGCTCCAGCAGAGAGGAGCGGGGGAGGGGGGGGAGGAGGAGGAGGAGGAGGAGGAGGAGAGGAAGGGGACAAACAAAGGGGGCAGAAAGATTTTTTAATAATCAGGGAGGAAGTCAGTTCACCTCCCTCCTTCCTCTCCAGCATCTCCTCCTCCCCCCTCCGCTCTGATATTTATTTTGAGATGAATGTAGCAAAGTCAGAAACACCCAAAGTGTCCAAAACATCATCAGTTGACATTAATCAGCAGTTACAGGACATATCAGCCATCTAACGGTCAGTTTATAAGGTCAGCAGATACTCTGTATTCAATATAACCATCCTACACAAAGGCACTTTTCATGAGGGGACAGATTAGACGTGTGTGTGACATTTCCAGCAGGCACAGTAAAGTCAGCCATAGCAGATGGACGGACAGAGAGAAAAGCAGACAAGAGAAGAGTACACTTACGGGGACTAGTTTCCAGTACCAACGGGTGGACTGACACTGCCAGAGAGCGAGGAATGACAGAGACACACCAGGGGAGAGAACAGAGAGGCAGAGCAGGGACGATGTTAGAAGCCTCGGCGTCACAGAAATGATCATGCATGTGAGTTTATGAGTGTGTGTGTGTGTGTGTGTGTGTGTGTGTGTGTGTGTGTGTGTGTGTGTGTGTGTGTGTGTGTGTGTGTGTGTGTGTGTGTGTGTGTGTGTGTGTGTGTGTGTGTGCGTGTGCGTGTGTGTGTGTTGGAGGTGCCTTTACCGTTTCTTGAATAGGCTGCAGGTCTGTACACGTCTGAGACTTTGGGGGTTCTTCTTCTTCTGTGCTTTCTCTCAACGTCTGGTTCAACTGCAAGAGGATTAAAGAATTTCAATGTTTTTTTTAGAACAGAACTGTTTTTGTTTTTGTTTCAGGAAATTGTTATCCACAATAGCAAAAAAAATGACAGTGCTTTATTAACATGAAAAAATAAATCAAATCAAATCATGAATTAATCCTTTATCCACATGACATAAAAACAGGAAAACAAATCAACTGCACACACTATCATCCTCACAGTCAAACACTTACACATAAAAAAATGATGATGAAAAAAAAAATCATAAACAACTAAGGCTGAAAAAAGGAGAACAAAACAATTAAATAAATAATTAAAACATAATGAAATTAAAACATATGAATACAATATTAACAAATAATATTGTTTCATTATTGATAGAGCCCAGTAGTGCTTCCAGTATAGTTTTTTTAATAGCACACCTCAATCAACACTTTGGACAAAACAATAACAACAAAACTTTACAATAAACAACACAGTATCATCTGACATGCCAGACTGTATTTTCTCTCATCATAACATAAAGTTAATTTCTTTAACATGAGTTTTCTAAGAACGTTTGGTTTCCTGGTTGTTGAGGCACCAACCTATTGCCCAGTGTGACTGTGTCTAATATCAGCAGGGCGCTCAGAGTCATGCCTAAAACTGTTAGTGATGTCATGCTGTGTGTGATCATCTTATCTACATGAGGTTTAAATTGTGAAAAACTGTGACAGGACCATTGGTTGAGAGTGACATCAGCGCTGTTGCCATGGTTTCGTGGTCTCACCCTGTTGACCCAGAAGAGCAGAGTGTTCTCCCACGGAGCCCCGACACCCATCTGCTCCGCTTCGGCCGCCATCTTCACGCGGCCCACCGTCTCTTTGGCAGCCAGCGACATCAGCGAGTCAATGAGTGCGAGGTGGGCTTTCTGCACCAATCAGGGACAAGAAGGATAAATTCAACACCTGAGCACACAGCGACAGACGGTGTGACCAAGAATGGAACTTTTTTGCAAAGTTGGAAATGACAATCTTAAGACACTAATACCCATTATTTAGTAGTATTCCTATTTTGGTTACTCTAATGCATTACAGATGGTAATATTGTGCTTTTAACACCACTACATTCAAAAAATAATTGCATACCTTGCATTTTTTTCCCTACTTTACTTCCTTATTATTATTATTATTATTATTTTTCTTTTCTTTTCCCCTTCACTCTATTTACTTCCTTCTTTTGTTTCCCTACTTTCCTTTCATCTTTCCTCCTTTCCCTTTCTTCACCTGATATCTTACTTTGGAAACTTAGGTAGATTTTGCTTCAACACCTTTTTCCTTTATCTTCTGTAAATACAACTGGTCAGCTCGCATTTAAATAAAACAATTTTTTTAAAACACGCACCGCCTTGATTGGCGTGTTGCTAAGGTCGTCCTCGGTGACGTCTGCATCCTGAACTTTAGGAGTGAAACCTTTCTTAATGAGGAACTGCAGCAGGGCAGAGTTGTCAGCTGGTGATCCCTGCGACGCCGGCAGAGAGACCCCGTGCGCCTGGGCCAGCAGGGCCTGAGCTCGGCAGTAGATCTCCGGGGAGAGAAGCAGCTTGGAGACGGCCGGCTTGAGGTGCTCTTGGTCATATTGGTCCTTGTAAAGCGGCTCTCGCAGCTCCACAGGAACATTTTCTGAAAAAGGAACGACGACAGTGTCACTGAGCTTCTTGTCATGTTTGTGGCATGTTGGTCTGTCAATTGGCCCACCGATTTGAAATATTTCAATAATTACACTGGTGAACAAAGACTTTGTCTCATCCCATATTTTTGTAGGCTATATTCCAATGTGTTTTCAAAATGTCTTTATCTTTCAGTCATATACGTTTTGTTCCAGCAGGCTCATATGGACATGGAAAAGTGGAGCCGTGGAATGTGGACCTCCTCTGGCAGACGATTGACCTTGAAGAGGGATGTTCCTGAGGTCAAATAGAAACCTAATCATACATTTATACATTTTAAAAGTAGGTTTGTACTTATTTTAAGTGTAACAGCCTTATCAATGCGTAAGTAATATTCAATTATTTAGAAGGACAAAACAAGTTTACATTTTGTTACTCTATTTTCAGATAGAAGAAAACTAGACATTCATGATACCAGGAAGAGGAATCCTTCTGAATTTAATTTGCTATACTAACCTCCATGACATGCCCTACTTCCTATTTAGCAGCGTCCCAGCTCATTAAAAAGGTGTCCAATTTGAATTCCATATTCAACTATAAACATTATTAGGCATAAATAAACAAGTTTCCACCATAAAATGTAATGAGGTTTTGTATCCTCTCCACTTTTATCTTGCCTGTAAAACACTTGGACAACGATTGGCGCCCCTTGTTTTCATCCTGATGAGTATATTAGGCTTGTGCTGCAGTTAGATGGCCCCAAAAAAGTGTTCACCAGTCAGGTCTAAGTTAACCAGAAACAAGTATAAGGTGTCACAAACCCAAAACGTTATGCCCTCATATATGGACGTTGGAGGGTTTTAAAGTGAAATGTCTCAACAACTATTGAAAAAACTGCCATTAAATTTAATCCAGGATTTTATTTCATTTTACTGGTACTGTGTTGAGCCGTTAACATTTCACATTTTCAGTTTGCCTAAATACATGCAAAACTCATAACATCTGATCTGCTTTGTGTATTGTGTGCTGTACTAATTAGTACCGAATCAAGACAGTGATCAGAACAAAGATTACGTCGGTTTAGCATTAGCATGTTAGCATCCTGGAAGCAGTTATCATACTGAAGTAAAGAGGTAAGACTTCTTTTCGCATCTCTTTTATTGTGAAGAGTGAAAGAAACAATCAGGTTTATAAATTCAAAAGAGCTCAGGATTAATATTTCATGGGATGGTGCAAGTTGAAAGAGTGCACTCAGTCATTATCTACAAGCTGAGGTAATTACTGAGAGGATCTACGAAAGGCCTGAGCTGCACATCAGGAGGACCATCAAACAGTTTCTGTTGCAGATGAAAGATAATTCTGGCCTTCCTGCAGAAATAAGAGATAGAACAACTTAGTCAGCTTCTTTGCATTGTTCTCTGAGAAACGTGCCTCAACGCAGAGAATTGCTTTGTCGAATAATTGTGCCATACGGGCTGCTGCCAAGAGACTGCAGCCCCACTACATTATCTGGAGAGTAAAGAAAACCAAATAACTGGATCAAAGTGGAAAAGTTTTTCTCTGCTCTGATTGAAAGTAGGTGACGGAAAGCGACAGCTTCTGACTTCAGCGAGCCTGCAGGAGAGAATAATGTCATCATCTGCATGAACTGCTCAGCTGGGATACCCAGACAAGAGAGTGTGCAAGTGTGCACGTCAAGAAATCTCAGACCGCTACGAGTGGGTCGTTTCGTAGACACACACACACACACACACACACACACACACACACACACACACACACACACACACACACACACACACACACACACACACACACACACACACACACACACACACACACACACACACACACACACTGTGGACACAAGAACACACACTTCCCTCGCTGACCCATATTCCAGCTCGGGATAATCCTGAAGATTGGAGTGGACTTCTTAAAGGAAATATCAGAGTCTACATCTTTTCCATTTACTCTGCAGTCAGCCCTTATTCCCCTTTAAGTCTTCACCCTTTCTTTTCTGCTCCTTTACTTCTTCATCTGTCCACACATCCAACTAAGACTCAGAGGGAGAGCTACAACTACTCTTCTTTTCTTTCTTACTGTAAACCACTGTTGTACGGCTTCTTTATGTAACTGTAACGCTTCCTCTGTCCCATTTCACTGTAAAGAGGAGAGGAGAGGAGAGGAGAGGAGAGGAGAGGAGAGGAGGAGAGGAGAGGAGAGGAGAGGAGGAGAGAGAGGAGGGGAGGGGAGAGGAGAGGAGAGGAGAGGAGAGGAGAGGAGAGGAGAGGAGAGGAGAGGAGAGGAGAGGAGAGGAGAGGAGGGGAGGGGAGGGGAGGAGGAGGGAGAGGAGAGGAGAGGAGAGGAGAGGAGAGGAGAGGAGAGGAGAGGAGAGGAGAGGAGAGGAGAGGAGAGGAGAGGAGAGGAGAGGAGAGGAGAGGAGAGGAGAGGGAGAGGAGAGGAGAGGAGAGGAGAGGAGAGGAGAGGAGAGGAGAGGAGAGACAAAGAATCTGAATAGAAAATGTATTTGTGTTATTACACTGACAACACTTTTAGCACACATTGCTCTGCAGTGGGAGACACACACTCTTTGGGGTTGAACCCTCGCCTTTCACACTGCAGTGCAGGGAGGAAATGGGACTGCCGTCACCATGGGAACGGTGGAAATGGAAAGCGGCCATTTGTCCCAATCACAGCAGAGGCAGTGAGACTGGACTGCAGAGTAGGAACGGCCTAAACCACTTAACACGTCACTAATTCTATCTGGAGGAAACAGAAACAGGCCTGTGGAGCTCCACAGTACAGCGATGGTACATTATAAGGATGTATGAATATAATCCGGTGCTTAAATCACAAGTAATACACGCTATCAACAAAAGCAACAAAAGCACATTGTTTCAAATCTCCCTAAAATATCCTACGACATACAAACACGTTTGGGGATGCAAATATTAATTATTTTCTACTTGTTTTGTTTTGTTTATTAGTTATTAGTTGGAGTCTTACTTATTCTGTGCAACCATCAGTGTGCAACTCAAAGATATTCAGTCTGCTCTCTTACATAGCAAAGAAAAGTTGCTTGAAAAATAACTAAAATTTATTTTCTGTCCAAATACAAACAGTACCGAATTAATTTAGAAGACTAGTCGTCATAATTTTAGTTTAACATCATGCTGACCGCTGCTGGATAACTGAAAGTGTCGGTCTACAAATTTCAAAGGAAATATTACCTCACTTCTTCTGGTAATTATGAACAGCAAGTTTTATCCATCCCAGCTTTTGAGATATGCATCCATTTCACTACAGAAGTCAATTGAATTTCGTTTGTCGTGCTCCAAACATTGAAAATACATTTGATATTCGTAATAATAACATTATATGTTAAGAAAAGATTTGAATAAGTAGGGCCATTATTTTGGCAAATGACCAAAATAATGCTGTGACAGAGTTCCTCTCAGCTCTGTGGAACATCATAGTGTCTTTTAGCACATTGTTTTGTTCTAGCATCGTTTTCTGCCAAACCTGTAAAAACTGAATGTCTGCCTCATGCCTGGCACCATGAGGCAGATGGACAATTTAAAAGGTAGCTAATAAAGCTCAAGGAGTATTCAGGAGCTAAAGAGCCAAATGTTTCCCTCAGGAGATGGTGAAGACCAAAAACAGAGCTAAAAGAAGATGAATATTGGTCTTACGTTTGCTAGTTTTCTACCATCTCTGAGTGACTTAAACATATTTATTGCAGGCTTAAGGTTTGATGATGTGTGCTATGGTGTTGCTGTTTGTTTTTAAGTTATCCTTCTGATCAAATACATTTAGCGACCCTCCATTACTCTCTTCATATTATATTTTATTCATTAGATATATTAATATGACGCTCTTTTAAGCTTTGTGTTTATTTTACAGAATATCAGATCATACTTGTACGAGAGGTCTTAACAGTCAGTGAGGCTAAACAAAGGTATATAACCAGGGCACGCCGCTGACTTTATACTTGACCACATGAACACGTATTACTGACTCCATAACCACATCAGGTTTCAATATTTTTGTGTATAAGTGACCTGAAGAAACATATTCTCAGCGAGGATAAGAAGAAACTCTAAAGAAATGTCACTGACTAAGCTGTTTTCTGTCCTTTGGCCATGTCAGGCAGAATAAATCTCATCAGCATCAGGAGTGTGTTGGTGAATGAGTCCCATGTGTGGCTTTATTAATGCTATTTTCTTCTGGGCTTCCATTAAAATTCTATGAGGCACCCGGTGGGCATTTTCCAGTTGACAGAAAACAATGAAGCCTCCCTGCTGAGAGCTTGCAGCTCATCTCTCCTCCTGTCCCACTGACTGGAGGAGCAGACACAAATATAACATGAAATTCTGTCTAAAGCCATTACTACAGCACAAATCCTGGATCATTACATCAAAAGTAACTCCACAACTTCACTATTGTAATGTTAGTGCGCAGTCTGACATCACTGTGCTCGTCAGCATGCTCTGAACCTTCACACACAGCACATGTTTGACTGGACCATTCGTTCAGGTACAGCTGACAAGCAGCCGGGGGTGGACAAAACAGCAGAAACAGATAAAACGATTTGATCGTCAAGACAAACATCCACAGATTCAAGCTTAATCAAAATTGGATTTTGGATTGATGGTGACTGGATGGTCTTGACAGGTAGATTGTTCAAAAATGAAACCAATCACTGATTGCAGCTGCATCTACAAGATCACCTTGCAGTATGATGTCATCCTCATAAAGCTGCCCATACAAAGAACACAAAGCTGACTCAACATTTCTCTCACGAAAATCGAATCATTACAATAACCTGCATGAAGGTGTTATTTACCTCAGCTAGATCAAATTGGATTGCAAAAAATTGTGCAGGTGTTAAGTGTTTCTGAGCCCACCTTGTCTACACTAACCTGCTTGGACCACTTAAAACATCATCTATAATTTGTGCACGTATGATTTTGCACGTTTGACAGACATTAATATTCATAAGTTCTCAAGCAAATCCATGCATTTGGAGCAGCTGCCACCAAAACCACTCCATTGTCTTCCTGTTTCACCTTCACTATACTGCTGCCACGCGCTGCATGCGTGCGTAACACTGACACAAATATTATGCAGGCCTGACCCATTTACAGGCGGCCCCACTCATAAGCTATATACAGTAGGCTATTTTTTTTTTTTGCAAAACGTGTTCCAGACTTGTGTTGACTACATCATGAGCAGTGAATCCATTTCTCCTGGTTCATTAAAGCCCTCCACAGGCCTGATGGAGCCCGGCTCTGACAAAAGGCTTTGTTGCATTGCAGCGATGACATCCTCCAGTTGCCTTCATGCATCACGCACCACTCTGGAGATTCCTTCTGACAAGCCTCATATTCAAGTCAAATAATTGGCTGAAAATCCTTTTCAGTAATATGGTAACCTACATGCGCTATTAAAGCTGCACACTCAGGGGGACGCGCAGGTTGACAACAAGCATCAGGGCAGCGGTTGATGGGTAAAGATGGATGCTGTGCAGAAGGATGCTGGAGGCTCCCCACAGACGCCAAATAGCAGAACAAGTCTTAACTTGGAGCTCCATATATAGCTGGATAAATTATTAAGCGCCCCACCCAAGCCGCGCCTGAGTGATGAAGAGCAGCGGGTGAAGACCGGAGCCTACCTGCAGAGCCGTACGATTTCGACAGCAGCCATCGGACGCTGGCGCAGATCTTGGCACGGTTGAAGTCGTACCGGTCCAGCGGCTTGATCTCTGGCACCGAGAAGGTCTTCTTCATCGCGCTGGGAGAGTCCACCATGGCCGCGCTGTGCCGCACGGAGGACGCGGAGGCAGCAGCAGTAGCAGCAGCACCGGGAAAATGTGAGGAGGAGGGATGGAGGAGGAGGAGGAGGAGGAGGAAGGAAGGAGGAGGAGGAGGAGGAGGACCGTGTGATGCAGACACAGACTGAGACAAATAAAAGATGATATGACAACAAAAGTTAATAAGAGAGGATGAAAACAGAATATATGAGGCCTCGTATCGGGATCAGAATTCGGCTTTATGAAGACTAAAATGACTCACTTGTGCCACCAACCCGGCTCCACGCCCCCTAAACGTCACATGTCGGCCAATGAGGATGTCTGAGAAAACATCTCACTGTAATCCTTCATATTTATTGCTGCAGCACCAACAGGCCTCGTGACAGGAACCTACTTTTCAGAAACGCAAATTTCAGAAAATCTGAGGACTCTGAAGCTTTTGGATTGATAATATAAATACCAGTAACAGTGCACCCTTCTTCCACAAGGAGGTGCTGTTGAACAAGGCACCAACTTCACGCCGTAACTGAGCCAGTGGACATTATGTAAGGCTTTGCTCGGAAACAGGGGCACAGTTTTCCCATCCTTCATCCCTTTAGTATGAAAAGCTCAGAGGTGGAAGAAGTATTCAGATCATTAAATGCACGAATATAAATAATGACACAATGAACTCTGAACTCTACCAGTGAATTCTGAAGGAAAATGTTAGGACATCTGTCAGTCAACAGAAAGTGGGTTTGAAGGCAGACAATGACCAAAGTACACAATTCTTCCTACCAAATGATGGTTAAAGAAGAATAAAGTGAATGTTTTAGAATGGCCAAGTCAAAGTGCTGAACTTAATCTAATAGAAATGCTGTTGAAGGACCTGAAACAAGCAGTTTATCAGAGGAATCTGCCACAATCTCAGTAAAAGCAGTTCTGTACAGCGAAGTGGGCTACAATTCATCCAAGCTGATATGCAAACTGATCAAAAGTTCCTGGAGATGTTTAATTGAAGTTATTGCATGAAGATGTAAACAGCTGAAGCTAAATAAGAAGCATATCTACTTTCAAAGTGCAAAAAAAAAATTGCCAAACTGAACAGATAATATAAATGAATAGAGAACAGCTGCACTGGTGATTTTTTTTTTTTTTTTACTTTGTTACTTTTGATTGTCTGGTTAAAAAGATTGTTTTTCTGCTTTGAGTTTTAGAGAATTGACCAACAGCGCCCTCTAGTGGAGCCGCAATCAGCCGTCGGACAGTCCTCTGCAACTTCTGTTGTAATACTCCTTTATTTGTGAGCGTTTAGAAACAAGAGTAGTTTAATATACAATCTTTTAAAACTTTTCTAGCGTGCGTACTGCTTAAAATTCACTGATATGAGCTTGTACCTGAATTGAATTCACATGTCGTGATGGAAAAAACAAAAAATAAAATATGAAAAATGAATAACAGTTTCTTCTGGTTGACTGTGACTCTGTCGTAGCTTACTCGGGCACTTAAGAAAACAGTCATTGTTCATGTTTTTAGTAAAACATGTGCGTTGTCTTCTACAGCTCCAATTCAATTAAAATAAAACCGTTTATGTTCGGATGTCCAATGACTTTGAGAGCCAAACATGTTTAAGAGCAGAAGCAGAGGCAGAAAATCACTTGACTTGGAGAATGTCACAGAACCAGTTGGTCTTCGACGTTCAACTGCAATGTTAAAGAAAGAAATCACGGAAATGAGGAATACATGTCTCTCGGATCTGAGTCAGGTTACGTTTATACAGTCGTGCCATCTGATCTGGATCTTCACGAGGCTCATTACTTTTAGATTCAGGTTGAAGCTCAGCACAAAGGACACGGGAGAAATAAATCAAGACTTCAGCTCTGACTGACAGCTGTGAAAACTCCAGGTGTGTATGTGCCTAAGCTCGTGTGTGTGATATGTGAATAAAAAAACACATGTAAGTTCATAATTCTGTTATCTCGTATGTTGACTAAATGCACTGTATCTATTGTACTATTTTGATATATAATCTAATAATGACAAGTTTTATCCCAGGTCAGTTGATATCAACTAATTTTTGTAAATCAATGTCCTGGTTTGGCACAACTGTTATGCACTTTTGTGATTAAATATTTCAGCCTTAGATTAAATAGCTTAAACCAAATCTTCTTGCAGGAGTGTGTTTTATTGTAAATGTTTACATATTTATTCAGAGGAGAGTTTAGGTACATCCTTTGCCTGAAAGTCAAAGGAGATAACAATAATTAAAATGTTATCAACAGATGAGAAAGTAACTGAGATTGAACCATTTACTGAACTTTTAATGCATTCAAATAATTCGCATTGACAGACATCAGCCTGAATTTATACCCACACATTTCTCTCCTTTTTCCCCTTTGACATTGTCAGGGAATTATCTATTAAATCTAATATCTATTAATTTATCTATTAGATATCTACAAATTTTTTTAGATGTTTATATACATATTACAATAAATAAACATTTTTCAAATGAAAAGAAACTTACAGTTAAGTTTTGAAATGGCACAACTTCAGGCTACAAATTTATGAGGGGAATTAATCCCTCAAAAATCCATATTGAGCTCCTTGTGAACTTTGCTCTGTTGTGAAAAAACTAACTTTCTGCCAGAATAATCTTTGTATTTTTACTGATCAAATACTTCTTCCTCCTAGGAACTAGCCATGGGTGGCTCTACCTCCAAAAAACCTTTGTTTTGGCAAAAGAAGAAGAAATCACCTGTAAACAAAGCATTGAATCAACTGAAGGGGGCGCTACCCAGCAAGAAACGCAAGAAGATGAAACTGGATAAACGGAGCCTGAATAACCTGATGAGGGACAAGCACTCCCAGAAGAGATTTTCACTGGCAAAAGACAATAAAGCACCGATATCGCTGAAAACACTTTCTCTTGACATAAGCAAGGGGTCATTACAAAATGCTTTACCGGGAAGGAAGAAAAATAACATAGGGGAGCTGGAAAGAGTCTGAGAGCAGATAAAAAAGGAATTTTCTCAAGAAAACAAAAAAGGGCTTGGCACTCAACCAGAGGTTTTTGCCTCCCTCTGTGAACCTGAAGGAAGAAAAAGGGGCAAAAGCGTTTAAAAAGAAACTAACTGACATCATGAGATTCGTACGTCCGATAGGATCCAAAGTGAGTGCAACAACCTTGAATTTAGCAGGAAGAATCAGAAAGATACACGTACTCAGTTTTTAATGACGTCACAGTGACTTCCTGAGAGTCGATCCATGACTAAAAATGAGACACAACAGACGGTGTTACAGCCATAAAGGTTCCTTCCTATTCCAACATAGTATCACGGCAAAACGTGAAATAGACACGCCGGTCCACTACAGCAAAATGTGAGATAGCCACGCTTTACCCTGAAGCTTCATCACTTACTCGACATGTTTGCTCAGTCGTGCTTGACAAAAATGCAGCATTAGAAATTTAAAAACACAACTGGAAGCTATTTACTTGAAAAGGACAGTTTTGAGTTCCACTTATATTGTTGTTGTTTTTTTTTTATTGTCACTGACAATTGCTTATTTGCACTGAATACTGTACAAAATATTTACTGTCACAATGTGATCATAAATAAAGTTTTATATCACAAACAATTTACAAAGAATATTGTGTCAGTCCAGCGTATAGAAAATTTACATGATGCAAACACCAGCAGCATACAAAAACAAAACAAAAATGAGCAAAAAAAAGAAAAGAAAAAGAAAAACGCATATAGCATACAGTATAAAAAAATGGCTTTAAAAAAACAAAAAAAAAACAGCAGAAGTTTCTGACTAAACTGCATTAGGACACAAACAAGACATAAATCATTAAATTCTAGGAAAGGGTGGTTTAATATTTCAAAAATCCATATGATGTGCACAAAACTATCATTTTTACACTTATATTGAGGCAAAACCTGTAAATATCCAACATTTAACCAACAAAGACGATTCTGATTTATACCAAACAAAGGGAGAGAGGCTTTATAAAATAAATTTCAACCTGGAGGCTGCGGCTCAGTCGGTAGAGTGGGTTGCACATTAATCGGAAGGTTGTTGGTTTGATCCCCGGCTCCTCCTGTCCACATGCCTAAGTGTCCTTGAGCAAGACACTGAACCCTAAGTTGCTACCGATGGTGTACCATCGATGTGTTGGAAGTCGCTTTGGATAAAAGCGTCAGCTAAATGTAATGTAACCTTTACAGTAATTTAAAAAAGGGCTATACATTTAACTAAAGCTTTATTAATATATTTTTTAAATCCCATATTTAGGCTTTAAGATCAGTAATAGGTTGTTAATTGAAAGAACTTAGGTTGCCACATTGTGAATAAAAAAACATGGTCAGATCTCTTATGGTATTTTTTTTGTATTAATCTTGACAAAAAGTTAAAATGTCACAAGTTCATAACTAAGTAGTAAACCAGTACATTCACTGTTAAACGTATAGTAAATCAGTGACAAGAGGTTCTTTCAGTGCAATAATCCATCAGGTTTTCAATTGAATTGGTTTATATCTTAATACAAATCGAATAATCCAGTGCAGAGCGAGCAGGAAGCGAAGACCGTCACTGAATAAGACTTAACCATCTGTCTGGAACATAAACGCTTAAAGTAACAAAGCAGCAAATGCAAATCTTAAATTCTAAAGAAACTGAATTTGTATCTGATTTCTTGGCCAATCCGTCCATATTAGAGGTACTGCAGTGTAACAATAAAGAGCAAAACCCTGAGCAAGTTTCACAACCTGGCAACCCAAAATGTTAGGTTAATAATAACCAATGGCTGATCAATGAAGCAATAGGAAATGGGTTGTTAACCATCAACAAATACAATAGTTTAAACTCCTTCAGTTTGCTTTGTGAATGAGTTGAGTTTTCTCTGAGCTTCAGAGGCTTCTGACTCCAAATCATTTTTTGGATGCAGACGAACTTACGACTTCCAGTTATTCCACATACTTTTATTTGCCAGTTTTCACCAATGAAGGTTGTAATATTCAGTTTATGTTGAAACTGTTTAAGAGAGGTCTTCATTCAACTAAACTAAGTATGAAGGAGGATTAAAACGTACTAACAGTTGTAATAACTTGTAATAAAGGTCCCTTATTGTATAAATCCGATTTCCATTTGTTTTCGTATATCTTAAGAGTAGAGCCCGGTGCTGTATAAATACTGTGAATGTGTCAAAACACTCAGTACACAGAAAAATGCATAGAGCCTGTATTCAGCAAGTCTGCCATTTGGACTTCCGTAAGTTTGTGATGTCACAAACTCACGCTCATTTCATATCTCCGTCCACAGCACAGCCCACTCTCCAACATTTCATGTTGAAGATAAAACAGAGCTGTTATTCCATCGCAGCGCTAGCAAGATAAAGGACTGAAGACAACCTGTGGTTGACCTGGACGTGTGTCACTTGGAAAAGAGTCAACCAATGAAAAGAGAGGCTCGTTGATATCGATGCACCTTAAAGACACAGACACAGAACAGCCTGTTCTTGGTAGAGACCCAGAGAGAAGCTTAAAAGAAGAGATGTAAAACTATATATTAAAATAATTTTTGGTATCTAAAACCTCAAAAATACCATATGCATATCAAGACTGTAAACACACCAGAAAACTGTAAAACATGGGTCCTTTAAACTTGACATTATTTCAAGCTAAGTGTACCAAACAAACTGGCAACTGCCTGTAGGCTGCATGCACACACGGGGCAGGATTTATCACTTGTTGACACTGCACAAGGCACATGTTTTGCGACTGTCTACACATCCAGCTTGTACCAGGTGTTCCTCTTCCGTCTGTTTACACAAAAACTGGCAAGTCCTCTCAACAGGAAATGAGCTCTCAGATGTGCCCCATATTGTATGAATGGCCCAGTAATGGAGTGGTTTGTCTCTTTATGTCTGCTGAGGGTTGATGACAGCGCACACATTAGAAGACACTTCAAGATACATTAACTTCTTACAGTGGTAAGAAATTAATCAAGACTTCTTTGCCACATAGCTTAATCAGACACAGACATAATGACCTCTGTCCACTGGCAGAAGAGGCAAAAATCCAATTGAAAAATAAAAATAAATCCCTTTTGACTCCTGTCACAACAGACGCTGGCTGTTCTTGTTTATGTATGCACAGTTCTCTTGCCAGGTTGCCAGTTCTCTACGGTTGTCTTGAGTGTGTTGATAATGTATTGTTGTTTGAGTTAATTCCATTTTTCGGAAGAGGCGGGGGTGACGTCTGAGGCTTCCCGGTTGAGAAGTGTGCCGTTGCTCCTCTTTATCGACTTGGCATTACGAGACTTAGACTTCTACAAGACAGAGGTGGAGATACAGATGGAGAGCATGAGGCGAGAGTTGACATGAGGTAAAGAACAAGGAGAGCCAAAGAGGAAATCAAAAAAAGATAAGGTGATTAGATGCAGCAGAAAGAAACAGAAAAGTTGAAAAGAGAAGAGGGAAAAAAACAGGTTAGTCATGTTCAAATTAGCAGAGCGAAATCACCTGAGAGATTAGAAACATGTTTATCCCACTGGTTGTGTTTCCACACAGTTTGCCATGTTTCTAATTGTTAAATTTGACCAGCCATCACAAAGAATCACAGAAAGCAAACAAAGCAGGCAAGGCAGACATGACCAAACAAATCACAGATGTAGGCAAGTTGAGCATTTATTCATATTACTTCGAACAATGCACAAAAGTAAAACCCCAACATAAGATAAAAAGGTGTCTGAATTGTCAAAACAAAACCAACAGGAGGTCTATAACATGAAAAAAAGTGTTAACACGTTGATTTATTTGAAATCTACAGAAAAGAATATAGTTAGAATATACTGTCTTCCCTTTAATAGCTTCTTGTAATGGAATTCCATTTAAATGTACTTATAGTTAATGATACGTCGGCCTCCATAAACATCTAACTTCCCCTTTAATTGCACGAGTTACTGCACATTTTACTACGGGCACAGTGAGGACGCCATGCAAATTTCTGCCTTCCTCTCCCTCAGTGTCCCCTTCGGATCGTACTATTAAAAAAACTATGTAAAACAATGCGTCTGTGACTCACTGTTTATACTCATATATGCATGTGCACACGTTCAAGATCACACACACTCGTGACTGCACTTAGGGCGTGCGTGTGTGTGTGTGTGTGTGTGTGTGTGTGTGTGTGTGTGTGTGTGTGTGTGTGTGTGTGTGTGTGTGTGTGTGTGTGTGTGTGTGTGTGTGTGAGCGTGAACGGCTCCAACATACACACATGCCAGAGTAACAAGTCAGAGGAAATGCGGCAGAGAAGCACTGGAACCAGCCGCACACATCTGGACCGGTTTAAGACTGTACAACACGAGCACACAGGCAAATACACACACACATTAACTACAAGCACAGATGACACAGAAATGTTCCCGTCAGTATGAACTAAGTAACAATTGCATAAGGAAATAGGATAATTCCTTGCATTTGGGTCATTCCAAAACAGAAACACGTTTATGGTACAAGGCAGTGTCGCCATTCAGGCCTCGTTTTATGGGATTTGAGGAGTTTGATCGAGGTCACGCTTTGATGTTCTGCTCAAGTTTGCCTCATGGAAAATTTGACATGTTGGCTGGATGAAGTTACACATGCTTGGAATTATATTTGTGCCTCGATTCTGCATGACTAAGGGACACAATATGAGCACAGATAGAAAATATTAGCACACACACAAATCATATTTTGTAGAGAGGTTATTATCGAGCAAAGAGCAGTCCCTGCAACTGGATTTTGATCGGGTTTAGACAAAACTGAATTAATAAACTTCAGTTTAAGGCTGACAGTGTGGCATATTGTAGCCAGAGACAGCAGGGAGGACAAATGAGAAGTGAGAGGGGTTACTGCTGATGTGAACAACAGCAAACATGGAAGCACGGAGGTGATTTTAGTTTTATCAAAATAAATTACTATTTCCCTACAAAATGGAACATACATGAAAGCCGAACATGTTTTTGTGTGCTCAAAATGTTGAAATGTTTTAATCCAAATCTAATGGCATACAAATAAACGATGTGCTCAACCAATAACAGGAAATATAGCGGTGCTTGGAACCTATGTCAATTATAATACACATTTGCCCACAGTTTCTATGTTCAGCTCAAGGGGAGTTAAATAGTCTTTTAGTTTCAACACGGATACTATTTCATGGTGTAATGGTAAGTGGTCCCTGGAGAATAGGACACTTCTTCTACCAGGGAGACCCCCGGGCGGCTGTGGCTCAGATGGTCGACTGGGTTACAACCTAATCATAAAGCTGACGTTACAAAAACTGCAGATGTGACTGCGATTTGCCTGTGATAACAGAAATAAGCCTTCAGATCAACATAAATCACAAGGGAGCCATATTATACATTAAAATCAGCAAATTTCGATGCAACGTGACACGACTGCAGCCGCAAGCTGAACAGAAACTAAGACAGGAGAACTGAATCGGGCACGTTTAAGAATGCAAACTATTTTTTGTGGATTGAAATGTTTCTGACATACACGACTGTGATACTACACAGTGTGCACGATTCTCATCGTGACATTTAATTTTGATTGGATTAAAGAGGAAGTGAAAGAAGGAAACACTTCAATAAGAAATACTGCTAAACATTAATGTAGTGTTGGGTATCAGAAAATAAGACGCAGGTACCCTGTGCTGAATCAGTTGTGTAGTTTGGACCTCTGCGTGTTCTCATTCACATGCGGGATGTGGCTTTTAGCAGCACACAGTGCTCATGGAAATTCCACTCTTTCAGTAGCACACGGCTACCAAACTTCAAACAGTGCAAATAAGCATCAACCAGCTAACATGAATGAACAGTCACATCCTCTCTTGCGCCGCAGTGATACCGTGGCACAGTAAAGATTAGAGTTTGAAGTTTTTAGATTCAACACAGTGTCGTGGCAAACATGAACGGACAACCTGAAGAGCCAAAGCGTTTCTGTTTACACTTACGCAAGCAGACATCGAAGCGGAAAGAATTGGAATAAATCACACTTGCGTTCATTCATTATTCTGTTTTCTAGATTAGGGTAACACTATCATGTGCCATCTTTTTAACATGCTACGTTGTTTTTCTCTGATAAAAAGGGTGCCGTTTGAACTTATTTTTTGGTGGATTTCACCTCCCTGCTGCACTTACTGTTCACGGAGCATGAATGAAGCTCAGCTCAAACACGAACAATACAAAATACAGGGAGGACATTGAAATAAGTCTCCGGGTGTGTGCTCTCTTTAAACCTAGAGACTTTTTGCGCACTTGTGAAATGATAAATTGTGAATACAGCACTGACATACCATCACCTTTAAGTTGAAACAGGCTTTTTTAGCAAACAACTGCTTACTGTACTCACGAAACCAGCAGTAAAAGCTCAAGGTTCATTTGGAGTCGTGTTTGTGTCCACCTGATGACTGAGAGCCATATTATCTCCCCTTCAGGTCTGTTTTTGGTCCCTACCAACTCCTGAAGCGAATTTCTGTCTCTTTAGCACCTACATGTTTACCTGTGTTCATAGCTGCATGGTGAAGAGAATGGTAGGGTTTTAGAGTTTTCTTGCCAGAAACAGCTGCCTGCATGCGGCCAGAAGTACCAGAGCACTAAAAGTGAATTAAAACGAGTGTTGTGGGTCCAATATATGAACAGAGCCGAAACTCGCTGTAAAGCTGCATATTCAGCTGACAGGTTTTTCTCCACTACGAGAAAACCATTTCTTACAGTCAGTGTAAAAACATCACTTAAAAATGTTTTATGTAAATTAAGTAAAACAAAAACAAAAAAAGACCTTTTACAGATGTGGACTTTTAAAATTATGCAAATGTACCTGGATGTTTTTACTTTGGTTTTGTACTATTAATTAGATTTCACACTTTTGTTAGGCTGCGTTCAGCTAAACTCTCACAAAGGTTTTTGTTGCGTAACTGTTTGATTGACGGCTGTCCTGGTTGTACAGATCAGCATCTATCTACAGGGCTTTGATATTACCATGAGTCTTTACTCTGAGTGGTTGTTTTGTTTGTGATTGCTGTCATCAACTCCGGTGCTCTCGGACAGTACCTCGTGCTCCAGGGTGTTAAAATGAACTTCCGAGGTGCCCTTGTGTTTCTTGCCCCGCCAGCACGGGCACAGGATTTCCCTGAAGGTGCTCCTCATGTCTTTGTCCCTGAAGCAGTAGATGATGGGGTTGACGAAGGAGTTGCACTCAGCCAGCACCAGGAAGTACTTCTCGTAGCGCAGCACCTGACACCTCTCGCAGCCAAGACCGTCGAGCAGCAGCACGACCAAGCCGGGTGTCCAGCAGATCACGAAGCAGCCTGTTGAGGAGGGGTGGGGGGCAGTATTAAGGGTACTTAACGTCATAAGAAGACTTGAAATAACATTAGAAATCAAGTCACAGATAAAAGGGGAATTACTCGGAGGAAAGAAGATGAACAGAGTTGTAACGATTGTGAGAAGGTCGCTGAGGGGCAGAGGGGAAGCACCGTAAATTCCACTGTAGGCAATGCACACGTACACACACACACACACACACACACACACACACACACACACACACACACACACAGATACATAACATGTCAGCATGTGGAGTGGGTTTAGTCTGCATGATCAGATTTCATTATCATAATACTCGATTAGGCAGCTCAGGAATTCACTGTGTACACACATTTGTAGCACGTTCAGCACTAATATATGCGCACGGAAACGATAAAACGATGCAGGAACACGCACTCAATGTGTAATGCATTAGTCAGACCTCTGACCACAACCTTATCTGTCACAACTGCACACTTAACCTCGTCTCTACATCTAAAACCTGACCCTCATAACCATTTTTAGACATGAAGAACAGCCAACAATGTGCGCAAAAAATTTTCCACAACCTCAAGGTCAAAACAAGCTCCAAGTTTGCAACCCCCCTCAGCGGTGTCATACGAGCAGGAGAGAGGCTGTTTTCTGTCACTGCAACTGAACTATGCAGCTGCCTGTCAGGGCACGCTCGGGGTTGTCCTTACCCTCCTCACATGCCGCAGAGGCCGAATCCCGGCTGCCGAGCGACAGGAGAAAGACACGTAATATTCCTAAAATTTTAAGGAATTTAATCAAAGGTTCATAATGTGTAAGCAGAGGCACGGGAGGGCTGGGAAACCGAGGAAAGAAAGTGAGAGGAGCGAGGCCAGTTCAGCAGAAGACAAGAGGAATCAGTGGGAGTGAACGTGTGGGGGGGTAACCAAGTGTGGTTTAACAAGTACAAACAAGATGAGAGCGGAACATGCATGGCATCCTGTGAGTGCAGTGAAAGGTTGAAAGTGTTGAAAGACACAGGTGAACATTTCCCTAAACTAACTCTCATACTATGAGAAAAATCTGTTTAATGTACTAAAAGCAATGAATGAATACATGAAGACAACATTATCTGACAAAGTTAAAACAAGGCAGGATTATTTTTGACTGTCTTCTCTGTGTTTTCTTGCCATTCTGGGGACTTTTTAAGCTAAACTTTTTGAAAAAAAAATATTTTTTTGAACACTAAGCTTGATTATTGCTCATTTAATCACAAATCATTACAATGACAGAGTAATAATAAAATGTTTTTGTCCTTTAATGCCAATTCCTTTTTAAAATTTTTGCCAGTTCTAACCTGACTATTTTCAAAGCAGAAGAGCCGACCAATCAGCAAATGGTTGTTGTGTTTTCTGCTGCAAGATGCCCGCCACAGTTTACAACAACGTCTTCTTATGAAAAAGGGTCTGACACACAAATATCTTGACTAAACATAATGTTACATATTGTAAAAAAAATTCCCATTGAAGGTGTGAAATATTAATAGAGTGTAAGTGGCTGACAGATGTGAGAATCTTTAAGTTTATTTGGTAAAAGGAAATATTCTTGATGATTAAGCATAAAATTCACAAAAAAACTAAACTGAGATAATAAAATTATTCATTATGGCTGTGAGTTACTAGATGCTAAATGAATATATTTCAAGAATCATTAGGCATGTGTTGGAAATCAAAGAAATAAAACACATCAGCGATGTTACGAATCTGCTGATGAAAACAATGACAATGTGGTTTAAAACTTGAGTTTGGAGGTGGAGGGGGGGGCAAATATTAAATATGTTTATAGTATTTACAAAATAAAATTAGGTTGGTCAGTGAAAACTTTATATCTTTTCTTTTTACTTTTGTAAGTTTAATAAAGTTTGAAGAGAATTAACAAATGACAGACTTTTGTTTTTATTGCATTTTACAAAATGTCCCAACTTTACCAGAAATGAGGTTTGTAAATTAGGGTTATTTTAATTCAAAATTAAATGGAGGATTATTTTTTTTTCTTGGTTAATTTGTTTGGCTTTTATAATGTCAGAAAATTGTGTTAATTATAATAATATAATAGTTCAGAATTTCTTGGGAGACCAAGGTGATGTCATCAGGTGTCATGTTTTGTCCAGTCAACAGTCCAAAACTAAAACATATTTCATTTGATGTCATTTTCAGACAAGGAATCGTACAAATGTTCATGTTTTCTCTGCTACAGTGACGCAACACTGATATGAATTTCTCTCTTGTAAATGAAGCCACAAACACAAACTGAGTGACACCGACAGGCTGTTTGTACTGTCAGATACGTTATAGGATTACGTGACATATTAATTTACCAAACATGCCTACATAACGTAGTTTTAATGAGTTCAGTTTGATACGCTGCCCCTGATGTGTGTATGTACAGTGTGTGCTTCCTTTACCCAGGATCATGGAGACGGTCTTCATCAGGTTGAACACCGTGTCTCTGTGTCTCATCTGCGTGGTGTGCTGCGACATCTGCTTGCTCTTGTGCCTGACGTAGAGAAAGATGCGGGTGTAGACCGCCACCATGATGGAGAAGGTCAGCAGGTTGAGAAGGCCCCAGAACACCAGGTAGCTGCGGCTGTAGAGCGGCGCCATGGTGGAGCAGTTCACCAGGTCGCACAGGCAGTGCCAGCCCATGGTGGGAACCAGGCCCATGATTATCGCCACCAGCCAGATGAAGATCATGATGACGAAGACCCGCCGGGTGCTCATCTTGCTGTGCAGCTGCATGTTGAAGATGGTTTGGTGACGCTCTACGGCCACGGCCAGCAGGTTGAGGACGGAGGCCGTCAGGCTGGTGTCGATCAGCCCCTGTCGCACAAACCACTGGTACTTGGTGAGTTTAATGGTCCAGGGACCAGTATGAAACATCAAGTGGAGGTAGGAGACACCTGCGAGGAGAAGCAGAGGTTTTTAAGAGGTACACACTTTACTTGGGTTCATACAGTGTTGGGTCAGAGCGGACTGTAAGGCTGGTTTAAACCTACTGACACCGAGACAAACTCCTGAATATCTTAACATGCAAATGATGAATAAAGTGAACACAGCTTCTTACCGTCAATCGCATTAGTACAAGCAGGGTTCCCTGACTTTCACTGACTAAAAATGAATTTCCAATTACCTATAATGAGGTGCAAACAGCCATCCTTTTTGCTGATCAGACACAATCCAGCCCCATTATTTTATTTCCAGCAATTTGTCAGATATATTAACTAGTTCAGTCATTTCAGTAAAAAAAACGTAAAGTTTCTTTTAACTGCTTAAACAATAAAATGAGCAAAATATTTCCTTTTAAATGGGAACAAAATAGTCCTGCCCCCACTAAAGAGTGTCCTCCACTGGGCTGCAGCAGAGCAGTGATGAGGGCAGCGTGCCTCTTACTGTTAATGTGCATGTGAAGAGCTCCCTCTCCTATGTTTTAATAGATCAATAGTAGTTTTAAATTTTTTCCATCTGGCTTTCCTGTCATCTACTCACCTAATCTCTGAAGTCATAGTTTTGTAGCCAGAAATCTTGAAAATTTTCACTTTCCCGAAATCTTTTCCTTCGTTAGCGGCTACAGGAAAAAACATATCTTGGCTGAAGTAATTGTTAATGAGTGGGGAGGAGAATTAAACCACTCAGGAAATAAGTTAAATAACACTATATAGAAAATACTTCATGGAAAATATTCAATTTTGATCAAGTAAATCACTCAAATTTAAACATGCTACAAACTAAAACTAAATGATATTTCATGATTTGGCCCCAAAAATGATCAAGTCCCCTGATTTGTCTGGAATAGCCTTTTATAATTAATAATCTAGAAAGTTGATGACCAGCGGGAATCCTGTACAGGTATAAATGACAAAAGCAGGCAGACAATATTCAAAGTTTACCTGTCGAACTAAACTTCACTTTATATTCATGGTTTATTTAAAAAGTCAATAAAAATCACTATAAGAAACGCCTTCTGAGGTTTAGAGGTTGTATTGAATTCCCATTACCATGCAACCACAGCCAGGGCTGCAGAAACAGTATTTCTGCCAATATTGTTATTAGGATTTCATACATTCTTCAGGAAATATTTCAACAAGTCTGACGTAATAAACTTTCTGTAATAAAGGTGCATTTTTCTGCTTTTGCTAGAAGCCGACCGGCCCTTTCACTTTAGCAGCACAGTTCGGAGGCGAGTAAGTATTTACTGTACGTCGTTAAGCAACACACATCAGCAGCATCATGACAGATTACTCAGCATTTAAACTTAACTGCAGAAAATCTTTACTTTTATCACATTTGTACTCCAGATAGATACATCCCAGCTACCGCACACTGACTACTAGCTCAGTGAGTGCTATAAGTTTATACTGTAAGTGACTATGAGTTGTACTTTAGACGTCAAACACCTCAGCAAAGATAGGGTTAACTTACAAAGTGCATTTCTAAAGTCACTAAAACATCCATGTGCGCCTGACAAACTGCTCAATTTCCCAAATATTTAAATTATCCTTCAACCAAATGTGAACATCGTTTGTAAGGGAGACGATTGTAATATTTGGAGACAATATGGCCAAGAATTATTCATTATATCAGTAGTTCCCCGCAATATATAAAAAAAAAGTCTGTCATAATAAAGTCGATTTTTATATGTACAATGAATTCATGATACCTGGACGGACTGGCCAATAAAAGTGGTTAATTCATTTAATTGACACTTCCCACTATTAGACAATAAGCTTCAGCCTTCAGCAGCAAAATCCGCAAACTCCTATAATCCAACTTTTAGTTTGTAAATGCATTCTGCTGGAAAACAATACAACACATTAAAACCTCGCAGAAACAGATTTTTTTTTTTTAAAGCTTTTCCAGCCCAGTATAAAAGCTGAAAATGTCCCTTGTAAAATAACTCCAACTGTCAAATCAGGCCAGGGTTTACTGTGTATTTAGGTAGCTATTTGTTCTAGTCACATAATAACAAAGAAGCACATAAAGTAAAATGATGGTACCTGAGAAGAGGTCTGCCAAAGCCAGATTACCCAACAGGTAGTAGATGGGAAAGTGAAAGCGTCGGTTTTTTAAAATGGCCGCAATGACCAGAAGGTTGGAAAAAATAACGACGAAGCAGACCGTCATGCCCAGAGGGACGACCACATAGTCACGCGTGCGCCAGTGGTCACTGATGTTCTTGCCACTCTGCTCGTAGAAAAATCGGACAGACCGGTTGTAGTAGCATCCCTCTTTGTCCTCAGTCGTTGTATCCATGCTGAGACCTCAGGTGGACGTGGGATCAGAGAAGAGTCGAAGAGGACGGAGAGGTGGGCGGCGCTGCAGACTGGAAGCACAGGACTAGGGCGGCATTCAGTCTCACCCCCTGTGGTGGGGTGAAGATCGGCATGCCATCAGCTGGACAAGTGAGAGCTGGAGGGATCCAGTTTGATGTCTGAGGCCTTTACCGTGTGGAGCTCTGGATACACGTCTACAGCCTGCGGGGAGCACAGACAGCAAACACAGACATTATGCATCGTTACAGTGTAATGGACGTTTCATTTTTAAACTACGAAGGGACCTTTAACCACATCGCCCAGCATATATCGCATGCTGCGCACCGAAACTCTAGCAACACGTCATTGTTAGAAATTATTGCAAAATTTCCCCACCCACACTTTACATGTAGCTGATGCTTTTATCCAAAGCGACTTACAACACACTGACGGTACACCATCGGGAGGAATTTTAGGGTTCAGTGTCTTGCTCAAGGACACTGAGGCATGTGGACGGGAGCTGGGGATCGAACCACCAACCTTCTGATTAGTGTGCTCACTCTACCAACTGAGCTGCAGCCTCTGAGACCTGAATGTGAACAGAGCTCCAGACGATAATCCCAGTGAAGATGTGAGCCTAGTCAGCACCCACACACTGCCTTGGCCTTTCATTTTGTTGAAAGTGACTAAAGGTGAGAAGCTGCTACCTGTGTGTTTGGTATTGATAATTACAACAGCAGAATCTCTGTATTTTGCCATCCTATGTTTCTCAAGATTTAATCGCCAGTGAAGCCAACTTACTTCCCGCTGAAAACACTGAAGTAGTGTGGAGGCACCTTCATGTGCACGGAGCAAGAGAAAGTATAACCTTTGTGATTAAGTATTCCAAGTTATGTCACTTGATCAACATCAGCACCAGAGTTACACCCATTTTTGTGACATCCGTGATTTCTCCATGCAACTGAAACTTGAGCATAGAGCGCACATCAAAGTGTCTGTCAAATTTTGGGGGAACAGGAGGGAGTCATAGGATGCCAAATCCAGTGATCAGAGATGGTGGAGAGCGACAGTTGTGTTGTTGCGGGTGAGAAACCTCCGCTGACAGGTCCATCAACATGTTGGAGATCCCCAAGTGCCATCACGCCACAGTTCAGGTCATTTGTTTTTCCTCAGATGTTCTGCCCTTCTTGAAACACCAATGCCACTGGAGACATCTCACCCAGCTCATCGCTTCATTGTTGCAGGCTTTCTGAAGCATTTCAGGGGTCTCTCTTGCCTATTTCCTCAGTTTGACGCAAAATTTGACGCGTGCTCTCTTCTCAAGTCCACGGAGACATCGCCAGCAGACCCAGATCAGTGGCCACAAAAACATGTGTACCTCAGGTGTTGATGTTGATCAAGCAATGAAGCTTGGAATACTTATTCACAAAGGTTATAGCTTCTCCCTTCTCCGTGCACATCACGGTGTTGCGCATCGTTCACGCGCAACAGGAGCAGTCTCTGAACTTTTTGATCCTGCCTGGTATTAAGAGTTGATGTGGCCCGAAAAATCTGCATCATCATCTCGGACTCTGGGAAATTGTGATGTCCGTTATTCACTGTCTTCTTACTGTATGTATTATAGATCAACATATAAATCAATGACACTGATATATTATTTGATAATGCACAAAAAAAACAACACTTCAAGAGATCCAATGAAAGAAAGAGAATATCCTTCACAGTGCTTTTCGGTCTGTAAAATAAGGAATATGCGAGGCTTTATGACTGGGACGCTGTAATCGCAATCAACCAGAGTTCAGAGCAAAACTTAACCTTCACTTCAAGACATGCATGCACAACGTGGCCAACAGCAACGGGCTTTAATCCTCTATTTACAGTAAACGGGCCCCGGCTGCACGGTGCGTCTGGAGTCAACAACACTCCCTCACACATTCTCCATTTTCCTGTGATAGCCAGCGAAGCGCCATCGGCTCCAAGTTCAACTCTCAACAATGGAAAGAGCAGAGCAGCTCCCTACAGCAGAGACACACCTCACAATTACACAATCCAGCTATGTAACTCTATCTCAATCCAAACAGGCACACACACACACACACACACACACACACACACACACACACACACACACACACACACACACACACACACACACACACACACACACACACACACACACAGGGAGGGAACTTCAGTGACACCCACTCTTCTACCAGGGGTGTGAGGGAAGAAATGCCAAATCAGAAACAGAAAAATGTGGAGACAGTAAGAACTTTAGAGGCTGAAGACTGAAATGATGGAGGAGAAGAAAAGGGTTTGATTAAGGCAACAATTCATAACAGTTGAGGAAAGTTGAAAAACTGCGGTCATGAGAGAATGAGAACGGATCAAACGAGTCAAAACAAGACGACGACTCAGGCCAACATTATTATAATAATAAAGCATTTGTGGCAGGTGTATGTGCAAATGTGTCTATAACTGACTGAACAATACCACACACACACAGGGTCCCATACATGTGGTGTGCAGACAGCATGGGAAAGTTTACTTTTCTTCTAGTTCTATCGGAGACATGAAGTGTCAATCAAGCACTAAAACTGTAGTCAGGGCTTCACTGGTATCTACCAACTCTCACTACTGATATCAGTGCGCTTTAAGTTTAAAAATGTAAAATCTGTCGTCTTCATCACGTGGAATTGAATGGGAAGTTTGAAAGCATGTGCACATTGTTACCAGCTGTACAACACACACAAAAAGAAGAATAGGCTGGTTAGTAAATCAATAGTTAAAAAAAATAAAATAAAATAAAAACTCTTCTTATGTCATAACTGAGTGTTTGGGCTCTACTCCAATGTTGACTGTACAGAAGTCTCATTTCAGATTGCACCTGCAGGTCCGTGGCCTTTGATTATCTGTTCCAGAACTGGGCTGCACAGAAAGAATAAAAAAAACCTTTGATTTATCTATTTTTATTTGATTTACATTAGCCTGCATGGTGTTGTATTTTGAAAAATGACCACTTCCGTCCACGCCTCTTTCTTTGTTTTTGTTGCGTGACAGAGACATGTTTACCGTTGTTTTGTATCGCATCCTGTTTTGACAACACTCTGTAAATAATTGAGGACTGAGGAGACCTGTTGCTGGAGTTTTGAGAATGAAATGTTGTCCAATTCTTGCCTGATGTCAGAGTTCAGCTTCTCAACTGTTCAGGTTCTTCTTAGTTGTATTTTTCGTTTCATGATGCACCAAATTTGTTAAAGGGGTGACGGGTCTGGACTGCAGGAGGTCAGTTTATCACCCAGACTCTTCTACTAGAGAGCCATGCAGTTGAACTACGTGCAGAACACAGTTTGACATTGTTTAACTGAAATAAGCAAGACCTTCCCTGAAAGAGACGTTGTCCGGGTGGCAGCATACGTTGCTCCAAAACTTGAATATATCATTCAGCATTAATGGTTCCTTCCCAGACGTACAAGCTACCCATGCCGTGTGCTCTAATGCATATGGCCGCCACCTTCTCTGGAAAGCGCTGCAATCAGCATTTGTGGATGCAGCGATGAACTCTAGTCACAGACAATGGTTTTCACAAGTTCCTCTTAGCCCAGACTATGTTTCTCACTACAGATTTGTGTCTGTTTTTAATGCAGTGCTGCCTGAGGGCCCGAAGATCACAGCCATCCACCATTCACAACAACACAAATAAATCAGAGAACTAATTACCATCTGTTAACGAGAACCCAAGTCTAATTAAAGCATTGTGTTCACTCTGAAACGCGACCTTTCTGTGTATGAGCTGCAACTATTTGACTCCAACAACAAGTTCACTGTGGCCCTTCCGGTCTGTGTGGCTCTCAGGGGCTGGGTTTGCATGACTTGTGTGTTTTCATGCACCATGTGTCTTTATTTGTGTGTGAATGGACGGGGCTGAATCAGTAAACACCAGTTTGAATGCAAACCGGTCATTACCGGAGGAGCCACACCCAAGTCTCCCCTCCGTCCTCCCTCTCTCTGTGAAAGTAGAGCCTCAGCTCATCGACTTCAGCCAGTACTCTTCTGCTGTGCTGTGTGTGCTCACACACACACACACACACACACACACACACACACACACACACACACACACACACACACACACACACACACACACACACACACACACACACACACACTAAAACCAATACAGCCGTGTAGGTAGAGACAGTCGATTATGTTTGTGAAGTCTAATTTGGATGAAGAACAGAGAGTCTGCTCATCGCCACAGGAGCCATCCCTTTCTCTGAGTGCATTTGCTTTTACTTATAAGCAACAAGCAACTGGTGGGACTGACCAGGTGTCGCCTGTATAATGATCACTTTCAGCCATTTGATTCCCAGACACGTGCACAGGCAGCTCCTTCCTCCTCTGTCACGTGGTGCATTTACAGGCCAGGTTTTTTTGTTTTTTTGTTCAGAAAGTAGAGACCAAAACCCACAAACTTCACATTTCCTATATTATCTCTCTGTTTTCAAGCGTAAGAGGATCTGATGAATACACTATGTAAAGGTTTGCTGCTATGCATCACAAATACTGTAATTAGACACCATTTAAAATGATCTCATTCAAATCCGACTAAAACAGGAACACAAATTTAATAAGTGGGCAAATATCATCTGAAAGAAACTCATAGATATTGTCTCTGCATTTTAGATTTGACTATTTAAATCTCCAAATTTTTATAGTAGTTACTGCTTAACTATGGTTGCAAAAAAAAACAAGCCGCTGGAGTAAACAGCTTCAGGGTTTACATTCAGGTTCTGGGGGGCTGAGGTGCTCAGCAGTCACAGTGAGGGGTGGGTAAATAAAAACTATGCATTTTCACATCATTACTGTATTAAAGGAAAACACATTGTGTACCATAAATGTACCATAATAAATAAAAATCACAAAATACTGGTAAAACAAGGCTTGTCATGAATGGATTTGAGATGCAATTTCTCTTATCATCCCTCAAATTTAAGCACTGTAAATATGTTTTTTCTGTTCGTTTGATCTTTGTGCTGTGAAACAGAACTGTTATAATAGCAGTACAAACCCTGAGTTTGTCAGGTGTAGTGTGTTCACTGCAGCTAGGTTCAGATACATAAAGGTCAAAACGGGTTTCGGTAAATGAATAACGCCAAGATTTCCCACCGTTGAATCAAAGTCAATTTATCTCTGCATCTTTCCTCTCGCATTGACACAATTGATCATCTGTTCACTCTCTAATCTTTCAAATCTGAGCTGCAATTTCAATGTCAATCATTATTTCTTACAATCTCCAGTTTCTGCTTCTCTGAAGATTCTCTGCTTTACTCCATTTCATATCACTATATATGAAATCAATATATTTTGATTTTGGACTGTCTATCTAAAAACAAGCATTTTAAGGACATCACTTTGTATGAAACTGAACAGAGCTATTTTACACCTTGTCCTTAAAAAGGTTCAGTAAATAGTGGTGATTAGGGTTTGGGTTCATTACAAATTCTGGATATGAGCACCAACACATATCCTAAACACTACATTTTAGTATCTTACTTTAATAGGAACATGTTGGTCCACAAAAAAAAAATTAAAAAAAAAGTTTAATTTAGCAAAAGAAGCCAAAACACTCAAATGTTGAATGTTGTGTAAAGACTACCTGGTGTGTCTGAACTGTACCGCAACAACAAGTTTTAAATTGAACAAAGCTTGATTTGAGTCATCTGATCAAAGAAAAATAAACCAGTTGGTGTTTTTCTGATGGGGCGCTGCAGACACATGTTGGTCGGCTTCCAAGTGGAGCTCCAGCTGTGATGTTGAAATATACTGTATACTGGTTGTCATCGTATGTTGTGAAATCTATACTATCGTTGTGTTGTTTAATCATTTCAACATCAGCATCTATGAGTAGCATTAAAAGCGCTATATAAAAGAAATGTATAATTAGTATCATTATTATTCATCTTCCAGCTTCTCTAATGGGAGGATTTGCAGTTTTTCTCTGTATCTATATCGCCATAAACTCAGTTTCCCTGTGTGGTAGACTCAAACTAACATCAAACATCAGTTCATGTCTCATAGACTGAATGATTATTACATTGATAGAAAAAGTCATCCACAGCCTTAAAAGAGATTTTTCTTTTCCCCCCTTTTCAATGTAAAAAAAAAGAAGCAAACACCTTATGACAGTTCAACACAACAGCAGGTATTTACAGCCCCACAAACTTCGCCAGGGTTGAGTCAACACTGTAACTGTGTCTACAAGAGCTGATCAGTTTAACCTTCACAAAGGCAGACTTTACAGCACGGCTGTCCTTCTCCTTGCATGAGATCATACAGGTAACTTTTAAAAACGGACTACATCTGTACTGGAAGGTGTGAAGTAGAAGCCTGTCATTTGGTGTGTGTGTGTGTGTGTGTGTGTGTGTGTGTGTGTGTGTGTGTGTGTGTGTGTGTGTGTGCTGTGTGTGCTGTGTGTGCTGTGGAGGCATCCAGTAATAGATAAGGAAGATAAAACCTGATTCAATATTTTATCCTGCGCACGGAGAGCGCTGCTTTTGTTGAGGTTGCATTAAAACATGGGATCACGGCTCAAGCGGGGCAGCGCTGAGGATGTAATGAACTCCAGACTCCTTCCACCACTTTGAGACAATGCAGATGCCTCAGCACGCTGATGGGAGTCACCACCTCCGGGCACAGGAACAACAAAAAACGTGCAAACACGGCTCTTCTCCCAACAACACACACTTCACACTCACAGTAGAAGCATTATACACAAACAGAGGAGGGAATAAGAGATATGAGAGAGATATATATCTGAACTCACCTTGACTCGTGTCTATGAACTCGCTTGTCAAGTATATCCAGATCAGAGCTCGTCGAGTTGGGAAACAATGTTGTGTCGCACCTGCGCGCTTCCAACGCCCTCTGAGTCAGACAAAAGTCACCAGAGGGGCAAAGAAATTAAGAAAAAGGCAATTAGTCTCTTCCTCCAGACTCCATTTCAGCCTTTTCTTTGCGTCCCACAAAGTTAAACACGGGAGAGTCTCCGTCACCTGTGCTGGGACTTTCCTCTGTTTTCCGGAAGTTAGGCTGCTTGTTACCTGCGCGCACTGATCCGCGCAGAGTCCCAGGAGGAGCAGGAAGGGCGCGGCGGAGTCCTGCGCGCCTGCAGCTGCTGCTCACTCGGACCGGCTGTCTCACAAAGGAGCGTGCTGGAGCTCTGTGGTATGCTGCCTCTGCCAACCTGAGCGGGATCCGCCCCCAGCTGGCTAAGGAGGAGGAGGAGCAGCCAATGAGAGGGGAGCTGAAGAGTGATTGACAGAGTCGGCAATGACTCTTATTCACACTTGTTTGTATGATTTAAAATGAAGGAGGAGGTGAATTATTGATGATGAAGGTCAGCGAGAGGGGAGGACTTTACGTTTCCCAGCACACAAGGAAAGGAATATTAAGGCAAAAAGTTGTGTCAAGATTATATTTCTTTATCAGTGATGACGTTATTTCAATTCTTAAAAACAAGCAATATGAGAAAAATGCATTTATTCAATATGAAACGTTATATTAAAGTAAACACACAACATATAGGGGAAGATAACCTGAGATTAGTTTATCCAAGCTTCTATATCCAGATTTGGGTGAGTTCAAGGAAAGGAAAGAAGGAGAGAAAAGTGATTAAGGCGACTAGTAAGAATAAAGAAAGATGAGTCCAGGGCAACTGGAAGATATCACCTACCATGAACTGGAATCCAAACAGAAAAACTTGTATTTAAAATCTTAAAGTCACTGGGGGGAGTCTGGCCTGGTGCATCATCCCAACATCCCTGCTTCAACTCTGCGACAAGGGACCTTTGTCCCGCAGCTCTCTTCGGCTTGTTTCCTGTCACCTCAGGATCTGCATGATCAAACACAGTCAGAAATGTATCCCAAATACTTTGATCTGCTGAAAGATGGTAACAACAGTAGTTGAAATTCTCCAAAGAATTAAAGCAATGAAGTATACAGTAGTTCCATTAAACTTGTGTTTCCACCACTGTCCAGTGGTTTCTTTAAATCTCCAGCTGCACTCTCAGTTTTCCTTTTGGTTTATAATTACCTAAACTAATCCATTTCATGGTTTGAAGAATATATAAGAAACGTTATTTAACATATCATCCCTATGTGCCATCATTCTTCCTCTACATATTTATAGGTTTTTGTACATTTTAGTTAAAACAATTCACAGAGAAGCTGCAGGGAAAAAGTAGATTTCTGATCAAAGAAAATGTATAAATACTGACAAAATAAATGAATGGGTCAGGATTACAATTGTTTTCTTACCTAACAGCAGCACTAACACTCAATCCTTTAACTAAAAACACTATTGCACAATATTACAGTGAAGAATAATCAAGTAATGTTTGTTTTTTTTCATCTGGCCTGTACTGAACTTGCCACATCCTCATCACGACCAAATCTGCCTCTGTTTTGTACAATAATGACAACCAGAGAAACAACAATGGGCTGTCAGGCTCATCTTTAATTCAGAAGTGGAGGGCACGAGGTCCGCGGGCAGCACAGTTCACCGTCCAAGTGAGAGGGCAACATCCAGACAGGCATCCAATCCATCTGACAGGACACATGTCAGAAATCCAGCCTGGTTATCTTGTTTTTCTTGGACTACAGGTGATGAACTTGCAGCTTGGCACGAGCTGTTTTCACTTGAGATCAATGCAATAAGCTTTATGGAACTTCAGAGGCCTATCGAAAGTGCGAACTACTGTCTCACAATGAAAATGAGCAGAGAAAAGGGGTGGGAAGATAAGGAGGAAATAACAGGAAGAGCGGACAGCACACAGAGATAGAGCTCCAGTGAGAAGGCAGGGTGAGGAAAAAGTGGATACTCTTTCCTGTGTACACGGATGACTCACTGTGTGGAGGTTTGCGCGTGAGATGTGAAATGTGACAGCCATGTTTGCTTAACATGTCCGACCTGCTTTCCTTAGTAGACCGCTGGCGTGTTGCAGAATGGAGTCGACGTGTGTGTTCTAGTGGAGTTTCCACTGTGTTACGTTGGGGCTCTCCATTCTCAGCGTCACAGACAGCTGCCAGGAGGCGGTAGTCATGGTGACAATGATGCTGATTGCCCTCTGTGCCCGCCACACCTCTTTGACGCTGTACATGACCAAACAAATCTCTCATATTAGGGCATAATACGAGCAGGCCAGGGTTACCAGCAGGACAGCGCGGTGTAATATTAAATTTAACGTTTGACATTTGATGTTATTGCACCGTGAATCACGGCAGTTTTCCTTTAAACAGTGTCAAGAGAGCATCGTTTGTGTTACATGGATATGCCAACATGGAAAAAGTGATTACCGTGGCAAATTGGATCTTTGGCTTTAAACTGATGATATTAAGGTCACACCACCATAAAAAAAAAACCCTGAGAAATCTCACAGGGAAATTAATTATTTTCACTGAAATATGTAATTAGTAGATTGGTCCAAAGACATGCAGTAAATCTGATGCAATTTTGACACTTCTGTTTCAACTTTTGTAAAATTTGATGCACAAATAGTGTCATTAGCAAACCGCCTTCACAGTGCAAACCTTTAAAGAAATTAAAACAGCTTAAGGAAGGAGCTTGCAGTAAAAAAAAAAAATCAAATGGTATATAGGCCTGTATATCCACGTACTGATGATCTGTCAAATAACTAATATTAAGGTTGTTACAATCATGAACATTGTTGATTGGTAGGTCTAATTTTTATATAAATATTACAATTAACAACTTAACTGTCTTGGTTCACTTTGACTGCCATTTTCCTGCAAATCTGAAAAATCCTTGCAACACGTGATTGATGGCCAAATTTTAAATTCCAACTTTATATCAGTGTATATATCAACTGTTTGACTTTTGACCCCAGGAAAGCCTACTTGCCCTGATCCTCAATGTCACATGTGGGGATAGACACTATATAGACAAACTTTCCATCTCAGATTGTTACAATTTTTAAAGGTCTTAAGACATTGGGCATTCATGATGTCTTTACACCTTAGAAAATTCATATCTTTCTTCAATTTGATCAACAGATAATTGCTTTTTGCTGTGTTGTTGTCTTTTTTTGCTCGCCAACTTCTGCTTCGTCTGCTTTATTGCCCTGACAACAATGTCCCACCTCCATGGTATCATGTTTGCTTTTAATTGGTGTCGTTTGTAAAAAATTAATGACCACAATGTTTAAGACTGGTTGGCATCAAGTTGCAATAAAAAACAACAACAACAAAAAAGAGTTCTCATTAATAAAAATGTTAATAGAAACAAAAGGAAATACTACCTTAGAACAGGATGGAGGAAAAGGAAGAAAATGAAAGGTTATGTGGAACCAAGATAACAACAGAGCAAAAGCAGAAGTGCTTCAGAATGATTAATTGAGGGGCGAGTGAACTCTTTCACCAGTTTGTGGTGAAACAGCAGAGACAGAGAGAAAAGGCCCAGTCAACAACCAAATGACAGCCAGAGCACCTCCCACAAAGAACCATGTGCAACATAAAACAGAGCGTGAGAGCAGGTTGCGTGTCAGCAGCAGAATGTGTCAGCAAATGTGTCTAATTGTCTGTTTTCTTCAGAATTTGTGGAGTCTTGTGCAATGCGTACAATTCTGAATTGTGACTGTGTAAGTTTGTGTGTCCATAAATCACATATGGAGTTGCTTATTGTCATGTGGCATCAATTTTGAGAGAGCCTTGATGTTCCAATAATTGCCCTCATCATCCATTTCCAACCTCCACCTCTTAACGTCATCAACGGGAAGACTGAGGAGGAGGAGGCCAAACATGTACATCAAAAGCTGCTGGGGTGGGATACTGTAGGTTTGGAGCTCCCCTCCACTCCTCACATGTGTTCCCTTCTTAAGGGATGACATCTCTGTTCCCAAACATGCAAACTGTGACACTGTGAATACATGGAGCCTGTTTGGGTAAAAGACACAACTAAGCTGAGTTGTTGAGAGTGTATGCTTCTATTTGCCGGAGTACACATAATGCTAATATAAACTTAACCTTAATGAAAATTGATTGTGTTCAACTGTCCCACATTCAAAATTACAAGCTTATGATTTGGATATTTTGATAGGGAGTTGGTGGAGAACAAAAATGGAGCTAAATCTTTAGATCTCAAGATCTAACTTGTGCTGAGAAGCTGGAAGCAAACACTTTGGTTTATGGTGCCACAATGCAAAAGGGTTGAGAACCAAAGACCTAAATTATCAATACTGACTATAGACATACTGGTTAACCCTCCTGTTGTCCTCGGGTCAAAATGACCCGCAGCTGTGTTCAACCAAGTTCAATTTTATTTGTATATTTTTATATTTTTGGGGATTTTTTTTTTGGCCTAAAGAAACCCTCATAGCATCCTTGTCACCAATGATCCCAAAAAAATATGAAAATATAGAAATAAAATAGAACTTGGTTGAACACAGCTGCGGGTCATTTTGACCCAAGGACAACACGAGGGTTAAGTTCAGTTGGTTAAAGATACAGGCAGCAGTGGGCGGAAGGTTAGAGAACCGTAATCAGCTGCTTGCTCAAATTCTAGACTGTCTGGTTAAACAGCACCTGCTCCCCCCTAACTACTGCTGCTTAAGTATCCTTGAACAAGGTAACACCAGTTGTGTATTTCACAATTCAACAGATTACACTGAAGCTGTGTGGCAGCTGGTGTGAATGTGTAAATATGTCTTTTCCGTTTCGCTGTTTCTCTGCTATGTTTAGCATTGTAATGTTATCCTGTGAGGAAGTGGCTACAAAAATGGGTATCGTGACACCTCACATAGGGTGACAAAACTAAACCTGAGTAGTTACAAGGTTAACAGCAGAGAACGCAGACAAAAATCCCAACTCTGCGACATAAAAGTAAATTTTTTTCAAACTTCCTTTTCATTAATAGGCATTTTAACCTCTGCGAGAAACTAAAAATAGCCAAACAAGACAAGAATAACTTTTTGGTTCGCCTGGTCACAACCAGTGAACAAATATAACCAGTGAGAAATGGTTGCAAGTACATACTGCGTTTCTTTGGAGGGCCACAAACTAAAATTGTTGGAAAACAGTGCGGTGAAGTAGCACAGATGCCTTATGAATGTCTTGGAGTAAATGTGTTTTTCTCTCCAACTAAACGAACTGAGATATAAAATTGTGCCTAAACACAGAAGTGAGTAAATGTACCTAAAACAAACTGGACTTGAACAGAGAAAGTCAAGAATGCAAAGAGCTGTGCTTCTCTGCTTCTGTAAGAGGATCACATGACTTCCCCGTGACCACACACAGCCTGGATCAGAGCTCTCCTTTCTGAAGCCACATGCAGAAACGAACGTTTCCTGTTCCTTTTCTGTTATTCATTCACCTTCTGCACATCTTTCACTTCTTTGTTCATTTACACACTAAAACTCCAGGATTCCCTTTGCCCCTGTCTCACAACAAACTTTCAGTCTTTACTCATCACACGTTCCCAGTTTGTGTTTTATCCAGTATTTTGAAGTCATTTTTTTTTTTATCTGGAGGAGGAAGAGGTGATTGCAGCACATCACCATCATCCCTTATCGTTATGTCGGCCCCTTCGCATCCTCTCACCTGATAAATTCAGGGGCCAGCTCGGCACTTTAACCAGATTTAGTTTCACTGAACTCTTTCTCAAGTGGGGGATTAGGAAATGCAGTTTCTGTCTCGCCCTGGATTCAATTTGAACCATTGAATTCTATGCAAAACCACAAAGGCACTGATTTGAAAGTCAAAAATGGAGAGGACTGGGAGAGCTCTGTTCGCCGAGTGAGATAAAGAAATGTTGAGCAGAACAGAGCCGCACGGCTGCAGGATTATCAGTGTGCAAAGCTTCTCAAGGTCCCGCAGGAGACACAGTTTAGGATACAGTTTAAATAACACTGTGTACAGTAATATTATCTGTTTGTGTGCCAAGGCTTCAGATGTGTGATACTGGAGAGTCGAGGCTCGTCTTCAAATGCACACCAGTGATGTTTGAGAGTTTCTGTAGCTTCTTTCCAAACTGAGGCCGGTTTAAACTAGTCTCAACCACAACATACTCTGTTGCTCTGCCATAAAAGCACATCCTGCCAGGCCCAAATTACACAACACGGTCCTTTAACACATGAAAACAATAGAACCATGTATCTCAATGTTTGGAAATTTTATTCTGACAATTTATGCCCACATTAAAACAGAACTCCCCTCAAACTTTATTTCTATCGATCCTTTACACAATCTTAAAAAGGCGTCTAGTCTGAACGACCCCACAGGTGTCTTTTTATGGCCTTAAACTGGAACTCACAGCCTCCGGACGTGAGAATGGCAAACTCTCTCCGTATCTTTGAAGGGAAACTAAAGACCTATCTCTTTAATATGGCGTTCAATTTGTAATGTTTAGCATCTTGTTTTTTTATGTTTTAATTATTGTTTTTATCGCTGTTATTTATTATATTTCACTGAATTGTGTTTATTTTAAAGGTATTGTTTTATTGTTGTAATTTTAAGTCCTGCATTGTCTTTTATCTGCTTTCTTATTATTTTCAAACCTATTGTTCTGTTTGTTTGTTTGCTTCTTTTGTGTGTTTCTCAAATGTGAAGAACTTTTTGCTGCCTACACATATGAAAGGTGCTATAAAAAGAACGTTGAGTAAAAAAAAACTGCAGGCTGATGCCGTTAGAAATATGCGGTAGATTCCTTGTACATGAAATAAATAGAAAAAAAATGTTTTAAATAAAATGGAGAAACCGTTTGACTTGAGAATACTGTAGCTTGTGTAATTATTGTATTCAATTACACTATCATACCTGTATTATATTTATAGTTTTTTTTAATGTATATTGCTTGTTGAGGGATATATAAATTATTTTTTTAATTTAATTTAATTATATTTCCCACATTTCCCAGCTCAAGTTTCTTTTATCTGGTTTATTAACAACATTCTAATATATATATATATCTACAGTATAGTTGTGTTTAATAATCCAAATTTCAGTGATGATTGCCGTCTGTGTTAAAATAACACACACACCTTTATCAAAGCATAAAACCCTAAAACGTCCTGATTTTGTCTGACTTTTGGGATTGTTTTCATCACCTCACCAGTTTAATCACTTTATATTGTACTCATTGCTCTGCATATTGCAACTTATTTAGTCTTACAGCATCACCTTATTTTAATTCTGTAAAGGACTGTGACTTTAAAAAGTGCAAATCAAATAAAGCTTTTACCTGATGATAGATTATAGTATTAAAAAAAAAAAAAAATCTTTAGTATTTATAACAGCCTTAAAAAAAAAATTAATCTTGTACTAGTAAGACTCGTAACAACGAACCTCTCTTGACTGAACTATAGGAACCACTCTGCTGTTGTAGCAGAGAGGCTGCGATGATTTGACCCCATTTAGCCACAAGAGTTAGAGTGAGGTTGGTGGTGAGACGCAGCTCCCCGTGAGCAGGCCAGTTGAGGTCTTGTATATATGTGGTGTTGTGCTGAAACTGGAGAGATTCTTCGACGAAGCTTGAAGCCCATCACAGAGCCTCAGCATTGGCCTTAATTTGGTACAAAATAGCTCAGCCGAAATCATAAAACGCAGCCTGCAGTGTCCGCATACTTATGGTCATGAAGTGTCCAAATACTTATGGTCATGAAGTGTATGTCAAGTACCCGAGAGTGACTGATCACACTGCAGCGCTTCTTTCTCTATAGCGCCCCCGCATGGCTGACGGGATAATTCATGTTTGAAGGACATCCACGGATGCACCATGTGGGGACAAAATAAAGCATAAGCAGCAAAGTAAGTTTTTTAAATATTATTTTAATACTTTTCTTAAAAAAAAGATGTTGTCCTCCATAATCTGAACAAGATGAATCTATTGACCTCAATGCCTCACTCACCAACATACCAACACATTGTTCTGGGTAAAATTAATCAAAGAAAAATAGCAAAGGGAAAAGGAAAGAGAAGAAACTCAAAACAATCAAATATGAAAAGGGAAAAGAAATGAATGAAACGTGGAAAAAAAGAGGTGATTATAGAACCGAAAACACTCAAGGATCTCTGGGCCAACCTACAGGAAGCGGGAGGAGCTCCCGCTTCCAGAAAAACACAATGGCACACGACATCCCAAAACTGTTACCGTGGACGATGAAAACATTTCAAAAATTCAAACTAAAAGAAAGAATCATAAACGAGAACCTATCATACAGACTGCAGAAGCTGTGAAGAAGATAGTGGTAGATGAGACGGCTGAGAGACTAAAAACATGTACATGATGAAAAGAAATAATGGAAAAAATAAAAGATGTAAGTAAATGAACAGTTAAGTGCAGTTTTATCGAATAGCTATAGAGTGATGGGGCCTAGTAAAGTAGTCACATGACATGATTTTGAAACCGCTTCAAACTATTACAGAGCGAACTGCTGCATAACTTCGGATTTTAAAAGGGGATGAAGGGAAATTAAATAGCAATAAAAACATAGCCTTTAATATAAAGTGAAAAGAAGATGCATCTTACATGTAAAAATGTGAATGAACTTTCAGCACTCAATAGATTGGTTTTGGCATAGAGTTGAGAAAAAAATAAAACAAAACAGAAAAAGGTGTGAGAGAGAATAAGACAGACGAAACAATCCTCTCAATAGAATCATAAAAAAGTTTTTTTTTTTTCTTCTTTACAGTAAATTCTACAAAATCAAAACCAGAGCTCAGAGATGAACACAGAGACGAGCTTTGCTCCCCACGATCCAAATCCCTCTCATGTTCTTTTTCGTTGACTTTTCGTCGTATATAATATATATTCATGTATCTATTTATATATAATATGTATAATTTGTAGGGTGTGATCGTTAGTTTACAGGCCAGAGCGCTAAGGCAAAGGACACACTCTGAAACATTTAAAATGCCATCGTTCCCTCCTCGCTGCCCTCGACTGCTGCCGCCTCCACCGCTTCCATTCATGACTGAAGAGTGACAAGTAGAAGGAAGTGAAAGGAGGAAGGAGGTTTTAGAAAAGTGTGTGAATGTGGCCAGGACGTTTCGTTCCCACTCTGAGAAAACGAAAGAATCTCAGACGACGGCTGAACCTGACAAACTGGACCACCCCAACCCGCCCTCCCCGTTAAAATCCAACTTAAAAACCAAATAACAAAGAGGAGATCAGGAGAGAGGAAAATAATAAAAGCAAAGTGATCTGTCCGTTAGTTATTTGTTCACCTGTTTCTTTTAACCCCCCCTCCCACCTCCTATCACACATCAGAGATCAAGGTTTTCTATATTTTCACATAATTCTTTAAATTAAATCTGCTCTTCACCATGATTTGTTTTTAACGTCAAAGTTGTGTCTCCTCCTTTTCATTGTTTCCTCGAGGGAGACGATTATTAGTCTGTATTCCACCTGCTGTCTCTGGAGATCAAGAAATAACAACCATAAACGCCAAGTCAGACACCAAAATGTATCTGAGGTTGGAGAAGACGGGGCTGCTTATTTCTATTTCTATTTCACTTCTGCCCCCCCCCCCCACCCCCTCTCTCATTCACATGACACAAGCCAGCTGTTTCAACTACTGAGAGAAAGGGACAGTTACTATTAGGTCTGTGTATGTGGGTGTGTGCATCTGTGTGTGAGCAGCGACAATGTGTACCAAAGCACTGTTGCTTATATGCATTTTGTAAATATGCTTATGTGTGTCTATAGGTCCTTCTCTCAAACACTTTTTTTTTTCCCCTCTCAGAACAGATTCTCTTCAAAAATTGCCATCAGGTCGCTCTGGAAATTGATGTCAATGGTGTCGGCCATCTGCAGGAGAGATGAGAGAACGACAAGAAGCATTAGAGGTTGTTCCTAAAAATCTCAAATCATCGGTTCTCCTTTACAGGTCAGCTCATACCGCCTCTCTCCGGCGCCTCTCCTGCTCGCGGCGGCGCGCCATCTCCCTCTGCTGGTCGAGAGCGTTCTGTGCAGCTGAGCTGGGTGGGGGCGGGGCTTGTGGGGGCGGGGGTGGGGCCTGTGGGGAGTGAGTGGGCGGAGTAGAAGCAGGAGGTGTTGGAGCGAGCGGCGGCTGTTGCTCCTGGCGACGGCGGGCGTCTTCTTGCGCTCGACGACTTTGCTCCATCGTGTCGTCGTCGTCACGGCTACTACTGGATAGTCCAATAATAATGAAATGAATAAAACTCCAGCTGCTCAGGAGAGAACCAACTCTGTGTTCAGTGATCACAACACACAGCCAAGAAAAACATTCAATCCCAACGTGGAACAAGATATTTCACATGATCGTACACACATTAGACGGTAAGACGCGTTCGTTTCTATTCCAACAAAAGCTCAGTCAATCCTAATTTAAACTTTTTTGTCAAGTAACATTCAAGACATCGAGTTGATTTTGTTCTGAAATTAAAGGTATAATCGGCAACTTTTCTCCAATAAAGTACCCAAAAACAAGTACACATCCTTTGAGTACTCTACTTGCGTTACACCAAATAAAAAAACAGAGACGTCTGTAATTTCAATCAAAGTGACAGCCTGTTTCATCATGTTGCCTTTTAGTGGAGTCATCTCCTGCGTCCTGACTGTACTTGTTCTAACTTCTGTGGAAACACGCTCCTCCTGGATGTAGTTGCTACGACGGATCAGCTCACACCAGCTTCTCGGTCCAGCGCGTTGCGGAGCTGCGCTTCTAATTCACTGAGACCTTCAACACAGCTGGTAAACTCCATTTATGACACGTACTGTGGTCACTGAAGGAGAACAGGAGTGCTAAAGATTGATTATCGCCAAATAATGGTGCTCGTTTTACCACGAAGACAACAACTCCCATGATCCCACGCTGCTTCACATCAACGAACCCTTGTTTTTGTTTTTGTTTTTATTGAGAGACTTTTAGCAGCAGGAATTGAATTGAGAAGAAATTGTAAAATAAAGAGATTCGGACTGTAAAATATGTAAAAGAAATAGTTCTGTCAATAATTTCCTTCTAAGATAGTAGCTGTTGACTTCTGCTGTTACAAACATCCCATCGTCACGTCGCTCACCGTAGTTTCCCTTGCTCTCTCCTGGCCTGCTCTGCCTGTGCTTTCAGCTGCCGCTCCCTCTCCTCCTTCTCCCTGGCGGCCCGTTTGAACTGTTCGAAGCTGTCGCTGGAGGAGCGCACCGAGGAGGCCGGTGTGGACTGGGACCTCTGAGCCAGGCTGGCCCAAGAACCCATGTTCTTTAACTTCACATCCTGGGGGAGCACAATACATCACAAAGATTCAACAATTGATTAAATGAAGGCCAGAAAGCAGATAATCCAAAATCCAGTTTTATGCCTTTTTGAGGATATTATTTTCTGGTCTCCTACTTATACACACCTGTGTCTTCTTGGGAGCAATGGGAGTTTTGGGTTCTTGCTTGATTTTGTCCTGCTGGGGGCAGGGTGGCGCTGGGGAGTCTGGGAGACGGGGAATGGGGCGAGAACCATCCAATGGCTTCAGATCTAATCCTGAGGGAGACGTGGGTGGAGATGTATTATGCACGCACACCTCAGATAACTGTTTAATAAACAATAATCCTTCTCTAAAGTGGCTGTAGACGAGTTTGGAAGAGCACAAACAAAAACGTTCTGAATTCTACACAACAGCTGAGATGTCTGTGACTGCAGATAATCTTCCTCTCATTCTGCTGTTGATTCCCGACAGCTCAGAAAGAGAGAATCCACTGTTCAGCCGTCTGACATGTTCCCACACCTTGCTCAGCTTTGCTCACCAAAATTAGGCCGATCTACTTTCACTACTTCTCATTAACTGTTCCCTTCTTTATGAAAATGATGCACTGTAAACGAGACACAACAAACTCTTGTACTCACTGTGTTTGTTGTCGGGTTTGTGTGTGTCTTGACGAACGGCAGGGCTGAAGGGTGAGGGGGGCAGTGCTGGGGACTGGCAAGGCTTCTCCTCTTTGACCCCCCCCAGGTTGGACCTCTGCTCCTGCAGGAAGACAAACAGGTACATCAGCAGGACACTTTGTCAGATTATGTTGTTGTTGTTGTTTGATCATGGAAGCTCATTAGCTTTAACACACACTGACCACACACACACACACACAGACACACACACACACACACACACACACACACACACACACACACACACACACACACACACACACACACACACACACACACACACACACACACACACACACACACACACACAGACAAAGACAGACAGACACACACACAGACACACACACACACACAGACAAAGACAGACAAACACACACACAGACACACACACACACACACACACACACACACACACACACACACACACACACACACACACACACACACACACACAGACACACACACACACACACACACACACACACACACACACAAAGACACAAACAGACACACACAGACACACACACAGACATACACACACACACACACACACAAAGACACACACACACACACACACACACACACACACACACACACACACACACACACACACACACACACACACACACACACACACACACACACACACACACACACACACACACACACACACACACACACACACACATTGTTGCTTACATGCTTCTTGGTCTGTGGGGGTGACTGCTGTCCCATTGAATGGAACTGAGGCATCTGAGGAGAATGCATCATCAGAGGAGAGGTGCTCTCACGCAGGCAGCCTGAAAACACAAAGGAGAAAGAGATTGCAAGGTGCCGAAGGCTGGGTGCACCTTGGACTTTGTACTGGTACTCTTTTTCGACACCAAAAATCCTTTCTAAGAAAAATAAAATGACATCACACATTAGGATAAACATCTTTAGTTGCCATGCAGTCTGGAGGAGAGTGTAACAGGTTGTTTTCTGTAGCTACAGATGATGTTCCATAAAACGCCTCACATGCTATCAGTAGACGCTAGCTCCTGTAGCCTCCTGTGCACACACTGCAGCACACGCAACTCACACAACAATTCATTTGAAAAGAGTGAAATAAATGTGCTCTAATGTCAGACTTAAGATACATTAGCCAAAACTGAATGATGTTATCTACGCGGGCAGGCTGCCAAAGCAGAGGCTACATACCTTAACTGCTGTGGGTCACTGACACAGACCTGGATTGGTCTGAATTAGTCCGGTTACAATACTTTTCATATAAGGTGGGTTTTGGCTGTTTGGTTTTTAAGATCCAGTTGGACTTTACAATAGTGCTAACTTCACTAAATCCTGCACCCAATGGCTCCCATTTATTAAAAACAGGTACTTTTTTTTTTTTTTTTTAAACTTCAAATAAGAGGAGAATTTGTGAGACAAATACATGTTTTTCTTTTCTCTTTTAAAACCCTCAGTTAACCACAGGGCAGAAAAAAGGAGTTGGCGGGATCTGACCTCATAGATCTGCGGTACAATTTACACACTCTGCTCCACCTTGACAGCAGTCTGCTCTGCTATGCACTACTACGTAGGCGTAGCAGAGCATTTCTCTTTGCAGTTTGTTCTTTGAGTACACAACGGCTGTACCTGTGTGTTTTTAAACTATTACAAAGACCTGTAGACTTATAGTCAGACCTAGAACTGAATATAACAACATGGTTTAGAACGCAGGGGCTTTTTATTTTGCTAATCGAATGTTCTCCAGTAAACCATTAAGTCCTGTCCCAGCTCATTTCAAACATGCCGCTCTTCATCTTTTTCTGATAAAAACTAACCTTGATTCATTCCTTCCCAAACACTACAGGCCTACATCTGTACTACCTCAGCTACAGCTCAACGCTGTCTCGACTGCACACATTGTAGATGATTGGTCTCCTTCAGAAGGATAAGCGTTCCACTATGAAAGCTCCTTTCAGAGTCTCCGATGACATCATGATGGCTTCTGATGTGGGTTAGTGCTCTGCTTTGGTGTTCGTGCTGGATTTGATACTGTAGATCAGAGCACCTTTGAAAGGCTTAAGCAGAGGGTGGGTATCTTTGGGAGCACAGTGGACTGGTTCTCGGAAATCTCTGGAGTTTTTCCTGTGTCGCTTTGTTCCCTGGGTCATATTATTTGCATTATGCTTTCCTATCAGGGTCATGATCATATGGTTAGCCAATTCAAAGTTATTTGGCATCACTGTTGCGCTGACGGCACTCTTGCCGGGCTGTTGCGTGTATTGCATCAGAGGATATTTGCATAAAGTTAAGGCGTTCTAACTTTCCCGAGAGAGCTGCTGGGTGTTTTTTTCAGTCTGGCGAGCTCGGTGCGTGACGCTGTGCTACGAAGCCTGATCTCACAGACACCCAACAGCTCGCCTCGCTTATTATGTGCGAATGTCCTGTTAATAAATACGATATCTTACCTGTTGGGAAAGGCTCTGCTTTGATTCGTGGCGACGGCTGTTGTTGATGTTGCTGCAGCTGTTGTACCTTCTGCTGCAGCACCACCCCTTTCTGTTGGTGTGACGTCAACGTGTGCGTATGTGGGAATGACTGCTGCATGTGCGCGTGGCCTGAGCTGTGTCTCTGCGGCGGGGCGGGGGGGGCTGTCGTCATGACCTGTGCGTGCAGTGACGACACCAGCTGCGAGGCGACCTGCACAGGAGAGTGCGTGTGCAGCGTCTGCGTGGTGGGTCTGGCCTGGAGCGACTGCAGGAGCGTGTGCACCTGACTGAGCGGGGGGGTTTGGGAGCTGGTGGGTGTCGGTTCTTCGTCGTCCTCCAGGAGGGCTTGAGGTGGCTGCGCCGAGAGGGTACCCAGGATGCCGTGCGATGTCGGCGACGGGACGCGAGGGCGGGGAACGGGCTGGGGGATGGGGATGGGGATGGGGAGGGGGAGGGGGAGGGGCAGAGGGAGGGGGAGGGGGAGGGGAAGTGAGGGCCGAAGCTGGGGTGAGGGGGATGGAGGCAGGGAGGGGAGCGAGGACGGGGGGGGCTGCGGGGGCTTGGGCGGAAGCGGCGCTGCACGGTTGCTAGGTCTTGACGGTTGCTGGGGAAGAGCATTGTGGAGTGCTGCAGACAGGGAAGAGACGAGAACGATCAGAAACGTAAGACAACAAATCTGGAAACACACATTTAAGATTTAGGGAGGCTGCGGCTCAGTCGGTAGAGTGGGTTGCACTCGGAAGGTTGGTGGTTCGATCCCCGGCTCCTCCTGTCCACGTGCCTAAGTGTCCTTGAGCAAGACACTGAACGCTAAGTTGCTCCCGATCGTGTACCATCGGTGTGTTGTAAGTCGCTTTGGATAAAAGCGTCAGCTAAATGTAATGAAATGTAATTTAAAAATGCTCTTTGTGTACAGAAAAATAAACTCTTTTTTTTCAGAGTAAAACAGTTATAGTTGTACGAGGTGCAATCGAAAAGTTCAGAGACGGAGTGCAGCACAGCAATGTGCGTGGAGCAGAGGAAAAGAATAACTTTTGTGAATAAGTATTCCAAGTTACATAACTTGATCCACATCAGCACCTGTAATACACGTGTTTTTGGGACTTCTGGTACGAGTGCGTTTGCAAATTAATGATGAAGGTGAGCAGAGAGCACATCAAAATTTGTGTCAAACTCGGGAAGTTGGCAACAGAGACTCTTGAAATACTTCAGAAAGCCTACGACTATGAAACATTGAGCCGGGCGAGGCGCTTTGAGTTAGAATCATATTTCAAGAGTGTCAGAACATCACATTTAGCTAATGCTTTTATCCAAGGTGACTTACAACACACCGATGGTACACCATCGGGAGCAATTTTAGGGTTCAGTGTCTTCCTCAAGGACACTTAGGCATGTGGACAGGAGGAGCCGGGGATCGAACCATCAACCTTCCGATTAGTGTGCAACCCACTCTACCGACTGAGCCAAAGCATCCCTCACGGACCAAGGCCGGAGGAGGCACGTCAGGTCAGAAACACAAGCAGGTGGGTTTTCTTCGTCGTTCGTGGAGTTGCGCACCGTGCATTTGCCCCCCAGGTTCAGACTGTCACCACCGAGTTACACTGCGCGTCTGAGGGAAAACATTTGGCGCTAATAACCTCAAACTGTGGCACAATGACACTCGGCTTCTTCAACACGACAACGTGCCCACTCAGTGCGCTGAACACGCACAAGTTACAAATACACACGTGTCACTAAAAAGCAGATATCGCAGGTGCTGATGTGGAGCAAGCGATGTAACTTGTTATACTGAGTCACAAAAGTTATTGCTTCGTCCTGCTCTGTGGACATCACTGCGCTGCGCTTTGACAGAAACTTAACTGATGACAATACTTGTTACTGTTAGTGTTAATGTCGAGAGAAAAATGCCTTTTGTTTATTCCAACTTCTCATTTGAGGATATTGTTTAAAAAAAAAAAAAAAAAAAATCAAATGTGTTTTCTGTGACTGAATACATGTGGATTGTTGACCAGACAAAACAAGCAGTATGAGAAGGAAAATCTGGGCATTTGTCCCTATTTTCTGATATTTTAGTATTAGTAGAAATCAGTAATGAAAACATCATTAGTTGCAGCCATTAAAAGCAACAACATGCACAGCGCTGCAGTAGAAAACGTACCTGGGGAAGGTATGATGGGATGTTGGTTTAGGAACGGGTGCGTCTCAGTGGGCGTCTGGCCGGCGGGTGCGTTTGCGTTGAGGAGGCCGGAAGCGACGGGGGCACCAGCAGTAGTAATGGTTGCATTGGCCTCCGTGTTCGGCTGCGTCAGGTGAGGGTTCATGAAGTGGGCCAGAGGATCGAATCCTGAGCTCAACAGCTGAGAGGAGTCCAGAGTGGGGACAGACACGGGGACGGGGGAGGGGGGACAAATGGTGGTTTGGGCTGGACCGCCTGGGGCTGAGTCTGAGGCTGAGGAACCACTGGGCCCACTCCAATGTTGAGGGACTGTTGGTGCGGTCTCTTGGCGTCCTTGTTAGTCGAGGTCTTCTTCTGTTGCTTGGGAACCAGCCCTGTGGACGGAGACAAAGGAAATGAGGAAATGTAATGTGTCGTAGACTCTCAGCCACTACTTCTCCAGACACAATGCGCTGGCACACAGTGGTTGGTGTGTGTGTGTGTGTGTGTGTGTGTGTGTGTGTGTGTGTGTGTGTGTGTGTGTGTGTGTGTGTGTGTGTGTGTGTGTGTGTGTGTGTGTGTGTGTGTGTGTGTGTGTGTGTGTGTGTGTGTGTGTGTGTGTGTGTGTGTTACCATTCTCAGAGTCTTCACTGTCAGAGGAGTCGCTGCTGCCTGAAGATGAGGATCCCGTCTTCATCTTTATGACATTTGTCATTTCCAGAGGCTTCTCTACTGCAGAAAAACAGCCGCAACATTCAGAAGGTGAATCCAATCTTAACAATAATACTTCAATAATAACCAACTACGTTAAACGGTGTGAGAGGAGATGTGATTCAGATCCAACAAGCAGATTCAAAACTGGGTTCAGATTTAATCAAATGCTATCGAACCCTGATTCTAGTGATGCTGAATAGATTCACAAATATTACAATGATTTTGTAATCACATTAGATAGCAATATTCTGTAGATTGTTGTTATTGCTGAATTTAATGGCTTAATATTCAGCTCTGCAAGACAAAACTAAAGTAAGTACACCTGAGCTTTGTACTCCAGTGAACTGAACTCCAGCAATAATGAATAATAATAATCACCCTGTGTGCATGTGTGTTGATCAGTCGTGATTTTTTTCTTGACATCTTTTCTAACAAGCTGTTTGATGACTGACAGCTCAACTGAACACATTCTGCTCATAAGAGAATATTTAGAGTTTCAAAACTTCCATGACCATCCTTTAGAAAAACATCCAAACAGCCTACCTGATGGTTTCTTCTTCTTCCTGAGGCAGCTGGAGACGTATTTCTCCAGCTCCCTCAGCGTGGAGGGCTTCAGCGTCTCAAAGTCGATCTCGATCTCGTCCGGGTTGGAGTTCTTCAGCGAAGGCTCACGCGTTTGAATTATTAGCACGACTCGGCCCAGTTTGTCGCCGGGCAACTTGTTGATGTCCAGGCTCAGCTGGCGCTTCTCCTCGTATGACATTGGCTTGCATCTGTCAGTGGACACGCCCCCGAATACATCTGTAGGGGGAAAGCATGACAGCAGAACAACACTGGGCCTTTAGCTGAGGGCGATCTATCACACAGACAAATCTGTGGTGTTGTATACGTGCCTATGTCATCCTCTGCTTCAAGAGCGGCTGAGGGGACCAGAGAGGTCGGCCCAGGCTGAGGGGGGGCAGCCGGGCGGCTGTTTTTGATTCCTTCTTTCTTACTGTGGTGGAAAAGAAAAATCATTGGATTAACTCCAGTTGATGCAGCTACAGTAACATCTCGTATGCTTGTTACTTCTGTTAGACCTACCTGGGCTTTTTCCTGTCCTTCTTTGCAGTGATAGGCTCCTTGCTGCCCTTGTTTTTCTTGGAAGTCTGAAGCATCAAAAGGGGCGGCGGCTCCACAGGTTCCTCCGCTCCCATCTTCTTCTTGTGCTTTTCTTTCTTCTTCTCCTTCTTCTCTCGCTCTTTCTTCTTGGGCTTGCAGGTCTGCGGTGTGGAGAGCGCCGCCAGCTGCTCGTGGACAGCTTTAAGCTACAGGACACAAACACACACACACACACACACACACACACACACACACACACACACACACACACACACACACACACACACACACACACACACACACACACACACAGTTGCGGTGTTAAGAGGAGAAGAGACCTACTGAACCTGTGCATTTGCTTCTCTGTGTTCCAGCATTCACCCATGTTCGGTAAAGCTGTTCTGCATGGCCCACCCACCTGTTGTGCCTCATAAGCCTCCCTCCCCCTTCATTTTCCTTCCTCTAACCTGTTCCTGTAACTCAGCCAATCGTTGTTGCCTTTCGTGCTCTGAGTCTCCTCCTGACGACTCCGATTCGGAGGAACTAGAGCTGTCGTCTTCCGAGACAGCAGAAGGAGGCGGGGCTTGTCGAGTGGAGGGGGCAGGGTGGAGGGCCGACGATGGGGTGGGAACAGGGGCGGGCTCCTCTGGCTCATCGGGCATTTTGGCGAAACGCATCTCGAACACGTCCTGTTAGAAAACACAAAACAATTAACCCATGTATGAGTGGTATTATCTACGAAGATAAGCTTAGCATGTCCGGTACATAATAATAGTTGAAGTGAGAAAGGCCTGAACCATAACCAGAGTTATGGTTATACAAGTCCTTTCAAATCTGTTTTTATATAATTATCTGAAAAATGGCAGTAAATTGCAGGTTGAGAAGACCTTGCTGAAACAGTGCACTGTGACTACATTTGTCTTGAACTTTGGTATTGGTGGACTTAAAACTTTCTAGTAGTCAGCCATGTTAACAGACACCGCAAAGCACCTTAGATGTTACTATACAGAACTATACGCTACGAGGTGCGGACCAGCTGTTCATGCCGTGTGCGAACGCAGCACAGCGGCGTGCGTGAAGCAAGTGGAAGCTACAACGTCCACGGGTGAACAACACCAACACCACTTAACAAACATCAGCACCTGTGTTACACGTGTTTTTGTGTTCATTTGCAATTTCAGCATCGAGTGCATATCACATTTTGTGTGAAACTCAAAAATCGGCAACAGATACTTCTGGAAATGCTTCAGAAAACCTACAACAAAGAAGCATCACTGCTCTGGGCGAGGTGTTTTGAGTGGCCTTCACATTTCAAAAGAGCGTCAGTTCAGGAGTGCACCCACGTTAGGTGTCCTTCGACATTTGCGGAGTTGTGCTCTCTGTATTGGCGACGATTGTGGCCGCTGAAATCTGACAAAGGTTTTGGATGTGCGCTCTCCGCTCAAGGTTTAGGGTCCACGGTGAAATCACAAATGTTCGCATGTAACACAAGTGCTGAAGTTGGTCAAGCGACTTAACTCCACTTGCTGAGGTTATTGCCCCCCCCCCCCCCGTGCATATTACTGTGCTGCGCTCCTTTCATGTGCAACAACAACAGCGTCAGAACTTTCTGATCATGTATATGGTCAAATGTATGTGGACAAAACATGACACGCATGAGATTGTTGAGGATTTCATTCTAAAACCCTGAACAGTTACATACTGTTCGAACAGCCTCCACGTTTCTGGGAAGAGTTTTCACAAGATTTCTGGACCTGCTGTCACTCCGGTTTGCAGTGTTGTCCACATACTTTAAGTCACACAGTGTATATGATGTTTATTATGGTGTACTTGACGATATGCGTGATTTACCTGTAATTTGCGCGCCATGCCGACCACATCATGGTCTGGAGGATTGTACTTGTAACAGTTGGAGAACATCAACCTGACGTCTGCTGCAAACTCTTGAGCGTCTCTGTACTGTCTGTTGTCCAGCTTTTTCTGAAGGACACAAAATAAACAAATGCACAGCAGTGATCAAAACGCAGTCAGTAAGGTTTAAGAATATATTCTCTAAATTTAGTGCATTTGTAATGCTGAGGAATGCAAGCTGACGAGCTGAAAAGCGATATATAAACTTGTTATTTCATCTCATGTCACCTGCAGGAATCCCACATTTTTCAAGTAATATCTTCCCAGGACATTTTCTGTGACATAACGCTGCTATGACCAGATTGGAATAAGGAGCTCGTACACTAACAAGCTCCCGTATGTGGAAGTTGCCTTCGGTACGGTAGATATTTAGATTCTTATCCCTCAAATACCATCAGGGAGGCATCTGATTGCTTCCAAATTCATTCTGCTGGAAGACAATGAGTCCAAACATCCTGCCAGAGTCATAAAGAACTATCTTTACTGACAAGAAGGATGAGGAGTCCTGGCTGCAGCAGATGTTGTGAGCCCCACAGAGCCCTGACCTCAACATGTTGGAGTCAGTCTGAGATGACACGAGGAGACAGGAGACACGGCGACTTCTCCAAGATGCTGAACAACCTGCCTGCCATGTACCTTTTAAAACTGCGCGCCAGAGTACCAAGCTATCGGGTGCTCACACTGAACACTGACCTGGAAGCATCCTTTAGTGTCCTAGAGGACCAGTGTGCTGGATTTAGGGGGATCTGTGGGCAGCAATGGAATTCAGGGTTTTTACCTGGTTTCTGGAGGGCTTAGATGCTGTGGGAGCGGTGGGAGTTGCTGAGAGGCAGCTATTTCACTATAAACTATGTATTTTCATGTAATTTTAGACTGCTATCGTTACAATATTTTTCTTAAAAAGGCACTGGAGGGGCTTTAAAAAAAATAAAAAGAAGAAAAAATTGGGTAAAAACAAAGCTAATAATGTAGCTAGAGCGGTTTAGGTGCCGAGAAAAAACACATCCGTGCTGCACCTAAGTGTTATAATGGAAGGGAAAACCCTGGAATATAATATTCACAATTCCTGGGTGTAAAATCACCTGAAATTAAGAATCTACTTTAGAATGAGCCCTTCATATCTTCACAGAGAGCAGGTCCCTTCATTGGATGCCGCCGTGTTGCGCCGCCATGTTTCTAATGTAGCCTAAAACGGACAAACCAAACACTGACTGGAGAGAGGGCGTTTCATCTTTTTTTTTGCAAGTGTTGCGGCCATCGTACATTCTCTTCCACTTGTGGAAGGGGAGGGTGAGTCGTTACAATCTGCAACCTCAACGAGATGCCACTAAATCCTACACACTGCTCCTTTAACCACCTGAACACTACTGCATGTGTTAATCTCTGCAACCAGTAGACAATAAGCAATGGTGACTGTAAGGCTGAACGGAATTCTGTTTTTTCTTGGAAACCCATTGACTATTTCATAAGTGCAAAAAATACAAACTTTTAAATACAAATTCTAGTAATTTAAAGCAGAATCTTTCTATTTGATGCACTTACTGTTGTGAAGAGTGTTAAGATATCCAAATGCAAGTCTTTTTCAAATTCACTTTCAGACTTGTGAAACTACAATTTTATTTGTGAGATTGATGAGAACTGGTTGATCTTCAAAAACAACATTTACACTTATCAAACCTGGAACTTGATTAAACAAGCAGATGCCACTTACTGTTTAAAGAACAGTATCAGATTTGTGAAATCTTTGTTCAATTTGTGAGAACACAACAAAGGGACATTTCAGTGCCTTTTAACCCTCCACACTGCAGCAGACCAGGTCTTTGTGCAGACTCGTTAAATCTGGACGTCATGACGAGATAGAGCTTAAAGACGGTCTAAACACAACGTTCAGATTTGGAAACCTTTATTCCATTTTTGCTTTGACTTACACCTGGTCTGTTGCTGTAAGGAGGCATTTTCTTTTATGCTTTCAAGGAAAACGTTTTACAAAATTTCACAAAGGATTAAAGCTTAAACTGAAATGTCTTAACACTCTTTTACAACAATAAGTGGATCAAAAAACTGAAAATGTCCCTCAACGTTCCCCTTAAAAAAGGCCACACTCTAAATCCTCTTCATTTTCACATATTATGTATTAAAGACTTGCACCACAACATATGAAGATTATATCTTCCTAAAAATGAGGAAAGGATGCTCAAACTCGTATATGCAAAACACACAGATGTACACACATTCAATAAACTTCAACACACACGTTGTTCATATCACAAACCTCATACATGTGCAAGCAAAACAAGCCGGCTGGCATATCATCCCAAACAAACATGCAACATCAATGTTAGACAGCTAGCCATCAGTATGTTTTTGTCAAGTCAGCTAATGTTATGGCTGCGAAAACAACAATCTTACAAAAGACGGAAAATTGAATTATTAAAGTGTTTAAAAGTACAACTCGTTACCAGCTAACTAATGTCAGCATAAGAAGGTGCAGTTCACCTCCATGTCTTGTTTGTCTGATGTTTCAATAGTTACGTTATCCTGCTTTGTCATGCCTGCTGTCTTCACAGTTGTGAGATCTCTGTTATTAAAACTACAACTTCAGGGCATTTTACTGTTTCTCCCACTTTCCAGGAGCTAAAATATGGGTAAAAAAAATAATAATCTGGTTTTCCAGGAAGTGTGGGTACCCTGACCTGATTTAATCCCTTGTGATCATATGAAACTCTACCTGAGGTCGAGTACTTGTATGGCCGATCATTCTCAAATGGAAAAAAAGGATTTAGGCAAAGTAAATCATGCGATGTTGTAAAAACATCATTTTGGCATCTGCACCAAAACCAAGGTATCTTACAGGCCGTCCCCACTATAGAAACACAAAATCACCTTGATGCTGCTGAGATCCATGGGATGCTTGATGATGTCGTGGTAGTCGTGGAGGCCGAGAGCTTTGACATCAACAGGTTTGTAAAAAGGCCAGGCGTATGACACGTGCTTCTTCGACAGCATCTCTCTGACGAGGCGCGCGCAGGAACGCAGCTGCTCCTGACGCTTCGGTGTCGATGTCCCTCCCGTCTCCACACCTCCGCCCAGGTGATGCTGAGAGTCCGGCTGCGACGCGTCTCTTTTGGGCTGCTTCATTGGGCGACTGCTCTCTCGGCGCGGCCGAGTCTCAGCGGAGACGGGTGATGATTCGCTGAGCTGGTCGTTGGCTGTGGGTGTCGTGGTGTCGGCTTTCCTCTTCTGGCTCTTCTTTTGCTGTTGGCACATCAGCGATTAGAGGTGAGAAATTAAAAATCTGTTTAAGTTGATTATGAATGAATGTTGCCTTCTCCTTACCTTAATGAGTGCAGGGGAGCCCTGCAGCATGGGGGCAGGATGGAGGCCCGGGTGTGTCACGGATGGAGGAGGAACAGAAGTCATGCCTTGGGACAGGACGTCTGGAGTTGAGAGGGGGAACGGGGGTCCCAGGTGGGGTGCATGGTTAGTGGGTTTGGGAGGCACACGTGGGGGCTGAGTCAGAGTCAGGGGCTGAGTCAGAGGCTGCTGAGTCAGAGGCTGAGTCAGAGGCTGCTGAGTCAGGGGCTGGGCTAGAGGCTGAGTCAGGGGCTGGGCTAGAGGCTGGGCTAGAGGCTGGGCTAGAGGCTGGGCCAGAGGCTGGGCCAAGGGCAGGGACAAGGGCAGGGACAAGGGCAGGGACAAGGGCAGGGGCAGGGACAAGGGCAGGGACAAGGGCAGGGACAAGGGCAGGGCCGGAGGACCTTGAGGGGTGGGAACAGCACGTGTCTGTGGTGTGGTGGATGGGGATGAAAAGCCGCGTGTGTGAGGGGTGGTGGAGGGTGACGAGGAGTCTTGGCCTGAATCTGACTTTGTGATGAGAGCTGAAAGAATTGAAAACACAGTGTGAACACAATAATGATATCAACAACAAAAAACCCAAGCACTCTTTCTAAGACTACTTTAAACCCGTCAGACGTGTTCTTTACCACAGTAGAACCTTTCCTAATGGGTATTACGCATGAATTAACACAAAACTTGATTGAACAACAAATGTTTCTTGCTCGGTGTGGCTGATCAAACGGGCGGAGTCGGTAAAGACAACATTAGAACAGCACATACAAGCTGGGCTGGTTAGATTAGTACCATTAGCTTGTCAATGCAATCCACACTCAACAACTCCTCGTCAACGTCACCAGAGTAAAACAAGAACACACAAACACAGTAATAACTTCTTTCATAATGTCATAACACCACTACCTACGTAGCATGATAAAAATCATACCTGACTCCCTCCTGCCCCCTCGGCGTCCCTTGGAAACCACACTGATCTCCGTCTCCTCCTCCGGCATCTCTGTAATCTTCTGGAGAAAGAGCTTTTCCAAGGCCTCCGCCATGAGGACGATATCATCCCCGGGCTAAACACACAAACAAACAAATGGGTGTAATAAAATAGTTGAGCAGGACAGTGTCTAGTGACTAGAACTTCGACTGTGGCGGACCTTGTTGTAGATGTAGCAGTTTGTGAACATTGTGTTGAAGTCTTGGATACACTCCTGGGCGTTCCAGTAGTAGTTGGTCTCCAGGCGTCTTCTTATCGATCCCATGTCCATAGGAGTCTTTATGATCTTATAGTAGTCCTTGATGAAGAAGGAGAGCAGATAAAGAGCGTTAGATTTGTATGTCCATCTGAAAAAAGGCAAAAACCTCACATCCTCTTTCCTCAGTCTAAAAGCTATTACCCCCCCAGTGCGGGGACAATTCACATAAACCTGTAGCATAGATTTAAGGCACTGCAGCCTGCTATGTTGATGGGATTGCAAAGCATACTATAGAATATAGAAAGTAAATCAGAAGTGCTGCTCTGTGTAGTTCCTCTGGGGATCAATTGATCAAAGTCTATTTATGGGTCAATCAATACACAGAACTTAACGAAAAACGAGTTTGAGAATTCATCGATCATTCAAGTAATTTTTCAAGTAAAAATGCCAAATATTAGGTGGTTTCCAGTAAAGGTGAGGGTGAGCTAATTTTCCTATCGCACACTGTGGTTAACCCTAACATATTAGTTTTATTTCCAGAATTGTCTGATGTTTTATAGGTAGCAATTGACCAATCGAACTGATCCACAATAATAATAAAAAAAAGTAATCAAAAAAAGTAGCATATTTAACTTTAGCATTATTCCTCTGAAAAGCCAAAGCCTGGGACAACAAAGAAACATGTTTAGATCAAAGGTACTACTACGTTTCTCCTTGTTGACTGTGACAACCAGAAGAACACGGAAGAAGAATTTTTCAATCAAGCATGGAAGTCGAGTCACAATGTGCCCGTTGAGTAGCTGAGCCTGAAAGACGCACTCGGCAGAAAGGACAGTGTTATATTTTATTGCGGGACGTGTGGCCGAGTAACAGTAAGTGGCCGAGCAGACAGTTTGGGCAGATTGGACCTGGCGGGGGCAGGTGGGACCGGGGCGACCCCCCTCAGGCCATCACACTAGGTGACACTTCGCATATGAAATTAATTTGGCTTCTGTTTGGCTGCTCTGGACTTTAGACTTTGATTACAGGTACATGAAAACACACAAAAACCAAAAATGTGACTCACAGGCAAATTGAGCTTGATAGCATCTACAGGAGCTTGGAAGGGCCATGCAAATTGGTGTTTCCATAATGTCTTCAACACCACTTTAAGCAGGTACTGAAAAGAGCGACATTATACAAAAAAAAAAGTCATTCAAACTGAAGTGTGTTTATACACATTTTCCAGGTATGAACAGACACAGAAACGTTGCTACCTGTAGCTGGTTGGTCTGTCGTTTGGCTCTGGAGGGGTTCCATGTTTCCGGGGCCGGGGCGTTGAAGGCGAGAGGTGGTGGGGCGGAGGGAGGGTTCTGGCTGTTGCCCGCCTCTAGTCCGTCTCCCATCGCAGTGGTGGGTTGCAGTGGCCGAGCAGACAGTTTGGGCAGATTGGACCTGGCGGGGGCAGGTGGGACCGGGGCGACCCCCCTCAGGCCATCACACTCCTGACGCAACTCTCTGAAAGTAGGATCAACCAGAGATCAACTCCGCTGCCATTACCATTACTGCGCTTGTTACAGATGACCACTTTGACTCGGCTTTCTCTGAATACATATTTAGCTTCATCGCGACAACGCAAATATGAAACCAAACCACAATCACCACTCAATATCCATTCGTTTTCTACGTCCTCTGTCTCGCTGTCGGTGTCTACATTTTGCTCTGAACTTCAAAGGCCTCTGTGTGAGAGACGGAGACAATTTAGCAAAAGGTCGACTCCCTCGACCCCCCCCCCCCCCCTCCCGACGAAAAACACACAACCGCTCATCTCTGACACTTGAACTGCTCTGACAGCTGTGACAAACACTGCAGCTGATTTTGTCTTTACGTACTCAACATTCGCTCCCTTGTTGCAGTTTGCCCTAAAACAGGTATCAGGTGCTGCGGACACAACGTCTCTTTTTACGTACACAAACAAATGCATGCGTACCACACCAACCATGCAACTGTTAGCTGTCAATCTCTTAAGAGTAAATATTGACTTATTGCTCAAGATCAACTACTCAACAGTAGTTGATCTTGAGCAATAAGTCAATAGTGGTACACTGCTCACTTGTAACCTTGCTGTTCAAAATAAATTGGACAATGTAAACACGTTTCAGATTAGACCTACAATACTGTTTCTAAAAGCACAGACACAACAAAGAACCACAGTTTCCCACATATTGGCAATTTACTTGTGTTGTTGGGTGATGCAGCATCATGTGATCAATGAGCATGAAAAGACTCATGCAGGTTAGAGAAGCAGGTTATTTTCTTCGATTTACAGATGTTCCCTTAACGCTGCACATGCAGACTACTAGCAAACACTTCGGTTTACCGTGTTCCCTAAAAGCCTCAAATGCTGGATCTTGATAAATGGAAGCAAGAGAAGCACGAACAGAGTCCCCGCTCAGCTACTGCAGTACAAGCAAGGCGTGAACGGCCAAAATAGTTTGAGAAGAGGGAAATGAGGTGTTCTAATTTAAGAGAAAGCCACATATTCCCTTACATAGGGATACTCCCCCACCCCACCCCACCCCACCCACCCACTCTCTCTCTCACACACACACACACACACACACACACACACACACACACACACACACACACACACACACACACTATGTGTGAAATGTTAAGATTGCTTCTAATATGAAGTAAGAGCTTTTAATTTGAAATGGATACAGAAAGTCGGGAGCGTTCGGCCAACCAATAGTGACTTCGCGAGAGACTCGCACAGCATTCAGCGAACCAATGTTGTAACATTGATCCCTCACTCACATGGAGGGGTGAGGGAGGGAGAGGGGAGGGACAGACATTTGCATTTTTAGGGGCGGCCTCGCTGTTGTGGTCACGACAGAAATGTTTTATTCATGTAATTTACCTCATTTACGTGCACCCGTTTTGTATCAGCTCAGTGAGTCTCTGCTGCGTTTGTGCGGTCACTGAGGCTTGTGCTTGCTTCTCTGCTCCGCTCTCTGTGTGTTTCGTGAAGGGGCTCATCCCCTGCTACACGCACATGGAGTGGAGCAGAGGAGAGGCAGCTGAAGTCAAGATACTGTCACTGTACATTACAAAAGTCCACCTGTTAGGTTACTGTAAGTGCAATAAATGTGCAATGAAAGCCGACAAGAGTAATCTCTGAATCGCCGGACGTGGGCGACCGTTAAGATACCTGAGCAGCCCTCCCAGGTAAAGTCTAAAGAATCACAATGACAATAAAGCGTAATGTTGTTGACTCATGTTGCACAGCTCGTGAGAAACCGTGCAGGTCACAATACTGCATATAAATCCTTATCACTGCATTACAGTAAAGAAAAAAAAAAAGCTTCTATGATGTTTTTTTTTTTATATATATATACATAAGGCTGATCTATTAAATAGTGATTCAATAATATAATTATATTATAATTTCACAAGCCACAGTTATTGTGTCTGTTTTAGTAGAAAGGGTCAAGAAATGTTTAGTCAAACATCAGATATTGAACGGTCTAAAATATTTAACAAAAAAAAAAACAGGCATTTTGCGTCATAACCTGAACAATCCGTCTTTGAACTATTCAGATGAACTCTTGTATTTTCCAAGACATCGGCAGAAACCATTTACTTTGGTGTAAGCAGATGCGAGTGCATAATGACAAACTTTTTCTACAGTTCAACATTTCTATCATTAGGAAATGATAAACAAGGCCTCGATAATAGAAATGATGAACTGACCAAAAGTTAGTTTGGACCTCTCTTTACGTTTCATCCACGGGGAAAAGGTTTTCTTTAACTTGCAGAAAAGCTCATCATCAGACTCTGGCATCTGCTTCCATCAATTTTAATCGGACCAATTATTTTCTCGGGACTTACATGTTTGTTGCCGTGCCGCTGTGGTCTAATCCAATTGCGTGATCATATCTCAGGTGGCGAGGCGGCAGTTTCCTGAGGTAACACGGGATATTCGTCTGTGACACGCTGTGGGGGCAAGGAAACCACAACACACACACAGAGGGTCACACCTGTGAGAGATACAGAAACATGAGTGACATCTCATTACACATCGAGGTCAACATATCAAATGTGGGTTGTTTCCTAATAACAATATGATACATTACTTGGTAAAGGTTTGGTGATGCTATGTTGTAAGCAGCTGTGATCAGAGCCCATGACACGGGCATAGAGCAAGTTTCTTTTCCATACAACAGTCATGGCACAGTGCTGCATTCTTTCAAAAAAAAATATTAATTGATTAAATTCGACTCCATTGAGAAATATTTACTTTTTTTTTTTTTTTCCCCACATAAAATGACCCTTTTTTTTTTAAACAAGAACTGTGCAGATTACTTTGCAGATTTACACATACCACTACACACAATTTTGAGCCCATGATAGCCTCTTGACCCAGTTTTGACTTCCTAACCTCTTAAGTCCTTGTTTTTATTTAGGTTTCCACCTGAAAAACATCCCCACATTTAACCACTGACAGCTACAAACTGTAAGGCCAAACTCAACAACCGCGTGCTCTTTGGATAAGAGACACTTGGGAAAGTTGATATACTATAAATCTCTTGCTCCTTATCACCAGGCCAGAGTGAGAAATCAGAGAGTAATTAACAACTTTATAATACTAAGTCAGGGAACATTGATGTTTGTTCTAAACATTCTCAAATACTACTTTTGCCATAATAGCATTTGGCAGCATCTTCAGTGAATGTAACACACTTGTCAGCCTTTTGAAAGACGTCATCAGTTGTGTTTATATAACAGATGCAGAATAGGGATGAATAAAGATTTCATATCAGTCTGTCTGAACTTTCTACACCTTTGTAGAGCAAACAATTAACGCATCTTTTGATTGTGCTGAACATTTCTACATCATGCACGCATTGCGGACCACTTATGTACACCGAATTGGTATGTTATTGTCTGTATTGCCCAGGAAATGTCCGACACATGGAGCAGTTTGTAGCAAGAACATGATTCACAGTCTTTCTATGTTTTCTTTTCTTTTCCATGTTGCACTTTTCTTCATGTGCACCTAAATAATGTTCTGCTTTGTAGGTCTTATGTGCAACAGGTTATCTGTGGATTTACAGAATATTTCACTGACTTTAAACCAAGCCAGGACCGTTACAGTTGAATACATTGAACTCTGACAGGTCTCGGATGCCTTGATAGTTAGTGTACACCATTCGGCTCAAAGGTCCTTTTTTTTTTTTTTTTTATTTCTCAGGTGACGCAATCTGTCTAAATCACAACAGCTTATCTTTAGTCAGTTGTGAGCTCACACTTACATTCCCTGATAACTGCTCAATTTCAATTTGTTAATGAATACAAGCTTGCATGTGCTAAATAAATAAATAAAATGCTGGCAAATAATATCATTCAAATGCACATACTGCTACAGTTTCATATTGCAGTTTTTTTGGTAAGTTTTTGGACTGACATGTTAACGCTCACATTTCTAAATGGAAACAAAACAAATACAGTGAGACAAGATAATTCGATTATTGCAACAAAAATACTGCAGACAAATCCTAACAATCTTAAGTACATATCTTTAGTGGACAGCTTGGAAACATGAGCTGCAACAATTAGTGGATTAATCAGTGAGTTGATCCAGAGAAATTTGATCGCCAACTGTTTTGATAATCGATGAATCATTTTGAGGGATTAATGAAGAAAAAAAAAAGAAGCTAAAATTCCACCTTATCAAATTTTAATATGTTCTTGTTCCTTTAGTCCTTCGTGATAACAAACTGAATGTTGTGGACGGTTGATCGGGACAAAACAAGACATTTTAAGCTGCAACCTTGGCCCGTCTGGAAACATATCTCATTTTAAATGACCAAGCAGCTACTCAATTAATCAAGGAAATAATTCTGATATCATCGTTAGTTGCATCCTACAACACCCACTGTGTCCAAAAATAGTGATTGTATGCTCTTTTAAAACTTCCTCATCATTAGTATCAATTCTAACTGACCGGCAAGATTGAAGTTGATGCTAAAAAAATCCAAATAAAAAAATCCAATCACGTCCCGAGCAAACGATTCAAAACACCCGATTATTCTCGAGACATAACGCATGAAGACCACAGTAATAACACCGCAGCTGGTTTGGATAAAAGAGGAAACAATCCAGGCAGAATAAATGCAAACAGAAAGAAAGCCAACTTAATTATTCAACAAACAATATCAGACATTTTGCCACCGGTGATGTCATGAATGACGTTACGCAGCACAAACGTAAACACGGTTTTTACCGACAACCAACTTTGGCTCTCCGGCTCTCCTCCTCGCTAACCTTCCTCCTTCCCCTGTCAGTACGTCGCCATGTCCGCTGTGATCTTAAGTGACAGCTCCGCACGTAAACGGCGTTTCGGAATACGACTCGGACGGGACCGATGTTCTCGAAATGACGCGCGTCGCGGTTCGCGTGAGCGTCTGCGCCATCGCGCGTAAAACTGCGCCGCCGAGAGGACGTAACTTATGTCACGAATACGGCCTGCGGGGCTACAAACAAACAGCCTAGCAGCTAACTCCGCTAGCACGATACCGACCTGCAAAGCTGACGTGCAACACTGACAGCGCGGAGTGTCCGTTGCCGCAAAAATGACCTCAACGCAAGTGTGGAGAGAAGACGGATTCAACGCAGAATACGCACGGTAACGCCAAACAGCGCGCACTTTCACGGCACAAAATCTTCTCTCCCGTGTGCCCGAACCGGTGCGAGGCCTGCGAAGACAGCTCACGCTCCGCTCGCCGAAGCGCTCACTGACAGCGCGGGAAATACGCCGCCGATGCCCGTTTTAAAGCCTCCACCGAAACCCCGAGGTCGTGTGCTCTCGTTTGGTATACCAATGCCGTCCACGTGAAGGCATTAAATGCTGTTTTTTACCTTCTTCGGTCGGTTGTCAGCGCTCGCAGACCTTCCTCGCCCCAAATCCAGAACAAACAGTCCCGTTCGACGTCGATGACGTCAGACGCACGGGGGCCGGCCGAGCGTGCGTCAGGCGGAGTGTCATCTCGAGCTCCTCCCCCTCCCCGGGGACACATCATGCAATACCGTGTAATGATTTCAACCGTCATACAAATGTTGTCCTTCAGCTATTGCGTAAAACAAATTGACATTCATTTAGAATAGTTTCATTTCGGTTTATCAAGTGTACATGACTTGTATCTAGCTGTCATTTCCTTTCTCTCACTTAAATATATTGAATAATGTTCCTACAAACTTGAGAACCAAATGGTGCATAAATAATAATAATATACCAGCAGATGACTTAATTAACATATTAAAAGCTAAATAATCTCAGTCTTACAGTTTTCAGCTATTTCGGTTACTGCTAACATTTTATGAGAGGGACAGAAAAGACATCGGTGTATATATATAAGGAAATAAATGTATAATAATATACATGTTTTTTTTCTCTTTAATGACCTAAGAACCTACATAGTTATTTATTTATGTCAGCAAAGTCAGTCATTAAATACTCAGATAAGAAATGTCTAAACATATTATCACGCACAGAAAGGTTTAGGAAGTGCTGCAAAATATATAAATGATTTGAATATATGCATTTTTTTCTTTTTGGAGCCTGACTGGTAATAAGGTGTTGTGAGGAAACGGGCAGCCTTTCTACCACAGATTGTTGGTGAGAAAACTTCCTGCAGATGGTGACGTGAAAATAAATCCCATCAATGTGGGAAATCCTGGTGTATGTGACAGCTGTCATAAATTAAGAAAATTAGTCTGCCACCTTGTGGTAAGGGATGGTGCTGAAACTAAATCCAAGGAGGCTGGTAAAACATTTGAGGGACGTTAGCTGAGTCATCCAAACAGGAGTGAACTGGTTGGATTGAGCTGCAAAAAAAAAAAAAAAAAAAAAAAATTGCTGTGCAATACAAAGAACAGATTTTTGTTAAATTACTAGCTGCTAAAATTAACATCAATTTTCACAATTTTAGGTTTCAGGGAAAAGCAAGTCACCAACCCAAAAGCCCTCATCCATTATGTACATACAAACCAGTACCTTGAACTGCAAGCTAAAATGTTGTGAATGGACTGGTACCAAGAGTTCATAATGTGTAACACTGAGATTGTGTCCACATTTATTATCTTGTGCTGAAATTTTTGCTTGTGTTTGTTGATCCACACTGAACAACAAGTCAATAAATCGCATTGCCGTTTAAACTTTTCTAACCACAATTTCATCTTGAAAACAACAAAACTTAACATAATAAATTGTCAATACAAAACAGCAAACAGTGATTTATTCAAGAAGTTTATTTCATACTCAGAGCGAAACAAAACTGTAAAATGATTGATATCCATTGTGAATATGATATTCAGAATACCCCACGCTTATCGTACAGGCATGTTCTCAGACACCACGTCTGTAGAATAAAAAGTCCACTCGGTTTTAGATTTTACTCAGTTTGGAAAAGCTTCACATCACCTTCATCAATATTGGAAATAAGACAGAATTTTACATAAACTCTGAAGAAGAAAAAAAAAGTACATAGCATCTCTCAACAATACAATACTTAACCAATTCTAAAACGGCTTAAACCATGATAAGAACAAAATTAACAAAAGGCACGAGAAAAATATAAGGAATAGACCGACATTCAGAAATACACTTATTTGCTTTCTCACCCAGTTTTAAATTAAAAGCTCAATACAGCTTGTGTTTGCAGTAAGTATAAAGCGAGAGTAAGAAGGTGATCGGCTTAGCATTAAGACAGGAAAAGGGGAAACCACGAGCCCAGCTGTCTCTCAAGTCCAAAAAGGAGTCTACCGACGTCTCTGAAGACTCGATGCAGGACCATATTAGATGGAAGTTAGTAACTGGAAAGATTTTTTTTTAAGATCACTCCTATGAAAATCCAGGTTTTACACCTTGTTAACACGTCCATGTGTTGTTTTTGATAATACTAAGAAACCAAGAGGGCAAAAGAGGCAGTTAATGCTATGGTTGACAATTTCTGTTTTGTAACTTTAATGAACCAGCGACAGCCACTAAAACATGAATTCCTAAAGCCACGTTTCATACGTCACAGACCTAATTATCCAATCCCGTCCATTGTGGCTTTCCACATCATCGAGCTACCGGCTCGACCTGCAGGCGAGCGGCGGAGACAGAAGTGGGGTTTATTTACTTGTAGTGAATGATGGTAAAGGTGTCCAGTTACATATGAGCCACCTTAAGAAGTTAGGGCAGTGGTTCTCAGCTGGTAGGGGTCGTGAACATTTTGTTGCTGATATTAAAGAAAAGAAAACAACAACAAAAAAAAAGTACAGGGCATTTTGAATCTTGACAAGAAAGTGAATAACAGGTGGTGCCCAAAATGTGGAAATATTCCTTGAACTAAAAAATAAACTGACATCAGCTCAGAGTCATTAAACAGCAAAACACGTTGGGAGCAGGTATGTATAGTTCTTAATCCACCTGGCAATTAAACTGGCTTGAAAGGGACCGTGGGGGTCTGGTCCGGGCAGATGTTCAAGTCGACAAGTCACACACAGGGTGCAAGTCATTCAGGGTTTTTGTTGTCGTCTTCCTCCTTGACCTCTGCTGCCTCTACTCCTTCCTCCTCTTCCAGGTCATCCTGTAATCCCTCTTCGCCAATCTCATCATGCATGACGTATCCCTCGTTCTCCTCATCTCCAACTTCATATCCTTCCTCTTCGTCCTGATTCCCCTGCTGCTCCTCCTCCTCCTCCTTTTCCTCCTCTGCTTCTGCATCTGCTGCTGCTGCATCATCTGCTGCTGCTGCAGCTGCATCATCTGCTGCTGCATCATCATCATCCTCCTCATCATCTGCTGCTGCTGCTGCTGCTCCCCCCCCATCCACCACCTCGTTGCCCGTCTCTCCCTCCGTCGCCGCCTCCTCCTCATTGATTGGTGCTACCTCTGTCTGGTTGTCGGCTGTCTCGCTGGTGAACTCCAGCTCTGACACGTCCATCGCCATGGAGTCCTCTGGATCCTGGTCGTCCTGGATACCAGTGAACGGGTTTTCGCCCTGAACAGAAAAGAATGAAAGTACATTTGTCTCTGAGACGCTGCATTCACAATCAGTGAAGATTCATATCTGCGATCTGAATCTTGATGTACGCTTGTGTCGGATGCTTTCTTCACCAGACAACAAAACAAATTGCTGATTTCACACCTGCGATGTTCTCTAACAAGGTACAGTTGAAATTTCAATCGATTACAAATCAGTTTAGCAAATATTCAGCCGGAATATTGTGAATACACCATAAAAATCATCTGGAACCTGCTGTGCCATCATCACTCAAGGATCTGATCTCAAGAGCATCGAGGTTTGTACAAAAGCTCATCTTTAACTTGCAGCAAGATAATTCAATATTCACATAGTACAGACGATAAAAGCATGAGCCTGGTTTGATCTTTGCAAACATGGTATGTGCCGTACTTAAATCTCACTGCTGTGCAATGATCCTCTTTGCATTTAAATTCATGACAGGCAGCGCCCCCTTCTAAACAGCACATCTCCACTTTAACAAGAAGAAAAGTCTTCTAGTAGTCTGAACATTTTACCATTTTATCATCTTAATCTTAGTTTGTGTGACAACATGACGTGATTTAGAATTAAAGCCGAGTAAAAGTGTGGCACCGTGAAACAAAGGGAGGATGTATACTGGTTACACCTGAACTGCGGCGGAAAACATGTAATAACACTGCGACTACAAATCCGGACTCCTATTCCCATTTGAAAAGCAAACGATTCAAAAGAGCACCATTCAATTTAGCACATATTCATTCACACGTGTCACAGTACGTACCTTGAGGTAGCTCTCGAGCTTCTTGCCGATGAGTTTGTGGTTGAGGATGCTCCGAGCGACAGACAGACTGGCCCGCTTGGATTGCTCCATCATACCCTGGAGTCAGAGAAACAGGTCACATGTAGGACAGAGTGTAAAGGCTCCAAACAGCAAACACCACCACCAACACTGGTCTTGAGTTTGTGATCGTATTTACGCCGGACCGGTCAATCCGTCTCACCTGTTCTCAAGTTGTAAATTCGCTGCTAAAAGACCAGCAGACGGAGCAAAAAGTGCTCTTTAACCTGAATTCAGTGGTGTTTGTCCTCCCTGCAGCCTGAATTACACACTTTTGTATGTCTTCATTTTGAAAAGAAAGAGCAACAACCCATGAGCCACTTCTTAATACAGGGCTCAATAATTTGAGGAACATATCTGCCTGCTCATATTTGAACAGATACTGCAGCTTAAAGCGTGAATATTTTGTACGAAATACCTTTCAGGCATGTATTGTTGCAACAAACAATACGAGTTTGTACGTGGCATTATCAAAAATGTCCTAACAAAACAAAATCTAACAAGGACTTGTATCTTTTTGTGAGGTCTTCAAAGGGTTCCTATTTTCTCCACATCAGCTGAACAACCTTACATGTAGTGAGTCCGTCTGTGGACGATGTGTCGTACCTTGCGGTTGTAGTTGTGGTCAGGAGACTTGATGTGTTTCTGTATCAGGTGCGGCTGCATGGGAATGAAAAGGTCGCATGCTGCACAGTGAGCGGCTTCCACCTTCCTCATAAAGTGTTCTATGCCCAGATCTAGACAGATTCGGAAAAAAACATCTGCAGTGAGCAATCACTAATATCTCCACACCACGCATGCACGTTCACAGAGCTGCTGCTGCTTGCTGCTACTTACCCCTGGTAAGGTCCTGCTCTTTGTACACCTGGCAGATTGCAGCACTGTGGTTTTCCAACTGGCTGACTCTCTGGTCAGTCTTCTTGAACTTGTTCTGCAAGTATTCCTACAAACACAAAAACCTTTGATTCAAGTTCACGTCTCATACATTCCTCACAAGAGTCATGTTGTGCAAACATGGAAACTAGGTTTGCAGCTTGAAGCTTGGAATTGTTGGCTCTAACTAGCAAATCACATTCAACTTGAAACTGTCACATTTGTAATACGTATTCAACCACACTGTTTTATTTTGGCGCCTTTACAATGAGCACATTTCTTCATACTGAACCCAAAACACTTTAACACAAAGTGCCCTAAAGCTTATAATTGGCAGATTGTACGATTCTCTGCTCTTGAACTAATGAAGGATATGAAATCATTGTATAAATCTACTTGAGAGTGAGTGTCTGTGAATGAGACTTGATAATGTGAAGTATGACAAATCTCAAATCACCTGCAAGAAGTCTGTGGTGGGCTTGGACAACTGGCTGGAAAGGAACTTGAAGTGGTCCTTGTGGAAGCGACTCTCGAGATGAGTTTCCATTTCCTCCTTGTAGAACGAACGGAACTTGCAAACAGAACATGCAAACATCACCCTGGAACAAAGAAGAAGTTGAGTCTTGGACCCTGGTTCAACCTGGAATTATCAATGCTTTCCGAGTCAACCTGGCGTGATGGGGTTACAAGTGGCCAGCTAAAGTACAGGTGTGAACACTGAGATCTGATCTGATCGGGCCACATTGGAAGAGCGCCGACTCAGCTGACATCCTCTGAGTAAGGATTACAAAATAAATACAGCTGGTACCACGGTTCAGTGTTCATATCTGACCAGGTGCACGCATGTGCTACCGTCATGTTACAGCAGGTTTGTTGGTTTTGGATGTTCATTTTCATCCATTCAATCTTTCACCGGAAGACTTTTGCTTTTATTTGTATTTAATCTGCGTGATTCTGCCGAGCGCCGCTTAACCGTACGGAAAAGCAGATTTACTGAAAACTGCTGCGACGTGACGCTTGTTTCACCAAAGCCTCGTCTGGGTTTAACATAACATCTTGTGTAATTTCCGACACACGGCTGTGGACGAGCCATGGCTCCCTGCATCGATCCACAGCAGCGGAGACGTGCTGGAACAATTAAATCATCTGAACCAATCACATTTAAGTTCTACAAACTCACTGAACTGTGTTCAGACATTTACAAACGTGAAACACATCATAAATTGCTGAAACGCAGCTTTAAAATGAGGCTCAGGAAGAAAAGATGTCTCATTGTGTTAAAAAGCCTGTTGCCTAAACTTCTCTTCTCCCGTTTCTGTTCCACTGAAGACTCGTCCGTCACGTCGCGTGTGCGATTTTGTTCCGTCCTCTGGCATCTTGTCTGCCTGTCTTATCTTACTTCCTGATTTGGTGATGTTTCTATGATTTCTGTGCTTCCATCGTGGGTGAACGTTGTGAAACGGTTTCGATCATTTCATGTGGAACTATTTCACGTACCGCGTCTGTAGCAGGAGGAGAATGCATTTCTTGTCCAAATTGAAAGACCGCGGCGGTAGATGGTGATGTAGTGAAGTTGTTTTTATGACTGGCAGTTTGCACATGGGTTTTCTATTTTTATTTTCCCAGAATTTTATTTTGTTTTCTTGAGACATTTCCTGCCCTGCCTACCTTCAGCGGAGCAGTGCAGCCGGTGGGATATGAAGCGTCGACTTTAATGACGACGATCGGAGAGAAGGAACGCGTCCGACACGGAAACAGTGGAAAATAGCCTTTGCTGTTCTTTTGCTTTTTAATTGTAGATCTTCTTCAGGAATGTCATTTGCATACAGAACGGGGAAGTGAGTTCCGATCACGAGTGGCCAGTCGAGAAGCATGCTAATGCCCGGTGGAAACAAAACGACTTAAAGCTGGCCCCCTGTGCTCCGATCACTCCACGATGACAACAGAAACAAGAGAGGAAGCTGGATGAGGTATTAAATTAACGGATTTGTCGTCTCACCTTTCCAGGAATCCCCTCCTCTTCCTATTTTTGGGGTACTTGTCCTGAGCCTGGGCCGGAGTCTGTTTGCCCTGCGGACTTTTCTTCTCATCTTGTTTGGTTGAGGCTAATCCGGAGGACAAGAGTAGAAGTTAGGAAACTTTCCACTGAAGGAGGTGATGATTTACAAAACCGCAGGAAAAGACACAACCAGTGAGGAACCACTGTGAAGTTCAGCTGACCTTTTTCACCATCTTCAGAAGGTTTTGTTTCCTGTAAGGAAAAGTTCCCCATTATTCATAAAAAGACAGACAGAACTTGAAACAGCTTTCATTTTAGGAATAAAGTTAAGTCTTCCCAAACAAATAGTTGATGTTGGAATTCTTATTGTCTGTCTTCATCATTTAAGAAGTAGTCTCGCCTCTAGTCTCTACCTTTTTAATTCAGCTAAACATAGAATCAAGTTCATAATCTCTCATTAACCTCAGCTGCAATTCCACTCAAATCAGGAACAAAGAATTACAGATGGTCCCTTTAAAAAAGAAACAACAGAACAATGTTTTTATTTTGGCCATCTTTGTCAGTGCTTCAACATTACCTCGTCCTCATTACTATTGTACTATCATCGTGACAAGTGCTTTTATAGTGCTAAATTAATTAATTAAAATAAGTGTGGCTTGACTGATACTTGATTTTTGTGGCCGATACCAATATTAGAAAGTAAAAAAAAATTCAGATAGTGATATACAAAAATGTTGTTTTCAATAACTTGCGACAAAGATCTGTAATGGAGGCAGGATATTTCAGTTTAACGAGACACTTTGCATTAAAACAATGAAATTCACTGAGAATGTAAAACTGATAAGATAAATTAATTAATTAATAAATAACAAAAAGCCAATTAGAACAGTTTCTATTTTACCCCAAGCATCTTTTTCAGCATTATGTTTTGAAATAAAATATCAAGACATATACTTGCCGTGACAGATAAACATCTGCCGATAAAAACAGCCAACTGATACGTCAGTTGGGCTCTAAAATAAGGGCGTGTTTAACTATATGCTGATAAAGACGCAGAATTCATCTCAAAGTTTGATCTACTCACCGCGGTGCTGGGGTTTGGTTTACTGTCGTCGCCATTTTTCTCTGGTTGCTCTATGAAAACAAAGAACACAAACATTAGACCGAGACAGACACAGAAATGTTGTTTGCCGAGTATTTTGAGGATACCGCTCACTTATCGTAGAAAGTACCTTGCGTAGCCTCTGAGCCAGCAGACTCCGTCTTGTTCATCTTTGACTCCGGCTCATCAGTGGCAGAGAGAGTCTGCTTTCTCTTCTTCTGAACCTCTCGCTGCGGCTTCACCTGCTACAGGAAACAAACATCTATTTGCACTAACATATTTTCTAAATTTCATTTTGTGACAAAACAAATAAATAAATGAACAAGGACAATACAACCAGAACTCGTAATCAGAACATCTTATGACTCTAAGTTTAATGCTTTGCAAAGCCAATTAGCAGCCTTGCAGATATTCCACATTAATAGTGTTAGCCTTATTTTCAGACTATCCAGAACTGGGGCAAAGGAAAAGAAGAAAACGTAAATAATGCACAAAGCGAAATCAACACCCCCACAGCTAAACAAGACAAAGAACTGGACAGAAAGAAGTATCACTTGTCTTTGCTGTAGAAAAAGAGCAGTTCCATGAGATATTTCTGACCACATTAATCGAAGGCTTGGTGGAGTTGGAAGGGCAAGTGATATATCAAATGTGTGTTGGGGATTATTTGTGACAAACTGCTTTACATGGCAAATAGCAGGTACTAGCACTTTAGGCTAACTGGCCAGTTGGTTGAGGATACAAAAAGGAGGGAATCAGAAAGGGCTAAACTTTTGCCCAGTGTCTGAGGAGGTCTTATTTGGCTGGAGGTACTTACTTTGTTGAGGGGTCTCTTGCGGCCTCGCTGGCGGCCAGCCCGTGGGCCCCCTCCAAAATGCCTCCCTGGAAAGTCGTGAGGCCCTTGAGTGGAACCCTGGAAGCCCCCACTCTCAGGGTACATGCGGTTGGACAGGAGGGATGGGAGCTTGCCTCTACCACCTCCTGGAGAGTGGCCGCGGTGGGACTGGCCACCACTACCACCTCCCCGCAAACCTCCGCCTAATGGAGTGGGGTCAGACCTGCGGCTTCCAAACCCTCCTCCAGTTCCTCGACCTCCGGCACTTCCACCCCTTCTGGGGGAACGTCGGCCTGCTCCAGCCCATCCTCCACCTCCAGAACCTCCTCCCTGGCCACTGGTGAAGGTTTCCCTCATATTCTGTCGCATTTTAGCGACTCCATAGGAAGAGGAGGGGCTGTCAAAGCCTCCTACTCCCCCTAGCCCCATTCCCCCTCCGAAGCCCGAGCCTCCTCGCTGACCCAACAGCATGTTGTCCCCACGGCCATCGCCAAAACCATAGCTACTGCCGCCAGATCTGTAGAGATCTCGGGAGGAGGTGAGAGCGGAGCTGCGCGAGTCGAATGACTCGTACTGGTCAAACCTGCAGGAGGGAGGGAGAGGGTTGATAGAGAAGAGCACAGAGCACGGGAGGTAGGGAGGGCAGCCAGGTTTGGATTTCTCCACCTGCTAATCCTTCTCCTCCATGGTCTTGCTTTCTCCATGTTTTCTGGTCACTCCCAGTTTCATTTCGTTCACCATTTTAGATCAAGAGTTGATGATCCAAAACAACGTATCACTCTGCTTGTGGTCTTTTATTATATAGTAATGTTCTTTTCTCTTAGCCTTAAGTTTACAGAGACTCCTGCAGATGAGGGAAATGCAGTTTCTTTTAATCCCTATTCCTTGTTAAAGGATAGGCTGGAAACTTTGAAGAGACATGAACATGGTCCATCAGACCAGTGACGTCCTGAGACGGGAGAAGAAGTGAAATATCCTGGGAAGTGGCTCATTCATAGTGAAGACTTAAGAAAGGGGCTGATGTATAAACTGGGTGTTTTTTCAAGGGGTAAGGGTGTTTTTAAAGTACAGAAAATATCTTTCTATAATCATCTCAGTTTGGCAAAATAACATCAGGCCAGCACCTGATCATCTCTCTTGTGTAACCTAAAGCCAGAGCACAGGGTTAGGTCACATGGAGGATGAGAGAAACAAAGTGTGTGAACACAGAAACACAAAGCAATGTTCAAAGAGTGCTATGTAAAGATGGACTGGCTTCATGTGCAAAGATGTCAGTCTGTTACAAATGGAAAGGTTGTTCTGTAATTGCACCTCCAGCAGGAGAGCATGCACTTTCACAATGTCTTGGGTGTTAACGGATCACGGCAACATTTTCTTCCCATCACTCACACAAACTGCAACATGGCAAACAAAGCTTCCACGAACGCTGAGGCATTCAAAAGCAGCCTGTGAGCAACTCGCGCCGTTTTCATCTCAAACAGGAATTGAGGAATACAGATTCTCACAAAAAGGAGGGAATCAGAAAGGGCTAAACTTTTGCCCAGTGTCTGAGGAGGTCTTATTTGGCCTACTGGGCATTATCTGTCAGCAAATGTCTGAGCAGGCTAAAACAACTCACCGTTCTCAAACAGTAACCCCCTCCGGCCCCGCCTCAATCCACGTTAACATGGTCTTTGTTTAATGTTCAGCAAATACAGTACATAGCTGTGTAAGACCGATTTGACTTTTGATGGCGTTAGAAGGTCTAAGGATCTTTTTAAATACACTGCTCAAAAAAAAATAAAGGGAACACTTAAACAACACATCCTAGATCTCAATGAATGAAATATTCCAGTTGAAAATATTTATTCATGACATAGCGGGATGTGTTGAGAACAAAATAACATAAGAATGATCAATGGAAATCAAAATCCATTATCCCATGGAGGTCTGGATTCAGAATCATACTCAAAATAAAAGTGGAAAAATCAGATCACAGGCTGATCCAACTTCTGTGGAGATTCCTCAAAACAAGTCAAAATGAGGGTCAGTAGTGTGTGTGGCCTCCACGTGTCTGTATCACTCCCTACAACGCCTGGGCATGCTCCTGATGAGACCACGGATGTTCTCCTGAGGGATCTCCTCCCAGACCTGGATCAAAGCATCAGTCCACTCCTGGACAGTCTGTGGTGGACGTGGCGTCGGTGGATGGAACGAGACACGATGTCCCAGATGTGCTGGATTGGATTCAGGTCTGGGGAACGGGCGGGCCGGTCCGTAGCATCGATGCCTTCATCGTGCAGGAACTGCTGACACACTCCAGCCACATGAGGCCGAGCATTGTCATGCATCAGAAGGAACCCAGGGCCCACTGCACCAGCATATGGTCTTCCAATGGGTCTGAGGATCTCATCCCGGTACCTAATGGCAGTCAGGGTACCTCTGGCTAGCACATGGAGGGCTGTGCGGCCCTCCAAATAAATGCAGTGCTCCTCCTGTTCCTCCTTGCACGAAGGAGCAGATAGCGGTCCTGCTGCTGGGTTGTTGTCCTCCTACGTCCCCCTCCACGTCTCCTGGTGTCCCGGCCCGTCTCCTGGTATCTCCTCTGTGCTCTTGACACTGTGCTGACAGACACAGCAAACCTTCTTGCCACAGCGTACATTGATGTGCCATCCTGGATGAGCTGCACTACCTGAGCAACTTCTGTGGGTTGTAGACACCTCATGCTACCTCTAGTGGTGAGGGCACTGGCAAAATGCAAAAGTGACCAAAAATCAGCCAGAAAGGATGAAGACAGAGAAATGGTCTGTGGTCACCACCTGCAGAACCGTTCCTTTATAGAGGTTGTCTTGATAATTGCCTCATTTCCATCTGTTGTCTGTTCCATTTGCACAACAGCAGGTGAAATTGATTCACAATCAGTGTTGCTTCCTAACTGGACACGTTGATTTCCCAGAAGTGTGATTGACTTGGAGTTACATTGTGTTGTTGAAGTGTTCCCTTTATTTTTTTGAGCAGTGTATATATTTACAGAAGATCCTTTTCAGATCAATCTTAACGCAATACATAATTACCGGGTTGCTTCTTTTCCAAACATGAGACAATGCTCTCAACCAACCAGATGCCATTTAACAACATCTGCTACATTATTTTGCTTTTAAAAGATGAAAGACCCGACTGAGAAATGTAATGCAATCCCTGGCATGGATGTGCAGTAGTGGTGTCTGACTGATGAAGTTGGTGTGGAGAAGAAATAGGAAAAAGGTATTACCTGTCACCCCGGTTCCCTTTCAAGCCCCCCTCCAACTGAGTGAGCATGTCCAGGCGCTGGTTAATCTTGGCAATGACAGCATCTGCATGGTTGCCTGTGGATGCCAGAAGAGATGCTCCAGAGAGCCCTCTCTTCATGTGGTGGTGGTGGTGGCCGCCTCCTCCTCCTCCTCCTCCTCCTCCACCGCCGCCACTGCCGCCCCCTCCTCCTCCGTAACCCCCAAGTCCAGACATGGAGTCCTTATAACCTCCCCCATACAGGTCAAAGCCACCAGAACCTAGTAAAGTAAGGAACAAAACAATCATGTCTATCATGTCCCTTACTATAATAACACATGGGTGGTGAATCCTCAAATTATATAATCAAAATCCAACTGATAAAAAAAATTACATTTTAGATGATGATAAATAAATGCCTTGTAAATAATTAAAAATAATACCTATTGTAAAAATGAAAACTGCCTTTTGTTTATGTAATTTCTTGAAAAAATACAAATGGACTTCTTAGTTGGTCAAATTAAGAAGCTGACTTCTTTGTTATGTTTGTATTAATCTACTCATTGATTCTGTGAATGTGTGCTGAGTGAATTGATCAGTGAACGCATCAACTTGTCTGCTGATCATCTCAAAGTTTTGTTTTTTCCCCTCCTCCATGGAAGAGGCTGCATTATGCGTCATGGGTCATCCAATCAGCAGTGGACAGCTCAAATAATTACAGCTGTTCACACCTGGCTTCATCATACATCTCCACATGCATCACAAGTGACCACTTGAAATCGGATCCCAGTTGCCTGCTCCATATACAAATGAACATGTGTGTCACATAAACATGCACAGAAATGCAGGACACGAGTTACAGCAACACACATTTAACAAAATAAGACATCCTTGATCACTGTACTCATTTTTATTCCAAATTTAATGAAGCATTACACATTTGTAAATTTCTAAACACTCAAGTTTGTAATTCACAACCTGAATCATCAGGCACAACCCGATCAGTTCAGGCTCAGAGGACGTGGTACAGTGCAGCGGGTTTGAGAGGGTCAAGCTCTGTGCTGCGGTGGATAAATGAACCGTGGCTCTTCCACAGCTCTGAGTGTGATGTGTGTCAGGAATCACAGACGAGATTAACTAAATATGAAGCAAACTAAACACAGAGGCAGCTTTGGTGAAACAATCGTCACGTAGCAGGTTGTGTTTTTAATTAGTAAAGAGCAGCTTCATAACTGCCAGCTGTGCAAGTAAACCTCTCCATCTTTCTGCTCAGTGCAGCTGTGCTCAGCACAATCACACAGGATAGTTTTTAGTAGTGACAATTTTTTTTTACAAGAGCAGGCAGAGATCCTGAGGTAATAGATCTGTTTGAGTGGAGGAGACACCGATACGAAGACCAGAGCGTGGCACTTCATTGTGGTCATGTCACATGACCACATTCTTGACCCCCCCTCATGTGGTCCGAGCAGATCGGATCTCAATGCATCTTGGGTGCACCTCTTAGCTGACCTTGTGATCGGATCACCCAGGACGCATGTAAATGCCAGATGCGTCCAGACCTTAAAACTATTTCCTCTTTTCCCCATTTGCAATTTTTTTTTGAAAGACATGGTTGACACGTGAATTTGACAATATCACCTAGTTCAGGTTTAATAAGTGTCCCATTGTCCTTTTATGCAGCGCAAGGGTGTATTCACTCATTTTCTCACCTCTGCTGCCCGAGCTTCCACCTCCCCAACTGGAGTAACCTGGAGAAAGAAAGAAAAGAAAAAAAAAAGAAGAGATAATGCAAAATATAAGGGGACAAGGCACTGATATGTAAACACCCACAGCAATCAGCGACCATTACAACCACTCAGATGAGGAGGTGAAAGATGTCTGCCAGCACTTTTTACCTCATGCTTTATTAGAATCAGTCTGCTGGCTTTCTTTCTTTTTCTTTTACAAGCTGAATGCAAACAGTCCATCAACACATGTTCCAGATCTGAACACTGTATTGAACGATAACAACAAACCAACTTATACTTAGGAAGCATTTTGGGATGAGGCGGCCATTTTATTAACTAGCCTAAATGTCTGCTCCCCCCCCTCCCCCCACCACCACCACCACCCCCACCACCCCACACACACACACACACACACACTGACTGACTCCATTTTAAAAGATTATCCAACTAACTTCAGCGAAGCTTCAACGCGTCTTACAACAACCCGACAAAGGGTCACGGAGCCCGGTTAGCACGTTAGCAACTCGACCCGCCTGCTGGCGGAGCGGCTCGCCCGCACGCGTTTCGTCCGTGTTGGCTGACGGGGCCTCGGGACACCGCCAGGTACTTTCTCGTTTTCTCGGAAATGAGCCCACTCGACATGATGTTACCGGCGCGGCCGGGGGCAGTGTAAACCCTAAACCCCCGTGGCCAGGCTTTTACGCGTCTTTGTTTCCAGCTCCAGCCGGATGGTCGGTGTCGGTGCCATGCGTAAAAAAAATAAATAAAAAAAACCCCCTACAAAATCCGTATTAGCTTAGCTCACAGCTAACACACGGTCGCTGTGTTTCTCTAAACTGTGTTTACCAGAACAAAACAAAATAAATAAATCATATCTGTATTGAAGAAGACAAATAACCGATGTGCGTACTTACCGGAGCCGTAGCTTCTGCCGTCCATGATACTGAATGCGCGCCGTCCAGACAACACGACGGAGCAGCAGCGGTGTCTCCCGAGAGGAAACGTCTTCAGGAGGATGCGGCGCCGAAGTTAGGTTCCGACCGGCAGCTCGGTTCATATCAAGTAGTCCTCGAAAATACTAATTATATCAACAGCCTATCAGGAACCTTTTTATTATTATTATTATTATTATTATTATAATAAAAGACTGTGCAAATGTTTATAAAAAATAACTCTATAACTGAACAGCTTCTCTAAAACATCCACGCAGCTAAAAAATATTCTAACTTTAGTAAAAAAAAAAAATACGTTTTATTTGTTTGTTTTGTTCTGTGGGTTCAATTACATCCTGGAAACTGTTCTTCCTTTCAACATTCACCCTCCTCAGTAGTTAAAACGTGATCAACATTGTTTGACTTTATAGACACCCTCACGACGTCACTCGACCATTCAATTAAAACGTTTTCATTGAAGCTTTATTTGAATTCGTAAGCACGCAAAACGAAAGTTGTGGTGGCGGATGTTTCCTGCAGAGGAGCCCCTCACATTTCGTTCCCGGTGTTCAGGTGCAGGTTTGGGTTGGCCCCGGTCCCCCCGGTCCCCCGGTGGCCCCGGATACACCCCGCTGTGAGGGATGCTTACGAATTAGAAGCCAACTTCAGCGTCCTCGGGCACGGTGAGTGGCTCGAGTCCAGTCCGGTTGAAAAGGAGCAGTCGTCTCTCCCAGCGCCGCTTCTGATTGGTTCTTTGCCTACTCGAGGTCCTTTGTTTGATAGGTCGGTCGGTTCCGGCATTTTGGAGCGAGATGGTTAAAGCAAGAATATGAAGAAAACAGTTGGGAACTGGAAAAGTAAAACATGTTCATGTTCAATAGCAGAAATCTGCCCTGAGGGTTCACTGACAATGTTTTGGGAAAAGCTTTTAAAAAAAAAAAAAAATTCAGTTTGTTGTAATTAATTAATACATTTTAATGTATCCACACAATAAAAATGATGTTAAAAAGGCATACAGCAACAAAAACATATGGTAACCTACGTGGGTCAAGTAGGCTACAGAGGCTGGTACGTGTTATAAAATATTCACATTGAAAATAGTCAATGCGAGACCTCATAGTTAGGCAAGATCAAGATACAGCAAAGCAGAATAATAATTACCAATAAAATATGCCAATGAAACATTTAAAATACAACATTAAAACGTTGATGATGCAAAACTGAGTATACTTGTTTTACAACAGGGGCAGTAAGATGTGACAATTTGCTTCTTGTCTCACAAGAAATCTCAAGAGCATCTGACAAACTTGAACCAGCATGATATACAGCCTTCACAAACGGATGTTTGAATCAATTACAGATAAGATGTCACATCCAGCTATCAGTGGCTGCTGAAGTGGAAAGACATTATCACAAAGGTTTGTAACCTTTTATGATGTCCAAGTTCATGAACACAGGTTTGCACAGCTTAGCTTACATCTTGCTTGAACTTGGATGAAAAAGACAAAGATCGTATCTGCACTCTACAAAGCACCTTACAAATAGTATACATGTTCAAGGCAGCGGGAAGACCCGGTGTAATTCCGCTGCTGGTTCAATATTTGCTGCAGGATTCATGGCCACGAGTGGGATGCTCTCGTACAGCGGGCTCATCTGCAGGGAAGAGAGTACAGGTGACAGGGGGAACACACACGAGCAGCAACCTCACAGTTTGAGGTTTTGTACTCACCTGTTCACCTTGTGCTTGACTTGGCTTAGCGGTGGCAGTCACAGTTTTCTTCTTTTTGCTTTTTTTAATTGATCAAATCATGAAAATGAATGTTAAAAACAAACTCCATAAATCAACAAGAGAACATCCAATACAGGAATTGAAAGCACATACCGTATCTTGTGGTAGAGTAGAAACAGAGCAGATGGGAACAGCAGTAAAACACTCAGTTTTACTGCATTCACTATTAATACAGATTTATCTGAAGCTGTAAAGAGATTGATGGGAGAAGTCCAACATATTTCATATTAATAAAAGTATGATTTGTATATATATTTTTTGTCCTGTTAAATCACAATCTCCACAATATTCAGGGATGATGTTTCTACCCTGCTTTAACTGAGTCTACATGTTTTTTTTTTTTTTTTAACAAATTACAGAACATACAGGGGTGTAATGTAACAAAATACTTTGTTAAGTATTTTTTGGGGGTATCTGTACTTTACGTAAATTAACTTTCACTTTTACTCCACTACATTTTCTGAATGAAATATATACTTTTACTCCAATACTTTTCCCCTAGATATCTTTACTTTGTTTTATTCATACAAATTGGAAGAGATTTGACAGCCTGATGATGCAGTGGTTGGAAACAGGTCTGGTGAATCGGCGATCCTTGCGAGCTATTCGTAAATCACTTGTTAGCAAGTGCAAGCGAGTGCTCTGAAAATCCTGGGTTTCTATCAATTTTCACTGAAAATATCATGATAACTGAATAACATTAATGGTAAATTTACACTTATATTACACTTATATTCTAATCGCTTACTTTTCTGATGCGAGTCAACGTTTATAATTACTTAACTTAATACTTGAGGATGTTTAATATTTTACAACTGAAGTACAGTAAATATCAGATACCTTGAGGCTTTTAAGCGAGCCATTGTAAGATATCTGTACTTTTACTTGATTGTGGCTTTCAGGTACTTTGAACACTGGCGAAGTATCCTTGAAATCAGCAACCTGGGATGGTCTTTGAAAGCTTTGTTTTTGCAGTGTAACCCAGTTGCAGTACATTTCATTGAAGTCAGATTAAGAAAGTGAATCATGCAGTTCATTTCACTGGTTATTATAAACAGCATGAGACATTTGCTTTTGTTTCAAATGTAAAAGTGCTGACTTCACGGCTCACCTTTGACAGACAGCGCCTCTTCAGGTGAGTTCATGTTTTGGTGCATTTTGACTGCACACGAGTAGTTTCCTGTGTGCTGAACACCGACCGGGTCGAGAACCAGATGTTTGCTTTGGTGTTCTGGCAGGCTCATAGGTCGACTGTTGAAGTACCAAATGTAGTTTGTGTTGTTAGTGAGAGGACAGCTGGTGCTGCAGGTCAGTGTGACTCTCTGACCCTCTGTCACCTCTGCGGAAGGAGTTATGATCACTTTCAGACCTGCAAGATGGAGATTGGACAGCAGAATTAAAAAGAGTTTGATTTGCAATTATCAAATATGCCTGACATAATTTCAGTATTTGATAACACAATAGAAACAAGCAGAATGTGGGGCTCCTATTCAGCAAACGTAAAATTAATTTGGTTAGAATTTACAGCATGTATTGTGTTGTGTACTAGTATCTATAAAATATGACGTCTTACAACATGTCACACACCAATCTGTTATCAGCAAAACAAGAAGCAACTGTACATCCATACAGTTTTTAAGGTTTAAATACTTCATTTGGGCTGAGTATAAAATGTCATAAACTTTGGAAAACTAAGAACTGTGACATCTTTTCATGAAAACTGTAGGGTTAAAGGCTTTTTGGAAAGTATTTCGTCTTAGGCACTATTTTCACGAGCAGTACAAGAAACCCCGACATTTATGGAAGGTTGCCACCTTTGGATAATTTGTGTGTACTATTGCAAATGTTATCTTGTGAAATATGAAGGACCAACATAATCACTATTCACAAATATGATACTGAACTATTACCTGTGACAACTAACATCACTCCAGGTGTATGAGACCACTTTTGTTTTGGATAATACAACCCAAGATGTAATGTGTATTTTGCTGAGTCATTCTTCTCCAGGTCGTTAATAATCAGCGTGCGGTAGTTTTTCTTGTCTTCATGATACTCCACACGGCCTGCGATCTGAACCTCAGCCTCATCGCCGTCCTCCACCACACCACTTTTGTACCATTGAATAACATTGAGCCTAGCATTTGAGTATTTACTTGAAACGTTTACAGAAGAACCTTCCAAGGCACAGATTCTCCTTTTGACATAATTTAAATCCATGCAGTTTCTTTGACCAACACCTGAAATCCGAATGAAAAACATTTAGTAACAGCTCATTTCACTTGGAAAAATATGTGTTAGTCTGTCTTAACTTTTAGCCTTCAGTATAGGGCTCAGAACAAATGAGCCAAGGGATATGTGAGTTGTTAGTTACAATATTTTTGCGGCATGTCATCCCCACACTCTTTCACCTCTGCTGTCAGCTGTCACAACAAGGGTGCAAATACCCGCCATAATGCAGGCCTTTGTATTGTCAGAGAACATTACAAGTGTCTATACTGGCTGGCAGGTTCAAACCCCAGTTGCTGTTTTATGTGAGGTAAGGATAATATGGCACAACAGGCTGGACTAACATACAGTTTTCTGTTGTCCACCCTCCATCCATTATTCAAATGTTTCTTATTGCCCTGTAGGTATGCAGATAAAAAAAAGTGTGTTTAAAAACACACCTATTTTTTAGGTCTCTGCTTGAAAATTGCATACCCATAATAAAAAGAGTATATCTCTGCAACCACAATAAAAAAAAATAATTATAAAAAAAAAAACATTTTTAATAATAAAGGGAACACTTGTGAGATTTGTTCAGATGTGTAAATATCAGTATATATGTCCATATTTTATATAATTGTTTTGCTAAGTCTTCTCTCTAGCCTCCAATTCAGGGCCTCTTGGGCTTAAAGGGTTAATTTAAAACAGGATACAAGTCGGTTCATACTTACAGATTTCATCAGAGTGCAGGTATTCATTGGTTTTGACAGCACAGGAGAAGATTTCTTCATAGCTTTTGATTGAAAAGTCTTGACTCTCACAATCACCGTATATGTTTCTGTTCCAGTGCCATCTATAGGCATGATGAGGGTCAGCCTCAGGGCAGCTGGTGGTACACTTCAGTGCACTAAAGTAACTCAAATCAGTCTGTTCCACATGTATGTCTGTAGGAAGACAATAAATACACGTTCCATCAGGCCTTGTGATATATTTGGGGGAGACTGGTGAGTTTGTGTGTATACGTCACCTATGGGATACGTGATGGAGCAGGGCCCATCCATTGATTTCAGCTGAGAAGAGCAAATCCTTCCTTGAGCATACGTCACATAAAAGCAGGTCAGAGTGACAGAATCTGCACGAACAAAAACGAGATCCAACATTGGGATTATTGAACTTAATAATGGTAGGTTTTTTTTGTCTGTTTCAGTTACATGTTTTTTTGTTTTTTTAAATTAGCCGTTTTTGTGATGTCAACTCACCCACGGAGACTTCAGGGGCTCTGAGCTCCTCGTAGCCTTTGATAGCACAGGAGTATCTGACTGCCTCCTCACCGCTGACCAGCTCTTGGTACCAGGGAGACCAGTCCTCATAGAGAAACTCTCTGTTCTTGTACCAGATGAAGCCTGCAGGCTTTTCAGTCAGAGGACAGCTGGTGCTGCACATCAGTGTTACTGTTAGTCCCTCGGTGGTGGGAAACACTTTTACTTGCAGGTCTGTGATGATGGTGAACAAGATAAGAAATTCCTAAATTGATATCAATCAGTTTTAGAGCATTACGATCATCTGCTGCTGGCTTATTGGAGGTTCCCAGCTACAGTTGAAAGTAAATCAGGGATGCAGCTTTTGTCATTTATAGTCCAAAGCTGTGAACACACTATCTGTAGATGTCAGCTAAGCCCAGTAAATACTTCCAAAATAAAACTGAAAACATACGCTATCTCATTACTTTTGCTGCATCCGGAGCCCTCTTTTACACTACTGCACCTTTAAAATGTGCTTTGCTTTTTTCTATGTGAACTCTAATTTATTTCATTACTGTGTTGTCTTGTGTTTAATTTCACATGTTTGTATGCATTTAATTTTTTAAATTACATTTTACCATGTTCCAATGTTCCTTTTCATGTGTTTTTATATGAAACCCTGCATGCAATTTTCTTGCTGAAAAGCACTTTGTGCAGCATTTCTTGTCAAAAAGGTGCTTTACAAATAAAGTATTTTTTTTCATATTATTATTACTATTATTACTAGCATTATTATATTATTTTAAAGTAATAAACATCTGTCAGCTGCTCTACCTGCAACATGGAGCTCCATTCTGTTGTGCCAGCAGAGTTTGGGGTCGTCAGTCGTTTCTCTGCAGCAGTAAAACTTTTCATGACTCTCGCTCACATTTTTGATTGTTAGAGTGGAATCCATGTTGGATCTTATTTTACTTCCATTTGCAGGGAGCTCTTTCAGGTCAAAGGAAGAGTCGTTTTTGTTGACAGTGTACCAGGTCATGTTTGAAGTGGGATGCTCAGCCGAGCAAGGCAGATCCACTGATGAACCTCTCAAGACAGAGACGCTGCTTTCTTTTTCCCAAACACCTTCAACAGAAGCAGATTCATGTCTTTTAAATATTGGAAGTTAAATAATCATAGTAGGTTAAAGACATTTTTAAGTGGATATGCAACGTTTTCTTTCATTTAGTTTTTCTGCTTTAGGCCGATTTCTATAGAATGTGCTCAGTTCTTTCAAATTGTAATCAATATATTGCAAGAAATTACTTTTACATGTATGTAAAATATTATTTACTTTTGTCTGTGTTTTTTTTTTTTCCAGATTACAGTTAGTAATTGCACACCACATCTATAATAAGCAATACATATTTACCGGAGATGAAAAGGGTGAAAACCATAATGACCAATTTGGCTTCTGACAGCAGCATGGCTGCAGGAGTCCTTCAGTCTCTTGATAAGAAAACGAATGAAACAGAAGTATTTATAGCTGTGTTTTCAAAGCAGCTACAGGAAGACCATTTATAGAACAAATATCAAATATCACTCACCACTCAAAACTGACAGCAATGTTTTCCAAAAGCCTGGTTGGTCTTTGAAAGAGTGAAATATTGATCAGTGTGACGATGGTGGTTGAAACACATGAAGCGCTGACATCGAATCGTTTCCTCCGTCCTCGTTTATGTCAAGTATCTCTGATATATGATTAGTTTAACTGCACGTCTTTCACAATTTTGATTCCATCTGAAGGCAGTTATTCCTTTTATCTTTTTATTCTTCACCACAGTTTTTTTTTTTTTTTTAAATTTTGACATATTGCAAAATGATTACACTGACATGATAATACAAGATATGTTAGAGCACAGCAATGTGATACCGGTTAGTGGTCAGTTTGTGATGCAGAAGAAAGAGAGGAAGCAGCTGCTGCATGCAACCTCACTTATCAGTCACATGAAATCTTAAAGTTAAAATGATGAGTACAGACTGCAATATAAATTAGGAAAAACATAAGAAATGATGATGACTATGCTGAGAGCCAATGCTCTAAAAGAAAATAATTTTTAAACATTGCAAGACAGACAAAACCTTTTCTTTTTGAAATGTCTAAGTATTTGCATTCATTGTGTTCTGACTAAATTTACAAGAAAAGACTCTTTAACTCAAGCGCTACGGCCCCAACTGTCAAACATAGACATGCTTCACATCCTTGTAACTGCTTGCAGTTGCTACATAAGTTAATTTATCAGCCATCATGTTAGAGCTGCATCACTCTTACAAACATCACTTAACTCAGTCTCCTATTAGAACTGTATTTAATACTAAATAAAGGAGGTGGTAGGAAGACTTTATACAGTACGAAATAAAGCAGAACTTGACCCAGCCTTAACCAAGTGACTGAACCTAGTCATCAAAAAGCTGAATACTGTAAAGTTAAATATATCAGTGGAAGCATATTATGATCAATATATTTGGTAGATGACATATATAACGACTACATGGCCTATTACATTATTAAAAAAAATAATAATCTGGACATTCCTCCAAAGGTAATTTCTGTTGCATATTCATTGTATATGTATTCTATTAATTTCTAGGGAGATAGGGTTGCATCGCTGTGGTCAGAACCAGATTTTGCAGCTTTGGTCAAAGGCCATATTCTGATGAGTTCAGATGTTCAGACCATGACAATGTTCAAAACAGAAAGATGGTAAAAGATTATGTTTGTCACGATAATGTACAACACCACAAATAATGGCTGCCAAAAGGCACACTGAAGTGCATTAACACATTATAGGACACTTTAACAAGTGTATTTTGGGAAGTTATCACAGTTCTCAAGGTTTTAGTGTTATGATTCTGTTTTTACAGAACTTCAGATGTAAAGTCAAAGACTTGTTTTACTGTCAAACATAGCTTTAAAAGAGATTGTTAATTTCAGTAAAAATATATTCTCAGAAAAGATAGGCTATATTGCAACAGGCGTTAACATCAAGCCCCTAAGATGTGACCCCCATTGTCTTGTTTTTGAAAACCTCACTATTAAAGGGAACAGTAAGAGTTAACGCCACTAGTTTATTGCTAGTTTCTTCTTTTTAGTGACTTAGTAACCGACTTAAATTTTGCACAAATTCCCATTAACCAAAATGACTGGACACGAACCAAAATTAGTTCCCTGCTCAAATCAGTTTCAAAAGGATAGAATTTGCAAAGGATTTGACACTTCATTTACAGTGTTTTTACAGTCATATATAACTTATAAAAGTCACATAACAAAAATGTTTTTATAATGACATTCATGTCCTTCACTTATAACCACAAGAGGGAGACAACGAACACAAACTGAATAAGTGTTGACTGCACCAGAATAGTTCCAGGTTATTGACCATGTAAGCTTACAATACAACACAATACACTTCATTTATTTCAGTGTAGCTGGCTTTTGATTTTCATGATCTACAGGTGATTATCAGCTCAATGTTGTACAACAAATTGACAGAACTGGGTAGTATGACTCAGTCATGTGAAAGTGATGGTTTTAATGCATCGGTTCTAGAGGTGGCAGTCTGGTTTGTTCATAGTACAATTATTGGATGGATTACACTGAGGTTTTCCTGAATTTTCCCTTCAAATTAAAATTCATAGCAACCAGGGAGAGTGTCTCTGTGGTTTGACAGTACAGCACAAAAGTCTCCTGTATGAAGACTTGATTTAACACCACTTGTTTTTTTGTTTTCACTTTTGTCTTGCTCAGAGGTATACTGAAGGGTATAAGCTGGAATTTTCCATTTATCCGGGCTGAATTCTTTGATTTGCTCTTACAAAAGAAGTGGCATCTACCATGGAAATTTATTCTGTGCAACTAACCTGATCGAAACTACACTGACAGCCAACTTTGGCAATTGTGAAATAGATGATGCACCAACTAAACTAGATCAAGTCAGGCTTTACTCTGTTATCATGGATTTCTTAATTCTGCTTTGGTAAATCAACCCAAAAGATCAGTGTGACTCTCTTGGACTTACAATTACTGTAATTCAACCTCCATAAGAACTGGAGCAGGATGTCATTAAAACTTGTAAGGGCATCAATCCGAAAGCAATGCTCAAAGGTTTTTTGATAATTTTAGACTGAAGGACAAAAAGTAATCTGCATAAGTCATCAAATATTTTGAGTGTTTGCACCTGTGTAAGGTTAGCACTACACAGATTCCAGACTCATCCAAAGACATGTCTGTTGATTAATTGATTTTGAATTGCCTGTAGGTGTGAATTTAAGCGTAAATGGTTGCCTGTCTTCTGGTCGTCTTTCAGTGCTGGCCCTATGAACTAGCAACCAGTCCATGGTGGGCCCCACCTTTGCCCCTATGTGGTAGATAATGGTTGGATGGATGGACAACTCTCTGCCTCATCACTACTGAATGGGCTCCAAGTTGCTGGTTCCCAACCACTAGAAGGGGACAATGAGCACTTTACACTACGGCAGGGACAAAGATAGGAGGCTCATACACACTTTTTTCTGGTTGAAATATTAAATATTAAAATACAATTGAGATATCCACTCTTGAGGTAATCATACTTTGTGTCTGTGCATTCATTCAGGTAGAATAGGGACGGATTACCCCAAAAAAACACACTGAGGATAGCTTTAATGTCGCCTTCTGATTATGTGAACAGTCAACGTACAATATAGGCTATTTAAAATAAATGATTGCAGAATAGACGTGGAAGAGGGATAGATGCAATAAAAAAGTGTTGTCTCCTCAGAGTCAACAGCTGGAGGAGGACGCTGGATCTGAGCTCTGGCAATTTTCTCTCTCTCTTCCACTGTCAATAAATGTCTCCACCTCTCTGTCCCTGTCTCTCCACCCCTCTCTCTCTCTCTCTCTCTCTCTCCCACCCAACCAGCCTCTTCCCTCCTCTCCGCCGCTGGAAGCTCAGTTGACCAGCGTCGCAACTGAGCGATGCGCCTCCTGGAGAGCTTTTACCTTTTTGCAGCTGATTTGACATTCACACCGCAGTGATACAGCTTCGCATTTGAGTGACATTTAGTTTCTCTTCCTCGACATCAATTTCTTTACATTAGAGCAATTTTAATAGAAAAAAAAACTATTTACAGGACAAGGTTTTCAATTGTACATTTGAAAACTGACTAACAAACACTTTTCTTCCTGAACGATCCCCTGTGGGGGGGATTTGCTTTCAAAACAAAGATTCCGTTTTTGTTTTTTTTAAACTTGGCAACCAGCCGGTGTCAGCTGATAACTCCGTTGAAGATGGTGCAGGAAACACCGGACAAACTCGCTTGATTTTGGTGAATCGTACGCTCAGTTTGAAACTATCTCCAGAAAGCATCTCCAGGCAGACTACAGGGAGCAGAGGAGGCTGTCTCACGGTCCACAAGCTGGTTTAAGGTAAATCCTAACAAAACTCCACCGCTGCCTTGCCAGTAGATATTTTTTATGGGGGCCTATCCTATTAATTTGATCTTTCATAGATCGTATCCTATATGAATAGTCTCGGATGCATGAAGTAGGCTACATGTGTATCAAATCCATAAAAGTATTGTTTTATATACAACGTAGCCTAATATACGGTATAATATTACAAAAAGCTGCAGTCTGAGTATAAACATGACGTTAACATCTGTTGGTGGTAATGACTCATTGGAGAGTGCAATGAAGAATAGTGCATTCTATTATTGTTATCATTAACCAGTTTGTCAGGAGTTAGAAATGTTATCAGTAAACAAACAACATATTTTTTTTTTTAGCTCTCTTTACCATAAATAATGAACTGATTTAATGATAATCATCATATTTGTCATATGGTACTTACATTCATCCTCATATTGAGCTTTAGACTGGTAATGCATATACAGTATGTGTCTGGACACACTCCATAGGGAATCGTTTACAGTTAACCATTAACCAGCACATGTGCCATGCAATTTTTTTTAATATAAATACAAGTAGCGTTCATGAGGAAAATGTCAGCATTATTCATTTGTTTGCACGGCTCAAAATGACCTGTGATTATAGTGAGAGTTTAGGAAATAGCATGACATTCGTAAGGGTTCGATGAGCCTCAAACGAACTGCAAGAGTGCGCCCAGACAAGAATTTTGGTTGAAGATTACTAATGATTTGCATGGAGAAATCTTATTTAGGAGGTCGATGGGTGAACAACATGTTTGAGTTTGGCAGGTTTGCTTCAAAGGCCAAAGTTTGTTTTACCTTCAAATGCTTTTAGTTGCCTCCTGCGAGTGTGTCTTCATTCTTCATTCATTCTATCTGCGTGGGGGCCATATCAGCAAAGCATCCAAATTGTCATTGACAAGTGACCTATTTTATTGTCTATACATTATTGTGTCAGTGGCATTAATGGACAGTATGTCAGCTTTGTATTGATCCAAAATAGGAAATAGAGGAAATAAAGGTTGGAAACCCCTGATTTATGGTCTTCAAAGCTACCAATCTACCAACTGGTATGCCTTAACTCAGTGTTAAACCCAATGGACAAGTTTAAACCCTATAAATGACACATATAGGCACACACAAACTCCTGCATACACCACCATTGTACAAACTACCTAGTGGGGCAGGGTGGAGACAAGAGCTTTACTTCCCTCGCAGTATAAGTCATTAAATCCCACAAGTCCTCCACCCCCTTAACACCAATCAAGACTTATCATCCTCCCTAAAATGTCCAAACTTCAGCTACACTGATTCTCATGCTTTCACTTAATCTCTCCACGGTCCCAGAAAGCAGGATGCATTTTAGGAGTGACCTATGGGCGCGTCATCCCCACTGAAACTCCTTGCTACGCTTTCTAAGATGCAACATGGTGGTCAGGGCGAAGGGTGTTTTGAGAATGTGGGGTTTTCATGTGACGGCAGCGATGTGCAGGTTGCAGGCTCGTTGCATCATGCTATTCTCGAAAGGCTGGCCAGACGCTCATGGATGGATTTTATAAAGGCTGTGAGCCAAGCAAACTCCTTTCCTGTTGTTGGGTGCATCGGTCTTATTGACTCCTTCAACCCACACTGTCTGCTACAAGGGTGGGAATGCTGTTCATACATATAGGGCCCTGTGTGTGTGTGTGTGTGTGTGTGTGTGTGTGTGTGTGTGTGTGTGTGTGTGTGTGTGTGTGTGTGTGTGTGTGTGTGTGTGTGTGTGTGTGTGTGTGTGTGTGTGTGTGTGTGTGTGTGTGTGTGTGTGTGTGTGTGTGTGTGTCAGTATTGGGATTCATACAGGAAAGAGAAATACGAATAGAATTTGGAAGGAATAAAAAAAATTTCAACAAAAGAAATGGGTAAAATCATTAAAGATCAATGTTACATAATTTGGATTTAACATCGTGATCTCACAACCGTCAATCATTGCATCTATCGGCCCAACATCCACACTTTTATGTGGAAGAAAACACCACATTTTTAAGACCAGAGAAAGTTTCGAGGCAACTCTGAGCTGTTGTTGGATGTCAAGAAGCAAACTTGTCGTTGCACAGCCTTCCAAATTAAAGACACAAAACAGCCTGGTTACGAATATCTTCTTTTGATCAATTCTACAAATAAAACATAGGACCTTAAACGGGAGGTAGCCAAAGAAACAGAGAAAGTGAAGAAGGCAAAAGTAAGTTGGGAAGGAAGAAAATGAGACAAAGATTGCAATATTTAAGACAAGCCAAAGGAATGATGGATATTGCCATGTTGGTCTAGGCGTTCATGGCAGCAATCAATGCAGGCTAAGCTCTTTTTAGGACTTTGAAGGTCCCATGTTTTGCACTTTTTTGGTGTTTTATTCCCAGTCTTGATATTCACAAGAAGGTTTTAGGTACCGAAACCCTTCTCAGTATAGCTTTACATCTTTTAAGCTGCCCTACCAATAACTGACTGTTTTGTGTCTGTGTATTTAAGTCACATTGGAATGCACGCCCAGGCCAACAACAGGTCTTCTTTGGTCTTGATCACTCAGTGTTTTCATCAGCATTAAAGGTTGGACAGTGGGCCTATGCTGATGGCAGACATGACATGATTGTGAGTTTGTGACATCGCAAACTTAAAGAAGTCCAAACAGCTCGTCTAAAAAAACACGGGAGCCGAAGACGGGCCTTCCTTCATGGAATCACAGTATTTACTTAGCAGCTAGACCTGCTTTATAATTTAAAAAAGAAATGGAAATAGAAAATTACACAATAGGAACCGTAAAGTCTTTAGTGAAGACATAAAATGACTAAAATGTATGCACAAAGTACAAAGTAATCAAATATTAGTCAGACAAATGACTGAAAGAGGGAAAGGATGACAAAAGAAGGGATGAAAAGTGAACTTAAAAATACATTTAATGTGGAGTAAGTAAAGGCAAAAACAAGAAGGCAAACAATGGAAGAAAAATGAATGACAGAAGGAAGAAAGGGAAGCAAAGATGATGGAAAGTGAAGGAAAAGTGGAAGGACAAATGAAGAGGGGAAAAAGTTAAATAATGGGGAGAAAGCCAAGGAAAGAAAGCAAGATGAAGACAATACAGTTAAAAACAATGAAGGAAGAAAGGAATGGTAACCAGCATGAGCAAAGAAATTATTTAATAAGATTTGAAAGAAGTAATAATAAAAGTGAAGAAAACAAAGTGGAATAAGCCAAGAAAAATATATTAAGGAAGTAAACAATGCCAGAGAAGAGGGAATGACAGAAGGGATTACAGAAAGAAAGGAAGAAATACAGAAAAGGAAAAAAAAAAAGTAAAGGAATCAAACAATGGCAGCAAGAAGAAAGTCAGAAAATGTCGCAGGAAAAGCAAGCAATGCAAAAAGGTTGAAAGAAAGAAGAAGGAGATGGAATGAAAAATAACAAGAAGGAAAGAAGTAAAAAACAAAACAAAGTGAGGTAGCCAGGAAAGAAAAGAAAGAAGGAAGGAAAGAACAAGGAGATGTGGAAGAGGGGTAAACAAGGAGAAAAAATGAAATAAGTGAAGTGAGGAAAGAACCAACCAAATCTGGTGATGTGTATAGTTGAAAAGGGAGATTAGAGGGAGACCTGCGATGCCTCTCTGCTCCTCCATCACTCTCCTCCTCTTTGTACCTCCAGCCGCCCTGTGGTCCCCAACCTGAAACCTCCCACTGATGCCTGCTGTGTGGCTGCTGGCCTCAGCCCTCCGGTCTCCATACTTTCCCTGCTGTTTGTACATGATGGGTTCAGTGGGTTCAGCCCAGCTATAAAAGCACCACTCCCCCTGGTTCTCCCCTGCGGCACATGCAGGAGTTACCAGGCCTCATACGGGAGGAGGGGAGGAGGAGGAGGAGGAGGAGGATGCCTTCCTGGTTCTCCTCTATAACCCTCTCCTCTCCTCTCCTCTCCTCTCCTCTCCTCTCCTCTCCTCTCCTCTCCTCTCCTCTCCTCTCCTCTCCTCTCCTCTCCTCTCCTCTCCTCTCCTCTCCTCTCCTCTCCGGCTCGTTGGCTGGTTGTGGTAAAGTTTTTGGGCCCAGCCCTGGACCAGACATTCATTTTTCTCCTCTTAGTTTCAAACCACTAACTAACCACTGGCTCCCTGCATCCCCCCTCCTCCTCCACCTCCTCCTCCATCTAAGGAATGTCTTATTCACCTCCTCTCTGTGTCTTCTCTCTCTGATTCTTACATGCTAAAAGCTCAGATGCATTCGCGCCAACATCTGCAAATAAACACGCAAATGAACGCACATAGCATTGCTCTAGCCAACATGTCGACACAATCCAGTAAACACACATGCACACACACATTTTGACACACAAAAGCCCCCTCCCCACCATCAGTATGTGCCGACCACCTGTGAGGGTACACACACATCCATAAACCTCCCTTTCTTCTCTCTCTCTTTTCCATTATCCTCCTGAGAGCCCAGCGCCGGGGCCTTCGCTTCCAAACCAAACATAGACCAAATTCCGAAAACCCCAACTCGTGACCCCCCTTCGTCTCTGCCTCTCTCCCCTTCATATTCTCCTCTCCCCTCCCTCCCATTCGCTCTCTCTCTCTCTTTCTTTTTGGGCTGTGTTTGAGGAAGGAGGCAAAGGAAATGCGGGCCTCGATGAAAAAGGCCTGGCAGAGAGAGGGAGTGAGCTGGGAGGGGAGAAAGAAAGGGAAAAAGGATAAAGAAAGAAAGATATCTTCTCTTGGTTGGGAATTTTATTTGTAAAGGGCCATCAAGTGTCATGGCAGATGGGCGTAGGATCACAAATTAGGCTTCCCCTGTGTTCCAGTGGTCCATTGATGTGGACTACAATGGACAGACTGCTTATTTTTCTCTTGTGGCTACTTTGATGATGGTGAATTTTGCTGTGGTGTCAGTCTCAACAAGTTCTTAGCTCCACTACTGTACAGTCATATGAAAAAAAATCACTTGGAAATAGTTGGCTTTTCACAATATTTTCAAAAGCTAACAGTTATGAATTCGCCAATGAATTCTGCATCATGTCAAAGAGTGCTTGAAGATAATGTGAGGGCATCTGACAATAGAGGTTGAACCTGTAATTAACCTTTCAACAGGTTGATGAACCTAAAAACCTCTAAGGAGTGGCTCAAAAAGAAGAAATGGAGGGTTAGGGAATGACCAAGTCAAAGCCAAGATTTGAAGTTGGAGGAATTTGGATAGTGGACTGGACAAAACCTCCAGAAAGCCAATGTCAGAGACTGGTGAACAGACATGTAAAACCTACAAGAAGTTATTTCTGCTAAAGAGGGCAAAGCTAGCTCTTGAGTTGTACTTACTTTTTCCACAGAAGAATTTTACTTCTTTTTTTTAAATAAATGCCTGAAATAACTCTTTGTGGTGTTGTTCAAGTATATCACTTTTAACGATACTGTTACAAAAAGGATCAAATGTTTAATTATGTCAAAATTATGTCTTTTTCACATGACTGTACACTGCAGCTAATTCATATTTTTATTACCAGTGATCTGATGGTTGTTGTTTTCAAATTATAAATCGGCAAATGTTTTGTAGAATGTCGCAGTGTTGTTAAAAAAAAACACAAACTGCGAGTGCACAGCCGAAGACTTAACAAGCATGAGGAACACAGGAAGTGCAAAGAAATGACTGGTTTTCAAAACCACAGGGACAGACAGGTGACTGAAACAAACTGACAAAGACGGACAGAAAGAACAGACTAAAGGGAGAGGAGGACAACGAGGGACAGATGAAACTAATCTGCAAGGGACAAATTCATCAAGACACAGGGGATGAGTGACTACAAAGTAACAGACTACCAAACTACAAAATAAAACAGGAAGCTCAAAATCCAGACTGAACTAAAGACTACAAAACGGAGAGGGGAATTCCACACAGTTACCTCACTTCTGTGAAGGAATCCGCTGATCACTGCACAACTGTTCAAATGAACTGATTTGGTTAAAAAGGTTGCTGTTTTTAAACCAGGTCTGGGTTCGAAGGGCAAAATATCTCCATTTCAATATATTTAATCTTGAATAAATGACACATTGAAGTCACCTTCTTTCTTTGCCTTTTGCCTCCATGTCTGTTTATCTTTCCCTATATATTTTCTGATGTTTTCTCCCAATCTCACAGCTTTCATCTTGCTTTTCTTTTTTTTTTACCATTAAGGTAACTACTAGTAAGTAAGGTACTACTCTGTTTCAGTTTTAGATTCAATCCCAGTTAGATTCAGGAGGCTATTTCACACAAATCCAGAAAATCAGGATGAAATCGGTGGATTTTTCCCCAGTGTGGGGAAGCCAACCCCGTGATTGATTGTTTTAAGGAATTTGGAAGGAAAGTGTGGCATTTATTTACCTGTGTAGCAGCTCCCCCGCCTCTAAAAAGTGCTTGCAGGCAGGATGGAAAAGTTTTAAGGTGGTTTGACGCTGAAACTCCCCATTGAAATGTGTACAAATTGGATAATTTTCAAATGGCATGTTACTCCTACAGCCTACTGACTGCCTCTTCTACAGGGCTCATAATGTCTGTTAGCATTAAAACATTATTAATTCTTCCTGCTTAACTCTCGGCTGACTTTTTTCCAGCTCATTACTCTGTTATTTGATGGTGCCTTTTTCCTTTCCCTCCCTCTTTGTTTCCCCACCGAGAATGAGAGGAACGGCCTACAGTACAGCTGGGATTGGTTATTATTTACTGGCTTGGCACACACACACACACACACACACACACACACACACACACACACACACACACACACACACACACACACACACACACACACACACACACACACACACACACACACACACACACACACACACACACACACACACAGTGGAAACAAATTGGGTGAATCTGCTCTGCACATAGGAATGTGAGGCACATGTGTTTGTGTGTTTTAGGTCTGGATGACAGAGCTGAGGGAATGAGAGGGATGCTGAGAAAGAAAGACAGAAAGAAAAAAAGAAACAAAACGAAAAGAAAGAGAGGGAAAAGAAGTGATAGAAAAAGAGAGATTGATTTCTGGGAGGCAGACCACTCTTGGCCTCGTCTGGCTCTCCTGACAACGAGGGTTAAAAACACTTTTCTCCCTCAGTCTTTCTGTCTCTCTCCACTAACTCCCCTCCTTCCTTTCTGTCTTTCATTTCCTGACGTTCCTTCCCTTTTTCGTTCTCACTGTTCGAATATTTTCAGCACAACCCTGAATGTCTGTTCTTTTACAACATCCCTGGACTTCTTCTTATTCATCCTCTTCTCCATCTTTAGTCTTTCTCTTTCCCTCGCCCCTCAGAGGGCGGCGGTGGGTGAAAGGACCTGGGAGGGGGGATCTGTGGATCTGCTGCTCCGCTGATGGTGAGGAATTACAGGGAGGGAAAGCAGAGAGCAGAAGTGAAGAGGTTTCTGTGTTGACCTTGTCCCACTGCCAAACGGTGGGATGGTAGTGGAGATATTGCAAGGGATTATGGGTGGGGATAGTGAGCGAAGAGAAGGGACAGAGAGAAGAATAAATGATGAATGAAAGGAGACTGAGGAGTTTACTCATATGGAAGGAAGTAAAAAAAAAAAATCAGGAAATAACAGTCAGAAAGATACAAACAAAAATCCAATATGATTGAAATGCTCTAAATTCAAGGATTCAAGGTGAATATACATTTTAATAGCAGACATAAACAGATTTATGGCATCTTCGCTCACTGCAGCCAGAGCTTTTTTGGAGCCAACCCCTAGCGACACTTGGTGGTATTGCACTTTATGGGACTTCTGCTTTTCCCTCACTTGTCAAACCCAGAAGCTACGTCTACTTTTATATCCAGTCTATGGTTGAGACACAAGTCTAATTTTTTTTTCAAAAGGATACTTTTGGTTTATTTCAACCTGGTGTTTTTGCCATTAATATGGCTATTGTGACTCTAGATCATGCTCCACACTCCACCCCTCTATTAATGAGATTCAGATGAGAACAGGCATGATTTGTCTCATTACTTTGGATTAACAAAGTTAAACATTAACTCAACACCATGCATCAGTGTTAAAGAGTGAGGTCTGAGCGTGCATATCTCTCTATATGTGGGGGATGTTATGAGGCTACAGACGTCTTGGGATTTAAATGAGCCTTGTATTTGCATAGTTATCTGTTGCAGATTTATTACAATAAAGTTAAAGTTTTGATTTAAACTATAGAAGGAAAACTTCAGTTAAAGTTAAAGTTGCATTCATTTGAGGTTGACTGTCCCCTGAAGTCCAGTATCCTCTCTCCTTTTAGCTGTTTCACTCTATAACTTCTAAAGGGAAAAATCCGGCTCTGTCAAAGCTAAATACTCCACTTTATGTTCACCAGTTTGTCACACACTTTGTCTGGCTGCCATTTGATGCTGGAACGAACAGAGTGGAGTCGGTTTCACAAACTTTTTGGTTAAAAAAAACAGCTGCTCAGTGAGTCTGGAAACAATGCTATGAGAGTAGTTGGAGTGTACCAGTACAGTAAAAGCTACAAGGCTTCATAGTGCTGAGAGGGACTGCTGTTCATAATTGGGGTTGTCCCTATGAGTGATGCATTTTATATTTCATGCTGTAATTTGATTCATTTTTAATGTAAACATTTGGCTTAGTGCTGTTTTTATGTACACTCACCGTCCACTTTATTAGGTGCACCTGTTCAACTGCCCGTTAACGTAAATATAAGTCAGCCAATCACATGGCAGCAACTCAATGCATTTAGGCATGTAGACATGGTCACGATGACCTGCTGAAGTTCAAACCGAGCATCAGAACGGGGAAGAAAGGTGATTTAAGTGACTTTGAACGTAGCATGGTTGTTGGTGCCAGACGGGCTGGTATTTCAGAAACTGCTGATCTACTGGGATTTTCACACACAACCATCTCTAGGGTTTACAGAGAACGGTCTGAAAAAGAGAAAATATCCAGTGAGCGGCAGTTCTCTGGGCAAAAATGCCTTGTTGATGCCAGATGTCAGAGGAGAACGGCCAGACTGGTTCGAGATGATAGAAAGGCAACAGTAACTCAAATAACCACTCATTACAACCGAGGTATGCAGAAGACCATCTCTGAATGCACAACATGTGGGTCCTTGAAGCAGATGGGCTCCAGCAGCAGAAGACCACCGGGTGCCTCCTGTCAGCTAACAACAGCAAACTGAGGCTACGATTCACACGGGCTCACCAAGATTGGACAATAGAAGATTGGAAAAACATTTCCTGGTCTGATGAATCTCAATTTCTGCTGCGACATTCAGATGATCGGGTCAGAATTTGACGTAAACAACCTGAAAGCGTGGATCCATCCTGCCTTGTATGAACGCTTCAGGCTGGTGGTGGAGGTGTGATGGTGTGGGGGATATTTTCTTGGCACACTTTGGGCCCCTTAATACCAATTGAGCATCGTTTAAATGCCACAGCCTACCTGAGTATTGTTGCTGACCGTGTCCATCCCCTTATGACCACAGCGGACCATCTTCTGATGGATACTTCCAGCAGGATAACGCACCATGTCACAAAGCTCAAATCATCTCAAACTGGTTTCTTGAACATGACAATGAGTTCACTGGACTCCAACGGCCTCCACAGTCCGTTGTGGTGGAACAGGAAATTCACATCATGGATGTGCAGCCGACAAATCTGCAGCAACTGTGTGACGCTATCATGTCAATGTGGACCAAAATCTCTGAGGAATGTTTCCAGCACCTTGTTGAATCTATGCCACAAAAAATTAAGGCAGTTCTGAAGGCAATAGGGGGTCCAACCCGATACTAGCAAGGTGTACCTAATAAAGAGGCCGGTGAGTGTATGTCAATAATTGTGTGCTCCCATGTTTCTGTAATGACTAAAACTGATAAACTTCAATGTCCTCCATAAAGGAAGCAGCTCCCACTTTAGCCAGGCAATAAGATGGTCCATCAAACTAGTACCATCTGGGAGTTTACTATACATGGTTAAGTTCATCTTTGAGCTACAAAGGGATAAACTGTGATGAGGTGGGTTTATCCATTATTACAGCCCGGCTGTATCTCTTTCCTCCTCAACTGATCTCCTTTCCATTTGTAAAGCTCCAAATATTTGTCTCCTGCTTGTCTCAGAAATTAACTCATGAGCATTTTCCTTCTTGGATCCTACCTGTCTGCCTCCAACATTTTAAAGTTAATTTTTAGCTCCATATGTTCAGTTAATGACAGACGTTAGCAGTTTTATGCAGTAAAAACATGTAATTCACTGCCTAATGTCCTCGAGTTTGAGTTTCAACATTCTCCAACATGTCGTTCGACAACCCGATTGTGTCTGAGCTTGTTCTGCTAGAAAATAGTTCAGCGTCTTAATGAGAGTGTAAGATTGGGTCATTGTTGCAATGCATTCCGGCTGTTTGGAGTGTTTCACAGTACAGAAATCAAAGATTCAGAAGAGCCAACCACAGAAGCCTCCCTTTATTGTTAATATAGTAAGATAGTGTAAGAGTTTAAGACACATAGAATAACTGACTTGCCATCATATAGAAATAAAAACAGCAATATTTGCAGTAGTTACTTTAGCCCACTTGAAGAACTACAGCACCACCTTTCATGACATCTCACAGAGTATCAGGTCTACAACACTACTAAAACCACAAAGTCGAGTTCCTGCTACTTTAGTGTCAATAATTTCTGACTTGTGAAATTTCTGTAAACCACATCAGTCGGATGCCCTGAAGTAAACAAACACAAAAAACTCTCATTACACAAAATGAGGATAACATATGATGCACAGATAAGAACAGAGGAGCAGGATGTATTGTTGAGTGGGGAAGACTCTGTCAATAATCAACTATGACTCTCATGTAGTCCTATGAAAATGTCTTCTGGACTGTCAGACTCATAAGGAGATCGGATGATTGGTGAGGGTCCTCAGCTGATCTAACTCTTGATGCCTGAGTAGGTTTTGGATTATAGTTTGGAGTGAAGTTTCACCTTTTCATATCTTACTTATCCATTCATTACTGAAGTTGCTGATATCACCACCGTAATGTTTATGTAAGTCATGTTTAGTTTAAAGCCCTGACATGTCATCTCCAACGAAAAGTGCACTTTCTGCTAGCAGCAGCTTGGTGACCTCACCAGCTGCAGGTGACACTAAATGGTTCTGGTGTTTTTGTTATTGGGGGCTGAAGCCCGGCATGGGAGGAGTGGGTCTTTGCCTTTGCTTTGGCTTTGGTGCCATCGGTCCGTCCACATAACCCAGTATCATGGTTAAGCATGTAATACACATCCTCGTTCACAAGAGGGAAGTATATCAGTATCACGTTTTTGCCCCGTGATGTGTATCACTGTCACGTGCCTTAGGAAAACAAAACCATGAGCACTGGTTCTTGTTAATGGAAAAGCCACGTGGTTACGGCTAGGATTGTCGAGTCACAGACTCAAACCCTGTTCTCCTGGATGAAAATCCGGGACTTATACCACCTCTCATATCTCTGTACCTGGACTTCAGTGGCCTTTGTACTTACTGATGCGTGACATCAGTCACGAGACATCCGTTACCTGACCTTTACATATGTGTTTTTCTTACGTCTAGACGTGATATTGGAAGCGCATGTTTATTACACACTTTGCCGTGATACTGGTCGGTTCTACTTCCACACATCTTTCAGTGTCTCATTTCTAAATTACTGGCAGTAGAAAGGAGCACTGGTTAAATACGTAAGCCCACAACACAAGTGTTGGTGTAGCTGTGGCCTTGAGAGCTGTCGCTATGGGGGTCATCCGCTCACACATGCACAGTCCTCACGCAGAAGTTTGTGCACCAGAATCCTGCTATTAAACATTTTGGCCACAGAAGCCGCTGTTGCTACTGCTCAGCTAATGTTACGTTCTTTTTCTTCAAATATATATCCACATCTGTTGCGTGGACTTACTCCTTGTCGTGAAACTTTGCTGTTGGAACTTTTGAAGCATATTCTGTTACAACCCTTATAAAAGGTCCATTTAAGTCTCAGTGCAATTCAAAGATGAGTTTAGAGATGAACAGAGAGTCAAACATTTTTCAAGTGAAAAACGACATAATCCCTGTCTTGAGAGGTTACTCCCCTCGCCCCGTCCTCCCCAAACAGCAACCACCACTCCCCTCCTAAGTGGTGAAGACGCCAGTGTCAGTGTGAGAGACACTGCAGGCTCGACTGGTGGCTATTGCAGACTCGCTCTGCAGAGTTGCATCACTTAGCGCTGCTGAGACGCAAGAGAGGGAGGGAGGGAGGGAGGGCAATACTTAGACAAATAATGGGAAAAGTGTGAGGAGAGGAAAGGGTGGGAGCCCTTGTCTGACTCCCACAGTTTCTGTTTTCTACATGCCGTTTTCACCACCTACTCACTCTTGGCCATTTTTCTCGTCCTGAGGGAGGTTTTGTTCCCCTGAAAGCTGACATAAAGAGCATGCTTTAAATCAGAGCTGACATCATTTGAAACATTCACAACTCGTGAAGACTGACAGTAAATTTGCTTTTTGCCACAGTGGCAGCAAAAAACACCTAACTGCAGTGGTGGTGGTTTTGTGTTTGTGACTTGAGTTTGAGATATGACATGGTCATTAGTGTTTTGGATGATCTACTAGTCCTGCTGAAACAAAACACTTCGACTTCAATAAGCAAAGACGAACTCCTGTTTGTCTTCCTTTTTTAATGAAACTTTTGCCTCCAAGAACACAGTTTTCCCTTTTGTCTCCATCTCACCACAGTGTGTGTGGAAAGCCAAACCCCCTGCTGTTACCTCTTTGTTTCCAACCTCTCTCTCTGTTTTTACAATCGCTCTTTCTCCACGATGCAAACCACTTTGTCTTTTGTCTTTTGTCCACTACTCTTCAAACAGGTGTCCAGTTTCAGCCAATTCCAGCCACTTCTCACAAACTACCTCAGCCTTTTCAGTCAGTCTCTGAGCTTGTGCCTCCAAGTCACAAAAACAAAGCCTCCTGTCATCCTCTCTGTTGCAGCGGCATTGCATAATACCTTATAAGGATGTGGGATTGAAAGATCAAAGGATATAACCCCCAAAAAATAGGAGCTGACATCATTACTGGAGTCATATGCCGTCTTGTGTCCATGCTCCCTCTCTGTTTCTCTGCTGGCACATAAAACACTGACATTGAAGAATTCTTCAACCCCACAACCCCCAAATCCAAACTTTTATTCTCCAATCCTGCAAAAGATTTGGGAAACTTGTGATTCTATCTTGTGAATTTCACCCTTTTTCTTATTTTAAAATATTCTCTACATGAGAAGGAAGTTGTGTTGTAGATTGTGTACATAAAACAGGAAGTACGAAGGAATGCCTTCTATAAAGTGTGATACAAGTATGTGTTTCTGCTACAACAGCAAGAAAAGGAATTGAAGAAAAATGAAGGGAGGCAACTCAGAAATGCACCAGAGAGTCAAAAAAAAAAAAATTTAAAAAATGGGAGAGAAGAAAAAGGGAGTGGGAGGATCAGGGAACAGGAGAGGTAGCCTGTGCTGTGCTGGAGGACTGGGAGAGGAAAACCACAGGAAGGAGTGAGAGCGAGAGAGGAGGGAGAAGAAAATAACGGGGAGGGAGAGGCCAGATCAGGGCACCATGGAAGCAAACGTTTCCTGTGACAGGAGGAACGACTCTTAGGTGTGTGTGTGTGTGTGTGTGTGTGTGTGTGTGTGTGTGTGTGTGTGTGTGTGTGTGTGTGTGTGTGTGTGTGTGTGTGTGTGTGTGTGTGTGTGTGTGTGTGTGTGTGTGTGTGTGTGTGTGTGTGTGTGTGTGTGTGTGTGTGTGTGTGTGTGTGTGTGTGTGTGTATGTTACACCTGAGGGGGACATCAACACTCTGCATGTGTGTCTGTACTGCCTCACATATAATCGAGTAAAAACATTTATGTATTTCTACTGCATTAGAAACTGTCAAGTGGGATTTGGTGTGTGTTTGCATGTTTCCAGTGTACTAAAGGGCTCCAGTGTTCAGAAGATTGGGGACATCAGCAGCTCATGTGTGTGAATGTGAACTGATGTTTATTTGCAAACCCAGGTGTGCACATGCAGATACTGTTGTGTAAGTGCAGTAAAAAGCTGCTGTTCTCAGAATATGTGTGTGTTTGTGTTACCATCTTTGTGAGGACTTAGCTTCAGATTTCAACCATTGTAATACGGACGTTTCTCACTTGTGAGGACATTTTGCCTTGTCTTTACTACTTTAAAGGACTGTACACTTGATTTTAAAGTTAAGATTAGAGTTAGTTATTGTAGGTATAAGCGCTGGAGTTTGGCATTTAGCTGTGGCAGTTAAAGTAATGCAATCTGTTAATGAGTGGTAAACGTGCAAGTTACTGTCGCTTAGTGAAAAAACAAAACCTATTATGTGTTTAGAATAATATGCACTATATGTGTGTGCATGGATGTGTGCACACAAGTACATAATGTTTGAGTGCAAGTCTGTGAATAGTCAAAGTATGTGGCAGTAGGGGATCCATAAGAGGGTCTGGGCATGCTGCCCAATCGCAGGTCATTGAGGGAAAAAGGAGGAGGAGCTGCTGGAGGTTGGGGGCTCATGTGTTGTGTGGTTATGAGTCTTGTGCATGTCTACTGGTGTGACCCTCATCTGCGTGATCGCCTGGATACATATGGTCCTGAATGTGCGTGCCATCACAATACCTCCAAATAGCAGCATGTGTGTGTGTGTGTGTGTGTGTGTGTGTGTGTGTGTGTGTGTGTGTGTGTGTGTGTGTGTGTGTGTGTGTGTGTGTGTGTGTGTGTGTGTGTGTGTGTGTTTGTGTGTGAGAGAGAGAGAAGTCAGTGAGGTTGCAGTGGAATGTGAAACCAGTGTGGTGAGGTAGCTGGCAAGCAGGCAGGAGGACCTAAACACTGACTTCATTGTGGTTTAGCCTCTGCCTTATATTATGTCGGGGGATTGTGTCAGTGATTGTGGAAGAATTTGCGGCGACAGCCAGTTTAGAAGTTAAAGAGGTGTACATGTAGCTGGAAAGTTGCCGGTTTTAATCCAGCCAGTCAGAGTAAATTAGGAATGCTCTTACTGCCAGCTATCATTAAAGAGCCATATAGCAAGACACCCAATAGAGGCTTTGCAGTTGTGTCACAAAACTACTTGCAACCCACGTCTGGCGCCATTTAGGAGTTCCACTCTCCAGTGGACCAACTAAATACATAACTACTGTCTAGAAAAACAGATACCTGCAAATGTTTTTGTGGCGTGGGCAGAAGGTCTCAAGTGGGACTGAAAAGTATGCAAGAAAGATTTCTTTCCAAACTTTGGTTAAATTAAAAGATTTGGAGAAGTTTAGGGAAATATTTTTATTTGGCTTCTTGCTGAGAGTTAGATGAGAAAATCAAACCCACTGCCATCTGCGTACATTAAAGGTCCCATATTTGACACGTTTCTGTTTTCTGTTTTGCAGTATTGATTTCCATAAAAATATATTTTTGTCTCAATATAGTTTAACATCTCTTAAGCTTCTCTCCAGAGGTCTACCAACATCAGGTTGTTCTGTGTCTGTGCCTTTAAGGTGCATTTCATATCAATGACTCTCTTCTGATTGGTCGACTTTTCCAGCCAACCACAGATTTTCTCGATCCTGTAGTTTGTTTGTTTGTAGTTTGTTATTTTACGAGAAAATAGTTGGACAGTGGCCTGCTGAGAGCGGACATTAAACATCAGCTTTTTAAACATCACAAACGTATGGAAGTCCAAACGGCTTGTCAAAATGGCACAGATTCTGAATACAGATTGGGCGGGTTTATTCATGGACTGAACATTTTTACACTTTTACAGTATTTATACAGCCCCTGAATCTGATTTATAAGTTAAAAAAAAAAATTAAGAAATGGTAAACTGAATTTATACAATATGGGACCTTTAAGACTGGAGCTGGAGCCAGGAGGGAATAGTCTTAATGTAACTTAGTGTAAAGACTGGAAGCAGGAGGAAACAGCTCTGTTTAAAAATCTAAAACTGACAAATTTTCACTGTGACGACCCTCTAAGCAGAATCTATTTTACTTTAATGTTGCTTCTTTTCACTCTAGACACAATCAGATATGTAAAACTGATAAATTGTGATTTACTGGGAGTTATATGGTGAAACCAGTTCGTGGTGAACAACAGTTAGATGCAGATTTCATGACAAAATCTCTTCTACAAAATGAGTAAGTGTCAAACTTTTTTCCTCTAAGTGCTGTGTTAGTCTTAGAGCTTTTCCTCCAAAGTAGAAGCGTACACTGTGTCCTCACATTACAGGAAAGTTGGCTCAAAGCATAAAATATATCACATTTTTAAGGAACTGCTATTGAAACATAAAGTAATCAAAACACATAAAGTAACGGGGTAGTGCTTTGCAGTAAACAAGCTAATTCCAATCCTGTTCTTTTATGACCAGACATATATTTGACCTTTCTGTACTACAGTGTCTTATTGGCAGATCGGACAAATTGGTGGAAAATATTAGCTGTGTTGACACATACTGTATGTTAGGGTAATAATGTTGGCTTTTGATGGTGTGAAATGATAAACTGGGTATTTATTAGACTCTGAAAACAAACAGATGACTGTGGATGTGCCAGGCATCTCTCAGGTGCGAACAACGTCAGTGTGCTGTTTTAACTTTCCCAACAGCTGTCAAGCATTTTCCTGCACGTTTGGTCCACTTCACTGCACAGTTTTCCCCCTCTGGGTTCCTCCAATGAGACTTTTTTCTTTGAAGCAGATATCTGGGTCCTGAGTCATTCGTTCTAACAAGAACCCACGAATTGAGTCATGGACCGTGATAGCTTTTTGTCTCATGGCTCACCCGCAGTGTCATGCCATCCGAGGTGGAAAACTACTGTAAAATCTTGTTTAGCCCCTGAGAAACCAACCACAGAAATGTAGAGGATCACAGTAACAAACCCACATATCATAATGCCTCTCTGAGGTTTTCCCCTCAGGGGCTGAGCTACTACTAAAGTAGACAACACAGGACTGAACCCTGCTATTTTTAAATTGGCTTAATTGTCTTTGAATACATGGATGAAGACAACTCAAATTTGAAAGGAGCAGGCCAATTACTTAACATGTGCGGTTTATTGAAATGCTCTTGATGCTAGTTATTACTGATGCATCATTACTTATCACTACATTTAAGTGTAGCCTTTGCTTCTCTGCACAGTGTGGTTTACTTTCATTCATTTTTTGGTTTTGTTTGCGTAATTGTATTTCATTATTTTAAATGAATGCAGTACTAATTTACGTTGGGAGTCTGAAATTAAGTGATTTACTGCCTTGCTGTTAGTGTTGATTAGGATTGAGGACTATTACAAAATTTGGTTTATAAAAGTAACATTTGTACTGTCAACATAATTGAATGTATAGTCTGGAGAGCAGTATCATTTCAAAAGGTTGTTCCCCCTGGTTCAAGGAAATGTGAAGCTGCATATACTTTCAGCTGATGTTAAACACCCACTTTATGTGATTTATGCTGCGTTTACCACAGCAATTGCACTGGATTCATATGGCTCACTTTGTCTATAAGCAATAATTAGAATAATTAATTATTGAAATCTGGAGAGGATCCATCTGTAGCTGTGAGCTGTGCTAAACGGATCGTAATATAGTAAACAACTAAAATGATTGTTTGGCTGACTGATAAAGTGTGAAGTATATTTTAGAGTGAAGATTTAAATGCCGTCAGCTGTCACCACACTTGTTATCACACGGCTTTGCCATCATTTCAGATCTACCTGTTGCTCTTAGCACTGATGTCAGTTGTAGAGTGGTGTAAAAGTAATGCCATCTCCTGATTGGTCAGCATCTCAGAGTACCAGACCGTTCAGGAGGTTGTTTTCAATACGGACTTCGTCCCACCGTGAGGGGGAGGAAGGGACTTCCTGTAGTGGTTAACACCCACAGGAGTGTCACAAGACTGGAGTCATTTTGTTCATGTGCTTTAGAAAATCCTTAAAAACCCACATTTAATGAATTATATTTTTTAAGCTACTCATGTTTAATATTTTAATAAATAAGTTACACCTAAACCAAAAGTATTTTTTTTTTTTACTTTGGTTAGCTAAGCTAATGCTAAGCTAACCAATGGAAAAAAAGCCAATGGTAAGTTAACCCATTAGCTTAGCATTGGCATTTTACACATATCTCCATATATTTATGCTTTACAGTAAAAATGGTAAAAAATACCATTAAGATTTGAGATTATAAAAATCATATTAACACAAAATGTATTCCATAGCAGCTCAATGTCAGAATCAGTGCCTTCAAAAAAAAAAAAAAATCACTCCAAGCTATTGTCATGTCAAAATAGCTGAAAGCATTTTGTGTAAAAAAAAATAATTAAAGATCAAATAGAGCTTATAACATGGATATGGGAAGCCATTGGAATTGGTTGGTTAACCGCTTTTGTTTTTTCTTTCAGATTTGCAGCTGTAAGCAGCCACCATGCTGTCATTAGACGAGCCACTGGACCTGAAGCTTCCTTCAGGACGAACAGACGGTCCAGTGATACTTGGAAAGAGGGCCTGTCCTTCCTCGATCTGTGCCCCCCTCAGCACCACAAGACCACGGCTACAATGTACAACCTTTCCATCACCTCCCTCTTCACCAGGTAGGAGTTAGTCAGAAAAACTGAAGCGCAACATACAATATTCTCAGCAACATACAACCTGGTAATACACCCATGAGTCCGATAGAGGGTGCCATGTTAGTGCCATGTATTGCTTGAGGCATAAAAGTTCTCATGCATAACTCAGGACTTTCATGCGAATGACCTGTGTTCATGCCATGCAAAAGCAAGTCACGTAATACAAGCAAGTTATGTACATAACATCAAGTATTCAACGCACGTAACTTTACTTACGAACCTACTTTAACCCGAACCGTGATCTGTTCCACGTGATCTTTGGTGCCTTGACCACGGGTGCACTTTTTATGCCTTGGCATGGCAAAATGTGGCCCTGACACAGTGTCCTCTAGTGGACTGGAGGGTGTATAACATGCTTTGGTGTGATTTTTGCTTGCTACAGACATAAAGACAAGGTCAACTCATACAAACACATGGCATGCCGTTAATGATGCCATGTTACAGAGATTAGGTCTATTACCCTGGTAATGCAGTCATGTAATAAGTTGATTCTCTGTTCTCACATTCCCAGTAACTTAATATTATGAATCCAATGAATGGTAGCTCTTTTCGGTCCTCAAACAGACATAGATTGTCCCCAGATTTGTCAGCGGTGCTCCTAACAAGAGGAGCGTGACATTGACATGATGTGGCCTCAAAGAAAACCACAGAATGGCCTCCCGTGACAGTCATAGACAGGAAGGACTGTTTAACCCCAGACCTGACTTAGCCTAAGTGCTCAGTAATGTCTAATGTGTATATGTCATGGTCTACTCTGTGTATATTGTCATATTTGATAATGCCCTTTTGCCCTAACCTCTTGTATACTACTTGTCCTATGCAAATTACATAGTTGCTGGATGTGGGCTGTGTGTATTTCTTGATGAAGTGAGTGTTTTCACACTTTCACAGTATTTATACAGCACCCAGACCTGTTTTATTGTCAAAAAAAGAAATGGAGATTTATAAAATATGGGACCTTTAAGTCAGTTATAAGCTAACCAAGCTGTGAACCAAAGGAACTACAATTTCCCATAAATAACAAGACATTGAATCTAAAGTAAATATGTACATCTGCAGTTACTTATGTAGCGCTTTAACAAACAGGACTGGACAGGACTAAAACAAAAAATATGATAAAAACAAAAACAAACAAAATGTGAGAACATTGGTATAAGAAAAGCCTGGGAATACAAGGGATTTTTTTTAATTTTTTGTATTAATGCCAGTTGAGCTGGATAATCTATAAATTAAGATATATTGGATTAATGATCAACCGATGGAAGCCCCATTGTAACATATAGATAGATAATACGATGGGACCTAGCGTAGACCCTTGAGGCACCCCGTAATTAAAAACAGCAGTTTCAGACATCTCATCCTTAACTTTAACTCTAATCTCCCATCCAGACTCCCAGGCTTCCTCTCGAGAACGACCCGGGTCCTGCTTCACTCCTCCAGCCATGGACCTCAGCCTGTCACCTTCCTCCCGCCATGCCACTTCCCTTTCCCCATCTCCCTCTTCCCCATCCTCCCCCTCTCCTTCCTCACCTTTAGAGTCCCCTCACAGCAGCAGCAGCCCTCAGCCACATCTCTTCTCTCGGGTGAGTCCAGGCGTTTCACATCGACACCTGCACTTTTTTCAATCGGAGACATAATGTGCAATAATGTGTACATTATTTACCATCAGTTCAGATACCGCAGCTGACATTTCTTCATTTGAGAAATGGTTATAATTAGGCATACACTGTGGTAAAACTAATGCTACACAGGAACATTGTTTTATAGTCCAATTGGTCCAGCTCTAGATAAATAATTTTGACAGATTCATATTCTTTTATGCTTTCCAAAATGATCACCATTAAATAATAAAAACACACCTGCAAGCTTTTTATTTTTGTCATTTCTGAAAAATAGCTCCTATAACACAGCATGGGGCAACACTGGCATAAATAGTGCTATCCCAAGTTAAAGAAATGTTTTTCGAACGTATATACTTTCTCACAATCAGTTAGATGTTTGATAGCGCTCTCATATCTTTACAGTAAGTAATCAAGCTTTTGCAAACAGCTGGTTATCTTAGCTCAATGCAAAGATGCAAAGACTGGAAACAGGGGGAGCAGCAGACTGGTTCTATCCAATGCTAACAAAATCCCCCACCAGCACCTTTAAAGCTCACAAATGAATGTTACAAAAGATAACTAGCTGCTGGCGATTGCTATTTATCTACAGAAATATAAGTGGTATCGTCTCATCTAAGTCTCTGCAAGAAAACAAATGTTAATCAAATGTGTATCAATGTTTGGGAACATACCACTGCCCCTTATTATATTTCCTTTTGTATTTGTGCTTCACTGCTCCACTAACCTGACCCAGTCGTTTTGTTTCCATGACAAAGACACTGCCGGTTTGTGTGTTGCCCTCAAGTTAAATGGGATGTGTAAGAACACAACTCTCCCGTTTCATAAAAATGCACTTCAGGGAACACTGTCCTGTGTAGGTGTTTATCTTAATGTAATCAGCTCATCTTGTGAATAGGCACGACCGCAGTCTTCTCGGAATAATCCAACCAGGGAATTGTTGCGGCTGAATGTGCTCCGCTCTTCCTCAGCAGGCCTGAATTGAATTGGGATCCTGGGAGTGAATCTAATTTGTCGGTGCAGTGTCTGCGCACAGCACACAGACATCCAGTGACTAAATCAAATTCTAGCCATGCTTGAATGGTAAAACATCAAACACACAGCTTCTTTTGTGCGGAGCACCAAATCTCTCCTCTTGGCCCAGATTCATCGTTTAACTCAGAAAGTACCTTTTTTTCAAGTAGTCCTAAACATAAAAAGTGGACTGTGAGATGCATTCATCACATATCGTCCTCATTAGGTTCTTCAAAGATGCCTTTGAAACTGTTTAGTAAGACTTCTGTCGATGACAACTTAGTCAGCTCAGCAGTGCACATTTCTGTTGTAAGGCTGAACAAAGGCTCAATAAATACCGATCAAGTTATTATTATTTTTTAGCAAAGACTGTAGTATTGAGTCAAGCTGTAGCATTTCAACTATTTTTATAATACTAAACCGATTTATCGTTCAGATAGACCTCAAGGTACACACAACAAATTAATAATATTTTGAGAGTACAGACAGTGGAGTAACAACTATATTAGTATATACTTTGCTTCTATCTGATTTCCTCCTACAAGTCAGTTTTCTTTTCAGTCAAGTCAAAGCTGAGATTCTACAAGGTTCTCAGTATTAGATCCTCTTCTGTCCTCACTATTCAGGTTTTAGATATCGACATTGCTGCTTCAGAATCAAAGGTCAGAGGGGGATATGAACAGTTTGCCCCACTTTGTTTCTCATAGTTGCTCTACAATAATGTGAAATGATGGTGGTATTAGTGTGTCTTACTGTGACTGTTCTCTCCATCCTCCTCTCTTTCAGGACGCAGCTCATCATCGATGTGTGGAAGGCGGAGCTTATCCGTTTTATCTCCCGATCAGAAGCCCATCGAGGGGCTACAGCTTTCCCTCCTCCATGTTCATTGGACAGAATAGAGAGAAGCCAGTTTCTCCAGAGCCCTCGCTGGATGGTCAGCTGGCCTGCCGGTGGATGAAGGTACATTTAATGATGAATATTCTATATTTCGTTTAATATTCTACAAAATGAAATCACAGCAAAAGTTGCACTTTGCTGCAGGCTATATAAAGTTTGCTTTACATTAATTTGTCACAAAAGATCAATAAAAAGTCTCTGTGCAGCACAAGTCAGATAACATAAAATAAATTTCTGCTACCAGAAAATCAGATTGTTCAATGTAAAAGATTGCAATTCTCACTCTGACCACTAAGTAGTGCTGAGAACCAAATATATAAACACAGCTGAAGGCTGAAAGAGGATGAAGAGGATGAAAAAGGTTCTGCAGTAATTGTTAGAATTCACTCTTAAATAATAATTGTTATCATTTATCAAGCTAAAACAACAACAACAACAAAATGCTTTTTTTTCTGCATGACATGTAAACATTGTTTTCCTCTGGTTTATATCACTGTAAACTGATTATCTTTGGGTTTTAAATTGTCGGTTGACTAAAAAAATATTTAAGAACTAAAAATGTAATTGATCAAACGTGTCTCAAGAATATAAGACATACCTTATGTAAGAAAAGTTTCAATACTTTGCATATATAGTGACACTAAGCAATAAGGTTCCTTAGATTTGAATGGATTTGGGTAAAACGGATTTGATCCTCTTTGGAACGAAGAAGACTTCTTCGAGGACAAACAGACTTTTGGGAGGTCCTGAAGTTGTAACTAAGATCTGTGTCTTAAATTTAAGAGTGACTCTGGACACGTGACTCTTCTGTTGCTTTTATACATTATGTACAGTGGTGTGAAAAAGTGTTTGACCCCTTCCTGATTTCCAATTTTTTTGCATGTCTGTCATCCTTAAATGTTTCAGATCGTCAAACAAATTTAAATATTAGTCAAAGATAACACAAGTAAACACAAAATGCAGTTTTTAAATGAAGGTTTTTATTATTAAGGGAGAAAAAAAAATCCAAATCCACATGGTCCTGTGTGAAAAAGTGTTTGCCCCCCTCCTTTTAAAACATAACTTAACTGTGGTTTATCACCTGAGTTCAATTTCTCCAGCCACACCCAGGCCTGATTACTGCCACACCTGTTCTCAATCAAGAAATCACTTCAATAGGACCTGCCTGACAAAGTGAAGTAGACCAAAAGATCCTCAACAGCTAGACATCATGCAGAGATCCAAAGAAATTCAGGAACAAATTAGAAAGAAAGTAATTGAGATCTATCAGTCTGGAAAAGGTTCTAAAGCCATTTCTAAAGCTTTGGGACTCCAGAGAACCACAGTGAGAACCATGATCCACAAATGGAGAAAACATGGAGCAGTGGTGAACCTTCCCAGGAGAGGCCGGCCGACCAAAATTACCCCGAGAGCGCAACGACGACTCATCCAAGAGGTCACAAAAGACCCCACGACAACATCTAAAGAACTGCAGGCCTCACTTGCCTCAGTTAAGGTCAGTGTTCATGACTCCACCATAAGAAAGAGACTGGGAAAAAATGGCTGCATGGCAGAGTTCCAAGACAAAAACCACCGCTGAGCAAAAAGAACATTAAGGCTCGTCTCATTTTTGCCAGGGCCATGTGGGTTTTGATTTTTTTTCTCCCTTAATAATAAAAACCTTCATTTAAAAACTGCATTTTGTGTTTACTTGTGTTATCTTTGACTAATATTTAAATTTGTTTGATGATCTGAGACATTTAAATGTGACAAACATGCAAAAAAAATTAGAAATCAGTAAGGGGGCAAACCCCCCCCCCCCCACTGTATTATCTAAATGTGTTTCGCAGAATGATATATTTAGACACTTTTCATTTTGTCATTGATACAGCATTATTGTGATCAGGCCTGCTCTGCTCACCGTTTGATAGCAAAATTTAATAACGTAATCCAAATGACGCAAACTAGCATTATACCATATTTATTATTATGTTGGTTGTGAGGAACTTTTAGATGTAGGACTGCTGCCGGCTCACTTTTAGAGTAGAACAATTGAAGCTGCCTTTATGTTATTATCAATGGGCCAGTATGTCACAGATAACACTGGTACGTCCTCATCATCACTGGTTTCGCTCTCTCTCTCTCTCTCTCTCTCTCTCTCTCTCTCTCTCTCTCTCTCTCTCTCTCTCTCTCTGTCCTCCAGTGCCACCTGCTGTTCGACTCCCTGCAGGACTTGGTGGATCATATCAACGACTTCCACGTCAAGCCTGAGAAGGATTCTGGGTACTGCTGCCAGTGGGAGGGCTGCGCTCGGAACGGGAGGGGCTTCAACGCCAGGTAGTGTACACACACACACACACACACACACACACACACACACACACACACACACACACACACACACACACACACACACAATGAAATGTCAAGACATCCTGAGAATGAGGCAGTCAAATGCGGATGTCCTGTTGGGCGGAGCAGGTGTGAAGTGACTCTTTTGTGTACACAAGTCAAGTACTGACTGGCTCAGGCTGCCTTTGAATGAACTATTCATCTTTTTCTTGGGAAATTGTTGCGTAATGAAAACATAGTTGAGCCTGCAGCGTAGGGATCGACCGATTATCGGCCTGGCCGATATTTAGCATTTTTCCGATTATCTATATTTTTTTTTATTCAATCGGCGATTTTTAAAAAAAACCAAAAAAAAACGCTGCTTTGGCTCTGAAGCAGCATCTCAGTCTGCAGTCACCACTCTGTGGTGTGTGAGCAATGTCCCACCCACAACTTTATCTGATTGGTTACATCTTATGAGTAATGGTCAATCAGCGCTGAGAACGTCTCTGCTACGGAAGAAGCTCACTTTGCTTCAGTGGCAAAGATTGAGAAGTCATCAGCTCCTGTCTCCTGTCTTAACTTTGAAACAGTCCTCTGAGCTGCTGATGACTTCTCAATCTTTGCCACTTTGAACCAGAAATTCATAACTAATTCCTAAGTCATACATTAAATCCTTATAATCAGTAATTAAATATTTCTTAATTTGTACCCATATTATAAAGTGTAACTGTTTGTACAGGTGCACCACTGAGTTTGTCCATTTTTTTAGGTTAAGTTTAAATCCTATAAAGTGTACACAATATGGAGGTCCAAAAAAACAGCTTTTATAATAGAATAAGAACTGTATGGTCCGTCAGGGTGCAAAATTGTTTTTGTCTAATCGTATACAAGAAACAACATCGTAAACAAAAGACAAGCAGTCAATGACACCAAAACGTGGACAGGCTCAGTTTATGTCATCGTCTGTGGCTCTGATCTCATGTCTGTGAAGATTCTCTGTTATTCAGGTTGTGGTCAATGGAAGTGTTATCCAAAGGATCACTTTGCAGAGTTAATGGTGTTGATGGCCAAAGGATAACACGCTGTGTTTCAAATAGCCTACTTAATAACACTCACTATTTTGAGTGTAGCTGCAGTATAGCTGCATGATTTGCTGCCGCATCAGTTGCGAGCATTGAAAAATGATCTTGTGTTTTACAAGTGTTCAAAATGCAATAGAAGATCAGTAAATTTGCAAAGGGAAAGTCCCACTGACGGAAAACATTTGTTTAACAAAAGACCACCTATTCACAGGAGCCAGTGAAACCGTAACCTCAGAGTCTGTTGCTGCCTAGACTTTCACTGTATTACATTATAAAACCACAGCAGTAATTAGGTAAGAGTTAAGTAAGGCTCCAACTTGAAGGCGAACAGGTGGATGGTAGCCTTTATGTTGACACACATTTATGTCAGCGGCTGCGCTAATTTGTGAATCTTTGATGTGTTACGTTTTATAGGTATAAAATGCTGATTCACATCCGCACACACACCAATGAGAAGCCGCACCATTGCCCCACCTGTAACAAGAGCTTCTCACGTCTGGAGAACCTGAAGATACACACTCGCTCGCACACAGGTGAGTTCACGGTTCAAACGTACACCAAGGCAGCTTAAAGTGTGCTGATATTCTATATTTGTCTCATTGTCAGTCATTTATAATATTAAGACCAACAATGAGTGTTGTCTGTGTATCTAAAGCCTGATACAACTTCATCCTCTGCCACGGACCTCTAGTCTTGTCAAAAACTATTAAAAACACACCACTGAGCCGCATTAATGAACAGTGACATGTTCCTTCATTACAGTGAACATGAGCACTGTAGTTCATTTTTTTCCGCAGCATTTTGCTGTTGTGAACACTGACTAGAAATCTGCAACCTGAAATAGTCCACAGTTAATACACTAACTAACTTTGGTTTGCTCAAATTATTGGCTCAGTAGTTTTAAGGTATTTGAATGGGCCTTTTTTTGGAGCAAATAGCAGCTTACGAGGCAAACATTTTTAAAACAAATTCCAGTGTTGCTTGGTATTTATTAGTTTTTTTTGGCCACTTGGGTGCAATAGACATACGTTGTGGACATAACATTAACTATTTAGTATGAGAAACTGTTTCTTATTTACACACCCAACTGTAGAGTAAAATGATCATTCAGTCAGAGTTGTCTTTGTGTTGCTGTGGCAACTGTAAGTGTCTGAAACTGAGCTGTAGTCTGGACTTGAATAATTAAATGATGCTGTGTTGACTTTAAAAGGTAAAAATGACGTGAAACTTGTTACTTCCAGTTCACGGAGAAGGTCATCCAAGTATTACAATTTTCCACAGACTGACGGCAATAGATTTGACGATTTTAAAGTGATATATCATACCATTACCATTTACATTATTTTTATTGTTATCTTTATTAAGATTTGTTGCTATCCCTACAACCTATTTATATGACTAGTGTCATAAATGTCAAAGTTTTAAATCACGTCTTCTGTCTTTCGTTCATATATTATGCACATTGGTGTGTTAACAGTAAACATACAGGATGCAAGAAGTGGGGAAGAGGAAGCAGAGAGTGTCTGTATTCCTATATAATAGAAAAAGTGAAAAAAAAAAAAAGTTACAGCAGGCAGAAAAAAATGCAGGTTTCTCCGAACTGACAAATCATTCATATTTTATGGTAACCGAGCGTCTTCAGATAAGCATTGTTCTGCTCTCCTTACTGTGAATCCTCTAATTAAAAAAAAGAGGAACAGAAAATGTTCTCTCAGAAACATGTTTCTTTACCTTTTACTTTTTAGTTTGTGTATCATATTGCTATCAAGGCGAGCAGCTCGTTACTGATACCAGAAAAGTTGTATTTTTCGCATTAAGGCCAGCGTTGCAACACGAAACGGGATCTGGTCTCACGGCCATGAAGGAATGAGGTGGTGAGCTGCTGTTTTGCCTCTTTGAATTTTTGAAAGCAGCTCTTATCTGCTGCTTGTGACATGCCAAACCACAGTGACCATTATTTTACTGACTGATCTGAAAGTCAGTTTCTTCTGCAACCATTTGTTCCTGTCTGTGTTTAACAGTAACTGTCATGTTTTGTAATTTTTGATTGATTTATGAAAGCCAATCTATTTTTGTAAAAAGGAGACCTCTAATTTCCCCATTTGTTGGTAGATCACTCAGCCTGCGAAAACTCTTGTGTAATGTCTTTAGAAAATGAGGGCAGTCCAGAAGACACACACTTTGAGAAAATAACCTCCTAATGATTCTCTCACATTTCCATCCATAAAGCCTGCATCACACACTGGTGGCATGGAGTTGGAAAGTAGTAGGGAATTTATTCAGGTGGTCTTCCAAAAAGTTGCATTATGGGAAGTGTAGGAGGATCTAACTCTTTTGGAGCTTGACCGACAGGGAATAAAGCCCACATTTTGACCACTTAAAAATCCTATCTTTTCTATTTTTTCTATTCCTATTTATTTTTCTCCTGACGGTGTGGAAACCTTGTCTGCATTAAGATTTGCTCAGCCACTCTGAAGGATGGATTAGAGACCAGTGGTTCCTTTCTTTGTGCTGCTGTCTCTTCCTCACACCTGTTTCTCTCTTCCTCCAGGAGAAAAGCCCTACATCTGCCCATATGAAGGCTGCAGCAAACGCTACTCCAACTCCAGCGACCGCTTCAAGCACACTCGCACCCACTACGTTGACAAGCCCTACTACTGCAAGATGGCAGGCTGCCTCAAGCGTTATACGGATCCCAGCTCACTACGCAAACACATCAAGGCTCACGGGCACTTTGTTGCCCAGGAGCAAGGCAGTTCGGGCAGGCTGGGGATGGGGCTGGGCCTCCCGGGGCACCACAGTGCCACTGAACTGCCCACTGTAGGCGGGGCTCATGTCATCATCCCCGGGGCTACTGCAGCTCTCCTTGGGGGCCTCGGGACCTCGTTGCCGCTCTCTGCTTTCTGCCATGCCAGAGCCCTGGGCCACCACGGGGCTCCGCTCTTCTCCATAGGCGGAGCAGGAGGCGGTGGCATGGGGCCACTCTGCCTTTCAGACTCCCCGCTGTTACACTTCGGGCTATCAGCCGCATCGATGTTGGGACTGGGAGCTCTTGGAGGTCTGGGGCGGGTGGCAGGGAAGGAGCCAGAGGACGAGGAGGAAGAGGAGGAAGGAGAGGAGGGGGAAGTGCTGAACCTGTCTGCAGGTGTGGGGCCCAGACGCAGTGACCCTTTGTCCTGGGTGATTGTTCCCTCGAGGGCGCTCCTCCTCAAACCGGCTGTCGTCAGCTAGAATGTGCGCTCAGCAAAACACAGTGTTTCTGTGTCTGCAGTAGCGTCCAGGTGTGACACACTGTCCATGCATGATGGTAGGGAGAGTCTGTGTGTGTCTGTGTGTGTGTGTGTGTGCGTGTGTGTGAGGGAACAAGGAAGGGGAAGCCACCTTCAGAGCCATAAAAAAACAATTCAGTCATTCCAGTGCAATAACAGCTGAAGACAGACTGACTACCAAAGCCTTTGTGAAGACCTAAACAAAGTTTTTAAGTCGTGGGTTTTTGCTCTATGCATGTTTCAGCTGTCTTAAAGTGTAAAAGGTCAAGTCACCCATATCTCAAAGGAAAAAAACAACAACACCCCAAGTGGTATCTAGCAATGCAGATCCAATTTTATCTGCTGACATTGTAACTGAACTATATCACAATGAGATTGTCAAATACGATTTCTAGCCACGCTAAGGATCGCAGTACTGTTTGGTCAATCCAGATTGAAATATCTAAGCAACTATAAAATGGATTGCCATGAAATGTTGCACAGGTGTTCCAGGTCCAGAGGACGAATCACACTACGAGTATCCAATGCTAACATTGCTTGATTAAAATAGTTACCGAGGTAAAGCTCTGTGCTTGCTAACCCTCCACATGTTATCATTGTCATTTTGAGCATGTTAGCATGTTGATGTTGATGCATTTAGCTCAAAGCACTGTTTTGCATGGTTTTCCAACAATGGGGTTAGACTTGTTGCAGTGTTGTAAGCTTTAAACACATTTAATTTCACTCAAATGGGAGACTAAAACACGTGTGTGCGTGACTAGATACCGCACATGATGGGATATATGTGTGATTTGGTTGAACTGACCCTTTAATATGCCTGGAGTCGTCCATCTCCCACTTTACAAACACTTTCCAGCAGACAATCGCCTGTATTCGATTTACCAAACCGGGTCGTGAAGAAAGAGCAGGTGCACTGACCATCCAGTAGGTTTAAGCTCGACAACCCCCACTGACTGCTTCCACCGCCCCGGACTTTTCACACATTTTAACAAAGAGGGAGGGCAAGCAGGACTATGGGGAGCATTAGTAAATACAGTCTATACACAGTAATTTAATGTAATAAACATAAAAACACACTTTGAAGTCTTGGCTAGCATCTCCCTTTGGTACCTCCCATCTATATTTTTCCCTTCAGTCAAAGTAATTCTATTTGTGCAATGCAGAGTTGAAAATTATTTCAAAATTTGGTACTATCTCCCATAAAATGATGGCAGATGTTCAAAACCATTTTGGGATATTTGAATGCAAGTGTTTACAAAATATTCACCTTTGAAAAGATAATTGTGTGTGTTTGAAAAAGATTTTGCACAGCCAGCTGGACAGAATGGGTTTTAAAGAAACTTAGAAGTAAAACCTTTGATTTCTTTTCTGTGGATTTAATCTATTGCACCAACTGCTCTGTGCTGTGTATGCACCTGAGATGAACCCTGGCCAGTTTAATTTCCAAGCCTTTAGCAAACAAAATAATTAGCCCCATCGAGGCCTCCACATGATAATTTACAAGGCAGTTAACTCCCAGATTTACAAGTCAAACAGTGATCTCATGTGGCTCGGTCTGTTTGAGCCGAGGGAGAGACCTTACAACACCACACAGAGCCGTGTGCTTGACCATGTGATTTTTCAAGTCACACAAAGAAAGAAAAGAAAAACTGTGTTGACGCAACTGAATGTAGTTTTGAGGCGAACTCCTTTTGCTTGCAGTAAATCTTTGCTTTTTCCTTGCGCTAACAATCATTCCAAGACAATGGTCTAGACAGGATCAGCCCTGCCTTTTCAATAGCTGATGAAAACCTTCAAGTAGGCACAAGGTAGACAAAGGTGTGTATTAGGCCATAATGAGTACACATTTGCTTCAGATGAATGTCAAGACGCAAGAAGGTACATAAGAAGAACTGATAGTTAAAAAGCACTCTCTCGAGTATTTGTGAGGGGGAAATGTTTGACAATGGCCACGTGTGGCCAGTATCTGTGTTGATTTATCTTGTATTCTTGTTTGCACATTGATTTATCCTAATCAGTATTTCAAAAGTGTCCAAGTGCCTTGTGTTTCCACTGAAATATATTACACAGTGTATGAAAACTATTTACGCAGATGTAAAGTGTATAAATGTACTTTTCATTACATTTTTTTTTAAAAACTTTAGAAATTTGCAATAACTTGACAACAGATGTGATTTGTACATCAGGGCCACTGCAACACTTTCCACAGACATCACCAGTGTTGATGACTATGACAATGACTCTATGTCAATAAACACAACCACATGAAAGTAAGTCTGTGTGTTCCATCTCTCATATCAGCGTGTGTTCCTTTTTGTTCAGCCTGGTATCACATTAAAGCATTTTTAGACACCAGGAAGTCTGCCAGAGGAAAAACTGTGTTCGTGTCACGCTTTGCTAGATGTGAAGAGTAGACGCATGAATGACCAGTGCCAAAGAAACAGGTCGTGACGAAGGTTGTGATAAAGGACAAAGAGTGAAAAAGCTTACATAGGGAGCAGGTTGGGGGTGGTTGGCCGAAACAAACTTTTACCCGCGAGATCTGTGTCGAGTCAACATTGATTTCTATTAGGTTACGTAAGTAAATTATTTACATAATGTAAGGTATTTAACTTACATGTAAGATTACTTCAGTAAAATGACCCAAAACATGAGATTTTCCTCACACTAATCGAGTAGTTTTGGTTCCTAAATCTAACCAAATTACAGCTGTTTCCTATTTAACCCTGACATTTTCCTAAACCTAACCACTTGTTTTTTTGGGGCTTCAACCTAAGACACCTTTCTGGGAAAAGGAACGCAACACTGACGGGGGTCAGTGACACACTATAACGTGATGTTGGGTTGTTGTGTCAGTGTGTGGGGGAAGTTTTCATCACTTTTGGTTCTATTTTATTGCCTTTAGAAGTCTGGAAAAATCACAATAGGCATAAGAAACATTTGTAGCAATTGGGCGTCATATTTTTATGTGCTCGTCTGTAATTTGACTCATTTGTTTTGTCTTGTTCTCACTGGCTTCACTGTCAGTTGGAGTTTTGTTTCTGCTAATTCACTTTCATGAGAGTTAAATGAGAAGATTAATACCACCATCCTATATGTCAGTTAAATGGAGGTGAACATGAGTTTAATAAAAGTAAAACATGTTTAACATGAACAGTAGAAGAAACCTGATCGAAGTCCTCACCCAGAATCTTTGCACAGAGAATATAATTACCCTTCAGGGTTTTGTAATATTTGATATGCAACACTTCCTGCTTCCTTCTTCAGTTTGGGGGTTGGGATGGCAGCAGCAGCAGAGCAGCAGCATATCAGGGAAGCTGAAGAGATAAGTCCTTAAAATCTTTGTTTTTATAGATCTTCACTGATACAAATCAAAATGAATAACTCACAACATGCCAAAAATGTATTATTATATAGCCATGGAGTAAGTTATTTGTACAGACAGACACACACCCATAAAAGAAAAAAAAAGCTGTACCTATTTATTACATGACCTTGAAGCCAATTAAAAGAGAATGATTTGGTTGCCTGTGTCATGATGTAAAGTAAAATCTGTGAATGTGGGTGAGATTAAGTCAATTAATCTTTTAACTAATGTCAGGATCCCTGTCTGACCGTGTGTTTTAACCTCTGTTTGTTGTTGTATGCCATGTGCTCGGTGTTTTATTCTGTTTCTCCACTTCCTGACTGATAGGAGCTCTAAAGCATTGTACTTTGTACTCATAAGATGTGACTGTTCACGAAATCAAAATAGAAATCAAAACAAACATCAAATCAAAATAGAGGTTTTAAGGTTTATAATAAAATACCAGAATAACGAGATGCAAACTGTACAAGAACAATACAACTGTTAACCACAATTTAGAATTTGAGCAATTAGTTTCAAGGAGAATTTTTTAGATGCTATAGTCAAACCCTGCTTTGGCACTTGTACATCACCTATGATGTTAATGGTCGTGATATTAAGTCCAAGTGGGTGATAGTTTCCATTCATGGTTTAGTCGTGAATTTGGTATTGTTTACATATTGGGAGGATTTACGTGTATTCATTAGCTAGAATGGACAGTTACAATTATCAGTATCATCCTCCATCCAAGAAACCAAACTATTCCAATTGAACAATTTGTAATCAGCTTTACTGAGCTAGAGAAGCGATTAAAGAACGCACACTTTGTGGCCTATACTGACATATTAAATAGTGACGTACATAAATCTCTCATACATAAACAAGCACCTGTCTAATGGATTTATTAGCTTGCTATATTAGGCGGAATATATAGATATATTTAACTCCCTAGGTTATTGGGGTGGCTCTGTTGATCAGTGTCTTGTAGCACCTTAACTTACTCTGACCTGGCGAATAGTGAATAGTGCTACTGAATAGTGCACCATTTACAGTCATTATTGTTTTTGTTTTTTGTTTTTTTAAGTGTTGCTTTGTTAAGCAACATAATTGTCCTGTAGTGACCACTAAGGATGAGGTGTGAACTTTACACCTATTAGCCTACTTTTGGTGACTGTTGTGCCACTTTAACTGATTCTTTGGCATAGATTACTCACACCCAGCGTCCCTCATCCTGAAACAGGGAAATACAAGGTTATAGTTATCAACAGGGCATCTGTCAGCAGCTCACTCAAAGGTGACGCAGGTGGCATGGTGTCGTTGAAGTTTGAAATATTTGGTTTCTTCTGGCGGAGGGGTGAGTTCATGGCTTTAGGTGAGACTGTCAAAGTTCTGTTCTTCAGTCCGATCAGGAACATTCTTCTTGAGTCTCATCACATCAAAGTCCCGCTCCTTAGTCTGGAGAGAGATATATGCCCCACTGTCTGTCAAAAAGTGTTTTATGACTTGATTGAATGATTTATGACCCCCTAAGCCCCGCCCCCTTTTATGACTTTCTCCAATCAGGTACCCCCTTTGATCTTGGCAGGTGTGGTAAGGTATGGTATGGTATTTACTTTATTAATCCCCGAGGTGTACTTTGATGAATGATTTATGACGTGTAATAAACTGTAATTACCGTGGGAAAGTAAGGAAGGATTTTTTTTTTATCCATAGATCTTAATGAATTAAGCAGTGTAATAAAAAGTAGTTAATTACCGTTGGAAAAGAAGGAAGTGAGGTGAGGACGTCCTATTTAATGTTTCCTTGAGTAACAAGATTTCTAATCAAACTGAAAAACAAGCACCAGCCAGCTACGCACCATGTCTTTACTTCCTATGTTAGCGGTCACAGAGTGCTGCACCTGTTACCTGTTCTTCTGCTCTTTTCACTTTCTGCTGAAGAGGTTTACTTCTTGTGGCCATTGTACATCGTGGAAGGATGAACAGCTGAGCAACAGCAATATTTAAAGATACACTAAGATGATATATTATTTTTGTATATTTTGTGTCATGGCCCGGTTTCTTGGCTGTTAGAAAAATTACTCAGAGGCTGGATTCAAAATCAAACATTTCGGACATTTATTCTTGCAAGAAGGAGCAAATACATGTACACTCAAAGAAGGGTGTCCAGCATTGCTCAACGTCACTCCTCCGCAGGACAGCTTTTACACAGTTTTACAAACAGTTGACAGTCACTCCCACCTTCTCTCATATTTCTGGTTAGCTAGTATTGAGTTCGGTTGTAGGTCACAAGATAAAGACACAGAGACGCCGGAAATGAGACAATGGAAACATCCTTGAGCAACAGGTAGATACAGTAAGTACATCTTATTTTTTGCCATCATTGGCAAAGACAAAGCACACCAGGGATTTAACAACATTTTTTTTTTTTTTTATCAAACTTAACAAAAGACGCACATGGGGCGAGGCAGACAGGAGCTGATGACTAAACAGGTTGTTCCCTTCTGCTGATAGATTGTATCCCAAATATTTTACAATCGTTCTCCACAACTGTAACTTATTTTTGCCAACTTTGTGGCCTCGTTCTGCTAAAAAGTGGAGTAATGCAAGTGTGTCTATTTTGCACTGACGTTGTGTTTCTGAACAGAGTAAAATGTCGTCCACGTACAGTAAAATCTGGCTGCCTCCTGGAGGTTCAAATTTGGCCAGATTTCCTGCCATGGGCTGGGAGAATAGTGTGGGGCTCTCGCAGTCTCCCTTTTTTTTCATTTTGAAATGCAACCCAAAACTGATCTTCTCTCTGCAGTGGTATCAAGAAAAATGCATTTTCCAGGTCTATGACTGAGAAATATTTACTTTCTGGGCTTCTATCATTTAACAACACGTGGGCCGGGCACTTTAGGTGCTCTGGGTACAACTACTTCTTTTACCACCTGCAAATCTTGCACTATCCTCCATCCTGTAGATGGCGCTACCTTTTTAACTGTAAATAAAGGTATGTTACATGGTGAATCTGGACATTCTCATATTACGCCTGATTTGAGCAGAGCCGTTATTATAGGTTCAATGCCTTCTGCTGCTTCTTTTTTAATGGGGTATTGTTGTTGGTCAGGTCGGTATGTACTCTTGGGTGTGATTTAACTGGGGCTACTCCTTTCATCAGGCCCACATCAGCGGGTCCTGTTGACCACAGTGACTCAGGGATATTTTTTGCATATCTTCTTCCTCTACAGTGTCTCAGTGCTGTCTTTCTCTGCCGGTCATGTGTAAATTGACTGGGCAGACCCGCGACAAGACAAATTGATGTCTCGCCCGTCTCCCTGTTGCTGGGTCTATGACTCGTATCTCTGTGCATAGTGGTTCTGCATATACTTCTCCGTTTGCTGCTCTTACCCTGATCTGTTCTCGTGCCAATTTCTATAATCTTGGGTCCTCATCACTCCTAATAAGTGAAAAATATGCTCCTAAATTGCACAATAAGGTTACTTCAATATCTTCTATCAGTAGAGTCACAAAGGGTTTATCTTATTCTGTGAATAGGATTTCAACTGTACTGATCTCTAACACATCACTGTTCTCCTCATCTTTTGTTTCTAGTTGGGTCTGTGTCCGTGTCTGCCAATCATGTGAATGTGTGTGTGTGTGTGTGTGTGTGTGTGTGTGTGTGTGTGTGTGTGTGTGTGTGTGTGTTTCTGCATGACCTGATCCGGGCATGGTTACGGAAGCAGACAGGTTCAGCATGACTATGCTGAATTCTGAATTCAAAACCATTTCCTCCTCCTCCTCCTCCTCTTCCCCCGCCCCTCTCGTCTCTCCGCTGCCTGCAGTCTCTTGCCCAGTGTCCCTTTTTGGTGTATGAAGCATCTAAAACCATACTTCAGTAGAAATACAAATATCTTACCAGAAAATGTCTTTGGTAGGTAGGTAGGTAGGTAGGTAGGTATTTACTTTATTAATCCCGAGGGGAAATGTTTTCGCTACAGCAGCATCCAGAAGCAATAAGATAATAATAGAAATAATAGAATAAAATAATAGAATAGAATAATAGAAAAGCAATAAAATAGCAGTAAATAGCAGTAAAAAATATAAAATATAAAATGCACAGCATATACAGTACATTATATATATTATATACAAACAAACCAAGAAACACAGTCAACATATATATATATATATATATATATATATATATATATATATATACAGTACAGTATATATCTATATATGTTATATACAAACAAACCAAGAAACACAGTCAACATATATATATATGTATATATATATATACAGTACAGTATATATATCTATATATATTATATACAAACAAACCAAGAAACACAGACAACAGTGTTATTGTTGTGTGATGGATTTTGCCAGAGGTGAGTTATTGTACAGTCTAATTGCAGTGGGCAGGAATGATCTCCTGTATCTGTCCTTGTGACAGCGGAGCTGGAGGAGTCTTTTAGAGAAAGTGCTCCTCTGTCCCTGCAGCAGGTGGTTGAGAGGGTGGACAGGATTATCCAATATGGACAATAGTTTGTTCAGCGTCCTCCTCTCCACCACCGTTTCCAGACTATCTAGTTTGTAGCCGATGATGGAGCCGGCCTTCTTAACCAGCTTGTTGAGTTTGTTGGTGTCACCGGCTCCAATGCTGCTCCCCCAGCAGACCCCAGCGAAGTACAGTTCACTGGCCACAACAGACTGGTAGAACATCTCCAACATCTCGCTGCACACATTGAAGGATCGAAGTTTCCTCAAGAAAAAGAGTCGACTCATCCCCTTCTTGTAGACAGCGTTGATGTTGGTCTTCCAGTTCAGTCTGTTGTCATGGAGACACCAGGTACTTGTACTCCTCAACCATGTCCATCTCCTCTCCCAGAACTCTCAGCGGTTGTGGAGCCGTCGCCTTCCTCCTGAAGTCGACCACCATCTCTTTGGTCTTGGCCACGTTCAGGAGCAGGTGATTTCTTCCCGCCCACTCCACAAAGTCCTCCACTACTGCCCTGTACTCATCCTCCCGTCCGTCCCTTATACATCCTACCACTGCAGAGTCATCAGAGAACTTTTCTGCAGATGGCAGGACTCTGAGTTGTACTGGAATGCTTAGTCTGTAGTTTAGCCACTGTGGAGTAGATGGTGTCCACTGCTGCCTCTACGTCAGCTGATGGAGGAACGTACACAGCGATAACAATGGCGGACGTGAACTTCCTCGGTAAATAGTAAGGGCGCATCCCCACGGCTAGCAGTTCAATGTCCGGGCTACAGAAACGTTCCTTCACACACACGTGGTCGGGATTGCACCACCTCTCGTTCACATAGACTGCAATCCCTCCACCTTTCTTCTTGCCGCTCCGAACAACGTCTCTGTCCGCCCGAACAGTCCTGAAGCCGGGTACGGCCGCGCTGTGGTCCGGGAGATGTGAGTGCAGCCACGTCTCGGTGAAACACGTGATGCTGCACTCCCGGTACTCCCTCTGGGTCTTTACCAGCGCGCCGAGCTCGTCCGTCTTGTTGGCCAACGACCTCACGTTCCCCATTAAGATCTCCGGTACCGATGGTTTATATTTCCTCCTTTCCGCCTTCAGCTTGGCTCCAGCTCTGCAACCCCGCCGTCTTCTCCGAAGTTCAACGGGGATCTCAGGCCTCGCTCCGGGCAGCAGCAGTAGAGGGCTACTCAGCGCGATCAGCTGATCACAAGAGTAAACAATAACAGAGCCCCCAGCCAGAAACGTGGAAAAATTACGGTCCATTACGGATCGTTAACTTAACACACGAGAGAAAGAAAAAAAAACAACAACTCCGAAGAGGAGAAAGGCTTAAAAAATACTAATAACAACACACTCGGGGAGGGGAGCTGCCGCAACAGGCTGCCACTAGCGCGGTGCCATCTTAGGATCTTGGTAAGAGTTGAAGCCACCTATTAGGAATTACTTGCGCAAAAGTCTGACAGCCTGTTAGGTGATATTTATTGTTAAGTATCAAAAGTATTGTTTTTTTTTTTTAAATATTAAATACTCAGGTACAGAAAATAAAATGAAATGTTGTTCTTCAAAAGATGGTCAGAATTTTGAGAATTACAAGGTATATTTAAGAAGTATCCACTATGCAGTAAATGCTCCCTGTAAGTAAACATATATGCCGTTTTGGATTATTATTGTCGAAGTCTCTGCTGCCAGTATACTTGTCGATGTTTGTGATTGGACAGAAGCTGAAAACTCCGCCCCTTTACTATGAAGGCACTATGTAGCTGGACTGAGAAACTCAATTAGCATTTGGCCAACTAAATGCCAAACATCTTACAATCAAGTCTAGAAATATGATGACTCCTTATGACAGTCCATTGTCACGGGTAACAGTAATCCTCTAGGATTCAAATGTACTTGATCAAACTTAATACAGAACGCACTCGTCATGGAGCTCTCGGGGATAGTCGTTTCATTGGGGGGAAAAAACAACACTTTTACAATAGTAACATCACAACAATGTAATAAGAAACACATCAGAATAATAAACCTTTTTCTTTGTCACATATCATGCAACTACCTACAGTCTTACTCACATCAAAAAGTGAATTGTCTGCAATAAACTCCACCAGAGATTTTAGGGAACTGACGTCATTTTAATATTTTGGATGCAAACATATAAAGTGACTAGCAGATATGTCAATAGAGGAGTGGACAATTGGTCTTGGTGGACGTCTGTGCACCTTATTATACTTTCAGAAGATGAGTTTTAACTAGAGATGACATTGAAAATATTTGATATGTGTGATCAGCTTGTTAAACACAATAATAGAGGAAATCAAACTCTCCACAGTCACATGCTGCATTTTTTTTCTCGAGTCTGTTCCCGTCATGTTCACATGGGGACTTCCATTTAGCAATGAAGTGTGGTAGAAAGTCTTCGCCGCGGCCTAACTGACCTGGTCCATTCACCGCTCGTAGTATTCCAAATCAAACACAGCCTTCGGAGTCCGATGCAATGTAGATTTATTGAAAATCAAGGGTCTCAATAAACCGAGTGATCTCATGAGAGCAACTGGAGTTGAGCTGTTGAGTGTCGCCTGATGAACTGTTCAGGTCCCATGTTGTAGTCGGGCTTTCCCAGGAAGGCAGATGCCATCACATGTCACTCAAGAGTGCCATCACATCTGCTGCCTTTGCATTTGCTTATTAGCATTAAAAAATAAAGTACAGCGAAGACAGATACGAATGACACCAGTTTTTCAGGTATTTTGGCATATTGGACAAACTAAAATTTGTATCTGGTGATGACACTACATGGAAAGTCAGAGGATCGCCAAAGTGTTTGTGATTCATCTTCTTGGCACCATAAAAATTTGTACAAAATTTCATAGTAATCCATCCAGTTGTTGAAGTGTTTTAGTCTGGACCAAAATTACAGTAATTTAACTGAAGTTTTCACTTCACTCTTGTGAGTATTAAAACACAAAGCCATTACATTTTCACATTCTTTGCATATTTATCAACATGTCAACAACACAATGAGAATACATTTCTAGGCCTTGGTAAACTACAGAGTATCCCATAATGCTCGTGAGACTACAATGACAATACTGTATAATAGTGAGCGGGGACCATAACTTCCTATTTACTTAGTCAAGACATCCTGACAGAGTGCAGTGGGCAAATTTTGATAGCTTTGTTGGGAGCTGAACTTACTGGTTGTGGCTTCATATTTACAGAGATTTAACTGGTTTATAGTCTTCTTAGCCTCAGTCATGTTGCAAATATATTTACTAAATTGTTTAACTTTTCTGTGAAAAAAATCCTCTCGGTGCAGCTTGAGCACCTGTTTGTTCCCGGGACAGAATGAACACGATTTACAACTGCTAATTTAAGCGTAATCACTGGTGCAAATCCTGTAGTATGTGACAAATTCCCAAAGGAAATGATCATTCCAGCAGGTAACAGCAGACCGTGTCACTGTGACTCGACAATGTAATATAGAAAATAGATGCATAGACAGGGACTTTACAGTCATGCAGGCAGAAACTGAAACAAACTTGGCATTCATTGTTTTGTTATAATTACCTAATGTGGCCAAACAGAGGCATGGCTCCAAGGTAAAATTCCCCTTCATAACAAAGGAACAACCAAAGATAGACTTTCAATTCTTGATAATCTTCCAAGGCAAGCTTGTGCTTGGTAGATAAGAGGGAGTCAACTTCCTGCACAGTCGGACAACATATTGTATTAGCAAATATATTTGGATGAAAGAATCATTGTCCTGGCAAAAGGTGGAATTATTTCAAAGTATAAAGTGCAGTTTTGTTGTGAAACCACCACGCCGATACATGCTTATGTACAATTTTGCACTAAACATCCAAGATGTTATGACAGAATATTTGCAGCTTCAATTTTAACAGGAATGTGCCTCCTCCCCTGTTTAATTACTGTGGTAAAGTATCTTCCTCCTCCCACCCATACACACTCATACATAAGACCACATGCAATATATTTTCAGATTAAACATTTTACATGGTCAAAGGATGAGCTGGTTTTAATTTGCAGAATATTCCAAACCAGGACTTTCTTTTTTTTTTTCTTCCCTCTGGGCTTTTGTCACCATCACGCCCCCCTCTCTCTCTCTCTCTCTTTTAGTGTGTGTATATTTGTGCGTGTACTTATACAGTGCCCGTTTTAGACGATCAGAGTGAGGACATTTTGACAAATTGAGGACATTTGGACAAACTGAGGACATGTTTAGTTGGACCTCACTTTTTCAAACACCCTTCAAAGGGCTGTTTGAGGGTTAAGGTTAGAATAGGTTTTGGGTTGGGGTTAGTGTTGATGTTATGAAATCATAACTAAAGATCAACAGTACTTCAATGGTATTTCAACTGATATTAAACCATAGTAAATTACTATTAATACTTCAAAAAAAAAAAAAAAAAAAAAAAATCCTGCTTTATGTACAGCCAGGATAAATATCACAAAATCAATGTCTATGCCCAATATAGATAGCTTTAGCTAATATATAAATGACAATGGATGACTTTATATCATTTAAAAAAAAAAAACCTACATATTTATTAATTTCATTTGGTTTAATTTCATCCATTTTCATTACTGCTGTTTCTGCTGCCGGTCTGGAGCGGAGCCGCTTTATTCTTTTTATTTACTGCGTGTGCAAAAGCGAACTCTGTGACTCACGCTAATTTAGCTCCATCGTTCTTGATATTCTCACAGTAAACCATCCCAAATATTAAAATGACCACTAATTTACCTGTAACCCAACTTATTAAACTGCTCAACCCCAAATAAATACAGCCAGAACAACTCTAAATCAATGTCATTTCAAGGTCCCCGGCATCAACATTACATTATTATAATTGGTATTATAATGTGGATTCAACATTTATTTTCCCTTGGTTAATCAATCTCAACCATGATGATGATTCAGATGGAAAATCAATTTTATATCGATGTTATCTTGCTATCTTTTGGTAATAAGTTAGGTCAATGAATGCCTTCACAATGGAAGCTGTACAAATATGCACGCCCTCTGTGCGTGTGTGTGCAAAACCAGGTTAACGAGCTTCGCCCATAACGATGAAGGTGCGAGGCTCCGTGACACGATCTTCTGCCCTCCCTCCACCTACAGTCCCCTTCCGCCTGTGTGTGTGTGTGTGTGTGTGTGTGCGTGCTTGTGTTGGTGTCACGCTTTCGTCCTCTCTTCCTTAATCCGTTTTAGACCAAAACGTTTGCGTTTTCAATTGTTTTTTTTTCTCGTTGGGAAGATGATTCGTGGGAGCTATTCTAATTTAGTTATAGGTCCGTCATTTAAATGATCAAATTACGGGTTTCATTGCTGAAGCGAAACAGTTAAGAGAATAATTGAGGAAACGAGGAAGGAGAGGTCGCGTCATGGGGGTTAAAGACACGGGCGCAGGTGGGAATGGTTTGAAAAGGTAAGACTCACCGAACACCCTTCAAACGACCACACAGCTTTAATCTGCTGCAAATTACTCGCCAGCAAAACTGTTTATTGTGAAAACTGAAGTTCTCATATTATTTCCGCATAGGCTGCACGAGTTTATGACAAAAAAAACCCGAAACTTTACGAAACCATGTGGATCACTTTTGCGATCGCAGCTGAGCAAACTCAAGGCAACAAGGCTGTATCAATATCCGCTAGAAGTTAGATGATACAGTCGCTGTGTTAGCAACTAATTCACCTTTTTAAAAATCGATCTTCCAACCATAAACATCGGGGATTCGGTCAGAAGGGGAAACATCAGGTGCGTATTTTACGCACAGAAGCGCAAAACAACCATTTGTATCTAAATATATTTCAGCTTCGGTTGCTGCGTTGCTGTACGTTACGTGTTACATGTTACATTTCCTTTAGCTGACGCTTTGATCCAAAGCGACTTACAATAAGTGCATTGCATGAAGCAGCCTCATAAAACTTAAGAGGGTCAATCTACGTACATCTGAAACTGGCAGCCTGAGTAGCTCCGTGGACTGAGGATGAATTCTGTTTAATAATAATTCAGTCTGCGTTGTTAAAGTTCAGCTGCTCCTGAAGCATCATTTCCATCCGTGCAAGTGATTAGCCTACACAAATTCATCGTGTTCAAAAGTGATTACAAAAATTGTTTTGCCAGCATCTTAAAGTGATAATAATAACAATACCTACTTCGTATTAATGCTGCAAATTTTCTTTGAAACCCTTATCAATGACCTCTAAAATGATCTGCATGTCTGACACCCTCAGCAGATGTGTTTATGGACCTACAGACACTCTGTTGTTTTAGATGCAAGAATAAAACTATTTTCTCAGAGGGCTATTGTGTTGTCATGCTAATTTTCAAAAATTACAAGTACAAACGTATTTGATGACTTTAAAAGGGCTCCTTGTGGGGCCCTATTATTTTAGCTCCACCAATGATCCTAAAGACAGAAGTAAATCTGCTTCAGAATAACAGAATTGAAGGATCCGGACATCTGAAGAGCAGCTGAACTGAAACCTTTAGGAACAATAGAACATTCCACTCATCAGGTTTAACCAGTTATTTCACTCAAGGTTTTATTTTTTCCACCGGCACTGGGAGTGTACAATGACTGTTCAATAAACACAAAGAGGATAAGAATTTTTACCACATTGTATCTGCGACTTTGAAGAGGATCAGATCCCCTTTTATGATTATTAATCTTCATTCCAAAGGGTTCACATCCTTTCTCTTGCCACTTTGGTTTTCTGCTGGCAATGTACCGTAATTTCCGGAGTATAAGCCGCTACTTTTTTCCCACGCTTTGAACCTTGCGGCTTAAACAATGACGCGGCGAATTTATGGATTTTTCCCGTTTTCACAAGCTTCATGCCGCCAAAAAACTGAGCAAAAAAAACACATTCTGTGACGGTGCTCAGTTTTTTGGCGGCATGAAGCTTTCATTGGACCAATGAAGTTGCCGAACGGGTTAAGGTGAAACAATATAACTTTTTAGTTTACTGTTGAGATTAAATCCAGCGCGCTCAAACTTCCCATCATTCTGATTACGGTCGTCATTTTGTCACCCTCGTCATGGCAAAGACACCAAGAAATGCAAATGATGCAGCTTTCAAGTTGAAGGCGATTAGATCTGGCAGTAGGAAAAGGAAATAGAGATGACTCAACACAGAGAGAGCAGACGGCCGAGGTGTTTCAACCGTGCAGATCCGACTGAAAGCCAAAACAATCGCCACCGCAATGAAGTTGGAGGATTTTAGAGGTGGACCGTCGTGGTGTCTCAGATTTATAAAGGCCTGTCCATCAGGGTACGGGCGAGTCTGTGTCAGCAGCTCCCTCCCGACTACGAGGAAAAAGTTTCAAACTTACGCAAATTCACTGATGCAAAGATAGCGGAGCATCCCATTGGCCCGCACGACATCATAAATATGGATGAGGTTCCTCTGACCTTTGACCTGCCTCTCACTCGGACTGTCAACAGGAAAGGCGAATCATCCGTCACGCTGACATTTTTATTTTTGTTACAAGCCGTGTTTCGTTAAAGGCCTGTGTAAAGTTCATTTGTTTCAATGTACCGGTAGGCACCTGCGGCTTATAGACATGTGCGGCTTATTTATGTTCAAAATAATTATTTTTTTAAAATTCAGTGGGTGCGGCTTATATTCAGTTGCGCTCAATAGTCCGGAAATTACGGTACTGTGCTGCAGAGGAAACATTACCTTGATATACAATCTAAAAACAAACTGTAAAAATCTCAGTTTTGGTAGATATCAACCATATCATTGCATGAAGAAGTAAAAAAAACCCTGCCATTTAGAGTCCAGGTCTGTTTTCTCGATTAAGTCTTTAATATGTCTGATTTTAGTGACGTGAATGACACAAACCCAAAGATAATGTTTGGCAATTGCTTGCTTTCTCTGTTCAACAGTCAAAGTCTCAAAAATGATCAGTTTACAACAATATAATACAAATACTTTGTAGTTTGGCTTTCTTGAAGAAATTGTATTTTCTTGATTCCTGTTGTTCTGGGTTTTGTACCCTCATGGTTGAAATGCACTTATTGTAAGTCGCTTTGGATAAAAGCGCCAGCTAAAATGAAATGTAATGTAAAATGCACACATGCAGAAAATCCTTGCAATGTATCGTGTTGGGAGATTTCTGACAACAGAACCTCAAGTTGAACAGCTTTTTATACAGATTGCACACAAACCAAATCACATGTTTAAAGAGAGATGGGCCTGGAGGTTGTTGAGCAAAGAGGAAAAACCTGTAATTTTTGCTTTGAGCAAGAAATTAAGTGTATTAAGTCCGAAACAGCAAACTAACATTTCAGATAAGACTTTCAATTTGAGCAACATGTGCAACTGTCTTTTAAAGATGGACTGTATTTGAGCAAATGTTGGAACTGCGTCACCATTACACAATGTGTGCAATGTTATCAGAGATAACTGACACGCTTGTGTGACATCCTGGTAACTGCATATTGTGGTTGCAATTCTAAAAACAAACAATTTAAGGGATCCTCATCAAAAATATATTCACCGAAATAACTTTGGTTTTAAAGATGTCAACTATTTATCCACATCCGCATAAGAATTCAAGTGTCGGTCAGGCTCTACTTTTAGCACTGCCTGTATCATGACAACATGGTATAATTTTTTTGATCCAAACTTCTGTTGTCCAAATAATTTTCTGCTCATTTTTTTTTTACACAATTACTTGACAGTGGAGCACTTAATTAATCAATGTAAATGTCATGTAGCATAAATGTTTCATATGATAATAAATGTCTGTATTCCAAAAAACATTTTTGTTATTGTGATATTGATTACAGCCTAACATATCTACGGTACGGCTGTGTATCTCAGTAGAAATAATGTAGAAAGGTCTAATTTTGGGGGGGTTTACTCACCAGTTTTTTTTTATTCTGTCTGTTTTGTCTTTCCAGACAACTTGTCGAGAGCCCGAGTCATCAGAAGAAGCCTTTGTTTCAGTCCTGGTTCCAGTTCTTGATCGTGCTTTGTCTGGTGATCTTTGTTTTGTGTTACGCCCTGTCCAACAGCGCTCTGTCATGGCAGGAGAGTTTTCCACTCCGTAAGCACTACCAGTGGCTTTTCAACCGGACCTCTAATTCTTACCTGCCTCCATATCGTGTCCATCCAAGACACAGATTTATACTAAATGAAATCCCTGAAACCCCAGAGCCTCCTGCTGCACGACCTGCAGGTACTATGTACCACCAAGCCCATCCAAGCAACTACCGCTTCATTATGGATAACACACAGGTGTGCAAGGACAGGACCCCTTTCCTTGTCCTCATGGTTCCAGTGGCACCACACAACGTGGAAGCTCGGGCTGCGATCCGGCAGACATGGGGCGGCAACAGTGTGGTCCAGGATAAGGTGGTGCTCACTCTGTTCGTACTCGGGCTCTCTCAAGGAGATGATGCCGAGAAGCTCAAACAGGAGAATCTTAAGTACAACGACCTGATCCAGAGTGACTTCATGGACACATACCTCAACTTGACCATCAAAACCATGGTGATCATGGACTGGCTGGCCACGCGCTGCCCTACTGCAGCCTACGCCATGAAGGTGGACTCAGACATGTTCCTGAATATCGACAATCTGGTGATCATGCTATGCAAGCCCGGCATCCCCAAGATGAACTACCTGACGGGGATGCTGATGTGGAACCGGCCGGTCATCCGTTCAAAGGACTCGAAGTGGTATGTCCCTGAGGAGATGTACCCTGATCCTCAATACCCGACCTACACTCTGGGCATGGGGTATGTCTTTTCCAATGATCTCCCAGTGAAATTTGTGGAGATCTCAAAATCAATCAAACCGTTTAACATAGAGGACGCTTACATTGGAATGTGCATGAAAAAGCTGGGACTCGCACCGACATCGCCACCGGATTCCTCCCAGTTCAAGGCCTATAACACGAGATACAATCGCTGTGAATACTCTAAGATTATCACCTACATTCTTGGTTCTTCACAAGAGTTGGTGAATTACTGGACAGACTTGAAAAAGCCCGGACCGCCTTGTTAGCACAATGAGTACTATCAATGCACTGAGAAAACATTTGGATGGTGGGGTTTACCTTATTTCTAGATTTCTGTTCTACTGGTGGGTTTTTCTCCCTGGAAATTTTATTTGTGGTTAGCAGTTTTAAAATGTTGAACCATGACTGCACTGTATATATAGTAAAAAAGAAAAACATATTTGGACTTGCTTATAACTAATAATAAAGGTATTGTTTGTTAGTGTAGACTTGTGCAGCCTTTGTGAATATGTGGCATTAAAGGTGACCTTTATTGTGTAGACTACTTGAAGTTAATGCAACGAACTCAGGAAGACTTTGCCACTATTATGAAGTAGGAAAAGGTTTCTGCTGTTTGTCTTTATTTGAGGATGAATGAGAAATTCGGAAGTTAAGTAACCAGGGAAACCATTGATCACTAACAGAAATGTGCAAAAACTAATATAATTAGCTCATTTTGGATTCATTATCTAGACCCACTTTATCCTGAACAGGGGTCATGGGCTATCACAGCTCACTTTGGGCAAAGGCAGGGTTCACCTGGATAGATCACAGGGCCAACACCTAGAGACAGACAGAAACAAAGACCATTCACACCTAAAAGCAATTTCTAGAACCACCAATTAACCTGAGGTACATGTTTTTGGATGGTGAGAAGAAGTCAGAGTACCCGGAGAGAACCCACGCAGGCACACGGAGAACATGCAAACTCCACACAGAAAGGCCCAGGCCCGGATTCAAACCCGAAACCCTTTTGCTGTGAAGCGACAATGCACCACTGCGCCACCTGTTTATGTTACAGATGAATGACATTTTTTCAAATTAAATTAAAGAAGCTAAGCTACTAAATACGTGTCACAAACCCTTGCCTTTATGGAATCAAACTTTCTACCTCATTTCCTTTGAATTTAATACGTTTATAGTGTATTGTTTTTTTTTCCAGTACCAAATCTTCTAATGTTGTCATAGCAAGAGGTTAGGTAAGGTTGTGAGAGGTGTCATTAATGTGAGTATATCAGACCAGGTCTGTACAGCCCATAGTTTTCTATCCATGAGGAATGTTGGGTCCTTTTTTCAGTCTATCTTATTACAATAGTCATGTCCCGATATACACTCAAAAGTGTTATTAGTTGGAGAAATGATTTATCCTTTCAATACTGGCTGTGAAATGAACACCAGAACAATGTAAATTGCACTTTCTTTGTTGTTTGACTATCCCTCTACTGCAGCTGAGCAAGTAGAAGGAATATTGTGTTTAAGACTTTAGTTTAGAATAGACTCCATTGATGACTAAATCAGCCCACTGAATCCTCACATCATCCTCGGTAGAGCAAACCATTTTGTGAGGTAAAAATGACTTAATTGACTGCAATTTTAGGAGACTTTTGGAGATCATTTGATGGACTTGAAGTGACTTGTTTTACTTATTTCCATGCAATTAATGTCCAAAAGGAAGACAAATCCTAAACACAAGTGCTTCCCTTCAATGACCCACCGAGGATTATGATATAACCTAGAAAAAGTGTCTCCAGCTGAGGTTCTTCTGCTGAAAAGAGGATTTTGGTCGGTGCCAAACATTTCAAATGTTACTGAGGCAACACAACTTTATCTTTGATTTGTCGGTCCAGAGTGTATTAATCTAAAAGGCCCGATCTTTGCTTATTGACAAACTGTGGTTTTGCTCTAACATTCTTTTTTTTACAGAACCCCCCCGTCCCTCCAACCCTGTTTTCCTGATTGCTGACACACGCACTTGTACAAAAACAGCTGCAAGAGTTACCTGCAGATCCTATAATGAAATTTTGGGGTTCTTAGACTTCTGTTGGCACCAAATAGTCTGCTCGAGGACAGAATTAGCTGAGGCAGTCAGTCTTGGACAAATTGGCAGTCGTCTGAAATCTATGCTTCTTGTAAAGGCATTTTTCTTACAATGGAATGATTTATTTCAAATAATTTTAAATAATTGTTTTAAAAACTCACACAGACATTCTCAAAAAAAAATAATTCTGAAGGACCTAGTGAGGTCTTTGGGTCTTGGCATGATGATACCACACACTTCAATAGCAGAGAGGACAAATACTTAGAAAATAATCAACACTTTCCGTGATGGACTTACTTTTTCACATCATCGCAGATGCCTGTATGTATTGGTAAATTATTAATAGTGTGTAAACTACAAACTGCAAACAAACATTAATGAAAAGTAATTATTAATTACAAAGGTATTTCACTCAGAGCAGTACACATGTGGAAAAAGGGGAAATTGCTACAGGAAGGAATACAAAATTACAATAAACTTTTAATAGGACTAACGTTCTTTGAAACAATAGGGATTAACAAAATTGAGCATTCCTGAATACTTAAATTAGTTCTATTTAGTGAAGTGCAGGATTTGTACATCAGCAGACAATATTTTTTAATTCCTCTGATGTCTACATTTACAGCCATTTATACAAATTTCTTGCACAATTGAGCTCTGTAGTTAAGGGTCTAACTTTGATTGATCAGCAGTTAAAATGTTTGGTAGCTGTATACAAAAGCTACTTTAACAGATTTAATATTCAATATGAGTGGATGCACTGCAACTAATAGCTATTCCTCTTTCTTTCAATTTGTTGCGTGAAATTCAGAATTTTCGTTTTGTTTTGGCTCTTATTAAATTGATTGATTCATTTGTCAATCAAATGTGACTGTATTAGGGGTCGTGAGAGTTTCATGAAGGAAGTGTGGGCAGGTTTGTGTACCTGTGCTCGGGTGACGCTGTGACAGGCATGGCAACAAGGAAGTGGTTCTCGTGGGCGGCGCTTAGTCTCAGGTGAGCTGACGGTCTCAGCAGGATACCTGCAGGGTCCGTTGTGGATCGGACTTGTTGTTAATAAGCTCACTGGTCTCCCGGAAGTTGATCTATATGAGAGAAAAGACAACGGAGAAAAGAAACGTTTTTAAAAGATCGACGTGAACAAGCCGATTGTGGGTGAGTGTCTGTTTCCCCGTGCGGAGGTCAGAGCTCCGTCCCACCGACGCTCCGTGAATCGCTCTTCATTTAGCAAACACCGGGGCGAAGAGACCAAACTTGATCACACAAGTTTGACTTTTTTTTTTTTTTTTTTTTCACAACACAAGGTTGAATGCGAAGAAACAAACACTTGAATAACTTCCGTAGACTGTGGAAGAAGCTGTTCTTGCAAGCGGATCGCGTCTGTTGATACAGACTTTCCTATTGGACTTACACGGAAGTTTCACGACAGAGTAACCTCGGCTGCTAGAAATGATGGAGATAATATGTTTTAGATATTTGAAAATCGACAACACCGTGGGCACGGATTCATCTTCTTTTTTTTTTTTTTGATGACAACGAATTTTCTTCTTTTGGTGGCCGGTTCACTGTCTTTTTTGTCTTGTTATTTTTTGTTTTTGGATTCAGACGTTTATTCGCATGATTTTTGCTGGCTGGAGTAACATAAGCTACACTGTCATCCATATTTACAGGTATGTATTGCTTATGTATATATGCACAGTACGCAGTTTAACACACGTTTGTACCGGTACAAGTAATCAATGGAAATGCCAATATGGAGCAGGGAAGCTTTTACTACAACTATAGGTGTCTGCTGCTGGCACGAGCTGGAATGACGTCCCGCCTCCTTTTGATCTCCAAATGAGGAAATGAAATGTTTACAGTACTCTTGATTCAGTTGAATTTGATATCATTTTTTTAAGTGCTTGCAAATCGAATCATCCCTATCAGGCAAAAGTGCCAATAAAACATATGGAATGGTCAAAGACATCATATTGACAGTTATGGTTTGTTGATTGATTCACAACTCAATGCCCTGTTTTGATCCGCTGCCATCTGCCCTCTTAACATGATGGCGTTACACGTAAATACAAACCCGGTACTTCCTGTATATCTTATCAAATTAAAAGCCCTATTTAGTTTCACGAGACAGAACCCCTTTATTTCTTCCTCTGCTTTTATTGTGAAACATTTACAGGAACCTGCTGTGAGTGAAATCAGACAATCACACTTCAGATGAGTAGTCCAGAACAACTGTTTAAAGAAGCAGGATTACACTTTTGATTTTAGGCTACTTTATTGTAGCCTTGTATGTAAGTTTTCCTCCACACTGGTTCCACATCCTTAGAAACAAGCCACAACTTAAGCCACCGACCACACGCCTGCGTGTAGACTTGTGCGTGCGTCTCAGCCGCTCTCCGATACTTCAACAAATAGCGCTGCACCCCTGGTTACAATGCTTCTACAATTTTTGTTGAATTGTGAGTTGCTGTTTTTATAATAATTATATGGGCTGAGAATGTTCTCCTATTATGAGATGACATGAGTTTCTTTTTTGTGCAGTTTTAATGGACACCAGGAGGAAACACCTGAAACACATCTTTATCTGCATCCTGGCAGCTGCGACAGTCTTACTCATCTACCTCGGTGTTGATGTAGATGTCTTCAACATCTACCTCGGTGTTGAAAGGGATGCTGTAGTTAACCCAAAATCCCAAACATCATCATTATCACCATTAGCAGAACCACATTGGGAGGATCCTGGACCGTACCATGTGGCCTACCCACGAAACTACAAATTCATCATGGATGACACGCCAACGTGTAAGAGCACGACTCCTTTCCTGATCCTGATGGTTCCTATTGCACCCAGTGACACCGCAACTCGGGACGCCATCAGGAAGACGTGGGGAAATGAGAAACTGGTTCTGGGTAAACTGGTAGAGACCATCTTTATAGTGGGACTACCTGGAGGAGCTGATGCTGAGCAGCAGCAGGAGAAGCTCAAACGGGAGAATCAGCAGCACCACGACCTGATTCAGAGTAACTTTCAGGACAGCTACCACAATCTGACCATCAAGACCATGGTCATGCTGGAGTGGCTGGCAGAGCACTGTGTCAAGGCTTCCTTTGTCATGAAGATTGACTCGGATGTCTTGCTCCATGTCCAGAATTTGGTAAAACTATTAGCGGATCCGAGCACAGCAAAACAAAACTATATGACCGGTTTGGTTTGGTGGCACAGCCCGGTTCTAAGAAACCCTTTTATCAAGTTCTACATGCCGAGAGACGTGATCGCTGAGCCAGAGTACCCTCCATATCCTCTGGGCATGGCCTACGTCATGTCTCTGGACCTCCCTGGGAAGATCTTGGGAGTCTCGCCTCAGATCAAACCCATCAACATCGAAGACGCCTACCTGGGCATGTGTCTGAAACGCCTGGGCATTTCTCCCACTGATCCTCCTGAGACAACCATGTTTATTGTCACCCCCGCACATCCTCTGAGCAGCTGCAGCCTTTCAAAAGGGATCGCCGTGATGACAACGGGCATCTCGCAGATGACGAGTTACTGGGAGACGATCAGACAGGGAGCTCAGTGCTGAACTACCAAGACGGCATTCAGACTTTTTGGTGTTGGGATGAACCTTTTATTTATATTTGGATCGTGGAAGCGAAACTGAATCTGACAAATAGTGAAAACAATGTAAATTTGAACATATTTTGTATTTGTTTGCCGGCAAAATGTAAGCATCTGGTTGGATAAAGAATGTTACAAGTTGTCAAAATAAGAGCAGGAAGTTGTACCACTTCCTGTCAACACCAGTCTGCATGCACCTGCTCTTCTGAAGGCCGCTAGTCTGCACCAACACATGTTGAACATAATCGTATTCTGCATGCTGGAATATTTAGGTTCAAATGTCAGTTTTGCATGAGAGTCCGAAACATATTTGGAAGTCAAAATGAATAACAAACAAGTTTTCAAAAGACTGTTACACTTTTTATCACGGGTAAAACAATCCAGCGGATTTACTGTACACTTAATAGAACAAGGTAAAACAAGTTTGGACTGTTTATTGTACTGCTTTAATGAATAAAGGAATATGTGAATGTATTCTCACTGGCCACTGTATTAGGTACACTATTTCTCCCCCCTGGTTGAACCCCCTTATTCCTTCAGAACTGCTTTAATTCTTCGTGGCAGAGACTCAACAAGGTGCTGGAAACATTCCTCTGAGATTTTGGTCCACACTGACACGATAGTTGCTGCAGATTTGGAGGCAACTTCCTGTTGAACCACATTCTAAAGGTGCTCCATCGGATTGAGATCTGGTGACTGTGGAAGTAGCTGAACTTTGGGACATGACATGTTATCCTGTTGAAAGTAGCCATTAGAGGATGGGGGCACTGTGGACGTAGAGGAACGGACGTCGTCAGCAGCAATGTTCAGGTAGAATCAGGTGTTTAAATGATGGTGCCAAGGGGCCCAAGTGTGCCAAGAAAGCATCCTCCATATTGTTACACCACCAGGAGCCTGTGTTGTTGATACAGGGCAGGATGGATCCACGATTTTGTCTTGTTTAGGCCAAACTCTGACCTTACCATCGAATGTCACAGCAGAAATCCAGACTCATCAGTCAAGGCGACATTGTTCCAATCTTCCATTGTAAAAGTTTCCTGGGCCCGAACCCGTCGCAGACTTACTTTCCTCTTCTTAGCTGACTAGAGTGTCACTTGGTGTAATCTTCTGCTGCTGTAGCCCGTCTGCTTTTAGGGTTGACGTGTTGTCCATTCAGAGATGCATCTTCTGCAGGGGCGGCACGGTGGTGCAGTGGTTAGCATTGTCGCCTCACAGCAAAAAGGTTCCGGGTTTGAATCCGGTCCTGGGCCTTTCTGTGCGGAGCTTGCATGTTTTCCCTGTGCTTGCGTGGGTTCTCTCCGGGTTCTCCGGCTTCCTCCCATCACCCAAAAACATGCACCTCAGGTTAGTTGGCGCCGCGGTCGTGGCAGCCTGTTGCAGCAGCTCCCCCTCGGGATGCTGCTGTAGCAAAAGAATTTCCCCTCGGGGATTAATAGAGTACAATAAAAAAAAAAAAAATACCTTGGATGTAACCAGTCTGTATTTGAGTTCCTGTCGCCTTTCGGTCAGCTTGAACCAGTTGGGCCATTCTTCTCTGACCTCCGCCATCATTTCTCTGAAATGAGGAAGACTGACCTCTGAAGCTATCCGCCTCACTGCTGAGACGATCGGCAGAACTACTTTAAAGAACTGTTGGAAGGTTGACACCCGGTTTTAAAGTTAGAACTGGGTTTACTTTGAGTCCGGTTATGTAATTATGATTGTAAATGTAAGCTGTGATGGACTGTAATATAACTAAATATATTTTCAAAATGTTCTATGGAGAGTACTGTAGTATCATTGACAGCATCAAGATATAAATTCATTGGCCGGGATCGCAAGTAAGTGCTTTTAATTTGTAAAATTAAGCTCTTTTATGCTGAAATCAAGTTTCTGTACAGTTGTAGTTTGCCGTGCTTCCAGAAGAGGGCAGGCTAACATAGAGAACATTTACAAGCTGCTGATGCAGCTCCCACCAGCAACGACTAATTTCAGCGAAATTAGGAAATAATAATTTTCTGTTTGCAGTATGGTGAAACACTTTTGAAGAGCATTTAGTCATGTTGTATGAATAATGTTCATCACACTGGCACAGATACTTTAACATATTTACTCTGTATTTCAGTTTTTACAATTTTAGCTGAGAAAACTTGCTTTGAAAAAAATCCTAAATGTTTTCTTCTATTAACTGTACTTATTCAGTAGTTTTACAACCATCATAGTCAGATTTAGCACAGCTCAGTAGAGGCAGTAAAGGAAAACAGGGTTGTGAGGGGAAAAAAAAAAATGAGCACCTTTTGCCCACACTGGCAAAATCCAGCATGAAATAATGTTATACAGAATGACTGAGGTGACGGTTCTTGACTGACTGTGAGTCCACACCTCTGAGTGCACACTGCATGAAATGTCAAAAAGAAGTAGAATTACCCACTTGTGTTTGTATGTCCCACCAACCAGTCAAGTTGCAGTTTACACCCATGTCTGTCAAGACTCTTATATTTCATGAAGACTGAAGCTGACCTTTGACCTTTGCTGGATATAAAAAGTCATCCCTCATTCACTTTATTCTATTAGAAATTTGTGGGAAATTTTGGGATAACCAGCATATGAATTCTTTAATTGTGGCCACAAGTGTGTTTTGTGAGGTCACAGTGACCTTTGACCTTCAACTAAATTCAAATCAGTTATCCTTGAGTCAAAGTGAAAGTTTGTGCCAGGTTTGAAGCAGTCGACTATATCAGTCAGAGGGACCAAACTGGTACTTTTACTACATTACTTCCACAACCTTTTGCTGCTCACTTTTACTTAAAGGAGCAGTGTGTAGGATTTAGTGGCATAAGATGGGGTTTCAGATTACAACAACCTAAACACCTCCCCTTTCACCCTTCCTTTCCAAGCATGCGGAGAATCTACAGTAGCCACAAAAGTAAAAAAAAAATGCAAAGTACCCTCTCTAAAGTCAGTTTCTGTTTCGTCAGTTTTGAGCAACTGTACAAACATTACGGTGCAACATGGCGCTCAGGAGAACAGGACCACTCTTCCACTCAGAAATTTCCCCTATAATGGAGTACAGGATCTGAATATTTCTTTCACCACTGCCACTCCTTGAACTTTTCTCTCTGTCAAGGCCCTGCTGGCCTTGATCTGCCAAAATCACAAGGCTGAAAACTCAAGCCCTGGGTACCATACAGATGATTTATTGGTTTCATCTAACGGCTAAATTCCAGCTCAGTGGTTGGCTTTGTGGCAAAATCACTGTTGGCTCGATCTATTGTACAAAAGAAACATTTTAAACCTGGTAAATAAATATCTTGTATGAATGCCGTTAATGCAGTTCAGTGTGTATTTCATGGACAGTCTGGAGTTTAGCATGTTGCTTTCGTACCCTTTTATAGTGAAGCACTTCGGACTGTGTTGAGCCCACACTTCTAAAGAGTTGCCCCTTGCTCAACCAGCAGGTCGTTCTTTCTTTCTTTTTACAGACGTATATATTTCTTCATCTACTTCCTGTCTCTACCCACTAGACATTTTGTTTGGGTGTGCGTCTGCTGCAAGTGTGTTACCAGGCCCATTTATTGTCTCGCTGTTTCAGGTATAAACACAAACCCTCACGGAGACTACCCAGACTTTCCAATTTGTACACACACCCAGCAGAGGAAATTGCTTATCTTCTTCCCTTCCTTTGATGCTGTCACAGAGGATGGAGTTGATGGATTCCTGTATTATTTATTGTATGGAATATACGTGTATGTGTGTGCGCGCATGTCTGTGTCTGTGCAGCCAGTAAAGGAGGGGATGTTATGTTCCTTTCCCTGTCTTAAAAGAAAGACTTGTATGGTTTTTCATAAAGTGAAAACATTTCTTAGCAGATTTAAAGGTTTAGGTTGGTAGAAAGTCAAACTCAAAGATGACAATCGTGGCCCCGATGTGCATTTTAATTTAAACTTCTGCCCCAGTCAGCGTTACACACAGGTTAATTGTCACACCAGCTCACAAACAATTTAAAGCGCAACACGTATACAAATACTCTCCAGTTTTGTTCACAGACCAGGTGCTGCTGTAATGTAACCCCTCCCCTCCGCTGCCCCCTGCAGACCGGCTGTCCTCTCTGTCACCCTGAACAAACAGGCTGCACTGCAGGGTCGTAAACTTCAGCTGGTCCTGGTTTATCCACACACACACACACACACACACACACACACACACACACACACACACACACACACACACACACACACACACACACACACACACACACACACACACACACACACACACACACACACACACACACACATCCATCCCTATATGTGCCCTGAAGGCGCGGACACCACCATTGCGTCGAGGCCCAAAAGGATGCAGGTTTCTATGAGAATTAAACACGAGAACAGCTTAACAACAAGTGCATCTTCATCATTGGTGAAATGCAGATTGACAATCTTAAAAGTGCTTCACGCTACTTCATGATCAAAAACAGTCGCAGTGGTCAAGCGAAGTAAAGCACATTTGTTTGGCTACACAACTTTAAAGCTGTTATGTGAGATAGTTTCAAAATAAAGATGTGAGATGACAATGTGAAAAAAATGTGACAGAATAAAAATCTGAATCTGCTGCTGACGTAGCTCACTGTTCACTCTCAACTCCATCATGGCATGGAGTCTTAAAACAGCAGCCTGACAAAAATGTAATACAGTCATTTGTCCACGAGGGGAGACCGCGTCAGTGTTACGATCTGCTTCGCTTAGGCATGAAAAGTAACATGTATGACCAGAGTTGAAGAAAAGGTCAAGTGATGAAGTACAAAGGGTGACACGTCCAAGTGGGGAATAGACTGGGGGGCATTAGATGGAACAAACACCTCGACCAGTGAATGAATCTGTGAAGAAATCAAAAGTAAAAGTGGGTTTCTTTTACTTAAAGTGACATATTTAACTTCCTAAACGTACATTAAGTCACTTACATACGTCATATGTAACGCTACTTACGTAAAATCCCGTATTCTAACTCAAATCATGATCGTTCTCCAAACGTAACCAGATGGTTTTTGGTATCTAAACCTAAAGGCACATAACTTTTCAGGTGAAACACAACACTGACACAGCACCCCCTAGTGGACTGATGGGTGTATTACATGCTTTGGCTTTTTGATACCAGGTTAAAAACAGAGTTAACAGTAGAGAGAATACTGGCCTTATCATTTGTCAGGAGGCCATAAACAAAACTCCTAACGAATGCTAATGTTGCTGCGTGTCCGCTGGATGTATAAATACAGTTGGTAAATGTTCACGTATCACTACAACAATTTTATCGGCTGACGTAATGTTGTGTTTACAGTTTATTCCAATGCCTCTAAGTGGCCCAAAAAAAAACATAGTAGTATTTCTACTGATCTAAAAGTAATATATTTATTTGTATAAACATTTCAGGTAGTTTCAATCACAAAGTTTAGAATCAAGATAGCTACCAGGTACAGGTGTACCACTGACAAACCATCAGTGGGCAATGCCGGCAAACTTGATGACACAGGTCTTAAGTTCACATACATTCTTATAATGAAATATTATCAAGTTTAGTGTCTGAATTGGGTTACAATCTATCATTTGATGTAGCTACTTGTGCAGGTACTATAACACCAGCAAAGCACATCTGAAGTCGAAACATAAGAAATACACAATGCTTTGTTCTTTGTTCACTCCCTCAAACGCAAGCACACACACACAAATGCACACACACACACACACACACACACACACACACACACACACACACACACACACACACACACACACACACACACACACACACACACACACACACACACACACACACACACACACACACACACACACACACACACACACACACACACACACACACACACACACACACACACACACACACAAAGTAAGCCAGACTTTGTAGTGATTTAGTGCTAGCAGACAGTGGGAGGGTAAAGGCCAAGCTCTGGGTCTCGTACTATCTCTCTCCATTCACCAGCCCATAAATAATCTCACAGACTGACATGAGGGACTTGCCAGTTTGAGATGAAGGACAGAGGGGACGAGACAGTGAGGAGTTAGTGTCTTTTGATGACCAGAGAGATACAAACAAGAGCAGCGAAGAGAAAGACGACAGGTGTGGGAACGTAGAGAAATTCAGCTGGTTCCAGTCGTGGGTCAAGAAGAGAGGAGGGACCCGGAGCAACAAGACGGTTCACATGTTGTTTAGAAAACTCAAGGAGAACGTAAATCTGTCCAGCAGTGATTAGCTGACTATGACTAAGTTTAGCATCACTATCAATCAATTTGTTGCTGTCTTTGATTGCAAATGAATTATGTCATCTCTAAAATATGAGATAATAAATGCACACCAAGAGCTCAAACAGCTCGTTTTATCAGACCAACAGCTCTACTCAATGATGCTCATATTGGAAAAATGATACAACAGCAGCTCAAACTCACATTTCGGAAAAGTTCCTGCAAAAGTTGAACATTTTTGCTGGCAAAACAATGTAATGTATCTAAATGATGGAAAATTATTGTTGATTATTTATTGTCATTTTGTTGATTAGCTAATTTTGGGGCCGTCAAATCAAAGTGGATATTTGACATCTTCATTGCTGCAGTGAGAAGACTGTACTTTATGTACGGAGAAATAATCCTGAAAAAAACTGAAGATGCCCAACTGGCAGTGAGTCTGATAGGAAGGAGTCATAAAAATGTGTTCAGATTTGAGCTGCCTGATCAAATACCTCCCTCGCATTACATCATGCTGTCGACTTTGATGAACACTGCTGTTTTTCTGCTCTTTACATTTTGCCAAATCCCTCCTCACCACGAGGACCCCTGCCACTCAGGTTCTCACGATCCCTGTCAAAGAGTCACTCTGTGGGCTGTGAGAACCACCGGCTGCCGGAGGCCTCCCGCCGCGGCCCGCTCCCCTGACGCAACGCATGCAGACACAAACAAAAACACACACAGACATGTCACAAGTGGACGTATATGTTGTATGTACACCGAATCAAACAAGCTTGCATAACGGCACACATGGCCCGACGTCCTGATGTTTTCTCCAGCATTCTCTCGTTTTACAAACAGCAAACAGCTGTTCGGGCTGCTCCGCTGCAGATGTTGCGGGAGTGATAACCTCACAATGATAGTAGCTACTGCAATGACTGACAATTAGCACTCGCAATATAATGGTAGTGACTTTAGTAGCTGGAGCTTCGCAGCATGCACAGAGTCAGTTAGAGTCACGAGGCCCTTTCTGTCCCACACTTCATAATGGAGGCAGGGTTCATTCATTCATTGCATGCTCTGTGCTCACCACATTGCTCCTATACTCCTACATCTCCTCCACCTCCCCAACCTCCCCCTTCAATCGCAAAACCTGTTTTATTTGTTCCAGTTGTGTTCATTCATTCAAATGTTGTGAACCTGAGGCTTTGATTGTTCCAGGGCATCACTCGAGCAGACTGCCAAAGGCATATCTTTCTAAAATAATGGGTAAATATGCACCGGAAAAACAATAATTGTGATATTCTTTACAGCATCAACAGAGAAAAAGTTACATCAGAAGAGTTATTAGGAATAGCATTAGTTGCAGTGGTAGTACGAGCAGATAAAGGTGGATTTATGCTTGTGCGTTCCCACCATTAGTGCCTCCAGTTGATTCACAGCTGACTGTATTTTCACCATGGAAACATTTGCCTTGTCTGTTGTCAGGCAGTTATGAACAGGACATTGTGAGCAGAGCTGTAAAATGGTATCAAGGAAAAGGAGAGTAAAGTATTTCTCTAACTTTCTTATGTGTTTTTACTGTCAACAGTCTCCACCTGGTGTCTTTATGCATGCCGTTTTCAGGGGGTCCTTAAAGCTTGAGCTTATGTGCAGCAGCTTCAGTATGTCCGGTGGCTCTGCTGCTCAGCCATAACACCTAACACAAGACTAAATGATGAATGATCTGCCTTTATAATGTGCCTTTTTACTTTAGCAGTCTGCAATCTGCTTTACAATTTATTCCATCTATTCATACACTCACACACCAATAGCAGCAGAGCGGCCATACTGGGTGCTCGTCCACCATCGGAAACAATTTGGGATTAGACTGATTTCTCACATAAACCAAAATCTGTGCTGTCAGAACAGACATGTCACCTATACATCATTGGATCTGACAAGTGATACCTTCATGTCTGCTCTTTAACTCCAAGCCAGATTTATTGTATTCACTTTTCATTAGTTCTTATCGTTAATAACGATATCGGTTTTTTCCTGCTTGTGTTATTTTTTTTTCTTTTGGTAACAATTTTGGTTTTATACAAAAGGGAAGAATTGGATAAAAAGAGAGGAAAATCATAATCACTTCACAGTCACAGATCTTATGTCACCTATGGGAAAACCTGGAGTGACATATTAGACTGTGCTCTCCACCTCCATCATCTAAACACCAAATAAAGGACCATCTTTAAGAAAGTGCTCCTGCCCTCCACTCTACAGCAGTGAACTTCCACATACTTGCAGAATAAAATGATAATCACAGCTCATTTCAACCTGTCATATTTCCCATGAATGTGGCACTACGGGTCACGGTAACTTTCCCCTTTAATATCAGGTCAGACTGAAAATACAACCATTAATAATAAACGCCAGGTTGAAATAAACCGGAATCATCCTTTAAGGGAATCAAAGCTAAGGAGCAGTGAAGCTGTCGTATCTCGTGGTGATAACCCAACACCTCACTGAGACAGATGTATCTGGCTTGTCTTTAATATTTCACCCATCTATTATTATAATGCACGAGACTATTTAAGAACTGTTGAATATTATGTTTTGTATGATGATTGTGACCATAAGCAGGATGAATGGAACTGAACTCCCCCTGTTACCAAACAGACTCTCAGCTCTGACTTTTATATGGGTGGTGGACTGGAACTGGTGTTCAGACGTAAATATTGACATACTATTCAATCTTTGCTGTAATACACACTGATTTATTTAATCTGTTGGTCAGTTTGAAAGTGAATCATCTGTGGATCATTTTTCCTGAATGTTTTTGTGTTTCAGTTTTGTTTCTTCTACAATGGCGTCCGTCCTCACAAACCGTCCCACCACAGTCCATTACCAGCTGATTACTCTGAGTAGTAACGGCCGGGAGAAACGTCATTAACATCTGTTTGTGGCCCGAAGCAGCGAGGTTGAGGGCCATGTGAAAACAAAACAACAACACTGACAAGACTAACAACTGCAGAGTCTGGAGAGGCGACCAAAAACGGGTTCCCATGACTGTACCCCCCCCGCCCCCCCCATCCTCCCCCGTTGTATGTTCTCCTCCCTTCTACCCTCTCACTGTCCATCACTGAGTCTCACTCTGTCTTCCTCTTTACCTTCTTCTCTTCCTCTGTTTTCTCGACCGTCACTTTTAGATCACTCTTGCCTCCATTTCTATCTCCTCTCTCTATCTCCTCTTCCTCACATTCTCCCTCCCTCTGCCTCTTTCTCCTCTCAAAGCAGCACTCCTGTTTTGATTAGAATAAAGTTACACCAGCAGCCGGGTGCTGCAATAAGGAAGAAGTCTTCAGACCTTCCACATCAGAAAGCATGTCCTGCTAAAGTGCCCACAAGCACTAAATTCCTACCACCTGCACAACATGTGTTTCATCTGTAATTAAGTGTGAAACCTGGCCTCCCCGGAGAAAAGACAAAGAGGAATAGAGACCCTAGAGGCTCTCCAGTAATGACCACTGTCATGGAAATGGGTGCCAGCTTTAAAGCTGCAGCACTCTCAAATAGTGATACATCTTAATGGTTTTTTTTAATTGAGCCTCTTTATTGACAATACGACTTGGACCTTGTTTTATATAATTTAAGGTAAAAACAAAAACAAGAAAGATACTTTAAAATCTTAAAACAATACTGTGCAGACTTCTGTCTTGTCCTTTGAATGCTTTAAAAAAAGGTAACTCAAAGTACTTACACTATACTGAAAAACCTTAACAGTGTTTTGACAAACATATTATTACATTAACATCTAACTGAAACCAAGATCATTCCCTATTTGTAACTTCAGTGCTTTTAATTATGGTCCTTAAGATGTAAATTCCAGGTTTTGCTGTCAAAGTCCTGTGTTTTGTAGGCAGTGCCCACTTCCCCATGAGATAGCCAGTTTAAGTCCTTCTATGGACTTTATCTCTCTTTGTTCTTTGTCACACGACCTCCTCCTTCAACCCTGGTCCAACATGCGTGTAATAGACACTTTGATGTGATATCAGACTGCCACCCAGTCTGCATGTGGCATATTTTGAGTGCTACTAGCATTCATTAAGATACTAACTCACAATAATTTTGCATGCAAAAAAACCATTTCCTTACTGCCATCCTCTTTACTTCTATAGCTCAGCCAGTGACACGTCGAGTCGTCCAGACTGCACACAAGAAACAGGAATGCTCATTTGTTATAAGGGTTTCTGGATCCCTGTAAAAATGACAATGAACACTGAACCCGAAGATGGATAAATTCCCTTTCATTTCAATTGTCAATCCTGAAATCTGAAAATACTGTACATGGAATAAAGATCAGTACAAAATGAGTACTTGTAAAATATACCCATTGCTTTTAAATGTCTTGAAATACAGCTTAGGCAATATTACTGGAGAGCTGCCCTCCATACTGCGCACGTGCGCACACACACACACACACACACACACACACACACACACACACACACACACACACACACACACACACACACACACACACACACACACACACACACACACACACCTCTCGGCCCCTCTCTGGCCTGGTACATGTGTTTCTGCACGTGTGTGTGTGTGTGTGTGTGTGTGTGTGTGTGTGTGTGTGTGTGTGTGTGTGTGTGTGTGTGTGTGTGTGTGTGTGTGTCTGTGATAGGGTACAGGTGGCAATTTCATCATCAGCAAAGAAAAGTTCTATTAATATACCCGAGTCTGGGCCAGAGCACGCGCACACACACACACACACACACACACACACACACACACACACACACACACACACACACACACACACACACACACACACACACACACACACACACACACACACACACACACACACACACACACACACACACACACACACACACACACACAGGAAAGGTGACACATTGATATGGAGAAAGAAAAAGCACAGTGAGGAAGACAAAAAAAATGAGTATCATGAAAATAAAAACCGTTGAAATTCCCACAAAATCAGGAAGAGGCAGTCTCAAAGAGCAGTTACAAGAAACGGGAATACAAAAAAAAGTATGGACGCTGGTCTTTCTTTAGTGTTCCTGGCTCAGGACCAAACCCAGTCTCACTGCCTCCCATGGGGAGAGTAACTCCAGGCCTGAATTCCTTCGTGTTATTTCATGTTTTCCTCTTTGCCGCAACAATTGTTCCCTGAGACACAGTCTGTGCACCAGCCCTCATTAAAGGAACTTTACCAATGTAGGCAATGTTGTAAAACACACTGTACGGGCAGCTATGTGTAGCACACAACCACGTGCAGACTGGCTCTTATACACACACATCAACACACATACAGGCATGCTGCCTACTGTACAGTATGCAACACACACATTAACACTCCCTCTGCTTCATCTGCCTCGTCTTCCTGTCTTATTTACATTCCTCTAAAGCTACAAGTTGAGGAGTTTGGGAGTTGGGGAGGGACTGAAGGACAAAAGCGAGGGTCTTACATGGACAGAAGTCATTTCCGCTGTGTTGGGGAGGTCTGTGAAGGGTCAAGCCTTCCACAGCCCCAGCTGTGTGAATCACATAAACACTGAAACACTCCCACTTTGTACCCGACTACAGCCCTCCTCCGGTGCTCACACAGCAGGAGCCACACTTAGCCTATTACACACCACTTTGTACTGCACTATTACACTGTTTGGGGATAGAAATGTTGTTGTGTGTCTTGTATGTCCATTAACAGTTCAGTTGGACCCTTTATGGATGTAGGAAACATCACAGCACAACCTCACCCAGCTACGAAATGTCTAACCAGCCACGAAGAATATTACAAACACTTCAGATAACCATTCATGTTTCTGTGAATTTGATCCCGGAATACTTTTCTTACAACCTGTTTTACACAGCCAACGAGTGACAGAGAACTACAAATCCATATCTTTTGTGATTTATTTATTCCTTTTGCTTAAACGTTACAATAAGGGTGTTCGTTTTGGCGAATCAATTTCTTCCCATGAGAAAATCCCACTTTAGTGTTTTATTGTAAAACAGCAGATCAAACATAGCTGTGAAGGATCTGAGCTGCTGTGTTTGCTTTCTCGCACTCCTGTCAAAATCTGTTCCTCTTTCTCAGCCTTGCAAGTACACACACACACACACACACACACACACACACACACACACACACACACACACACACACACACACACACACACACACACACACACACACACACACACACACACACACACACACACACACACACACACACACACACACACACACACACACACCTAATACAAAGCAGCTCTTCAATGGGATTGATCCCGCTGTTGAGCTGACCTTGATGAGAGTTGAGGCCACGTACAGTAAATGAAGACTGAAACTGAGGTGATCAGATACAAACATGCCTGTTGTTTTTAAAAATGTATACTTCCTGGTTTTGTTAGTGTGCCACCAGATTTCCCTCAAAGTTCAATGTTAGTTATTGCAAACCTGCTGTTCACCGCACTGTATCACGAAAATAAAAGTCAAAATCACAAAGATACTATTAGCATGTCTTTGGCAAACTGTGAGCACACTCGTTGGGTTTTTGTGGCGTGTGACTCAGAGTTGGAAACAGGATTTCATCTGGACGGTGCTCATGCATGTCCTGGCTTGTCTGACTGACCGTCTCATTTTAGACTCCGGCAGATCACAGACAGCGTGTTTATGTGTGTATGCATCTGTGTTGTAGGATGGTGCTGCTGCACATATACTGTATGTACCATGTATGTATTTAAATGCTGTAATTAAACGTGTGTTTGGTTTTTCATCTGATTTTTAACATCTGTCTAGCCGTGTTTTGTGTGTGAGTGACACTCGTAGATATCCTTCACAGTCAGTGATGCTGTTAAACTAATTTTGCCATGCAGGTGGAGGGCCTGTGAAAATGACGGGAGGTTTCGGGTTTCAGTGTGTTCCTGTACACGCAGCACAGCCCCACACTTGAATTTAGTGTCGCCGTCCACAGCTCATTTACAGCTGAGGTGACGGGCGGAAGTATTTGGTTAGTGGCGCACCTTGCAGCAACTTTCCCAAGACTTTGTATAAATACACATGCTTAAAATGGAAATGCAAACCTGGAGACCGAAGTGTAAATAAAAAGAAATGTGACAGGTGGGTGAACTTTGGTGAAATGGTCGGCGCTGAAACGTTCAAAAGAGAAAAGCACGTGAAAAACGAGAAGGATTTGTGTTGCACTTTCCTCCGTTATCATTACTGATGCTCATTATCTGTGGGATGTATATTTTGTGGATTTGAATGATTTTAGAGCTGCTAACAATGAGTCAGCAGTTTCACTGTTTGAAGCTTCTGAGTTCACTTCAACAGGGAACATTGACTCTGCATGGAGATTGAACCCGTGGCCCTATAGGCCCCCGGCATTAACATCCATCCAGGGTGATCGGATCACAAGTGGTCAGCTAAAAGTACAGGTGTGAACTCACCCAGGACGCGTATAGAGCCGTAGATCACATTAGGAGGTGGTCAATGGTCACATTCTTCTAGCAGTGTGAATGCAAATGCATCCTGGGCCACACTGAAGGACCACCTACTCAACTGACGTCCTCCGAATAAGCAACAGACACCGATAGAAAAAAAATATCCTGTGAAATTCTGCCATGCACAGCTGAACTGCACAGAAAGCACGAGAGATTCAGTTGCAAATTGGTGGCAATAAAACAGGTGTTTAGTGATTAAAAACTCAGGCTGCATGTGATGATTTTTTTCCTCAAAGCCTCCTCTAGGTCTAGTTTTTTTCTTTTAGTTTACCTTGTCTGTAATTTCTGACACATCAAACCCTCAGCTGTGGAAGAGTCACTTCCCCCTCGCACAGTTCATATATCCACCGCAGTGCAGACCCCAACCCTCTCAAACCTGCTGTAACAATTAAGTAATCTGTCCCACGCATACATGATCGGGTCCCATCTGATGGTTCAGGTTGTGAATTACAAACTCACTGAACAGTGTTTGCACATTTACAAACGTGAGCTATGTCATAAATTTGTAATAGACTGCTCATTCAAATGACACAGCAAGCAAGCGAGGTCTCCTTTCGTTAAATGCCTGTTGCTTCATCTCCTCTCTCCTCACGTTTCTGCACATGTTCACAGGTTTTTTTGCACGTCGAGAAAGAGAGAAAGTGAGATTAGATCACAAGTGGTCACTCATGATAATGCCAGATGTGAACTGACGTACTTAGAGCTGTTTACTTGTGACTGGATCACCCAGGACGCATGTTAACGGCAGGTAGTAACAGGGCCGGCACTTTATTAGAACACTGAGGCGGGGATCAATTCAGATGAACAGTTATGGCAGCCTATCATTGTCTTTCCAACAGTTTACTTTGTTGCTGACAGGTGCAGGATTCATACCAATGTTCGTTTACCATAGAATCATTTAGGATCACACAGAACAAGTGAGCACATTTAACCAGTTGCAAAAAAAAAGCATGTATGGGTTCACTGTTAACAGTTAAGAGCTTGTGGACAGACAAATCACACTCGCTGCAGTAGAAACTAACCCAACAGTCTAAACATGACAACTATGTGTTATTTGTTGTAAATGTCCTTTTGTGTTCATTCTAGTTAAGAATGAAGTAAAATCAAGCCTAGTGCTGGCTCTCATATATCAACATCCGTCTCCTTGTATGAACTCTCGTGTTATAAGGTCATTTCCTGTAGTTGATTAGGAATTACACTCTCAGTCCGCCGTTTGCATGGAGGGGGAAAGAGATTTATCACTGGAGTTTGAATGGTAAGTGTTCTCACCCAATACAACTGCTCTGATCAATGCTTTCATATTACAAGAGATAGAGAGAAGAGTAGAAAACCAGAAACCCAACTCCAAATACTGCCAGTTGGAAGGACCGGCAACTGAACATTTGCCATATCATCTATCATAAAATAATATAGGCTAGATAATAATAATAATAAGAACAACAACAATAATGATAATAATGATAATAATAATAATAATAATAATAATAATAATAATAATAATAACAACAACAATAATAATAATAATAATAATAATAATAATGATGCATCAGTGCAGCTTTAAGTTGATTAGCTGCTACTGGAGTTTTAGGGAACAGCTCCAAAAATGCAGATGTTTACACAGAAATGCTTCAGACATCTCTGAAGTGGACCATCTTTCCCGCTGTGGATATTTTTTGCAGGTGCAGCCTGTCTCGGGGACGCGTACGGCCGCGCGCTCCACTGTACCTCCCACTTCCCCCAGATCGTTTAAGTACTCGCCTCCTCCACTTCAATGAGCGCTATTGTTGAAGAAGTCTGTGCGCCCCTGAACGCCGGCGGACCTGTGTCTCCAAGCGGAGCGCTGCGGTGATACACCTTTCCGTTCAAACTCTGTGTGGACGGTAACTGCTGCCTTGCAGGGAAAAAGTTGTTTTTTGTTTTGGTTTTTTTTAAAAACTTTTTTGCAGAGGTTTTGCATCGAGAGACACGCCGAGAAAGTGGATACAAGTTTTGGGTAGAAGCTGCGCGAGTGCATTCCCGCGGACTTTGGATTAATTTTGCCAAGGTAAGCTTCTCGTGCGCTTTTATTTAAATTTCTAAACTTTCAGTGTGGGTTTTTGTGCACACTGAGCCGCACATTAACCCCTTCTATTCATCAGTTGAAATTTAGTTTGACAACCTTTTCCATTAGAGAAACCCTGCTCATGCATGAACTCTATTGGATGCCGTGATACCGATTAGAAGTCCGGAGTTAATCAGTTCTTGTGTACATTTTGACGCTCTTTTAATCGATCCAGCCTCGGTGCCTTTACTCAGCCTGCCTAACATGTGAAAGCCTCCCCTGTGGCCACTGACTTTGTCAGCGTATCCTTACATTCCTCGCCCGGCGCACGGGTCAGTATCTCGGGTCAGGATCTGCCGGCCAGACGCGCGCAGGGAGACGCACGAACAGGGGGAGACACTGAGAGGAGTGTTTCCCTGCGGAGATATGTGGAAACAGGATCAGCTGTTATCTTTGTCGTTTGTTTCAGAGCGTGTTCGTGTCGGATTAGAGGTCGTTATCTGCCCCACCGCGGTTTCTCTCTCACCTCCGGCTGTTTGTTTTTGCCTCAGATGGGAGACTTTAATCGGTGTGATTGGTCGCTGATCCCCAGAGACAAATCGAACTCTCCCCATCGGGACGTACAGCCGGTCTGCCAGTCTAGAGCGACGACCTTATGGTGTTCTGCTGTGATGCTACCCGGGAGAGTGTTTGTACTGTTAATGTAGTGCAATGTGTGAATATGTGCACGTTTTAGTAGCAGTATGCAGTTGTTTACCATACATTGGTTGTGGTTAGTCCATCTTGCTGATTTATAGTTGATTATTCTCATCATACTAGTAACACTAAGAACAACGCAGATTCCAGTGTCTCAGTTGTAAGATTGTGTTTTTTGGGGGGTGGTTCATGTCACTGCATTTTAAATCCTTTTGGGTTTTGGATCGATTATCTGACAAAACAAGCAAGTTGAAGGAATTATTTTTGGTTGTGGCAACATGGATGGACCTTTCTCTCTATTCAGTGATGGAGTGTAACTAAGTACATTTGATCAAGTATTGTGGTTTAGTGCAGTTTTAAGGTTTTAATACTTTACCATGTTATGTAACTTTAAACATGTACTACACTAAATCTGCACTTCGTGGTAATAAGGTGGTTAAATATGTGAGGAAGGGTGTGTTCTTCAGTACAGAGCTGCTGGGATCGATCGATTAGTTTGTGGACAATTTGAATGAAGTCAAATGTCATAACATGTAGGTCATGAATCAAGAAAAATGGCCAAACAGTAGCTGCTTCCGGCTCTTCAGATGTGATATATTCTTGCTTTTGATTGTTGTATATTGTAAATTAACGACTTTTTATTTTGGATTGTTGGTAACACAAAACAAATTATTTTGAAGATGTCACTTTGGGTTTTTAAAAATTCTGATATGCACTTGAGCTATTTTGTAATATTTGCATGAATAAAGAGTTAATCTGAATGATTATCAAGAGAATGATAACTGATGACAATAATTATAGTTTGCACCTCTAGTTGGGATATTTGCACGTGCATGTGTTATCCTTATTAGGAAGTAGAACCCTTAATAAAGACAGGACAGCAGTGAAATCCGGTTATAGTATTATAAGAAAACCAATTCATCTGTAACTCACCTAACTTTTGAAAAAGATGAAAAATCTTTGCCTGGACTCATTATTAAATCTGCACTTCATGGTATACTGGTAAAGCATTCATGTAACATGAATGTCTGTGATGCATGACTGAGTTGTTCATCAAATAAATCTAGACAACGATATCCTCTCTTTACTTCATACTGCTGCTTGCAGCCTTCGCTGTCTGCTCTTTGAGGAGTCTGAGGCAGTAAAACAAACCCAGGGTGGAGTATGAGTATGGGAAAAGCAAAGAAAGGTGGAGACAGAGGGATGGACTGACGAGCATACAGGAGAGAGGGAGAGAAAAGCAAACATTCCTGACTCGGTGTCTCAGCAATTTAATTAAAGGTTTTTGCGAGATGCTGCAGCGAGCACCTCGAGGTGAAGGCTTAACCCCAACAACCAGCACACCCCCCCCCCATCTCCCCCCCCATCCCCGTTTCAAGCTTGGACTAATCCCAAGGGTCAGCTAATAAGTGTTTGGGTCATGCCACCATGACAACTAAATAGGGGGGAACCCAGAGGAAAGCTCCCCAATCAGGGAGTTAATAACCCCATGAAGGAAGTTAAAAGGTACAAGGTGAAGAGGATGGTCATGGATTGGATAATGTGTGTGTGTGTGTGTGTGTGTGTGTGTGTGTGTGTGTGTGTGTGTGTGTGTGTGTGTGTGTGTGTGTGTAGATCAGATTTCAGTTGTTATGAGCCACACCAACTAAAAGCCCCTCCTCTTATGGTGCTTAAGTGTGCCCTGTGGTGCTCTGATGTTACACACCCACCCACCCATACACACCCACCAGTACACACCCACCCACCCATACACACCCACCAGTACACACCCACCCACCCATACACACACACACACACACACACACACACACACACACACACACACACACACACACACACACACACACACACACACACACACCTCTCTCTCAGGTCAGATTTCGGTCACTGTACCACTTGGGTAGATTTTTTTTTTTTATAGGGGAATAACATCAGTGACACAACTGGCCGTTCTTATTTTCTAAAACTTGTAAGCCGACTTCCTCAAGCATGTTGCTGTATATATTTATTCTATTTTTGAGTCCTTACACACTGCCTGCAAAGTTTTCCTTGGCTCTTGGGGACAAAAACGTGTCCTCCTGCTGTTGCCGTCTCGACCGTTTTTGCTGTTTCTGTCATTCCTTTCCTGTTCTGTGCGTTCGATGTGTTTGACATGTGCAAAAGTGACATTTTTACCACTGCAGAGAGGATTGTTTTCAGCCTCACCCTTCTGCTCACTTGCTCTGGGTTCTCTTCGAGCTGTTTTCCATCTTGGTTTTATGCTGCTGGCCCAATATTTTCTCTAAATTTCTCTTTTCATGTGGAACAGAATGTCACACTTAGGGCCTGATTTACTAAACATTTGTGTGTAAAATCACCTGCAAACTCCACAACACCTGCAAAAAAATGTCCAAGCTGATCTACTAATGACGTGCAGTGAGGATTGCGTCTTCCAAATGTGCAATTTAACACATTTTGCGTGTTTGCCTGCATGCATATGTAATATTGGGCGTTTCTACTTGAACATGCAAAATACTGAGAGGGGAAATGCAAATAGAATAGAATATTTACTAAACCTCAAGGTAGAAATAGGAGAATTGATTGCGTGTTTATTTTAGTAGGACTGAAAGGAACGTATTAATCAGGTGCGCAAATCTGGAGAGACAACTGCTCTTATTGTGGTGAGAAGGAGACGCAGAGAAACCAAAGTATACGTAGAGAACGAGGTTTTACACCCATTAAACATTTTGGAGATTACAGAGGGAAAAATTAGTCAGACATATCGTCTGACATGACATGATGACATGAGTTATTGAATGAACTGAATGGAACAACAAGGAGGAGCCATACAATACCAGCAATTAAAAAACTTCTAACGACTCAGCATTGTCCTGCCTCTGGGTCGTTCCAGCGTATCGCTGCTTGGATATCCTGCCCAGTCCTGTTATTCAAGGTGAGCTGTCACAGGTCCTGAATGTGTCCCGCAGAATCCACAGGAAGCTTCATCAGGTTCACGAGCACTCGCGAGACACTGAATGAAACTAATTCACCTGCTCATCACAGAAACATCTGGACCTGCTGATCGGTGTTTGTTAGAGGATCTCATCCACCGTCCCTCCTCTTTTATATGCCGATGTTTTATTATTAAGCCATTTTTTCACCTTTATGTTTTCCCACAATATTGACTTTCTTGCTAATAATCTTCTATGTATTGTTTTGTTCTTGTTATATTAATATGTCTTAATTTCAGTGAGATCAGATTTCCTTTTCCTTTTGCGGTCGCTCTGTTTTCCATTGCTGGAATCACTTTAACACACATAAACCCCTCATTTAAATACAGCGATTTGCACCTGATTTCAATAACGCAATTACTGTTAGTAAATCACCCGCAAAACGGGTGCAAAACAAAATTGATAATTTTAGAAGGAGCACGTAGATTAGTACCCGTTATTTGAGATCTTAGTAATTCAGGCCCTTAGTCTCACTCGAATCCTTGTGATAACCAGCACCATAACCAGATAGAATATATTCTGCAAAGCTCTGGATTCATTTCAGTGGCAACATTTTTTCAATGTACAGTAACAACTTTTTAAAGTGACACGTGTCTTCTATATCTGCACGTATGCAAGTACGGTTAAGGTTGGTTTAGAAAATATTTTGGTTACGGTTTAAAAAAAACCTCCTCCAGACACAACACTCCTGCTTGAAATTTAGCGAAGGTGCATTTCTTCCTGGATTGGCATTAGGTGGGGAAACTTTACCACTATAAGTATTCTCTTTCATTGACCTTCCTTCTTTTTTTTTTTTTTTTTTTTTTTTTTTACCTTCCACGTATGTTTCCCTCCAAATATTGTCCAAATCTTTATTTAATTCCCCCCCAAAATAGCCCCCACCCCGAAATCTTTTTTTTTTTTTTTTTTTTTTAAATAGAAAGCATGTAACAGTGGATAGCAGCGATGTTTCAGTGTTGTTTTTAAACAATTGGAAATTACAAGAAGAATATGTAAAAGCAGGTCCAGTAATGACAATTTGATTGACATGCCTGTGGTCCAGTCACGTTTCTGCAGTAGTTGGGCGGCACGTGGTATCGTCGGGTTTCCAATCAAACCGATCTGAACTAGCAATATGACGATGGTCAAAATCCGAACTCGAGGCCTCATAACAACCGTTCACAAACCAACGGGTGACATCACTGTTGGTTGCCGCTTGATTGCAACCAACTAAACACTCCTCACCTCACCCTCCCTTTCCAAGCGTGTCAGCTGCTTTTCTGCTCATTTGGGAACGTTTAAGGAAGCGGGGATTGTGCAGATGGAGCGAATGTCCAGCATCGAGCCTTTGACTGTCGATAAATCATTCTGCTCTTGTTGGTCACGACGCTGCTCAGAGTTTCTCCCAGTTGATTTGACAAATGCATTTTTCCAAACTATTCAGTGCTGTGAATCAAAACCGTAGAAAGTGTCGAGAGGTACAACTAAGATCACTTTGAATATTGAATCATTTATTAATGGATGCCTATCACAAAGTAGTATATTTGATTTGTTTGTTTACAGTCCACAACAAACAGACAGTACACGTGCAACTGTACAAAACAGAGAAAAGCTGAAAATACCCATATTGGACAATTCGTATTAGAGGTGGATGTGTCAGTTACATAGTATGGCCTGCTGATTACTCCATGAGTTCAAAGATACTGATTGTCCCGGAAATGTATGAAACCCTGTAGTTTAAGTTACTTGCAGTAGGCTCTCCTCTTTATTGCCGTCTGACACGTTTACATCCAAATCTTGCTAAAAGCAAATTTTAACATGGACCTGCTGAATATACTCTTGTTTAAATGATGGCAGTTAAGATATGGCTAAATTTGGTTTCTGTTTTCAGCGACATAAAAAGGCTCACATTACATCTTTACAAGCTTCCTTGACACCAGAGGAATTCTAGACTCAAACAAGCAAACAACAGGCTGAGACTTAACATTCACCAGAGGGGAACCTCTACTTTCCTGGAGCCCCAGCCCTGCCTGCTGCACCCCCTGGGGATGGTTTAGGGGTTGTTACTCCTTTACTAACCCATGAAGCGTGTGTCTAAGTACCATCCCCCCTCCTCCTTGTCCTCACCGTGTGCTATATAAACACGGCGGTTCAGTGGGAAGGTAAAGAGCGTGACACATATAGGCTCCTCATAACATTCCTCTGCGGTACCAGGAGACACCGGGAGAGAAGGATGCCTCCAACGGCTGATCTGTGGTCAGATTACCTGCGGAAAATGTGAAATCTGCCTCTCCCTCAGTTCACGTTACTTAAACAGTCGGTCCAGGAAATCTTGCGATCGTAAAAATGAACACAGATTCAAACAATCTCCGCAGTCATTTGCGGTAGCTTGCAATTTTTCTGAAATTCACGCCATTTCGCCGCAAAAAATGTCGTCAACAGAATCTGTGCTGAAAGTATTACGGCAAAAAGGAACTCTTTTCAGACAAACTCGCTTTATTAACACAAATAACTCCTCATTTACAATCAGCACGGTTCTCCTCCTCTCCTCTCAGCATCAAAACAAACTCTCTGCAACGCAGGAAACCGGAACAAGCGGAAATAAAGTGATAAGGGTTTGTGGGAAATGTGGTTTGCAATGCTGCGTCACTTTTAGGATTTTCTTTTTTTTTTTTTAGCCCTGTGGTTCTCTTAAGTTAAAAAAAGATTAGACTAAACTAAACTAAAATATGTCTGTGATGTGCAGCATGATTAGTATCACAGGAACTGATGATATATTATTGTTTATCATAATGCTTAAAACATTTTTTTTTCTAATTCCCACAATTTGACCACACAAAACTCACTTAAAAACTCCAAACATTGCAATTTTTGAGAAAATCTGTCACAAAATCAAGCATTTTTTATCACAACAAACACAAAAAACTGCTTAATGAAGTGTCAAAGGACAAAAATCTAGATATTAAACAATTTCCCCTTGAAATTTGCCCTTTAATAAAACAGCAAATCTTGTGTTTCTAGAGACATGAAAAAATATTTTGCCCTACTTCTAATCAACTGGCCAAGTATGAAGCGTATTTTCGTTGCTGTGTGACAGCTAAGAGACTCTGCGGTATATAAAGGAAGGCTTTCATATTCAAACTGGGTACCTAATCTGTCTGATGTCTTTAAGATAACACCTCGCTTCCCCCATCCCTCAGCCACACCCCTACCTGAGGGCGAGTGTGTGTTTGCATGGGGGGGGGGGGGGTGGTAGTGTAGTGGTAGATGAGGGAGACCCCACCTTCCAGCCTCCCTTTTTCTGAGCCCCAATCCTTTTCTTCCCCCTGAGGGCACATAGTAGTCTGGCCGTACACACATCTACCCTTTCATCCCCATTCAACAGCCGTCAGTCCCTTGCACACACACACACACACACACACACACGCACGCACGCACACACACACACACACACACACACACACACACACACACACACACACACACACACACACACACACACACACACACACACACACACACACACACACTCAGGTTGCAAGTAGACAGTGGCCTGGGGCCAACAGGGCCTCACAAAGCACTTCAACGGGCTGAGGTCTGGACCTGTGATATTCTGAACAACTCCGAGGCACAACAGGTGAGGAGAGATGGCGTTTGGCAAATGGGAGGGAACTGGCAGTGTTGGTTACCATGGACGCGTGCACAGAAGTAGATGCTTGTGTGTAACACGCTGTATGTGTCAGGACGTGTGAAAGATTATTGAGCCACGGTGGCCTCAGGCCTCAGGCGAAATGTGTTTTAGACCTCTGTGTGTCTGCACTCAGGTGCACATGTGGTTTCATGTGTCCTTTTAGTCTGATTATTGTGCAGCTGCAAGTCTGTTTGCCTGTTTGCACCATTAATGATTTTTCTTTACTTTACTTTTTCTTTACTTTTACTTTTTCTTTACTTTTTAACTACCTTCGGCATTTACATTAAAAAAAAATATATATATATATTTTTTTTAGTGAATATAATGCAGGTAAATGACCAATGAGGTCAAAGCTGTAATTATGAATTTGACATCCAGGTCAGACAAACTGCTAATTTAATTGCATTAAATGACAGTTTGATGATACTTGAACATGCTGCTACTGTAAGAACTGCTTCACATAGAAATGTAGTATCTAAAAGCTGTCAAAACAACAGTAATATGTCACTTAGACTATGAAAAGCAAATATATTCTATACCTAGACGTCTTGACATCTGTTGACCTTCAAATCAATCAGTACTTTGTTGCAGTATTAACTACAATATGATAGGAATATGTGATTTCATGTATTTTTGGCAGAGAAGGTATGATTGGTTTACCAATGACTTTGAGAAAAAAAAAAGAACAGATTTAAAAGATGAAAGTAATTATAGAAAACTGGGGAATTAAGCCCAGCTACTATAACCAGCATCCCAAGAATAATGTAATGCTGAGAAGATAATGGGTGTATTTGAAGAGTGTTGGTCAGAGATGGCTCTCCTGGTTCTACAGCCTCATTTGTCTTTCACAATTTGACTGATACTACACTGATGAGTAGATGTTATCATCACACATCTGTCCAACAAGTCCTCCAACCCATATTACCATATACGTCGTTTGTTCCGACCCTCAATTACGACCGACAGGAGTGTTTCCTAAATCAGTGCCCTGGTTAGGTTTAGACACAAAAAAACACTTTGTTTATGGTTAGGCAACAGTGTTGGTTTAGGTTAATATGATGACCTGAACCATGTTGTGTGTTAAAGTTACTACTTCCTTAAAGTTATGCAATTTATGCCGTCATGGCATCAGTAAAAGTGGCTTTAAAAAGCTGTCCTGACTTGTGGTTGGAGACGTGAAAGTTTCCCTTCACGGAGTCTGCTGGTTGTACAGAATCCTCCAACTTACCCTCCTCAAGTAAAAACTCACAGTATCTACAGTAGACATTACCTGAAGAGGTCACTTAGATTTAAAAAGTAATTCTGAGTCGTAATAAACTCGGGCACAAAAGACCTATAGGGTCGGGTTTTCAGGAGAACAGTCTCCATCTGTCCCAAATATATGGGCTTGTAAGGCCCAGGAGGCTGTTATCACCCATTTATTTCATTAATCCAATGTTCAGACTGGGAAAACTGTACTTCCCAGTAGGCCAGAAGGTTTATCCTTTCCTCTGGTGGCTGAAGTGATTATGATGCAAAGGAGAAAGTCAGGTGACGTAGGGAGGAGCCAGGGGTGGATGGACGGATCAAACGCACGGCTTTCATGCAGGAGATCGCTGTTCCTGTTGTGTATGAAAATCAAACCAACGTTGACTTTCTTCAAGATAAGTTAACGTAGATATTCAACTTGAAATAAGTGACATAAGTTGTGCATACTTTGTGTGACCTAACCCATTGTATTTTTCTAAACGTAACCAAACTGTGACTATTTAACTTGTGTTTACTTTTGATACCATTACAATGCAGGACTGTTAAGCCTGTCACTAGTACTGTCCAAGTGTTATATGTTGTTGATAACGGCCTTCTGAACTACTGGTTGCTTTATTAGACCCTTGCTACCCCATATATTTCAGACAGGGTCTAACAGGGTGAGACTTTGATCGGTAGTTTGTTAAAAATGTAGCACGTTTTATGGTGTGACTGGGTCTTAATGAAAAATGCTTTTTTTCAGTGCTTGATATAAGAACGGGCTCCAGTCAAAAGTTTTACTGTCGAGGATTCAGACAACATACTGTGATATGAGTAGACTAGAGTAGAAGTCAAAGGGAATAAAGGCAGATACAAATATTGAAATGAAAAACACCAGGAAGCTGTGTCTGCAAAGAGAGTATCATCATAAACAGATAAAATGGCCATTCATGTGTGCTAATTAGAGGATTTCTCTCTTTCAAATGTCAGAGGACAAAATTAAACTTAATTACACATTGCAGAGTGTTATATTACCCACTTAATGAGTCAACATGTAATTGAACTCTGAGAGGTAAAAGAAGTAGTGCAACAGTACAAGTATATCAACAAAAGATACTATACAGTCAGCTGAATCACAGCCATGACTGCAGGTTTGACACAAAATTAAGGGGGTCAGCGTTTGTGCACAACAGGACCAGTCACCTCTCTATTGAACAACAGCCTCAAGCGGATTTGAAACAAGTTCCAAAGTTGTTTGTGTGTCTGCTCAGTCTTGTCATATACACCCAAATATGTCGTAACACTGTCTAATATATAACTGACATGGTCCTCAATACAGTCTATTGTGTACAGCTGTTTGGTAGATCAGTGTCATGCATACTAACCAAGCCACACTAATATACTCACAATTATTCAACTTCTAGACTACACAGATTTTAACCAGGAATACAGATATACAACAGGGATCAAAAAGTTCAGACAGTTTCTGTTGCACATTAATGGAGCGCTGCTTGATCAACATCAGCACCTGTGTTACACAGGTTTTTGTGACCAGTGGTCAGTGTGCGTTTGTGATTCCACCATGAGCAGAGAGTGCACATCAAATTTTGTGTCAAACACGGAAAATCGGCCACAGAAATTCTTGAAATGCTTCAGAAAATCTACAGCAAAGAAGCAGTGAGCCCAGCGAGGTGCGTCAGGTCAGGAGCTCTAACAGGTGGGTTTTCTTTGATATTGGTGCGGTTCTGCATCGTAAATTTGTCCCCCAGAGTCAGACTGTCAACACCGAGTTCTACTGTGACGTTCTGAGGAAAAACACTTGGTGCAAATAAACTAAACTGCGGCGCCATGGCACTTGGGTTCTCCAACACGACAAAGCGCCCGCTCACAGCGTGCGAGTTTCTCGCCTGCAGCAACACAAACTAATCACCGGATTTGTTCCTGTGCGACTACATTTTGCTCTCAAAAACTTGACACATAATTTGTTGTGCGCTCTGTGCTCAAGTTTCATGTCCATGGTGAAATTGCCAGTGGTCACAAAAACACAGGTAACCCAGGTACTGATGTCGATCAAGCGACATAACTTGGAGTACTTACTCACGAACGTTATTGCTTCCCCGCTGCTCCATGCACATCACTGTGCCACGTTCCACTGTACACGAGCACACATTCATGTCTTGCATAAGCAGTTTTTCCTCTCCAACTCTCACACACACACATTCACACACGTATGCACACACAATCGTGTAGTCCTCCTTGGGGGCCTCGCTGCAGCTGGCAGGGGATTAAGAGGTCAGGAAGTCAAAGGGTGAACTAGTCAACCTGCAGATCGGGAAGAGAAACTGACAAAGCAGAAGAAAGAGAGCTGCACAGAGACTGTTGAATCAGCCTCAACATCACAATCCTGATGATCTAAATAAGAAGAAATCGACCCTACTGGACAAGCACCACACGGTCGGTGTACAACATTCTAGTTCACCATGTTTCCATTTGGCCAGAAGCCCACCGTCTGATGATGCTCGGACCACCAAAGAAAGACAAACAGATTAAACCAGCAAGACAGGACTTGTGCAAGATTTTCAACTGTTGCTTGCTTATTTATTGTAACGAGAGCAGGTTCTGCTTTCAATAGACTCAAAATTACAGATCTGCCAAGGTCTGTGGCCTTTTGAAAGCAGAGGTGTCTTGAGATTAGCTTGAGATAACTAACCTTTTTTTTAAATTTATTTTTATCAGATAATGATGAAAATGCAGCTCTGATGAACTTGTCATGGTGTCTGCTGGGATAAACAATGAGCAATAAATCATCAAAAGATCAAAGGGACAGAGTAAATTATCCGTATAATACAAAAGTATCAAAATAAAACTACTGTGAATGTGAATGTTTCTGCAAATTAAACAGTTTGTCTCATGCTGTAATAAAAAGGAAAACAAAACATGGTGTATTTGATTGTGAGTGACACTGCAGTTTGTTTTGTTGTTAAACAGGAATTCAAATATGAAAATGGGCAGAAAGCTGAGAGTATTTATACCAAGCAAACATTGTTCCCAAAAAAACCTTCTTTCAGCTTTGACACAATAAAGTTGTTGCTTTGAGTCAACGAGGTGTTGATTGTTCCTCTTCATTCTCACATGGCGTGTTAGCAGTGTGAAGAATTCCAGTCAACAAAATCTGATATTTTTATGATTAAAACAAACAACTTTTTAATGTGTTCCTGTCCCCAGCAGACGACTGAATTTTTGGGTTAAAAGTGCAAAAGATAGTTACTAACTGACAAATTGTGAAAGTTTTTCTGGTGAAAAATGGTCATCAAACTTTATTTGAAACGATTCCCTCCGGCTGTCTTAGTGTCTGAGTGCCGTCTCATCCGACCCAGATGAATCATTGGCATTTGACTCGGCACTTTACACATCGTTGTCCCGCTGAACCCAGCGTAACAAACTGTGGCTGTGGGCGAGCCTGTGGTATTTTTAATTTGGACATCTTGTTCACATATGAGAACCAAATGCCACTTCAAAGAGATGGAAAGGGGATCAAAAGTTGGGCTGCAGCAGCTTCAATGCACCCTGGCAGAAAGAGGAGCGATTGTACAAGTGTGTGTGTGTGTGTGTGTGTGTGTGTGTGTGTGTGTGTGTGTGTGTGTGTGTGTGTGTGTGTGTGTGTGTGTGTGTGTGTGTGTGTGTGTGTAGAAAGGCAGCAAACACAGACAGCATGCATAAAAGTCAATAATCAAGCAAAGGAAAATCAAGAAAGAAGGTTGGATTTATTAAGTTTCAGGTTTCACTAACTAAAAGTTGACCTAAGACACCTGCTAGGCTCTCTTTTAAAGTTCTAGAGAGAAGACAGCGTGTATTTATTTGTGTCTGTCATAATGTACCGGTACATTAGCTGTGGCTAAAGCAAGACACTCCATAAACACAGACAGACCGATGCAAGTCCAAAACAAGCAGTCAGCAGGTCAGCCGACTGCTGAAACGTTACTCCTACGTATCTCCGACGAGGCCAAGACACACCAGACCGCTCTCACTACAACACATGGGACGTATTAGACAAATTGATGTAGAATGGACTGATGGAGCGATTTCACAGGCAGAGTAAACTCACTATATCTGTGTTGAGTCTTGATTGGGTTGTTAGTCGGGTCAGAGACTTCTGGCCTTCACTATTGAACTATTTTCAATGGAAATCAGCCAATTCGATACAACGTGGTGTTAGATTGTATCAGTGGCAGGGACGCTCCGCCTGTTATTGATTGTTACATTGTAGGAGGGTTAAGGTTGTGGTTATGGAGAGCTGACCCGTCCAGCTGATCCAATCTACCACCAACAGTTGCCAAAGCCTGTTCGACCAATGTTAGATCACTTTAGATGCAAATTTGCATATCCCTAATTTCACAACATAGCTACAATAAACATAAATACAATATATTTTTTTAAGATGTTTATGATTATGAAAAAGTCAAGCTAAAATTGCTAGTCTCAAACTAGCTTTATGATTAGCAAAAAATGTTTGCTCTGTCTGCAGTACGGACCTGCCTGAAAGTTTCACTGAGAAATATTTGTGACTCGATAAGACAGATGAGTTCTGTGCAAAAAAACACAAAGTCGTTTTTCTTTTAGTTCTTAAAGGGATCTAAGTTACCAGCTCTTGTGAGATCGCTGTTAAGTTTGCAACACTGCAGAAGGCTGGGATTCAAATGTTAAAGTGATTGAAGTGATCGGTGTATGAAAGTATGTGACTTCATGTTTTTCCTACTGAACTCCTCCCACCTCAAATCAGTGGCTCTTCTCACTGATACAGAGACAAAGCTATTTTTTTTTTCAATACAAAAATTGTCACGTAAAACAACTGAAACTATTCTAACATTGACCAAAAATGTTCATATCGGACGCCTTCACTCCTTTAAATTGAGTTTAGTCTGTCAGCTGGAAATGATAACACATCAGGATTGGCATGCTGGCCAGCTGAGTAAGCAAACAACAGTGCGCATGAAGTAAAAACTGCAAGTTGACTCAGAAATATTGAAACAAACACAGTATTTTTATCATTGGCAGCTTGAAGAACAGCTGAATCTATAGAGGCTAGTTCTTTGTTCCAACCGCACGCACACACACTGGTTTCAGTAACTCCATGTTCTTATTAAACAATCAGAAAAGCAACATTTCCATATGCAGTGCTGAGTGGAAACCACATGAACTCAGGCCACAACAACTTGAGCCGACACTGAGATTTACTTTGGATGTTATCTCCGGGTCTAAAAACCAATACCAGTGCAATATCACTTAGAGCCACTAGGGGCTGGCTTAAGAAAACCTAGTTCCCTCAGACTACAATTCAAAAAGAGTCAAGTTCTGATTAAACACAAAGTCCATACATTTTTTCCACAAGTCATTCTGGTGTCATTATTTTTAATTCACTCCCTCTGATCATTGTTCTGGCGGTTGTTCGGAAAATAATCCCATCATTAATTAGATATTAGTCCATAAAGAGAGATATGTTCGGGGGTGTTTTCAATCACATCCACTCCTCATTCCTACCCAGCTTGTGCAAATATGTCACTTTTGGCTCCAAAAAACTAAGATGGCGATGTCCAAAATGCCAGACAGTTCACAAACAAGTCGTTGGGTTTCAGTCTGGTTGCAGCCAAAAAATACATAAAATTAGCTTGTACTACAACAAATATGAGCTCTTTTGCATTATAAAATGAAGTGTAACATTAGCCAAACTAAAAATGAACAGTTTCATTAATCTCATTTACACAGCAGGGATATTAACCCACATTTTGTAACTAAAATTAGCCAACGTAAGCTGGCGACAGACAATGTGTCAGACTCAAGTCTTCAGAAACACAAACCAACGGGTGACGTCACGGTGGGTTGTCACTACAATTGAATTTATGTAATCTTGATTTAAAATAAGACAAGTTGGACCAAACATTTGCTAAATGTATCCAGTGAACTTGAACTCATTTTGTAATCGCAGCAGTGAGATGAAAGGATTTCTAGGAAGACAGTTCAGGTATGAAGCGATGGGGTTGGGCTCCTTTTGCTCAAATGAGATACAGTGTCTTTACTCATTACTGTGTTATAAAACAAAATTCAGGTTTTGAGGTATGATTGAAGTTCTCTTCTGAGGTTGGGCTTTGACTAATCTATGAGAAAAACAAGTTTGTGCCTCAAGGAAAGCGTGTTTAATTAATACACACATCTTCATTTCTCCACATGCAGGTATGCATACGGTTATGGGTGCTAACTCACAGCTGCCCAAGCTAATGTGAGGAAAATCAGCCAAACCTGCGCATGCACAGAAACTCACCCCGTGTTTGGTTGTCCTGTTTGTTGTTGAGCGGAGCCTCAGTTCGTCCCTCGACTAGTTACAACACTCACATATCTTCCCATGAAAATTTAAAAGACAGATACTATCTACAAAGGAATCTAAAACAAGCATGCATCGCTTTCACTGCCCCATTTCAACTTCTATGAAACTGATTTCAGATACTTCAAAGGTTCAAACTGTTTATGTAAGGTTTATAAAACTATTTGGCAACATTTTGGTGGCTATTATAAATGTCTGACCCCCGCTGCAATCCGTTTCTTTGTAGTTTAACGAACATTCATAAGTAAAAATAACTAGCACATTTACCATAAGCAACCAAGTCATTTTATATTCTGAACAGGGAAGTGTTATTTATGCTATAAGTGTCAAATCAAATCAGTTCACTTGTGGCTTCTGTGGGAGTGTGTGTGTGTTGGAATGCATGTCTGTATTCACATTTTTCTCCCCATTCCCTCTCCAAACATCCCCACAAGCCTCGAGGCGTTTTTCTTTTCTTTTCAGAGTCGTGTGTCAGCGCCTGGTCTGCAGTGGAGCGTGTCGTCGCCCCTTCCTTCACATTTCCCCTCCTCGGATTCCAGTTCCACCACACAGTTTGCAGCGAGACTCGCGATTTAACTGCCAACATGTGGACTGACATGTTTGTGATCAAAAAGAAGCATTCGATCAGGCTTTTAAAACTTAAGTTCTGAAGTGCATGGACGTTTTGACATCTTGTTCGGCATCCTCCAATAGCTCCAATGTTGCCTGCTATTTCACAGCAATGTCATGTGACTGGCTGCAGTGTTCATAGTTTTAGCTTGGACTAACGACTTTACAGTATATTGACTGTTTCTTTACTTGAACTTTTGGATTTTGTGATCCAAATGTCCAGTTAAATACTACCAAGTCTGTTTCTGTCCTGTTGGTGTTCCACGCACAAAACACTCCAGTCTTGGTTTGGCTAAACTATGTGACTACAAGAAATGCTCTTTGAACAGTTGCTTTATCAGAAATACAAACTGCATCCAAAACATTTTTTCATAAATAAGGAGGAATGTCCGATTCAAGTTTTGTGCCGCCGACCTCTGAGTCATTTAATATTTTTTATTTGCCAATAGCGAGTCCGATTCCAATACTTGAGTTTTCCTCCATAATCCAGGTGCACAGTGCACACTTCAAGTTCATAAAAACTATGACATTCAAACCAATACATGCTTGAAAACTGAATACATCTATAATGCATTAAGCAAAAAAAAAAAAATCCTCTGAGCCTTCCTTTTTTTTTTTTTTTAAACTAAATACGTAAACAACAACATTTTTTAAATTTTGTTTTATCACAATTCCATGTAGTGCAGCGCTGGTTTAAAGTTTTTGTATTATTATTTTTTTTACTAATTAACCATGTATGTACTTTTTAAGTAGCTCTTATCATTTCCACTTATTACTACATCTAGTCAGAACATACAGATGATGAACGTTACTTTCACAATTCTACTTTGAGGTGGTTAAATAGCGTAACTTTAACATTCACAACAAATACAAATCTCAATTCCATTTTATCACAGTTACCTTTGTGAACTGAGTGTATTTCATTGTGTTTACTTCTTAGGTGCTTTAGCACATTAGTAGTATTTAACGCAGCTCTGTTACTAACGCCTTGCAAACTGCTTGCATTGTAGACATTACAAGTGGCAGCTCACGGTAGCAGCCCAACCCGCGTGTGGAGAAATGGGTGATGTGTGCATTAATGAAACACTCTTTCCTTCAGGCACAAACTTATTTTTCTCATATATCAGTTCACAGACATGTCAGAGCACACTTCTGCCTCCTGCCACAAACTGTACTCTCTGTTTATGACACTAGTGTGACAGTTGACATAAAAACAAAGGATTGGGGCTGAACATAGCTTACGATAGCCGATACTATTTAGTTAAAAATGCTTTGATCAGCCCAGATCCAGATCTTTGAGATCGTCTCTGGACATCAAATAATTCAGCCAAACAAACTCTTAATGTTTAACAAGAATAGTTTTCCACCCAGCGGTTGCTCCTTCGTACTGCCTTCCAAAAATGACATGCTCATAAAAAGTGACTATCTTGTTTTGCGCATCTGCTTCACACTAACAGCCTCTTTGCACTTTGTATCGTTCGCAGCTGAACATTCATCCCATTCCATCTAAAAAAGAAAACAAACAGAAGGAGCAAGAAATAGTGCTAACATGACCTTTGACCTCAGAGGGCAACTTGAGTAGTTTTTCCTGCCATGTGACAGTTACAGAGTAACAGTGAATTATGGCGATTGGGAGTTTGAAGATGGCTTCTTTTTTTTCAAGTAGAGGGTTTGTGAGTTTAATATCAGTCACTGCTGATAGTGGAGAGAGTGCAAACAGAGTGAGAGAGCCTGGTCTCTGGTGTGATTAATGGTCTGTTGGGGAGATAAGCACTGATGTATGTATGTGTGTTTCTGTGTGATGTCATCAGTGGTCTGAAATCAGTATTCGGTTAAATATCAGCTGTGGTCTCGGAACGAATTCGGAGCTTTAGGAATTCTTTGTCAGTAACGATTTGCTATTGTGAAAGAGTTTTCTTCACCAAAGTAGAAAGTGCTGCACAAACTTTTCATGACTGCAGTGTGAAACCTTTTTTCTTTCTTTTTTGTTCTGGCAACACGCTCAGCTGATACAGGACAAACTTTGTCCAAAGTAAAATTAGTTCCATGTCTCCCCTCTTGAAGACACAAAGGGTTTCTCAGCAGCGTCGACCTCCCAGGACACATTTTACGTGTCTGTAGCTGCTTTCCCACTGTGAAAATAATGACAGGGAATAGGTCTGGTCTTTTAAATTTGACGGAGCAGACGGCCCGACGTGGCTCTGAACGGCACCACAGAGAGTTCAAAATCCGCTTTTTTTTTTTCTTCTTGTTCCTGCGTAAAATGCAGCCTTTGTTTCTGGGTCATGAACCAGACAAGGTCAGTGGCTTTAACCGAGCCAAACAAACACACAGTACACACAGTTCAGTTTGCACTAATTGATTCCCCTTTCAGCAGTGACAAGAATGAGTGTGTGTGCATGTGTGTGTGTGTGTGTGTGTGTTTACTTTAAAGGATCTGTCAGGGCTTAAAGTAAATAGATAAGTGACAAAGTAAACACCCATCCCACGCACATGCCAAAACAACATCCTTCTTCAGGGATTCAGTTGGACACAAACATTTACTATTTGTGCCTCATTTCAGGGAATTGTTCTGTTTTCCCTGTTTTCAGAGGCTGAACTCATTTCCCAATTATAATTCAATTACAATTGTGTGTGTGTGTGTGTGTGTGTGTGTGTGTGTGTGTGTGTGTGTGTGTGTGTGTGTGTGTGTGTGTGTGTGTGTGTGTGTGTGTGTGTGTGTGTCCCTACTGGCAGGTCCTATAGAAGTCTCTCAGCAGTAAATCCGTCCACACTCCCTGACCTAACACTGGGTTAATGAGGTGATCCAGCTGCAGGGGACGGTTGGCAGAGGTCTTTGGGCCTGCTCAGTTTGTGTGTGTGTGTGTGTGTGTGTGTGTTTGTGTGTGTGTGCGTGTGCGTGTAAGGCATTAAGTCGGTGTAGGAAATGCAGCCTTCATTAAAGTGTAAAGTCATGTTTGCATGGGACAGATCTGATCTGGAGATGTGTGATTGTGAATAACAACGCTGCTTGTTGCTGATTTTTCCGGTGCGAGTCTGCCGTGCTCACAAATGTCCAGCGCAAATTACTTAGTAGGTTTTGGTGAAGGCTGAAGTCGCATGATAATACCAGGCTCTGCTAACAGCGCTGCAGCATGCAGTTTGTAGCTGTGGTGAAGTCTGAAATAACTTCAGAGCGCATTTATAGACACATTTAATGTTCTGCTTTGCTCTGCAGGAAAATTATAAACTGTGATACAAATTCACAGTGAACACATTTGTATTGAGGTGAGCTAAAAACATCCACAAAGCATGCATATCATCATAACCTTTAACTGCAGATACACATATTTATCCAAAGTGTGACAACAACAACAACAAAAGGCAGCCACAGCAGCTGAGTATGACAGTTCAGGAAGTCATTCAGTAAATGAAATCTGGTACCTGATCTGATATGTACTGTATGTGTATTGTCACATCAAAATGTGGAATAGATACGTTGTTCCGTAGCACAAAATGTGTTAGTTTCACAATAGCAGCTCAGACATCGTAAGATGCCTACATTTTTCTTGGTGTACTATTTTCTATTGACGCGCGTCCAGGTCACGTGACTGTCCAACAAAGCCTGATGGCGTCTCAGACAAATGCACAAGCTGCATTAGGTTTAGGAACCGAACCTAATGGTTTGGGTTCAAATAAGTGCGTTAATAATGTAAGTAACATAACGTACGCAAGTTACGTTACATTACGTACGTTATTGAAATTAAGAGCATTAGATAAGTTTACTCATTGCTTTCTACCATTAGCGATAAATCAGAGGGGTTGGGGGATCAAAGAGAGAATAAATGATCCATATAATACAAAGTATCCAAATAAAACTACTGTGGAAGTGAGTGTGGAGTGAAAGAAGGCAGATAAAGTGTGTATTTTATTGTGAGTAGCGTTACAGTTTGGATTGTTAAACAGGAATTCAGATATTAAACTGAGCGGAAAGCTGAGAGTAATTACAACAAGTAAACATTGTAAATTTCTGTCAGCTTTAAAGCTGATTATTCAATGTTCCCTCGGCTTTTTTTGTAAAGGGAAGACATCTGGTCCAAAAAAATTGACCTCACTTAAATTCTTGTTGCTTATTGAGTTCAGATTTCCTCCCTGTTACATGACTTCCCTCTTTGACAACCAAATCTCAAACATAGAAGGTTTCACAATTTTCATTTTGAAACTAAAAACAAAAAGAAAAAAGAATCGCTCAGAACCGGGCCTGCTGTTCGTTAAAGAACAGATAAGCTGTGATAGTGCTGTATCTGTCTAGACTTGTACAAACCTGGAGGGGAAGCGTGTACCACCGCCACTCATCCCCCACAGTCCAGCCCAACCTGTACCCTGCCACAGGCCAGAGTCTGGTGACTGACAGCTGGGCTTAACAAGCACGAAGAGGCCCCTGTTGGGTAAGAGTCCCACAGGTGATCATCAGTCACTAATCAGGCCTGGAGGAGGAGGAATGGATGGTGGCAGGAAATTAAAGGATAAAGAACAGTGACGAGGGAAGTGTATCTGACATTAAATCTGAGAATGATGGAAAGCTGTGGCTAGAAAAGAAAGTGCAGGGAAGGTTATTGCATTGAAAACAGTGCCAATTAAAACCTCAGTGAACCATCGCTGCTACATTTATTGCTGCTGTGGCTTCTGTCAGTGTCTCAGCTCGAGAGGAGATGCCGTTCCCAGATGTGAACAGTTCATTAAGATAAGCGACAAGTGATGGCAGGCCAAGAACTGACAGATCTGAGGCGGTTGAATGAGAGACTAATAATAGTCTTCACTGCTTCCAGGTGACAAGCCAGTGTATCAAAAAATCAACCCAAGCTAACGCGGAGGAGTAGTTTAATATATACTTAGAATTTGAGAATAACAATTAAGAAATGGGTACAACTTGTAGGGCGAAGTAGCCTTAGGTTATATGCCTGACTGTGTACTAACTGCAACAATTTCAGAAAATAAATGGATCTGTATTTTGCTGTGAGGACTTTGAAATGTACACACCACCTTAAAGCATATGGAGGATTTGTAACTTCCCTGGGAGAGTTTAACAAATTTGTACAATCAATAAGGAGAATACGAAGTGAAAAAAAAAAAAAAAGACATTCGATGTGTTTGACAGGGTTGTGTCTGTTGCCGGTTGCGTGCTGGCACACCTGTGTGAGGCCGACTGCAGGTGACATGCTAATTCACAACTGTTGACAGACAGGACAGGCTGGGAGCCACTGAAGCGTGAAGACGCATACGCACAAATGCCGACGCGCAGCCTTCACATTCATGACTGTGTTGCTGCTGTAGTTGTGGAGCCTTAACGCTGGCATTTGTACTTGTATTACCTCGGTGGAAAAACCAGTGTCACCAAAAGTCATCCTGAATGGAGGGATGTGGCCAACTGTACCACAAAAAAACACCAGCAGTTGGTTAATTCCTCTCGTTGGGGAAACAGAAGTTTGTCTGTGGTTCAATTCTCTGTGTTTACATACTTTGATCTATCTGTTAAATATTGACTGAATTTCATTTGGACAAAATCATTTCCTGGTTTGAGTGTGTGCTGACATGATCCTTTAATATACATTCATAGTACAAAACATGAAAACCAATGTGCCACCACCACATTTTGTTATGCTTCAAAAAACTGTCCTTTGGATTTTAATTTTGCAGATATATAGTCTCTTTAAAAATACCTTACAGAAAGTCTTCTTCCTTCTCGGAAGAAGGTCGATTAAACATTAATGTGCATGAAGCAGAGTGAAGCCATAAACTAACTGCAAGTATTCCAAATCACAATGTTACAAAAAAAGCACATGAAATGCGATCTTTGCAATGTGGATCCAAACCACATTTGGAGTTTTGAAATGCGATTCCAATCGGATTTCTAAAAATGCGTCTCAGTCCAGACGCTCTGCTGGTTCAGACGGACTTCTTGCGTCACTCGCTACGTGACACGCAGTGACGTTATTTTAAGAAAGACAGAGTAAGCAGAATCTATGCTACCACTAGCAGAACAAGAACAACAGTCTGTGGACAGAAGCTAAAATAAACTGTCTGCCGTCACTTCTGTTCCTGCAGCTTCTGTGTTGGAAAGCCGCCTCACCGGCGTATAGCTGCGAGTACATCGTTACCACAGCAACTCATGCAGATGGGTCTGGAGACACCAAATCAGATCTACTTACTTGCAAATAATTGTGTGTACAGTCTGTCCTTAAGATCTGATTTGAGATTCAAAATCCAACTTGCCTGCAGTCTGAACATTGCCTTTGACATTTGCAGGGTTCAACATTCATTCTATATGAATCTGTTCTCGTTCTGTCTGTTCTGAATCTCGAGAAATTAAGGATTTTACCATTTGCAGCTGTTGGTTAAACAGTTTGAGGAGCGGTCAAAGTGTCCAAACCACAATAAGGATTCAGCTTTGAGAACAAATTCCCCCTTAACAAACCAACAACTAACACCAGCACCAAAAGTTGACAGTTGTATACATTTGTATAACTATGATTGAACGGTGTGAGTCAGCTGGAAGGCAAACAGCTGAGGAGTGAACCCCTGAAGGTGTAGCATGAATGAAGCAGCTCATTGAAGCTGGACTCTGCCTGTGCTTCATTTGTGTACAACAAAAACTACATCTTATAGGTACTGTGATTAGGTCTGTCAAAGGTATTACATAATCACCTGTTTGCAATTATTTAAGCTGACCACAATACTTTTGTGTAACTGTAAGAATTGTTTTCTATCATTTGTAAAAAAAAAATAAAAAATGAAAAAAACAATACTGGATAAAACCAAAAGATTCTAGTTCCTTTACTATTCCCATGATGTTTTCCACTGTTCAATGTTTGACTGGTGCTCTTATAATGACTTCATCTATTTGCGTTTCCTTCATCAGCTCTGATTTAGTGGCAAATGAGTAGAAAATTAGCGCCACCAAATGTTTATCTCGAGGCGTTTATTTTCTAATATTTGAGCAACTGCATTTCAATGAGCATCTATTGACATAATGGCTTTAACAACAAAGACAAACAACCCTGTACTGCAGTGAGCACATTTTAATTTAAAAGATAAAAAAAGAAGAACCCAATAACTTGAAAGAAGCAATTCATTGGATGTGCACCAAAACGTAGCAGTCAAAGGTGCAATTTATATGTTCCAAGGTTCAATACCAATAAATGTCTCTCCTTCTTCATGAGGTGTATATTAAACTATGATGAGGCTTATAAGTATCCTTTACCTTACCTTTCTGTAATGGAACTGAGACTATGTAGTAATTTAACACAACAAACACCATGTTTGCTTGAACTTTCAGCTTCACCTCGTAAACACAATCTTCCCGTACAACATTGCCGAGGGCCGTGTCTCATTTCGGTGTGCCAGCCACCAGCGCCCAAACAGCAAAATGGAATGCAGCAATTATCAGTGATGGTAGTTACATAAATCAAATGGCTTAGAGTGTAATCAAAATATTTCAGCTTTAAAAATGCAAAAACGTCTGATTGTTAACAACAAATCGCCCAAAGAGTTTAATACCTTGACCCTAAAACTAGGCCTCATAACAATCAAACAGTACTTTAAAGAAGCGAAGACAAGCCAAAATATCTTCACTTTCTGTATGCAAGAGTGTACAAATACAAATACACAATTAGCACACCTAGATGCCACTGTGCATTTTCATCATAGCAGCAGAAGCATAGCAGGCATCTCTGCCATACCTGAGTGCGACATGAACGCACCGGGGCATTGCTGGCACCGATACAGAGGCCAAAACACTAAGCTGGAGAGGTCACTGTCAGATGATGATGGATTAGAATCCAGTTTGTTTGACGACATGACGTATAATTATCTCTGCACCAACACCAAAGCCAATGGGGAGTAGCCAGGTTCATTGTCATTGTGTTCTAGCATGCTAACAGTCATACTGCTTTTATCAGTAGAGTCTCTGTAGACTCTTTTTTTTTTTTTTTTTTTAACAGCATACCATGAGTCACCTGTTGTAACCTTGAAGCAGACACTGGATCCCTGTCCTTACCCTGACCTTTGACCTCTGACCTCCACATGGAGGTTAAAGATCTAAAATACTTCTACTGTAGACAAAGGGTTGTCCGTTCATAACTCTCAGCGGGTTTACAGCTACTCCAGTTGACGCACCAAGAGCAGAGAGAGAGCGGGATAGAGTAACAGAAGTCGACTGAAACAGTTGGAAAAGAGGCAGAGGGTAAGGAGGGCTGGTGGAAAGAAAAAAACAGCGGGTAAGAAAATACCTGATGCAGATCAGATCAGTATCAGACAGCTGATGAAAGCTTGAAGAAGGAGGGTTACTGAAGTCTCAAATAAGAGGAGGAGCTGTCACACATGGTGTTATTAATTTGTTCCAGATTTGACTAGTCATGGTCCACTTATGTGTTTGGGTGTGTGAGTGCACAGTTGTGAGAATATATTTTGGCAAAATCAATTTCAATATTAAAAACATATTAAGGCACAGAGATGAGAAAGAGATGAGGTCAAGCATGCAGCTGGAGTGAGACAGAGACAGAAGGGGAAACTGTCATTTTTAGTCTCATACTTAGCATGTGTTTGCTATTTCATTTCACACAGTCCATTGTTTTTAGCGTGACATATTTATACTCTGCTTTTGCGAGTCAGGAGGCGACTGGGCTTTGTCCGCTTCACTGCAGACATGCGGTTGGCTCACCGTCATGCAGAGTGAAGACCACTCCAGGCCCCGAGCTTCTCGTATCTTTATGTTGTTTTATTACGAGAATTTCACGTGATTTTTGTTTTAGTTTTAGCTGTTTTTAATTTTCGAGGACAGTATCTTTGACTGTCTGAGTCACATTATGTTATGTCATTTGTAGGTAGGCACTGCGTAAATTTAGTCACATGACTTAATCCTCAACGATTAATCCACCACAACAAAAGTACTTTGTAAACAAATGTGATTCACTCAGTTATTTAACTGAGATCATCCTCCGATCACTTGCATGTAAACACATATTCCAATGGTGTTTTGTAATGTACATTGTCAAATTCTAAACAATAATAAAGCTGGGAGGTAAAACTTTTGTTGGCATTGTTTGAACTCAGTCGGTTGTGTCACCACTTTGGTCTGGTCTGAAATATCGTTAACAACTATTAAATAGATTCCAGTGAATTTTTTTTACACATGGAAATATTGAATGCTTGTCTCTTCAGTGGTCAACTGATTTTTGATAATGGAGTCACCAATAGGACAAGTTCTCACTTGTCCTATTTCACAAGTTGTAATCCGTCAACATTTACGTGACGGATCAACAGATGTTCAGAGTTCCCAGACGATGCACCCAAATGATTTTGGAGAACTTTTTCTTCATTACCACGATAAGTAAGACTAGATATTGTTCGCAAATTTTCAATACTGGTACAGATACTGTGACTTTGATATTAGTTTCGGAACAATACTTTTTTCAAAACCAATTTTACATCTATTTTGAGAAAAAGAAAATGACGCGACATATTGCCGTGAAAATCTTTAGTTTTCATGCAGTTTAGTGGGGGAGAGTTTAACCCAGCTTGTTTTTTGTAGCTACAATTAGCAGTTGTCCCCTAAACACCCCACATGCAACTTATCACTACATGCAACAATTTACCAATGTTGCCTAAACGCCTCACAGGCTAGTAGATGCTAGTTTGCCGGCATCACACAGAGAAGCTCAAACTTAAAGCAGCACATGCAGGGGTGTGTCCAAAACTCTGTTTGAAAAGAGTGAAATAAGGCACTCTAATGTGAAGTTTGAACATACTTTGTTAATATGGGAGGGCTGGCCAAGAAGATGGCACAGTAAATACTTTCCCTCTGATACTGAGGAGATTTACTCGTTCCTAGTGAACAGAGCAAAAGTTATGCGCTTAAAAACAAAAATGTGTTTGTGCGGATGGAGTGTAAACTAAAAAAAAGAATTGGTACTGAATGAAAAGGTTTTTCTTTATACTAAATAGTGGCAAAACAATTCAGTCAGTGCCAAAAAAGTAGTGTGAGGTTGACATTTGTTGTTCAAACTGAATTATCTGAACAACTATTGGATGGATGGACATGAAATTTGTCAGATATTTCATCCTTTCGTCGCCTTTCATCGAGCACTCCATCAGGTCAACATTTCTACCTTTTTTTGAGCGAGCTCAGGGTTTAAGCGTCATTATATCCTTACACATTCTTGTCTGTGCATGTGCGGCGTATGCATTCCTGTGCAACACCAGAACAGCACACATACGTAAAGGGTTTACTTTATTTGCTTACACAATAGTTTGGGGGACTAAGAGTTTTACAAAGATTGAAACAGATTTTACTGCTAAGCCTTTCAGGCATTAGGTAACAGGATATTTTACGTTGGGGAGTTGGTACCACTAACTCATGTCCCCCTTGATTTCAAAATGAGAATGAAGTAATCTCCCAGCAGACCAACACTAACACAATTTATGATGCCCACTCTGCTTCTTTGTACCTTCCTCCCTGACTCCCCCTCTTTCACCTTTGCCACAGCCCCTCCAACTCCTCCCTCACTCTTTTCCTTTAAAGTGGTCATCCTGAAAAGATTTGTTTCGTAAATTTTGGAGGCAATTCACGCTATTGCTTTTGGTGAATTGACGAAACACATATCCTTTTTTAAAACGTATTTAATTTTCTATTGACATCAGTGTCTGCTATATTGCTTACTTACTTACTAGAGTTTTGCACTTTTATTTTAACCCAGAAAAGAAAAGCACACCACTATCTGCCCATGTAAGCATACGTAGCAGACATCAAATGTGGGACAAAAATGAAGGAAGAAACACTGTTAATTCAGTCTGTAAAGAGAATTGACACTTTATTTATTTTTTTTTTTACTATTTTACATCTGTAACCTGGTGAACACTTTTGTCCACAGTATCATGAGTATAAACAGTTTTTGTTGGAGCTTCAGGGGAAAAGTTGCTTTGTGTCTGTATCTTTACAACTGATCCCAAAACTCACAAATTTCCATTGCTTTTGTCGCTCCTTTAATGCGCCCTGAGGGTGTGATTTTGTCCTCAATATTTTCAGCTTCCCTCAGACATTTTTCTGCTCTTCATAAAGCATCTCCACTGGTGTGGCGTGTAAATAAATGAGGAATAGAAGGACTTTGCCATGACAATATTAGCTGTGCTGCTTTGCAGGATTAAAGAGACAAAACTATACAAGTATATGACAGTTGATGACATTTTTATGCTGTGGTTTATGGAGTGCCGTTCTGAAGCCTTGAGTTCGTCATCTTGCTATTTTGGAGCCAGAAGTGACCATATTTATACGAGCTGGAGAGGAGCGAGTGGTGAATCTGACTTGATCTGATTGGGAACTCAAGGACACTACGCCCCGCCCACCTATAGTAGAAACCTGACTGCCTGTCAATCAAACAAACACCCTAAAAAATACAGCCTTTTGAGGCCTAATATCTAATTAATGATGGAATTATTTTCAGATTGACCACCAGGGAACTAAAAAGGAGGAACTTTAGCAGACGACACCATTATGACTTGTAAAGAGACATGTATTGACTTTGTATGTCGTGAGAGATGTTGAATGGGAGTCTGTTGGCCTCAAATAGATTCTCATGCATACATAGGCTAGCATACAATACGTGATACATGGTTTCACATGGCATCCTCCACCTGAACTTGAGAGGAAATCCAACACTGTCACATCTGGGTTTTGTCGTGCACTTTAGGTTTAGGGGAGTCAGCTTTTTGTTTACAGCAGATTGTAGATTAATGGAGGCAGTCGTCAGCAATCAGCTATTAAAGTACCACATTTCTGTCTCTCTGTCTTTCTCTAGTGTCCTCTCCTGTATCGCCCCTCATTAGTCTCCCTCTCTCTTCTCGCTCACTACCTTCCTCTTATCACAGGGGAGGACAAAGGTTTACGTGGGCCTCTCCTTCTGTTTCACTGTCAGAGATGGCTGCACTGTATTGTGGGTAACAGAATCCAGCTGTGTTGTAGACTCTGGTTTTGTGTGTGTGTGTGTGTGTGTGTGTGTGTGTGTGTGTGTGTGTGTGTGTGTGTGTGTGTGTGTGTGTGTGTGTGTGTGTGTGTGTGTGTGTGTGTGTGTGTGTGTGTGTGTGTCTGAACATGTGCAGGATTGTGTGTGTGAGCATACGATTATCCGTGTGTGTGTGTGTTCATGGCTGTGTGTTGTGTTGCTGTGCATTTTAACAGTGTGTGTTGACCTGTTTCATGTCATTTTGACAGTGACGTTATGTCTTTCATCATTCGGCCTTATCACCTACAAATAGCTGAGTATACAATGTGTGCCGTGAAGTCTGACTGTGACGGCAAGAAAACTCACGTTTAATTATGAATCCATGAAAGAGCAAAGAGAACTAGTTTTGCAATTCCAAGTCATGTGATTGCACACAAAGTAAATACAGTTAATGCTCCCTGAGTTTTGACTGCTGTGGTTAATATAGTACATGACAGATTCTTGGCTTAATGATGTGGGCACCCGGTCAACATGAAAACAACAGAAGAGGGCCAAGGTGCCAAAAAAAGAGGGAGATGTACTTAAAATGGGCATGCACAAACCGAGCTGTTGGTGTTCCTCATTTCCCTCCCACTTATGCTGTCGCTCCTTTGAAAAGCAGAGCCAGTTTCAGAATAGAAGAGGAGGAGAAGCAGGCTGATTGAAGTTAAGAATAAATGTGCTGTCCTGCAAGTTCTTTGGAAATATTGTGTTTAAACCATTTCAGGTCTGTTATTGTTTTGTTTTTTTACACCAAAGCACTTTAGACTTTCAACTTTTTGTACATGGCTGAACTGAATGGCAGGCAAAACTAAAACATGAATGTCACAAGCACATCATAAAAAATGTATTAATTCTGCTACATACGCCAGGACTACTGGTAGTATTTATACCAATAATGGTTATTATCAGTTATTGTAATGTAAAAGGTCTTTGTTAAGATGATGACAAGACAAGCCAAGAGCTATAATCCACTGCTGTGATATTAATAGGTTTTAATAGGTGACTTAAAAATACAACAAAAGTCATGCAACACCAAATCAGGAAAAAAGATGAGAGAAATTGACAACAGTCTCAAGTTCACAGCATAAATTTGCATCAGCCCCTTGATATTTATGTTGAAGCACCCGAGGGCAGCTGTACATTCTCAACCCACTTCTGTTGCAAGTAACTCTCTCTCTTTATTCTGTTTTAAGGCAGTAAAAAATGATATTCACCTTCTCATCTAATTGCTCTGGTGTGGAGGTTTTCAGGACGCTGCAGACTGACGACTTGTGAGTCGTTGCAAGTGTCAAATCATCTCGTTGTGAATCTTTGGTCTGAACTAGCCTTGATAGAACAAAAAAAACTGCCATTTTTGCTACCATGTGTTTAAAAAGCCATTCATGCAGTACGTATTCAGTTAGTTTGGAATCGTTTACAATGTGGTAAAAAAATGTGTTTGGCTTTAATACATGTCATTTAAAAACAGGCAATTGACAAAGACAGTAAATTAAAACAGAATTTAAAAAGACAGTTTGTGAATTCTGCAAAAAGATGCTATTGATTTAATATTTGAATTCATCTGAGTTTATAATAAGGTCAACGGGAACAGCTCAAATTGTAGAAAAATGTGAACAAAAAAAAAGCTACGGTGAAACCACACAAACAACAGCCAGAGTTAGATACTTTCTGACTTTGGAAGGGTAATTCCCTGTGGAAAGGTGTGATATGAAAACACAGTTATTCTGTTTCTTAAACAGGGATGCTTCAGCAGGGCAGATGGTTGATTTCACATTGGCTTAGATTCTTATCCTCTTTGATGGAACGGGTTTCTTACCATCCCACCCAGCAGTGGGTTCACCTGAATTAAACTTGCACAGAGGAGGTAAATGACACATCCTGTCAGAGGGGTTTACTTACAGTGCATGTCCTGACACTGATCTTTTGGCAACTGCAAAGCCACAAGACTAGATGCACACTGTTTGCTTGGGATTTAAAGTTACAGACATATTTTATGAAAGAATATATCTTAAAGAGTGTGATAAATACAGTGGAGCCTGTTATGTTAATCTTAATATGGACAACTGTAAGATTTGTCAATGTAAAAGCCTACAGTATCTGCATGGTTTGTTTCTTTCTCTTTCTTTCTTGAATTTTAAACCCTATTATTCTTCCATTTATGTCCTAGTCATTCCTCTCCTTTGCTGTCATCAAACTATTCTTTTCGCCGGTGTGCCTGTAGTATCACCTCGAAAGGGCCGACAAGCAGCTTTACTGTAGTGACTGTAGACAAAGAAAGATCTGGATTCAGACGCAGAGCGTGTCTTTAAACCAAGACATGTCCCTAAAACAAAGGCGGTCACATGTCCTGTCATACCAATAATACCTTGTCATCAGTAGAGCATGCTGTCACATTGTAGACATTTTCATTGTGTGCATACTGTATGTGTGTGTGTGTGTGTGTGTGTGTGTGTGTGCATTGTTGTTTGAGTTTGTACTTTTATGTGTTGGAATAATGCAGATAATCACAGGTCTTTTTGTCCTTCTGATGTGACAGAGTAGTTTGGTGACTTTAGCAACGTGATGCCACACATTTTTTACGTTAGCTGCTTTGCTGTCTCCACTGATGTCTTCACACAGAACAAAAGTCACCAAGTTCCACTGACATTAGCACATAATTGAAATAGAACATGCAGGAGGAACTTTTCCTGTTCCCACCTCCACTCGTAGATAATGATGATTGGTCGTAAACCAAATTCTTGAGCGCACTCACAAAACTGCAATTAGAGATCAAAACTAACTGTATCAAATGTTCACGACGTAACAAGAACATGAACTGGACTTTCAGTTGTGAAAACACCCTTTATCTCTTATTACTTTTTCCACATGCAGTTACTAGTGACACTATGCCCCACTTATAACACACTCTTTGTTTTGGCTCACAACTGTATAGCAGTTGAAGAATTAAAAGAAAATTTCAGTGGCTATTGATCAAGAATATGTCTGTATTTGACACGTTTTGGCCCGAGCACATAGACATTGCACCAACATGACTCAAACGGAAACAAAATTGATTTATAAGTCAATTTTTTTTGTCAAAAACTCACCCTGTCTGATTTACAACAAGACGAGACTGATGGAGAGGTGTGCTCTGCTCACACACAACTCGTTGTATTTCATGTCACCTATTTATACCAGTGTGTTGTGGTCACCTTCTATAAAACACAAGAAAAACCTTAGAAACATGCTGTGACAGGTCTCTGGCTTAATGTTGGAGAGACTAGCAGGTTGGAGATTTGAGGTTTCTCCAGTGTGCCACTGAAACCCAACTACTACTGCTTTTTTTTAGCAGCTAAATTTTGGTTCTTAAGACCAACAACATTTTTTAAATTTTTTTTATCTTGTATTGGTCGAAAAAAATCAGTGCTCTCTCTTCCCTTACTTTTCGTCTTGTTTCTTCATAAAGACAGATTTTGAGGGAATATTTCTAATGCTTGTCGCACTGACAGGCTCTGACCTTACGTTGGATTGTGGGGGTAGGGAGGGGAAATAAATGGAGGCGACAGAAAAAAGATAAAAAAATCTTAGGCTTCCCCTCAACTTCCACCTCAGGAGTCCTGGGAAGGACAGGAGTGCAAGAGTTTACTAATACAAACCAGGTCAAGAGCAGAGATGAGAGGAGAGGGAAGAAGAGTAGTGGAGACTAATACACATGATGACAAAGGATATACTGCTACACTATGTATTCACTTAAAATAACAACTGAATCATCTGAACAATTCATGAGGAATTTGTTAATTTGTTATTCCACAAAGAAATCACAGCTTCCAAGTATTTTTGAATGCTGCCATTTTGTATTTTTATTGCTCTAAATTGAATTTCAGAGTCTCCTTAGTTTCCTTTGGTTTAATCTTTCCACCTTCAGTTTAACTCCCCTTGACTGCTGCCAGGTTCAAACTCGTGTCTCAGTGTTTTTGCCTCTAAGACACCCTTACACAACACAAACCCATCCAAAATCAGTCCGATGATATAATTATTTTTGGGCTCCAATTGGTCTGGAGTCTTCAGTCACAGTTTCCATACTTAATCCAGGCGCACCACTGAATATTCTGTGCTGACTACACAGCCTTGTTTGCACTAATGTCTGTGAAATTTGCATGAACTCAACCCATTCCTGCCTGAATGGCTGAATAATAGTAATATAATAATAGTAAAGTAATAGCTTATCCAGAACAAAGTGATTTCCATAGTGGCTATGCAGGCAATGAAACCTTCACTCTCCATGTGAATAGGAGTTTGCAGAAAGAGATATGTTCCTTCTTCAGACTCCAGTCAAATTTCAATCACATATGTGATACTTATACTGATAATTACCCTGTGTTTCTGCGCATAATTTTAGGAGGTATAGATATATGGGGCTTATGAAGAGAGAAAACAATCAAGTAGAGTGAAGTGAATTCCAACATTATAACATTATGGAGGGCTTGCTCCTGATGTCGCCCAAGGCAGTAAATCTAACAACTTTTTTTTTTTTTTTTTTTTTTACCCTATTTTTTGGGGGTAGCTGCATTAATAGAACATATCTTTCTTCTTTCCAAAAGGGAAGAAGCTAAAAAAAGGAGGAGAGGTAGGGAAAGTTTATATCTTTGATCCACTTATTCTTTAACAGAGCTGTGTTTGGACAATGTAGCTTCTATTCGCTGTGCTGCATTATGGTGGCAATTCAGAAGAAGGCAGATTTTACATTTCATTTTGTTTTAGCCCTCACATATTCACATTTATGGTTTGCATGAGTGTTAGAAACTGGATTTTAAAGTTGCACCCTACTACTTTCTCCTGCCATGTCTAACACATGCATTTTCTATATATAGAACATATATACATATAAGCACTCTGTCAAATGTCCCTCCCCCACCCCCCTCCCATTTTCCTGCAGTCCTGTATGTGGCATCCATATTTTTTAGTGAATGTGTGTCTGTGTCTTCGCACCCCATTTGCCTTGGATATGTTTGTGTGTAGTAGTCTTGTGGTTGAGGGTGTCCTCCTGCATTACTGCAGACTGGGTTTCATGAGCTAAGGACCGTGTCATAAACACAGGGAAGCGGCTGAATGGACTTCTTACTTACCCAGGAAGGGTCACCCTGGGTGGGCTGTGTTAACTTCTCGCTTGGCCTATGGGCTCTGATCCCTGGGGTGTCTGCTCATTAAGGATATGAGCGAAAATCCACTATGAGTAGTCAGTGTTATAGTTTGTACATGTATGCCTTTCTGTGTATTGAAGGAAGGGTTTGTTGATTTAGCAAAGGTTTACGTGTATTGTAGGCTCCTGTAAATCTGTGTCCCTGTGCTTGTGTGCTTGAATGTGATTATATAGACATGTTTAAAGAAAAGATAAAGAAAACATCCTCTGGCATTTGTATTTGAGCAAACAGAATTAAGGTTGTGGAGGTATAAGGTTGAGAAAAAAATAAACTTTCATTTACAGTATTTTATAGAGTAATTATTTCTATCAATAGTTGATAGTCTATTTTATGTTTGAATTTGTATTTTATGATAAATTCAAACAGCAAATGGTGATTAACAACAACCATATTCTCTTTCTTTTTTGTCTTTCAGAGCTGCAAGACTGTCATCACCATGTTACATTACTTGCTGCTCTTCTTCCTCTCTACTGGTCTGGCGTTATCGTCTGACTGCCCAGCCGACTGTTCCTGCCAGGTGCAGGAGTCGATATTCTGCATTCATCGGCACTCCAGCGCTGTGCCCCGTGTCCCCACCACCACCCAGAATCTCTACATCTTCCAGAATGGCATTGTCACTCTCACCCAAGATGACTTCAAAGGCCTAGTGGAGTTGGAGTTGCTAGATCTAAGCCAGAATGAGCTGACAGAGATTCCAGATGATGTATTTGAGATGCTGTCAAAACTAAAGAACTTGGACCTCTCTTCTAACCGCATCACCCACATTTCCAAACACAGCTTTTCTGGATTGGTCCAGCTGGAGAGGCTGTATCTCCATGCAAACCACATTAAGAGCATTCATTTGGAAGCTTTTGAAGGTTTGGAGATGCTACTGGAACTCAAGCTGCAAGAAAACCAGCTCACGTCTCTGCCATCCCTTCATTTCCCCAACCTTCTCCTTCTAGACCTTAGCTACAACAACATCCCAACCCTTAGAGCCTCAGACCTCGAGACTCCCCACCTAGAGGCCCTTAAAGTGGCCTCTTTAGGGCTTATCTCTGTGGATGAGGATCTCATAGCCTCCCTCAAGAACCTTCATGAACTGGACATCTCGATAAACCAGTTAGATGAGGTTCCCCTGGCCCTAAAGCAGGACTCCTTAAAGGGGCTGATCAAGTTGAGCCTGGCTGCCAACCCATTGGGTGAGCTGAGGGTGGAGGACTTCCAGAAACTGTCTGGACTTCAGGAACTGGATCTCAGTGGACTTTATCTGCAGGGATTTCCCCAGAGCTTTTTCCAAAACTTCCCCAGGTTGATTCACCTGACTGCAGCTGAGAATCCATTCAACTGCTTGTGTCCGTTAGTGTGGTTCCCTGTCTGGCTAAAAGAGAAGGGGGTAATTCTTGGGAGGCCTGAGGAAACCAGATGTCACTTTCCTCTTGTTAACGCTGGGAAGATGCTTTCAGCGCTGGAGCATAACGATTTTGGATGTCCACAAACCACGACAGTGATGACTAGCTCCCCTATTGGAAGTACTCCCGTTCCCCAGATGCCAACCACATCTCCAGAAACCACCCATACCAATGCTATTCCTCCTCCTCCACCACCCAGTGATGAAGCCATCCCTTCCAAAACAGGTAGCTACCCCCTTCCACCAGAACCTCCAGTCTCCCCTAGCTCCACCAGTGGGGAATACGAACAGCACATCTGCCCACCAAACATCTGTCTCAATGGGGGTACTTGTAATTTTGATCCACTCAGCCAACTCAGCTGTATGTGTCCCTCTGGAACATCTGGCCTCTACTGTGAAAATGTGGATGAGGTTCCTGAGCCACCAAAGCCTTCAGTTACAGAGGTTTCTGTCATTGCCCCCCCGATGCCCGACAAACTTGATGCCATCAGCTCACGGCAGGTGACATCCACGTCAATCCTTCTTGACCTGCATCGCTTCATCGAGACACGGCCAAATATCCGTGGCATCAGGTTGACCTACCGTAACCTCTCAGGGCCTGACCGCCGCCCAATGATACTTAGTGTACCAGCATCCTACCCTGAGTACACTTTGCGCGGTTTGAGACCCAACTGTACCTACTCAGTCTGTGCCAGTCCCTTGGGTGAGAGAATCAACTCGAGGGTCAATAGCTCCGTGGAAATAGGGTCATGTACCGAGGCTCGCACGGAAGGGGTTCCATTGACGTCCATAGACCCCTGGGAGGAGCCTGAAATATCGATGACTTACACTCTCATCTCTGCTTTGTCTGCCCTGGCACTGGTGCTGGGGTTGGCTGTGGTGGCTGGGACGATCATCTGTCTGCGGAAGAGGAGGCAGGCCAATGCAGGAATGGAGGTGGAGCTGGGCCCAGCTGATCCTGATCCCATGGAACTGGAGGGAATAAAGGCCTGCCTGGAGAATGGGGGAAATGGGACACTACCCCTCAAGCAGCCTGAGATTGAGCGTTGTAACACTCCCCAGCCGCCTCCATTCTTGCAACAAAATGGGGTTTTTGACTATGAAGCGCCTTTAATGCAAGGACGCTGCCCATCAAATAACAATTTAGCATCCCTAAAGCCGTCTTATTTCTAACATTCGGGAAGATCTTGGAAAGAGTGCCCATTGGACTTGGACGGTCCTGCTATTGCTCACTTCGTGGTTATAATAAAAGTTTCATTCCAATTTCAGATATCCACAATGTGAGAAGTGGCACTTACTATGCTTTGTTGTTCAGAAGATGACACTACAGAATGGATTTCAGAGACACTGAATGGTGGATTTAAGATAATAGCACATTGGAAATGTGCTAAACTACTGTGGGACAATGAACAGGATGTGGTTTAAAGTCATTGAGCCGAGTTTGATGTGGTGAAACCTAACCCAAGTGATTAAATGAAGTGCAATCGACTAGAGAGGTCCTAGTAACAGACTAAAAACGGAAGTGCCTTTTCGCATTGACACAACTGTAACTGACAGCTCATTTAAAAAATAATTCTTTGTTTATATAAAAGAAACAGTATGAATGAGCTGAAATCCTGTTGCTGGATTTGGGAGATATGGAATGGAGAAAGTGCCTCAGCGTTTGGGCTACAGAACTGGAGGACATGACAGTGGTTTTAATGGACACAGCGATGCAGATGTAGACTTGCCTGAACCACACATCCTGGTACAAAACGAGTTTCAACTAACTCCAACGACTCCACGAGGATTATATAAAAGAACTTGCACTGAAAAGAAATATACATTTTCCTTTCCAATGTCCCTCTCAGACTGCCACAAGACTGATGGCCATAAGGAAAAGCAATAAGAAAAAATACCTTGCAAAAATTAGTAAAAAGTTGATGACCATTAAAGCGGTCTAAACATAGTTTTATTGTTAACATTAGCTACTCTTAAACAAAACTTCCAAGTTTCTTCACATGGGGATTTGGATTCTTCACTCAACAGATCTTCCATAACAATCTCACATCCCAAAGCTTTTAGCTTTCAGGGGGATACATTTGCTGTGAAAGATAGATGAGAATGGACTTTGCCTGCATTGTTCTGTTTTGTCGACAGGCTGTTTTGTCAAGTTGATGTCATGATATTCTGTTTTTGTCATGTGTTTTTGTATTTTTATCATGTTTTTTGCTGTTCATGTTTATTCAGTATTGCCATTGTTGTGAGTGGGAAAATGAGTAGTCCCTGCTTGAAAAAGCCTTCATTCATCATCATAGATTTGGTTAATTTGCTATTTGCATCTTAGGTTACATGTAGCTTTCCTGAGTAAATATTAGCGCTAGTTCTTGGAAAACCAAATCGAAGACACTACAGTAGTCAGATATTTACTAAACTCTATTAATGAAAAGATTTAAACTCATGTTTACATCAAGTACAGAATGATTTGTTTGCCACCATATTCCTGAGGAACTCACCAAGTGAATGTAACCGTTAAGTGTCAGACAATATACTCTCTCCCAGCTCTGCTGAAACTCCATAAAGACCTGGTCAAGACAAGCCTCAGACTGTTTTTGAACACCAAAGCTCCCAAAACTGTGTTCAAAGGCCTTTTGCCTCAGAGCCCACTCCTACAAAGCAGCACACGCATGCCAAGAAATGAAAGTAAGTTCCAAAAGATTTAAGGCAATTCAGTGAGTTTAAGCCACGAGTTTCGTGCTTCTGACCATATCGTCTCAGAGATATCGTCTAGACAGTGTCCCCCTGTAGCGTTTTGTTCTCTCATAACCTCTTGTTGGTAGTCTGCCTCTCCACTTTAACCATCCAGTGTGCTTTTGGTCAACAAAGATGATGGGTTTGTGTGCTTAGAGACTATTTGGCTTGTTTACTGCCAAACAGACTGAAATGTTTAGGCTAAATGCAATGTTCGGATCTCTTGTTCTTTATTTGTGACAGGTTTTAGTGTTTGTTTTTAAGCCTTTTCCCTGAAAAAAATACCATGAAAAAGAAATTCATATCACTTAGTATAATCGGTTTACAGAGACATGCCTCAGCAACATTGGTACAGAGCCATACTGACATCTTGTAGTGTCATATTACATGCTGATGTGTATTTCAAGAACAAAAGGGCCTTTATTTAGTCTCACAGCGCATTGTATCATATTACATTATGAACTAAAAATGAAGAAACAGGAAATTGCATTTAGTTTAGTTAAGACCTGACCCCATTTTTGGCTATCCAACGACCGAAAGTGCATATACCTGCATATCTCTGCCAGAATTTTGTTTTTGCTTTTTGCTTTCATTTCTACACCTCATTGAGTCCATGCACTATACTCCAGCACTGTCCAAAATCCACTTAACACTCTCTGGCCTCCATACTTTCTGTCAATATTCCAGTATAAACACAGACACAGATGCTCATATATCTTCTTTCCCCTTAACATATCAACTGGAAGACTCTTTATATTACTTTGGACAGTGAGAGGGGCAGGACATGTTTGAAATATTTTCAACATGCTTGTTACAGTACCTTCCCTGTTTCTTTAGGGAAATGTATTTTTTTTTCTTATTGTTGTATGTTTTTGTCAGCTAGTGTGTCAATAGTGTTTCTGTGTACATTTTTGCCAAAAAAGCAATGCTGAGAGAAAGAACAGTATTAAAATGTCCTGATGATAATACGGCTGTGGTTTTCTGTTTTATCAAAATGGCTGAAGCTTCAAGTCACTTTTATATGCTTTTCTTTAATGGTGCAGTAATGTTCATGTTAATGTGCTCAATAGCGAGAACTTCAACAGTTTGTGGATTTGAGGAATTTATTTGAGACTGTAAGTTGGTTTGAGGGTGTTGTCATAGAGAAGTGTTAAACAACTGAGGAAGGATTTCCATTAACAACAGAAGCTTAATACACACAGCGCGTATCTCCTCATTACCTCATTACACACACAGACACACATTTGCACTAACCTCAACCACAACACGATCACTGTGTGACGTTATGTTGGTTTGTGGATGGAGGTCATATTCAGTGTTTTCCGCTAATAGCCAAGAACAGATGCCAGTGGAAAAAATTACACAGTAACACACACGTTTCAAATCACAGACATTACATGGCTCTGCTGCTTTTTGCTAATGGCTGTTTCTTTTCCACGCAGAATTTAAATTTGTATTATCTTACCCACAGCCCAATAAAAACAGTAAACAAAAAGTCCAAACTTACTGGAATAACGCAGGGGCAGAAAAGTATGATTTATTTTCTTTAATAACCAAGTGAATGTTTATATTCAGGTAAAATGGTAAAATGATAACCCTGGTTCACGGTTGTGTCACTAATCAGAATCCATCCAAGCAAACCGAGACAACATTGATTTCACTGTTCAGGTATGTCTGCTCTGATATGAAAACAGAGTCATGAACATTTCTAATGGACCCGCCTTGAAAGAATATCTTAAATCTTAAATTTAATGGGCCTTTTTACAGCAAGTGTTTTGAAACACACATGAATTATCATTTACGTGTATCATCGAGCCATGATAGTGATCCAGCATGTAAAATCACCAGGCGCCTGGAGTGACTCAGCTGATTGGTGTTTGAGCTTTACAAATGAGTGAGAGGAACCTTTTTCTACTCTGTATTATTTCCAATCCTTGTGAGCTTATTTGCAAGTTTGTATTTGGACACAATTTAAAAAGAGAAGAACTTATTCTAAGAAGCCACACATATGACTTCATTTGAGTAGTCATCTTGAAATGCTTGCTTTGTGTCATCAATGAAACACATCTCCCTACTGAAGTCTGCATTTATCAAAGTTTTCCAGTTGAACACATTTAAGAACAGTAGGAAGTCTGAAATACAAATTGTATATTCATGGGAAGGATTATACCCTTTCAGTATATCAAAATTAAAGGCATTTAAATTAGGGGTATTTATTCAAAGACCTGGAGAAGTGACAGAAGCCACTGTGGCTCAGAGGGCCGGTTTCTCAGATTATCATCCTGAATTCCACAGAAAAAACATTAAGGGGGTAAACATTTGTGTTTGGCTGTTGCGTGTTGGCTAAAACAAGAGCCACTGTTGAAGGGTGCGGCATCACTTGGCATATTATAACTATGTCAGTAAGGAAAGACAGATTTCTGTGTACATAACATTCAATACAAACCTAATACATGTCATAAGAGTACAGAATGATTTAAGAGGGAACTAATGAGCCATGTGAAGCATGTTTAGGAATGTCTGGGACATTTTTTGTTGATTGATTGGATCAGCAAATGTCTGTGAATTTCCCCTCCATTTCCTGGCAACGTTAAAATGAAAGATGGATCAATCTCTCATGAAAGCTTCAAAGAGACACACAGTAACATTGCAAAGCAAGGATGACATTCAGTTTTATGCTGTCTGAACCTGTCAAAAACATGGATACAGGCAAGGTGTTGTGGTAAACTGGGAAAGCATACGAGGGTGGCTCAATAAGTTCTGAGACTGTGATTGTTGTGTGAACGATGCGTAGCACCGTGATGTCCACGGAGGAGGACGAAGGTATAACCTTAATGAGTAAGTGTTACAAATTTCAGTCGCCTGATCAAAATCAGCACCTTAGTTATAAATGCTTTTGTGAGCAATGATCCAAGTGCATCTGCAATGTTTTACACACCTGGAATTTGAGCAGAGAGCACACATCAAAGTTTGTGACAAATAATTTGGGAACAGAAACGGGTAGCACTGAGCCAGATTTGGCGAGTTGCGTGCCTGGCTCCTTTTCCGATTTTGGACTATGACGTTTTGCCCTTTGGAAATACGAATGTCACTCAAAACACCTCGCTTGGCTCACTGCTTCCTTGCTGTAGGCACCCTGAAGCATTTTAAGGGTATCCTTTGCCGTTTTCCAGAGATTAACATTACATTTGATGCGCACCCTGTGGTCATATCCACAGACAAATCACAGACGTGCTTGACCAGCGCTTCCAAAAATGTGTGTAATTCAGATACTGATGTTGATCAAGCCATGAAATCTGGAGCACTTACTCATGAGGTTTATGCCTTCCTCCTGCTTGGTGCACGTTGCTGCTGCGCGTCGTTCACGCACAACAGGAGCAGTCTCGGAACCTTTTGATCTAATCTGCTTTCCAGTAACAGACCCAACATATCAGATCAGTAGTAGCTGCAGCAGCTGCACACTGGGAGATAAACCTTCTGACTGGCTGGCAGTTTGCTTCTTTCCACTACCCGGTAAGTAGGAACCATGGTAAAGATGGGAAACTTATCCTGACTTCAAATGGAACTCTCGAGCTTCCGGTTGTGACATTGGAAGCGTGAACAGCGGCGTATGCTTGGCGTTCAAGTGGTTAAGTTGTGAAAACACTGCTGCTCGGCAACGGCGATATGGAAAGCCACAGACGCCAACAATTGAGCAAGCTAGCAGGCAGGTAACGTAATGCAAGAGAAGAAAAGGCATCGTGACAGAGGGAGAAGATGAGGCTCCGCAACGTAAACGTAACGTAAACATTTTCCTCAGACTTGATATTCAATTGCAAAGACAAACTGTACTCCTAAAATTAGAATATTTTATCCTGCCATACATTGAAAAATATATATATATATATATATATATATATATATATATATATATATATATATATATATATATATATATATATATATATATATATATATATATATATATATATATATATATATATATATATATATATATATATACATTGAAAAAAAAAATGAATGAACCGCAACTCGTGAACTCAAAACTTTCAGAAATTCCATGATGCAAGAGGGCAGCATTCATGTGGACTTTTCGCGTCATAAACACAATCGCCGCTGTAAAGGCCTAAATTAAAACAAACCCCAATTTCACAGTCCATCACCCTCATTAGCCCTGAAATGTGCTTCTTGTTAAGAGACCTATGTCCACATGGACTGCTGCAGATTGCTAAGTGAAAAGAGAAAGAAGCAGAGAGAAAACGCTGGCAGGGGAGGGGGAAGAGGCTTGATTCATTTGAACAATCTGTTTGTCATGAAAGCAGTCAAGACTTGCTGGGGGTGGATGGACGGAGTGAGCGGAGAAAAGGGCGAATGGGGTGAAATCCAACTGCAGACAGATTTTTGGACTTGATAATGGTTTAAACTGACCCAAGCCTCATATTTCCCTAACTCAGTGTGTGTGTGTGTGTGTGTGTGTGTGTGTGTGTGTGTGTGTGTGTGTGTGTGTGCATAAACACTATACTGGACCTAACTTAACCCATTACAGCCATCAAGTCTGTTGCTACGGATTTGTGCTGGAATATATATTTCAGTAAATGCTGACATACATGTGGGATATATAAGTGTCATATATAAGTGTCAGCGAGAGAGAGAGAGAGAGAGAGAGAGAGAGATAGATAGAGAGAGAGAGAGAGAGAGAGAGAGAGAGAGAGAGAGAGAGAGAGAGAGAGAGAGAATATTTCCGGATATTTGCTCCTGCACACTAAAAGCATGGTTTATGTCTCTTGGACCCAGATCTATTATGAAGAGAAAATGTTGGCACACAACAGCTTGAATGACTCACTTAAAAGGCATTCACATATATACTTCATACTATTTATTGCATTAACCCTTTTGGCGCTAATTCATAACGCTTGTCCTGTCCTTTTCTGGAATGCATTATTAATCTTTAAAGGGAAATATTTAACTGAAGTTTTAAGTCCCTGGGCTTAAAGCTTGTATCCAGGCCTCCTAGACGAATGCCAACAGTTTGCTGAGTGTATTCTCTACACTACCAATGTAATCATATTTCTTTCCGTTTAGATTTTTTCTTGCTTGGACTAATTTATAATTGACCAATCTGTACGGGCAGCCGGGAAACAAAAAGACACAAATAGTACCCATCATCAATTTCCATTCTGTTGTGTGAGGCAGCAAACAACTGAAAACTGATATTTCCTTGATTTGAGCTGCATTGACCATGTGTTTGATAAAAGAGGCATCTATGAATTAAAAACTGCAGTTTGATGTCTTTGAGTTTGAGACTAAACCTTTAGATTCAAAATTTTGACTTAAATATAACTCACAAATTTGAAGTTGTGAAACTTGACTAAAACTGCCAAGATGTGTCATTGTCCTACTGTTCAAAATATCCATCAGCTCACCAAATCATAGATGAAAAAGGTCCCCAACGAGTGCATTGAATACTCCTGTTCAAGTGACATTTAATAAGACTGCAGTGCTATTTAGGGAATTAGTGAGCCTTTATAAATAAGAGTTTCTGTCAGACTGTATTTGCTAACATTGCTTTCAACTGCTAATTACAGCTTAAGTTGGAGTGTTGTTAATGTTGTAGTATTTTTTCAGGAATCTAAATATTGGACAAGAGGGAATTTCGACCCGGCAGATGAAAAGTTTTGGGTTTGCTAAAGGTGTTAGAATATTCATTTTTTCTACGAGGAACATTAATACAAAATGTCATGGCAATCCATAAAATGGTTGTTGAGATATTTAACAAATATAAGCAAACGTAAGCATTGTGGTCGTATCAGAGAAAAAGTCATTGGTTTGCCAAAGTCATCCTAGTTCTCAACCCTGTTCTCATTTCAGACCGTCAAATCCTGCTGATTTGTCACTGACCGCTGGTGTCTCCAACAAACGCACAACGTACCTTAGGTCTAGGCACCAAAAACCATGTGGTTAAGTTTAGATCATGGTTTTGGTTGAAATAAGTAACTTTACGTAGGTAACATTACCTATGTCACATATGTTACTTTACATATCTTACTTAAGTATTTTAATCACGTTGAAATCTGCCTTTACCTCTGTTTTCTCATGGGCTTAAACACCAGTCTCCCGGTTAAAGTCTTGTGTTTATTTCATTCACCTGCCCCAAATTTCCACCCTATGACGACCTCTCTCTTCGACCCAGGTTGTCACGGTAGTTTTATGCTGCTGTAGCGAAAAAATTTCCCCTCGGGGATTAATAAAGTAAATACCTACCTACCTACCTACCTAGTGACACCAAAGGACACATACTGTGTATCACTCTGACACCAACAGCTTTGACATAACAATAGTATTTGATAACCTTGCATGTATTGGAATTCATCCTCTTGGGACGATGAACATCTGAACAAAAATAAGAACTATTCATCTACTAGATAATGAAATATATTTATCTGAATATCAGTTTTGCAGGAAAAACGTTAAATACTGTCTGATATAATGTACAGCAATTAGACTTTATAGCCTGGGAACTTGGCTTATTTTTTTTGCTCATTTGTCTTAGCACGCAGACGTCATTAAAACACACAAGGTAAAGGGCTGCCTTGAAAAACATTTGAAACAACCTGTTGTCTTATTTCCAATTGAATGAAACGTACTCTTCAACATTAAAGAGGAGCAGACTTACGGTCACATCAGTGTTTACATCAGCACTTTTAGACTAAATTCATCACTTAAAGAGACACAACACAGGCTAAGTGTGCAGTCCTTGCCAAAATGGGTTCCCACACTATGTTGGTTGAGAGCTCATGTTCGTTCCTCTCGAGAAAAATTTAGTGGATAATGCTGTGGATGTCTCTTTCCCTCACTGAAATGCAATACAAGGTTTAATTGAATTAGCTTTAATTGCCATTCATCTGCTCGTAGAACCCAAAGGTCTCCTCTTACCCAGGGCCCTTAATGATTTCCATGTTCTCTGAGGCAGAAGTTAACATTTAAGTCTTTAACACAGCATTTGCACTGGATCACCCGAGGTTTGGCAACTATTTGGAGACGTTAGTTAAGAACAAGTATGCGGGATGGAGGTCTTGCTGCAATTAATGGATGAAATGAAATTGCTTGAAGAAGCAGGCAGGAATGAGAAGAGAGGAGGAGGAAGGAAACTGGATGTTTTTGTGGTTAAATCTTACATTTCTAGTCAAATCAAACTATTAGAACTTGTTTGTTGTCAAAGTGCATCAGTTTCCAAAAGCTTGCTTGAAGAACAAGAAGAAGAAGATGAAGAGCAGCAAAAGAACACATGAAACCAGAAACGGAGACGACCAAACTGAAAGCCGGTGCAGTCAGCAGACGTAACTCGCAGGTATATGAGGGGAGCAGTTGTGTTCATGGGGCCTTGGAGCAGCAGCAGCTCAGGGTTTTACTGGGTTCTAGTATTTTTGTGGCACAACAATAGTCCCTCAGGGCCAGGCAGGGTCATGTTGTGATAGGAGATGACATGACTGCACAGAGCAGGGATTACCAGGGGCTTGCACTTTTTTAGGCCTTCACTGCAAAGCATAACAAGCAAGACTAATACTACACCGTGGTGAGGGATACGTGCCTCTAAACCATATGCTCGCAAACATGCATATAATGTGCAAAGAGGCATAAATCATGCATGAGCATGGGAAAGGCCCATTCATGCATGCAGGCATCTAAAACACATGCAAAGAGCAATTACAGTGCTGATAGAGCCTGTAAACACGTAGGATGTTAAATGTAGGATTTCTTTCTCACAACACATTCATTTTGTCATGGGAAAACCATGTAACTAAATTTTGGGTTGATTTGAATGTATGATAATTACATTTGTCATGGGACTTTGTTTGACCACAGAAATGTGGTCAAACAAAGTCCTTTCAAGCAATTGAAGGGAAACTGGAGCTGGACCCTATCATTTTGGGTCTAAGTGACTAAAGAGGAAACCAATTTTTGACACAGAAATTTACAGTATTGAGTGAGAGTGCATCAGCTGGTAGCCGCAAAACGTGCTGTAATATAATACTTTGGGGCAACTGTCAATGTACGTCCACTAAAAGTGCTTGTTTTTGCCACAGACAATCTCAATTTCTTGAAAGAATTGTTGGACATTATGAAAGGATCCCTAACCTGAAACAGAAATCTTGCCCTTGAAGCTTGCAAGAGGTTTCAGGAAATAGCAGGATGAAAAGAAGTGGAAAAATTAGTGAAAGTTGAAGAGAGGAGTGATGGGAGGAGTTTGTTGTGTTGGAGTACTGGATAACTCCCTGAGTCATCACTTCAAAAATCAGTCTCAGATGTCTCAGATGTGAAATGAGTTTGCTCTCCAGCCATTGCTACCAAAACCTTAATTTCAACAGACTCAACTGCATCGACTCTGATGACAACAAAGAGGAAGACAAAGAGGAAGAGGATGGGAGACAGTATCAGCCGAAGAGGGGAAGAAATCCTTTACCAAATCACTTTTTCTCCTGCAGAAGAAACTGGATGTAGCTAAAGTTACTGTTTTGAGAGAGAGTTGAGCGAGACTTCTGTGTCGGGTTCGGGATCCTTTCCATAATGTTGTCAGGCAATTACATTAAGAATCTGAGCCTGTCAGTAATAAGCAAGCGCGTTAAGTGGACGAACATTGAGGGGATGCAGTTAATCAAAGTATTACATCGCACCCCATTTGGCATCTGGCAGCTGAAGCACTCTCACTCAGTACTGGACAAATTTCAGAAATGGTTGTCCTCATGAGTCAATTAGATCCAAAATGATGGGGAAAAAAAGGTCCAGGTTGAACAAAGGCAACGTTTCCCTTTAAAATGAACTAAAATTGAGATGAAGTCCAACAACACTTTCATGAATTAAAAAGTCACAATCACAGGTTATCTCACACAACTGACACAGACAGATGAAGGTGAACTAAAGAGCATGACTCAATATCTCCTTCATGTTGTGTCACATTTGGTATATTGGTGTTATTGGTAAATGTTAATATTAGAAAATTCCACCAAACACTGGATTACATTCACTGGCAATATTTTTCATGTCTGCAGAATCGTACCTACAGTTTGGTTAAGATTAGGGAATAATCATCGTTATGTTATATAAAGTATATTTAAGATGTGGTTATGTTTAGAAAACAAATAACACTTCACAAAAAATTGTGGTTGAGATTGTGGTGACAGTTAACAAAAAGATATGAGCTGGAGGTACATGGCAGGATACATTTTTACTCTCTGCCTTGGTACCATATGTAAAGGGAATACTTTACAGTGTATTGCATATCTGTGGTTGTCCTGGACGTTAGCAATGAAATGAATCATCAAGCACATAATTTGTAGGATACTGGGCTGCTTCCTAGCTCCCAAACTCTGAGAATTTTCTATTGCAAGTTTTTTTTTTCTTGAAATCTGAGTCCAAGCTAATTACACGTTCTCCCAAGATAGCAAGCTACACATTTATAGAGCCACCTTTCGACAAGTGTTGTCAACGACTGTTTGTTTGATTTGTTCATTTCTGTAACTCACGACGCAGTATCCAAGCTGTTGCAATCAAATCTACTGTCTAAACCTCCCTGCACAAAGCTCCTCCCGAAACACTTCCCTGCTGCAGGGCTTGTTCCCCTCGACCTTTCACCTCTTAACAGGTGACCTCTGACCCTTTGGCAGGAATAGGCCATAAACAGCATGTTTATGCCCACTTAATGAAGTAATGGTGTGTTTGGAGTCTGCGGCTATTTTCAGGAACACATCTCATCTTCTTGTCAACTTGAATTACTTGTTTTCTCTCTCTCTCCCTCCCCTTGTTTCTCTCTTTGAGTTCATCTGCCACTCGTTATTCCACTCTGTTTCTTTTGAATTTATGACTTTCTTTATATCTTTCTCATCCTCTATCTTCCAGACTCCAAACTACATACGTTTCATCCATGTTTTAGTTGCTTTTTTTCTCATTGATGTCTGTCTCCCCCCCCTTCCTCATTTTATCTCCTCCACCCTGTTCCTAAGAAATAACAGGCGTTGATGAACTGATACGAACTGAGTCACTGAATTGTCCCCCGTGTAACAAAGAGCCTGTTTTATTGGTGTTTGCGAGGCCAGACGTGAAGCAGGTTTTAACACGACCTGGCAGGAAGGAAAATGGGAAGAGGAGGAGGAGGTGATGTATTTGGGCAACTTTAGACATGTTGATTTCTCATATGTCTTGTTATTTGTTAGTTTTCAGGAGTACACTACTCTAATTGTGGGACCACGATGTTCTCTAACAATATACAAGTGATTCTTGTGTTTTTTTCTTCAGACTTTAAAGTTGGATGCACCAACAAGAATGAACCTTTACACTGGACTGAGCCATTCTGTTTTAACAAAATTACGATTCTAATTAATGGTATAACTTCTTTACATTTTAAACCCTTATTGGCATTTTTTCCCCCCCTGAAATCTCAAACTTTAGTTTCAACTTCATTCAGGCTTTTTTTGTTGTTGTAAATGTAGGAAAAGAGAGAGGGGGGGGAAATGTATTAATTCCATTCAAAAAGCCAGTCATTATTTCATATTTCCCTCTTGGTTTCACGATTCCTGCTGATCCACACAAATCTTCTGCCAGCTGAAGCCACGTGACCCTTTTGTCTTCTTTTAGCTTAGCATTTGTTTTCCTGTCATTCAAAACCGAGGGAAACAAAACATTAACTGACAAAAGAAAAGATTGCCTCCTAAATTTCCAGCTTTGGGATCTAAGACCTGGGACAAAGTTTATCTCAATAAACACGTGATTCAAATTTACATGTAACTGTTTAAAGTCTTTAAAAAAAAGGGTTTATTTTTTGTTTTAGCCTGCAAATTATCCACAACAATTAGTTCAACACTGGGAAATATGCTTCTGCTTTTGGGGGCAGTTGGCCACAATTTGGCCAATCAAAGTGAGAGCACCTCTCCATTTAAGAGGCTCATGGAGCAGATGTGTTAGTTTTAATTACTTGTCTCCTTGGTAAATTAAACACATTCTTTGTGGTTCAATTTGGATTACTGGATTGTGAGGTAGGAGCACAATTGCGCCCTGATGTATTGGATTTAATTAATTTGTTTTTTACTACAGAATAATTGAGTTATAAAATGATGGGCCATTATTTGTTGCTTTTGTGAAGGGTCTGAACAGTCCAGGACTCGTGACAGGGAAGATATAATGATCTCTCTTTTCTCTTACATTGTGTTTACTTGACTGAGTTTAACATGTGCCGTGTTCAGTTCCCAGTCCAAGTGGTAGGTCTTCATTTCAAATCCTTTATTTTATATTCTTTTACCTGTGTTTTCATGGATCGAGATCGAGTGCAGTGGCATTATACATTTTTATCTTTTTTAAGCCTCTAGTCATGCAAGTGGCGGGTGCAGCAGTCTTATCATTTAAGGTTAGCTGGGGCACTGGTAACAGTCTGGTTGTTTTTTCTGTTGAAGGGAAAAAGGGGTGTATGTTGTGTGTAGTTTTGGTTTTTCACCTGTGCAATCAGCTGATTGGTGTGCTTAACCAATGCTGCAAGATGCTTTAACTTTTTATGAAATGAATGTTAGTGATGCTGATAAATAATGTAATAAATCAGACTGTTATGGCTTTTTGATGCACACTTACTAAATGGCAGAGTTAGATTAGGCTATAGACAGCAGCCAGTTAACTTGACTGAGACAAGGTGGAAATTGTTAGTCTGTCCAAAATCCACCTACCAGCACCATAAAAGCTCCCCTATTACCTGTGTTACTGTTCACAAGAAGGAGAAGGAGGAGGAACACAAAGGTTAAAGTAAAGTTAGCTTTATGTTTAGAAAGGCCGGTTTACAAGAAAGACAACCCAACAAAAACATAGGATGCACCATGGAGCAGAATCCAAAAAGCCAATGACAAAAAGTGCAGATAAAAAAAACTGAACTCGGGTCGAATCCAAAATGTTCGCCCACTATCCAACACGACCATCTGGCAACTGGGCAGCGAGCTGGAATTGGCGGACAAGAGAATTCCATGAACTGGTGTCAGGTTGTTTTGCGTACTTCAAACTTTCCAGTGGCTTTTCAGACACGCTCTCACCATAATCCTTATTTGTTTTTACCTCAGAGGACTGGTTTTTTTGAGTGTGGTTTTATGCGACCAAACTCTGGGCTTGTCTTCTGTGTTCACTGTTTCCTACAGAAAGGCTGTGTTTTAGTGGCCGATGGTTGGTGGAGGTATGGAGGAAAAAGGGAGCTGAATGAATGACATTTTGCACGTCAGTGGAATACAGGATTAGTATATGAATCACTGCTCAGTGTGCCATACTGTCTGCAGACTGTTTTGAACTTTACTTTTAGAAAGAGAAGGAAATGTCAGGTTTTGTATCGGGTGGAGTCTGTCATGTCTGTATTGGAAAGCACAATTCGCTTTTTATCCCCGTTTTTACATTTTACATCTGCATGTCAGTCATCAGTCACTGGCTACTTTAACTTAATTTCCTCTCACGTAGATGGATCCGCCAGAGCCTCCAAACAAAGGAGTGACCTCCACTCCAAGATATTACATTTTCCTCCTCAAACAAAAGATATTGTGTCCCTCCCTACTGCAGCGACTGAGCGTGATGAAATGTTTACTCTTGTTCCACTCTGTGCAGAAGAGATTCGGTTAGCAGGTGCAGTCCGACGAGGGCACGGTGATTTCACCGCGGAGACCAGACAGACGAGGTCAGCTATGCTCCCATTGTGAGAGAGACGCACACAAAGGCCGACTGCACACATGGTGAACTTTGCTTCCTCTATCCTTCACTGTATGGCCCCATATGAGCATCAAGCAACACCCATGAAATGACTTGATGTATTACAGATACAGATGTGTTTCCGTCTGCTGCATGGGTTCAAATGTTATTAAGTGTTGATTTTATTCACTGCTGGGTGTGAATATTATTCTGCCACACAGAGCGCTGGGACGGCCAGCTGATCAAATAAGAAATCATAAAAGAAGTAGAGCAGTTGGAAGAACGCTCATAGAAACATTGTTGTAGTGTTTGTTTTTACAATATAAGAATTCACGGATATTATCTGTTTATTTTAACTTAAATGCTGAAAACTGAGCTGCAATGTCACACAATTTGAGAAAGCAAAAAAGGTTTTTGAAACTTTAACCAGACACTGGTCAAGAAATCTTTAAATGTATCTGCTTGGTTTTTGATTAATAAAGACAAATAAAGACATCAACCACCAATCACATTTACTTCTAATGACATCCTGAGTTTCCACTGGGATAAGTATTCATTCAGAGGCTGCACTTGAATCACTCATGTATAAAGATTTCTAGACCACCGTCACATGTTGTCGGAGCAGACAGAGCTTCGTCCGTGTTGGTCTGCGCACCGGTATCATCAGATATGAACCCAAAATATTCCCAAACAAAACGTTTTCCACCTACAGCCATATACCTTAATACCTTAACACCTTAACACAACTGGCAATGACTTTAAAAAGATGTGAATACACAGTTTTTTTTCAGAATAATCAGCTGACACATCGATTTAAACATTTATTGAATAACTTTGACAAATATTCATCACTGCCAGTATGAATAGTTTTGATGTGAAATATTGTTTAATTTATTCATCAGACCCCCGCTGTGTAAAGGGCTTTAAAATGTAGGCCTACTCTTATTGATTTTGTTACAATGCTAAATGGACCTCTGACCCCCAAAAAACAGAATAAATATATTAACCTTCAATGGAAAGATAAAAGGACTGAATATGTGAGGAGCTCAACAGACATCAGGAGCAACTCAGGGTTCAGTTTATTGCCCAACGACACTTCGGCAGGACTGGAGGAGGCAGGGATTAAACCAACTATTCAATATGATCTGGCCACATCAGCCAAATAAGTTCAATGACCTTTCACTGTGATTTGCAGCAGCTCCAAAATATAAAAAAAGCAAATCCACAATGTCAACAATCCATTGAGCTATGAATGCCAAACTTATATTAATTATATGTCAAAGAATAACAACTATTTGAACTCTGAATGCTTTCAGCCAAACCAAACACACTCACGCACGCACACACACACACACACACACACACACACACACACACACACACACACACACACACACACACACACACACACACACACACACACACACACACACACACACACACACACACACACACACACACACACACACACACTTCATGGACAACTGACAAACTAATCAGTTTCCCTCTCTAACACACCGGGAGATTATGATTGTGCTTGTGTGGGATCAGCCGTGAACTGCTGTGTGAAGACTAAAAAGCTTGCAGGTGGGAGATTGAATATTAAAACTCAGCAGCAGGTCGTGTGCAGCCAGCTGAGAGAGGATATGAGAGAGTATCACACTGAGAAAAAAACACTACGATGTGTTGGGAGGTTGTCTGGGAGAAACCAGCAAAACAATGTTGAAACAGGACTCAAAACAGCATAACAGATGTATGTTTGAGAGGAGAGCAGTGTGAGTACATCATGGATAGATAAACGTAGAATGTATTTGTACAAATATTCAGACATGCATCTATTTAAATTGTATTTTTGCTTTATAAGATAAACTTCCTTCCTTTGTAACTTTCTGTGAAACTCCACAGTAGTTGAAATATTTCCGCATTCAGTTTTGCCTCATCTAAGGTCATGTGGGGTTTTGTATTTGTTTGACTTTGCACAAATTTCCTGTCATCTTCCTGTCACTCTCATATAAACACAGTTAAATGCCAACAAGAAAAAACTGCGTAATTCACCTCTGACAGACAGTGGAAGAAACCAAAGCAGTCAAACGGGAAAGACAAAAGTGTGCTCCAACAAACAAAGATGCTAAAACTAGAGCTGTGATGACAAACTAATCTTGACGCCCCTGGCAAAAGCTCTGTGGAGATCTCTTGCTTCTGCTGTGGGAGTCAACATGTTGGGCAAAGGCTTTATCACAAGCGATCAAGAAGACACGCAACACACTATACACATCTGTGATGCTTTTCAATCCAAAACAGCATCAGTGTAAACAGTTCCTTCCCACATTTTGGTGCCACAGAGTCTCCAAGCTTCGTTGCAGTTCACAAGTACTATACATTCAGCATTCAGCATTATCTTATTTTTCAAATCAACAGATTTGTGATCCATAATGTTAAAAAATATAAATCAAATTCATGAATCATTTTGATCAAATTTAGTTTACTGTGTATTTGTTGAGTCTTGAATTTGATGGATTGATTCTCACATGAACACCACTCTAAATGTATGATTTTAGCAGGAAGATATTAGTAGCATCATCTGTTTGGCTTATTGGATTATTATTTAAGTAGTTTATAAAACACAGTTTATGTCCCTTAATGAGTTTTTATATCTCAAACCAGTACACCAGCAGACCTTTGAGCCACATTAGCAAACTGAAATTGTTAAAAGGAAAGAAGATTTCAAATACAAACAGTAAATAACAGCCTATATGAATTATTTTTGGACTAATTTATATAATTAAGAAATTGTATTGCTCAAGAGATTTCTTTTTAAATCAGATGCTGGGATGTCTTGACTTTTTGTAACTGGAGCCTACATTTCCCATAATTCTACTCACCTAACAAACATAGGAACTTATGTTTGTGATGCAGGATTGCAGTATAAAGGGGAGAGTCTCAAACCCAATTTAAGATAACCCAAGTTATTTTTCAAGCTGTTAATTGCTCCCCCAGACAAGTAGACTGAACTTCATGTGTAAACTGGAGTGCCCCTTTAAGCTAGAAAATTAGATTTCCAACAGTGTGTTGTGTCTGTCAGCACTCTCCTGGGTGTCTTCACCATCAACCGTCCAGTTCTCAAAAAAACAAGTTCCACCAGTATCCATTGTTCACGGTAGCTCGCTATGTTTTAATCATCTACTGTTGCATAATAGTTAAAAGGTGTTTTATGTAAATTGTTTTGCTTATGTTTGGAAATTAAATGAATAGATGGATTACAGATTTAGAGGAACATGAGCCACTATTGCACAAGGCGAGCAAATTAAAACTGCCGCTTCAACTGCAATTCCCATGAAGCAATCTCCTGCTGCTGAGTGCTCTGTTGAATGTTGGTAAATATGAATCATAAAACCAGCTCACTCACTTCTATTCTAGTCATACTACCGGATGCCGTCTTGCTGTGTGTCTTGGATCCATTACTCTTTCTTTTGTAATGCCTCCCTGGCAACTATTTCTGCTAACTGCTACAAAGAATATTACTTTCTTCAGAGGAAGTAAAAGAGAATCCCAAAACCATAACTAACTATTAAACTGTACCACATTACTGTCCAGGAAAATCAGACTTTGACTGGTAAATGTATTTCAATGGGATGTAAAAACAAAAAAAAAAAAACAACCACAGGTCAGTGATGGTGTGAAATTATTCCGACTTAAGCACTCAGAAAAACTGACATAAACAATCAGCAATAGACCAGTGAGCATGAAAATCACATTATTGTAGTATGGCCCAGTTTCATATCAAATGTGTGATAGCAAGTGACGTAATTTATGGAATGCAACTTAACTCACACGAGTAACATTACTTAAGGAACAAACTTATTTTGAACCAAACCATGATCATTCCCATTGCAGTATGGGTAATACTGCATGTGTAACATACCCAATCCATTATCTTCTCCTAAACAGAACCACATAGTTTTGGTACCTTAACCTAAAGCACCTTGTTCATATGTCTGACTTTGTTGGACAGTCACATGGACACAGGCCAAAGGAAAAAAATGGGCCAAGAATGAGTTATTGTGAAACTAATATGTTTTGTGCTGTGGACCAATGTTATATTGGACCGGAGTGAGTAGGAACTTATGATATGTATCCAGATATGTTATCTGAATAACAGCAACAGTCAGACAGTCTACTAAACATGATCATAGTTTGTGGGTCTGAAACGAGAAGCCAATGTGGAAGAGTCTGTAAAGTGCAATACCCCTTAAGGACACTAAAGGCAGGTTCCAAAAAATCCCAGGCTCAAATACACTAAAAAGCATAATCTTCTCTAATGAAAATCAGTCATTAAGGTGTCATTAGTTAAATGTATTCCCTCTGATCAGTGTTCTGGTGGTCCTTCTGAAAAGAATTCCATAATTAATTAGATATTAAGCCTCAAAGAGACGTTTACTTGGGGGCTTGTGTAACTGACATACCTGTGGTGCAGTCAGCTTTCGGTATAGGTGGACGGGCACCTACCCCGCCCCACCCTTTTGTTCACGATGACCAAAATGGCAGACGTAAAATGTCAGTTTACAAACCAATGGACAACATCAAGGTGGGTTGGCACTTGGCATTGGCAGAAGTTCTTGTTATCTTGATTGTACTTGCAATGATACTGGATTTCAATTTGCAGAATAAGAAAGTAGAACCGGTAGGCTGCATCTGAAGACAAGGGAAGGCTGCTGTATGAGTTCAACTTTTCTGATCTGTCAGCCTTCTGATTAATTTGCTATAAACACTCCAAAAATGTTGACCTTCCTTCATCAGGAAAGACAAAAATATATTTTTCTAAACAGATTGTCGGTTAGTTTCTAGGTACACTGACACCACTGCATTCACAACATGTATTGCTGGTCAATAACATTGGAGTAAGTCAGTAAAAGTACTTTTACAATGTGTAGGCTGCAAACGGAAAGAGACGTTGTTACAAGATTGTAGATAGTCTTTGTCCAATCCTGAAATGGTGTATCATTAATATTGATGGTAAAAGTAAAACATTTTTACTGTTGTAATAATAATGATAAAAAAGGAAATCTACAATTTTATAACATTTGGGCAAACTCTATGTTCTGAGAGAAACCAGTAAATACATTAAAAAGAAGCAGAACGGCAGTAGCAATGCACTTCGTCATTAGATTATATGTCATCATAATATTATGACATAGTTACAGTATTTAGCCTAGCTTATTAACTCTCCACTCTGTAATGAAATGAACAAAGGTTGTTTGCAACATGTGTTCTACAGCAGCTTCTTGCTCCACCAGTGTTGGTTTAAATCCGCCAGTGGGATGAATTTCCTGTCTGCGTAATGTTTCTGTAGCTAAAACTCAGATCTGCTTTTCTCATTCAGCGTCTTTGTCTTCTGCTCTCCGAGGTTCGAGCGGAGTGAGTGCTGACTGATGGCCGGAATTAAGAACGTGCAAACACTCTGGCAAACCTCCCTGCTGTACCTCATAACGTTTAATCAAAACCATGCCCGGCACTTGCCCCTGACTTTTCCACCGCAGCTCTTCCAGTATTCTCAAACAGAAATTAAAGCAGTCCCCCCCCCCCCCCTTTTTTTTTTTTTTTCTCCTTGTTGATCTTTTTTTCATACAGTGGAAAGTTTACACAAAGGAGAGCCTTATCCCTGGAGCCTGCCTCTCTCTCTCTCCTTTCCAAATACCTGCAGGATGAAATCAAACTCCCTTTTGAAAATTACATTATAAGTCTCCCTCTCTCTTTCTCCCTCTTTCCCCTCTGAGCTTGTCAAATCAGTCCAGCTTTCCCACTCTCCAGGAGAGGATCAGCCATCATTCTGTGGGCGTCAGGAGGAGATGCAGGGCTTAATTAATGCATGGAGGGGTTTCATGGGAGCAGGCTGCAGCAGCGAAGGCTTTTGCCAGGGAAAATATAGGAAGCTGGACGAGCTAAGATATGGGTTCGGTAGTTGGATGGATTGTGCATTCTTATCAGGTGATGCATGAACCTCAACCAAATTATCTGCAGAGTATTAAATGAAATGGCAGGGAAAAACAGACTAATAGGAATTACAAATGCAGGGTTCATTTTGTTTTTTCATTTTGCACGTTCACCACGTGTCTCTTTGTATCTAAGTTGTAAATTATGGTTAGTTTCTTATTGGTCTAGTTTGTTCCTGTGTGACCTGTCATGAATCACAATAAAACCTTGCATTATAACTTGAATTTGGGGTACCTCTGCAATCTAATGGTCAGACTGCATCGCATGTAACTTGCAATACAACTCCTGGCAGGTCAGACCATTGTTGCATGTTCTACCCCCACCTCTTTTCTCCATTTCCTGTCTTCATCTCCACTGCAGCCATGGAATATGGCAAAGTTAAACATACAACAGAACTGAAAAACAATCTTCACCTAAAAAATACATATTTTTTTGTGGCCACAGGTTTTCTGTTAAAATGTACAACACATAGACAGGAATACTGGTTTTACACTAAATATTGAGCCTTTTGAGGTAAAATTGTAAACCCAACCTTCCTTCTCCTGGGAGGTCAAGATCAGCTGCTGAACAAAATGAAAGAGATTCAGGACATTTACTCTACCAATAAGCTCTTCACACTGAAGTGCAACCTCTATAAATATCAATACTTTTTCAATATTTCAAAGAATGGTACAACATTTACTGATATGTGTTGTGCAGTGAGGAGGATTTAGGGGGATCGATTGGGAGGCATTTAAAATAATATTTATAAGGTGTACAATGACCTGAAACTAAGGATCATTGTGGTTTTGCTAGCTTAGAATGAGCCCTCTATATGTACATAGTGAGTGCAACATGTGGCACTGCCATGTTTCTACAGTAGCCCAGAGAGGACAAACCAAACACTGCCTCCAGAGAGAGTCTTTCATGCTTTTTGCATCCACTGTAGATTGTCCTATAGGCTTGGAAGGGAAGGTGAGGGGAGGGCTGTGTAGTTGCCATCATATCTTACACACTTTGAATATGATGGTTGATCGCATAAAGCCAAAACAGAGGGGGATACAAGTCGCCTGGCTCCGCCTGCCCACAGCTTTCGTCTTTGCTGTGATTATAGTCTGGAAACACTGTTCACATTAAGGTTTACTCAGCCACTCTGAAGGGTGGACCAATCAGTGACCAGTGAGGGTGGCGAAGTGTGATGACGTTGAAGTAGTTCCAACACGGGCGGCGGTTGTGGAATTTCAGCACACAACATACAATTGGTTAAAGGCTGCTCCAACAGTTATAAAATTAACCAAAGGTCTTTGCCCAGTAAACTGCAATGACTAGAGACAATCCTACATGGAGCGTGGTCAGGTACTTATATTCACACAGTGAATTTGGTTGTAATACCAGACGAGGATAGAGCTGGCCCTGACGATAAGCGACAAATGGCAACCAGCAACTCAAAGTTCACTAATCAGTTATGAATATGGTATATTCTTTTAAGCCACAATATATGCCAGCTGAGGACAGCGAAATAAAACAGAAAACTGGACTATTGTCCTATGTAACAGAGAAGACCACAAATATATTGACAGTGGTATCCAAAGTCTTCTGATTATATCCAATAATAAGAGAAATGAGGATTTCCACAAATTGAGTTTTGCTCTTAGTGGGCTTTGCTCATAAAGACCGACAGTTGGTGTAAAATTTACTGTGTTACTCACTGTGAGCTTGTACAAGTAAACTTGGTGGATATCTTTATTCTTTTTTAACTTATTCAAGGGTTTAAACCAAATTCTACTTGAACAAAATGGGATAACAAAAAGGTGTAAGTGTGAGTGAACTGTGTAAAAGTGAAGCATAAAAGCTATTAAACCATCCAGGAGAGCCTTTCCTGGCTTTATGAGCTGGAAAGAGGGCACGCACCGAAAAGTGTAATCGATGGAGCGGCTTTCCACTGAGCACTCCTTCTGTAAATCTAAGGTGTAAAAGGCTGAGGGATTTACTGCAGCCCTGCCCTGTGATCCAAGGCTCTTGTCGTAATTTGTTCATCTGAATGACGGTTTTATTCTGTGATGGCGAAACAATTCCTGGATCTGCAGCCTATTCCTGTTAAATTTATACCCCATAATCTAAAACTCATATTTCTGCTTCCTTCAAGTTCGTATCCTCAAGTCTTTTATGCCTTCTTTGGGCTGTGAGCCTTTCCCTGCTGGAATTTCTTCTCAGTTTTTCCCTCCTAAACCTCACAGCAACCATTCAAGACAGGAGGGCTTCCTGTAAATCATGTCAGGTGTATACAAAAAGCTTTAAGCACGGGAGTAAAATGAGCTCTGCATATGTGCATGTGCGTATCTGCAGTTATATTGAATGAATAAACACAAACAGCTCTCTCAAGGCTCGCCACTGTTGGAGCCTGAAGGGAGACCCGTCATCTGTCTGTAATTTAAGGAGGATGGAGGTCACAACAAATAAAATGAGAAAAAAAGGGTCCAGGAAAGACAGAAAGGCAAATTAATTAAATACAGGATTTTTTGTTTCCATGGTTACTGAGGTGCACTGGCAGCACTTCCTTAAGGCAACACATCCTGAGGGGGGCATCAACGTTGCGTAATCTCGCATATGGTCCACCAAAAGGGTGCAAGCCGGCTTGATCAGCTACAACAGGTCGAGTAATGGAATTAGTTTATTGTTACTCCTGCTCAATAGTTATTGCATAATCTGTGTAAACTAAAATGTTTACTCAACAGTACAAGTCAAAAATAAAGTATATCACTCTTTCAAATATGCGTGCAACCTGAAAAACAGCCTTAAGTATGTAAGAGCCAGGCTTTGAATATTTACTGTCATAAATAGTCCCAGCAGCATGTCACTGTTTGATGATAGGTACAAATATTTTCTATTTCAGTGCACTTGAGTACTGTACTTGTGATTCATCCAGCCGTTTCAAGCCCATCTGAACCTTGGACGTTCAGTAACAGTCATTTAACTTGTGCAGAAAAGGAACTTGAATTTTACATCCAGGAGCCTGAATACCCCAAACAACCTCATTATTTTTTGTACTCTAAATTGGTAAACTTCATTTTAATTCTTCTTTCAAAGATATTTGCATCTATTGCAGTTTACTAAACTTAGCATTTCACACAAAGAGATTGATAATAAATGACTAAACACTTAAAATGGGTCTCATTTTCCAGACCTGAGGGGAAAAAAACTGTGAAAAAAGGAAAATGATTAAGAAAGTGAGAGGACTGTCCCAGTTCAGGGTGAGAGTGGCTGCTGCGTATAGGAAGACCTAGCATAGCAAATATAGACTCTTGTGTATGTGACAGACACTGATTGCTTGTTTGCCAGACACTGATTACAGAAGCGTTGGTCATTTTCAATCTGAGAGACGGAGTCAAGGCCCTGTAAAGCCTGTCAAGGCAAACAGCCAGGTCAAAGCGTCACATGACCCCGACAACTTCAATCAGACAGGCAGTGTGACAGACAGCCCAGCCCTCCCCTCATCCTGTTTCTGACAGGACCCCCACACGGGGCCACCCACATCAAAAGTTTAGACCCCTGTTACCCACCACCTCCACCTTTGCCGTGAGAGCCAGGGTGTACAGACTATAACATTTTGTTTATATGAGCATTTGTACAATAATGTATGTGGATTTGTGAGAAAGCATGAGTTCTGTATGTGTGAATGAACTTTGTGAAACCTCAGAGTACCCTTAGGGGCTAAACCTTCTGCTAATTGCGAGGGGACGATCAAAATGTTTTGAGGGTGTTCCTGTTGCACGTGAACAAAGTGCAGCACCTTCACGTGCACGGGCAAACTATAACCTCGAGTAAGTATTCCAAATTATTTCTCTTGAACAACATCATCACTTGTGTTACATGTGTTGTTGTGATTTCACCATAGTTTGGATAATAGTTTAAAATGTGCTAATTAGAAAAAACTTGCTCTTTAAAAAAAAAGCCGAGCGGCCATCGTAAACCTCACAGACACTTCCCATCACTTCTGCAAGTCTCTAAAAATCGAGAGGAATCCTATACATGTCCTCCAAAATCTAGCGGTTGCATTCGTTTTAGTGGAACAGTTTGTCTGACATGTGGCTCCAAAATCAGACTCAATTGTTCAGTTGGGTTGAGAGCCGGTGACTGAACCCAACCCTTCACCTACATACTAATCAAACTATTCAGTCACGTGGTATTTTTCTATATTCGCAGTAACTGACAGACAAATGTTCGAAATCACTGAAATTATTATATATGTGAATGTTTGATTGCAAAGCCTTCAGAAGTGGTGACAGATCGAGTTTTTATTAGTTGCTCTTAGTAACGAAGAGTCCCACTGCTGTCAGTCCGGTCGCACCTCATCTGTATCTCAGAATGTTGTTTTACTTCAGTGAGACTGTAACACGCTCCCCTTCCCACACACTGAAGGTCACAGGTCCTCCGCTAACTTAAACACACACACCAAAGTCACTTCCATCACCAGTTTCATTACTCAATTTTAGTTCTTGCTCAGTTAATTACATTTACCAATGTTTCCCCTCAATTTAACAGCAGTGGTACACCCAAGCAGCAACCAACAATGACGTCACCCATTGCTTTGTGAACTGCCGTTATGAAGCCTCGAGTTCGGATTTTTGCCGGCGCCATTTTACTAGTTCGAAGCACATTTGGAGCCAGAAGTGACCATATTTGGGCGAGCTGGGGAGGAGCGAGAGGTGGATCTGACTCGATCTGATTGGAAACGATATTACGTCCCGCCCACCAATAGCCGTAACCTAACTGCACCACAGGCCTGTCAATCAAACAGACGGTCCTGATGGTAAATCTAAGTTACATTTACCATCACTCTCCTCAACTGCATGCTAAAGTGTTGCTGCTCTGGGATGGAGATTTATAAAACTGAATTCTTATTCCTCAGTAATTGTTAAGAGTATCTGCATTAATCTGTAAACACGATGACTTAATTCAGGGTGTTCAACACGTTAACTATCTATGACATAAAAGTTAGATTTGACATGTTATCTCTGCCCACAAAACACAGCTTTTTAAGGATTATGTTCTCATTAATTAATGAGGGATTATTTTCATATGGATCACCAGAAAACATAAAAAGGGAGCGCCTTACACTAGCAAAACTAAAATAACTTCTAAAGAAAATGTATTGACTTTGAATTTGGTAAGAGAAGTTTAATGGGAGTCTATGGAGCCGGAGGCTTTTTGGAGCCAAGCTCTTGTGGCACTCAATGATATTGCAGATCAAGACACTTCTGCATTGGTCTCATTTGTCAGAAGCTACGTCAACTTTTGTAAACAGTCTATGGATACACCACTGCTGTTCATTTTTTTTTTTGCTGAAAAGAGAGAAGTTAGATTCTTAACTTGTAATTGTAACGAGTATAGTTTATGTTCAATAACATTTTTATTTCCCTACATCTTATATGTTAGCCAGACAGACCTTTCCCGGATCAATACTGTTCACAAATGTACGATATATGTTCTGAGGGCCTCAAGAGCTCCTCAAGTGCTGGCAAATACATGTGCAAGTGAAAAAAACTAAATGCAGACACGTGTGCTTCACCTTCGCTGCTTTAACCCTGTAGTGGCGGGGCGTGGTTTTAACTCAGCTTTAATTTCAATTAAACATCTCTGCAACAAACTGAAGCCAAATTATCACAAATTCAAGTGTTAGCTCAGACCAGAAAAGCCAGTCTTACACAAGACTGGCTTTACACAAGGCTAGCTAACTTTGTTTTTGTTTATGTACAAGGCTGACAAACGTACAACTACGAGTGAATCATAGTGTTTAAAAAAAAGGGCCACGAGTTTCCGTTTTTTTGTGTGTAAATCTTCGCATGTGAGTGTCGGACTTCAGAGTCTGGGTTGCATCATGCAAATCGCTGGGTGGTGTGATTTCAGATGGGTTCAGGCGTAAGACTAAAAACAGTCTGTATTGTTAGTTTCAGCCTAAAGCCATTCTGTCAACACACAGTGCTGCTTTTTTTTGGTGGATTAACGAAATAAGAAAAGCATGAAGTGTCATGTTCCTGTGTGTCACAACGTATTACGAAAGTTGGATCAAAGCCACACCATGTTGTTCCACAGACGACACTGCCCCACTGTTTGCATGTGTCCTTAATGACAGTGCTCCTTTTGCCTCTGGCATGTCATCTCTCAAGTCTTCTGTAATGTGTTTCCAGCACATCAGTGACATACTGACCATGTCATTTCCAGGGAATTCTTCTATGAAGTGGTTATATAGAGATAGCATCAAGCTTGTAATACACAGAGCATCTATATGTATTTTCAGTCACAACAGTGGTGTGACCAGTGTGACTCAAATGGGTGGTAAATTTGTCCGGAACTCACCAGAGGTGAGCTGAACAAGCTTCCCTTTATTGTAAATCTGGTTTCTTCTCATGTGAGGGCCAGCCTGCAGAATATGGTTTACATCATGCAAATCAATTAGCAGCCGGATTTCAGATGGGTTCAGAAGCTTTAGTTGGTGACATCCTACTTCCTGATATCTAAATTGTGCCCTGGCGGAACTCGGCTCCGTCTCCTTCAGTGTAACAGCATTACCAACACAATACAGTTCTTGAAATTTACTTTTTCTATCTTCCGCTGAATAAACAAATGGGAAATGTTGCCTTTTCTTTTTCAAATTGAATAAAACGGCAGTAGCATCACAGCAGCAGGATCCATACTGTCTAAATTAAATAAGGGGCGTTGCTCAATTTGTGCAGGTGGCAGACGTAATATTATTATCTTTTGACGTAATATTTCTCTTCTCACGTAATAATCTCATGCAGCCTTTATAATCTAAAGTGTTCCCTGCACCTGAGTACAGAATCTGTGAAATAACTGGCAACATGTCTGGGTCATGTCTGTATTGTTCGGTCCATTTGAAATAGGCAATGGGGCAAACACAGATTTCAAAACAAAACAAAACAAAAAGCGTTGAAACTTGTGTGAAGTGCAGAAGTCTTGGAAATAGCTAGAGGACAAGATAAAGTGCAGTTAGAGGATCCGCCTGCATGGTTTCGGTCTCCTGTATGAGAGCATTATGGGTCTAGTGTTTCCAATGACGATGGCGTAAAAAAAAGTGGTGAATAAATTGTCGACTACAACAGCAACATGTTTTGCTTATGTAAGTGGCAATTGTGATGTAGCATTAAAGAAGACATCACACCGGTGTGTCTCTGAGCAGTGAGAGTGTCTGGGAAAGAGTAATTCCTTCTCCCTGCAGCATTTAAACAGCCTCTCCACAGAGCAAAATCCTTCACTCAAGCATTGGGTGTGTTTATTGCTAAATATATGCAGCCCTATGCAGTTGTGGAGGGTGTAGGCATTGAAATAATAATAAGTATATAAGCCAGGCTATAATATCACCCCCTTCCATCGACACTTGAGAAGTTCAATAATTCCCAAACTATATAAACAGATATGATAAAGAATTGTCCAACACAGCCATTATAGCTCTTCCCACAGACAGATGGACCTCCAGAGCTACTAAAAGAGATCCAACTCTGCACTACACCACTTCATAGTTAAAAGTGCCTGAGGGCTGAGTTATCAGCAAGTTATCAGTTAGAAAAGAAGTCATTTTTACATTGTGCTGTCCAATAACCGTAACATATGGAGATTAGGTACATGTTCAGAAAGTTACTTGTTGCATGTTGCTTGTGTGTAGTTGAACACGCAGAAAAGAATAACAAGATGAATAGTTCAAATGCTGCTTCCTTTCTGGCCAATCTATAAAGTAGGCCTATGTGTGGGATTTTCTAAGCTTAATGGTATTTATTGGCCCCACCTAACTATCACTTATATGTGAAGCATTAAAAGGCTTGTTGAATGTTTTGTGTCAGGTCTGGTACTGGGGTGAATTTATTTGTTTGCACGGACCAGCTGGAAGAAAATCACAGAAAATGATGAAATTCTTGTGAGTTAATGTGTTCCATGAAAACCAATAAATCGTCAGACTTCATTTTTGGATCTCTCCTTTATCCTTCTCTTCTTCATCTCTGTTTTTATATGAACTAAAATAAGATTAATACAAAATTCCGCAATCTCCTACATGATGTGGAGCAGGATTGGAAAAACAAATATGTCTACTTCCTATTTTATCTGCTTCAAGCACACATTTATTTCAACACTTCATTCTTCAAACTAAACCTGTCCCTCAGTATAACGTTGCACATTTTGCCAGGTAATCATTCCAGCTTTATTTCTTGCCAAGTCAGCATGCCGCCTTGATTAAGTACACATTGAAGTGATTTTTTTTTTCTTCACTAAAAACACATGGCTGTGTCACTTCTCCAAGCTTTAAGATATTTTCTTGTGGTGGAAATAGTGATCTTCAGTCTCACAGTCACCACATGGAACATTACTGATGTTGCAGAAAACATATTTGCAAATGGTAATTTTCTCTTTATTGGTTGAATTGAATCAGAAAACCTTCAAAACCACTTTTCATAATTTATTACATATGTGAACAAAGCTGTTTCATGACATACTTGTATTATTTGTGGTGTCATTTTGCTTTAATTTAAGGAGAAAAGATGTGGTGAAGTGAAGCTCGCACACACATTTCTCAACTTGTGAGAACACCGAACCATAAACTTAATCATTACAAATATATTTGAAAATCCTGCCCTTATTTTAACCTCAATCTTTAAGCTTAAGTCTATATTTTCCAAAACTTTACTCTCAGGGTGTAAATCTCAAATTAGTCCAAATAAAGACGACAATAATTTAAACAGGGTATTACCTCTGAGGCCAAAAATGTGTTTCCTTTTTCCACAGTAGAATCTTACATATGTTGTCTATGTAGAATACATGATTTTATTGTGTATTTCAAGTACTACCTTTATCTCTAAGCCCAGTTTAAAGAGTCTCAATTGTAAGCTTGTACAAATGTGAAAAAGCCAACAATTTCCATTGGATTGACTTGGTTGCGTTCAAAGTTGTTTGTCAAATCTCAAGACCTTTATCACACTGGGGGCATTTTTTTTTCATGCTGTTAGTTTGCATGTTAACATATTTTTTTCAAACCCTTGTTTTTGTCATCAGTACTTTCACACTGAATGCTGATATTGCACAACTAACAAGCACCGCTATATTTTTTGGAAGGAGGTTGATTTTTTTTTTAGAAGCATCACCCAATCACAAAGTTCCTTTCTGGTATTGTGACATCCCGATGTTTTGCTGTGGAGTATATTCATTCAGAAGCTGCAGTTGAAACACACATGCAGACGGATTGTCAGACCACCTCACAACTTTCATCTGTGTGGATCACCTCAGCTGTATCGTCAGGTCTGAGCCTAAAATATTCCCAAACAAAACTCCTTCTTGCTCAGATCCGCTGCCAGCGTTTCTGTCCAGCTGCTTGTATCATGACTGACTTCTGTGCACTATTATAGGTCATGTTAAAGTATTTCTGTCTCAGGTTAAAAGGAAAAGGAGCGCATATCTACAACAGTGGAATACCTTAATATATTAATATAATTAGCCAATTTAAAAAGAGATATCCATTTGACCTTTTTTCGGAAAAACGGTCATATTTTCCATTTTTATGCTGTTTATTCATCACTCTACCAGTGTGTGAAGACCTTCAGAAAGCCTGAATAGTTTTCGCAGACACAGGAAACTATAGTTCACTGAACATGTTATCTCAGAGTAGCAAACATCTAAAGCTTTGTAGAAAATTAATTGTAAAGTGCAAAGGACTTAACAATCTTGAGGCTTTTTCCATAACTGTTTCCTGCTACCATAATGGCTGAAAGGTCGAGGCTGTGTACCATCTGTGGGGTCACCTTTCAAGTATGTGTGGGTTGCTCTAAGAAAAGGACCAAATGTGAGGAAGGTTTCTGTCCCTACTTGGATTGAAGGAAAAAACAGCATTCATCTATTTTTTTTTATCTCTGAAAACAAACTGCAGGCAGAACAGGCCAGATGGCAAAACTGATTTCTTGGAAAAACGCTTTAAGAAACATCAATCTGACAAACCTGTCAGCCTTCAAGCTCCGTCACCATCATCTGATCTCTGCTGCTTCACTGCTGCAAAAACAATACAACTCCCCAAAGTCAGGTTGAAGACAGTCATTTGGCAACATTACAGCAATGGCCCCTAAAATTAGGACAATTTTGTAGAAAATACTTGGGGTTAAAAATTACTTAGGAACAACAATGGATTTGCTATTTGTGTCTGGATAGCTTTGTTTTGAATTATGGGCTATTTGCCTCAGGAAACTGCATATGAAGAGACGAGCTCAGCTTTCACAGGATAGAACAAATCTTGTTAATGACTAGTGACAAGGATAATTTCTTTTGACAAGCAATAGTAATATATTGCAGATGAAATCAATACTAAAGAAATATTTTGAGTTCTAGAGTTGGATTTTGTTGACAGAGCCAGGTAGCTGTTTTATTCTGTTTTCAGTGTCAAGATAAATAAATCTAAACTAAGCTGCTGGCTATAGTTTCATATTTACCAGTAAGACTCAACAGTGGGTTCATCATGTCACCATGCAAAACTATTGCTTTGAAATTGAGGAAGTTGTTAATATTAAAGAGACCTAGATTGTTTTTTTTTTTTTATTAAGTAGCACCATGTAAACAGTTTTGGAAACAATTACGAACCATGAAAATAAAATGCAAATAAGGAAAATGAAACGACTGTTGACAGATGGAAAGAATGAAAACGTATTCTGTTGTGGATTTAGTAGTATGCGCTACTTCTTAGAGCATTGAGAGTTGGTACTACACATTTCCACATGGATTTTTGTTAATTATACAAGAGTTGTTGAAAAGATATTGAAAGCAAAAGAGTCCATCTGCTTGCAGAACATTTTTGTAGTGTCTAGAACAGTTTAGAAATAAAGACAAAAACCCCAATATACTATCTGAGAATAAGAGCAAGATTCAGATAGTTACTGTATGAAATCAAAGACAAGATAAATGGAAGGGAGATGAGAGAGAGAGAGAGAGAGAGAGAGAGAGAGAGAGAGAGAGAAATCGGACATATTGTCAGCACATCTTCTCTCTCGACTCTTAAAGTACACTCTGTGCTGTTGCTAGTTTGGGTGCCCATCGATCTCGATAGCTGATTGTAGTCCACTACCTTGGAGCTGTCAAAATGCATGAGGCAATTTGGTAACAATCAAACATCAAACAAATTATGGGCCAAAAACCCCAAAAAGGATTACCAAAGAAAAACCCACCAATCAATGAATAAATAGATGCATGAAATAAAAAGTGCACTAACAAAAGACACAGTCGCTTAATATGTTCAAAGTCCTTAAACAGTTAATGCACGGAACAGCCATGGTGGTTATATGACTGGATTAGGTCATATTTAATATATATGACACAAAAATACAACTTATATTCACTTGTGGTAAACTCTGATGAATATGGCAGACTAAAGGTAAGAAGCAGGTTTAAATCCTTTTTTTCAGAGAACTACTGGAATGCACAAGTTGACATCAGAGTAGCCGAGATTTAGATGCAAATAAAAACAGTATCATCCTCTGCTTAACAATAGTCTCCTTTGTGCAGTGTAGATGAAAAATGCTTCACACACTGGCAGTAGATGAATATTATCTGTCGATATCTCCTGCTGTTTTTTTTTTTTTTTTACTTCTATACAGAGAAGTGTAAATACGTTGCCGCCTCAAGGCGTGATAATGTGTCAGGTTTCTTTTACCTTGGCACTGGAATGGAAGAAATATGCTTTTACTCCACTTGCAGCGGCAAATGGAGGGACCACCTATGTTGTTTAACTTGGATTCTTTTCAATATGTCAGAAGAACCTTTGACAAAACAGGACATGCACACCGTCATGTCCATGTTTGTTTCTTTTGTGAAAGTCTTCTGGATTTCAGTACAGCTTTGTTTCACAAGATGCAAAACATTTTCAGATTTGTGTGTGTTAAACGCTGCCAAGTACACAGTGACAGGACAACAATACATACAAAAGCTGGAGATTCACATTTGTTGAAAAGATGTTTTCTCTGGTAAATCTGCCTTGGAGAGAACACTGTGGTTTGGGTGAAACCAGATGGTCCTGATCCTTTTTTTTTTTTTTTTTATATATAACAGTGTATTATACAATACTCTGTACATTTATGTGAACAACCACACACTTAAAGGAAAAAGTACCCAGTTTTTTTTATGTAGATGTCCACTCGGTGTTGATGGTAAATGTAGTCAGCTGAAGCTATAGATTCTTCAATGATTGCAAAATTGACAGAGAAAGCTGAGTTTTTCTTAATTTTCCTGCTCGCAGAGCCATGTTAGTCGCGCCTACATGCATCCCTTTTAAGGTCTCTCTGTGTCACAGCTACTCAGCAACAAAAAGCAGCCAGACAATATTGTTCGTGGAGAGAAAAAGACAGGAAAGAAAGTGTTTATTACTTAGGAAGGAACCAAAACTGATCATATACTCTATTGTTAGCGGCTGCTGTAAACATAAACAGTGCAATGAGTAGATAAAAAAACGCTTGTATAATGTTTCCGTGTATCACCATCCACGTCCACTTTGTTGGCCAAAACCAACGTAAGGTGACAAAAGCACTCACACTTCATGGCCATCTGCCCTCTCTGCTTTGCTGGTTTTAGTTGTCTTTTCCAGTTTATCATTGGTATCCTGAAGGAGGTCTTCAGAAAATCTCTTTCCAAATTAGGAGAAAACTTTCATGTAGCTCTCTCTTAGTTGGCGTCGGTAACAGCATCCAGCAAAAACTACCCACGCTAAAATGAATTGAAGCAGAAAAATGTAATATCTGCTTGCGTCGGAGGATGGCCCCACAAGTCACTGTTTACTCTCTAGTGCTCAGTTTGTTGATGGTGCACAAAGGCCATATCCTCTTGTACAGCTAATGCAGCTACAGCATCATTCTCTCAAGGCAGAATATTTTTTGGCCACATTCTCTCAGCTCAATTAATTATGGCTTAATAACACAATCAGCCAAAACAATGTAAAATGTATCCTCGTCAATAACATCTTTTCAGATGCCATTTTCGCTTCTGGAAACATAGCTAGTTTCAATCCAAGCAAAGAGAAGGTTTTGTTTTGGCATCTAGAGCGCCCCCTGGTGGCCCAGACAAATTTATGTAGTTCAATATCCTTTAGTTCTTCCAGCCATCAGCTACATCCCTGCACAGGTTAAATGATGACACTACAGCCAGAACAACAATCGATTTGACAGCTGCTTCCCAGAGACACACAGAATGTATTGCTTGAGCTGACTACATTTACTATCAAAAATGATTGGACATCTAAATAAAAATAAAAAAGTGGCAAATTTTCTGAAGATGCATAACTGAAAGTACCATTATAAAACTGTGATGGTCTGATTCCTGATAAAGAATTCCTAAAACGATGAGCACCAACTTGAACTTTTGTTAAAACTATATACTCAATGATTTACACAGCTTGGTACTTGCTTGCAGGTGCATAGAAATGTAAACATGCATTCATCCCTCTGCTAATTAAACCCGAGAATAAATAATGTAAACACTTGCTGGTCGGTAAACTTTCTCCTTTTCACATCGTTTTCTGGTATTCTTACTGTGAGTGTCTTTACCTTGATATCATAATGTGTTTAGAAATATAATCAATCTGCCCATTCGTCCAGTAAAGCCAACATCAAATACATTGTAAACTCAACTGGGAGGAAAACATGACATACATTAGAAAGTATACTGATACAAATATAAACACAGCTCACTGCAAACAACAGCAGTTGTTGTTGTTGTTAAGCAATTTTGAACTGTCAAATCTGTCAAAAATATATGAAGCTGGAGCCACGAGACTGTTAGCATAGCTTAGCCTAGTGACTTAAAGCAGGAGAAAAAGGGTAGCATGTCTTTGTCCAGATAAAACAAAATCCTCATATCAGCACTAATGAATACAAGTTAGCACTGATTTCTTAAACCTGTATAAAAAATGTTTGCTCTTTCTAACCTTTTCAGATAGTTTTTTTCTTCTGTATTCTTTGTCACCTTCTCCACCTTTATCTCCGTCTTCTTAGGCTATCTCTGACAACAAACCTGGTATAGTTTTTCTGAAACAGCTCAGTCTCTGCTCTGCTCTCGTCTTTCCCGCTCCTTTGTCCTCAGGTTGTTGATGCTGACTGGTAATGGCTTCTCCAGACTGAACATCATTCTCAATGTGCTGTGAAACTGCTGGCCAAAGACAACAACTGGCTCTGCAAGCTTCCCAAATGATCACTTTGATTATTGCGATAACTGGTCCTAATGGCTACGAAATGCTCTGGTGTGGAAAACATTTGGCAACAGGCCGACAGTTTGATCCATGAAGGAGCAGAGGACCCAAATTCATTTGGAACAAGAAGCGTTTGTGGTACAGTGACCATGTTTGTTATATTGTTATATTCTTGTGTGTACTTGTTTTAACACCGTACTGCTTCATACAGTTAGATTAATTCACATATGGAAACCCACCAGTGCAACTGTAACCTTGGCCACTGAAATGCCTCAAACTGGAGGTTAAGGGAATTATTCCATCAATGCGAAACTCTTTGAGAGTCATATTTTATTCATAGTAACAGCAACTTTGTAAAACTGTGTAATTAACTTTTCTGGTGCACCCATTTTCCAACCTAACGCATTTGTTTCCACTTAAAGGTTGTAGTAGCTTCCAAATACTTTTGGTATTTTCTGTGTGTATTTTTGTAACTGCAGATAGCAATGCCTTTCTGTTGTATTGTATTCTGAGCTGTTAAAGTATCTTTGTGCAAATATTTTGGTGTGGAGAGTTGATCTTCTCCTGCACAATGAAAAGATTACCATTTGAAGAGAGTGCTTATCAGATTGCTTGTTTAGAAAAACCACAAAAGATGTCAGAATGCTCGTCACAGTTTTGGTTGCAAAGATTTCCGGGTTCCGCCAACAGGATAACAATGTCTGACCAGTGTGAGAGGAGGGGTTTCAGATGTAAGATCCTAGCATTTGACTGTACATACGCCTCAAGTATGCCGTATGAAATGTAGTGTAAGCTCGATAAGCAGACCTGAAAAAACTTGATACAAAAAGTGATGTTTGCTTCCAAACACCTAGAATATTCAAGTGTGTGATACAATTTCAGGTACGGGGAAGAAAATGTCTTTACTGTTTAGTGCTAGACGGTTAATGTACAGTGGATGAATCAGAGCCTTTTCACTGACAGCTGCCTTCCTGATGTTAATTAAAATGGTGAGACCCAAAAAAATCAGCTGAAAGATAATAAAATGTTCTGTAGCACTGAGGTGAACTGCATATCTGGGTGATATATCTTGATTGATTTGTCACTACAAGCAAGCCCATGCAGAAATACAGCTTCAGTTGTTAATATAACACTAGAAATACATCTTCAGTTGTATACCTATACGCCAACCAGTTGAGTTGCAGTTGACCTTCATATAACTGTAGTGAACAATTTGAAGTGATTTTGGTCAATAAACTGATTCTGATAGAACAAAAAGTTGTTGCCATGACAGAAGACAATGTTTCAAAAATGGATGTTTTTGCAAAGAAGGTACAAATTCAAAAACAAGTATGGTTCACAAAATTTCTCAACATGACAACACAAAAGATCTAAACAATCACCACAATTTAAAGACACTCAAGATGAAAGTCAACAATTCAGTATCCAGCTAAAGGTTACATGTGGTCACAGTTTCTCCTTCTGTTCATGCCTTATGGCATCGCAGTCGAAAGAATGACACGAACATGAGGTAAAAGTTACCTCGACCAGCAAAATGTAATCAGTTTATCTTTAGGTCCAAGTAAACGTCACATTTTAAGAAATTCCCTCAAGGTGTTTCTGAGGTATGGAGACGATGGGACAGAGCCACAGTAAACTTGACCTTTGACAACCAACATCTAATCAGTTCATCCCTGAGACCAAGTGAACGTTTGTGCCAAATTCTTGGAAATTTCACCAAGGTGTCCTTGAAATATCACATTCACAAGAATGGGACTACAACCATGCGTAAGGACAAACAACCCGAAAACAACAAGTGATATCACCAGCAAGAAGGCATACAACTATTGATAAGTGCTCCACTTAATGAAATAACCTTCCAGTAACAAGATCTCATCCCTTTTATTTATCTACCTTCCTTCTGACCTGAAAACTGTTCATCTGAAGCATGAATTTCATTAATATTCCAATGAAGGTAGTACAGACAGATGTGATCAGATTTGAATTGCACACAATGTGGAATGGTTAAGCAACTCACAGCAAGAGGTGGACATGTTGAGCCAGCGCTGGACATATGTGAGTACTTAAATTGTTTCTGGCAGCTCTCTGAGTCCAGCATCTGAAAACAAAACAGCAGAGCAGTGAATGAAAGACTTCATAAAAACATGCTGAATAAGTCCAAGAAGCACTGGGTTGCAAAAGATGAGAACTGAAAAAGGGATTGAATAGCCAGCGTGCAAACTCAGAAGTGGGGGATTTATTTTATTTCCACTGGAATTTGACTGGTTCTTCAGGGATTATCTTCTTTTATAACATCAGCAGAGCAGAGAGGTGATGTTGAGACTTTCTATCCCATTCTTCTCTTCTCTCGTCCATCTCTCCTGAGTCCTGCTTAAAAGGCAGCATTCCTCTAACATTGAGCTCAACTCGAATCTGTCTCCATAAACTCTGCACTGTTCTTCAGCCACTCGTCCACCATTCTCAGTCTTTGATGGAGGAAGTTTTATTTAAAAGTTGCGAGTTGTCAGACTTTACATTGAAAGAAAGAGTCCAGGGTGAAATATTGCGCTTCTCACTTTTTAACTGGCTGTTAATTACTCTCCTGATGACTAAGATGTTCAGAATCATCAACAGGGCCTCCAAGAGAAGACTCAGCAGTCCAGAGTTAAGGCTGACAAGGGAGGCAACTTGTTATTCCCACTCTCCCATTGCACTAATAATTTGGACCCAGCATTCCCATTTCACAACACACTCTTTTCTCTTTATTGACCTGGGAAAGTTTTCTGGGTAGGTATGCAGAGATTCAGTGGGACCCAAAAATGAGGGAGATTTTCTTAAGTGTGGGAAAACCTCATAAATATGTGTGGTGTGGGTCTTCATCATTCATCAGCCACTTCCATATATAGTGGTGTGAAAAAGTGTTTGCCCACTTCCTGATTTCTTATTGTTTTGCATGTCTGTCACACTTAAATGTTTCAGATCATCAAACAAATTTAAATATTAGTCAAAGATAACACAAGTAAACACAAAATACAGTTTTTAAATGAAGGTTTTTATTATTAAGGGAGAAAAAAAAAATCCAAACCCACATGGCCCTGTGTGAAAAAGTGTTTGCCCCCTAAATCTAATAACTGGTTGGGCCACCCTCAGCAGCAACAACTGCAATCAAGCATTTGCGATAACTTGCAATCAGTCTTTTACAGCTGTGGAGGGATGTTGGCCGACTCATCTTTGCAGAGTTGTTGTAATTCAGCCACATTGGAGGGTTTTCCAGCACGAACCTCCTTTTTAAGGTCATGCCACAGCATCTCAATAGGATTCAGGTCAGGACTTTGACTAGGCCACTCCAAAGTCTTCATTTTGTTTTTCTTCAGCCATTCAGAGGTGGACTTGCTGGTGTGTTTTGGATCATTGTCCTGCTGCAGAACCCAAGTTGGCTTCAGCTTAAGGTCACGAACAGATGGCCGGACGTTCTCCTTCAGGATGTTTTGGTAGACAGTAGAATTCATGGTTCCATTTATCACAGCAAGTCTTCCAGGTCCTGAAGCAGCAAAACAGCCCCAGACCATCATACTGCCATCACCATATTTTACTGTTGGTATGATGTTCTTGTTCTGAAATGCGGTGTTACTTTTACGCCAGATGTAACGGGACACACACCTTCCAAAAAGTTCAACTTTTGTCTCGTCAGTCCACAGACTATTTTCCCAAAAGTCTTGGGGATCATCAAGATGTTTTCTGGCAAAAATGAGACGAGTCTTAATGTTCTTTTTGCTCAGCGGTGGTTTTAGTCTTGGAACTCTGCCATGCAGGCCATTTTTTCCCAGTCTCTTTCTTATGGTGGAGTCATGAACACTGACCTTAACTGAGGCAAGTGAGGCCTGCAGTTCTTTGGATGTTGTTGTGAGGTCTTTTGTGACCTCTTGGATGAGTCGTCGTTGCGCTCTTGGGGTAATTTTGGTCAGCCGGCCGCTCCTGGGAAGGTTCACCACTGCTCCATGTTTTCTCCATTTGTGGATAATGGCTCTCACTGTGGTTCTCTGGAGTCCCAAAGCTTTAGAAATGGCTTTATGACATTTTCCAGACTGATAAGATCTCAAATTACTTTTTTTCTAATTTGTTCATGAATTTCTTTGGATCTCGGCATGATGTCTATCTTTTGAGGATCTTTTGGTCTACTTCACTTTGTCAGGCAGGTGCTATTTAAGTGATTTCTTGACTGAGAACAGGTGTGGCAGTAATCAGGCCTGGGTGTGGCTAGAGAAATTGAACTCAGGTGATAAACCATAGTTAAGTTGTGTTTTAACAGGAGGGGGCAAACACTTTTTCACGCAGGGCCATGTGGGTTTGGATTTTTTTTCTCCCTTTATAATAAAAACCTTCATTTAAAAACTGCATTTTGTGTTTACTTGTGTTATCTTTGACTAATATTTAAATTTGTTTGATGATCTGAAACATTTAAGTGTGACAGACATGCAAAAAAATTAGAAATCACTTGTCAATCAAACAGCAAACACTTTTTCACACCACTGTATATATATATGTGTGTGTGTGTGTGTGTGTGCATCAGGGTGATTTTGACAGTAAATGTCTGTCTCGCAAGGACAACTATTGGTTTCCATTAGTCGTAGCCTCCACCAGGGGAGATCTGCAAGCATGGACGGGGGAAACAAGGCCCAGGTGATGACAGACTCATCAGGAGGCTTCGGCAGAGGTCTCAGGGAGAAAACAAGGAACAAATATTTGAATTGAGCAGCGAAATCCAATTCAACAGTCAGGTAAAGCCCTAGTTTTGAATTCTACTATAGTTTGAAACACAAAGGTTTCTTATCTCTTTAGAACAAAAAAAAAAACCATGATAAACACTCTCATGTTCTTTTTTAACCCCACACTGCAACTGTTCACCACCTGAGGCAATGAAAGATCAGATCAAAAAGCTGATGCCATGTCATATTAATTAACTCATCTGTCGGTTTTTCATGATTTTTGTTATTTTAATGCTATACAGTTTTGAGATTTCCAATATGTAACTTAGATATACAAGAATAAAATCCTATGGCTAAACTTCCAGAGATATCTTCCCTTTTTCTTCCTCGCGGCACTTTCATATGGAATTTTTTTGTCTTTTCAGAGGAAAGCACAAAGTCAAAGTTCTGCTTCTGATCGTGTGCAGCTTGTTTTTTTTAGTTACTCCCATCTGATGAGGTCATCAGTCTGCGTCAGGATGGCGGCGCGCTGGGTGCCGTCCCGCAGCTGTGCAGCATCAGGCTGGAAATCCCCTCATCCTCAGTCCTGGGCTGCCGAGTGTGTACATACGGACACGACAGTCAGTGTGTGGGAAGGTGTGTGTGTGTGTGTGTGTGTGTGTGTGTGTGTGTGTGTGTGTGTGTGTGTGTGTGTGTGTGTGTGTGTGTGTGTGTGTGTGTGTGTGTGTGTGTGTGTGTGTGTGTGTGTGTGTGTGAGAGGCTGATTATGCCTGTTGAGTTTGGCTGCTGGTGTGTGTATTTAGGTGCTTGCTTTTGTGGATGAGGCATTTGTGAGTGTTTTATTTTGAGTGAGTGAGCGTGTGTGTTGGTATGTTTGTGTGTGTAGGTGGATGGTTTGAATTCTGGATTCTTGCAGCACATGTGGGCCCAGCATGTGGTTGTGTGTGGCCTGCTGAGAGGAGGCGTGTGGCATGAAATGTGTGTGTTAAATGGAGAGAGGAGACGGACCAAAAGAATACAAAGCCGGTGTGTGGTAACTTTCATAACTATTATCTTTTTCTACCTCCCTGTGTGTGTGTGTGTGTGTGTGTGTGTGTGTGTGTGTGTGTGTGTGTGTGTGTGTGTGTGTGTGTGTGTGTGTGTGTGTGTGTGTGAGAGAGAGAGAGACAGAGAGGGGAGTGGATGGAGAGAAAATGAGGACAAGGCCCGTTGGTATAATAAACTTCCTTCCTTCCCTCCATCGTTCTTATCATTCTCAGTTTCACCCCGGCGCCCCCACACACGTTCATACGCTGGCTCAATATTTACACTTGGATCTACAGCGTCAGTTTTCCCTCTTTTTCCTCCCTCATCTCCTTATCTCCCTGCTTCAATCCCCCTCACTCTCCTCCTATTCCTTCACTTTTGCCCTTGTTTTCTGTTCTCCCTGTAAACCTCGGTACACTCCCCTGGAAAGCTGTCCCACTCCCCTCGAGCTCTCGACGCCCACACTTTCCCCACTGCTTGTTCACACAGAAACTCTCCATGCTCGCTCTCTCAAATCCACATGACCAGCACCATTTGTCTCTAGTTAAAGCTGTTGGCTTCTCTGCTGCTTGTGTCAACCACCTCTCTCTGGGTGATTCAGCACAGCTGATGAATGGTGGAGTGACTGTCAAAATTCAGAAAAGATGCAGGGCTAATGCAGGATGTTGTCTTTCAAATTCAAATTTGTTTTTCAAGTGGCAATCGACAAGAGTCATGTTTTTTTTGTCATTTCATCCCCCAATTTTTTTGTGTGCCAAACTCTTCTTGTTTGTCTTCTTGTAACACTGTGCCTCCCATTAGCCACCACTTGTCAATCAAACAGCGTGGGTGGTAATGGGACATTGTTCCTCAGTTTGAGTAGTTGTTAGAAGATCCTTGTCTGAAAAGCCATCGTGGCGTAGTTGCGCGTTTACTTCCAAATATGCACATGCAAAATATTCAAAATTCACATTAAACCATAGGTTTTTATGCCATGCATTTACAGTCCTGCAGCAGAATCTTAGCTGTTCTTGCCATGTTGTTCTTAAAGGATACCTTAGGCTACTCAAAGGGGAAAGTATTTTTGCCATGTTGGTGGAACAATAATAAATTATATCCAAAAGTTTTTAACAAAGCACAAATGCTGGTACATAGGTGGATTGTGGTCAAAAATAGTTTCAAAAACCATGTTGTGAGGTCAAAATGTACTGATAGTGAAATTATATACTGATGGTATAAATGATGGTGTATCATAAATACGTGTTTTAATGATTGTTTTTGTACATCAAGTGTATTTTTACACTTCACTTCCCAGCAGGCTTTGGGTGATACACACAGGAAGTGTAATGTTGCCATGAAGTCAGTGAGATACCTTTAAATGGTAATTTTAATTACCAATACTGGATCCCCACGCAATTCAACATCTTCCCTCAGACACTCTGCCTGGTCAATTCAATTTACTTTTATTTATGTAATCCCAATTCAAAGAACACGTCATCTAAAGGCCCTTTATAGTAAGGTCAAGACCTTACAGTATTACAGTAGAGAACAAACCCAAAGTTCCCTCTTCATCAGGTACTTGGTGACAGCAGGAAGAAAACCTGCAACTCTGAATACTTCAATGTTCTAAACTTTAGTTTGTCATGTAGGCATCTGTAAATCACACTTTTTCTATAATTTCAGTATAGCTTTGTATATCCATTTTTTTCTGCCTGCGAACAATAGAGCTGGTTTTGGATTCAGTTGAGCTACTTGGAAACTATATGCACTGTATGTAGGGATCTATATGTAGAGCAAGCACGTCACTCATTCATTTCCTTTTTCAAACTCTATAATTGGAAACAGTGCTCCTGTCTCACTCTTATTTCTCTCCCCATTATTCCCCCATCTCTTTCAGTTTTCACCTCTGCACCACTCACCGAAGTTTCCTGCTGAACGTCTTGTAGTAAAGCATCATAAGTTACTTTTTTTTTTTTTTTACAAGCTCCTACTGTCTCATTGCAGAATATTTTTTTTTTTTTTCGTATTTCTCACACTGGCTGTAAAACCTCTGGGTCAAAAAGCAATGTGTAGCCAAACGTCTTGCCTGTTTAGGATTAATTCTTTGCTCAATAAACCACAAAGAAGACAGTACTTGACCCCCAAAACGATACACAGTCACCCTCTGGAATGCTTAGCTGGCTGATGCAGAGGAGCATGCTGAAGAGTGAAATTATGTGAGAGATGGACTTGAGCAAGGCCACGGCTGAGCAGCTTTGGAGAGCCTTCTTATTTGCCCTTTACTCCCTGTTGAATCTGCTCCCCCTTGCTGTGTGGGGCTTAGTACTGGGATATTAATCAATAACAGAGTATTTAATAAAATACTTGATACAAAAATTGTATAATCTTTTTTTTTTTTTTTTTTTTTTTTTTTCCTAAGCTGTAAATAATTTTGTTCAGTGCAAGACCAAATCAGTTATACGACTTATAAAAAGTATAGTACAAAAGCTTACTTTAAAATGTTGGTACTGTAAGAAGCTTTTTGCAGTTATTATGAAACAAGACAACCAGCATTAAAGGTGCAATATGTAAGACTTTCACTTTAAAACATTCAAACATGAACATAACTTAGCCACAGAATGTGAAGAAATAGCAGTGTTGACGTCTATGTATTGTGTTAGGCTTAAAACACGCAGCGCCCCTAAACACCAATAGATTCAGCCTGTCTCATAATACCAACCCACTCCTCAACAGGCGATAGTGAGACATACTGACTTTGTTTGGACAATTTAAAAAGGACCTTTAATGCAGCTAATGACAAAACAAACCAAACCACATTCTAAACGCAGTTAATATTGTGGTTCTTGTGTTTAGTTTTTTGATACAATGATCTTATTAAAAACAAAGATAGCCAAGCTGTAACATAAACTAAATGCATAACCGATCACAAATGCTTTAGTGGATCCACCACGGCGTGAGTACAATAAAACTTTGCAATAATCAGTTATAAAAAAAAAAGAAGCCAACTATTACCTAAATGCAGGGCCAATATATACAAAATATGACCAAATTGTGAAACTCTAAAAGCTGCACTGAGTGCAGACTGACTGGACACCACTGTGACTCACCATGTCCTTGTAATGTACAAAGTAGTATGAGAAGACTGGTCTTAAATCTTACATATTGCACCTTAAAGGATCCTGTTTTCTCATCCATTAATCCAGAGATGTGAATAATTAAAAACACTACAATGAACACACACACAACGGAATGTGATTGCTCCCGAATTCTTTCTGCAACTGTCATCTGCGACCAGAAGAACAAGATTTCTTAATGATTTCACCATCATCAAGTCAGTGTGGGATTGCAGGATGAGACAGTAGACACTGAGACAGCCTAAACTCCCAGAATGATGACAAATGATTTTAGATGCTTGGAACAACCAACCTGCTACATACCTTAAACAACTGTGCACAAGCGTACCGAGGACAAGTGGTGCTCAGACTAAATACATTCATTTTTTATGTTCCCTGCAATTTATGGCATTATTTGTAGAATCATCCTTTTCAGTACACACACACACACACACACACACACACACACACACACACACACACACACACACACACACACACACACACACACACACACACACACACACACACACACACACACACACACACACACACACACACACACACACAGTATATGGAAAGGCTCCTCAATAAATCACATAGTAAACACACACACACCCACTTCGTTATCTGTATCTATATAAAAGTTGATGCTGATTGGATAGATTTCTGCAGTTGGGTTTGAATTGGTTTATTTACTTGATCTTATTTTATTTATCTGTTTATTTTAGTTTTCAGGCACGGGTATCTTCCCACGATCTGTCTGGGAGGAAGCCAGCAGGATGGAGATCAACGGCTGTCAGAGGGCAGGAGAGAGGAGCACAAGTGTTGCTAATCGTAGTCTCCGTTCAGCCCCTCTTACACACAGAGGCACAGTTCCATCACTTCAGAGGACATTACATTGCCTGACTTACAACCTAACCATGAACACAACTTTTCTCACCCTAACCTTGACCTTAACCTAACTTTAGCCTAACCTTTAACCAAGTAGTCACAATATAATAATATACTGTACATTATGGGACTTGCTTTTTGTCCCTAAATGGGAGGCAAGTACCCACACTGTGACCGTGTAGACATGTCCCCACAACATGAGTAATACAAATGTACAGACACCCACATGTAGTTGTAAATCCCATTGACACTGACAGGAAGCCAGTGGATTCACACATTCATCTCTCAGCCAAGTTCTAACTGGCTCCAACTCATCACCCCATTCACATTATGACTAATAACATTTCAACTGCGACTAAAAAAAGACATAATAAATGCCGGAGGAACGAGGAATGCCTCACTTTTAACAAATACAGTATGTGCTGAGCATAAAATGTGTTTTTAATTCTTTAGCTAAAAGTTAACAGATGTTTGACAAGTCATTTCTAATGTAAGGCTTTCCAAGTAAGCATTTCAAGTAAAGGGACACACATTTTAAGTCTAGATACAGTATGCAGTGTTGTTGTTTTTTACTGCATTTTGATCAGTCCATAATTTTAATGCCTTCATCTTTCATGAACTGATAAAAAGCCAGAGGGAAAGGTTGCTTACAGTGCTGGATATAGAACTGAATGCATGAACCTTCCCCGTTGAGGGGAATGAAATGTTGGAAAAATATATATAAATTGTACATTTATCCATTATTTACATGTGTTTATTTATTTATTAATAGTTATTCCCACCATCACAGATCCTTTTACCATGAACGTTGGTTTGACCTGAACATGAAAAGGAAAGTATTTAAACTAGATAAGAACAAGATTATCAAGAAAACTGTGGTTTCCTCATTTTACTTAGCTTTACTTAACAGGACAGGGCGTCAGTGACGCTTGTTGCTGCTTTTCATAATAAATCTATTGAATTCACATCAATTTCAAGGGGTAATATTTTAGATAGCAAATTATTCTGCCCGACATAGCACAATAATAGTATGACAAAATATTGAATTGTGATTGAACCAAGCACTATTGTCCAATGTGATTTCGGCATGAATTAGACGTTTTTTTTAATCAGAACTTCAAACTCTGTTTACCACCACCAGTCATTTCAAAATGTCAAAATATGTCTTGTCATTTTCTTTATTTACTGATATAGTATATTGTCACATGTTCAGTGCCGAGCAATCTAACTCTATAATTAAGCCTAACCGGAGTTTATTTGTCTGGCAGCAAACCTCAGGGTGACTTTCAGCTTCCTTGTTGTGCTATAGTCCACAGAGGAAACACTTGGATATTTACTGAGGCAGACAGGTTAAGTGCTTCTCTATGTACAGTAGCTAAAGTGGGCCTGGCTAAGAGGGCCGAGATACAAACCACTGGAAACTGACTAAATGTCCACACGTGTTGCTTTTGGAACAAGAAAAACTTGTGGCCAGCTGAGGTACAGGAAAGAGGTCAATTCACCATTTAGTTCAGATCTGACTCACACTGCTGATCTCATAAGTAGTCAGTGAGATTTAGTCTATTCCTGCCAAGAGGCTGAGCTAACATTTTCTTTTATTTAAACTGTGAATTGAAACCTTTCAAACAAATGTTGGGCAGGGGCACGCGGAAAGTAATTTTACTGGACTCCACTGACTGTGGAAGTGAAATAAAAAATATAACAGTTTGCATTTAAAAACCAAGCAAAGAGAGCGATCCGATATATGGCAACCAAAATACATTCATTTTTAAATAAATATCTATCATGCCTTGGGTCAGCTCAGACCGATACGTCATTAGTATTGTTTATAGATCTACGAGGGAAAGAAAACAGTGAAAAGTGGGGGAAATTGTGCGGAGAGGATTGGGTGGGTGGAAGGGGCGTCCAAATCCAGAGTGGAGATTTAACATAAAACAGGACAGCATTCGGAACAAAGGAAGAGGATGAGGGAAAGTCCCAAAAAGTGGAGATGAAGAGAGAGGAGCAGGCATGAAGGGGTGAGCCAAGGACTGGCCTTGTTATTGTTGGAAAAGGAGAAAGGGAGAAAATGAGTTTCAGAGTGTGTATCAGTGTGGTTGTGTCTATGAATATCTGGATGATTGTCTCACTGACTGCACATTTACCCAGATATCTACATTCACTGGTATCTGAAAGCACAAGTACTTTGAGCAAATACATTTGTATCCCAGAGAATTCTTGGTACTTGTGAATAGGGTCATTACATTTCTAGACTTTGTCACTGTTTAACTTTACAACCATCTACTGGATTTGAACTTGTACGGCATTTAGTGGGCCAAACGCAATAAGTTGTCATGTTAATGAAAGTGAAAAAATATTTGCGAATCAGATCCAAAACAATTTTTTAGAAGTTCTTCATTTGCTCATGCTACATATCAAGTTTCATGTGAATTATCCAGTAGTTTTTCCATTATCAAACAAAAAATATTTGAATGAAGCTACAGCCGGTTACCTTAGCTTAGCTTAGCTTAGCACAAAGACCAGGAAGCTACAGGGTTTATGGAACATGTGGTCTTTATTATACATACACTTCTGCATTGATGACATTCAATTCAAATACAATTTTCGGTTAACAGCAGGACATATTTACCAAATAACATTTGACCTTACTGGTTATCACCTCATCAATGTGACACTACGAAAGTGCAATCTGTTCTCTTGGGTTCAGGTTAAGCATTTAATGAGGCTTAACAGTGGCAACGACAAATGGGATCTGGTGAATTTGATTTGCTGCAACACATTTTGGTGGGATTGTTTAAATGTATAACTGAAAATCATTTCTCCAAATATGTCAAGACAGGAAAAGATTCATCAACTTAAAGTTTGTGTGTGTGTGTGTGTGTGTGTGTGTGTGTGTGTGTGTGTGTGTGTGTGTGTGTGTGTGTGTGTGTGTGTGTGTGTGTGTGGGTGTAAGAGAGGGTTCAAGCCAGAGAACAACATTGAGCAATCAAGCGAGCTGAGTTAGGATCCAGGCTGTATTTCTCCCTAAGCAGCTAAAAATACCTGTTGGTATGAGAGTGGGCGGTCTGGCGGAGGCGGGTGGTCTCTGCTGCTGATACGGCGGCTGTGCCAGAGCTGCTTTCTCACCAGTGTTGTCTTTCAAATGTTGGCACAGATCCTTAGACGTAGGCCACTGGCCTTTGCTGCTGAATCACTGCAGTGTGGTGCGAAGCTTCTCATAGTGACACTGATGTTTGTTGAGAGCTTCTCCATCAAGGTTCATCACAGAGTCACGTATTACAAATGCCAACATTGTATAATTGTATATTTATGTGCTCTTAAAAATGCCTAACAGTAACAAACTCGGTGGTCTAAAAACCACTAACCAGATACCAATCAGGTATCTGGTTAGTTGGTCATCACTTTACAAGTCATGAAAGGATACATACACATCGCTCACTTCGCCTGTGCATGACAACTAACTTGGTGAACTGCAAAAGCTTGCACGCATGGATGTGTTCACAAAACCAGCGTTGACACTGCTACTGCCAGCCCCGTATTGATCTTGGCCATCACTAATAAAATGTTATATTTGTTTATTATAAATTGAGTTTACTCTGGATGACACGTCTCTTGCAGGCAGTGTCGCTGCTTCAATCTGGAAAAATGGGCACCAGAATGAAGAGCAAGAGGTTCTCTGCCTCATATCACTTCGTTGAGCCCCTCCCAGTTACTAATGGTTTTAACAACAAAGCTGGTGTGTGTTCTTGTAATGTCTGACTTACAGGTAAAAGGGGGTGCTGGTTTGGTAAGTTTAGTGCAACAAAACATGTTCTACATAACAGATGATGGAAATTTCAGGTGTACTGTAAGAAAATGTCCTTACGTTGTTTGTAGGTTAGTGATAATCCCACAGCGGGGCTCATTCCCTGTCATTATTAATAGTTTGGCACGAATTTGTCATTTTAAGCTACTCTGTAATTGTAGATGTGACACTATCAAATGTAACATCAGAAAGACCCAAATGAGGAAAACACTTACAAATTTTAGAAAAACACTAAAGAAGAGAGAAGAGAAAAAAAAAACACAGAAGATTTGAAAGACTCACTAAAGGTTGGTCTCATGTTTGAAACCACAAAACATAACCTCAACAACATCCAAATGGACAAATAAATGCATCAAAGTCATTAGAGGTCTTGCAGTTCTCTGTAAAGGACACTACTGACTGACACTGAGGATGTAAACATTTCTGTACATGACGTGACTGTGGCACCAAACACAACTCGCTGATCTGTTGCCATTGTTTCAGTGAAACCACTAATTGAACCATATCGTGCATTTTGTCTTTATTTATCAAGGGGATGTTGTTTTTCTGCTGAGAAAACACAAACATTCCCAGGAGCACGGCTCGTGTATTTCTTCATGCAGTTACACACACTGGCTCATGGGAGCTTCGCAATCCAGAAACTGTCCCACTGCCTGCTACTGAGTTACAGGATGATCTATTTATCTTGCATTCCTACACATCGTCCCTCAAGCGAACGTCTCCTGAAATCACCCTCCGAGCAAGGTGATCAACAAGTCACTGGAGCTCCATTAATTTTGTCTGGTAAGCAAGCCGGTAAGCTTGTGTTGATGTGTGTAACAGTCAAGCAGCTTCTTGGAGAGGAAAGTGATGTCATCCATCTTGAGAAAGGACCTCATATTTCCTACCTTGTTTTTCTAAGTAACTGTTTCATTAAAAGGTCTTCGAGGTGCCAAGTGCAAGGTGAAAGTTCCACTGGGGAGTAAGGGGGACCTGCACTTTCCATTTTTCCTTCATCACTATTATTGATTCAGATTCAGTTTCTTACTGAATTCTCACTGAATATTTTTAGATAATTTTACACCGTCCTTATTGAGTTAAGCTCAATGAGCAGCTGCAACTCTTGCATGGACTTCTTGGCAGGTTTTCTTTGTCGTATGCTTCGTCTCTCAGGCTACTTGCAGACTTTGGGGTGTCTGAAGGAGTTTGCAGGTTCTCCCTGTGCCTGCGTGGGTTCTCTCCAGGTACTCCGGCTTCCTCCCAGCATCCAAAAACATGCATGTTAGATTAATTGGTGATTCTAAATTTCCCAGAGGTGTAAAAGCGAACATGCATGGTTGTCTGTTTCTGTCTGTCTTTCTGTGTTTGCCCTGTGTTTGCCTGCCGATCTGTCCAGGGTGTACCCCGCCTTCCCCCAAAGTCAGCTTGGACAGGCTCAAGCCCCCCCAACCAACGTTTAATTTTTTTCTGAGTCATTAACCAATCACATAATGCATAATGAGGTATTGTGACATCCCAACTTCTCACTGGGGAACATATTTATTTAGATACTACACTTGAAGCACACATGCAGAGGGAATGCCGACCACCCCAACAACTTTCAGGAATCAAGCATAGCACACAGCTTTGTCGATGTTGGTCATCTCATCTGTATCCTCAGGTCTGAACACAAATATTCCCAAACTCAACTCCTTCTTTTTCAGATAGGGTGCCTGTCTGTCTGTCCACTTGTTGTATAATGACTGACTTCCGTGCACTACACTACATCACGTTAAAACATCTCCGTGTCAGAAAAAGGAGTGCATATTTACCTTACCTTTTAAAGCATGTATTCTAAATTTAAGTAACAGTTGTAAATAAATTGGGCTGTTTCTGAATTTTATAAGTGGCCTCCAGTAGTATAACTAACATTCCAACCTGTCTACGGTGTGAGAGTGTGCATGTGTGAAAGGTGTAGAGTCAGGTATTTTAAATCCAAAGACCAAAAGTCAGACACAAATGAAAAGGGAGTTCCTAGTACAGGTGAGAGGGAAATCCCTGCTGATCACTGAAGCTTATTGTATTCATCCCACAAAGAATCAGGCATTTAATCAGCCAAACCTCTTTAATCCAGGAACCTTCAGGAGAGTACACACCATGAAGGGTTGCACGCACGCATACGCGCACACGTACACGCACAAAGACTGAGCAAGCCATCATGAATTAATCTAAAAAAAACATCCACTGAGATTCAATTAATCCTCACAGCTGGAAGCTGATTGGTGCTTTAAATGATGACGTCACAAAAATCTCAGTGTCAACTATTAATAAACAGCCTGAGTATTGTACGATATAATCTCAGTTTGTAAACTGATTTTGGCAGATAGTTTACAGAAAGAAATTTGACAACATAAACATTTCACCATGTCTTTCTTGTTGGAATAAAAAAAACACAAGACCAGATTTTGACATGTTTAAAATATAATTTTTCTTTTCTTTACAAAAGCTTTTATTTTCTAATGAACCATGAAAGAACTGTGTAATGTGTTGAAAATAGATTTCAACATAAAAGCAGCATAAACCATCTGAGTACTGAACCTTTTGTACAAGTGAACAACTTTGCCAATATAACATCTGTGACTCCACAGAGTTCTCATGATGTGGACATGATTATACTTCATGTGTATAAGTATGGACATGACTTAATGTATAAACACACACACAGACCACATGTTTAAACTACACACACACACACACACACACACACACACACACACACACACACACACACACACACACACACACACACACACACACACACACACACACACACACACACACACACACACACACACACACGAATAAGCCCACGCCCGCCAGATGATAGGAGATGAGTCTTTGTGGAGACGAAATTAGCTGTGTCAGTCATAGCAACAGGCCTGTTACCCTGTGAACGCCCAGTAAACACACTAACATATACACACACAGTCAGTAATCAAAATCTGATCCCAGAATTTTACAGGTGGCTCGAACACAAACTCCTCTATGTGGTGAAAAAGTGTTTTTGTGGGTGCTCCCATACACTGCGTGTTGCATTTTCTGTGCCTGCCATGAGACATATGAGAATGATTGAACTTGGCAGGAAAGGTTAAAGTGAAGAAAAGGTGATGAGAGAGAAAGCTGAGGAAGATTTACCAAAGAAGGGAAGAAAGATGGGCAGAGTGGAAGAAAGAAGGAGATGAACGGCAGTGAAGGGCAACGGTCACATCTGGTCAGAGTTAGAGCATAAGAGTAGAATGAATGGGCCAACAGGAGGTCTCACACACACACACACACACACACACACACACACACACACACACACACACACACACACACACACACACACACACACACACACACACACACACACACACACACACACACACACACACACACACACACACACACACACACACACTTCACACATAAATGGCTTTTCTACAATATTCAAGTTCATTAACAGGCACTGACACATAAGATAAAGAAATCAAGACATATTCATCGTTCACTCCAAACTGCATGACAATAAATAAAGCATGTCATCACATTCCCAGAAGATATTTCAGTTCAGCAGGAGTTCAAACAGAGATCGAGGTCAAGTCTTTGTATATTCTAGGAAACAATAAAACCGACCTCTGAATTAGTCGCCACTTATGAGAAAGACCGGGATAAAACAAAGGAATTTTTCCAAGGCCTTCTCACCAGCGGGTTCCCTGATTATTGTTTAAAGTGTTACTTTTTGGGTTTGTATTGGTGTGTAGAGGCCTGCAGCCACTTGACAGGTTTTATTAGAGAAATGTATTCACATCAAAAAGACACTTCCTTCCCTTTTGGTTTCACACGTTCCTCCCATTTGTCCTGTAACTTTAAGGTTTAAAAAAAAAAAAAAATCACTGGATGACATTTGCACTCACTAAAATATTAAAGTTCAAGCTTCCGGTTTTTATGGCTCCATTCCATCAAATGAGTCTGTTGTAAATGTCCAGTGAAAAGTGCTATTAGGTGTAAAAAAAAAAACAACAACTATACTACCAAAAACATTAACAATGGCACTAACAAATTACTTTTTTTTTTATAAAGGTCATATATTATTTGCCGTCAGCACGGTCAACTGTCTAACATTTTGTGGAAGAAAACATCAAGTGGTCATTCCGTCGCACTAGCAAGCTACAAGACCAAAGGAAACCTAATGTTGGCTTGGGTGTGTGTCATTCAGAAAAGATGTGGCCAATCAGAGGAGAGATTCATTAATATCATTAAAGACAGAGAAAAAACAGTCTGTTCTTGGTGGCGCTCCAGAGAGAAGCAGAGGCGAGAGGAAATGTAGAACTATACTGAAATGATTTTTAGAACTTAAAAACTTCAACAGTATCTTCTAATAAACATCAGGACTGTAAATCCGAGAACAGGAAAGAGTATAATATAGCACCTTTTAGTAGTAACCAGGTAAATCTTTGGCTGAACAAATGATCAAACTTCTCCAAACTGAATTTAGGTTAGGTTAGGTTAGGTAGTTACTTTATTAATCCCCGAGGGGACTTTTTTTTTTTAAATAAAAGGGTATTTTTCAAGCATCCCTTTTCATATTCTTTATGGTGTTGTGTCAGTAACTTTAGTGCCAAAAACATCAAACTCCCACGTGCACGTATGTGCATGCGTAGGAACCGGGACGTTAAATGTAGTCGACATTTGTGCAGGTGGTTCTTGCACGTACTATGAAATATAATCCCAACAGCAGTACTGTATTTTATTAAAGGTTATGTCTCTGCATATATTTCTTCTCCACTTTATCATTTCATCTGCACGAGGCTCTATAAAAAACCCTATGCCTAAAATAAAGAGTGCATGAAGAGCTCACATTCTCACTGAACATTTTTCCGGTTTATATGTAGTAAATGGCAAACACACGTTTTTTGTGTGTGTGTACATCGCTTGTGTATCTGTCCACTGCTCATTTATCACTGCTGTTATGGTGTTGTGTAGAGAATGAGCTAACAACACAAGAAAGCAACGTTTCATTTCTTTGTGATACAAGAAGATGATCAAATGAATAGAGTCTGTCAGAATGAGACAAATGCAATTAAACACCAAGTGTAAATAACAGCCAATGCAAACACGGCTCTCATCACAGCTTTGAACAAGCTTCGCTCAATCATTTCATCACAAAGCGAGATGCGGAGAGAAGTTTCTTTTTACTCGTTCCCACTCTCAGACTCTGAGCCAGCCTCCTCCTGTTTGCATCCATGTCTCCCTGTCAAGTCATGCACAGACAAAAACACCTGCACACCCTCTGAAGAGAATCGTAAAACATCATCAGCAAACATTTACACCTGAGATAGACACTGTTAAAGCACTGTCATGAATCCCACCTGCGTGTGGTCAGGCCTCAAATGAATCATGCATTATGTGGGCTAAGCAAACAGAAGGATAGCTCGGTAAACACAAGAAGGAGGTGTTGTAAACTCTTCACTGCTCTGTGCTCCAGTTAAAAGCTGTGAGAACTGTTGTGTCCTGGTGTTTATAGCTGACTGGAAAGAGGAAGGGCAGACATTCACCTCACAAACAGGAGGACAAGGAGGGCTTTAAATCTAGTTTGGTTTGGTCACCACGGCAACAAGCAGTGCCAGACAATTTGTTTCACCCACTGACCTCATATACGTAAAAACGGACATTGTCTCCATGTCTGAAAAGGGAAGACAATGAGGAAGAGCCTTAAGGTGCAATACCACTGAGGGCCACTCGGGGCTGACTCAAAAAAAAAAAACCTCTAGCTTCAATAGACTGCCATTAGAAAAGTGTCAAGTTCTCTCATGAAATACAAAGTCAATATAGTTTTTTGGAGAAGTCATGATGGTTTCATTTGCTAAATTGACTCCTTCTGATCAGGGTTCTGGTCCTCCTGAAAATAATCCCACAATAATTTACATAAACATGCCTGGGATGCAGTCAGGTTGCCTGTATAGGCAGACAGGTGTAGTGTCAGTCAGATATACCACTCACTCCTCCCCAGCTCATCCAAATAAGGTCACTACTGACTCAAAAATACCAAACTCAAGATGTAAAAATGGCTGTTCACAATCATTGGGGTGACATCATGGTCGACTGCCAATTGGCTCCATCAGAAATGGCTAGATTCCACTAAAATGCTGAAACTGGTCACATTAAAAAGTGGTTCAGACTAGACAAAGCGGAATAATAATGTTGTAGAAGCGAGGGGTATTTTTTACAACGTTAAAAACGCACACCTGTTTTTCATTATATAAGATGAACTGCATCTTGTAACCATAATGATGCATGAAGTAGCAGGGGTTCTGGTGCAGCAAAAAATACACCAGAGTCAGCATTAAGTGTGGTAGGGAAATACAATTAAATGGGGAAAAAAATTGTGTTCCAAGCCAAATCTCCTGTTGCTCTCCAAAAGTGGAAATGTACTCCATGTCAGAAGATGTGTGCCATGACTTCAGGGTGACAGGAATCCAACCAAATCTCACATTCCCATCTCTTGATTGCAGCAACAAACCTTTCTACAAGTTGATTGAAGGCAGACCTTGGCAACAGTCCTCAAAGTTTGAGCTGCGACCAAATTACAGTGTAAATGGACAGTCAGAGTTTGAGCTTAAAGACGAAAGCTGTGGGGTTGATTGTACTCTAAATACTTTCATCCTTCCTTTGTTTTCATGCCTTTTCTTTCATCGCTTCGAGTAATTAACATGTTCCCCTCGCGCCCTCCAGTTGCAGAGCCAAAATCATCCACTGCTGGGAGTTGGTGGAATGTGCACTGTATAAACAAATTACAAACTGTGTGTGCGTGTTGTTTTTCTTCCTTCCTCATGGGCAATCATGATAATCAACACTTCTACCATACCAAAGGCCCAGTCAGGCAATATGTTAACGCATGGCGATGACTTTCTTTCTGCTCGGCCACAGCTGTTACAACACCAGAGACAAAATGAAACCTCTGTGTCCGGTGTGCACCACATTTTTCTCCTCTCTTATTTTACAACTCAACATCTGTGCTCTACTTTTGTGTATTTGACATGTTATCACAGACATGTTTGTATCTACTTACTGCATATTCATAAAAACAGATAAACATGTGCACAGGACCGTGCATGTAGGAATGATTGGCAGTTGGATTTTACATTGTTAGCCTGTCTTCATTCATGCTTTTTTTTTGTATTCTGTGCTGTCAAATCGAAAATGCTCGCAAAACTTCTCAGTTGGTTGAGTTGTTTACTTTATTTTGCATTTGCAAATGCAATGAGTACAGACAGTGGGGCATGTTATGGTTCTAGGGCTGGGTACCATATTTATATACTTTTTTTGGCACCAACTGAACACTGCTTCAGTTCTATCAAAAAATGCCTTGGTATTTGGTACAACATTTTTGTACTTAGCTTACATCCACACAAACATGTTTTTGCTTTAAAACACATCCTTTTACTCTGTTTACACAGGAATAAACCTCATCAGCATAATGAGCCACAGCATTAATATGTCGCCTCGACTTGGAAAGTTTTACCAGGTAGATAAAATGACAGTTTCAAATGAAGTATCTTAAATCTCACATTAAATCACGTTGTCACTCTTTTCAAACTAAACACACCTGTCTGACTTGTGTGTGTCGGAGTGGCTGGAGGTTTCTCTGTGTGCAACTAGCAAGCTAACGTCTACGAATAGCATGCGAGGCATTTGTAAATTGTAGCATTATGGATACCAGGATGGTGTACTCATAACTGTGTGTGTCATGATCATGAACTCGGTCTCTAGTGTAGCCGAGATATTTGAATCACTTTAGTTTAATAAAGTCAACAATATAATGCTGCTGTTTTCAAAGATTGTTCTGAATTACTTATTTCAACTGTTAACACCAAAATTCACTCGTGGATACAAATTTTTTTTTTTTTTAAATACTACCAAAGTCGTGTGGTGCCCTTATAGGCAGCGGAACTCTATAGAAACTATAATTTTCCTGTGTTAAAATAGCTTTTGAATACAAGTGCCCAGACGACCTGTCTTAACACCTACCACGCACAAAAGCTCACAACTACCACGTGTCAACACGTCTGCGGATCAGGAACTTCGGCACCTTTTCAAGTAGCATTTCTATCGGACAGATGAGGCCTGGTACCAGGATGAAGTGACTGAGGGGGAAGTTAAATGTTATCATCCTCCTGTGCACAATTCTGCGTGTTTTCATTCCCTGGGTAATATAAAGTCTGTTTCCACCTCGCATCAACATACCTCCTGGCGAGATCGGATCACAGTTGGCCAACTTTAAGCAGTCTGTTTCAAAATAGCATTAACATGCGTCCTAATTGACCGCTTGAGATCGGATCTCACTTCCCCGTTCTATATGAAATGAACGTGTAGGCCACATCGTGAAAATATAGGCTACAAGTAAATAAGTGGAGAACAGGAATTTGAACGTGAGAGCTCCGATGATTCGGGTGCGATGCATTAATTGTTCCAGTGTGTCTCAACTGCAGTGGATCAAGGAAGGGTGCAGCGGCTCTGTCACAGCTGCTGGTCTGATGCGTGTTGGAAATTACACGGGATAAACTAAAAGAAAAAATTAAACCCAGAAGAGGCTTTGGTGAAACAAGCCTAATGTAAGCAACTTGTTTTAAAACACCGCTTAATAGCGCGAGTTTGCAGCAGAACTCTCCTGCTTTATGTTCAGTCAAACCTATTCTATAACAGTATTTGAAGAAATTTGTTTATATTTGGAAGACAGAACATGATCTATTTTTCTATATATAGCCAACCGTGTGTGGTATGACCTCTTGCACTATAGCCTACTGATTTCTCTCTTCTGTTCTTTTTGAATGAAATGGAAACCATTGTTGTACCTTTTGTTCTTTCCTCACACAACAATACTTCAATGCTCTTTCTTTCTCCTTCTTACTCACTCACTCACTAATCTCACAGGTTTACTCAACCGATCACTCATGCACTCCTGCATGTCTCTTTTCTCTCCTCCAACTCCATCTTCTTCTGTTTCACTTAACAAGTCCCAAAGCAGCGCAGCAGAGGCGGTGGAAAAAATGTCGAAACACCGGGCCTACGTTCAGAACTCTTTCTCTCCTCCCACCGTCTGTCCTCAAACACAGGCCTCATTTCTCCTGACAACACACAATCACAGCCATGTTTCAAGCCGTTCCCGTGTAACTTAAACACACGTACGCTCCCACTGCGGCTAATTACAGTCTCTGTGATTCCTATGTGCATGTCTCAGGTCGTTTGTGGTCATTTCATGAGTTGACAATACACACGGCCTCGTGTACAGCACACACACACACACACACACACACACACACACACACACACACACACACACACACACACACACACACACACACACACACACACACACACACACACACACACACACACACACACACACACACACACGACAGACGCGAGCCCTGTTCTTCCCCCTGCTGAGGCAGCGGTACTCTGTGTTCACCTTTTCCAGCCGAGACCAGCTGCAAGTCTGGAACCTCACAGGACTGACCGAGACCCGAGGAGACAGAGCGCAGACAGTGGGCGTCCAGTGTGGACCAAGTGAGAGAGCAAGGCAGACAGAAATACACTCAACAAAAATATCAGCCCAACACTTTTGTTTTCTCTCCCATTTGAGTGGAAGTTAAAGATTTAAGACTTTCTGCATCCACACAAAAGGTTTAATTCTCTGCAATTTTATTCACTCGTGTTAAAAAAAATGTGTTGGTGAGCATTATAAAATGTAGATAAAAGGGAGGAAGTTGATGAAATCTGCTGATTCAATGTTTGCTGGCCCTCAGTGTTTTATAACTGAGGGCTGCTGTTGTGGGTGAAGAGAAAATCAGAGATCAAGAGGAGAGTAAGTGCTGTTCAAAAAGAGCCTCATCTGGATGTACTCATGATGGTCAAAGAGTTGAGTGTGAAGCGATGGACCCTTCTCACTCTCGATGGTCGCCACCGTGGCTACGTAGCAGAAGAGGACGGACTACTGACCTATTTACAAACTTTTGAAAAGGGCGATAGAGGCTGAAGCTGTTGAAGTGAACACCGCTCAACTCAAGTTGTACAAAAAAGTTTTCCGTTTGAAGCCATCTGTGAGTTTACTGAGGGCTGAAAACATGTTCATTATTCAAATAAAATGACCAAACGTAGCCGACATCTTGGGCTGGTGGTGCATTCACATGTTATATAAAGTGAATTAGTGTCTTCTGATTTGTTACTAGCTAATATAAATTTGCCCTTGAGCAAGGCACCTAACTCTAACAGGGTGAAGTGAAGCTACTCCATGGCCCATGTACAGTAGCTCACAGGTGTGAATGGATTTCACTGTAAACGTAAAGTCAAACATGAGCGTTTGTGTTTACCCAGTTTGAACTGGACCTCCTTTCTATGACCCTCTCTGTTTCACTCTGTTTACACCACGGTGTCAACATCTGTGTACATTTCACCCAAACAAAATCTGCGCCAAGCTGAGATGAAGGCCGGCGTCTGCTGTGACTCTGACAGGAAGAGGGAAAAAGAGCAGGACCCTCTTAACCTCAGCTCATACTGCTCCCAGAGAAACACAGTCTTTGAACAGAGGGAAGCCCACAAGCTTCAAACACTCACACCCTCCATATCAGCTGGTGACATTTAAAGTGGACTTTTAACCCACCCACACACACAGTCACACAAACATGCACACACAACAATGAAGCCACAAGCACCCAGTGCTTGTGTTTTCAGTGACATGGCTTCTAAATAAGTCATAATGCACTGGTAGTCACAGCACCGTCTCAACATTATAGTCATGACGGGCAGATAGAGAAAGAGAAAGTTGCTTTATAGCCTTTACTGACATTTCGTTAAATATGTAGGTGTCTGATTGGTTTAACAAAAGATGAACGTGAGTAAGGTGTAAGTGGGTACAGTAAATGCCACGGTAAAGAAGAATGTAAAAACATTTTATACAAGTATGAGTGTATGATTTTTCTTAGTATGCCCAGTATTTATGAGCAGTACATGAAAGTTGTATTAAAGTCAAACTGAGGTTCAGTTCAATCATCAGACTGGCAGGATTAATGAATAAATGAGAATGTTGTGGAAAAGAGAGCTTACCTATTTCCTTGTAACACAAATGCTTATGAAAGGTTGTAATTATCAAAAATGTACAGATAGCCACATGATTTAATATTTCACATCAGTAATAAAAGAAAAAAAGAAAATATGTATATAAACAAATAGTGAATAATTGATTGAACATTGGCATTAGGAAACAGTAAAAAAAAAAAAAAAAGAAAAAAGGATTAGACTCTAATTAGGATTAGACAGAAGCTGTCCCATGTTAGAAAATGCCTTTATTGTATTTATTCTTGCACACTGAATTAAAATGTGTTTTCAGAATTCCTCTATCACCCACTGCATTGTTCCAATATATTCACATTAGCAGACCAACAGCAGACCAGAGGGATGTTCCTGAGGCTAAGTGATAATAATACACTTGTACATATTAGAGGTAAGTTTGTACACATTGTCAGCTTTATTTTGTAATAAGTAAGGTACTCTGTCATCTATTTGATAGAAAGACTTTCAATTCAGCGTTAAAAGTTTGACAATATCTCCCCCTTTTTTAAAAGGAAAAAAAAACCTTTACATTTTGTTGTTCAGTGTTACTTTCTGATAGATGATGATGTTGTACCGACAGACACTGTAGCTTTCATTGAACAACAGCGTTTTGTCTGAAGTAAATGTAATGTCTGAAACAGAAGGAAAAGAACGTTTTGTTGTATCAACTCGAAATATAAAGTGATGGTCCTCGATTGTGGAGGATTTATGTTCATGTTGATGAACTCCTTCAAAAATGTATTACAGTCTGGGTGTGATCCTTTAATGTGTATTAAATAGGCTGAAATTTGACTCCCGTCTTTCAAAAAGCTGTTTTACATCAAACTGGATGTTTGATTACTAGAATGACGTAAAAGGTTGTTTTCCCTTTCATCTGCAGAGTCACCTTACACAGATGTCTTAGACACTACCTTGTCATTGAATGAGGTAACACAATAGTGACTGACTACTGTAGGAACTGATCGAACTGGTTGTCTGTGGTTATATCCCTGTGAAAAATAACAGCGCAACAGTTAGTGATGCCATACGGTATGACCACTCAACTGATACAGGAGCTGAAAAATGGCTATGAAACACAGTTTTGAATCTTCACAATGTGGCTGTTAACTGCTCAACAATCAGTGACAGAGTCTTCATCTCAGCAGGCAGTAAATGCAAGAAAACCCTCAAACATCTTGCGAATGAAGAATTTTGCATTGATCCACAATTTCAGCAAGCTGATGTCAGAGACTGCAAATTGTCAATACAAGCTTCTGTGAACAAATGTGTTCTTACTTTTTCCACAGAGAAATATTATACTGTGGTCTGCTGGGGGAGCAGCATTGGAGCCAGCAACACCAACAGACTTAACAAACTGGTTAAGAAGGCCGGCTCCATCATTGGCTGCGAACTGGACAGCCTGGAAAAGGTGGTGGAGAGGAGGACGCTGAACAAACTATTATCCATATTGGATAATCCTGTCCACCCTCTCCACCTGCTGCAGGGACAGAGGAGCACTTTCTCCAAAAGACTCCTCCAGCTCTGCTGTCACAAGGACCGATGCAGGAGATCATTCCTACCCACTGCTTTAAAAAATAAAAAATAATTTAAAAAAAACAAAAAAAACATTGCACTATTGTTTAGTTAGTTTTAATTTAATTATTCTATTTTATTTTATTCTATTTTATTGTATATACTGTGCATTTTTATATTTATATATTTTTTACTGTTATTTTATTTATTTCCTGTATCTATAAATGCTGCTGTAGCGAAAGAATTTCCCCTTGGGGATTAATAAAGTAACTATCTATCTATCTATCTATCTATCTATCTATCTATCTATCTATCTATCTATCTATCTATCTATCTATCTATCTATCTATCTATCTATCTATCTATCTATCTATCTATCTATCTATCTATCTATCTATCTATCTATCTATCTATCTATCTATCTATCTATCTATCTATCTATCTATCTATCTATCTATCTATCTATCTATCTATCTATCTATCTATCTATCTATCTATCTATCTATCTATCTATCTATCTATCTATCTATCTATCTATCTATCTATCTATCTATCTATCTATCTATCTATCTATCTATCTATCTATCTATCTATCTATCTATCTATCTATCTATCTATCTATCTATCTATCTATCTATCTATCTATCTATCTATCTATCTATCTATCTATCTATCTATCTATCTATCTATCTATCTATCTATCTATCTATCTATCTATCTATCTATCTATCTATCTATCTATCTATCTATCTATCTATCTATCTATCTATCTATCTATCTATCTATCTATCTATCTATCTATCTATCTATCTATCTATCTATCTATCTATCTATCTATCTATCTATCTATCTATCTATCTATCTATCTATCTATCTATCTATCTATCTATCTATCTATCTATCTATCTATCTATCTATCTATCTATCTATCTATCTATCTATCTATCTATCTATCTATCTATCTATCTATCTATCTATCTATCTATCTATCTATCTATCTATCTATCTATCTATCTATCTATCTATCTATCTATCTATCTATCTATCTATCTATCTATCTATCTATCTATCTATCTATCTATCTATCTATCTATCTATCTATCTATCTATCTATCTATCTATCTATCTATCTATCTATCTATCTATCTATCTATCTATCTATCTATCTGTCTATTTATATTTTTGTTGAATAAATGATCCAAAAACCTGATTTTCCTCATCGTATTTTTTTTCAAATTCCCCACCATTATCTGTATTAACTGTTTCAAAGAGGATCAAGTGTTTGCTCAAACAAGTATGTCAAAATGCCAACAATTTACTTTTAACGTACATGTAGCCTCCCTGTACTGGCTTCTCCTTAAATGCAAAGTATAATTTAAAATTGTGCTTCTTAGATTATAGGGCCCTTCACAACCAAGCCCCATCTAACATTAAAAATCTCCTGGCACACTATTGTTGGAACAGGACGCTACGTTCCCAGGGGGAACCATTAAATGGTTAAATGTGTTGTGGTCTCTTAATGCATTTTTTTTCCCCCTACGTTTTCATATGGTTGGTCTTTCTGGTTTTTAAAGTGTATCGTGATCATATGACAGTGATCCTATGACATGGTGATCCTTTACTGTAAATAAATACACGTACAGTATTCTCATGGCTGTAGCTTAGTATTAGTTTTGAATACAGCGACTGTACTTGTCTAACTATTCAGGCTGTTGTGAGCAGGCTGTGAGCTGTGTACAAATTCAACCAACCACAGTGGGTTTGCTTCTGTAGTGATAATGTCCCTCTTGTTTGTGTGTGATTTTCAGCTGACGTGAGATTTAGCTAAAATATTGTCTTCGAGTTCGTGTACACATTTATTAATGATAAAACTACAATCAGTGGCGCCACTGGAAGTGTTGCTGAGCTTCATTTTTCCCACTAACTGTAACCCATGATGTACGACTACCCCAGACAGAACAAGTCAGAGGTGGGAGGTCATTCTGAGGGTTTACGAGCTTGTCCAAGGCCACATTGCCCTGTACAGCGAGTACCATTCCCACGCTCATGGACTCTCAGCTTATTCCAACCTGACTCGGAGTGAAATTGGTGAAGAAAAATAAATTAAAAACAACATGTAAGCAGCACATAGGTGTAGTGAGAAGCTATGTTGACCTTAAATCCTCTAAGTTGACAACAGTACATATATAGTATATCTAGTCCCTGGACATGAGCTGATATGGACACGTCACTGTTGACATGTTGAGTTTATGTCCTTGTCAGCAACTTAAACATGTATACACGCCTGACCACCAAATGACAGAGTTCATGTACCAAAATGAGAAAGTAACTGAAGTGTCTTTTTACTGGGCACTCTGACACCTTTATCTGAAATAATCTATTCAGAATAACACAAAGTGACTCTATTTCCATTCCAAGTAATTATAGACCACTTGTCTTTTTGCCCTTGCGTGTTCCTCTAATTAAAGACAAAGTGGGGTCAAACTGAGGAAGATTCCCATCCGTTCTGAGTGCAAGGCCACAAAGTGTTGGTTAGACTGGCATGTTGCTTCTTTCGAAGTCCAGTAATTATCACGAGAAAACGGAGGGAAGCCCAAAGCTGAGCGATGGAGTTACTGAAATAGATGGAGGCAAACTTCTTTTCTTGAAAAACATGAGGTCTTTCTTTATTTACCCAGAGAGAGTTTTTTCTTCAAGCATTATAACTCCCAGGCTTTACATGAAGATGAAATCCAAATCCTAACTGGAGACGTGCTAAAGAGCACCAGTTTGTTTTAATTATTCAGTTACCTCGCTCAGACTGTTGCGAGGTAAAATCCCATTTCTTTACTCTTGACTCTTTCACTCCGCCTCACAAAGAGACAAGCTCAGCTGACAGGATAAACCTCCAGAAAATACAGCACTTGTTTGAAGGACTATGGGAACAAGAGATCTTTTGGGATTTCACAGTTTGATTCTGAATCAATTCTCTATTCAACAAATACAATCGCTGTTGACATGTTGAGTTTGTGTCCTTGAACTACTTTTAGGCTCCTATTGTAGTCCAGTTTGGAGCAAACTTTTCACTCTTTTATCTTGTAGTCTTTAGTCTGCTAAACAGAAGAATAAAACTTGGCTGTCCTGCTAATTGGTCTGGATGAAGGTCAATGCGTAACTGAACAAAACGTGGAGAAACACGTGTGAGAGAAGACAGCTTATTTGTTTGAAAAGTTAATTGCAAAGATTTGGAAGCATGTTACAGTCAGGCCTGGGCAAAACTATTGGGAGAATTATGACATTATTACAAGTAAAAAAGTTTCATAAGTGCTGCACTGCATTGATCAGCTGCTCATTTGTTAGTGCTTGAGTTTGGTGCTCCAGTTCATTTATGTCACTTTCTGGATTAGGCCTTTCAAATTTAACCGTAAGTGGGACAAACAGGAAAATCACAGGCGTCTCGTGGGCCACATAGAATACTTTGTCAATGAATGTGTTGCCTGCCAGACCAGAGTGCAACATGAGGCTGGACTGAGCGAATGGCAGGGCGGAGCAGGTGTCATCATGTCGCAGTGACTTCTGGTGCTAACACACAAGCACACGCGGTTTCCCTGATCCTCGCCATGCTATCCCGTCACCAAGGTTCACCAGTCATGACATCAGTGTTAACAGAATATTTTACTTTCATTTCACAAAGTTAACTTTAAAATTCCAAAATCAAAAATCCAGCCACTTGCTTCACAGAAAAAGTACAAAATTATTTTTGTACGAATATGTTATTTCTTATTCCATCAACATAATGATTCTTACAATGTACAAAAATCTATTTTGGGAATCTGTGAATTGACTCAGAATCATGATTCTTATGTGAAGTGATTTTTTTTTTCAGTCACCACTAATAAGTACTCCCTCTGGAGACATAACAACAACAAATGTATATCCTATTTCTTCATTTAAATGTTCCGCTGCCTAATGCAGCAAGCAGGGGCAGTTTTTTCTCTTAAATGTCTGACTCGGATTCAGAAGATACTGGGAACAGGTTTTCTGGTCATTTTAAGCCAAAGTTCAAGAGAGTTAAAACCTCCCCTGGTTCCTCTTTGTTTCAGCTCACTGCCTTCACTAAATGAGGCGCGTATAAAAAAGAAAACCCTGAAGCAGAACATTTCATTTCACTCTCATCCATCACAGATTCTAACAAGTACACATGCATGCGTCTTTCAGACAAATGATTAACTTTCTGCATGTCTTTCGTTGCTTTTGGCTGGATGGTGTTACTTTTTAACAAATGATATTATCCTTCCAGCTCCAGTCAGACTTTTATCGGTTAGCATCTGCTCAATATGGTCCTTTTGTCTATTTTCTTTTTCCCTTTTCCCTCCCAATACTCCAGCAAGAACAGTTGTGTTTTGCTAGACTATCATTATAAATAATGAGTTCTTAATTGACTGTACTGGTTAAATCAAGGTTAAATACATTTTTTTTTTTAAACAATCCAGAGCAATTGGAACCGAACCCCACCTGCAGCATGGGAACAATCAGAAGGGGATGGGTTGCTTTTCTGCCCCAACAGAACAGTCCTGGCTCGTTACAGAGATGATAAATCAAACAGACCCTATCTGCCCAGCCAGCACAACATTTCTTAGTGTTCTTGCTTTCTTCTCTCTCTATAAGACTGCTGCCAAAAGACATTAAGTCTCCTCAATTGTGGAAACATGTCTATCTGCTTAAATGAAGATATTTTGAATGTAGCCAGAGTAATAAAGCAGATTAACTTCAATTTTCATAGAGAGGTAATGACAGTTTATGGAGTTTCACAGGACATAAACAGCAGCTGAAAGGCAAGTAAAACATGGTCGTGAGGAATCCTTCGTTCTGATTGGCTGGACAGTGTGCATTATTTGTGAAGAAACACTCAGTTGACATAGCTGCAGGTTTTCATACATGTTCACCTTAAAGGAGAGGTTAGACATTTTATTTGTACCTTTCTTGCTGACAGATGACAAGATATGAATCTTAGATTTAACTACTTCGGACACAGATACAGAATTAGTATCAGTCTACTCAGTTAACTAACTGTCAAACTACTCCTTTAAGAAACATGCTGCTGCATTTAAGTGTTTGAAAATATCATGACATCAGCAGTAGCAGATAAATGACTAATACTACTCGTAGACTGTATATAAAAATGGACATAGTCTCTGACTCTGGTAGGGGAGGCTAATGTGGGAGGGCCTTAATGTCCCATTGAAAAAGCATCAAAACGTTTTTTTTTTTCCCACAAGTCTTTATGGTGTCTTTCACTAAATTAACTTCTTCTGAAATTAATTCCATAATTGATTAGATAGTAGAGCTCAAAGACAAGTATGTTTCAAGGTGTTTCAAGGGTTTGATTGACAGGTTGCAGTCAGGGTGTCAGTATAGATGGGTGGACAAAGTGTCCTCAGGTTGTTAGTCAGATTCAACCCTCACTCATCCCCTCCAAAAAAAAACAAGATGGCGACAGCCAAAATACCAGACTTGAGATTGAGGAAACAGCAGCTCACAAATCCATGAGTCTCACTCACTATATGAGATTGATTTATGGTCAATAATGAACCTTAAAGCTTTGAGGCAACATAAATGATAAAGCCTTGAAGTGCCCACATTTTTTTTATTTTAATGTGTAATAATTTATGACAACTGGATAAACTCCGTCCACTTGATAAGGTCATGTGATATGATTGAAAGCTCGAGAACAGCTCCTCAGGAGACCTTTTGTCAACTGCTATTTCCAAAGTCAAGAATAAACTATGAAGATCAGTATTTACTCCAAACTGTGCAATTATGAAAAAATAGCACACTCCTCAGATGAAAATTGTTCAGTTTCAACATCAAAATGCATGTTTTGACAACCTTGTCTCACAATATGTTTTTTAAGAAGAACATGCGAGACATTTTGAAGGCTAGTGGATGCATTAAGTATTTGGTGTGAGGTTACAAGCGGTCCACAACTACATTCAAGTTGAACAATGTTGCACTTTGAACTTCCCGCTTTCTTATATCCTTCTTCTTCAAACGCACGCACGCACACACACACACACACACACACACACACACACACACACACACACACACACACACACACACACACACACACACACACACACACCTTAAAACAGCAGTCAGATATCCTAGATTTACAATAAGTGGCTGCAGTTAGTAATACTACTTCATGCTGTGCTGGTTGCTGACGGGGCTGCTAACACTATGATTTATAGCACGGGTTGTTTGCCAGTAGGCCGACAAAACCCACCAGAGGAGACTGGCTGCAGGAGAATAAGTGGGTGGGAGAGACGGCAGCGGGGGGAGATGTTCCTGAACTGAATGATTAGTGTGTGCAGTGCAACACAGTCTGATCATCCGCTTTTCTCAGGGACTGCGAGCCAGGTGATATTTTGGTCCTGGCACAAGCAGAGGTGCACGTAGAAGCACACATGCACATGCGTGTGTAGTCGAACAAGCATGTGCCTAAATTCACATGTAGCTGCAGAGATCCATGTTATGACAGTGAAAACTTGTGCAAATGATCGTTAGTTTATTGGTATTAGCTGTGGAGTGAAGCGATATTGAGATGTATAAAGTCTCCAAGATCTAAAAAATAATTTAGTATCTAATTTAATATCATGTGCATACATGATAACTAACAACCACGGCCAGCATGTAATACACCCATTATTCTACTAGAGGATATTATGACGGTATCATCTCCGACGGTCATTTATGCGAGGACATTTTCACACCCAGGGGAGGCAATATGTGGCACTGACACGGTATCCTCTAGTGGACAGATGGGTGTATTTCACACCGTGGCGTAATACTGGGCTGTAAATGAGCAATTAGGGAAGGCAACAAGTGGTCATGTACACATTAGACACACATTAAATGAATTGGTTATTAAGGTGGGATTGTATTTTGCTTGTGTTTGAGGAGTGTACGCTCTTCTGTTTGTTTTTGTCATTGCTTTTATGTGCTGAAACAAATAAAAGTTGAAGCGATAAAAATATGACTACATAAACTTCAGAACACCCTCTGTACTACAAAGTCACCCACTCTGGTTAGAAAGGCTGTGACTATATACATATAATCATAGTTCCTATTGTTGTTTGTGTTTCTCCTATAAATATGACGTCAGCTTTGGTTGAAACCGAAATAAGTAACATGCATGTGAAAACTTCACCGAATGTATTTAAATAACTTACGGTACCTTCTTTATGTGTTTGGTAAAAACATCCATGTAAGAAATTTGATAAGGATGTGAACCATTCATTTATGCAGTTTAAAAATACTTTAGTAGAGTCTTGAAACTTGTTCTTGCTGTGCAGTTAAATGTAGCAGAAATTTTCTGTGAAATCATTTTCATAACGTGCAAAATTACATGGAAATTGTTCTTTACTGAACCCCTAAAAAGGACCATAAATTGTAAAACTGTGTAGCATGACTTTGAAAACTGTCAGTGAAAATTAAAGTAGTAATTTGTGGAGCTTAAACCTGCTATTACTCTGGTATGCTCATCAAGTAACAAAAAACGTTACATCATTTATGTATTTAGAATTAATTGCATGTATAAAACTCTGTATGTAGTGAAAATACAGTACATTTTAGACACACACAAAGCTACCTCAGTCCATCTCCAAATCATTTCAGCATATTTAGTTTTTGGCTAAACACGTATCCCAGAGGCCGCTGGTTTTTCTATAATAATCACCCGACCACGGGAAACCTGGGATTTCACATTGATACCCCTCTTTTCCACAGCAGACCTATAAATCAACCAAAACCTCAAAATGTATTATTTTTTTTAGGTAGGCAAATTGGTAGCTGGGTTGAAAGCAAACAGGATCCTCAGTCAGCGTTACAAATCTGAAGGAATTGTCTGACAAACATTACCAGTCATGAGGTCATCCATTTGTGTGCAATATATCATTGTGTTTCTGGGGTTGGGTGAGAGTGGGAGAACCGGAGCCAAGTCACAACATCAGCTAAACCTCCATGGATTGATATAGAACGACCATATGGAAGACATTTGGTAATCTGGTAATCTGAAACTAAATCTGGGGTCAGCCTTTTAATAGGTGGAGAGGTAAGGAACGTCTCCTTGACCCCTTGAGATGGACATAAATATGCATGCGTGCGTACACACACACACACACACACACACACACACACACACACACACACACACACACACACACACACACACACACACACACACACACACACACACACAGCAGTGTCAGCCCACATGCATGTGGTAGTGATCTGGAACCCTAATTAGCTGTGGATAGGGGTGGAAGGAAGGGGAGGGAGAAATTGGATGAGAGGTTCCTCTGATTGAGGGGAAATGGGAAACAGACTGGAACCAATGTTACCCTTTAGCCACACACACACACACACACACACACACACACACACACACACACACACACACACACACACACACACACACACACACACACACACACACACACACACACACACACACACACGCATGCGCACTCACACACAATGATGGTCACTGGGTCAGCGATGAAATATCTGAGTTGGCCCATTGTTGGGTGCAGAGCTATCCCCTGTGATTATGGCCTCCAGTCTCTAGATGCCAATATCCGCTGGTTTAAAAAAAAAAAAAAAGTGAATTTGGAGGCTGTGATCACAGAATGAGTCACTGACTAGTCTGATTTGGATTATTCACTCTTCCCTTCACTTCTGCAGACCCAAAGCACACAGATGACTTGTGTCATAAACCAGATCTCAAACCTTTTGTTTGACACTTTTATTGAGAGAAATTGCATGAAATAAGGAGGTAAAGGTCAGACCTGAATGTGGCAGGAGGATGGCAGCGAGGCCTCGAGGGCGGTAGGTGAGTAGAACCAGGTTCCAGCTCCACGTAAGGAAGTATCCATCGTGATGAAGTGTCTGTGTGCATTACAGTGATGCCTCCCAGCTGTGTGCATGTTGCTCCGCAGCCAGCCATGTGTGTTGTGTGCCTGGATGGTGCAACAGAGACTCACGTTAGCACACCAAAGCATAAAATCTGGGCAGAAATATATAGCAAAAGGCTTAAAAAGACACAATCATCAAAAGTACAGAACATTATCAAACGCTACAATCTGTATTAGCAAACAGCAAGTTAGTTTAGTTAAGCATGAAGCTTGGAAACAGGAGGATACTTCAACACGTATACAATTCTCCCTCTCCTGCTAGTGCTCATGCTGTTGTCCTACGTCAGTGACTTGAGGCTGACAGTCAAGATGAGAGATTGAGGGAGTCAAACTGCCAAGAAAATGTTTTTAGAAAAAAATTGGCAAGAAATTTCTGCAAAATAAAAAATAATTTGATTTAAATGTTTTTATTAAAGAGTGTTTTAATTATTCTGAAATTATATCTTGCATTTAGAATGTAATTTTTTTTTGCAAAATATGAAGTATCAATGAAATGTAATGTCACAAAAAATGTACTGTATGGCCTGCAGTCCTCCATCCAGATCAATTTTTGTCACTTCATAGAAAATAATTTGGACACCTCTGGTTTACATGTACTTGATGTTCGCTGGCTGTCATTCATTCTCCCAGTTCTTCATTCTTAACCGTCCGTTTAACCAGAATGAACTTTTATCACCTCACACATGTTAAAGGCATTTAGGGGAAACACTGAACTTGAAGGAGGTTATTGTTCAGATTTGCAGCTAAAAGGTGGCAATAAAAAATAAAATAAAAATAAAAAATACATCTTTAATTGCAATTATTTGTATAACAATCATCAACTAAAATGTAATGATCCTGAAAGCTCTCGTGTTAAGAATAAAAAAAAATAGAAAGCTTAAGAAACATGTTTAGATCCCGCTAACCTCTGCACACCTGGCCAAACACTTTGTTTTTACTTCAGTTTTAAAAAGTTACAAAAGCGTTTTGCTAAAAGCATAATGACACCAACTGCATTTCTAATGTACGAGCTATCAGCAGAGCCGCTATAAGAGATAAAGTCATCGTGATTTGTAAATCCACATCCAGATAGAAATTCCTGTTTTAGTTTTTCTCTTGTTAAATGGATCGTTCTGTACAACATTGAATTCCCTTTAATTGACTTCAGTGAAGTCCGTCTGAGAAAACAAAACAACCTGTCACTTAATCGTGTTGTAAAGGTCTTTGTTGTCTTGTTAAATGGATTATTCACCATCCAGGTCTCACCCTCTGCCCTGCTCGCTTCCAGGGACGAGGAACCTTGGCCCCATCTATAACACTCAAGTGTCCTCCATCAGACCCAGTGAACCCACTGGGAACAAAGCAGACAAATCCCAGACTTAGTGCTCTCCACATAAAACAAAAGCCAGTTCCCAGTGGACAGAGCAGAATAATCCTGGTAAACCAGGCTTAGGATGGGTTGCTTCCAGGCATGGAGGGTCCTAAATCTCTCACACGGTCACCAGCTGGGTGATAAACTCCCATACATGTGTGCTCTCTAATGCAGGCAGGGCTTCCTGTCACAAAGAGGCAGCTATAATGTTGCACTCAATCACCGTCTTTTTGCTCACACAGACAGCATTCTTCTGCTCTAAATATAATTATCCATCAGCCTGCAATAGTTGCACAAGGGGACCCCACAACTCCAATTACCTGCCACACTCTGCTTTTGACCTTTTTCTATCTCCCCGTGAGAAGATGTGAGGCTGTTTGTAGTGTAATGCTAAAAGGAAAAGTCAATTAGGACTCCCCATGATGCCTTCTTACTTTTCCCAGTTACTCCCAGCAACCACATGTCAATCACACATGATTGGCAGATGGGAGCTTTTATGTGTTTGTATAGCTGCGGGTCTGTATAGCTTTAGGCATTTATGGCCACACAAGGTCAAATAATGTCTTTAGGTTGTACAACATTGAATTCCCTTTAATTGACTTTAGTGAAGTCTGTCTGAGAAAAAAAACAAAAAAAAACCTGTCACTTAATCGTGTTGTAAAGGTCTTTGTTGTCTGTTGTTCACATTCAACATTTAACATAATATATAGCTGTGAATACCAAGCTGTAGGGTGAAAGGCTTGTACCTACTAACTGTCAGCCTTTCAGGAACTTCCTTTGAGCTCGACATGTCAGTTTTGAAAGCCCAAAAAGATCAAATGTTATTTATTCCCTCAGATGAACATGTATTCCGTTAAATAACAGCTACATCGTAAAAAAAAATATAGGTAAACATGGGAAACATACAAATCTTACAGTCACAACAAATTCTTACAAATGTTTCAGAATAAAAGCCTTTTAGAAGGTTTCTGTACTTTGAAACCATATAGAGAGCTTTTAAGTTGAAGCAGATACAGGAAGTTGAATCTGTATTAATTCAAAAGAAGTCCAAACAAACAAACTAAAAAAAAGGTGGTAGAGTGTTTCTTTCAAAATGCAGCCTCAACCAAAAATATGAATAACTAACTGGAAGTGTGCGTGAACATAAGATGCATGCTTGAGTTGAATTATAAATTACCAAAACGATTTAGATTTGGTGAATCACGACTGTGACCCACTGCCAACCTGTGTTATGACAAGATGACACGCTGCACTGCTTCTTTTTGCATTACGTAGCTTAACGGGCTGAGGCGAACTTAACAGCGGGAGCACAGGGGGTTTAGCATGCTAACCTGCAGAGGCAAGTGTCAGTCATTTGGTGTGCATCGTGAACTTATTCAAATTGTAAAATTAAGAACTTTAAATAACTGCACATCTGTTTGCCAGACACACAACCATTCAAATCCATCAATGACACGTTAAATTTGAATTCAATTATGGCTTCAATTTTTCAGGGTTTCAGGGAACAGTAGCAGGATGTGATATCTGCCCAATGTTTAGGTCTCACCAACGTTTAGAGTGAAGAGTTTTCTCATGATCTTTTTGTTTTTATGAGCTTATTTAACGGTCATTTCTGCATATAAGAGAGCCCGAGCTGCATTGTTTGTCTAGAAACATGATCACCACAGAGCACAAAGGGATAATGGACAGAGTAGAGCTACAACATGTAATGATGAGGAAGATGAAATATGCAAGAACCCATTCATTGTGGCACACCCTACTGTAATTAGTGAACATATTATAAGTGAGTTACACTTATAATGACATCATAACTACTGGGTGGTAAGTTATGAAACCTAAAGCTCTGTGAAAGGAAAGGAGGAAACTCAGGCAGCCTTTCCTGAACTTTCAACCCACTTCCTGATGTGATGTCATCATGACTCAAATTTGTTTTAAAAAAAAAAGCTATATTTATCAAGGTTTATCTTTTTTTAGCTACCACGTGGCTCCTGCCCTCCACTTCCTACTTTAGGCTTTTGACACCCTTTGGACAATAAGATGCCGATTAGAAAAGAGAAGCGTCTCTGGATCAGTGGAGGACAAAGTCAAGTATGATCTTATCTGCCGAGTAACACTGAATACCAGCTTGTAAATACAAATTTAGGGATTTTTGTGTACTCCGTAATGTCTTACTGCTTACTCACCAGGGAGTCGTGTCCATATCATATTCTAGTTTGGTATTTACATGTTTGTAAAAGGAAGAAACGTTTTCTTTTAAACATCATCTGTTTATATGAAGGAAATAGATAAATGTGAAAAAAGTAAGTGAGTGCCTACAAACATCTTATTTCTCCAGTATCTTGTAAAATATTTGATATACAGTTTATACATACAAATTTAAATATTGACATTATCTCAGCTTTGACTCGATTGCTTTTGTATCAAAATGTCACGACTCATTTAAATGATTGAATATACGGCAGAAATTTTGTGACAAACTCTAAAGGCATTTATTTAAAAAATATATATATATATATACAATTGTACCCTCTAGAAATCAGATTATGGGGAATTATGGGAATTGACAACTTGCTTTAGAGTCCCTCCACCCAACAGAAGAAAGCTTTAATAACGCTGCTGAAATAATATGTCCAGATAAATGCTCATTAGAGGAAAGTTGTTTGTGCAACATTACATTGACAATTGCGGTGATCTACAGCGAGCTTTGTTAGCATTTATAATGTGTTATAGTGTGGAAGATATATTACGGACAGATGTTGAAGACAGCCACAGCCTGTTCTGTAACGCTCTCTGTCTTCATATTATATATTTACTTTCTCCTGAGAGGAACCACAAGTCCTGTCTGTGAAGCAGAGTTGGAAAACCCCGATCTGAAGCCAGTGTTCCCGACGACCTGCATAAAAGCTTCTGTTCAGACGCAGGAGGGTGAAGTGAGAAGCTCCACACATCAAGCACTCGGAGGTCCAGCTTGCCCAGTGTTGGTGTGATTAAACAGGCAAATACTTTACTGATTCAACATCGCCATCTATTGCTGTTTTTTTAGTATTACAACTGTAATGTTAAAACCTGGCTTCAAAAAATGATTCTTTAGTGTATTCTTATCTTTTTAAGAGGCAATCACAATAAAGAGAATTTAACAAATAAAAATAAAAAAATGCTTTTGTTTTAAAGGACTTGTAATGTCCTAATTATTCCCAAGTAAGAAATATATAATTTGATGCCAATTATAACCAATATAGAGACGATGTTCAGAAACAAGACATATAAATAACCCATTAATAATCCAAATTATCAGAAAACATCAGCAAATTATTTTTAAAAAAGTTAGCCAATTTTACAGTTTATAAATAGTACATTTTCAGAAAGAAAGAAAACATTTTTTTTTTTAACCCAAATAAATGTTGTTTTATTTTATGAACAATTTTACTCTTTACATTGGGTGAATTGAATGTTGTCAAACATCTCCCAGTTTTACATGCTGGCCCACAGTGGACTGACTTACTTTAAATGTCAAATAATTGAAAATGTTTCAATACTTATCAATGTGATTATTACCAAATAACAAAGTTCTTTTCAGAAACTTCCACAATGATTTACATTTATGAGCCAGTTTTTTTTTTTTTTTTTTAAGGAAATAATAAAAAAAAATGCGGGACCCACAAAAAAAGTGTCGCGAATAAAACAATAAAACGGTCACACTATTATTAGCACCCTACAGTCCATTCAAATTGTTCTCATCCATTCTGCTTTACTCTCTCAGCCCGGCTAAATGTCTATCTGCCATTTTAAAGGCTCATATAAAGCGATAAAGAGTTCATGTCTGTGGATTACAGCTTCAGTTTAAAAAACACAGTAAGCAGGGAGGAGAGCTGGAAGCCGACACTACGCAGCAGTTGCCATCTCGTTTCCTTTCAAGCAGATCTCGAGTCTCACGGCCGTGCACCGCCCGTGGTGATGGGTCGGTGTGTGAAGGTTGACCCGTCGTCTGCACGGCCTGTTTGCCAACCGCAGCGTCACCAATGTGCGACAGCACGGCGGTCCAGTCAGTGGATTTCATCTCTTCTTTTACAGTCCTGGTTTTTTGCCTGCAAATGTAGGTTAGAAGCCACCCGGCAGATTATACATTTATGTTCATCAAAATAAACTTAAGTTCCAATAAATATCTGTCTATGAGGAGTGAGATGTGTAAAAGTCTAACCTGCAGTTTGAGTGTCAGCTAAACATGTTCTTTAGTTTGGAAAAGAAGCCTCCCTCCTCCTCCTCCTCCTTCTTCTGCTGCTGCTGCTGCTTGTCCTGTCCCTCCTCTGAGCTGCTCGCCTTCGTACCAGAGCCTGAAGCGCTGCTGCCCCCTCCTGGGCAAAAACATGCACCTCGTCAAGTGAGTGTGGAGAGACTGACCATCTGTGTCTACAACTTGTGTGTCTGCTGTACATTAGTGTGGAGTGATGTTTTGAGTTGAACGTTCGTCCTGACCTGAAGAAGGACTGACACCGTTGACGGTCCCCGGGACATCCGTCTCGTCCTCTGCATAACTCAGCAGCAGAGAGCGCTGCCGTCGAGTCAACTTCCTGCAAGAAAAACAGACCACAGTCAGCGACACATAAACCGAGTCATGCCATTATTACTAATTCATAAAACTGAATAAATGAGATCAGTATTTTTTCCTGTCTGTGCCCTGCACTGCCAATAAAGTAAAATGCTGGTCTTTTTGAGGCTGCATCATGATTGGAAATTAAAACAATCTTTTCAAGGTAATTTCATACACATTGTTTGTAATGTATTTCCAAAAATATACATGAAAAATTCATGTTCTACAATAAAAATGATACTAAGACTTGTGGGTCTGAACTGTGCTTTTCAGTGAACAACAAATTCTAGCAATTATAAAAATGATTGCAAAATTTAAAAAGAAAAAGAACTGAGTTTGAGCAACATGTCACTGCCATTACAAACGAACAAGAGCTGCCAAAACAATCACAGTTATAAGAATGGAGGCTTCAGTAGTGTAGCACAGTTTCATTTTAAAACGCCACAAGTGTTGTGACAAACTGCTTAAATATTAGCCTGCCTCCGGCACATGTAGGCAGGAGAGATTTAAAATGGACAACAGACAACAAGGTCAGCAACTATTCGTACTTTGTTATCGAAGCTTATTTAACCACAATGTGTCAGAGGAGTGATGAATCAGAAAAGGATGCGTCACGACGGTTGAGAACCGATCAGGGAGCTAACATGAGTCAGAAGGTTTCCATTTCTGCCAGACTCAAACAGGGTCAGCAGCGCTTTCATAGGTTTCCGCCGCAGTAGCGTGGAGGCCTTAACATAGCGCAGGTTGTTATTTTCCACGTGGATGCGGCCTCAGAAGACGTGCGTGTGCGAGTCTTACTTGGGCACTCTGATCTTGATGTGGACGTAATGATCGCCGTAGCTGTAGCTGTTCATCCTGCGGATGCCTTTCCCCTGCAGCCGGATCACCTGATCGGTCGGGCAGCTCGGTGGAATCTGACAACACAGAGGAGACATTTTGAGACAGAGATTACCGGAAATGTATTTGTACACTTAGAAGCATCTGATAGATACACCCCGAATACTACATGATATCAGGAACTCGTCTTTACACAGCGGCAAAATGGACGGGCTGAGGAACAGCAGATCCATGTTCGGTCCAAGGTAAGATCGTTTTCTTGTTTTTTTCCTGCGTGGCGTCTGGTTCCGAATGCAGAAAACGCGAACAGGCCGAGGTTTAGAGTGGGTGGATATTTATAGGAGTGTGGCCGGAAGTGGGGGGAGTGGTTGAGGAGTGGTCCTGCTCCTGAAATTCAGATCAAACTTTATCTCCAATATAGGTGTGTTATGGGCGTAATATAAAATAAACCGATCAGAGAGTCATCTTCCATTCCCTTTAGGAGCCAGGTCCATGTGCACCTTGTATTACTGTTCTAATGACACATCTTCCAAGTATTAAAAGAAAAGAAATCCTCTGCAGAGGAAACAGTTCAACTTGTGCGCTGACTGAGCAGATTGATGTTCATATCAATAACCTTCCACTGCAATCTTATTATATCGAATCTGTTGCCTGTTTGTGCTCAGCTGTATGTCCCTGTGTACGTAACAAGCACGCAGGTGCATTTACAATCTACATAACGTTCCATAAAAACAGCAGTAAAGTACTGCAGCATTCACTTCAGACACAGTTTTTGTTGGTCAGTCACTTTCAGTTGCCTCAAGATGCACCAACAATGTGCCTGAACACACCCCATGTTAAGACCAACACACCCGTGGGTGCTCAAGACAGGACATTTGCAATGTAAACAACATGGATGCTGGATGGGAAACTCACACCTGAAGCTGTCTGAATCGAACAGAGACACTTGCATTGCACGTATTGCTGCTGTGCGCTGGGTGGAGGATCGCACCCTACGCATTTTAGATGGAACCCAATCAATATTACAATTAAAACAAAAATCAAAAGAAATTTCACTTGAACATGACAGATTATATCTGATAGTATCTACAAATATATATATATGTGTGTTTTGGTATTCTAATGGAGAGCATGTGGGATCATTTCTAAGATGACTGCCAAGGAGGTCCAGCCGTGCCACTGACTCACCACTATATTGATGGTTTCATGGAGGCCCTGTGCTGTGGCTGAGCCTCCCAGGATGGCCTGAGCGATGGAGATGAGCACGTCAGAGTGGATGTCTGCTCCACTACGTCTGAACACCGGGCTCCTCTGGACCTGCACATGTCAAACACAACACATCAAACCAGTCAACATCCAACTTCAACATCATACCAGTACATGGCTAGAATTAAATAACTCTTTAATTGCTTTGAAAACAAAACTTACCCTGAATGTAATGAGGATTTCTCTTGTCCCGACTGCCATGCGCACTGTCTGACCATCTTCCACACCTGGGAGAAAAAAAAAAAGCACAGAACATAAGTAATTGTCATGCATATGTTCAAAATCAGAGCCAACAGCAGTCAAAGCACATTTACACACATCGACAATCTGGCACAAAATAAAATATGCTGGCAATTCCTCAGGATCATTCATTCAGCAGCAGCAGCTACACACACTGGAGTTCATTCCTGCATTAACACAGACTGTGAATTTGTCTCTTCCACTTGTGAGGACGAAGACCCACCAGCAGGTACAGGCACAGAGACCGTCTGCCTCTTCTTGGTCTGGCCGGAGCCTCGGCACAGAGCGCAGTGTGTGTTTATGATTGATCCTTTGCCACCACAACGCCTACACGTGGTCCGCATCATGAAAGGACCCGTGTTGACCGACTCCTGCAGGGGGCGACACAGACAACGATGCACAGACTCAGTCCTGAGAGAACGTCTGAAGGTATAAAAGGAGCCTGAAGATGCTCCACAAGTTAAATTATGATGCTAATTATGCTGCTGCCAGGTGTCTGAAACTCACCACGCCCGTGCCGTTGCAGTACCGACACTGAGACACCCTGGTGCCCGGCTCGTTGCCCTTTCCATCACACCTTGGGCAGTTGTCGTCAATGTTCACACTCAGCTCCTTATTCACTCCCTTTGCTGCCTCGGAAAACTTAAGTTCCATCACAAACTGTGGAAAGACGGGAAACTTATTCAGTACAGACCACTGAAATTAGTATTCATATCTCAGTGATCTGCCGTATTTTCAACTAGTTCTTTAAAAACAATAACAATAAAAACTTCTAAATAAGTTTCAAATAATGGTGTATGGTTACAATTCAAAACATGTTGATGCTACAGTGTTGGGATTGGCTGCACACCTCTGGCTTCTGGTTAAACATGCTGTGGATGTCTCCGAAGCCCATGCCTCCTGAAAACTCTCCAAAGATCTTCCTGAAGAGCTCCTCAGGGTCGATGTTGCTCCCCCCGGCCCGGTAGTACTCCTGCTGGCCAGCTCCAGCTCGGTTCGGGTCAAAGCCTGCTGCTCCATACGCGTCATATTGCTTCCTCTTCACCTCGTCACTCAGCACCTCCACACACACAAAAAAAAAAAACAGCAGAGAAAAGAGTTCATTACACATACAGGTCCGAACAACATCATCTGAGGCATCATTCTCCTGCAGCGCGACATAACTGCATTCACTTGGTACCTCGTAGGCTTCAGCCAGCTTGGCAAACTTCTCTTTGGCCTCTGGGTCGTCTGGGTTGGTGTCGGGATGGTACTTCTTTGCCAACTGGAGACAGACAAAAAGATGAGAATGCAAAAAGAGAAAACATTAGATTCAAATGCAACTCCAAAAGTGTCATAAATAAAATCAAGTGTTCCTATATTCACGGTATTTGACCTCAAACCTGTAGATATTTTAACCTCTCGTGTTTTAATACCAAACATTTGACACACTTATTGTCACTTTTCATACTGCGAAAAAGGCCTAAAATAATATCAAGATATTTCAGGAAAGTTCTGCAATATTCTTGATGATACATGACAAAATACTAAAAAGTATTTTGTCATTAACTTCAAGAACATACGACTGCAACCAAATTACAGTTTCATACGTCAGCATAAAGGTAACAATTTGTGTTCAAATATCCAGTAAAAACTAACACAATCACTATATCGTACCATTTTAGAAAAGATAGAGATGTTATCATGAACGATACAATTGTGTGTCAATAGAACAAAGTGTGTCAGAGACCTGGTAGTAAGACTTCTTGATGTCCTTCTGCGAGGCAGTGCGAGAGACGCCCAAGACTTCATAGAAGTCCTGCTTGTTCGTCAGTCTGCTGCTGGAGTGGAAAGAGTGGCAGGCGATGCCATGAGGACATCTCACCCCTGGAGAGAAAGAGGATATACAAAAAAAAGACAATTAGTCAAGAGGGGGACATCCATGTATCAGGACATACAGTGAATTATGAAGTGTGTCAGCAAGTTACAGAAACCTCAAGATCATAAGTGTACTTCTCTTTGACAACCCTGCAGATATTAACTGCTATTAGTACCCAAAAAGAAGAGTTTTGCACGGAGGAGATGTATCACACTGAATATCCAGCATGGCTTCACCGAGGTGCATTTACAGCAAACTAAAAGAACTCAACTCATTTACCAAACCTCAAATGCTACTCTATCTTTCATAGTGGATCAACAGACAATCAATCTGGCAAGTGTGACGAGTGTTTCTGGAGCTGCGGATCTCTGGGGAGTTTCACCAAAACAGTCTGCAGAGTTTCCTCGAGTGCTGACGATGGAGGTCAGAGGAGAACTTTTTACAAGTTTGCCGAACACAAAAGCAACTGAGGCTGCAGAAGTTGATCCTTCGGGCAGACGGCAGCAGGAAACCACCCCCGGGGTCCCACTCCTGTCGGTCCAGGGCGGACATCGGAGACGACGGTGAGCTCAGCAAACCTGGACGACTGAAGACTGGAGAAACGTGGCCTGGTCTGATGGAGCTCAACTTCTGCTGAAGCTGCAGATGTGGGATCTGGATTTGATGCGAGCTGCCTCGGGGCTGCTGGCGGTGTAACGATGAGAAAAACGTTTTCACGACTCACTTTGGTCCCTTCGATACCAACCAATCGTGGATTTGAAGGCTGCAAGCCTGTCTTGAGTACTCTCGCATCCCTTTATTGCACACAGAAGACCATCTTGTGCCGTCTTCTTCCAGCAATCACCTCCAGCTGGTTTCACGGTCATGACATTGAGCTCGGCGGATGCCCCCCAGATCTGAATCGGTAGAGCATCTTTGAGACGTGGTTCGTGTTGAGATTTGAAGCGCCGACGTGTGAACCTGGACATGGAGCAGGATCTCCCAAGAGTCAGGATAAGTTCAACTCTGACAGTGGACAGACGGACATTTAAACCAACGCTGTCGACGCTTCACAAACCAGCTGATGTAAGAGTCTGCAAAATGTGGAGCTGACTGATCTCACCGGTCGGTCCTCTCAATGTCACCCCGCGTGTCCAGGAGCTCCGGCTAACCGCGATCCCTCCCCGGTGTGTCGGTGGGCTCGTCGGTTGACAACCTCCTCCATGTCTGGCGGGGACAAGAAGAAAACAGCTGCTACGACGTGCAGAAGAAACTGATGCTGTTAGCCAGCGTGTAGTCAGCCGGGCTGCCGGGGACGCCATTTCTGCGTCACTACCGGTGTCGGCGGGTCGTGTGGCGGTCTGCGCATGTGCGGGTGGAAACGGAAATTGACACAAAAAAAATTCAAAATAAGAAGATTACATTTTTTTGTAAAAGTGCATCAGTGGTCAAAATGTACTTTTTCATATTTACTGTTGTACATGTACGATTTCAATTTGCAATGTACGTATATGTATATGTGTGTATCTACATTAGTTTACTTGTACGAAAACATTTCCGTTTTCAATTACTTTGGTGGAGAAGTAAAGTTGTGGAGTTATGTTGGAAGATACATGATGTCACCAAAATCTGGTGACTAACAAGTAAGTAAATTGTCCTGCCCTAACAATAAACATACACATTATATGTAACAAAATATGTTCTATAACAATCAAATGCTACTGTCTGTTGTAATGCATCATTAGTAACAAATCAAAAATAGCCTATATAATACTGTCTTGTTGGGTCCACTAATAAACAAGTACATTTTTCTAACAATATGTAAGTCTAGAGGAAGTATACCACAGATATTACTCTGGTGCGAGATTAACCAAATAAGAATTAACATATTGTGCTCTTGAGAGAAAAGTAAAAATCTCTTTGGCACCTCAATACGGACAACAAAGGTCATCAACAGCACTGTGTTGGGTATATCCTTTTAATTTAATACAAACTATGTGTGTTTGTGTCTCACTATGAAGTAGACGCAGACATAAATTGCAGACATACCTGTGAGGTATATGTGCTTTGAGATGAACTTTAAGACATTTTTTTTTTATCTTAATATCATTGGTTAAGTACAGTATGAGTTAAATACAGTTGTATTGCTGTCGTAAAGAAAGTTATTTTTGTGTGCATTCAGAGACAGTAGATGGCATCCCTGAGCTTGACAGACACGGTTCTCCAACCATTTAGTGCAGTTTATTTCATCGTTCAGAAAGTGATTCCATAGTGCTAATGGATGATGATAGAATAATGCAACAAAAATAACATATTCCAGTTGTTTCCCTGACACATCAGCAGTCAGACTCCATAAAAGTCTCAAAGCTGTGATGGAAAATTGAATGTTGTGTCCTGGGGTAAGGGTGCAGAGGTCACTGAAAGGGTGGTGGGGTGCGAACAATGTTCCTCTTCATTGATGTCAAGACTGGGTCATGCATGTTTTTACCCTTCATTCAATTAAATTAATAAAATGGCTGAGAACGTTACCTCTTACACATTCGGTCTAAACACTCTCTGCAGGTCTGTATTGCAAATTCAGGTTTGGGAATGATCAGCTACAGTGATGTGAAATTATGTTTCTACGTACTACTGTTGTTTTGTAATTTATACAAAATATATTAAGTTTTTTTGGAAAGTATCTTCCACCTTCTCCAACCCTCCTACAATATATAGAGAGTGCAGCATGTGTATCTTTTAAAACTCTAAATATTTTTTTTTCACCAAGACAAAATTATTGTAATAAGAAAAACAGTTTTCATAAAATAAACTCCAATAAAAATGTGTCTTTGGTGTCCCACATTTAAATGCATATTGAAAAGATGGACGAGTAAGGTCATTTATGTGTGAACATTTAATGCTGTTATAAAAGTGTCTTCCTGAATCGAAGCCATCAATCACGGTTCTGTGATGTTTATTTGAGAAGCTAAGCATCAAGTAAAGCAACGTAAGATAAAGCAGGAAACAGTTCTGCAGAATGTTAAGGCTCAACAGATCTCCTTCAGAGCAGCAGTGAAACAAATCACCAACAGAGACTCCTGGGGACAAAGACAATACAATAAATGTCTTTACAAAGTGTATTACAAGCTAAAACATACTTCATAGTAGATTCCAGCAATGGAGAAGGCCATAAATCTTGGACCCTCTCACAGTGTCAAGGTTATTGGGTTTAATGCATTTGAGTTATAGTCATACTCATCACTATGTCTCCCTTATTTACTTAACGCCAAGTAAAGAGAGACTGTCTGTTGATGTGGCAGGAAGATGATATGACAGGCAAAAGCGGAGGCGAAGGATCAAGAGTTTCAGATCTGGAGTGATGTCGGGGATTTCACCAGGCGAACATGTTGAATGGATGTCAGTGTGTGTGTGTGACCTGATGAAAGAGAAGTTTGCGCTCCCTTTCAATATTTTCTTTCCCTCTTCATCGGCATCCCTCTCTCTCTCATTCCCCGCCGTCTCCAAGGCAACTTGCAAAACAGCATCCCAGCTGTGTGCGTCTGTGTGGAATGTAATACCGGAGGAGGCTGACATTTGCCACTCAGTAATGTAAATATGACTCTGAGCGATGATCCCTATCGCCGTAAAGATGCTCCAACTTCCATATTGACGTGAATAGTTGGTATGTGCATGTGAATGTTGGCCCTCCAAACTCGTATGCTCCCATCTTTTGGGGGATTTGAATCGTTGAACAGTTTGAGCCATTGCTGTGGTAATTCTCTGCTTTTTAATCTCTCCAGCAATGGAGGTGGAGGGTCTGAGGTCAAGTCAGCCAGTCAGCAGGAGGTGGGGCAGGAGTGTCAATCTTGACTCAACTGCTTATGCTCTTCACCCTGCACCTTTACACACGCAGGCTAAAAACCCACGGTGTTGTCATAAAGGTTCAAAGCAGCCGTGCTCGTTGCAAGCCTGTGGTTGTAATTATAGTGTGTTGAGGTTATGAACGATGATAATGGAGCTCCATATATCAGCCCCGCTGTCAGACACCGGCACGACGACTTCATACCGTGGGCCAAAACACAGACACCCGGAGCAAGACAACAGGACTGGCCCAGATCTGGAGCAACATAAAAAAAAAAAATTTACATTTCTTCTGCAGCGACAAGTGAAAATCAGTGTCAACTGGGCTGATCACATCTGGATTGCTGTTATATTACACTTCTTCACTGCACATGTTGCTGTCGGTACTGGTGTTATGGGCCGGGTTGGGTTTGTACGATGCTGTAGTTCCCTTCGCATTTCAGGCTTAAAAACAGGGTTTACACATCAGCATCATTTGATCAGTAATTAGATGTACAATTTAGCTTGTGAAGCGTCAGCCTGATATCCAAGCGTGTAATACACCTGTTATTCAACTAGAAGATGCATTTTGCCTCATTTTGCAGTTAAAAGTATGGTGCCTTGAGATTTAGCACCAAAACTACTTGGTTAGGTCCAGAAAAAGATCATGGTTTAGGTCAATATCATAAACTGTATATAAAAGTGGATGCAATTTCCAGGTCTAAAATATGAAGCCAGTGTGGAAGTGCCTCAAACTGAAAATACCCCTAAGGGCCGCTAGGGGTTAGCTCCAAAAAGCATGAGGCTCCACAGACTCCCATTCAAATTGTTTATTGAAATAAGAAGTCAACCAAGTTATAATGGTGTCTTTTACTGAAGTCGTTCCTTGTTAGTTTTCTGGCGGTCCATCTAAAAATAATCCCGTCATTAATAAAAAAAATTGCCTCAAAAAGTCATGTTTTTGGGGGCGTGTCTGTTTGATTGATGGACATTTAGTGCAGTCAGGTTACGGCTATCGGTGGACGGGATGTAGTATTGTCGGGCTCCCAATCAGATTGAGTCAGATCGTCGTCCTGTGCTGCAGCATCTGATAACAAGAACAAACGGTAAAACAAACGTTTTAAAGGAATCTGTCATTCCTCTTGTGCCGGTCGGTTTATAAAGGCCAGTGTTTATTGGGTTGTCTGGTACTGGTGTCATTTTAAATGCGCATACAATTTAAATATCCTTTGGTTCCAAAAATATACACTGCGACATTTACCTTACCTGCATGTTGCATGAGATTTGCCCCCTGTGAGTCTCACCCTGTCCCCCACAGCTACTGTGACATTTCATGTCACATCAGAGAGCCACATTAAGTGAGAACATGTTATCTTTTTTCTTTCGCTACTCATGGGTGTGTATGTGTCCAGACAGTAAAGTGATCTCACAGGCAGCGGAAACTGAACCTCGCATGTTCATCTTTCAGAAACACACAGCTGCTGATCTAGCTCAAGGGCAGAGCACACAGAACATCAACAGCAAGAGAGTAAGAGAGCGAACAGAAGTCAAACTATATCCAGCATGACACTCCGCACTCCTCTCTGTTATGGAGATGATGCGACTGTTATGGTTACAGACGGTGCTACTGAATTACTGAATGGTCTCACAGTATCTCTCCTTCAGTGTTTATGTGTCTACTCCAATAGAGCCAATAATGACTGTGTCCTTTCCATCAAAACAGAGAATGCAAAATGCAAAATATGTGAGTGCATCTTTAGCAAAAAATTTTTTTAGCTTTTTGTCACTTTTAAAAATTCCACCACTTTCTTTGTTTCTGTGCACTGTTTTCACCTTGAGATTTTTTCAGTTTAACATTTTATTCTGTTCAGTCTAAGTCCAATTAAACCTGTAATTTGTTTTTAATCAGTCAGGGGCAGAGAAACAAGTTGTTAAAAAAATATTTACATAGCAAACATGGAAGGAATATTTCCATGTCTAGTGGACAAGGAACAACATTGACAACATGAATTTTCACTCAAGTTTCTGTTCCCCTGATGAATATAGATAGATAGATAGATAGATAGATAGATAGATAGATAGATAGATAGATAGATAGATAGATAGATAGATAGATAGATAGATAGATAGATAGATAGATAGATAGATAGATAGATAGATAGATAGATAGATAGATAGATAGATAGATAGATAGATAGATAGATAGATAGATAGATAGATAGATAGATAGATAGATAGATAGATAGATAGATAGATAGATAGATAGATAGATAGATAGATAGATAGATAGATAGATAGATAGATAGATAGATAGATAGATAGATAGATAGATAGATAGATAGATAGATAGATAGATAGATAGATAGATAGATAGATAGATAGATAGATAGATAGATAGATAGATAGATAGATAGATAGATAGATAGATAGATAGATAGATAGATAGATAGATAGATAGATAGATAGATACTTTATTAATCCCACAAGGGCACATTTTTTCGCTACAGCAGCATTATAGATACAGGAAAAAATACACAACAGTAAAAAATATGAAATATAAAAATGCACAGTATATTCAATAAAATAGAATAAAATTAAATAGAATAGTTAAATTAAATTAAAACTAACTAAATAATAGTGCAATGATTTAAACAAATAAGAAAACAGACAACCAATGGTGTTATTGTTGTGTGATGGATTGGACCAGAGGTGAGTTATTGTACAGTCTGGTAGCAGTGGGCAGGAATGATCTCCTGCATCGGTCCTTGTGACAGCAGAGCTGGAGGAGTCTTTTGTAGAAAGTGCTCCTCTGTCCCTGCAGCAGGTGGAGAGGGTGGTCAGGATTATCCAATATGGATAATAGTTTGTTCAGCGTCCTCCTCTCCACCACCTTTTCCAGACTGTCCAGTTCACAGCCAATGATGGAGCCAGCCTTCTTAACCAGTTTGTTAAGTCTGTTGGTGTCGCCAGCTCCAATGCTGCTCCCCCAGCAGACACCCAGGTACTTGTACTCCTCCACCATGTCCACCTCCTCTCCCAGAACTCTCAGCGGTTGTGGAGCCGTCGTCTTTCTTATACACCCGACCACTGCAGAGTCATCAGAGAACTTCTGCAGTATAGTGCTGCTGCTCGGAGCGAGGCCTGAAATCCCGGGCGAACTTCAGAGAAGACGTCGGGGTTGCAGAGCTGGAGCTAAACTGAAGGCGAAGAGGAGGAGATATAAGCCATCGGTACTGGCGATTTTAATGGGGAACGTGAGGTCTTTGGGCAATATGACTGAATATAAGTCCAATATTCACTTTTCTTTATCTCTGTTTTGTCTCAATCCTGTATCATGCCAAAGAGTGTAATAGATCTATTAGTTCACTCGAAGACAAAGTGTCAGAGTCCTCATTTGCTTTTCCTTGATGTGAAAAGTAGGTGCCTCAGAATTAGAATTTTCAAGTTTTGGAAAAAAAATCATGGGTTAAGCTAGAATAAGTCATTTTACGCAAGTCAATTTACATACATAGGTGTGGTGCTGCTGGAGCCTACAAGTACAACACTCCAATATTTTTTTTTTCCAAGCGAGGAAATAACATATTCACACTTCTCTTACAATTAATTTAATTTTTTTTAAGTGCTTGAGCAGCCAATCATTTCTTAAGTGTGTGATGTGCAAAAGATCCAATAAAACCAAACAGAACGGTCACAGTTGTCATATTGACATTGAAGGTGCTGATTGATGCATGATGTCAACCCGACGCCTCCTTTTGATCCACTACCATTTTCCTTGTTAAAGTTATTGTATTACTTGTTCATAGAAATACAGCACTTCCTGTATCTAACTCAAATTAAAAGTCCACTAATATCTCAGTAAACAGAAACACCTCATTTCTTAACAATGCTTTTATTGTGAAACATTTACAGGAACATGTTGTGACTGAAACAGGACGACCAAACTTGAGAGGAGCAATCTAGAACAACCGTTGAAAAATGGCAGGATTTAATTGTTGATTTTAATAAATTAAAGCTATGGAGACACACATTATTGATTACTGCATGTAAACTTTCCACCATAGGAGTCGTGGTTACACAACCTTAGAAAAAGTAGCAACTGAAATGTGTGTGCGCCCATATGTTTGAGCACCATATGTTTGTTTTAGTTCCATACAATCACAACTCACCTCCAACCTTGCTTGGATTCAATACGTCTTTGTGTTTTTTCTCATGATTCCCTTAATGGACCTTGGTCATAAATGTGTGTACTTGTCATGCAATATGTGATACTGACACAGTATCCCAGAGGACCAACAGCTTTACACGTTATGGCCTGTCACATTAGATACACTTTTAATATAACAAATATTGAAAAGAGCAGCTTTAAACTTGTTTGCTTTCTCAAGCAAGTATTCCTTTTAAGTTTCAAATACATAAGGGTGCTATTTTCCAGAACATTGTTTGACATTTCCCCAGACATATTTTGGATGGCGTATCACATTCACTTTCTCCTAAATGTTGGATGAGTTATTGTATCCTCCCAACAGCATGTAGGTGGTCTCCTTCTCCATTAGATAACTTATTAATAGAAACCCAGTCCCACGTGGGAGTACTTAGATTACACTTTCCTGTTCCAGCACTTTGTCTTTTGCTTCATCTGGCTGCCACAGCCCAGCATTTAATGCTAATCAAACAGTGATGACCTCATGTGTTGAATCATGTCATCAAATTACAGGACAAGAGGAACAAAAGCATGAGAAAGGAAACACACTGTGAAAAGTCGAGAGGTTTATATTCCTGGCTTGGCTTGACGTTTTGTCCTGTCAGTATGGTTACTGTGAATGATGGAGACGTTCAAATTGGTTTATGAAACAACAGTAAATTATGTCTTTGTTGGCCATGGCCTGGCCAAGATGTCAGGCCTACAAGTTGATGACTGTTTTTCGATTCGTTTCTTGTCAGTGCTGACCCTTATTTTCCTGGGATGAAACTATTTTTAGTTGAAATAACTATGCTGTGGTGCCACTTCACTGAGACTGATAGTAAAGAACGTGTATTATGTAACCACTGTGGTTACTCTTCTGTACTCGCTGGGAGCATCAGAGAGAAAGGCAGTCTTTGTGTGGTTATATTAAGTCACTAATCTGTGGAGTCAAGAGACAGAAGCTTTCTCTGCCCCTGCGGTTCTGCGGCTGCAGTCCTGTTTGGGTGATGGCTGCCATCGGGCTGCTCATAAATGTCTTTGTGGTTACCTCTAATTCTCTTCTTCCCCAATTCAAGCCAGTGTGTGTTTGTTTGGTTGTCTGGCTACCCTTGTGAGGACCAGTTTGAGGTTCTGACACACCTTCAAAGGGCTGTTTGAGGGTTAAGACTTGGTCTTAGTGTTAAGGGTATAATTAGGTTTACGTTAGGTAAAGGTTATGGTTAGGCATTTGATTCTGATGGTTAAAACAAACAAAGGTGTGCTTGTTATTTCATCTTGTGAAGGGATCGTTGCATATGTGGACTATGGTGAACATCCAAAATGTAAAATACAAGTTTTCCTTAAAACAATGATGAAGATGATGATGAAGACTTGTGTGGGTTGCACCATGTTAGTCATGTTAAATACATATCCCCATGTAAAATAAATGCATTGACATTTTTCACAAACCCAGACAGGTGACAGATTTTAGTCCACATATGCAACAAGCCCTTCACAAACTGGAATTACACCAATGCACCTGAAGTATCTAAAGATAACCTGTATGTGACCACAACAAAGACCCAACAGCACTTCCACTTCTTTGTGTAAATGTGTGTTTGTGTTGTGCATACTGGTCAATTCAACTCCTCACAATTTACTTCCAAGTGCCACTACAGGAGTAAAGTGGACGTGTAGCTTATCAAACTTTCAGAAAGTCCTTGTCCTTTCACAGCCGTGCATCATGTTTCATGCTTTTTAGTAACTTCAAATACTATTTTATTCTGAGTTTGAGTTTAACCGACCTATATTATGAATCTGAAATAACTGATATTTTTCAACACTTAGGGGGGACAGAAACAAGCTGTAAATGCATCACAGACAGATTTACCAGTGCATAACCTGTTAGGAAACAGTTGCTTTTATACACAAGAGTGACACTGGCATTTCTTTGGAGTTTTTGGCACCAGATGAGTCCAATATTTACTCACTTTAGAGCTGTGTTTGGCTCTCCACTTACTCCTGCTTGAAAATAACTGTCTCTTTTGGTGCTAGACAAGTAGAGTGCAGTGTCTTTCTAGAGCTTTTTCACTAAAAGAGATACAGCTGAAAACAATGCTGATGAAAGTCAGCAGACTCTGTACAAAAACCAAAACGATTAGCTGAAAGACACTTTCCAGAACTGAGGAGACTGTGTAATTAGGTCCATTAATACAAGTGACACGTTTTATATACAAGTAGGCTTTTAATGCTCTATTAATATGTGTTGTTTTGAAATATTTAATTTTCCATGACCATTGGGGCGTGTTTGTTTCAACACCAACCAATCAAACTATTTTTTAAAGATATGATTATTTTCCCTTAAATAAAAATAGACTCTTTAACTACAATGAATGAGAGCCTTTGTGCTGGATTTATGGAAAATCCTTTTTCTCTGCTGAGAACCCCCTTCTTCCCTGTTTCTTTTTTTACCCCTCTATCACTCTACCAAACCTTATCCTGCTCTCAATCTCAGCCCTAAAACCATTCAAACGGCACTGTGACGTCTTGTGGTTGATTGTTCAAAGAGTTTGCCAGTTGGGTTTCAGTCTGAGGAGAATATGTGCGGTAAGATGGTTTCCACAGGGAAAACATTTTCATATTAATTGATAGAAGCTCTCAATGAGCAGAACACACTGCAGTTTTAGTATATTTTGTGTGTGTGTTGCCTGTTGGTGTATGCTCATGTGTAAGGGAGATGCATGGCATATAAAACCATGTGCAGATCTGGCTGAGGCCACCCACTCTGAAACTGTGGACTGGGCCGTTCCCAGGACTCCGACTCAGCAGGCCAAACCTATCCCGGCCAATTTGGACAGCTCCATCCTGACCCTGGGAACATGCTGTACCTGCACTAATGAACACTCCAGTGTTTTCTCAAGCTGTTTTCATAAGGATTTATAAAACTTCATCAAACAGCTACTTGAAATGCTAAGTTGAGAAAAATCACGTTGGCACCATGTTTGTTTTCAGCGCCACTGTCTGGTATTCAGACATTTTTTTGTCCTGGAGCTGCACCACAGTCACTCCACTGAGCTCTGTCTGGGTTGCTGTTCATAATCACACAACACATTTCCATATAACTGCATTTAGAATAGTATAATCTAAGCCCTATGTGAGCAATAATCGAGACCCTGAGTAGCACATAAAAAGCAAGAGAACATTGGACTGATGGATATACAATACACGACAAACTTTTTTCCATTAGCCAATATTTTGGGAACACTGAGCCTTCTTCAGAAAAGTGATTTTAAAAGTATTTATGCCATGATATGAATAGCTTCCAGTGCAATTTAATAAACTTATATGGAACGGGATGATCAAAAAGTTCAGAGACTGCGAATAGAGTGTGGCACAGTAATGTGCACGGAGCAAGCGGAAGCTATAACCCTCATGAGTAAGTATTCCAAGTTGTTTGATACGTGTTTTTGCGAGCAGGGGTACGTGCATGTTTGGGGTTTCACCATGGACCTGCAACGTGAGCAGCGGGCGCACATCAAAGTTTGTGTCAAATGTTTGGGCAACAGAAATAAATCACTGTGAGCCAGATCTAATGAGTTGGTGGTGGGGAGCTGCAATTGTCTTGTTGTGGGAGAGAAACTCACCTCTTCAGTGTGCTGAGAGCGGGAGTGTTGTCATGTTGGTGAACCCAAGTGCCATAGCACCACAGCTATGGTGGTTTGCACCAAATGTTTTCCTTCAGACGTCTCAGAACAACACAGCAGAACTCTGTGTTGACAGTCTGACCCTTGGGGACAGATTCATGGTGCACATCCCTGCTAATCTCAAAGAAAACCCACCCACTAATTTTCTATTGCTACCCCCCTGCTCCATGCACATTACTGTGCTGTGCTCTATTCCTGCCAGCAGGAGATAATTTTTGATTGCCCCTATGCAATTTTCAAAATGTAGATACTTAATCCAAATAAATTATGATAAAATATAACAAGCATTTTCATAGCTTTGCAGTAAATAAGTTGGAGACATTCAGTTTGGGAATGCCATAAAGATATCTAATACCAATCCCCCTCTCAAAATCTTAACAAACAATTGAAAATCCCTGAAAAAGTATGAATGAATTTGATGCATTTCATTTGTCATTTATTTCTAATAGATTTGTGAAAGATGTTAATCTAGGGTTTTTCAACATAGAGACAGAGTCTTTTCAGCAAGTCACAGCAAGAATCATTGGTATCAAATTTTTCACTCATCACTCCTCTTGGTATCCCAAAATTGGATGACTTCCATCTGATGATACCTCACATGTCTTTGATGTAAATCTTGTTACAACAATTTAGTAACACCCTGTCCTTAAAGAGTCTATATAGTCTTGACAGAAGTGGTTTCATTAATCCAAGTACATTTGAAAAGAAATAAACTGCAGCCGACCAACAGTCTTTCAGTTCATCATCATTTTGAAGACTTTAATGCTTAATTATCAGATTTTGCTTTTTTCCCCATGAGTACCTGCCACTTGATGGTGGTCATCTGTACTTATTAGTGTTTATTCTGTTTGTTGGTTTTGTCATAATCAGACTATAAATGCTTCTTGTTCTCAGATATAAAAACTGAAATCCTAATCTTAAAGAGACATCCACATTATTATGCCTTATATATATCTATATATATATATATATATATATATATATATAGCCCTTATTGTTGTTAACAGTTTTCTGCATGAAGCCTCGGTGCTGGGTTGACCCACTTCCTTCTGAATCACTGCAGACATTAGTGTTTCATCAGGGTCAACTACTTCCAACCTGTGTAATTTGTAAACGTGTGTGTGTGTGTGCCTAATTCGCACTAGGTGACCACTCTTATACTTCTAAACATGCATTTCCCAGGAAGTCTCTATCTGCCCCATCAGCTCTGCAACAAAGAGGCCTGTCAGTCGTTCACACCAAAGTCCTGCCTTGAGCTCGGAGCACTGTTGTATCTCACCACCCCGACCTGGTCCAGCCCATCGCTTGTGACCTCCCCTCCCCTTAGGTGACATTTGAACCATGCAGAGCAGTGACCCACCTGAGTGTTGCCTCTGGCTATAGGTAAATGACCACCTCAATGCTGACAGGGGAAGACCTCACTCAGGTCATATCAGATTTGCAATAACCCATGACAAAGAAAAGGATGTAAAATTGTACAAAAAAGTTAAAAACAAAAAGACAAATTGCGAGAAGATGCAGGGTTAAGGCAAGGGTTTCTGGGAATCAGTGTTGTCTCTGTCGCTGTCTCCTCTTCTCTTTCTTCCCTTCTCCCCTCCTCATCACAGCGCGGACCACCAAAGCGCCTTTTATCTTTGGGAAAGGCGTCTGACTTTGATAAGTTCATTCATGAATCGAGCGAGGCTCCATTAGTGCGGGAGTTAGAGATGGATGAAAGATGGCTGCACAGGGGAAGAAGGTGGGAGGGCAAACACGGCTGAAAACACAGGACTTGGCAGGATGTTACTTTCCCTGAGCTGTTTTGTCAACAGGTGAAGATGTAATTGCACACTTGACTAGTGCTGTTCTTGTTGAAGTCTTCCCCAGCCACTGTGAAGAACAGACATTTAAAGAAAAAAAAGACAAGGAGGTTGTCAAGTCAGCCAATTGTGTGTTGATGGGACAACATTTCCCCCTGTCAGTTTGAATTGTTTATGGTGACATGGTTCATACCAACAATTCCTAAAGTTTGATCACGTATGAAAAGGTGAAGAGAGACTGACCCCCATTCTCTTAAGCTGCAGAGTGATTAAAAATTAGTAAAATGCACTGAAAAAGAAAAAAAGAAGAAGAAAACACAATCACAAGGTTTTAAATGAAGCAGATTTATCTCCCTCCTGTCTTATTGGACTTTTTTACTCAAATATTTAAAGAGGAACACTCTCAAACACGTTGTCTGTTCTTTGTTACAGGATCAGTCAGCTGTGTTGTGTCTTAATTTTTGCATGCAGTTCAAAGATATAGCACCTCTATCATACAGTACAAAAAATTATATCAAATCAAAAATGTTGTTCAACATTGTTGATTATGAGTGAACTTTGAGCACAGGTGTCCAATGATTGTTTGAAGGTGATGCTTTTTCACTATCGACATGAATTCATGTTTTCATTTAAATGTAAAAAAAATAATTTTCAAATGTTCCTATCATTGACCAATGAAGCATTAACAGGTATAATGAAGTAGTAACTGCTACTCACTGTATTGCAGGAACGATCATGAGGTTGATAAACATGTCATTTTTACTTACATCTTAGAGGTGGGTGGTGAATGTCTTAATGGAGTTTTTCTTTTGGCTACTGTGTGCACAGACATGAAACAGCCTTCAGTGTAAGCAGCTGGATCCCTGAACCTTTGGCCTAAATCAGCCTACAAGAGGAATAGAGTATAAATTATTGTCTGATGTAAAGTGCTGTACAAAGAAAAATAGCCGTAATAAATCCAAATTATACCGCACTGATAAAATGGCAACAGATGTTTGAAGGTAAAGAGGTGAATCGGAGATGAAGGAATTATGGTGAAAATAAAAAGGAGTCGTTTTGGGAGGAAGATGTGATCAGGAGCCAAATGCATGTCAAAGATGGCAGTGATCAGTGGATGAGGAACACTAAATGATAGAGAAATGAAGAATATAAAGAGGACTGTAATCATCAACTGATAAATTGTCAGTGTTGTACATATCTGTCAACCTTAAAACAGAATGGGAGTTTCTGTTTTATCACGTTTTGCCTCATTTAGCTGCCTGAGTGTTAGGCACTAAATATACATGGTTAGGGTCAGATCATGGATGGGTTAAAATAAGTAATTTTACTTAAGTAACATGGCGTATGATCAATCCATCCATTTTGTTTCTGCTTATTCAGGGTCAGGTTGCGGTGCCAACAGGTGGAGCAAGTTTGCCCAGACTTCCTTATTCCCGGCAACATTTCTGAGGTCATCCAAGGTTTTCCCGGACCAGATGACATATATAATCCCTCCAGTTCTGGGTCCTCCCCGGGGTCTCCTCCCAGTTGGGCATGCCCAGAAAACCTCCCACTGACGAATGTTACCTAAGTTAATTACTTTGCGTTATGTATGTTACACAGACTACTAGTTACACGGATTCTAACTATAGACTGTGTATAAAGGTGGACGTAGCTTCCGGCTCTGAAAAATGAGGCCAATGCGGAAGTGCCTTAAATTGCAATACCACCAAGTGCCGCCAGAGGTTGGCTCCAAAAAGCGCCAGTTTCCATTGACTGAAATTTTTGTATGTCACATGACAACTTTCTTTTAAACTGGTTATACATGCATGTACTTTTCAAGGCGATGCAAAATGTGACACTGACAAGATATCCTTTAGTGGACTGACAGGTGTATTACATACTTTGGCGTGATACCTGGCTGAACTTAGGATAAACTTATACATTCACCCAACACATGTGCTTCTTTTCAGACTGGTCTGGATTGTGCAAATCACCCGGCCCCTGCAGTTAGACACTTCGGTGTTCATGACAAACGTAACACCAGCCACCCTCCAGCTCGCAGCAGCAATAAAATTCCCCGTCTCTGACTATCTTCTTACTGCTTTAACTCCGCACCTGTAAGCCAACCTGCCACCTTCAAGTGCAGAAGAAGAAGAATGAGGAGAGGAGTCTCTAATATGGCTCTGATCCCGGGTTCACATCTGTGCAGGACTTACTGTGCCAGGCACGGTAGCGACTGAATGCATGACAAGTCAAAACCCGGCAACATCATCCTTCATTCACATGGTCGGCTGGAAATCCCAGCAAAGCCCTCCATAAAATGACCTGTCATCTTCACAGAACCCCCCTCCTTGTTCATTTATCTAAGGTGCTTTTGCTCTCATATTTTATTTATTTATGCAACATGTGTTTCTGGTTTGCGCACAACTTTTCAACAAAAAATGTGAATGTGGTTTCTTGTGTTTTTCATTCACCTGATACTGAATGAAAGAAAAACTTAAAGCAGCACTATTTTAAGAAAGTTTACTACAAGGGTTTATAAACAAGGGTTTATAAAGTCTACATAATGGATTCATTAACACGACTTACACATTAACCTTTGGAGAGTTGAGAGGTTCTCAATAATCCTTTTGGCTGGTGTACCACATGTCCTGTACATTAGTACTATGATGGTCACTAAAACTGATTCAAATTCCTGTCCAGCTAAAATTACTTAGAATAAATGATTCTGTCTTTTACAATGAAGATGTTTTTTCATCAAGGACCCTTTGTAGTGTTTGACTGACTGATCATTAAATTGAGTCAGATTTTGATGCTGGCTGCAGTTCAGTGAATCCTTCATGCAGGGCTCAGGCTACATGACATTGACACGAAACTTGATCATTTTACCTCAAATTGTCTGTCAGTTGATGACAACTAATGTCTCATCTCCACCACTTCTGATGTCCTGACAAAAATAGAGTAGACTTGAAAACTCAAACTTTTGCCATGGTGCAACCCACAGACAGGTCTACAGTACTTCTTTCTTCTTCTTTTAGGGTTTTGTGAACACAGAATGGCTCCTTGGATGGATTTTTTGTTGTTGTTTAGATTTAGTTTGTTCTTGTTTGCACCTCTTTCCCAGTGAAATCATGCACATTGTGAAAGATGGCAAGGATTGGTCATTAACCAACCCCATGCGTCTCGGCCAAATCCATACATCCCATTATTTATTCCGGCTTTCTAATATCGTGAAGGAACCAGGCAAAGTTTTATTTATTTCATAGACCTTTTATAATGGTACCAATTAGGTTGTTTCTGAGATCCAATGTTTTATTTGATTATTCATTTCATGTTTTACTTTTTTTTATGTTATCTGTCGTGGGATATCTTAAATTCATCAATATTGCAGCCTATTTTTTACCAGGCCACTATAGAACAAGATATTTTTAATCTCAGTGAGGTTTTCCTTATTTAATATAAAATAGGTTAAATAAATATACACTCGAAATGCACTCCGAAATGAGAAAACAGACATAAACAGTGCACACAGGTGTTGTCTATGAGCACTGTCTCTGAGCGCAGTTAAGAGAACCATGTTCCATTCATAGACAATATAGTAATCAGCATAGACTCTGGGTCTGAAAAGTGTATCCAATGTTGAAGTGCCATAAAGTGTAACACCACTGAGGGCCACCAGAGTCTGGCTCATAAAAAAACAGTCTTGCTTCAATAGAATTCCATTAAAAAAGCATTCACTTCTCCCAAACAATAATTGGTCAGCAAATTTCTCTCACAAGTCTTTATGGTGTCATTTGCTTAATTTAAGCTATCTGATCAGTGTTCTGGTGGTCCTTATGAAAATAAGTCCATCATTAATTAGATATTAGGCCACAAAGAGAGGTATATTTGGGGGCTAGCCTGATTTGATTGACATGTCTTGGGTGCAGTCAGATTGCCAGTAAAGGTGAGCATGCAGAGTGTCCTCAGGTTCTCAGTCAGATCAAAAATCAGATCCACCCCTCATCCAAATATGGTCACTTCAGGCACCAAAAAAAACAAAATGGCAACAGCCGTAACCAGTGGGTGATGTCGTGGTCAACTGTCACTTGGTTCCTGCCTTTAGGGTGGCAAAAAATGACATGCAACATTTAGTCTCCAACACAAAGTCATGCAACAGTAAATGAGAATTATTTATAGATTGATTGTTAATCAGCTGTCCGGTGTAATAAGAACATGGCACAGAGCAAGGATTACTTGCAATCAATGTAAGCTATATTTACAATTTAAAGTGGTACGAAACTTTTTATATTCTTGTGTTTTAGCAGATGCATTCTCTCTATCACTGTCCTCATTGTCCCTTTCTCCTCCATCTCTCTCTCTTTCTACCCTGCAGGCATGAACACACTTTATGACTGTTCCTCAGAAGTCTCCCGGCCTTAATCCTCGCCGAGCTTAGGAGACAGAGAGACACTTTGCTCTTCGCTTCCCTGCTGTTTGATCCCACATATTGTGCTCTTCTGGTCAGCAGGGAAGAAAAAGGGCAGGGCCGGGTGAGAGAGCAAGGTGGAGGAACGAAATGGATGCAGGGCAGAGTGGACAAAGAACAAAGTAGAGGAGAAAGAAAGCGCACCACGGGTTTGCCAATATGAACACAAGACATAAATTCACCGTTGCCAAGATGGATATATTTTTGTTTTGAAGTCAGGGATGATTCGCCTCAATCCCTGGATTGAAGTTTTGATGCTGTTATTATGTATCGTGTTGAGAGAAGGATAAAGAATAGAAGGAGGGAGGGTGGAGGGAGGTTTGATATGAATTCCTGTTGGGGAGGACAGCTATATCAAAGCCAGTGGGAAAATATGATTTGTGATGAAATCTGCAAAATATTCCTAAGAATGATATCTCTGCAAGACAGAGGTAGCACTTTGATCTCAGTAAGGAGTGGCTGACAAGATGTTCACAAGATGTTACAAATCAAAGAGGAGGAAAAGAGGGAGGCAGAAGGATTTCATATTTCCCTCCAAATGTTTTGGTGTGTTTGTCTGAAGCATGTTCGAAATTCCCTTGAAATTACCTCATCATGCCGGGAGGGAAATGTGAACGGACAGCGAAATGATGAAAACCATGCATGAAAAGCAAATTTTGTGCAGCGTTGTTCAGGGTTGTGTCTGATTGGTGATGTTTCTATTTCTTTGTCCGGGAAAGACAATACCATACCCCCTCAAATGAGAGCAACTTGAAGGAATCCTGATCCCTGTGGAAGGCAAGCTGGCACCTGACGGCTGGACAAAGCCGAGGTCAGGAGGTTGTGAGTCAAAGGTCAGCAGCAGAGGCCTGATGTAGAAGCAGAAAAGAGGCTGGTGAATCACCTCAGATCATTTTGTCTCCTTCTTATTAACTGTCTAGCTCCTTGGGTGGCAGGAGAGCATCTGTTTCTTTGTTTTTTGGGTAAAGTTGTGACCGATTGATGCAGCGACGTGTTGCTTCAGAGAAGTCAGTTGCATATTTCCTTTCTTTGCCAGTACTTTTTGTTCTGTGCCGGTTAAATTTTTCCTGATTAAGCTACATTTTGTTAAAGAACATCAAGTTCCCTTTTCAACGCTGGCGTTCACTGCCATTGCAGAACCCGTCCTTATGCTGCTATAAACATGCACACATCTGCTGTCAATCCAGTGAGCTTTCTGAAGATCAAACTTACTATCACCAATATGTCAGAGGGCTGTATCACGTTGTGATGGTGGACAGCAACATTGTTGGTGAACACAAATGTTCCAAACACATGTAGAGATGGAAAGCAACATGTGATTATACTCGTGTTGGATAGGCCTTCTGCGCGCCACATTCAGAGAGCTGAAAAGGGAGGTTTATGGGTAATAAAGAGGGAAGTCATTGTGGTCTTCGATGGGTCACCGCGTGGCTTCCTCTCTGTTGTCAGACCCTCTTTATGCAGACTTGAATGAAGCCCATTTCATGGCTTCAGTCATGTGATGGTCATTTATTTTGTTTATGTTGGTTGCATGTCTTCCAAAGTCAACAAGACACAAGTGTCTGTAGTTCCAGGACATGCTGCTCTTCCTCGTGGTGCATTAAGCAGTTCTTTATTGTGGTGAAGTACGGATACGTTTCTCATGTTGTTGTCTCGGTTTCCTTTGAAGAAGAGATTCTTGATCTATTTAACCAGGTTAAATAAAGAACAAAAATGATTAACTTGCCTGTTAGCTTTGTGGCAAATCATCAAGCTGTCAGACTACTAAATGGCTTGGAGCGCCATTCACCGAAGTATGTGCCTGTTTTCTTTATGATCATTCAATAATAAAACCAGATTTACAATCAGCCCAGTGGCCCCGTCTACCCCGGCCTCTACGTCCACCTCTTTATGTGACCATGTCTTCCTCTCTCAGCCTATTGATGTCTTTCTTCTGTCACTGCTGACAGGAGTTTTAGTCTCTACTCAGGGAGCTCCATAACTCAAGTGAGCTCAATTCAGTAGAGAAAAAAGAGCTTTTATCAGAGGGCTTTGCAATATTGACACTTGAACACAAGACTGAGAACGCAATAAAAACTCTAAATGTTGATGTAATTACAGAATGACTGATAAATTGTGATGGAAAAAAATTGGTTCTCCAATATTTGTGTACCTTACATGTTGTGCCAATTTTGCACTCCCCTCCTTCATTGTAGAAATGAAGGAAATGTGATACCAAGCGAATGTAAAACTGCATGTCACCAAATTGCTAAAAAGCCAACTTTAGCCACTTACAGTGCAATGTGAGTTACGATAAAAAGCTTCACCGCTTTTTCCTTCAAGAGCAACAGTTAAGGTTTCTTCGGTGCAACTTGAGCACACCAATATCTTTTTTAACTTCCATTTTTTAAACTTCCTGTCAACTTTGCATCTCACCATAATTGCCAAGATTATCATCTCTTGAGCCTCACTGACCTCATTCCCGCATGCAAACTCTAGCTAATCCTTCTGTTACGGCAGCAAATGGATTTCATGAGTCCAGTTCTCTCTTTAATGAAAGGAGACTCCCACCTTTGCCTTAATTTGGGAGAATACAGTCAACAATTTAATTGTTCGTAGAGTTATTTTGGGGAGAACATGAACATGTGCAGCTAATTGCATGGCAATTCAACCAATATCTGGGGTATTTTACCAAAAACTACAAAGACAAAAAGTCAGGCAGTCTTTAAAATCTTTAAATCTATGCTTATTATGAATTTGGTGCCAGCAACACATTTAAAAAAAGTTGGTATAGGGGCATGTTTACCACTTTGTTTCATCGCCTCTTGTTTTAACAACACTCTGTAAACATTTGGGGACTGAGTAGTTTTGAAAGTGAAATGTTGTCTCACTGTTTTCTCAATTTCCCTCAATTCCATTAGCATTAAATAATCATGAAGAAGAGTCAGTAGGAAATACAGAAAATTTAACCTTTTTAATGTTGCACTTTCAAATCAAAATGGTGGGAAATGTTTAATTCCCATAGGTAGTCAGTTCTCTATGTAAATGTTTCAGGGACCTAAATATTATCTTTCATGCAGATGCTCAGGCTCTCCTCTGGTATCACAACGGCTCTTAATGGCTTTGTGGTAAATGAGAACACAAGCACAGAGGGATTAAAGGGAGAGAACATGCTAGACTGACATAAAAATAACTATGATAGAGGGACTTTGCTTACAGCTACATGTGACATCAGGCTTTTAATCTCTACACATAGCAGAACTCCTGCAAAATAGGTTACAGGAGAGTCTCTGGATGACTTGTTGGGTCTGAAGATATTTAATGTGACTTAATGTTGTGTAATAGTAATGTGTGGCATGGGTTTGACAGAGGGATAGTGGGCACACACACTCACGCACACCTTTATCCTTTAACAATCCAACCCCCCACCTCCAGTGAGTCCATTAGAAAGCGTTTAATCTGTCCCAAGATCATTCCACGCTCTCTGTTTTTATTTTCCTGCCCAGCCACACTGCTGCTTCCCTCTTTGTGTCGCTCAGAGGCAGCAGTAGGCCTTCAGCTCGGCCCGACCAAAGACAATGGCGGAGCTGCAGGGGATGGAGACGGCGATGAGGGAGACACGAAGGGGGTTTAGTTTGTTGAGTGATTTGGAGTGGTTGACAGCAGGACAGCTTTTTTGTTGTGTTTGTGTGTGTGAAAGAGGCTTATGTCTGTAAAAAAAAAAAAAAAAAAACGCTGTGTTGAAGTCAAACAGTGAATAGCAGAGCAGGAGGTGTGTGGTTAAGAGGTGAATTGGGTGTTTAAGGGAATCTCTGATAGTGATCAAACAGCTGTTTTTCCCGAGGCCGCAGTGTGACGGAGACCTGCAGCAGCCAGTGTCTGCTTCACGCTTAATGTGAGAACAAACCCAAGGTCAGAATCATTTCATTTCAGATTAAGAAAGTGAATGTTTTAGTTTTAGTGTGTCTTTTTCTTGAAAATACCTTCTCACGCTGATGCTTGTTCTTCAGTAGTAATCTGTGTTCTTCTATTCAACCTGAAAAATGAAAACAATTTAACAAAACAATGTAAACATGCAAGCACGGTCATGGTTTCCAGGCCCCTTTGCTTTTCCGAAATTAACAAGTACAGAAAACATCAGCATTTTAACTGATCAGAAGCCACAGGCCTGATTAGAGGAGCTGACACTAGAAAATATTAGTACAAATACTTCTCTGTTGGGGTTGTAAGGATTCGGCCATGTTTGAGAGGTGGACTCTGTTAGACAACTTGAAATTTGAAAAAAACATTTTATGCTAACAAATTGTAACAGCCTTGGTGACATGTTAGTGTTAACTCTTCAAAATGTCATAGTGTTTATTCTTGTTGTCATCTCTGTACCTATGACAGTGAGCAGTGTGGGACAGCCCGTCTGTGATTGGCCAGGAGCCAAGGGGGGATATGTTCTTCTTTTCCTCACTTGTTGTTAGAGTTAGTTCAAGTGTGTACCGAGCGATAGATGCTGTGCAGAGAGATATCTGTAAGAATTAGCCGTTGTGTTGGCGTCGGCTACGGCCCACAGTAGCTTGTGTATTGTTCAGAATAAAGTTGCAGCAAACCGGGCACCATCTGGCAGCTTTGTGAAGTAGAGACGCTACAGTATTTAAGAGCAAAATCAGACCCAAAACTACTGGATTCATGTGGTTTCCATCTTTTATTTTTTGGACTGCAGGCTACTGCTCCGTCCTGTCTGTCTGACTTTTTCTTATTGTTTACTGTCACCTGCATCTCTAATCATATTCATTGCCACAAAAAATGTTACCGGCTTCTGCCTAAAGTGTTTCTGTTTTTTAAAAACATTTTGACATAAGGAAAGGTGCAATCTGGTTACCCAACAGAGCAGATAATAATCAAAAAGTTAAAAGTTTGATAAGAGACTGAAAACTTTTAACTGTTCAAGATTAGTTCCACAATCGTTAAACTTCATTTTCTTATGTAACATATTTTTGGGATGATAAAGTAGCTGCACTGCAGTGACTGTATTTAAATGTATTTGTTGCTTGGGAACTTTTGTTAACTTCTAATGTAAACTGAGAGCCTCGGTCTGTAGAGCCTGACCACTTTTACCCACCCTGTCTGCTGCTACAAACCTTCTGGCTACATATTATTGCATCACATATGAGCATGAAGTTGCTTCAAATACAGTTAATTTACCTTCAGAGTAAAAATTGCTGTATATCTTATCTTGAAAATAGTTTTGTATTTTAACCTAGGGCTTAATGATGACTGTTAAAACACAAAGTTGCAGCAATGACATTAGACAGTGCTTTAAATATGGATGTTGCTGCAAAGAAGTTACAAACTCGAAGATGTGGATGCCTCACACACATCTTCAACCAAACAGCAAAGAGGTACAATCACCACAATTTCAAGGTGGACACCCAAGATCAGTGTCACCAAGTCAGTACGTGACCAAATTTGAAATATGGTTACAATCTCCCCTCAAATGTTTTATCAGTTGATCCTTAAATCCAAGCGAAAGTTTGTGCCATAACTTAAGCAATTCCCCTCAAGGCGTTCTTGAGATATTGCGTTTACAATTAAAGGACATAATGTGAGGTCACAGTAAATAGTCCATCCTTGGGACCAAGTGAATAATTGTGTTAAATTCAAAGAAATTAGCTGAAAGTGTTTTTGAGATATCATGTACACTAGGCTGGGACAGCGAGCCGGCCGGTTGGATGGATAACCTGTTAACAAAATGCCTCCTGCCGTGACTATTACTGGTGTGGAGTCATAAAAACACATAAAAATAAGTGATTTGAACTTGAACATCACTTAAAATCAACATGATAAGTAACTGTCTATTTACCTCTAACTGCTGTGTCTGAATTATCGTTCAGCTCCAAGCTTTTAAAACCCATCAAATATGATTTTCCTCAAAAGTGCAGTATGTGGGTCTTTGTGTACGTGTGTCTGCCGTAGGTTTGTGTGTCTGTATCGTAAGAGCCTGGCACTGATGACAGTTGGTTTACCTGAAGGCCCTAAAGGAGGAAAACAGGAAAGAGGCAATACACAAACAGAGCAAATGGGCTTGAGCAACATGTAGAAATGGATTTGTTACGCTCTATCAAAACAAGAAAACAAGGACGGAACAGTCAAACCCTGCTGCATATAGGACAGCTCAGACCTGAAGGGTGAAAATAACACTGTTTACTGAAGTGACTCTGGGAAAACTGGTTCTCATTAAAAACATGTGTGACACATGTGGGATATTAAAATGTACATAATCGGGTTGCAAGTATTTGCAAACCAAGAATTTAAGAATTGCTTTTTCTGCCTGTTAACTCCTTTTTTCTCGCTCCCTCTTTCTGAATCTCAAGTTTTTAATTTTGGACAGGGATCCGTCACCATTCATTGGAAATAAAACTTCTACACAGGATCCAGCACCAAAACATCAGCTTTGACCACACAGCAGTAAATCTTAATCCTACTGTATGATGCCAAACCTCAGCTCCAGTTCTCCATCCCCGCTGTATCCAGTGGTGGGAACAATTCGGATGGAGGGAGGTGGACATGTTTATCTGGTAAAGCAGCTCTGTGTGACACGCGGAAAAGGAACAGAGGAGATACAGGAGGAGAAGATATCATAAAAAGACTGCTTATTTTTAATTAAGACTTAGTTTGACATCACCAAGACAGCAGGAGGACACTGATGTGATAATAATGTTACACAGGGTCAAAAATAATGTCCTCCCTGAATACACTTACAGTAATACTCTACCATATCCCTGTTGGGGTTATCCTCTGTTTGGAGTGGCCTTCCAAAAGGAGTACAAGGGGTCATGGTAAAATAACTCTGATTCAGTCGACACATACTGAACCCGACATACATAATACTAACTGTGTGCTAGCTGCTCTGTGAGGCCCATCGACTATATCGACATCGTCTCAGAGTCTGAAAAATGAAATATGGAAGTGCCATAAAGTGCACCACTGATGGCCACTAGGGACTGGCTCAAAAAAACTCTGGCTCCAACAGACTCCCATTTAAACAGCATCAACTTCTCTCGTGAAATTCAAAGTTAATGATTTTTTTTTCCCACAAGTCATTCAGGTGTCAATCACTAAATTCAAGAGGTAGTGGAATTTCTGGCTCATGTTTATATATGGTTTCTTCTTTGCATGATAGAGTTTCAACCAGCATTTGTATTCACAGACAATGGATTTCAGAAGTGTTTCTGAGCCCATGCAGTGATTTCCACTACAGAATTGTATCTGTTTTTAATGCAGTGTCACCTGAGGGCCAGAAGATCACGCTCATACAGTATTGGTTTTCAGCCTTGTTGGATTCTCTTTGTGAAATTATGTATGGCAGATGATGATAAATCCCTAAATAATTAAAATTTTTGCTGAGGAACATTATTCTTAAATATTGCACTATTTGCCCACATAGACTTTCACAGAGTGGTAAATTCTCTCCCTCTTTTTATACCCAATCATGTTCCTGACTTGTTGCCAATTAACCAAATTAGTTGTGAGATGTTAAACAAGGTGTTTATTTTGCATTACACAACTTTTCCAGTCTCTTGTTGACCCCATCCCAACGTTTCTGAAACATGTTGCTGACATCAAATTCAAAATATTTTTCATGGAACAATAAGATTTCTCAGTTTCAACATGTGATATGTTGTCTTTGGTCTATTTTTGGTGATTTGCAAATCATCATGTGTTAAACAGCGTCCTAACTTTTTGGGAAACGGGATTGTAAATATTGGTAAGAAAACTCGTGTGTAACTCAAAATGTCAAACTATTTCTTGAAACAGAGTTTTACTAAAACCTGAGGAGAGCAGTAACAGGACCCAGAGGTGTAAATCCAGAAAAACCTGCTGACCTCAAATTAGACATAATTTCAGCTTCTTAATGGCCGAGTGTAGGAATACGGAGGTTTGGTAATCTGATCTGAGATCTGTAGCTGAAGGGGGCGAGTTGGACTTCCATGAGCTTATATCAGTTTGTACTTGACCTGTAGAGCGTTCAGCATTTTAGCTGGCCTGTTATTAATCTGCTTAACCAAGCTTTATAGAGATGGAGTTTCTCTCTCTGTTTCACACACACAAACCCACTTTTATCCATTCTCACACAAAGAGACACTTACTCTGTTTTACCCCCCTCTCTCTCTCACACACACACACACACACACACACACACACACACACACACACACACACACACACACACACACACACACACACACACACACACACACACACACACACACACACACACACACACACACACACACACACACACACATTGTATTCCATCCTGTCTGTTTTCATTTCCTCCCTCTCACCTTTCAGACCTTGTTACACAGTCTTATCCCCATCTGTCTCCTCTCTTCTTGTTCCCTCTCTGACAAACGACAGGTTTTATTGCTTCATATCCCCATGATACTTTCAGTTTTATGCATCTACATGTTGGATATTTAGCTGCAGTCTGAGAACAGAACAGAATGAAACTGCTGCATGGGATTCTGCTGCTGCAGATTTGACATACGCATTTTTTTTTTTTTTTTTTTAGTTTTCAAACAGTGCCGTCTTTGTGCAGCTCACATTGAAACACTCAATTATGAAATTCATGTATTTACACCAAGTGCCCACTCTGGTTACGCTGCTGGCCAATGTCTACACGGCTTACACACCAGCTCCTCCAAAACCAATATGCCAGCAAAGTGAGTTACGCAAAGTGACCTCAAGCTCGCATGAAGTCACCTGACTGTGTGCCTTGTAATTTTTTTCACCACCACAACTAACAAACATTTGTTTTGTCTTACGCTTGTCGTCAGCTGTTGAAGCATGTCATAATAAGTGGCTAATGTCTGAAACATAAAGAGCTGTTTGAGGTGGCTGCAAGCTGTGTGGAACCATAGTGCAATAGTCAAAACAGCAGGTTTGCGGGATCACGTCATCATCGCCGACGTAACACACTGTACAGCCTTCTCTCTATTTTGTTGTTTGCTAATCAGGTGCTTTTCCCAAACCAGTTTAGTTGTGACTAAACAACTATTTTACCATAACAGATTGACACAAAGCATTTAGGATGTAAAAATGTTACAGCTGTAGCCAAAGTTTATGATGAATTTACATCCGAGTATTGATGACGCCTGTGCAGGACAAGTTTTGTTTTCTGAAGGTCTGTAGGATGACGTCAAGAACACCAGAAAAACACCAAAGTGAGCCTTGAATGTAGAAAATATAACATATGTCCATAGTACAGTATCATGCAGCAGATAGCACATGTACCAAGAATAGGAAGTTATGTTTAAGGCACAGACATGTTTCAAAGCACACCCACAGTCACTGCTAATCACCCACTGCATAAGATGAAGGACATAACATCATATAACCAGGTAGCAAAACAATCTACAATTATGAGAATTCAAAACCATAATTAACATTACTGATGTCCTGATAGCAGATTTTTTTTTTAATCAGAATCAATACCACTAAAATTCCACCATCCATCAATCACATTAATGTACTTTAACCTGTTTTATTTTGAGTCATCTCCAGTACCTGCTGCTTCTATTGTACCGTCACTACTAACAGTACAATAAAAAAAAAAAAAAATAATGTTTTATGAATCATGGCACAGACTTGGTGAAAGTATTGCTTGTTGGGACTTCCCTAATTGATTTACAAACATATTAAACATAATTTCTGCTATACACAATCAATTCAGCCTCAAAGGCTTAAAAACAGCAAAGACATACTAGAAAGTTCTTGATCCCACTGCCATCTTATTTGGCTCGTTCTGTCTATTTTCTCTTCTTTTCTTCAAATAGATTTTATAATTTAGGACTCAATATAATTGTTCATTGTACAACATTTTGTGATAAGGATACAGTAGATGGCAATAAATGTGAGCAGTAAGATGCTTTGAGTGAAGTTTTTGGCTGAAACTTGACCTAAATTCTGTTAAGATTATACACGATGAAATTAGGCGTATCATTTCTTATTTGCAACATTTTTGAATTACGATAAAATTAAAAAGTTTAATGTTATCTTTTCTTTATTACTTATTTATGCGATTAATTAATTAATTTAGACAGTTTATCTGGAGTGGCACGTTCATTTGATTCGAGGTCATTCTGGTGAGACAAATATTGAGTATAATCACAGAGCAACCTAAAAGTGGGTAGTTTTATTAACAAAGTCAAAAACCTCTAAACCGTCTTTGAATATGAAATAAAATACTTCTATATGAATAACCTTGTCGGTTGTGCATGACTACATCAGATTTTATCCACCATGAAGAGAGAACCTACAGTGAAAAAGACAGAGCTCCTCTTCAGACCAACACTAATGAGAATGAACAATGAGTCAGCAGCTGATGGATGTGTCGTGTTTTGATATGAAGTCACCTTCTCCACATCCTCGTCCAGCGTCCTTAAGTCAAGTGATGAGGTCACCTCTGAAAACATTTATCTTCCTCTTTATCAAAACAATTGTCATTTCCTGGACCTGAGTTTGAAATAACAGCAGAAAGTATTTAACAGCACAGAAAAACTGTGTGAAATACTGTTCTCATGTCTATTCTCTACCTCAGCAAGGTTTAATGTGTGTGTGTGTGTGTGTGTGTGTGTGTGTGTGTGTGTGTGTGTGTGTGTGTGTGTGTGTGTGTGTGTGTGTGTGTGTGTGTGTGTGTGTGTGTGTGTGTGTGTGTGTGTTACATTTCAGTTACAAACTCACATGGGTTTTAGCTTCAGTATTATGATCCTCCAGATAATCTCTCTCTCACACACAGCATCCAAATTGAATTCTTAAACCCTTCAGTCACTCTGCAGGCATTTTGTGACAAAGCTGTTTGTTAAAAGCTGTTTTCTGATCACCACACCCACTTTTGTTTTCATATAAATATTTTTATTAGTATCGGTAACATGTCAGGGGGATCTGTTCCCCCCATTCTTTATGCGGATAACATACCAGAAATAGAAACAGACAGCGATAGAAAATGAGAGGTTATAAAAATAAGAGGATATACACGCGTGAGTGTGCTGAGGAAGAGTAAATCATGGAGTAAAAAAAACTAATCCCAGTCACTGTTTCTAGAAAGGATTGAACTCAGTTTATAATCCGAGTCGCTGAGCGGTTTATACTCCGGAGAAGGAGCAGAGCACAGACAATAAGTCCTTCGAAATCCCAGAACTCACCTCAGTTCTGCCAGTGTTCGGAATTATTCATCTTCTAATCACCTTTTTTCTCCATCGAGGAAAAGGTCAACTGGTTTGGGATTCATGTCCGTGTCTGGAAGTTTGATACTTTGCTTTTTAGCAAACGTCTCAGTACAGTTGAGGTCCACGTGAGTCAGTTATCCTCCAAACCAAGACCTCGTGGCAAAGTAGGCTCCAACCAACCTTTCAGCGTCACTGGATAGCAGGTGGTGAAGAAGTGACAGGCAGAAGGTGCTCGCAGGCTGTCGTCGTCTTTTCCTCCTCCAGTCCTTCGTCTGCCTGTCCCTCTTCACCTGATGCCTGTTGAAAGAAAGGGAAAGAGAAAATGAGCAACTGTCTTTCCTTTTATACAGAAAACATGTAGACATCCCTGTTGAAACTGCGCTCACTGTATCCTCTTTTCTTTTCTTGGTTAGGAAAATCAGACTGTTTTGTTATGAACAAACAATATCTCAAACATCACAAACAAATTGTTGTAGAAATTTCAGAAATATTTTGCAGTTAAATTCTAAAAGATCCCCTTCAGACATATTTTAAGATGTATAAAAAAAAATATACTGATCTTTAAATAAATATTTGTGTCTCTTTTTTTTTTTTTACTAAAAATCTTTAAAATGATCTTTAAACATGTGCTCTGCACATAAATCATTATGCACAGTGAAGCTCAAACATTCAACTGTAGGAACAAGAAGAAAAAAACATTTTGAGATGAGGGGCACTTTAATTAAAGGTCATAGAAATGTCATCAAGTCCAACCTGGTAAATACCGCTGTCTTGACTTTTATGTAAACTTACTTCAACTCTTATTCAGACACGAGACAAACATCATATTCACGTAATGACTTGCTTGTCTGAAAGGTGCTAAATGTATATTTTTAAATCCAGCTGATGTCAGTGTGACTGGTAGGCCTTCAGCAGGTAGCTGAGTCAGCAGGTAGTCACACAGCTGCAGCAGGGAGTGGCCCAGTGACCTTCTGACTACAGGACGGTTTGACTGCAAGACCTCTGGTGCATTATTATATACTCTGATATTATTCATTGAGGTTTACAGTACGATTTACTGTGAAAACAATTATTATAGTCCATTTAAATTCTACATTTGACTCATTCCCTGTCTCTGTAGGTCAATTGGCTGTAGATCAGGAGGGGGGGTCTTTGAAAAAAGGGTGTGTGTTTGGGGGGAGTGTGTACTTGTGTTTTGTGTGTGTGTGTGTGTGTGTGTGTGTGTGTGTGTGTGTGTGTGTGTGTGTGTGTGTGGGGGGATGGGGGGGAAGGGGGCGTTGACCTGAGGGAGGATTAATTCAGGCTGAGAGGAAAAACACAATAAATACCTCAGATCTCTTATCAGCTATGTGGGTGTCAGTCGACACATTCAGACAGGAGAAGCCGTCACATGTGAAATGAGCCAACACATACTCACACATACTCACACGCTCACACGCACACACACACGCACACGGCAGTATGCTCACCATTGTCTGTGTCTGGGCTGATGTGGCGTTTGTTGGTGCACATACACTCTAAATGATCCTCCAGCCGCACCTGCACCTCCTTCAGCTTGGGCCGCCGCCGCACATACTCCACCTTCGCCACCTGGGGAGAGAGAGAGAGGGACAGAATCAGACATTGAGAGTATTTTCAAAACCAAAAACGCAAGCATCGTTGTGAAAGGTGTGTTTATCCAACCTGTTCTCATTGTGGGGCATCAAACATACACATGTACTCAAAGCTGCTGTCGTCATGGAGATACACGCAAAGTGCCTCCTGTTTGGGCACCAAACTACATGGTTAGATTTAGTAAAATATGATGGTTTAGGTTAAAATCAGTATGTTACTTGCGTAAGTAATGTTATGTACATATGTTACGAAAGTTTGATTACTTCCGTTACTTAAAATGAATCAACGCTTAGTTTTGCCTCCTCTGGGACTCGAACATCTGTCTCCTGGTTTAAAGTCACATGTTTGATGCCTCCAACCTTCCCCATATGCTGACTCTGTTGGTCTTTGTCTGTCACCTGACTTTCTTTTTCAAATTGGTTTCATCACAGCACCGATGCCAAAGGAGACTTTGTGAGTTTCTCTGTGATGCCCGCAGCTTTGACAAATGTCAATTGCTTGAACAAAAAGAAGAAAATGTCAGCATGTCTGGCTAACTGGCTCACAGCCTCCACTAGTGTTAACGTTACCTCATAGGCCGGTTGAAATACAGTATATGTCTCTTTGTCTCAATCAGCAGGTCAGAGAGACACTTGGAAAACTCCAATGAAAATTGACATTTTGACTTTCTTATTTTAAAACTGTAGAACTTTATAACAATGAGTCAGTGGACATTGATGTTTGCTGGTTTGCATTTTGATAACAGAACATCCTGGTCCTGGTGGGAGGAAGGCCGGACTAGAGCTGCAGTAGTTTGAGAGGTTGCAGGTTTATGTGAAAAGAAAAAGCCCTGTACACGACCAGCACATCCACTGTACACAATTGTTCCAAAGTATGGAATCCAGTCCTCTATGCAATATCAGACATTATATCCAGGTCATCAGATCTGCGTTGCTCTTCACAAGATTTGGGAACATTTACACTCCAGCAACACCAACCTGCGATAGTTCAGCTGGGGTGATGTTTGCCAAACACACCAGTTAGTCCTCAGCCTAACAACCTTTCGTAATGTTAAAGGTAGAAACATACACTTTGAAAACAAAAACAGATATTGCGTGTGCTGCTCGAGAACAGAAAGCTCGACAGGTAGGGCTTAGATCAGCTAGGTGTACCTAATAAACCGGCAACTGAGTCTATAGGCGTGTATGTTTTAATGTATTTAATTTGCTAATTTGTTGCATCAACTTTGTGCCTTAGCACCATATCAGTTTGTTCACAACATTAATTTTAATCCCCAGAACTGCAGGAAAATGCTAAAGGAGCCTCTTAATGAACGCAGAGCAACAATTCAGATAGAACAAGACACTAAATAAAGTAAATAATGGAACAAGGCTTTTCTTGAACTTATTCACAAATCACATCTCTTCTGTACCTCTGTAAACATGTGAGTCAGCTCTTGTTTGGATAAACGAGTGAAGCATTAACACCGACGGGAGGTTTGAATTCACTGACAGTAAGTTATGCATATTCTGTTTTGTGTCAACACACGTCACACCTGCTGCCAACGCTGAATGTCTGAGCCTGGCTGCTGAAACAGCAACAGTTTTTACTTGCTCTAAAACCCACAGAGAAAGCCAACATACCGTAAACTCACTAAACCAATGACACCAACACGCAGACGCGGCCATGCTCAATGCTCACATCCCTGACAGGGAGCCAAGAAGGTGGAACGCCAGGCCCGATTGCGCAAGCGTCTCAGCTTCACGTCTGAACAGACTCAGAAGCAGCAGAGCTGAGACTTAAAAAAAATAAATAAACAACCAAGAGGTTCAGCTGAGGTAAAGAAGCTGCTGCTGAAGCACCCGGCAGGCAACGATTTGGGTTTCATGACACAACGCTGAGAGGGTGAGCCCTGACACCCTGCCGTGCTGCCGGACAGCTTCCATTTAAAATCTCAATGTTTTACCTACAGTCACTCTGTGAACGGGTATAAAGACGTCCCTATGGCCGCACAGCAGTGCAGCATTTACGAATCATTCATGGTTTTGCACTCCGCTGTGCACAGAAGTAAACCGAACTTGTGTTCAAATGGAAAAAAAAGAAGAAGAATCAATCAAATGTTTAGTGGAGGTATTAAGCGCAAGGAATTATTTAAATGACCAGGAAACACAAACTCATAAGGTTTTGGTATAGTGTGACACTTGGTTAAGATCAGTAAAGATTAGTAAAGCACTGTGATTGTTGTGATCAAAAATGCTTGATTTTCTCCAACATTTTTATGCAATTTGTGGAGTTTTGTGGAATTTTTTTGCAGTATAATTTCAGGATTTGGCCAAACTTTCAAATCAAGGAATTAAAAAAAAAAAAATGTACTAATGAAAGAGTCATATATAGCTGATAGTATCTGTCGTTTTAATTTTCAGACCTTAAAGGACCTTGGGGCTCAAAGTTACAAAAAACCTCCTGTGTGAATAGAAGTAACGCAGCTTTGCAAAATAGTTTGTAACTGCAATATAGAATATGAAAGATGCATCTTGTGTACAAATACTTAAATGCTTTTTGAATGATATCAGTTCAACACATGTCACCGGACCAAAGTGCAATCTCTTACAAATGTAAGGTATGTACAAAACCCATGTAATTAAACTCATACTGTTTGATTGGACTGATGACGATTGGTAGCCTCATTCTCATCAGACCTCATTTCCCATAAAATCTGTGTCTTCTGACTTTTGCCGTTTTTTTCTTGCTCATTCTCAATCCCAGGTTTTCAAATACTGCGGTTCTGTCAAAACCAATAGGCCCACGGTACCCTTACGTCCGCACCGTGACCACCTGGGTCGAAGAAGGAGGTCCTGTGACAAAGTAGAACGAGAGTCAAGGTTCGTGTAGAGAGGAAGTCAGAGCTGGACACTGGTTGATGTTGAGTTATTTTTTGCTGATACAGCAAATTTGTTTGGGAAGACTTACTTTGCACTGTAAGGTCCTCAGCAGAGATTATATGAAGTACTTGAGAGATTGAATGAATTTTGCAAAATTGTGGAGAATGTAATCACAGGATTGGATTTCCTGGAGGGACTGATCTTTGTTTATAGATTGTCGTGGCAGGTTTGAACCAATTCAATCCCCCAGTATTAACACAGGTGAGGAGCTTTTGAGAGAAGCCATTAACCAAAATATACTCTGTATGAAGGGGATTTTAAGAAGTTTCCTAAAAAAGTCACCACAGGTAGTGGGTTGGGAGTCTAGATATAGATCAATTCATCCATTCAGATCTTTTCCTTCAGACTCAGTTCACTCTTCAACACAACACCTCAAAGACCAAAGCAGCACTAATCCACCTGTCTCCCCCACTCTCCAAAGTAACACTTGAGCATGTGAGGTCTTCACACTGAGACACTCGATCGAGGCAGCTCTGAGCCGAAGGCCAACCCATCACTGAACCTTGAACTCGGAGTCACAGACTCCTGCTTCACACAGCAGAAAAGGCGGCGTCGAGGTTAAGATATCAACACTCATGTTATCTCTCCTTTTCTTCTCCTTTTCTCACATATGGACACAGCACCTGAACCTCAGCCCTGCCATTCGCCCTGCGGCTGGATGGGAGTGCAGTTGCAGTCGTGACCGTTTACCCTCTGAACACTCAATCTCAGCACATGTGAGTGACTTTATTTTTGATTTCCTCTGTAAGCAGACACAGGACGAGTCCTTTCATCTCAGATTGGGTATCAGCAGGCCAAAGCACAGAGAATCAAGCTCCCTCTCTCTTCCTCTTTTTCCATTTTCTCCCTCTTGACCTCTGGCAACACACACTGATACCGATTCTCAGTTCTTTCTCTTTCTATTCTCCTCTTTCCCACCATCCTGCTCTTAACACCTGCTTCAGTTTTTTATATTTGATTTAATGATGATTCCATATACCAACCTCCACAATTAACATTCAACATACTGTCCACATTTCATGTACACAGTCAGACGATAAACATAAAAAACAATGATGTTACTCTCATGATTTAAACATGAATTTTAGACCTACTTCCTGTGTGCAGAACACACACACACGCACACACACACACACACACACACACACACACACACACACACACACACACACACACACACACACACACACACACACACACACACACACACACACACACACACACACACACACACACGCCTTGGGTCAGCTCCCAGTTGGCAGCCTGTGACTGTGAACCAGTTGGGGTTTACTGAGTCTTATTTGCAGCTCTGGAAGAGATCAAAAGGAAGCTATTATGTTCTTGAACTAATTCTCTGCCAGACTCTCAATCACCAACACACACTCTCATAAACACACAAAGGCTAAGCTGGGGAGGCTAATTGTTTTTGGCAGGTGTAGAGTGTATACCCCGAGTAAGTGGCTGAGTGTTTACATGCTCAGTGCCATCATTAGTTCGGTGTGTGTTCAGGGTCGGAGCCACGAAAAGACAAATAATAGAAGCTTTTAAGAAGGTGTTTAAAGAGTGTTTACCACCAATGTGCCAACGCGCTCTGTTGAAGTCTTTTTGTTTGTTTGTGTTTATTACTTTCATACTAGGTGTGTAGCTACTGTTTATATCCCTCTATCTGGATGCTTCAAAATAATCTATGTATTCAGATTTGTACTGGAAGTGGACCAGTGGTTATACTGCAACTCGTTAAAGTCATCTATACTGCTGGTTTGTCTTAAAAAAACAAACTTAAAAACCACAGACAAAAGGGTGATCACACTGTCGACTGGAGTTCATTGGTCAAACTGTTTGAACTGTCAATAAAAAAATTAGAAAATCATTGTTTGATTGTTTTAAACTCTCATTTTGCTTGCACCTTTCAGACAGTTCCTTACTTCACCTCTTCAATAATACATCGTGAAGCTCGTAAAAAAAACAAAAACATCTTTAGAGTCTAAACTTATCCTGAACTTCACAATGAATCTTGTAAAACCTGATGAAAAGTTATTGAGAGGGAACATTAATGAATGTCTGAATATTGAACACAATTATCTACACCACCAACACTGTTCTACCCTCTATTTGTTTACATTCAGCAAAATCAGCTTCATTCAATAATTACCAGCAGCTCTGCTTCACAACAGTGATATGAAATTGTTTTAATCTGCTGATTTCAAGTTAAGATTTGATTTTAGAAGGAGGGCTTTTTTTTTCTTTTCTGTTTAATGGATTCTGAAAGCATTCAAAGCGTCTGCAGAAAGATTGTTTGGAATTGACTGAGACTCAAAAAATTCAGGATCTGTTCTTGATGTTCAAAGCTTATTATTGTTTCACACCTGAATATATATGGGTTGCACTTTTGCCTGATTACATCTTACACTCTACAAATCTCACCTGACAGGTCTGTAAATCTGCACAACTGCTGAGGTTTTAGGTTCAGCTTACATATACGGTGTGGTAATGGTCAAGTGCAGTAATATTTTTCAGTAGCCACGCAGGCCAATGCAGAGTTGGTTTGTGCCGCTGGGCCGCAAAGATGTGATGCGACAAGAACGGGCCAACTAAACATCAGAACCCACCACGCACCAAAACCTGCATCACCACATCCTGACAGCTGAGACACTTCATCATCTGAGTAACCACCCTCTGAGTACCTCCTCCTCCTCCTCTGAAACTCATACTTCCATGAAGCGTTTCTGTGCTGTTACCCACATAAAATGACAGAAAATAAGACACATCTTCCAACAATTACTGATATTATCACTCATATTATGAAAGTTAGTTTTTACAAACATCTGCTGAAGTTTCTCTGCTCAGCTTAAATCTCTGCAACTGACACGAGCATCATACGGAAACTTGACACCTCCAGTGCACATACTCTGAGAATGTGACCATTGTGAAAAAGTCCTCTTAAGTCTTGTTTTAGAACACAAAGCGAGTTAAACCGGGTGTGCACGACTAGTACCGGTCACATTTTCAGACATAAGACGCAGTAAAAACGTGATCTTGCTCTCTACCTTAACAGTGCGATGGTGTTTACGTGCAGCCTGACACCTCATGTTGCTGGTGTTGCAGCAGCCGGTGCAACGTTTCACCTCGACGCAGGGAGGCCAGATGATGAAGTTGGCTGATGTGGGATCCACCTGGCTCCTGGGGATTTCGTAAATGGTTGTTCGCACTTTGCACACCGCCGGCAAGGCCTCCTCCACCACTGCAGACAGAAGACACAAGGTCTTGAACACTAATATATTATAACAAGAATACAGTTATATTCCACATGTGCACAGTGAGCGGTTGTGTGTGAGTATGTGTGTGTGTGTGTGTGTGTGTGTGTGTGTGTGTGTGTGTGTGTGTGTGTGTGTGTGTGTGTGTGTGTGTGTGTGTGTGTGTGTGTGTGTGTGTGTGTGTGTGTGTCTCACCAGTGCTCCTCCTGTTCCTGGTGTGTGTGTGTGCCCTCTTCAGGTCAGGGAAGCTGTGAGAGACGTCCTTGTGGTAGCTGTGTTTGGTCTCCGCGATCACTTCGTTCTCTGGACAGAGACAAAATAACACATGCAGGTTGAGACGTTACACACTCTCATAACAAAGAAAAGCAGAAACACACCCACATTTTGACACCTACAGTATTTGATTATGATAAAACACATGAGCACAGTTCATTCATTTGGAGGCATAAATGTTCTTTCGAATTTCTCTTTGATGAAAACTTTGCCTCAAAAAAGGTTCACTGAAAGGATTAGAATTCATCCTCTGGGAACCATGAACATTACATATTAATCTCCCAAATATCTGACCCATGAGTTCAATAAACCTCGTGGACATTTTTTTGGTGAAGCCAAAAGAGAAATCATTATGAATCATCCCCTGGGGACCATGATTCTGGATTTATTAGAATAATTTGACGACTGACTGAATAAGGTGGGATGTTTACCAGCTACAGCGAGCTGTTTATTACAGCCATCTTTCTCAAGTGTCTCCTGATCAGAGTAGGAGTTTAACCTGGTTACTCTAACTGAGTTAAGATGTTTATATGTGCTAACGGGTCACCGGGTTCGCTGCATGTACACGTGCCCTGAGAGAAACCCAGACGGTCGCATGTATAGAAGATACATTTGAAATCTACTTCACGTGAAGACGGAGATACACATCAGGAGCTGGTGCTGAGTTCACGCGCAGGTCGTCAGCTGAGAAAATGTTGTTTTGTCGAGTCAGACATGAAGTCAAACTAAATGTGAAACACAGTGTTTAAGTGACACCAGATTACAAGCTGACCTGAACTTCTTTCTGAGGTCTGATTTCAAGATGACAATTATTTTTAGCTTATGGTGCATCTGTTTGCTTATCCCTATGATTGGATGTTCTCTATACAACGTTTTATGTTTGAATAACGTGATTATTTACTTGATAATTGATTCTATATTAAATGTGTATGATTCTTTAGCAGGCAAAGGTTGATCTGGGGTCAGTTTACCTCTGAAGTCATCAGACCTAAAAGTGTTTAATGAGTTAAGGATGTGAAGTTAAACTGATGTTCATGTGAAGGCAGACAAACAGAAAAAGAATGAAATCCTAAATGTAAAAACTGCATTCTCTGGATTTTTGATTTTCTTTTTTTTAATGTGTTGGCAATAAATATTCTAGTGAGTTCTGCTGAAAGAAAACAGGCTCTTAAGAGCACTGGCCTTCAAAATGCCTTCAAAGCATCTCAAGAATTGTAATTAAAAGTTGTAAATAGATGTTTACAAAACCATTCTCACCACAAGGCCAAATCAGGCACTGTTCAGGAGATTTTGATGCATTCTCATTCTAAACTTTCATTCAATCAACATTTGAAATCTCAACTTTAAAATAAACACGAGGAACAAAACTTTGATGTGTTTAGAAGAAATAAAATTTCATCATCTCCATTTTCGACTCGCGAATCACTCTCTGTGACCCTAAACTGTTGTTGTCAAGTCAATTTGATTTGCTTTCGTGGCAGTGAGCATTGAAGGCTTTTACCCCTTTGTTTGTTTAGTTTTGTGGATTTTAGCTTCTTTTTTTTTAGGGGTTTGGTAAAATTAGTCTGTTTCCTAAAATACATTTTTGATTTCCTCTATTTGTCTGAGTCTAAGGCAGGTGTGACAAACACTCCATCAGACTCAACAGGCTGCTTTAAGGATTATCCTCTGAAGTTGGTTTGCATCATACAAGTAGACAAAAAAAGACATGTAAACAGATTTTTATCTTTAGTTGGTGACTGATGATTTACAGCATAATGATGCAGATAAGCCCAGAATGCAACTGTACCCTGAAGGGTGGCTTTTTAAGATGAGCTCTGTCTTTTTAGTGTGTGTGTGTGTGTGTGTGTGTGTGTGTGTGTGTGTGTGTGTGTGTGTGTGTGTGTGTGTGTGTGTGTGTGTGTGTGTGTGTGTGTGTGTGTGTGTGTGTGTGTGTGTGTCAGGAGATGTTGTGTTTACAGTGTTTGCAGATTCATCAAACCATTCTGCGCTTCCAAACCACAGGATATCAACAGACAGGCTGAAAGCCAATAAATTCTGAGCAAAGATTATGTGTGTAGTGTGGACTTCTATTTGTGTGTGTGTGTGTGTGTGTGTGTGTGTGTGTGTGTGTGTGTGTGTGTGTGTGTGTGTGTGTGTGTGTGTGTGTGTGTGTGTGTGTGTGTGTGTGTGTGTGTGTGTGTTTGTGTATGACAAGAGGGTGGAAAAAGGGAGGGAGATTCCAGGAAATCAGCATAAATGAAGTGTAGACAGGACTATTTCAATTTGATTCTAAACACCAAGCCTCACACTTCTTTTAGTGGCTGCGAACGTCTGTGTGGACCCGTCACTCTTGCTGCGATGTGTGTGTGCAAACAGTCACGCACACACGCCTGCCTACATACACAATGTGCTTCTGAAACACAACAAAGTCCACCTCCGACATCTCCCTCTCTCCCTCCGTCTTTGCGTCTCCCTCTCTCGCCCTGACATGCAGGAATTTGAGCATGAATTATACATAGCAACGCAGCAGCCTTCCAGCGAGCCCTCCTCTCAAACCAATAATGGGCAGCATGACAACAGTATAATGAAGTGAGCCACTTGACCCCCACCGAGCCAGGGAACCGTCACACTCGACATTTGCATCTCAATGATGCCAGGATTAATGGTGGCACCTCTCTGCGGAGCAGACATTAAAAAAATGAATCAGCTATGTTTCACAGGCAACAAGAAGTTCAGAGCAGCAGAGAGTTTGTGTGGCTGGAATTTGGAGTCTGACTCAAGGCGTGGAGGCAATAAAGCCGGTTTTATGCCACAGTTATTTCCTCCCGTCTCACCTCACTGATCCAATCTGTTTTGATTTATTACCTGGATAATGAGAACTGGCATTAGTGTTGTTTGCGGGCGAATACTGGAGTCTTTTAGAGTTAGTTTACTTTTTAATTTAAAAGCACACAAAAAAACCTTTTTTTTTCCTTTAGAGATTTCATTTACAGCGTCAACTTCTGGCTGACAAAGATGCCACAAAAAGTAAAATATAAATGTGACTTTTTAGTTTGTGAGAGAATTATTTTTTTTTGGTCTCCTAGCGACATCCGGTGAGGCATCTTCTTACTGTGCACTGAACCAGATGCAACTAATACCTCGATTCAGAGTCTTTCAAGGCAGAGACGGGGAGTGAAGCAACAGCCCTGACCACCACATGTCGGGCTCCAGAGGTTGGTGTTTGTCAGGCAGTAACTCCCATTCAAGTTGAGACCCACTCTGGATCTTTCAAGGCAACAGATACATCTGCCTGTTTTTTTTTTTTTATGTGTGAATGTTTTGGATTTCGATTACAGACATTTTATCTTCATAACATAAGTCCCTCTTACTAACTCAGCAGAGAAATCAGAAGTTTAACTCTGTTTTCTAAATCTCAAACATGTCATTCATGCCATCAGTCACTTGGGTTACTATGAACCCCTGCTCTCTGCATAGCATAAAAAATAGCTCATTCAAAACTCAGCTGGGTTTTAATAGTGCATAAAAACATGATCAAATTTCACCAATCCAGGCTTCCCTGCACAATTGAGCTATTACTCCTTCCTCAATGACAAAATTATTTTGCTTACTTTCAGAGTCCATGAAAGGTTTTGCCCCAAGTTATATTTCTGACCTTTTGTTGGCATGTGTCCCCTCCCTCTTCCTGAGACCCTCAGATGCCTCTCTTCATTGTTCTAAGGTCTAGACTTAGACATAAAGGTGACAGACCCAGTTAGTGCCCCTAGATGCCTGAGGAGTTTTGGGCCGCAAACTCAGCTTCATCTTTTACACTTATTTGAAAAAAAAAAAAAAAAAAAAAAACTTGAGATAATTGGATTTATTCAGCTTTAATTTTTTTATAAGTGTTATGTATTCCTTGTCCTTATTGTAAAGCACGTTGTACTGTGTTTTTAAAGTTGCTATATGAATAAAGGTTTATTATTATCCCCCATCTAAAACAGCTGATCAGGCATTATGTAATATGGTGTTAATATCAAAAATGTCCCATGAGCAGGCTTTTTTTTTTTTTTTGTGGGGCGGGCAGGAGGGTTAACCTTATTTTTCTGCAAGGATAGCTAATCCAGCTTCTGAAGGAGTTGTATTATTAAAAAAAAAAAAAGCGCTTTACCTACGGAGTCTATCTCTAGCAGCCGCTGGAGGTCGCTGATGCTGCGGATGTCGCTGCGGGAGAGCCGCTCCAGCAGCTCCCGGGGGAGAGGAGACTCCTGTGAGGAAAAAGTCGGTCACGTTTTTTTTTTTTTTTTATCGGAGGTGGAAATACTAAGATGCGCATGATCATGCAAATATATTTATCTGCAAAAAGCTTTCAAGTTGACTCAGTTGCATCTTTGTCAAAGCGCGACGGAACAAAGTGATTGAAATGTACGCAAACTTTACGCAAAAAGAATTGTGCGTAAAGTTAACGTTTGTGCGTAATTATGCAGATAGAGTGGATTGAATATGTTGCATGCACCACAGTAACCTAGGGTAGTATTTCACTGTGAGTTATAAAGTGTTATTTTGCTTCAAACTGAATGACAGTGGCCCAAATCTGGCAGCAAAACAGGTCAACCCCGGTGTGTTTTCATGCAGCTCACCTCAGCAGCGGTGCGTAACAGGCAGAGGTAGCCGGCGAGGAGTTGGTAGACCGCGGCTCTCATCTCTCAGATCCACTGCATAGGCACCAGGATGGGGCGAAAGTCCACTGGAGGAGCCGGGCTGTCGCTCCCTGGTCTCGGGAGCCTAGAACCATCCCTCGGGAGGAAAAGCCACCTCCGCGACTTCAGTGAAAGAGTGTAAAAAATCTTAAATGATCTTTAAAATCCTGAATGAAATTAAAAGTGCAGAACCAAACTTGCCCTTCTCCAGCATTCAGTGAAAATCACTGAAGATGTCAAGACAGATTGATTTTCCAAATGAATACAAAAGTGACCGTAAACCATGTGGGAAAAGTCACACTGGAAAAAATACAAAGTAAAAATGTCAGAGTTGTACGGTCACTTCTGAAGTTAGAGACATAAAGCACATCAAACAATCAAACCTAACAGAGATCATGTTGCTGTCCATCTGCTATTCGTTTTGGCATTGAAACAACAGGTGCCGATGGAAGTATGGAAACTTTTCTTAAATTCACACATCCAGTAATATCCATCATTCAGTCCTCGGTATGATCCGGTCCAAATTACACATTTGTGCGGCCCATATCTTTTCAGCGTCTTGGCACTTTATGTGGGCAAATCATGAGCACTAGTTAAACCTCTAGATTTAACCGGTTCAGTCCTCAATACAAAGAGGAAAAAGGCAAAAGGTAAAACGTATTTCCGCTCTTCTCTGCAGCCCCCAGCAGTTTGATGGCAGCTCCCAGCGGCCCTGTGATCTCCGGGGTGAATGAAGTCGGGATGCTTTCAGTCACAGGATATGCCCGCGCGCGTCCCCGCGGCACAAACTTGCACCGCGGGGACGCGAGCGCGCTTTGCATAATAGACTGCAGATCATTATGGCAGCGCTAACTCAGGCATTAAACTACAGCGGAGAATCGTTCTGAGAATCACATCCGCTCAATTTGATCACAAATGTTTTACTTCACAAAACTTTACCGAAGAGAAGCATTATATGCAGCTGTTATAATGACTGATAAGCACCGTGATACTTTTAGAATTGAATGTTTTATCTTCAAATATTTACATACATATGTGCAATTGATCATCTATCATAAATAAGGTAAAATATTACATTTGAAATTATGTCTGAAATATCTATAAGGACCGATGATGATGATAAAAAATAAGTGATTTATATATCATAAGAACAGAGACACCCAGTAATAATTAACTGTTTGTGTGGAGGTTAATTCAAAACCTAGCTGAAAGATAATCTGTGAATAAATTGCTCTTAAAATCAATGGCCCCCTTGTTCTCTAAAAGCATCCTCCTAACCTAACTCTGTGTGTGTGTGTGTGTGTGTGTGTGTGTGTGTGTGTGTGTGTGTGTGTGTGTGTGTGTGTGTGTGTGTGTGTGTGTGTGTGTGTGTGTGTGTGTGTGTGTGTGTGTGTGTGTGTGTGTGTGTGTGTGAGTATGTTTGTGTGAGTGACAGTGTGAGCAGGAGTGAGAATAAGACAGACCAGTGACCATGTCAAGTGTTTAATTGCTGTGTAATGAAGCTTATTAATGAGTGTCCAGACTGGAGACAAAACTGATAGAAAAAGAATGCATCTTTCTTCTGTTATTTGTCCTCAGTCTGACCCTGAAATATCTGATGCTACAGTGTCTTCGGATGCAGCATTAAGGAAAGTTTAAAAAACGTTCGGACAATGTCAGTACCCAACATTATACCATCAGATTACCTGTAATTTGGATTGTTTGTCCAAACATTTAAACATAAAAAAGCCTGTTAGATATTTACCTAACGAGGATGTTTTGTGTTGCCCGTGAAAATAAATTCTGCAGCAAAGGTGGAAGTAGTGAGACATTGTTACATCACTGACAAAACCTCTGTCGCACTGGATAGTTGTGACAGCAAAAGATTTGAAACAATAACCACCGAGGTACACAGAATACACTTAATTCCGTCACACAATGTCCTCCTGTAGACATATTTTTGAAGACACTGACAAACTGTTTTGTACATTAGAGACAAAATGTTGACCCAAACAGAAAATTAAAATGACAGTCCAGTGTGATCATCCATCTGAGGCAAGTTTCCAAAACACTGCAAGATTAAGTAACCATCCATCAGTACTTCCTGATCAGCGTTGCTGGGAGCTGGATGACAGAGCACATTGAGTGAGAAGCAGGTTACACTTTAAATAGATCACCAGGAAGTCTGTCTTCATAAGGCCAGTGGTCTCCTCTGGGTGGTTATGGTTGGCAGTTATATTAAGTTTGCTGTGATTTGTCGAGCACAAACATGCAACACCACCAGCGTTGTCCTTACAAGTGTATCAGACTGAGTTTGTGCCCTGAGAAGCAGTTTGCTTCATCCACTTGTTTGGGTCAGTGACCTGAGTTGTTGAGGGAATGTTAAACACCAGATCTAAAGCTTCATAAAGCAGCGCTGGAATCTGGAAATCCAGCCTCAAGCATTCAAACATGCACGTACACATGTATACTCTGTTTGTCTGACTCTTGTTCTCATGCACACACACACACATACACACACACACACATGGCACACGGTTAATTAATCAGTTAATTTGATTCGGTCTTGGTTTCTCTGAAGGCAAAAGAAGGAGAGCATGAAAGAAGAAAGATGAATGAGGGCGAGATGGCAAAAAACAGATAAACTTGTTGATACCAAGATGAAGCCTATTTGGATGAAGGAAGACGTCAGTGGGGTGAGTGAGTGAGCCTGTGTGTGTGTGTGTGTGTGTGTGTGTGTGTGTGTGTGTGTGTGTGTGTGTGTGTGTGTGTGTGTGTGTGTGTGTGTGTGTGTGTGTGTGTGTGTGTGTGTGTGTGTGTGTGTGTGTGTGTGTGTGTGTGTGTGTGTGTGTGTGTGTGTGTGTGTGTGTGTGTGTGTGTGTGTGTGTGTGTGTGTGTGTGATTGTGTGTGTGCAAAATCCAGTCTGTGTTGGACCAAACTTTCCCCCAATTAAAGCCCATTTAGTCTGACAGAGGCTAAAACCATCACAACAAAAATCCACCACTGTCTCTCTCCTTCCTTCTCCCCCTGAAAGGCTTCAGTGTGACCAATACACACACACACACACACACACACACACACACACACACACACACACACACACACACACACACACACACACACACACACACAGAGACAAAGAACCGGAATGATGGAGTGGAAATGGGTCAGAACCGATTTGGATCTTGAATGGTGTCTCTGGTACCGTGACGCTGTCACTTCCTCCTGGCGGCAGCTTCTTCTCTGAGCTCCCTGATGCATCCCACTTGTTCTGTTGTGTCTCCTCCTGTCCTCTTTTCTTCTCTTCCAGTGTTGGTGTCTGTGTTTGGGCTGTTGGGCTCCCTGCCCTCAAAGGTTTAGTTACAGACACAGAGGAGAAACTTTAGCTTTCAAAATGTACTGGTAACACACTCTTGAGAAGTCCTAGTTTGGTTTTAAAGGCCTGGAAATTAATCAGCATGTCTTTGTGAAATGTCCTATCTGTGATGTCGAGACCTCACCAGACATGCTAGTCCTTCTTACCCACAACATTTCTTAGAGCTTCTGTCTGTTTTCTTTGTACGAAGCCATTTACTCCCCCTGGAATTCTGCTCTTTTTCTTTTATACTGTACATCATTTAACCCAATAAAAGAACTCCTGAAGAGGCTAACTAGTTTGCTAACTAGGTGGCTTGGTGTGGACAATGTTGTCAGTGTCTACACCCTAACAGAGGAGGGGTAAGTAAAGCTCAGTTAGCGGATTCAAGACGACTTCCTATTGGCTAACAAAGCAAATTTGCAAAGTAAAGTTGACTCGAGCAAGTTGTGTGGATCTACTTTGGCCTCTCAAATGAATCCACTGATCGAAGCCATTCCATTTCAATGACTCATTTTGTCACCAAATTCCACTGTTTTAAATAAAGGTGTGACCAAACTATTAATGTTTCCTTCACTGTGCCTCATTGTGTTGTTGTAGCTTCATTTTATGTTGTAGGTGACAAAACAGAGTTTTTGGCTGTGCCACTTCCTCAATTACTCATTCACTAGTTTCCATATAACACATGCAGAAGATTACTTTTTTAAATCAACATTTTGAGGCATTACTTACAGGTGCAGAGGTCACTGTTATTTCTTGCAACATATGGCCTTTAATAAATCCAAAGCAGAGGTTTTTGTTTATGTTAAATCCCTTTTATATGTTTACCTGTTTTATTTGATCAGATAGTGCACATAACTGTCAACATCAGATCATTTTTTGTTGTTGTCATAAAGTTGGTTATTTGCACCTTATTCAAAAGTTGTTTTTTATCTAAAATGGTTTTGAGTTGAACTGCTTTTCTGGATATTCTACTCTTCCTCTTCTACTCTTCCTTTTTTTCCCACATAACTTTCCAAGCCGGGTAGTCGAGTTTATTTTTAACAACCCAGGGGAAAAGTGTTTTGTTTCACTTCACTGTCCTTTTCCTTTTTTTTTTTTCTAGTTTCTTTCCTGGAGGCCAACAGCCACCATATTGGGATTTGTTGATGTTGCTGAAAAGCACTTCAGCAGTGTTTGGTTCACGGAGTACAATCAGCTCTGCCACCCGAGCTGCTGTCCTGTAGGAGAATGCCACCAATGGAAAAAGAGTAAGATGAAAACACAAGAGTCAGATTTAGAGATGAGGATGTTGGCGGTATGAGCAGCGACACCGCGAGACTCAGAGGCAGTTAAAGTTAATCCAGCGGGGGATAAAAACTTTTATGGGCAGGGCGAGGGTTAAGGGCTATCCCCGAATTTATTCACAAAACCAAGAGCATGGTGGAAAAAAAATCCTTTATACACATTTTCCTCTCACATTCTCCCTTCAATCTGGCAGACATTATTTATTAAAGCCCTTTCAAAAAAAAAAAAAAGTCAGAAGGGATTTCACCGTTAAACCCAGAATAAGTCCACTGCTGGACACCTGCCAAAACCTATTGTGCTAGGCATGAATGTTTGGTCATCAGCCAACTGGAGATTTATCCTGGATTACCATCTCAAACATGCCGGCATTTACCTATATGTAACATCACCCCACCACCCCCACCCCACCCGTCTGTTCATCACAGGCCACAAGGCTCTGAGAGAGTGCTTCCCTTAGGTCTGTTTGGGAACGAGAAAACACAGGGCCCTTGTGCTGTGTGGAGAGAGAGACTAAAAGATATAAAGACAGAGCGACAGCTTAACTGGGTGGGGGGTTGGGGGGGAGGGGGTGTACACAGTATAAGTGCCGGACCTCCCTGAATCAGATTTAGTGACCGGAAAGCACTCAGAGAGCAAACACGAAGAACAATACTTAGATATGTTTAATGTTGCATCTGATTCTGGATATTTATCACAATACACACAGCAAGGTGATTTTTCGGTTCCCAGTGTCACAGGTCCTATCAAAAAGTCCACGTGAAGACGCGTCAGGTCATGAGCACAACCAGGTGGGTTATATTTGACATTCAAGGGTTTGTACAGCGTGAATTCGTCCCCCATCAGGATCAGATTGTCAACATCGAGTTCTACTGTGACGTTCTGAGGCGTCTGAAGAAAAACATTCGATGGAAGCGACCTGAACTGTGGCGCGATGGCACTTAGGTTCTCCAACACAACAATGTGCTGCAAACACATTTGCTGGATTTGGCTCCCTATAACCCCCTACAATTGATTTCTATTCCCCAAAAAATTAACACAACATTTGGTGTGTGCTTTCTGCTCAAGTAAATGGTAAGTCTGCACTTGTATAGCAGCTATTTACCTTTGCCATCTAAAAAGCATTTCAAAGTTTTTGCCTCCCCCATTTACACACACACAACTGCCAAAATTCTTGCCTGCCACTCGGAGCAACTTGGGATTTCGTATCTTGCCCAGAGGAAACTTTGGTATGTGGAGAGGAGGAACCAGTGATTGAGCCACCAACCTTATATATAAGCCTGCCCGTAGTCTGAGATACTCAGACAAAAACCTTGTATTTGTTCCGGAGACACGTTTTCAAACTAAAGGTGACAAAGCATTTTTAGTCAGAGGCCCCAAGTTATGGAACAAGCTGTCTGAGGAAATAAGGTCTGCAGATTCAGTGACATCTTTTAAGTCTCTTCTTAAAACATACTTTTATCGGAGAGCCTTTGCTGATTTTAGTTGATTTTAGTGATCAATTCTTATTTATTTTATACCCTGTTTTAATTTGTTTTTATGATTGTTTTATACAATTATTGTGTTGTTAAGACTTGTTAGAATTCACTTGTTGTTTTGTTTTAATGGTTTATTTTAGGTGAAGCACTCTAACTGAAGTTTAGAAAAATGCTATACAAATAAAGTGTATTATTATTATTATTATTATTATTATTATTATTATTGTTATTATTATAGTTAGTAAGCAACCAGCTCTCCATTTGAGCCTCAGCTGCCCCAGGTTTTAGGTCCATGGTGAAATCACAAATGCACATCTACCAGTGGTCACGAAACCGCATGTAACTGATGGACCAAGTGACTTTACTTGGAATACTTCCTCACTAAAGTTATTGCTTCCCCCTGCTCTATGCAGACTACTGTGCTGCTCACTGTTTGTGAAAAACAGGAACTCTTGGAACTTATTTTTTTTAATCACATCGCGTAGTTTTCATTCTCCAACTCCAAGCTTTTTTCTTCAAATGTTTGTACCTGCCACTGCTGCAGTTGTTATTTGGCCAATCGGCTAACATTTCACCAGAAGTTACCAAAGTGTCCTTAAACATCCAGGACAGAAACACATAGTGGCAGTGGGGCATGGTTGTAGGTCAGCTGCAGGAGGGACTGATTGGAGGAGTGGTTCAGGGAACGGTGTCAGGGACAGAGTTAATTAGCACAGGTGCATTGTATTATCGATTGGCTCTCTCTCCACATACACCAGCAGTGGCACGTGGGACGGCTCTCTCTCCAGGGGACGCAGAGCAGCTGCGTGGCTGCAGACCTGATTGCGGACGTGACGTGTGGCCGGAGGCAGGGCGGGCGAGCACGTGGGACTGTGAGAGAGTGTTGTGTTGTTTGCCAGTACTTGTGCTGTTGTGTGTGTCTCTGTGCTGAGGGAACCCACGGAAGTAACAGACATGTGTTGCACACGTAACCGCCTTAGCTGAGATAATACAGCCTAAATCACACAAGGCTGAACAAACGTGTGATCTAAACTGAAGGATGTGTCTCCTGTGGAACAGACATGTCTCAGCCTTCTTATCAGAGCCTTGGGACAAAACATCTTTTTTCACATGGGTACTTCCTGTACCGTTGTTAACGTCTGCAGTCCTTGCCTGTGTGTTAAGACGTTAAAGAAAAAGCTGCTTTCACATGTCTGCTTCAGGTGATGAGGCTATCAAAGACGTGGCTGTGACACGTACAGTCGGATACTGCTTCACTACTGGTTTACTCCCCACATTGCTACAGCGCAGAGATATTAAAGTTAATGATCTGAATGACATAAAGGAATGTTTTACTGTCTCTGCCTATGATTCATAACACAGTTCAATTTGGGTCAACTTCATCGGGAAAGTTTCTTAATCCTCACTTCAGATGCTCCAAACCAAAGTAAGGAACACAACACAAGCAAAAGAAACAAAATAGCCGTCTTGAGGTTGAGAACTTAATGGGCCTAATTACGCTTGGCATACTACCCAAACGGTGATTTGCTCTACAGCCTGCTCTCAAAAGCTTAGACTTTTGTTGGTCTGAGCACCATCGAGATTTTGTTGGGAAATGATGCATTTAATGCAGCAGTGACATCGGTTTGCTCGGAGTGAACAGTAAGCTATAAAGAACGACAACCGCCAGTGCAAAAGAAAGGAGCTGGAAACATCCTCATCAGAAAACACATGGAAAGAGATGCCTCAGGGATGGCCCCATTTATGTCGCTCACTTCCACTGACCTGAATGCCATTAAGGCTAGCTATGGTGATGAAAGTCTCTGGGCATTGCTCTCCGTGTGATGGAGTTAGCTCATAAAGGAGAATTCTCTCAGCAGGTCTGGTTGTGCTTAATAAAGTAGTAGCAGTCAGCCAGTCTTCCTTCCCTCTCTCCCAGCATCTACCCTGTTTGCTTTTGATGTGTCTTTATGTCTCTTTGTTTCTTTTCCTCCTAGTTATGTAAAATGTATTTATTTTCCATTACGGTTACAGTGTGATCTCTCTTGCTGTAGTCTAGTGCAGTATTCATATTTAAATGAATTTAACAGCGGTATGACAGCTAATAATACTCGTAGGATTGTCCTCTCTTCCTCCTCCTGTGCACCTGTTTTCTTCTTCCCATGTTGATCCAGTTCATTTGTCAGTTAGTTACCCAACCCCATATTAAGACACAATGTGTAAAACAACTGTCAATCATATTTTGCCTTACCTAGGTGTCTCAGTTTTAAGCACCAAACACTTGTGGTAAGTTTTAGGACAAGATCATGGTTTGGGTTAAAATAAGTAATTATATATAAGCAACGTTACAGATGCCACGTGGTATACGTTTATGTAAAGAATTGACTTACGTTACTTAAAGGAAATCCACCCTGACTTTCGCTTTCTCACAGAAACTTGCCACATGAGTGAAAGTCCCGTGTTTGTTTCATCCAAGCACCAATGAACTCCTCCTTACTTTGACATTATCTCTTTGAACTTTTACCTCAGTCACATGACCTCCTTTTTCAACCCTGGTCACACATGCGTGTATTTTTTTACGCCCAGGTCAGGCAAAACGTGACACTTACACAGTATCCTTAAGCGGCTGTGACACTGGGCTGGGTTACTCACACCTGCATGTCACCTCTTCCAGCATGTACTGGACATAAACTTCGGCTCAACACTCAGCTCTGGCTCAGGTTTTCCTGTCTGAACTCTGAATTTATAATTCTGAATTCCTATCAAAATTATGAATGGGTACGATATTTAAGGCACCCTCCTGTGTATCACTGCGATAATCCTTTCCGGTTTGCTTGCTGAAAAGCAGTTGAATTAACCTCAATGTAAACTCTTCCTTCTGTGATTTCTGAGTAAGCCTACGAGACCTAGAAGACCTTCTGTGACACTCAGAGGATCAGAAAAGATATTACAGTCTGCCCACCTATAATGATGTGACCTTCTGGATGTAGAGATTAGACACAAGAAAAGATTTGTCGTGGCATTTTTTCCTAAGATCTTTATCTTCTTGTCACATGACTTGTCGCTAACTGATATTCATATCACCACATTTTAAAATGCAAAATCCATTTCAAGATATCTGAACATGAAAAGAGAATATAAGTCTTTAAATTGAGCTTTATTGTAGAAAAACATTTAACTCTTTAAACAGTGGAAACAATGATATGATTTCCTATACTGTCAACTTGAGAAAAAAAAACTGGCCTTGTTCAGACTGACAGTCCAACCCATGTTTTTTTCATATCCAGATTGAATTTTTGGATTCTTGTTTTTACAAATCGGATCCAAGCCACATTTTTATTTTATTTTTTATCCAATATAATTTCTACAGATATGTGTCAGCCCGGATGCTCTTCTTACATCACTTGCAAAGAAACACACAATGGCGACATCATTTTCAGAGAGACAGAGTTAGCAGAATCTATGCTACCACTCGCTGACAGCTATCAGAATATCTAGGTTTTGGCGCTATGGAGGACAAAGACAACAACAGTCCCTGGACAGACGCTAAAATAAATTGTCTCCGGGCACTTTGTTGCCGTGTTAAAAAGCTACGTCACCATCGTAGTTACCCATACATCGTTACAACAGCAACCCACGCAGATAGGTTGGTCATGTCTAAACAGACAAAATCCATCGCTCACTTTGAAATAACAGTGCAGACAGTCTATCCTAGAGATCTGATTTGGGAAACAAGGCTGCTGCTTGTGGGGAAACGCTGTCAAGATATACTGTATATTCACAGAGAATCATAAAGGTCCTGAGATTTTCACAATTTAAGTGCAAGCAGGATAAACAATCTGAAGGCAGAAATCGGATTATTTTTTTAATGCATGTGGTAAGTCAAACCATTTTTTGAAATATGTTTGGTTTGTAATTGTCTACCAAAATGTCCCGAGCCAGTCTGCCTCCAACTTCCACTCAGACGCAGCAGAAGGTGAACACCTCCTCCCTTTTCCTCTTCCTCTAATTCTATCACGTCATTCCTGAGATTTATCTGATAAGGTGATGATTAACATAACTGTAATCGACACAGCTGGGCCTGAGTAACAAAACAAAACAAAACAACATGCCGCACTTCATTGGGATTGACAAGGCTGTCCAAGCTGACAGCTGTTCGGGAGCTCTGACTCCACAGTGTGAAAAACAGGCGCCGCTGGATCGTTTGACCAGTGGAACATTTGATTCAGATGTTTGTCCGTCCTCGATTGTTCATGGTTTCAGTTGGAAGACTTCAATCTCCTCTGCGGAAATAATTAGGGGGCAGTGAAGGAGTTAATTGTGTTTTCCATTGGTGAATCATCAGGAAGCGTTGGTGAACTGCCCCCCCCCCCTCCCCCCCTCCCCTCCGACCACACACACACACACAATCACACACAAAACATGTGCACACACAAACTGGAAGCACATGTATAATCCACATATAAACACACAAATTCATGTAACAGATGAACAAGCACACATACTCGATCACACCCACATTCACACATGAACAGACCACACACATACTGTACACTCACAGAAGTCTATAAGCATTCACATTCACACACTCTAATGTGAAGTTAAATACAACCTTACAAAACACACACTAACACATAAGCAAATATTTCTATAGTCTCTCCGTATCTTTATCATTTTCAACCCATCACTGACGCCCTCTCTGATACTCCATTTTGCTTGTTTCAAAAGATTAAGAGGCCAATTAGTAAAGCTTTCACTGCAGTTATTACCACGCTGGGAACTGGGGAGAGAAGAAATCCCCTCTTTCCTCTTCCAAAAGAAGGATTTCTCCCACATTGTCGCCGAGTTGAGAGCGAAGGATGTGGGGTGTATTTGGAGGGCTGCTGATGTGGTAATTTTGGCTCGGAAACAATGCTACGCTGTCTAGAGGGGGTAATGGAGGGAAGTAGCGGAGGTGGTGTTTTGGCCCTGTGTGAGTGTGTGTTCACATGTGATATACACACTCGCAGTGAGGTGACATCATGGCATTGCTCTGAGGGTCACACCAGCTTCCAGATGAAGGAGGAAACATCGTATTAACTCTGAATCAGGACTCTGCCACAGATGCTTTGTGTGATTATAATGAGCAGCAGGAAACACAGAGGGAGAGAGTTCCTGTGTGAGTGTTTGTGGATTACATTAAAGGAAAAATATACACTGAAACTCTATTGCTTATATAGATAATCAGTCTGTGATATTTTTGTGACGTTTTTTTGTCTTCTCGCTTAGAAATTTACTACATTTTCCACAATGACCATCAACAGAAACAGACACGTTCCTGTTACGTTCAAAGACAGTTGAAGCATTCAAAAGTTGGTTAAACAAATATACAAAAATGAACCTGTCAGAAGAGAGATGAACTTCTCAAAGACAGTTCAAGCTAGCCTGACTCCACCTGCATATTTCTTACAGCTTCAATTTTCTGCAAACCCTGTTTGCATGAAGGTTTGCTCAGTCAGTCTGCTCGGCGGACCAATCAGCAACCAGTAAGGGAGCCCAAGTGAAATGATGTTAAAGTCCAGCGTTTTTCTTTTGTTTGAAAGTTAGAAAAATACATAAATATATATATATATGGGTATTTTCATAAAAATCAGAGACAAACTGCACACAAAACCTCATTGATAATGGTATTCGCATGCTGTTACATTTATTTCAGAGAGCAGGCAAACAGCAATAAAGCAGGATAAAGATGGGCTATGTATATTTACAGTTAACTTAAGATCTTTAATTCAAAGCTTCCACTGACAGCTTTTCATTAAAGAACAAAGCTCTTCTGGCAAAGTGAAGAAAACTCAGACATACTTGTGTGTGTTTATGTGTTAATTATACAGTGTTGTTATTACCTGCTTGCCAACTTGCCAGCAGGTGATGGCAGGGAGAGAGATTCTCACTTGGGTTGAGACATGAAGTAGCCTGTCTACGCTCTGCTTTTCATCACTTCTCATTATTATCCTTCATAACAGTGTGAAGAAATCATTAAAAGACACAGACAAGATATAAACAAGCCTGAGCTGGAGGGGCTGAACGTGAATAAGTTAAAGAGGGCAAACGGCACAGGTTATAAAAGCTGATGATGCTCTGGTCTGGTATTAAGAGACACGAACTTGTGGTTCATCTAATTCATCTGTCTGTTGTGTTTGGCACCAGGAGCTGCTTGGAGAGTTAAGTATTAAAGCTTAAGGACATACATGAATAGCTACAGTTAAAAAGAAAGGAGGATTAAATGACAACAAAATAAATTATGATTTTGAAAATGAAAGCAGACAGATAATTTTGTTCTTGTAATTTTGTATACATGAACCAATGAACCTCAAATTTGAAAGGGGTTATTCATATGGCTACGAAACAAGAGAATTACCACCCAGTTCAACAGTTCGTGTTGTTTGTTGTTCGTCAATGTTGCCTTCACAGATGTTTAAAGTTAACAGATGTTCATAAAGGATCGTCGAGCGTCGACACCGTGATGACCCGGGTCGAAGAAGAAGGTCACTTGACAAAGTAAAAGAGCAACAACGTCTGTGTAGTGATGAGGTCAGGTTGGTTGGATGGAACAAACACTGGACTGTCTGCCAGGAGGCTGGTGTTCAACCCGGTGAGGAAGCAAATTTATTGAAAATAAAACAAGTAAGTTACTAACATAACTTATTTCATTTATAAAACGCATGCTAATTAAGTTACATGCAGTTTGTAATCTTACTTAATTGAAATGTTTTTTCAAGTATCCAAGATTTTTTCCTGGTCTGCTCATCTGCATATGTGTGCAGCCTATCCGTCCCCTCTTTAGACTTTCCCCTCTGATGCCAGCTTTTTGTTATTCTCTCCTGCAGAACAGCAAACCAATCACACCAGACCTGCAGGCTACTGGCTGCTCTGAAAAGATGTTGGTATTACTCCGAGTTATAGGTGAAACTGGAACAAGAAACAAATTAGAAACACGAGTCATGAGTGATCATTGGATTTTTTTTTAAATTATTTTATATATATATACATAATGCATGTTAAAAGTTGGGACAATGACCGAATTAAAGTAATGATGTGGTGTGATACTGTGCGTCCTAATGTTGAATGTAACCATGTTAAGTCGGGACACTGCGTCAGGTTTATTTATTAAAGACATACATACATTTTTGTTTGACGGTGACTCTGCACAAGTGATGCTCTCGAAGAGCCTGAGCAAGCATGGACAATTCTGAGATCACAAACCCCCCCAGCAGAGCCTGACATTAACAACGTGTCAACAGATGGACACAATATAAACAGAGAAGACATTTGATCGTGGAGGAGGACGAAGGATTTGCAGCAGTTCTGTAGTGTGTTGTAAGCGATGTGGAGAACGCAGAGTGGGGAGAATGAATGAACGGAGGCCTGCTTTAAAGTGCAGTAATTGGGGGGGACGGACTGGAGCCTTTGTATGATTGAACAGGAAAGGGACCCGTGACAGACTCCGTGGAACGAAGTCAGCAGGGGCAGTTCAAGCTGCAGCCAGAAGATCCCTGACATCCTCGCCTGGTGCCATATCTGTTTCCAGGTTCCAAGCACTGCCATCATCCCCTGCTTCAACATGCTCCACAGTGTCTTTGTTGTCGAGGTAGAGATTGTATAGGATGGTACAGCTGATGACAACAGGTAGAGTAGTGTGGCTTACTTCTGGGGACTTGAAGAAGAGGGAACACCAAAGGTCTTCATCATCCCAAAAGAGCGTTCTGTGATGTACCTGGCCCTGGACAGCTCCTTGTTGTACCCGGCCTGCACAGCATTCAGGACAGTGATGCGATAGTGTCATCAAACAGATGGGGGCAGGCGGACAGAACGCATCTTCCCTCTGGTGGGTAGAGCTGCTGGGCGACAACATCATGGACAGACCCAAGGAAACCATAAAGCACATCTATGAACTTGACTTGTTCACAGATGGCCTGAAGCTGGACGGATGCGATTAGCTTCCAGTTAACATAACAGGTAGCATCCTCTTCAGTGGGGTTTATTCTGGATGCAGCAGCCTTCAATGGCACCGACTGCCACACGAAATGCTGGAGAGCCTGCTAACCGGGCAACCGGCACACACATCCTCCATTTGGTCTGGTTGAGGAAACCGAACAACCCTCTTCAGGTCTCCAAGTACTGCACGGCTGACCCTGTTTAGGATCCTGTGGACCGTAGTCTTGGAAAGTTCTATTGTAAAGGAAGCCACATGGGCAAGCTAGCACAGAACTGAGAAGATCTTTTTTCCATCTATGATCAGCTTCACATGTAAAAGCACCTGGAAGTGCTGCTATGGACCATCTTGTCAGGAAGAGGTCAAGGTAGAGGTCAGACACACCATCAAAATAGAGCTCCGTCATGTTCAAGTGGTGGCATGTTGTAGGTTGGACAAACAGTGAATATGAGAAATAAAATGATCAAATGTTAAACAAACGCTTCATTCAGATTTCTGTAAAATCCTATTCTGTCTGACAGGTGTTTAATATTAATACAACTGTTTCATATTTCATAACTATTCTCACTCCAGTTAAAACAGTTAGGATAGTGCTGGAGCAGTCACATGGTTTATTTACAGTTATACAAAAGGTAGTTCCGACCCAGAGATCTGATTGGTCAACTGTATGTTTGGGATGTTCTCAAATCAGCATGACATCACACCCTGCTCATCACGAGAAATATCCCTCCGCCTCCTCAATGGGAATATATAATTGGAATTGGATTTCATACAATATAAAATATAATGTTGTTTTGACTTGTTATAGGTCTATGTGACCCATTTGGTGAAATCGGGTCTCTTTTGGTCCTTATTTGTCGCTCCGAGCACCCGTACCGTAACAACACGGATACTGGCACACTTAAAATCCAAGCTTGACCGGTTTTGTTTTAACACATGCGCTAAAACCTTAAAAATACACGAGTCCAGTGATATCTTCTTTCAGTGTATATCTTACTTACAACAGGAATGAGCGAGCCAAGCAGTTTAGTGTTTCTATGTGCTGTAGTTATTCAGTTTGAGAAACAATCTCTAGAAAGCAATTAAACGGACTAGGTTTCGTCTCTGTTGCTAGGGTCGTTACTAAGGGTCAACCTACTTCCCGGAGTGGTAAACATTGCATACATTACATTTGCTTGTCCTGACGCGAATGATTGTTTTCTAGTTGTTGGTCATACCACATGTATTGCCATGGAAACGGAGATCACGCTAACAAAAACTTTTGTATTGTGAGAGCAAATCACCCCACAATATGAATACATTTTGATTACATACTTTATTTAGATTGTAACTTGTTGTATAATCGCAATATTACACGAGAGGGTGTACTTCAACGTCATTATTGGCACGGCAGCGATGCGGTCAGGACCGAGGCGCTTGCGTGTAATAGTGCTTAATTTGACATCACTGCAAAGCTCTGAGTTTTATTTTTTATTCTATCTATTTGATAGGAACTGTTGCATGCTTCCAATACAGAGCACGAAACGGATGTGCTGCACAAAGAATTTATAGCTATTGTTAATTTTGAATTCCTGACCATAGTTGGGCTTTTACAAGTGCAGTACTATTGAAATATATAGCTTCAGTATCAGAAAACTACACTAACAATATGGAATGGAAATGCAATGAAAACCCCAAAACTGTCTTTGATGGGAGTAAAATTAGATAAAAACTAGGCGCAGTTCTGCTTTGCTTTAAGCCATCACCTAACTTTTATTGTAAAACATTTTATATTTTAAATTAATTTGACTTGAAGTAGTGTTCCAGAGATGGCATCCCTTTATCTGACACTATATACATTAACCGTTTCAAAAAAATCTATAGGGTTACACAACAGAATTGGCATGTGACATATTACAATACAAATTAGCTAAATGTAAGACTGCTTCATAGATAGACACATTACGCATCTGCATGAAAATATATCCCAGAAAAACATGTGCCAGCAGCAGAGAGTGAAAGGGGTGAAAGGTCAGAATTACGACTGTGTAAGCCACATGTAAATTAACTTTTGTTTATATTCTGCATGTCACATACACTACAAAGTAACCACAGCAATGCTCTCTATGTCGACCCTGGCGAGCTCGGGATTGCCATTCTTTTTCATGTCCAAGGTAAACTTAAGTGTGGAACTCTTTCGAAATCACATCCTTTTTACTTTAACTTCAAATATTGAGCTACGGATCACGACGGATATGACCAAGAGGATCAAAGTTCAAGGCACATGCTTATGTTGAAGTTGTAGAGTATGTCCTGTTTGCATACATACAGCATGCTACATTACATACTTTGTGAGGGTAACCACAGAACACACTGAAGGTAAAAGAAACAAGTGCGCGATTGTGAATGCAGCCAATGTCGATCACAAGAAGACCTTTATTTATTTTATGATAATCAGGATATCAGAAAAATAAAAACCTCTTGGACTGCAACTACGAATGTTATTTTTTTCAACTAATTGATAAATCACCTGCTCTATGAAATATTAAAAGGTAGTGAAAATATGTAACATGTCACAACTTCACAGAATCCAAAGTAAAAGTGTTCAGATGTCTGGTTTTGTCTGAGCAGAAGTCCAAAAATCAAAAGATATTCAGTTTACTAACGTACATGAAACTGTAACCCTGAAACTGTGCAGAACAAAGAACACTTAAAGAACTGAACTCAGTTTAGAAAGATTGGTGTTAATCCATGTGCTCAATATCAACAGCATCTCATTAGCGTAACACCAATGACTTCACAGACTTCTGATTCACACGTTGTAGCTGCTTTATAGCTGGTTCAAATACAGTGTGGCATCCATTTAACCAAACGGCATAAGAACAACCAGTCACCCCTGCTTGCCGGTGCCACATCAGTCTTCGCAGAGGTTGTCCAGAGCTCTAATGGCTTTTACTGGACTTTACCGAGTCACGTTAAAACAGTGTCAGGCTTATAATGGCCTGCTAGTCCTACATGATGCTTCAGCTTTTCAGATGCTAATCTGCATTAAGAGCTGTGATCCATTTTACTGGGGACTTGTTGTTTCACTCCTTCTCAGCCACTTCCTCTATTTTTCCTCACTCAAATGTTTCTGTCTTAACAGAAGTCAAAACTAATTATCTTCACGTTGACAAATACGACAGTAAAGTTTGGTTTAAATAACTCTAAACAAATATGGCATCATAAGTTAGTCCTTTTTCACATACAACCTGTAGCGTGAAACGGCTCACAGACAAAACAAAGCGCACACGCACACACACACACACACACACACACACACACACACACACACACACACACACACACACACACACACACACACACACACACACACACACACACACACACACACACACACACACACACACACACACACATGTCTTGCTTGCAGAAGCTTCCCGCTTTGTCAAAAATGTTATGACTTGGCAGACACATACACAAACGTCTTTTTTCATGTCGAAGTTCATTAGATATTATAGTGAAGAAACAACAACTTAAAGAGGAAGGGATTATGTTGCAACGAAGCTGCATTATGTGTCAATCAACGGAACATTAACCAACAGTCATTTCTGTCCTCCAAACCATTCACCTTTCTGGGTTTAGCTTGTAGATATACTGTTAAAGCTGGACTATAACAGTCATGTTGCTGGCTGACGTTCGACAAGTGCTTCTGGGTTTCATCCTCTACATCTCAGGTATGAGTCATTATTTATGCTTTATTACATAAGGATAGTAATAACTTCATAAGATAACTGTATATACTCTGGTATTTCAACGAAGTAGGTGAGTCAATAGAAAATGTAAATTATTAGAAATGGATCAAAAAAATGATATAAGTTGACAGCACATTACATGTCTGAAGATGATCACTTCCTCGTATAAAGTACAGTTTAGTATCATTATTCAGGGATTTATGACGGAAAGGTAAAAAAAAGAAATTTAAATCTATTTGCTCATGAAAGTTTCTGTTGAAGGGGTGAATGCAGCAGCCATCGTCTGTGCTTTAAAAGGTTCGACAGTGGATCTGCCCTGCTCAGCTCAACCTACCACTTCTAGTAACAAATGGTACACTTTAGACTGGAATGGATCCATGTATGTTCAGAATGAGTTCCCTGCAGATGGACAACGTGTAACGTACAACACAGCTGAAGAGAATCAACCAAATTTAACAATCAATGATCTCAGAGAGACTGATGCAAGCTATTACTGCTGTAGGGGGACTGCAGACCAACCAGATTGCTGTTGGCTCAATTATATTAAACTCCTCGTTACAGGTACAGTGGATTTTAATAATTTATTACTTTAAAAATGACATCATTCTATAAATTCTCATCCATCATCTTCTCAGACCTGCAGGTAAAAGTGTTTCCCACCACCGAGGGACTGACAGTAACACTGATGTGCAGCACCACCTGTCATCTGACTGAAAAGGCTGCAGCCTTCATCTGGTACAAGAACAGAGAGTTTCTCTATGAGGACTGGTCTCCCTGGTACCAAGAGCTGGTCAGCGGTGAGGAGGCAGTCAGATACTCCTGTGCTATCAAAGGCTACGAGGAGCTCAGAGCCCCTGAAGTCTCCGTGGGTGAGTGACAATGTTCACCAATGTTACAAAACCTGTACCTGAACCACTGTGTAGGATTTAGTGGTTTACAACCAACTGAACACCGGTCGCCTCACCCAGCTCTTCAAAGCTTGGAAGAGAAGCGATGGACACCACAGAACTCACAAAAAATGTGAAAGGCTCTTTCAAGAGCAAGTGTTTGTTTTTTCTAGACTGAGCTACGGTAGAAACATGCTGGGGCTTCATGTCGGGTTCTGTGGAAGAGGACATGCTCCCGATGTAGGAAATATAAAGGACTCATTCTAAGGTCATGAAAACAACAATGTTTAGTTTGAATCTTGTTTTATTTTGTCCAGATTCTGTCTCTTCGACCTGCTTCAGTGTGACCTATGCTAAAGGGAGAATGTGTCCTTACAAGCGGCCATCAGTAGATGAGTCCTGCTCCATCAAGTTTCCCAGAGGTGAAGCTTCCACTGTACAAAAACATCTCCCAACACACCTTTAAAGTCATATTTGGTCATTTTATTATTTTTCTTCTTTCTTTCTAAGCTTAAATATATATACACATTATATAAGGTGTGCTAAGATAACTATATGTCACAGTGACTGATGGTAACTCTTTTTCCTCAATAGCGCTACATGTTCAAAGGACTCCTTCGAACAAATATGTCAAACTGACCTGTAACATCAGCTGTCCTCTGACTGACACTCAAACTGCCTTCAAGTGGTACAAAAACGGATTTCATTATTCCAAGAGTCGAAGTATTCCACTCCCTTCAAATGACAGCTTCTCTTGTGCAGCTAAAGGCCTCGAGCATCATCAGTCTGCAGAAGTCTGTGAGTATCACAAAACCTATTGTTAGTTATTTTTCTTAACAATAAACTAAAGTCTAAACATTCAGGATATTCAACAACTTTTAGTATTTTATCTTTATTTCAGGTGCTGAGGTTCAGAAATGCAGGAGTGTGAATTATGTCAGCAGGAGAATCTGTGCTCTTCAAGGCTCTTCAGTGAACATTTCCAGTAAATACTCTCACCCTGACACGCAGCAGCCCACTTCTAAATCGTGGTATAAAAAAAATAGAAGTGGTAAGGAGGAGCTGGTGGAGGCTTCAGGTAATGTGGAGGACTATGATGAGAGGAATAACCACCACCACATCCTGACAATCAAAAACCTGAAGAAGAATGACTCAGCACAATACACGTTCAGACTTCAGAGAGAGGATGGAGGATTAAAAGAGTCTTTTCTCCATGGAGTCCTTTTGACTGTCACAGGTAAATCTTAACTCCTGCTCTTCATGAGCAGCACTCAGCAGACTTCACTAATTCATGTGTGAACAGGAGGACTAAGGGCTCATAGTCTGTGGTCAAGCTTCATTCAAACATGTATAATGTGTCAGACTTATAGGAGGTTGGTGATAAATATTTTTGATTCCCTCGTTCAGACCTGCAGGTGAAGTTTACTCCTTCTGCAGAGGTGACAGAGGGTCAGAGAGTCACACTGACCTGCAGCACCAGCTGTCCTCTCACTGACAACACAAACTACATTTGGTACTTCAACAGTCGACCTCTGACCCTGCCAGAACACCAAAACAAACACTTGCTTCTAGACCCAGTCAGCAGCCAGCATGCAGGAAAATACTCGTGTGCTGTCAGAACCAACAAAAACTTCAACTCAGCTGAAAAGAGTCTCACAGTCCAAAGTATGACGGGAACATCCGCCGCAGCAGCAGCTGCAGGAGTCGCAGCTCTTCTCCTGGTTGTACTGCTCGCTGTCGTCTTGTGGATTAGGTGAGCAATAACAAAGTGTGGTGGAAGGAGGGTGTGGTTAAGAGTTTTGAGGAAGGTGACCAATGTAATTAGTAAGAGGACGACGAGGCCACCTTAGGAATTTCACCTAAAGAATAATTTTTTCCCCACACAGTATCAAGAACTCAGAAGGCACTCAGGTTCATTATATTGATTCAGAGGAGACGTGGTTCCGTTCCAAACAATTATTCTTTATTGTGACAAACTTCATATTCAACAAAGTGGTTCCATAAAATATCATTTTAATCACCAACTACTAATAAAAGAGCCTCAACATATACAATTATTTGACGAAAGGTTCGGGGCTGCGGCTTACCAGTGGAGAGGTGGACCGTTAAAGGTGAGGATCCCAAAAAGAGGAGGCACCCCGATCACACACAAACACACCTGAGGGTTCAGAACCAGGGGTGCACCAAACCACACAGCGCACGAAGGGAGACACCAACACCAGGAGGCACCAACCCCACCACCTTAGGCCCTGCAGCTCCTACAGACACAGAGAACACAATTAACAAGGCTCCACTTCACAGAAAGAAAAATAACAAAAGAGAAAATAAACTAAGCAGACCGTCCAGCACACACTCGGCTGTTAAAGGGTGAACTGCAGGTCTGCAACTTAATATAAACCACAAAATAAACTACACAAAGCAATATTAACTCAATTAAACAAAATACTCTTCGAAAGAAAAGTGTTAATTTCCAGGCTTAATCAGCCAAATAAACTATCCGATCAGAACAAAGATCAAACGGAAAGAAAATAAACCTGTGGCTATAAATCAGGAACAAGAGAGAAAACAAACCAAACAAAATAATTCACCTCAGCTGATTATCCAGGAGGGATGATCAGACACCCAATTTACTTATACAAAATTCCACGGTGGGCCTAAACCTCCCTTGTCAGATTACACGCACAGTTAAAAACGGCTCAAGCTAAAAGGGGTTTTCTCCATTAAAACAACACCGTGACGCTGACATGAAATAGCTTGAAGCAGGGCTGCAGTGCTGTCGAGATCAAGCAAAGCCCGGCAGACGAGCAGCATCAGGCACCGTAGACAAAGTAACGCGGGGGAAGGCAAAGCCCGGTAGGCAAAACACCCAGCAGGCAAAGCAGCAGCGTTTTTAAGAGTGAGCAGGTTAGCTGGAGCCACTTTCTGGCAAAGTTCAACGCAGACCCCGCCAAAAGTCTCCTGTGATACAGGATGAACAATGAGTTAACAGAATAATAATAATTACCACCAAAGTATATAAAACTAAAATCACCTACCGATCAGGCAACGCACAGTGGTTGGCTAGTAATGGCCTTGTGATAAGGGATAAAACAGGTCCAGAGAGTGAAAGAAGCTCCATTATGCTATGAATTCAATAACATTTAATCACTTGACTGAAATCACATCACATATTTATTTTTGATGTTTATTCCTTTTATTAAACAGGAAGAAGAGGACTTCCACTCCTTGTCCTGCAACTGAAGCATCAAACAATCGAGAGCAGGTGAAGATGAAAAGTTGTAAAACGCATCTGCATTAGAAAAACATCCACTTTGCATATTTAATTTGTCCACATTTGGATTGATATATTTTTTACCAGTTGCAGTGATTTTTTTTTTATTGGTCTATGAATCATCAAAAGAGTAAAATCGTTACATAATGTCATGTTAGGTGTCGTGTCCTGATCAGCTGAACCCTGGTCCAGTGGATGATGACATCTCAGCTCAGCCAGAAGAGGAGGCTGAGCTTCAATATAGCAGAGTCCACTTCAGCAAAAACCACACGGATCCTCTTTATTCCAACGTACGAGCAGATCAGCCCAGAGAAGTGGAGCATGCCCAATACGCCGTCATCAACTTCAGAAACTAAGACAGCCCTGAGCGAGCATCTGCTGTCACTACAAAAGGACTCAGACTCAACTTAAATACTCAGAGTGGTACGCTGTGTTTAACACAAAAACATCCTCACACACTGCACCTGTTGTAGGTATCAAGCCTCATGTCACATATGAGTATCTCCATTTGATACACAGAGAGCAGCGGAAACAGCCGGGCTCCTAATTGCACATCTCACATTTCACATCTGGAAACAGTGGAATATATGACTGTGTACACAACAGGTGGCTGAAAAGGCAACTTGTTAGACAGACTGTACATTATCATGCAAAGAACATGTATTGCAATGGTGGCGCCACCTGCAGGACAGACTTCAAACTGCTAGCAGGACAAACAGGAGGGATGCATGTTATTTTGTGTCTTTATGTTTGTTAAAGCTCCAGATGTACCCGGTAGAGGGCTTTTCTGTGCTCTCCATTTGAGAACTGTCCCTGATGCTGTTGGTGACGTCACCAGAAAGTTGCTTTCAAGTTAAGTGATACTGTAAATCATGTGTAAAGTCGTTAAGAGCACAGCAAGAGTGCATTTTAGGGGAAGAAATATAATTGAATAAGAAATTGGTTTAATTTTTTTTTGCCCTTGCTGTGAGGGAGAGACATGATGTCACCAACGTAAACAGTAAGGGTGTGAACAGACATGCTGAACATCATCAGTTCGTCAGAAATACATTGTCACTTACTGAAACGTATGAACGTTTTTAACTCTAAAGGTGGTATACTTGAACAAAGTTTTCAAAAGGAAAATTCGATTTTTCAATCATTTTTTCAACAAAAATATAAAATTCTTCTGTGAAAAAAATATGTACACTGTTGGCCTGAGGACCAGCTTGTACCCCCTTTAACACAGTGAACTTCTTGTAGGGATTTTGCATATTTAATATTTTTTTGTATTTTTTGTCTATACAGAATTTCAGTCAACCACAAGACATAGAAAAGGTTTAAATACGAGTTGGTCTGTGACTCTGGACCATATTTCCATGTTAAATTTCTTCTGAAACGGATATCTGTCATTTGATCAGTACAAAATTTATGTTAGCAGCAAAGTACATGTCAGCAATCGATATGATAGATAATAATGTTAGTAATCAGGTAAAGAAAAGTTTGACAGTAAAGTGAGATGAAAACTGTTATTAATTTATTGTACGGTCAGTTTGAAACTCTAAAACTCTATGAAATGCTTTCATGCTTGTATTCAGCAGTCAAGATCCTCTTCAGTTTTAAACTTGTCAAATCAATAAATTTTATCCAACAACTTTAGTTTTGACCCATCGAGGCATAAACTCTAAAGGAATCCGGTTCTATCAGGCACCAAGACGTTCGAAGCAGATCCTTCAAGTCTTATTTGTACTATACAGTGTTTTTTTTATCATTTTTCCTGTTTCTATTTTTTTGTTGTCATGGGACCGACAGATGTACTACTACTCTAATACTCTTGATTACATGTTTTGTGATGTATTAACAGATCTCTTAAGTTACATCTGCAGCTTTCATCTGTACATGTTTTTTGTTTCTCTTTTTAACCACAAACCAACCAGATAACACACTTTTCCGATTGCTTCACTTCCCGAAGCTCTGACTCTTATCAACATTTTAATGAATTATGTTTTTGCATTTACTTAAACACCAAAACTATGTACAAATAAAAGGAACAGCAAAAGACAAAAGTAAGATGGAGAGTTTTCCCTCAGCAATGTCATTGTTTCCTAACCGCCTGAGCGGTAGTGAGAAATATTTCAGAGCAGTCATGAAACAGTTTGTTTAGAAGAGCAACAGAAAAGTTGCTAATTTGACATAAGTTAGTTATTTAGGTTTGAGGACTTCTGGGTGTCCTTGTTAACATCTACTGACACAAACAATCTTTTAGGCCTCAAAGTGCGGCTGTATCCAGCAGAGGTGGCCGAGGGTCAGAGTCACACTGACCTGCAGCACCGGCTGTCCTCTTTCTGGTAACACAACCTACCTTTGGTACTGTAACAGTCAACTTATGACCCTGCTGCATAGGCAAAACAAGCACCTGGTTCTAGAGCCAGTCAGCAGCCAGCATGCAGGAAACTACTCTTGTGCTGTTGGAAACAACAGAAACGGCTCCAGTTAAAAGACTCTTATTGTGTAAAGTGTGAAAAGGAACCTCAGCTGCAGCAGCTGCAGGAGTCGGTGCTGCTCTCCTGAGCATCACACCTGCCGTTGTCCTCTTCTGGATCAGGTGGGCAACACTGGGTTCTATTGCAGATCAAAGACAATCAATTTCTTATCTGAATCACTATTTCATCTATACTTATCAGTTTATTTTACTAAACCGGAGGAGAACGTCAAGTCAGTCTGAAGAAACTGAAGCAACAGACCCTATATTATAGAGCAGGTAAAGACCAAAAGTTATTGCACAACATTGAAGTCATAATTTCAGGTCCTGACTGCCTTAAGTGGCCAAAAGATCACCACACGCTGTGAGTACAGTGCAAACAAAAACCCAGACATTCAGGATGTTTCTGCTGCATTTGAAAAACTCTCCCACACACATCCTGCGTTCCTTCAGCTGGAGTGACGCTTTAACACAAACATCGTTCTACTGACTCAGAAGCAAACCGAGCCACGAGTTATATGAATCCTATTTTTCAATTCAGGATGTAAAATGTCCTCTCCAACAGTGCATATTCCACAGCTACATTATTTTCCCAAAACACTACTAGGCCAATCAGCCATGTGACATCATCACTGATACAATTGTTCTGACCTAATATCTGGCTATAAAAGCTGCTAGAAACTTCACAGTAGTTTTTACTTTAAATACTGATTGAGGCTGTGAACTATCAGTTACTCCTGCCAATGTGCCATGGTATATTTAAATGCCTGTAAAGACACGCCGCCGTTACCTAAGCTGCGAACAGGATTTATGAGATGTGGTGTGATAAAGTTGCCAAAGAGAGAACACACGCAATTTTATCAAATGTATTTATTGTTAAACTGTAGATTCTGGGAACCTTGTGCACGGCTGGGACACTGGGTTGTTCCTTTTGTTCTCCCTGGGAACAAACAAATAGACAAGTGCAGTGAGTAACTGATTGAACAGGCTGATTGCAATAATATCTAATTAGTTATATGGCAGAACAACAGAGTATATATTGCCAAGCTAAAGATACAAATTTGCTTTAAATATTGCAATAACGTACCTCTACCTGTTTCCTCTTCGCAGGGTGTTTGGGCACCCATTTATAGTTCAAGGAAGTACCAACCACAAGAAGCGGGTAGGGGGGTGTCGAAAGATGTGTTGTTCTGTTTTTTATGGGAATTATGTATTGATGGTTTCCCAAATTTATAGGGACCGTAAATATTCGTAAATTATTATTGTCATATTTCGATTGGTGAAATGATGTAAATATTGATTGTACAGATGAATTGTTGATATATATACTTACCTGTAGATGGCATGTCTGGGCCAATTAGAGTAATCAGGTGCATATAAGGAGCTCAGCTGTTTGTGGGACTTTATGGTGATGGCAAACCTCTGTTGTGGTGGTTTAATGTAAAAATAAATTAAGCTTCATCTGAAACCCCTTCTGCCCTCCAGATCTGCTCATTTTTCATGTTGCTGGAAGACATTCAACATGTGCTTCTGGGTTTCATCCTCTACATCTCAGGTATGAGTCATTATGTATGCTTTATTACATAAGGATAGTGATGATGATACCATATTACAATGACAGGCATGAGAGTCAAATTATAGAAAAGCTTAACTGAAAATTTCACTTGCAAATGGAGAAAAGAAAATGATTGAAATTACATGACATGTCTGTGGATGATCACTTCCTCATGAAGTACAGTTTATTATCAATATTCAGGAACTAATGATAGGAAGGTAAACATTCTTTTATCTCAGAGAGACTGATGCGAGCTCTAATGGCTTTTACTGGACTTTACCGAGTCACGTTAAAACAGTGTCAGGCTTATAATGGCCTGCTAGTCCTACATGATGCTTCAGCTTTTCAGATGCTAATCTGCATTAAGAGCTGTGATCCATTTTACTGGGGACTTGTTGTTTCACTCCTTCTCAGCCACTTCCTCTATTTTTCCTCACTCAAATGTTTCTGTCTTAACAGAAGTCAAAACTAATTATCTTCACGTTGACAAATACGACAGTAAAGTTTGGTTTAAATAACTCTAAACAAATATGTCATCATAAGTTAGTCCTTTTTCACATACAACCTGTAGCGTGAAACGGCTCACAGACAAAACAAAGCGCACACGCACACACACACACACACACACACACACACACACACACACACACACACACACACACACACACACACACACACACACACACACACACACACACACACACATTGTGACCTTGTCTTGCTTGCAGAAGCTTCCCGCTTTGTCAAAAATGTTATGACTTGGCAGACACATACACAAACGTCTTTTTTCATGTCGAAGTTCATTAGATATTATAGTGAACAAACAACAACTTAAAGAGGAAGGGATTATGTTGCAACGAAGCTGCATTATGTGTCAATCAACGGAACATTAACCAACAGTCATTTCTGTCCTCCAAACCATTCACCTTTCTGGGTTTAGCTTGTAGATATACTGTTAAAGCTGGACTATAACAGTCATGTTGCTGGCTGACGTTCGACAAGTGCTTCTGGGTTTCATCCTCTACATCTCAGGTATGAGTCATTATTTATGCTTTATTACATAAGGATAGTAATAACTTCATAAGATAACTGTATATACTCTGGTATTTCAACGAAGTAGGTGAGTCAATAGAAAATGTAAATTATTAGAAATGGATCAAAAAAATGATATAAGTTGACAGCACATTACATGTCTGAAGATGATCACTTCCTCGTATAAAGTACAGTTTAGTATCATTATTCAGGGATTTATGACGGAAAGGTAAAAAAAAGAAATTTAAATCTATTTGCTCATGAAAGTTTCTGTTGAAGGGGTGAATGCAGCAGCCATCGTCTGTGCTTTAAAAGGTTCGACAGTGGATCTGCCCTGCTCAGCTCAACCTACCACTTCTAGTAACAAATGGTACACTTTAGACTGGAATGGATCCATGTATGTTCAGAATGAGCTCCCTGCAGATGGACAACGTGTAACGTACAACACAGCTGAAGAGAATCAACCAAATTTAACAATCAATGATCTCAGAGAGACTGATGCAAGGTATTACTGCTGTAGGGGGACTGCAGACCAACCAGATTGCTGTTGGCTCAATTATATTAAACTCCTCGTTACAGGTACAGTGGATTTCAATAATTTATTACTTTAAAAATGACATCATTCTATAAATTCTCATCCATCATCTTCTCAGACCTGCAGGTAAAAGTGTTTCCCACCACCGAGGGACTGACAGTAACACTGATGTGCAGCACCAGCTGTCCTCTGACTGAAAAGGCTGCAGCCTTCATCTGGTACAAGAACAGAGAGTTTCTCTATGAGGACTGGTCTCCCTGGTACCAAGAGCTGGTCAGCGGTGAGGAGGCAGTCAGATACTCCTGTGCTATCAAAGGCTACGAGGAGCTCAGAGCCCCTGAAGTCTCCGTGGGTGAGTGACAATGTTCACCAATGTTACAAAACCTGTACCTGAACCACTGTGTAGGATTTAGTGGATTACAACCAACTGAACACCGGTCGCCTCACCCAGCTCTTCAAAGCTTGGAAGAGAAGCGATGGACACCACAGAACTCACAAAAAATGTGAAAGGCTCTTTCAAGAGCAAGTGTTTGTTTTTTCTAGACTGAGCTACGGTAGAAACATGCTGGGGCTTCATGTCGGGTTCTGTGGAAGAGGACATGCTCCCAATGTAGGAACTATAAAGGACTCATTCTAAGGTTATGAAAACAACAATGTTTAGTTTGAATCTTGTTTTATTTTGTCCAGATTCTGTCTCTTCGACCTGCTTCAGTGTGACCTATGCTAAAGGGAGAATGTGTTTTTACAAGCGGCCATCAGTAGATGAGTCCTGCTCCATCAAGTTTCCCAGAGGTGAAGCTTCCACTGTACAAAAACATCTCCCAACACACCTTTAAAGTCATATTTGGTCATTTTATTATTTTTCTTCTTTCTTTCTAAGCTTAAATATATATACACATTATATAAGGTGTGCTAAGATAACTATATGTCACAGTGACTGATGGTAACTCTCTTTCCTCAATAGCGCTACATGTTCAAAGGACTCCTTCGAACAAATATGTCAAACTGACCTGTAACATCAGCTGTCCTCTGACTGACACTCGAACTGCCTTAACGTGGTACAAAAACGGATTTCATTATTCCAAGAGTCGAAGTATTCCACTCCCTTCAAATGACAGCTTCTCTTGTGCAGCTAAAGGCCTCGAGCATCATCAGTCTGCAGAAGTCTGTGAGTATCACAAAACCTATTGTTAGTTATTTTTCTTAACAATAAACTAAAGTCTAAACATTCAGGATATTCAACAACTTTTAGTATTTTATCTTTATTTCAGGTGCTGAGGTTCAGAAATGCAGGAGTGTGAATTATGTCAGCAGGAGAATCTGTGCTCTTCAAGGCTCTTCAGTGAACATTTCCAGTAAATACTCTCACCCTGACACGCAGCAGCCCACTTCTAAATTGTGGTATAAAAAAAATAGAAGTGGTAAGGAGGAGCTGGTGGAGGCTTCAGGTGATGTGGAGGACTATGATGAGAGGAATAACCACCACCACATCCTGACAATCAAAAACCTGAAGAAGAATGACTCAGCACAATACACGTTCAGACTTCAGAGAGAGGATGGAGGATTAAAAGAGTCTTTTCTCCATGGAGTCCTTTTGACTGTCACAGGTAAATCTTAACTCCTGCTCTTCATGAGCAGCACTCAGCAGACTTCACTAATTCATGTGTGAACAGGAGGACTAAGGGCTCATAGTCTGTAGTCAAGCTTCATTCAAACATGTATAATGTGTCAGACTTATAGGAGGTTGGTGATAAATATTTTTGATTCCCTCGTTCAGACCTGCAGGTGAAGTTTACTCCTTCTGCAGAGGTGACAGAGGGTCAGAGAGTCACACTGACCTGCAGCACCAGCTGTCCTCTCACTGACAACACAAACTACATTTGGTACTTCAACAGTCGACCTCTGACCCTGCCAGAACACCAAAACAAACACTTGCTTCTAGACCCAGTCAGCAGTCAGCGTGCAGGAAACTACTCGTGTGCTGTCAGAACCAACAAAAACTTCAACTCAGCTGAAAAGAGTCTCACAGTCCAAAGTATGACGGGAACATCAGCCGCAGCAGCAGCTGCAGGAGTCGCAGCTCTTCTCCTGGTCATCACACCTCTTGTTGTCTTCTTTTGGATCAGGTGAGTATCATGATTCTGTGTTTCAAAGCAACAACATTCAAACTTTGATTCAAAATCTCTAACTAGTTTAAATAATAATTCTTTGTTTTTTTCTGAATCAGGAGAAAGAGGACTTTGGGTCAACCTTCAGGAACTGAAACATCAGACAATGTGCATCAGGTACAAAACAGGATTCAGACACTCATGCTGCATCAGAAAAACTTGACACTCATCTGTTCTGTTTCTCTTCAGATGTAATAATTATTTATTTCCTGTCAGGACAGAAGCTTCAACTTGTGCCTTCTGCTTTTTCCTGTCACTCAAATTATAACCTCTCATAGCTCTCTCTTTAAGTTTGCTCCCCCTGAACACCTGGTTCTATTAAACTCCTCCATGATTTCTCTCAGAGTTGTATTTGTATTGAAACACATCTATATCATGACTATCACTGTGAAGCCACATCAAGAACTACTGTTATTATGTTTTGACAACTTAACACCTGCATATTATCTGATTTTTGTCATGCTGCAGTCAACGTTTGGGAGCTGTTTCTTTTTAATAATGATAGGTTAATATCTGCCATTTGTAATTTACTTGATATCAACCAGTCATGTTAATCACCACTGAAAGAAAATACGTTTCTCCCTGGCTTCAACTACATTTAACAGTTGGTACAATTAAATCACATTTTCTAAATCCAGTATGAGTGACTCCATATTTTTTTTATTTTTTTATTTTTTTTAAATAGGGCTAAAAGATGAAAGCAGTTGTAAAACACTTCAATCAATACATTTAAAAAAGTTTCCTAAACCCTTTCAGTTGAGATCGAGTTGTATTTTATAATGCTCTTCAAGGATAAGCCAAACCTGACTGCAATATAGTAAAATTATTTGTCTCTTCTCCTCAGTTCAACCTTGAGCCCATGTATGAGAACGTGTCAGCTCAATTAGCAGAGCAGGATGACGACCACTACAGCAGACTCCACTTCCCTGAGAACCACACAGCTGATATCTACTCCACCATTGAGCCACTGCCTTCAATCTAAAAGAGGAAACAATTGTTGCCATAGCAATTTGCAAAGGACCCTTCCGTCTGATATGTTCAGATATGAAGAATAAAATTAATATCAGAGCAGGATCAAGTGTAAAGTGCAGTGCAAACTCAAGTTCAAGCCCGCATTTATCTTTTTAATGTAACGGCAAACTTTGCTGTCTGATCTGCCAGACCTCACTGTTCATGTTTCTGCCAGTTTATTGCAGAAACATGCCAATAAACTGGAGCGCTCTCGGGCACATGTTCAGAAAAGAGCTAAAAAGCAGGTAGAGCACAGCATGTAATGTTGCATCAAAAGAAGGTTTTGAGAGCCAATTATGTAAGCCACATTATTTCCATATCAAGCAATATGATGTGGTGATATTATTAAGACCCACTCATCAGTAGGTGGACAAAATAACATATTGTAAATAAATAGACAAGTTTTTAGAATCTGCATGATTTTTATGAGGACACTTTGCTGCTTGTTTTGATGGTTTCATTCAAGACAGAATTCAGGTTTAGAAACCTTTCAGTTTTGAATTGGATTGATTGTTGTTTGTTTGATGGCGAGTGAATCGGCGTCTCAACCAGCGATTGTTACACGTTAAATGAAAATATTTTTTAAACATGAAAGGAAGCAACATGGCATTAATCTGTGTTAACAAAACACAGCACAAACCACAATGAGCTGCAAACTCACCACTGACAGCTTCACATAGTATTACATATATTTATTCAGCACTACATACGTAGATTCGGCAAATGACATCTCTTATTTGATAAAACAATCATGAGGAAGGAAATCATTTCTGTGGTTGAAGCTGTGTGCAGCTGCTCAAACACACTTACACTGATGAATCAATCACTCTGCCTTCAGCCTTTCCTTTGTAAGAGGACTGCTGCTGATTTTGACCATTCATTCAAGTTTCATAAAATGTCAAATCATAGTCAACTTTTTGATTAGAAGCTGAAGTCTACAACAGCCATGTTCTTGGCAGCAGCTGGATTTGTGTTTGTGGGTTTCATTCTCTACATCTCAGGTATGAATGATTTATTTTCTTCTCTATATTAACGGAAAACTGTGAAAACACGTTTTTTTTTCTCTGTATTTTATGAGTTTAAGTGTAGATAATAGTTACAAAGTGAATCAAATACAGTTTTGGTATGACGGTACGAGTGTGAGATCCTTGCCAGTATCATATCATCATCATTTCATAGTACATTAGTATGGAGAGGAATGTGATGAAAATAGTATGAATGCTTGCTAATGACATCTTCTGTTAAAGGGACTCACAACCAGCGGGACTGCATCTGTGCCTTAAAAGGGTCATCAGTGAATCTGTCCTGCTCAGCTCAACATCCCGGTTCAAGCAAGAATTGGTGCACTGTCCACAGGTCCAAGACTGATCACTCTCTGGATGGAAATCGTGGAAAGTACAGCATATCAGAAGAGACTAACTTCACTCTGACGGTCAGTGATCAAACAGAGAGGGATGAACGTTTTTACTGCTGCAGAAAACCTACTGCCACACCAGAAGACTGCAGACAAGGCAGTATTCATCTCCATGTTGCAGGTACAGTGGCCGTCACAAATGTATCACCAGGTGATTACAATAATAATCCATGCATAATACTATTTCTATTAACCATCATCACAGACCTGCAGGTAAAAGTGTTTCCCACCACCGAGGGACTGACAGTAACACTGATGTGCAGCACCAGCTGTCCTCTGACTGAAAAGCCTGCAGCCTTCATCTGGTACAAGAACAGAGAGTTTCTCTATGAGGACTGGTCTCCCTGGTACCAAGAGCTGGTCAGCAGTGAGGAGGCAGTCAGATACTCCTGTGCTATCAAAGGCTACGAGGAGCTCAGAGCCCCTGAAGTCTCCGTGGGTGAGTGACAATCATGAACTCATCATCATTAAAATCAGTGTTCACCAGTTAATGAACTAAACGCCTGTTTTGTCCAGGCGAGGTCACACCGGTCTGCTTCAGTGTGACATACGCCAAAGGGAGAATGTGTTCTTACAAACAGACATCATTAGATGAGTCCTGCTCCATCACATATCCCAGAGGTGATGTTTTCACAGACATGTACACTCCTCTCACCTCTAACAGTACATCATCTACTGACATGCAGTCCTACATATTCTGTCTGAAAGCCAGTATTTAATAATTTATTCGCAGTGTATCAAATCATATCTAAATGACATGGCAGAAATGAACTGTTGAAAAATATCTTCTTCATCTCCCAACAGAAATACATGTTCAACAGACTGCTGCTGACATATCACCTTATGTCACACTGGCCTGTATCACCAGCTGTAACATGACTGACCCTCTGATTCCCTTCACATGGTATAAGAACACACACATACAAAGACAGTATGAGGAACAGCAGATTTCTGTTACGGAAACAATTGCAAACAGCTTCTCTTGTGCTGTGCAAGGTCTTGAGGATCTGCGCTCTGCTGACTTCTGTGAGTGTAAACCAACTGATGGTCTGTTAATAAAGGGAACATTTGTTTTAACGGTCTGCAATAGCTGATGAGAAATCTGATTATTTTAATACTGTATGGTTAACAAAAACTATTCATATGGCAAACATGTTGAAAGCTGGCTCGTCCCAATTTTAAATATCTATGTCTAAGTAGTTTCAGTTGCCGTTCATTTGTATTCCAGGTGTTGAGGATGGGAACTGCTGGAGCGTGAATTATGTCAGCAGGAGAATCTGTGCCTTCGAGGGCTCCTCTGTAAACATCTCTAGTGAATACTGGCATTCTCCCAACAAGCAGCCAGAGTCCAAACTTTGGTATAAAGAAAAGGGAAATGCTGATGAGGTACAGGTGACTGACAACACAGGGGATGTGAGATATCATGACAACATGAGGAACCAACACACCCTCAGATTAAAAAATGTAAAGGAGAGTGACTCAGCAGAATACAAGTTTCGTATTCAAAAAGCCAGCAAACGATGGAGACAGTCTGGAGTTACTCTGATTATCACAGGTAATTATAACTTGTGGCCCCGTCTTTATGTGCGAGCAGCAGACAGTAGACTATACTTCGGAAAACTTCCAACTGCGTACACGTCATGGTCACGTTCTCCATACAGAGCACATTATTTAAGGTTTCTTATTTTCTGATGCGGGTATTTTGAAAAGTGAAAAGCTGATACTGTGTTCAGTCCAGAGTCGATTCAGTTCACTCCTTTACAAGACATTGTCGGTATTTGAACTCATATTCACGTTTCAGCATGAAATACCTGAGGTTTAAATGCTTCTTGAAAAGACGGGCCTCAAACCAGTTATGTAACATCTGTCACGTTTAAGATGTTGCACTTTTTCCGCCCTACCAATGAGGCCAAACACTCGACACAATGTGAAGATCCATCATTCAACTATGTTTTAGTGTCTTACGTGTGAAATAAGACGTCAAATGGATACACAAACAGATCCCGATCGATGACGCAATCCTTAACCTTGTTAAGAAGATTAACTGATTCAAGTTAAAGTCCCAACTGACCAGAACAAGAAGCCTTGCATTCAGCCTACAGCCTCACTCATTGTTTCACACTTTGCATGTTGCTTGTTGTGATAATATACCGTACAAGTGCCAGAAAGATAAGAAAACTAGAATCAATGGTTGGGCTTACATGATTCCATCACACAAGCCTACCGCTCCTGTCTTGCAGTCAAAGTTTGTTTCTATTATCCGTTAAACTGAAAAGTAGGACGCGCTGTAGTTTAATGTGCCTAATCGTACCTTTCTGAAATGTGGCAGATCAGGAAAAACGTCCTTATAACAGTGATATGTGTTGTATTGAAAAACCGACAACTAACCCTGTTTTGTTGTTATTTGTTTGTAATGTATGAGAACTCAAATTGTGCTGACCAATCTATCATCTACCAGGCCTGAGAGTGAAGATAACTCCTTCTGCAGAGGTGACAGAGGGTCAGAGAGTCACACTGACCTGCAGCACCAGCTGTCCTCTCACTGACAACACAAACTACATTTGGTACTTCAACAGTCGACCTCTGACCCTGCCAGAACACCAAAACAAACACTTGCTTCTAGACCCAGTCAGCAGCCAGCATGCAGGGAAATACTCGTGTGCTGTCAGAACCAACAAAAACTTCAGCTCGACTGAAAAGAGTCTCACTGTTCACAGTATCCCAGGAAAATGGGAACCAGCTGCTGCAGGAGTTTCTGCAGCTCTTCTGGTTTTAATACTTCTTGCTGTCTTCTTGTGGATGAGGTGAGCATCACCGTGCTCTGTCACACACACTAATTCACACGCTAACCTCCTGACTTTATTAATCACTATTTTTACTAACCAGAAAAAAGAAGACTTCCAGCCAATCCTTCAGAAATGAAACAATGGACAACTTGGAGCAGGTAACAAAAATAATTTAAGTTCTGCTGCAATCAGGTATGATTAGTTCCAATTCATTATTATTATACTTCTGTCTCAGTAAATCATAGCATTGTTCTGCCCGACCACTGTTAAAGATTTTCTCACAGGTTCTTAATGGTAAACGCTGTTTATGGTCGAGCAGCACAGAAATAGGTTGTTCCAGAAGTTCCATCGGTTCTACAGTTTGCAGTGTAAAACATAAATATTATTCTACGGCAGCGTTTATTAAAACACGACATACAACCACTCGTTCACCACTTCTATGATGAAATTTACTTCATAAAAGTCTGTAAAATCTCCTGCAGAATTAGGTTTTCCCTGGACAATTTATCTTTGAATTGTATTAACATACTAGCTCACATATTTATAACTCTTCTAGAAGTACTCGAGCCACATAGCAGCTGCTATGTTGTACCGACCCTCCCACCCAGTTAAAACCAGTTGATATTGCTTTTCTTAGATTGTATCAGTGACACGGTGCACATTAAAATAACGTAATTCCTTCTGTTTCTGTCAGATAAATTCTGTTCCAGAGTGCAACGACATCTCAGCTCAACCAACAGAGCAGGAACTTCATTACAGCCAAGTCCATTTCTCACAGAACCAGGCAGTTCCTCTGTACTCCAACATCCAGCCACTTCAGTCCCATGAACAAGAGTGCGCCGCCTATGCTGTTGTCTCGTTTAGGTCCAACACAACCCCGAGTAAGCATTCATTTTAAGAATTATGTAGCTTATTACAGGTTGTATGATACCTTGGACAAAGTTGAAGGAACTACAGATTGTGCACTTCCTTGAAGGTTTTCAAAATGGTTCTTTGTTATATGTTTGAAATACTTTGCAGCATGTTTAAACCTCACTACATGAATGCATTCTCATCTCTACGTTTAGGCTCAATAACCAGACAGTGAAAAACAGCAAACCAAACACCGGCCAATGTGACGGACAGAACGTAGAAGGTCTTCCCGTCTTGTCTTGTTTTCCAGAGCAGCTAATGTCAACTACTTCCATTTTCTAACAACATTCATTAAGACAGTGACCACGGTGTTGTGAGCAGCGAACCTGAACTAGACCTTTTTCACGGCAGACAGACTAGACACGGTGTATATTGCACAGGTGTGTTGATGATGGTTCAGTTCATTTAAGCGTTCTACAGAAAGTCATGACAGTGAACCAGCATGCATGAGAGCGAGAGCTCCCGCAAGCGGAACGCAGCCGTCAGCAGCACACCTGACTTCCTCTGCAATGAACCTATTGCTCATATTGGTCTCCTTAAATGGCCACGAGGGGTTTCTATAATGCTTAATCTGCTTTTAATACTACGCATACTTTATTATGAACGTACTGCCATGACGTGAAGATATATCCCTTATACAAATAATGCAATGTTTTTAACAAATATTATTTTCTGCATCTTAAATGACCACCAAAGAAAATACAGATCTGCTTCAGCATCAACATAAACAATGTATTGATCTTCCCCTCAATCGAATAAAAAGCAGTGAAAAGATATAAGAAGACTGTTTATTTTTTTTTAATGTTTGTTGTGTTTATTAATACCTTTGAATAAAGCTCACTCTTACAGTCTACTTCTCCTCTGACTTTTTTAATGGCCACATTTTTTGTATCAATAAAATATATTCTATAATAGTCTATAATCTTTGATTAAATAAACTATGGGAAAAAATATCATCGATACATTTTAGGTCAATAATTATATATTTTATTACCATACAAGTATACACTTAATTAATCCAGATTAAAAAAAACAATAGAAAAGTATTTGTTGCCTCCTGTTAATATTGTGCAAGTAGCAGCTGGTCTTCTGTTCCTTTATTCTTCAAGTAAGTTGATCATTCAAGTTCACTTCCGACTCCAGTTGTAATAGTACATGTTAAGTATGCGTTCAAGACATTTTCACAGCAGACTCAGTGATTGAGTCTACAAGGTGCAAACAATGTATCGACAGGTGTGTGAGGCTAAATGTTGCGTCTAATCAGTATAAATAACTTAAAAGGGCAGGAAAATGTGTTGTGGAAAGAAGAAAGGAAACGGTACAAATACGGGTCAGTGACACATAAGGCAGAAGTGGTTCATCATCACCATCACCCGAGCTGCACTACAGTATAATGTAGGCTTTCTGGTGGTATTGCAGACTCCCTTTGATGATTATGGTCTGAGGGAAAATAAAATGCCGCTATCTTACGTGTCTTTGTAGCTGAATGGATAAAAAAAAAAAAAAAAAAAAAAAAAAGGAACAAGTAAAGAAGGAATGAAGAGAAGAGTCACAGTTTCATCCCATCCAGTCAGAAATGGATTCAAACAAGTTTGGACTCTATTTGTTACCCAACATAAGTGGAGAGAGGGAGGATGGCCGTTAGCGTACACAGCCGCAGTCGCTGTGTACGCTACATTTTGTTAAAACCACTTCCTTCTCCATTTCTCGAGTGGTCAGACCAAAGAAGACCAGATTTAATCTTTCCTTCACTGGTTTCTACACAACCAGTAAACTTGATGAACCACAGTCGTGACAAGATCAGTGATAAGGTCACATCATGCTACATGACTTGCTTTTCAATAGGCGAAAGGAAGTTTCCTGTCTTCAGTTTCCATCTTGGTTCGCACGCTTGCTGATGTGTACTTACATTTAAGTGTAAATCATTTTTAAAGAGAAAGCACACACCAACATAGACATTACAGTCTAGAAGAAGACACATGGCTCAAAAATATGAGTGCCTCGTCCAACCACTCTTGACTCCCTGTTGCCGTCTCCATCTCTTCTCCTCCCATCTTCGCAGCCTCTCCTCATGGTTTTCTTGTGTTCTTATTTGTTCAGGAGCAGTTTTGCCAGAGACTGGAGGACCTCCCTCTTCTCATACAGGTACATCTGGGTTTCCCACAGCATGTCTACCAGGACCGCGTCGCTCACCTCGTCCAGCATCACCTCCTGTGACAGCTGGGGACTCAGTCTGCGCAAAATACAACAAACACACTGACTGTAAGAGGTTTCACAGCAGGGACAAACTTTAAAAAAAATAGTTGAAACAACATGAGTGTATGAAAGGCTGCACAATGGTGTTTTAATGAAAAGGTTTTACATATATTTACCTTGTAATTTCACTTAAAAAGGTTGCGATAAGCTCTGAATAGGGCTTAATGACACAGAATAATGTATCCTTCAAAAACTTTTGTTTTAGCCGAGTCAGGCACTACCAAGATAGAAACCGTCTGGAAATACAGTCTATCTGGGGATTAAACTGCAGTCGTGTCTGGTTTCGGCCGGGCACTTCCTAGACATCTTTTCTGAATCAATGCGTCAACATGCCTCTAAAAGACTGACTCGCAGCACATTTGACTCCAGTGTTCCCAACCTCATCCAGCACACTGACGACTAGTAGGTAGTCTCACTGTAACTAATATCGGCGCTCGCACCCGAATGTTTACTCGTTGCAACATGCAGGGTTTACTGACACCAGTCAGCTCGCAAAATGTCTTACATAAAACTCGTGTTTTGAAAAACGGCACAGGAAGTGTGATGAATAAGAGACATTACAAAAAGTGGGCTGAGAAAAGATACTTCGCCAGAAAAAGGATGTTCATAGTCAGCTGACCTGTGGTAGATGGTGTCGATCATTTCACACCAGGCTCTGGCCCTGTCCACAGCACAGCCGTCAGAATCTGTGCACTGTTCATTCACAGAGGATTTTGAAGAAAAATATGAGTAAACATTTAGAAAAAAAAGTGGAAGTGACAACTCTGGCTGAATGAATGGGATCAAAACATTGTTTGGACAGTAGAAAATGATGATTGATTCAATCACTGATTGAAATACAAAAAGTGGTGTACTCACGCAGTCCACCAGCATTTTGCCCAGCTCCTTTGCTCCCACAAAGCTCTTGGCCAGCTCCAGAGGGTTGGAGGGCCGGAAAACATCCACAGAGCTCACCACCACCTGAGGAGGTTTACCTGGAGGCACACAAGGAGCACATGAACACAACCAAAGTGTATAACCAGTGGTGGCTCTGCAGGAAGAGACAAATAACTGTCTACACACAGCGGCTTTCCATCTCAAAATAAGTGTGAATTACTGTAAATACGCTGTATCCTGCTGACACCCTGGGTTAACATCATCCATGAGATGACATACGACAACTCATGGCTGTTCCATGGCACATTTAATCAGAAATAAAAACCCTGACAGAAAGTGTCAGAGACTGAAAGACGGTTTTATTATATATTATATAATGTGTATATGTATAAACACACAGGACTGTTCATCAGGGTTGTGAAATATTGAACCTGACATTTAAGCCAACTGCTGTGTTGGTTAGCAACATAAACTGAGATAAACTGAGTTCAGTTGGCGCCCAGTTGAGTGTAACTTTATCTCAAAGTGTTTGTTTGAAAGAATGCAAAATGGTAATAATTGAATTCCCTGTTTTTCCAGGTGGGACACAGTTCAGATACTTGCACTGACCACCACCATCGTCCCGGGCAGCGGCAGATTTTAGTGGACTCATTTCTTGTGTTATTCTACACAGCCCCTTTTCCACTGCAGTTAATGGCTCACCACTGCCCCCTTTTGGTACCAAGTATTTTTCCGAAATTCCTTTTCCACTTCAGATGGTAATCCCTGAACGCAGTGACGACGCATGAAACTGTTGTGACATTATCTTCAAACCGACAGACAGAAACAGTGGAGGAAATGGAGGAGAGGCTGTTCTGGATTCTCCGTATGCGGCTGTTTGTCAAGCAGAGGAACGTCTGCAGCTCCTTAATTGACCGCAGTTTGGTTTTGCAGGTTTCCGTTAACGGAGTTTTCCAGTGAATAAAATAAATTGCGGCTGCTATAGTAGGTTGGATGGTTAACAATGGCGGGTTGGTGCAGGATGCAGACCCATGTTGCGACGCTGCGATTGTGATGATTCTTTGACCAATCAGTGGTCCGCAATGTTTTCAAGTCACATTTTAGTGTCAGCTCAGCTCGCTTGGAACCTCGATGACGGTGATACTAAAAATAGCACCGGGTATTGTCCACAACTTTTGTCCAAAGTGAGTCGGGTCGTGCTGATACCGGCCGTGGGAAAGTGGACTTTAGGCACTGTTAGCCTTTATTACTTATATACCTTAGTTATTGCTCAGTTGTTTTTATTCTCATGTTGCTATCTTATCTCATCCACATACATTATGTGCACAGGCATAATAAAAAAAACAACCTAATATACAAGCAGTCAATGGATACACAACACATTCAGACACATTTAAATGACTTACCTGTTCCAAGAGAAACAACTATATCCAGCTTCTTGATGTCCTCCTTGAGGCCCTGAGAGAAACGGATAAATAAATCATCTAATAAACAATAAAGGACTTACTAATCCATTTAGGTTAGTAGTTTATTGTGCACTTAATGCAAGACTTACCTCTGCTTTCAAGGCCTTGTTGTATTGATGGATTTCTGACATGGCGTCTAGAGTCGGGTTATTGGCCAGCAGCCCTCCATCCAGAAAGCGGCCCATTGGTCGGAAGTAGGTTGGAGCAGCTCCGCTGGAGCGAGCGGCTCTCCACACTAATTGCTCTGATGTAAAGACGAGGATTTGAGGGTTTAAGACTGCAGGTTTTTTTCAAATAGCGCAAGAGGAAAAAACACATTTATCAACGAGATAAGCCAGATGCAGATTTCAGTACTTCCCAACGGTATATCCCGAAACAATAATTCCACGTGGTTTTTATTAGACTCTGGGAAGAAGCATGATATGAATGGAAGGGTTAACAAAATACATTTATTTAATTCTTTGCTAAGATTGACATCCAGTATGAGACGACGAGCTCCCAAACTACAGTTGTTAGCAGCAGTGAAGTGTTAAGGTGCTGAACTGAAATGCACATTGTGGACAAGAAAGAGTATTTAAAACTAAAAATGTTAAACTTTTTAATTCCATCTAAGGTGTGTTTTTGGAGAAAATTAGTTTTACTGACTTTAGTTACACACACACACACACACACACACACACACACACACACACACACACACACACACACACACACACACACACACACACACACACACACACACACACACACACACATCCACACACCTTCATCTGGCACCTTTCTATGCTTTCTGGATGGCTCCTCTGTGTATCCTACTATCAACACATCCTCATCCTCCCATCCTGTAACAACAACATGGCAGCTGGCACTCAACACAACACAACACAGAACAACACAGAACAACACAGAACAACACAGCACAACACAATCAGACTTCCTACTGAATGTGATGACATGCCAACTCTGCGTTCACCCACAACCATTTTCAGGTTTCACTGCCTGAATAAACCAAAAACGTGGTTACCACATCCCGCAATTTAAAACCTGCAGTTTCTGAAAACGTCTTACTTTGCCGGCACACAGTGGTATGATCAGTGCGCGCCACTCGCCCTCTCTGGTATTAAAAGACTAGTGCAATAGGTCACAGTGGGTAACAGCTGAAGTACCTTGTGGGATGGTGAGAGGCTTGAACGTAGCAGTGGTGGCATATGGAGGCTCTCTGCGGACGGACGGAGGGTTGTAGTTCCTGAAGATGTGCAGCTCGCCTGGATGTCTGTCTGCCAGAACGCTGGTCACCATCACCCTGTGCAGAAAGAAATAAAGGAGGGGAAAGTGAAAAGCGTAATAGTTAGAGAGAGGAGCGTCGGTTGGTTCAGCATTTGTGTTCATGCTAAAGAAGCTCGACGAGAAATTCTCTTTAAAACCTGAAAACAAGCAACACATGACACAAAAATGATTTTCAGAATCGTAAAAAATTGTATTAACATTTTTTGAAGTTTGTCAGCAGGATTGCCCCAATTTTCAAGAAACTTTGTGGAATTGTGTCGCATGAATTGAGGAGGAACCCATTCATGTGTGGAGCAGGTTTGAATCACAGGGGTGGATCCACAAACTATTTTTTACATTCATTGTGAAATAGAGCATCTGGCCTCCCAAATTCCTTCCATGTTAGTAGTTGGGATCTTGTGTGTCACATTGGACATCACAGTCACCGTGATGTTTCACTTTCCGTTGCGGACGCGCTTTGCTGCTGTTCACAGCGTTCATCCTCGCTCATATAGCTTCGCTCATCTACACAAAACCTCTTTGTGCGGCAGCTGGGCAGCTGATTTCAACTTGTAACACTCATGCAAAATCCTTTGCTAACCTTAAACTTAAATGTGCTATTTCAGTTCCATTTGCTTAACAAGGCTTCTCTGTCTCTCTCTCTCCCTCTGCTTCTCCTTCTGTCTCCTGATCAGTGTGACAGATGTTTAGTTTTTCCTCTGCCTCCTTCAGCGATATTTTGTTTGTCATAAAATTAAACTTTTTGCAACATTGGAGACAGGGCTCGCTTAGTTGGAAGTGCAGCTCCACACCATGGAAAACAACCCATTAGCTGTGGTAGCTGATCAAGACGCTATTAACCGGTGCGGGCCGACCAAATGTTTCCCCTGTTAGCCGGCTGGGTAACAGTATGAAGGAAGCAAGGCCCTAAACAGAAGCCTGCGGTAACCAGTCCAGACCGGTGGCCGCCTGCCTCTTGAGTCTGGTTCTTTTGGAGGTTTCTTCCTGTTAAAAGGTCTTTTTTTTTTTTTCTTTCCACTGTCACCAAATGCTTGTTCAGGTTGGAATTGTTGGATTTCTCTCCATAATATTGTAGTCTCACCTTTAGCGCCTTGAGCTGACTGAAACTGAACATAACTGACCTAAATTAGACTGAAAAACCCAGCAGATTGAAGGAAAGTTCATAGGTGACAAATAATAAACCATCCTAGAAATATGATGACTTTGTACTTGCTCAAACTTAACACAGAAAGCAAGTCGTTTTGGGTAGTTTAGTCATTTTCCCCCAGTTTTGCTCAGCAGGTTAGAATCAGGTCAAATTTCCAAAAGGCTGACCAATCATAGCAAAGCAGAGGGATATTTAAAACTGGTTGATGACATTGCTACCAACAAGAAACACAGAACAAAATACACAAATTGCCTCCTGCCTGCAAAAGACTACTTTACAGGAAAGCATTGGCTATAAACAGCCTGCTGACAAGTGTCACATGTTGACGTCACAGTTACCTGGGGTATCGGACGTCTGTCATCTTGGTGTGTTCTCCAAATTCTTTCTTCAGGAAGTCCTCCAGCGGTGCTGATTCGTAGGGTCTTGATCCCTTGAACACCTGCTCCTTCATCCTAAAGTACAGGCAGCGTAGGTACTCCATGGACTTACCTACACACAAAAGAAAGTTTCATTGTTGTTCTGATCCGTTATAGGAACGCTGAGAAGTGTAAAAGAAAACGCGACCACACCGTGGACGATAGCGAGGGCCAGGATGCCCCCGGTGCTCGTGCCGGCCACCCAGTCGAAGAGCTCTCTGATGGGTCGACCTGCTTCTCTCTCCAGAGCGATCAACATCTGGATCAGCACAAGGCCTTTAATGCCTCCACCATCCAGACACAGCAGTCTGTCTATCCTGCAGCACAGGAAAGACAACAACAAAAACTATTGTCTCCAAAACTGTAATAATCATATAAAACATACAAATAAAATTATACAAAAAAAATATTTTGTGCCTGGAAAAGGGATTGATCCTATATTCCGTTTTACAAAAGAAAGAATGCCTTCCCCTTAAATCAAGGTTTTGTACCTTAACAACCTCTTCATCTTAAAATGATATATTTACAGCAAACATGACAAACTGGAGATACGTTTATGGTTATTACATCAATTACAAGTGAACCGGACACATGTGCCAGCTCTATGTCTATGAACGGACTCACAGTGGTTCAATTAAATAAGATGATGCAATATAGCCTGTTAATTATTGTACACCTGTCATACTGATATTTCAAACCACTGTTGTATTTTAAATTTAAAATTTCCATTAAATATACATGTTTTAAAAAGTGAACAAATTCTACAAATTACCTGTATAAATCAGTACAAACCAATATAAATAAATAAATATCTATATAAATCATTAAATCTAAATAATATTAAATATAAATGTGTATAAAAATGAATGTATAAAATGTGTATAAATCACTTAAACAAATCTGACAGCTCTCTCATTTCCAAATGCAAAGAGGACATACAAATATTCTTTGATCTCCTCCCCTTCTAATAATTTTCATATAGTCCACTCACTTCTTTTTCTCCATTTTGAGGCCGTCCACTTCAGATCTGCCTCTACTCATTGCACCGATTGCAGCGCCCACAGACATGATGTCATCAAACCCTGTGAGCCAATCACATGACACATCATCAAATGAATGCATGAAGGACAGAAAAGGAAAGCGGTCACTGGGGTTTCTGAAAGCCACATGGGAGTTTTACAAGGAGCAACTCGTGATGGTTTCACAACATCTATAAACATACACATTTCCTTTATTCATCGCTATCATTACACATCACCGCAGACACTCTCTGCCACAGTATGCTGCAAATGGAAAAGGTTTGGGGAGCACGGCAATGCTGCCTCATCAAACTTTTTTGGATCATTGTTGACATGATCAAAATAAAATCCCACCTTCCCGCTCAGGTTTCATTCATTAACATTCTTCAAACTCCTGATTTGAAGTTTTCCAACAGCGCTTTGAACTGAAAACATGTTAATCTGTTGAAGATTAGTCTTTACACTTTGTAATAAAAGTCATTTCTTACATTATGTTTCAAATTAATTGAAACGGTCCTAAATTAGCACAAATTTTCAGGATTTGCCAAATATGAAATAAATGAATTAAAAATAATGCAGTTATGAGGAAAAAGGAGACATTTAAGTGGAAAACAAACAAACAGAGAACAGTGATATAATTCCTGTAACCTTGAAAGACGTAAAGCTCAAAGGACCTCCTGGTGAAATAAAAGTAGAATAGAAACCAAATCAAATGTGAAGAAGAGGCAGGTGAGGGACGATGGTGTTACCTATGCCTGGAGGCTTGGCCATGGTGGAGATGGGAGGAGGACTGCCGGGGGAGGGAGGGAGGCAGCGCTGGACTCCTACACTACACAGCATGTCCAGCAGTATCTTTCTATTAGAACCTTTCATGTTTAACACACACACACGCACACACACACACACACACACAAGCAAGCCAGCGTGTTAGACATGCACACACAGCAGGAAGAGCTCAAGATGAATAGAGAGAGAGAGAGAGAGAGAGAGAGAGAGAGAGAGAGAGAGAGAGAGAGAGAGGAGGAGAGAACATCTGTAAGCTCTTAGCGATTATCATGCATTTTCAAAATGAATACATAACAGCAGACTTAAATTACCACTATTTCTGCTTCTAGGCATCCAGTGAAAGGTTTCATAAACAACCTATTAATGTGCAAACAACAAATATGCTCATGCGATAAGCCTGTTTGAACAGGAAGTAAAAAGTCAGGAGTAACAATGTTCAGGTCTTTTTATAAGTATTCACACTAGAGGTTAAAAATATTTTGGCCTTTAAAATGCTCTTCTTTTTAACAGGTGGATTATATTGCTGTCTGTGGTAAAGTCTCAGGTGGAAACACTCTGACAGAGAATCTAGGGCAGGGGTGTCAAACATACGGCCCGCGGGCCGGATCCGGCCCGCCAGGGGGTCCGGCTCGGCCCGCCGGATGACTTTGCTAAGTGTGAAAATTACAGAAAGACATACATTGCATTTCTATGAGAATATGGAGGTTTATGAGTACAAACGTTTTGTAATTGTTTTTTTTAATCGATCCAGTAATTGCTTCAGAAACAGCGTAAATGTGATGTCTGCTCCGGAGGGAGAAGCTGCTGCTCGCTTTGTGACCCGTTAAATCTGCAGAGGAGAGCCCAGGCAGATAAACAGTGGGCTGATGTCTTGAGTTTTTGCTCTTTATGTTTCTAGTTTATTGTAGAAAGACCTTTAAAATAGGGTTTATCATCCAGAAACCTTCACCAATGATTTAAACATAGAGAAATATTGTCGTTATGTATGCATTATTATGCTGTGAATTTACTGGTCTGGCCCACTTGAGATGAAAATGGGCAGTATGTGGCCCCTTAACTAAAGTGAGTTTGACACCCCTGATCTAGGGCATCATTTGGATGGGCTTTTTGTCACGGCACTACAGATGAGAAATTTATTGTGACAAGGAAGCAGTTTGAATGTCACTACCACAACTGTAGGCCGACAGTTATTGGTCAGAATAATACAAAAAAAACAAAAACAAAAACTGTAAAGCAACAAACTATGACATTCAAACAATGTTTTATCACTGACACTGTGTACGTTATGAACTTGTGAAGTGAAGGGGCGATGCAAACACTGTACTGACAATCATTTGCTTTATTAACGGATTAAAGGACATTTTCAAATACCACTCACTTGTATTACTGCCCTCTACTATGGAGAACGTGAACATGACAGTAGGGAGTGAAAAGATTAAATAACAGTAATTAAGTATTTTTTTGAACAATTTAGAGACCAGAGAGTGACTTTCATTTTTATGTATTTTAGTATCTTTCCCACTTTTTTACACTCTCTGAGGATCAATTAAGTCTTATCTTGTATAATATTACTCTTTAAGGCAGTTAAATATTTCTTATTACACCTTTAAAAAAAGGAGTAATGACAGCTCATTGAGCCTCTTAACATTTGTAAAACAATGTAGTCGTTGCATAAAACATTTAAAATATTAATAATTGGCACTGAGGACGGCTTAAAGTGGATTATTTTGTCTAGAATCTCTTGTTAAATACCTCCGTGTGCTCACACAGACGCTCTACAATCTACACATGCTTTGAAGGAGGACTACATGAGATCAAACAGGTTGGTTAGGTCAGCCACATTTAAAGCTCCCCCCTCCCTCTCTCTCTCCCTCTCCCTCTCCCTCTCTCCCTCTCTCCCTCCCTCTCTCTCACCTTTGCTGCTGCGAGCAGCGATGAGTCCGGGCGTTTCTCCCAGGTCGTTGTGGATCTCCACATCAGCCCCGAACACAATCAGAGCTTTGATCAAGTCCATGTGGTCCATCTGATGAACAGAGTCACACAAAGTGGTCAATATCATTATCTTAAAACCATACGTGTTGTGATTTCGGTTTTTGGATGGATCTATTTCCATTCTGAAGGAGTCACATATCATTGCATAGTTTTTCTGCATTGAGAAAGAACCGAGTTGAGCAGCTTTGTCAAATAACAGCATTTTCTTCTCAGCATTTCCCTCTCTTGCTGCGTTACAACCACTTAGTAAACCCCTTTTTTAATGAAGCGTGTTCAAAAAGTTGAGAGACGGCTCCCGGTGCGCTCCAACAGAGTGCAGCACAGCGATGTGACCTGGCGTTGTTTTTTAATCATATTTGTTGTATCTTATATATAGATGTATGTTTCTTCTATTGCTTTTATCTGTGTGAAGCGTACTGAATTGGCCCTGTGTATGAAATGTGCTGCACAAATAAAACTGCTCGCTTGTGGGTTAGAGACTTCTGCATTTTCAATTGTGTGCTGTGAGCGGGAGCGTTGAGATGTTGGAGCCACAGTTCCACAGTGCAGATAGTTTGCAGTGAATGTTTTCCCTCTGAGCATCACAGTGGAACTCGTTGTTGACAGTCTGAGCCTGGTGGACAGATTAACAGCGCACAACCCCCCCCACCGCAAATACCAAAGAAAAGCCAGCTGGCGGCTCCTGACCTGACGCCCTTTCTTCGGTCTTGGACAGTGACATTCTGCCCCTCTTGAAACACGAATGTCGCTCAAAGCACCTCGCCTGGCTCACTGTTTCATTGAAGTGGATTTTCGAAGGCATTTCTCTGATGCTGACTTCTGGAGTTTGGCACAAATGTCTCTGCTCAAGTCAATGATGAAATCGTAAAATGTGCACGAACCAGCGTCCACAAAAACTTGCGTAACTCAGGTGCTGATGTTGATCACGTGATTAAACTTGGAAAACTTGTCCGCGAAGGTCGTTGCTTCTTCCTGCACTGCGCACATCGCTGCACTGTAAGTCATACACAACAGTTGTTTTTGTTTTTTCGATCGGCCCTCCAATATCATCACTCTTTCATTTCTCCGACATTTTGCAAATCAGTAAGAGATGAAAACACGAGACTAACAATACGCTGTGTCTTCTGCACGCACCTTCATCGCTAGGTGCAGGGCTGTGTTCCCATGCTGGCCCTTCAGGTTGGCATTCCCCCCGTGGGTGAGCAACACCATGGCCGCCTCGAAGCGGCCCCTCTGGGTCAAAATGTGGAGGGCGCTCTCCCCGGTCTTGCTGAGGTAGTTCACTTCACAGCCGTGCTCCAGCAGCATACAACACATCTGGCACAGAGAGAGCAAGACAGCAAACATGAAGTTAGTCTTTGACGCTTTGCTAATCTTTCAACAGCTGAGCCTTTATGAGGGATTAAAGGTTTTTCGATGTTGTACAGACTCCAAGTGCTTTCTGACAGAGGTCATCCATTTAGGTTTCATCAAAGCCTTTTTCTCTGGATGTATCCTCTCACAATGCAAACATGTGATTCAAACAGCTTCTCATAACCACTAAACACAGGATGTAATGTTTGTAACCTCAGAGGTTTTGGCCCAGTGAAGAGGCGTCCCGCCATACAAAGAGTCCTCAGCCTGGAGCTGACCTGGGTCTGCTTTAAGGATCTCCTCCACACAGCTGACACACAAACACACAACAAAAACACATTTACTATCGAATACATATCAACAGAAGCAGATCATTTAAAATCATTCAGCACAGTTTTTCTCATGTACGATGTCAGTTTCAGTAACCCTTATAAAAGGCCACAGTTTATTTGGGTTTTACTTTTTTTGTGTGTGTGTTTGTACAAAGTGTTCCATGTCTTAAAAAGCACCATTAAATGATTTTGTAACAACCTCTACAGTTTCCCTCCCTCAGCATTACTCATTTCAGCAAAATGAAATAACTCACAAAAAATACACTCACTGGCATTTCCAGATTAGGCCCCTTTTTAATTTTATTTTATTCTATCAAGTATTAATTACTGCTCTTGTACATCCATCTGTCATTTTGGCTTAATACCATACTATACCATGGTATCTACTTGGTCTTGTTTTTAGCATAAATAGATCATTTAGTGCTTTTTCAGGCAGATCAGTTCACTAAATTCAATTAAATATCACCTTCCTTGAATTAAATATGCGTTTTGACCTACCTATGTCCTATTTCAAGATGAGTCACCTTCTTTCAAACCAGTATGAAGTCATTTCCACTTGAATTAGTGATTCACTCTCTTCTTCCTTGGCCTTCAGTTTTCTAGTGGGCGAAAGTTAATAATTCAAAACTATTTAATTAAGAACTTTTACTAATAATTAGTTATTTCACTGATTACTGTGCTGTAGAAAGTCTGATCTCAAATAATTTGATCTATAAACCAGCATTAATATTTAGACTGGAACCAGCTTATTTTGAGATTTCTTGTCAAAGTAAAACTAACCAGCTGCATGGACAGGTAATTTCACTGGTATTAAGTCGTTATCTCTCCAAAGTCCGTGTGTGGTTCTTGTATTTGGGCCAAGATGTTGATCAGTGGAAGAGCGGAAACGGTTCCTTTCTTCAACACCGTGCCGCTTGAGGAAAACACACCAAAACTGTTCTGTCGCTAAATCTTAGCGCTCGTCCCTCTCACCCCTTCTCGCTGTACTTCATGGCGCTGTGGATGGGGTAGCCTGCACCACCAATGACACCACACTTGGCCCCGCCCTCCAACAGTGCTTTGACGGCCTCCATGCGGCCCAAACGGCACGCCACGTGGAGCGGCGTCTCCCCGTTGTCATTCAGCTCGTTCACCCCCGAGCACAGTCGAGAGCACAGAACCTGCAAGAGGAGAGAGGAGAGCGGGAACATGATGTTCATACGCAGTTCGGAGGATCTAATCAGTTGAGTTTTAAAAACAGTTCAAAAAATGGCGTTATGATAAATTCCAGATGAATCAGATGAAACGAGACTGATGTATTGTTTTCCATCTGAATAGAGCATCAACCTTCACGCGTGTAACTGAGACTTCACCCCGGCTGAGTCTCACCTGGACGATGACTGGAGACTCCTGCTTGGAGGCGCAGTGCATGGGTGTGTCTCCGTTGCGGTCTCTGATATCGGTACGAGCCTGGCTCTCTTCCAGCAGCTCCTTTACGCACGCCAAGTCGCCTCGCTCGCACGCCAGGTGCAGCGGCGTCTGACCTGATGCATTGCGAGCGTTGATCTGACTGAAGGCGGAAAGACGACAGGTGGTTTTATCTTTGGGAGCTCTGCACGTTTTGCCATAAAACTAATTTTCTTAAGTATAAAGCAGGTTTTAAATCATTTTCCTCTTTCTCGGCAGCAATAAGTTTCCGATCGTGTCAGTATAAAAACTGGCTTGCAGAACCTTCGTTTTTTTTGGCCACCTTATCTTATCATGCTGTGGTAATGTGATTAAAACAAGGACAGCTTTGAAACATCTTTGTGCCTTTTAACTCATTCCAGCATAAACTTTTTAACTTTACTTGGAAATTCCTTTTCATGATGTCTGTTCCCTCTTTGTGTCGTTTATATTAAGTGTCCCCACAACACGAGGCTGCCTCAGAGACTTTGACAAAAACTATAGCAATTAAATGTCCACTGTGATAGATTCACTGTCTCAAGTAGCTTTTACATGTAATAATACGTTTCTTATTACACTGAACTAATGTGAATAAAAAAACAACTGCTGCATGGAAAAAGCTGTTTATATAAATCAGTCATACATAATTAATAGTATTTGTTACCCTCTATGCATTTAGCTGGCACTCATACTGACTGCACACACTTCTATAGAAGAGGCTTATACATCCTTATCCTGTCCTCACTCAGTTGTATATAATGCAAATATATATATATATATAAAAATATGAAGTCATACAACTTCATATAAAACTGATTCAATTAATAATCAACAAGAATAACTTGCAGGTTCACTAAGTCTGACCCACCGCTGGGTAAAACTCAACATGTCCTACCTCTGGACAAAGTTGTGTTTGAGACACTCTCTCAGACTCGTCTCCACGGCGATGTGGGCGGAGCTCCAGTCCGGGTGGTTGCGGATGCAGTCCACGATTGGCTGCACCGTCTCGGCTTTCAGAGGAAGTGTCTCGTAGAAGGGTCGTAGTTTGAGGGCGAACTGCGGGAACCAGTTCATGGCGTCCTCCTCTGACAGCACCTGAAAGAGCCTTCAGGCAGCCCAGCGGGTACAGAGTCAAGTTTCACGGGAGATACTACCTATAGTACCAAAAACTCTGGTAAAACTACTGCAAATGACAGATTAGTTAACTAAGAATAAGAATAACTTACTTTTTGCCACTTGGAAAGATAATTACAAAGAGCTGTGAGCCTCAGAGTGTGTTTTATTTCTTGTATTTGGTTTCCTTTGTCTATCAAAAAGTCCCTTTTGTTCATTCAATGTCACTATTTACATTACTTTCTACTTGTTGTAATTTACAGACTTCAAAAAAAAGTTGCATCTCAAAATATGACATCTGCACCTTTGACACTACTTTGGCGGCTGTATTGCACTACGAATGGCACGTATTATCCCACCGCTCTCCCGTTGATGTGATCAATACTGACCTCAGCACAACAGTCGGTGTCTCTGGGCACATGAGGAGACAGTCCCACGACTGACACTGGGTGTTTTTGTACAGGACCAGGCGGCCCTCCTCTTTCAGCAGGACTTTGCCCGCTCCTCCGTAGTCGGACAGCGGCGCATCTCTGACCCGGTAAGGGTTGGTGAAGAGGGTTGACACGGAGGACACGGTGTCCAACAGCCGGCCCAGGAACTGCATTGTCACCTGAAATCACAGAGATGTGGAAAGACTGAAACAGCAGCACAGATAAAACACGCAGTCATGTTTATGGGATTGTTGTCAACATTGATGAATGATTCATTTCATCCCCAGGACGGGATGCAACCACTCAAGAAGAGCAACACGACTACTAACCCCGACATTGTGTGTTACAGCTGCTGACAGTTTCTACTTGTGGGTTCCTGCTCTGTCAAAAACAACTTAACGTTATACTATTATTATTATTATTATTATTATTATTACACGCGAGGCTAACAGCTGCCAACTCCCCCCTCCCTGTTAAACTCCCAGACCTTCTTGTATCTGTGATAACCGAGTATGAAACGACTTTCCTTCCCATAACAAACACGTGTCTCTGTTCATGCTGCTCACGAGTTTCAAGTTATCCTCAATCAACTCGACACGATAGCGGCGCTAAAAAACAACAACAACAACAACCCTGATACTGTCAGCGAAACACGCAGTCGGTTTATGGTTTTAACATAAACACCTCAAATTATTTACAGATACAACATTTAGCTTCCCGTCAGCTGATCGCATTAAGTGGTGTAAATAAAAAGCGGCCCGCCGCTGTCTGTCCGAGCTCACCTGCTAGCTGCTCTGCGACGTCGGCCTGACTTCTGACAGCGACGTCAACAATCGCGTCCCGCAACCAACCTTGCTTGCAGATCTTGATTGGCGTGAGCTGGACCAATCACAGAGCTCAGGTACGAGATACTTGCTACGTATAAAGGGTGGGACATAACGCTATTGAAGATCGTTTTCTTGTGGATCAAAGACCTTCGTAATCACGTCATCAATTTAGCGGAGCTGTTACGTCATCTTTATTTTAAAACATATTTTCCACTGAGCAACTCGAGAACAATTAAAAATGATCAATAAATAAGTTAGATTTGAGAAAAGAAATTAAAATTGTAGTGACGTTTTTTTTTTTACAGGCACATTAAACATTAAATGAATGACTCAGTAATTTAGATTTTTAGTTATAAATCAGTCTTTGGTTCAAAAGCCATTGTAAAACACCAATAATACACATGAATGTGTCCTCATAGTATTTATAGTTTAAGATATGTAAAAGCAGCAACACTACTTATCCCATTTTACTTTACTTACATACATGTTATCCTAGAATATCAAAGTAAGAAGCATCATAAAATCTGATTTTACGTGTTGTGTGTAATATGAAGTCTCCAAAAAATAGTGGGTCAATATAGTGTAAGAAAAATCTATCGAAGTAAAATATTCAGTCTTTGGGAATTAGAGCAGAAATAATAGAAGTAGCTTGAACCTGCAAAATTAAAGTTCATGTAGGCCGACAACAAAACTGCATTGAAGTGAAGTAATCAAACTCAGCCATGAGAACATTATGCAAACTCCAAAATGCCATCCCATCCAAGGTTAGGCCCAGTAGGACATTTGATTGTCATTTTAAGTCAAAAGCTCCGTTAAATAAAGGTTCACTGAGCTTTATTCTTACAAGATGAGGACTTTCTGGTGTGTACTCATGGGCAGACCGGGACATTCATTGTGCACTGGCCCCACTCTCCCTTTCTAATCCAGCTTCTGAATGCCCAAGCACCACATATGATGCTACGATGCTATTTTTATTATTATTATTATTATTTTTTACATGTCGTGGTGGGAAAAGTGTAAATATTGATGGTGAAGTAAAATGTTGCTGCCTCTTTTTCATGGTCCTGGGATTGTTGGTGTCTCTCTAACACAGGTTAGTGTTATAAGCTGGGCTTTACCTACAAATCACAATTTGTGGTATAATAAAAAAAAAAATCTCAATAAAGTAAATACGAAATAATAAAATTAAATGAATAAAATAGTATAAATATGATGCAGAATGACAGAGATGGTTAAATGCTGAAAGCAGCGCGAGGTGTTTTTTTTAATTTATTTATTTTTTTTATTCGCATCCTCGTGAATGTCTTCATCGTTGCCAGGGCGACCGAGGGGGCTGACCCCGGCCACGTGACAGAGAGCAGCGCTGGCCGCGCCGCTGCTGTGAAGTGTTGTGCATATGTGTGCGCTGCCTCCTCGCACAGTTTGGCTGTGGTCGACCCGAGCGAGTCAGCGGAGCTCGTCGTCTGGAGAAGAGACGTACAGAGACAGGTAGTTTCGGTCGGGTATGAAACATGGAGTCCTCGGCGACGGGAGATCGCATTTTCGCCGCGGAAGCCGTCCTGAAACGGCGCGTTCGCAAGGTGAGCCACAGCCGCCACCGTCCCGCGTATTTTCTGTGTGTTTTTTTTTTTTTTTTTTTTTTTTTTTTTTTTTTTACTGCGTGCAGATGTTTGGCGGCGGTCAGCACGGCGGAGCGCTGCTCGGGTCCATAGGCTCCGGGTTGTCTGCTTTGCGCCTAATGCAACGCTGCGGAGGCCTTTATTACTGTGCTAGCCGGAGTTAGCTGGAAGCTACCGAGCGAAGTCTCCCAGACATGGCTCGTATGTTCCCACAGGGCAATAAAAAAATAAAAATTAAAAAAAAAAACACAACAACAGCGACACAAAGAAGGGGCGAGTTGCAAAAGAACAAGGCAGCCCAGCCGACGGGGCTTGTGCTATGAAATGGAGGGGCCTGATTTCGTTGCCAGCTAATGGCAGCCGACGCTATACGGTCACAGTGTGCAGTTTTTGCAGCTTGTGAACGAGGTGCACATTAAAGGCTGCTGGAGGCTGTTGCTTTCTTCTGCAGGCTGCAGACACGGTTCCCCAAACATTATGTACTGCTCGCACTCGTGTGCTGTTATTGAGGAAAATGAGCTTTTTTTTTCTAGATTTCTAATAGGTTTTTTTTTAATATTTTTGTATTATCGTATATCACCAGTGTTGTAAAGCTCGTATCTGTGGTAGAGACCCTAATAACTGATAAAGGAGTCTGGCACACACACACACACACACAAGCAGGCCCATTAGGCCTCCAGTTACTTCTGGACAACTCAGAGTTGCAGCCACTTCTTGTAAAATGTTTGTGATCCAAAAACAAATGTAGGTCTCAGGAAAAAAAAAAAAGTGCTCCTTCTGTCCTTGGTGGATCAGTGAAGTGTCCCCCTGTCAAATGGGAAGAAATCCAGCTGCAACATAATTCCCTTGTTGGAATCTAATTAACTTCCAACATGACGTTTATTAGCCTGATATAGAGCCTGGAGGATCACCAGGACAGAAGCAGGATTAAATTGGTGTTGTTTTGCTTTTCGTGACAAACGTGAATGTTGTTTTTGTTCCTATTTGTTGTGTAAAGGACGGACGATCCTTGTGGAAAGCTGCAAGTGTGTTTTAAGTGATTTATTTATTTTTTTATTTTTTATCTCTGTTCTCACATGATCTCTTTTTGGTAATCCACCATTTGTGTTTTTCTTGTAGGGAAGAATTGAATACCTGGTCAAATGGAAAGGATGGGCAATGAAGTAAGTGCTACTCTTAATGGAAATATCACAACCCTCAAGGTCTTTAAAGTGAAGCATCTGCCAGTGTTGGTTTTAATGTGCTTACTTTCTACTGAAAATGTGGATTAAATCAGATTTGGAGCTAAACTCATTTGTGCTAAATGGTGTCCTTTTGTTGGGTGTTTTTTCTTCTTGTTGCTCCGTCCTTGTTCAGGCACAGCACGTGGGAGCCAGAGGAGAATATTCTGGACGACAGGCTGATTTTGGGTTTCGAGCAAAAGTGAGTAAAACCAGCTCATTCGGACCTCAATGTATCAAGGGTTTGTCGTCCTCTGAGGCTGGGACTTCAGCTCATGTCATCAAATGGTTAAAGCCGGTCTGTTCATTTTGTTCATTGTCACATGTCCTTATTTCCCACGAATCTTTAATGTAAGTGTTAACTCCAACTTTCACCTCCACTGTTAGTGTCTTTACATTCCTCCTCCTCCTCCTCCTCCTCTTCTTCTTCTCTATCTGATTGTAAAAAGTCTGTGAGCTGAACCTCCTTTTGTCTGTTGCCAAGCCACTTGAAAGCCTTGTGCTGCTCAGAGATGTTTACAGGAAACTTAATGGACACGAGAAGACAGAGAATCTGTTCAGATGTGGCTTCAGATGCTCTCTGTGCCCGCTTGCTCTACTTTCCCACAGCTTTCATCGCTGTCATTTCTTTCAGTTTGTTTTATTTGCTCTAGTTGTCTCGTTCTTTTTTTAGTCCGTCTTGACTTTTCTTGTCTGCGCTGTTGTAACTGTCATTGTCTTTTTTTGTCGTCTTTCTTTTTTAGGGAACGAGAAAGAGAAATTCATGGGCCAAAGAAACGGGGACCAAAACCCAAAAACTTTGTTAAAAAGGTACATTGTTTTGATGTTTGTTTTAATGTCTCTGCCGAGAAATGAGCTCCCGTGTTTAATAACTGGCTAAAATCATAAAGTAATTCAATGAATTTGACCAAACCTCAAATACAATAACTACCTTTGTTCGGGCTGCAGCACCTTCCAGGGGAGCAGAACGGTCTGTTTGTGGTTTCTATGAATAAGGTTAACCTACTTGAAGCAGGCCGTCTTGTCTGTCTGAAGTTTGTTTGACTTTTCTGCCTCACAACATTCATCAATCTGCGTGTCTTGTCTTTAGAAAGTAACATGAAAAGAAGTCGGCGCCACAGGGATGTATTCATTCTGTGCTACTTTCGTTTGTACAAATGAGCCCAGAGCGGCCTCAATGCGGTCAGATAGGTGTTAAAGCCAACGACCTTTGGCCATAGAAAAGTCCTTCTGGGGCTTTAAATAGTTTGGCAACAATATCAAACACGGGCCATGTTTTTGTCATCCAGCCAGTCACAATCAGAGCTGTGTATTGAGCTGCACAAGCCCTTTTAGGATTCATTAGATTAGCAACAACAACTACAGCAACAACAGAGGGATCTATCACATGGATCGAAATTGATTAGAATAATGTATGGAAAGGTTCTCCTCGTAAGCATTGATTTGGCGACTTTTAGATCAAAAGACCATTTTAAAACTAAAACGAGGGTAAATCTCAGTTCATTTTGGCTGCAAAGGGTTCAGTTTTACTACATTAGTTGCATGGCGACATTTATCTCCACAGCATTTGAATGACTATACGTGACTCTTAGCCTGTTCACACCTGGCATTAACGTCCCGGGTGATCCGATTACAAGCGGTCAACTGAAAGTAAATGTGTTTAGTTTATTAACTCTGCTTCTGATAGGGACCATGTACAAAATCAGTTCCTTTCAAAAAGAGGAAAGATTGTTTGTACCAGATTCAGCTATTTAATTTCCATCTGCAGTCTCTGGGCAGGTTAGAAGAAGTAATAAAACAAAGAGCAAAACTTTATCTCTACTGCAAATGGACTAACAGCCTATTGATACCCACGCAGCTGTACACAGACACACAACAAAGACACACTTCACCGGAATAAACAGATATTAAAATACTGCATAAATAGTTGGTCAAAAGTTCAAACCAATGCTGATAAGTCTGGTGTGTGAACTCGCCCAAGAAGCATTAAGTACACATCGAGACCCCATCTGTCAGATTCAGAAGTGGTCTTTGGTCACATACCTTTAGCAGTGTGAGCGCAGATGCAACTGACCAACTACTCAGATAATGTTCTGTAAATGTGGACTAGAAATATCCAATAGAAAAAAATGTCCTGAAGGATTCTGCCGAGCGCAGCTGAAAAATTACAAAAAGTCGGAGAGATTTGTGTTTACTGAATGGCTGTTTACCTGACGCTTAATTCACCAAACCCTCTGGGTTTAGTGTATTTATGTATTTATTTGGTCTTATCTTGTCTGCATTTTCTAACGCACATCAGACCCACAGCTCTAGAAGAACCCCTGCCTGCTTTCACAGTTCATGCGTCCACCGCAGCGCAGAGCCTGACCCTCTCAGACCTCACCTGACGTGATCGGGTCCCGCTTGACGGGTCAGGTTGTGATTAACAAACTTGAATATTCAGACATTTACAAATATGAAATACATTATAAATTTGTAATAGATGGCACATTAAAATGAGCCTCCAGAGAACAAAGAGGTGTCATTTTGGTGAGTGCCTGTTAGCCTCAACTCCTCTCTCCTCACGTTTTTTTTTTTTTTTTTTTTTGTACGTGTTCACGTTTATTTACATGATTCATGAAGTGAGATCCAATCACAACGGGTCACATGATATTACCAGCTATGACAAACAACACCGTTAATACAGTCCACTCGCGATCGGATCACTCGTGTCTGAACAGGCTCCCGGGTCTAACTCCATTATGAGGTTCATTCCTCCAAAACTCTTCAATGGGTTCTCATTTTTTTTTAATCCAAAGTTTGTAGTGACCTTGAGATCTTTTGTCTCACACCGACACTGGAAACAAAGTCGGTTATTCTACAAAAACATTTTTCATCAATTTCTAATTTCCCTCAGGCTCGTGGTCGGAAAGGAGAGAGCAGCACCCGTGCCTCAAGCAGCCGCCAGAACACTTCGTGCTCCTCGTCGTCCACCTCCAGCCGAGCAGCTCCCTCCTCTGCCACACCTCATCAGTTACCGTCGTCGTCCTCCTCCTCCTCCTCCTCCTCCTCAGCTGTGGCGCCCTCTCCTAAACTCAACTCCCTCGCTGCCACCCACAAGCTGAAGAAAGACATCCACCGTTGCCACCGGATGTCCAGGCGCCCTCTGCCTCGCTCCGACCCCATGGGGCCCACCTTCTCCAACCCTGGTGGCTTCCCCTCCCGCATGCACGTCTCCCCCTTCTCTGAGACCGTCCGCATCCTGAACCGTAGAGTTAAACCCCGGGAGGTCAAGAGAGGTCGGATTATCCTCAACCTGAAGGTCATCGACAAACCGGGGAGGGGCGGCACCGCTGCAGGCGGTAGGAATATTACAGCGGGACGCCAAAACATCCCCTCCCGGAATCGCATCATCGGGAAGAAGGGAGAGGCCCCCTACAAACCTTTCCAGCCTCCTCTGAAGATGCTGGGGTTCCCGATGTACGGGAAGCCGTTCGGGCTGCAGTGCGGAGGCCCCGTGTCTTTTCAGTCCCACCCGGGCTCCTGTTCCGGCACTCGAGCCAGGGACAGCCGCACCACCTCCTCCCAGTACCAGTCACCTCCCTTTCCTTCCAGCTCCAGTAGATCTCAAGGAAAATCTCCCACCAAAGCCACGGCTGCACAGTCTCCCAGAGCCTCACCCTCCAGCAAGGACCCCAAGTCCAGTAAACCTCACACAGAGACCCAGAAGGGCCACAGTGCCAAGCTATCAGCTCCTGCCCCGTCCTCCGATGCAAACCCAGCGGCGTCAGCTTTCCCCCTCCTCCCATCCTCTCCCTCCTCTTCCTTGGAAGAGGAAGAGGAGGAGGATGCCCCGGACCGTTCGACACCCTCAGAGGGAAGCAGGAAAAGTCTTCGCCAACGCAAGGCTAAACGCCAGTTGCCCTTCACGCCTCCCTCGGTCTCTCCCGGGGACCAAACCTCAGCCGCTGCTGAGCCCAAGAGGGTGCCCGCTGAGGGCGACCCCGACTGGCACCCTGAAATGGCACCGAGCTGCAAGGATGTAGTGGTGACCGACGTGACCACCAACCTCGTCACCGTCACCATAAAAGAGTTCCCCTCCCCGGCCTCCTGCCCCGCCTCGCCTTCTTCTAACCCTGAAAGCTCCTCCTCCCCTCCTCCTGTCACCCCCTCCGACAACGCCTCCCCAGTGAAGCCATAGGAGATCACGTTACGAAGTTGAATGATGATAGAAAAAAAATATGCCAGTGTTGCCACTTCATCCCTCTCCTACTTTTACCTAAAGGGTATGTCCATACTTGTGAAATGTACCTTCACGCCGCCCAGCCATTGAATAGTTCAAAGAGCTTTTTTTTTTTTTTTTTTTTTTTTTTAAAGATGAAATGTATGAATTCGAAGAAGGGGGCAGCTAATACGCCCCCTTGTCATTCAAATTGCCATATAGTGTCCACTTGCACAGCACTGACTGTCTGAAGCAGACCGGGATGGAGACGTTTTCTCTCACTTGCTTCAGACATGCTGAGTTCAGCTTGTTTGGTGCAATATACAAATTTTTTTCCTAAAAGTGGAACCGTCACCCATCTGGTGTTTGGGGTGAACTTTTATCAAGCACACCTGTACGTGACAGAAACACAGTGTTGCGATGCCTCCTCCGCTGCGCCGGCTGTTACCGGCGGCCTATTTCCTGACCCATTAGTCTCATTGGAAGTCCAGCTTGTTAACGATAAATGAGGTGATGCGTTTTTTGCACTTAACAAAGTTGGACTCTCGGGTGTCAACACGGCGAGGTAAACGCAATGCACTTGACTGCATCAAAAACACCAACCTATTCTACGTAGATCATCAATTTCCCACGGCCTTCTCCTCTTTCCCTCTTGAACGCACACGCATATACCAGTACGAGGAAGTATTTATATGCACGCACAACCTTAAAAGCTGCAAACGAAAATACAAAAACGGAAGGTTTGTTTTAAGTTATTGCTGTCCTTGCGGTCTCTCCTTACTTGCCTTGTTTCCTTCACAAACCAACCACCATCTTCGACTCCGTAACGTCCACCAAGACTCTAAACTGGCCTGCAGCTCATTGTGGGATTTTTGCCAGAATCGCGCCGCATATAACTTCTCAACCAGTCAAGGTCTCGAAGGTCCATGAGCCGAACACAGTTGAGGCTAAAGCCACCAATAAAGCGCAGCTATAAATAGCAGTTAGTTGAAACTGTGAACTACTTGGCTGGTGTTTCCAGCATGCGGAACATGAAGCCAGGCGGGTTTTGGGTCCCAAAGATCAACAGGGACCGGTCACTTTGTCTGTTTACCTTCCACGTAGGCAGGTGGAACAAACCTTTATGGATGTTACCAGTTAGTCCTTCAGCTATAGAAACTCTTTGTTAGTACGTTCTCAAGTCGTGTCAATAGAAGTGGTTTATGTAGCACGGTTCACAGCGTCTTCTTGCTGCTCACGGGGCCAGTGCAGGAACCGGAGGACACTCGTCCTTCGGTCCCGTGGGGGACCTGGAGTCTGTTCACGCCTGGCAATAACACGCGTCCCCGACGGCCCGATCACACGCGGTCAGCTAAACGTACGGCTGCAAAGACGCCGAAGAGGCTCTGAGCTTTGACCTGCTCGGATGGACACGTCCTTTCCGTTTGGACCGTGTCGAAGGATCCACCTGCTCAACTGATGTCCTGGGATTAAGCAATATTAAAGGAAGAGAAAAGAGCATCCCGCGTGATTCTGCTGGCGCAAGCCGAGCTCGCAGCCATAAAGCAGCTGTTAAGTGAATCAAATCCAGCTGTTTACCCGATGCTTCTTTCACCCAAACGTGTTTGGAGTCCGGCATGTAGAAGTGAGATCCGATCATACGTGGTCACGCGTGATAATGCCGGGTGTGATCAGACGTCCGTGCAGCGGTCTGCTTGAGATCGGATCACATGTTCACAGCATGTCTGGACGCGGCCCGACATTCACATCCACTTTGCTCCGTGATTGGCCAACAGTGCAGAGGTGAGGAAGGAGCAAGGGATTGAACTTCTCTGTCTCTCCGTCTTCTTGCATACATGGCACAAAGATTGTGTGTTGTTGTTGTTGTTGCTGTTGTTGTTGTTGTTATTATTATTATTATTATTATTATTATTATGCAGTTGCATGTTGCAGGTTCACCACTTGTCAATCATCGCCCATCCTGAAGGAAGACGTAAAACTCATTGTTTTTCATTTCCAGTTGTCTTTGTGAAGTCATCGGAGTAGCTTTGTTTCCGGCTCCTATTTTAGACACCGGGTTGTTGTTGTTGTTGTTGTTTTTGTTTTTGTTGTTTTTTCTAGACTACACTGTGCCCTTGAGTACACGCAGAGAAATGATGAGGAATTAGACCCAAGGACACCTTGACGTTTCTGTCTCAAACAGGAAAAGCATCCTCTCACGCTGCTGGTTTCTCTGAGGGGACGTTAGCTGAAAGACAAACGGTTTGGTCTGTGGCTGATAAACGTATCTTTCCCGAACCTCTGGCTGCTCTGCGAGGTGACGGTCGACCATTTTACCTTCAATCATTAGCAAACACGTCTCTGTGCTCTCCTTCGGTGGAATCATATTCCAGTCAGATGGCGTCATTTCGCCTGCCGGTTAGAAAAGATGCTCGACCTCGGATAGTTTGATCCCCTGCCCTTCGTCTTCTCGACCGAGAACCTTTTTCAGCAAACTCCCTGAAAAGCTTGGAAGTGATCAGAGTTGTCGGGTTTTTTTTTTTTTTTACCTTCACATGCGTCAAAAGTACTTAAAAGGAACCCTTTTATACGCGGGTTCTTTTTCTCTGGTGCTGGCTGCTCTGTGTAGACCTTCCCAGACCTTGGCTCCCAACTGTGGTTGTATCTATGTGTCAGAATATTAAAAAAAAAAAAAAAACCTTCCGCATGTGTTGCCTTATAGCTGCTCCGTTCACCCTCAGCTGCACTTCCGGCGATGTTTACCTCGTCTCACTCGGCTCAGCTGGAGAAAATATGACTAAACCGTGACTTTAGCTTGGTAACTTCTAACTGTTTCTCTTGACGAGGATGACGTCGCCTCTTCTCCTGTCATGTTACTGGATGGTCCTAGTTGTTGTCAATACTGTTTCAATACTGTTTCAATACTCTCATAGGTTACACATGGGAAGATTTATTCCAAAATGACACATCCATTATATGAAGAAAAGACGCTAATGATATGGTCTCCAGCTCAAATTTCAATTCAGCTATTTTCGATCATTTACGAGTCAAAGTGAAAACGCGGTCGGACTTGTCCTGTATTTTCCAGAAACCTGGTAAACTAAAGGATTATTTTCTTCTTCAAATGGATAAATGGTAGTTATGGAATAGATGCTTTCATCTACTATATCTTTAATATCTCTAAGTGGTGGGTAGAAGTGACAGTTGGTAGATGTGTAAGGTATTAGGCTGCTAAGCGATGTTTTTCCTTCTTTTTCTTTCTCATATGGGGTAGCACAACTCAACTTAGTGGCCTATCTTTCAACCAAATAGGGCTCTTGATTTTATCGTTTGATTGTTTTTGAAGTCTTTCCCCCCCCCTTTTGAATCGTTTGACATTTCTATGTGATGTATTTTGATGTGCTAGATTTATTTGGCACTAATTGGAAAATAAAGGAAGGATCCTAGTTTGGATAAAGCTTAATGAATTAAAAAAAAAAAAAGTTTTTCATTTGTACTGTACTTTAATACTTTTTTTGAAATATGCATTCAAATTTCAATGTGATGCTGTTTATTTGAACGCCATTTTTGTAATAGTCCAACATGGGTTTGATCAGAAGGAAAAGCTGATCCGACTGATATTTACGTGTCAAGACTGCAGTTTTGTCTGGTTTTATGCTAATATGAATTCTGTACATTGTATTGATGGCGATGAAGATGAGGTGGAGGATGATGATGATGACGACATTGTAATGTATCTGAAATTATGAAGCATGTTTTGCAAACCCTTATTGTACAGATGATGTATTCAGTGTCATGTTACATGTTACTGTTGTTGCTTTCTGTGTGTTTTCTTGTACAAGGCTTTTAATTAAAAGCTCTTTCAAAAGCAGTTGGCCTTGTTTTGCTTTTTTACTTGTTGAATCATTTTTATTAATTCTGCTGAGACTGTTTGAATGCAAGAAGCAGAAAATGGACCTTTAGATAGATACAGTATATAGATTGACCTTTTGACCCGCCTGGAAGCATGACCGCTAGAGATGTCAGAGAAAATAGTGGGGAAGCAGGAGAGAAATTTTGAGGGAAAGCTCTGCATAATGAAACAAATCAAGGACGGGATGTGATAGATTTTTTTTTTCAATTAACTAATTTAGTATCAAATGTTTCCTTGGAATTTGATTGATTTCACTGGCTAGACCTCCTTACACACAAAGCGTATGCTCTTTTTGATTCTGTGTTGGTTAAATTAGTGAAATATTCGCTCATATACTTGGTCATAATCGAGACTATTAAGTGACTTTTGTGTTTGTGACGGCCTTTCATTAAATCAGATAATTACTCATTTAATACACTGCATGTTAATTCTCACTTTTGTGTTTTTTCAATTGTATTAATCTAAACTTTCCTTTCTACCTTCAGTTGCCAGAACTGCAGAATTAGGCGATAATTATACATTTCACGTGACAGTCTTTAGATCAATTATTGATATCAAATATTGTTTATTGCAACTTTAACTTTGTTGGGACCAATATTTTGTTTTGCCGCTCCGTACTTCTGTACTCCGAATTTCCTCATCATCACGTAGAAGGAGACCACAACTATTTGCAGGGATGAAAAGCTGTGACTGGCGACAGGCTTTCCTCTAAAAACTACTGCTGCTGTTCCTGCTTCAGCCATCCACGGAGCACACGCAATTCCCAAGTATCCCACAGAGAGGCGCTGTTGAGCCGCTTTAGTGCGTTCAGCCTATCAGAGCAGCACCGTGCTCTGTTTTCAGAGGAATTGTGAGGGCTGAGGTGATATTGAGGTCATCACGCCTGGTTATTCATCTCTCCGTGTTTTGATGTTGAGATGAATACCTACATGTAGTTCAGACATCTTCATTCTCGTCCACAGGCAGTGTTTTATTTATTCGTCTACCGTTCAGACTGTTGGATGTATAACAGAGAGACAGAGACATGATACATATGTAGTCTCTCTTTCCTCCCCTGGCAGGAAACCACTGAGCTCATGAGCCGGATGGAACTAAAATAGTCGTTGCGGTTTGATACGAGTGGCACACTCAGTCACCTCTGGAGATTAAAACTCAATCTGAGCTACTGGTCGCTGCACTGAAGCCTGACTGAACTGGTGTTCAGGCTCCCGGCTGTGGTGGATAATCCATCTTCATTTAAAGCCAATCGAAATATTTCCACCTGCTGTTTGATCCGTACGATTTGACTTGAGGGCGGAAATGTACACTTAGTTCTTTAATTGTAACAATTTATAGCTGTTGAAGTGTCACTTTTACAACACAGATAACTTGTGAATGTTCAAATGAATAATACCTCATGTTTTAGCGCACACAGAGCGATCAGCAGTATACAGTGTAGGAGTCCTTGCACGAGAGATAAAGTGAGAACAGACTGAAGAAAGAAGAGCCAGAAAACAGTCTTTTCCACTTTGTAAACATTACAGCCTATTCACTGTAAAAAAAAAAACAACAACAACAACAAAAAATATTAGAAATTAAATGCCTGAAACTGAATGACACAATTTTGTTTCACAAGGTTAATTTACAGTAAAACACTCCTGCTAAATCAAAGACAGATGAAACCTTAACTCAAAAATGTTCATGAAATGTGGCTATCATACAAGGACAATGAATCAGAGAATCTGAGGCAGAGAGATAGATAGATAGATAGATAGATAGATAGATAGATAGATAGATAGATAGATAGATAGATAGATAGATAGATAGATAGATAGATAGATAGATAGATAGATAGATAGATAGATAGATAGATAGATAGATAGATAGATAGATAGATAGATAGATAGATTTATGTTATTGATCACACAAGGAAAATTTGTCACAGCAGCAGAATAATCAACAATTAGTCAAGAGTTACAATAAAATCGCTGCAGATCTGCAGAAAAAACACTGAATTTTGAATAAAGATGAACAACATGAAGAACAGTAATGTTATCTGCACCAACAGGTGCCTCAACTACAGCGTAAAATGCATTGCAGTTCGAAGACATGCTGTGTTTATTATTTGCTTGTCTGCCTTGCTGGTGTAGCTCTAAGGACAGTAGTGACGGCCAACACTTTGTCCAGACTGAAACACGTCACAAGTATTGAATAGATTGACATGGATTTTGGTATAATTGTCGTCCCCCGAGGATGTCAGCTAATGATTTTGGTGAACGCTTGAATGTTCACCAACACCACCAGCAGCAGGCCAAAGTGTTCGGTGAATTAACATAACATCTAGAGTCTAGTAAAGCCAAAACATTCATGGTTTCCAGAGGTTACATCCTACATGTTTTGGTACCAACTTCACCGTCCTCATCAGAGAAAAGATTTAGTTTGTTGGTCTAGTTTACAGAGCTGTAGTCAACCAGAAATATCTTTTTGGTCTGTTGTTGTCACCCAAAGTTGTCGTAAAGTATTTTGGGAAATGTAGGCCACAAAGTGAAAGTTATAGGCTGATGCAAAGTTCACTAACAAATACATTTTAGTCACTTTATCACTAAGCAATGACGACGATTCATGAGGTTGAAAATCTAAGGTTGGATCTTTCCTTTAATCTTTTGCCAACTGGCAGACTGACATCTCTGCCGGCCTCAGACCATCTCCTATATGAACCAGAAAAGACCCATCCTCGTTCCATGTCTCCGTTTCATTTGGCCTCATATCAAGAGCAAACTTTCCCAAAGTAGTTTATCCAGCCAGGGAAGAAAAGCTTCTGAGTGAGAATGTTTGCTGAAGAAAGCCTCCGAGGACTATGTGTCAGGCTTGGATCATTTCTGCTGGCATCACTGGTGAGTTTTAGTTTTTGTGCTGCCTCTTCCTCCTACTCAGTCCAAAAAACCTTGAGGTCCTACATTTTTATGTTTTCGCTTCCTCTTCTTCTGTGTGCTTTTTGTTCTTCTAAAGCTCACTATAAACTGACAGAAGGACCTATTTGTCATCACGTCTTATTGTCACGTCTTTTTAAATACATGCAGGCTGCATGACAAAAGACACGTGACTTTCCAGGCATGCGAATTGTGGCATAACATGTAGTAGTGTGGACTGTGATAGCTGAAGTGAGGGTGTTCACTACCCATCGGTGGGCGTTGGTCATCCTTTCTCAAGAAAGATTGGATTTAACTTATTTTTATTTTCTTGTTTTTGTGACACTTTATCATCAAAATATTTATTTCTCAACCAAAATGTGTCAATTTGTCAAAATGTCTTTATTTATGTTTTTCTAAACCACATCAAAACACTGCAGTGCACTCAATCACACACAAATGCCACATTTTATGCTTTACTCTTTTCACTCACCATCTTCTGTCTCTTTACCCCCCCCCCCCTCCTCCCTCCCACACACACACACACACACACACACACACACACACACACACACACACACACACACACAGACACACGTATTGATCCATCACCGCCTTGTTTGTTCGCGCTGCTGCCGGAGCTTCACCTCTGCTCCGACTGACGCATGCCCGCAGCCTCTCGCTCCTCCTCTCCCAGCGGTCTCCATGGTAACGGACGGGAGGAGAGCAGCTTAGCAACACGAAGACGGAGAGGGAGCATCCCCGGTCCAGACAGCGCGGTGCCATCGATATTAGACGGTGGACAAGAAGACAACAGCAGCGTCCTTGGCGAAGCGCCGCGAATCTGCTTTACGTAAGTGCCACATTTCACCTCAAACTGCAGCGTTGTCAGTTATTAGGAGATGTCAGACTGAGACTCCTGTTCATCAACTAAATCGTGATTGTATTGGGGGTCTGGTCTGCAGTCTTCCCGCATGCTGCTGTACGAGGTGATGCTTTGTGTTTCAAACAAAGGCATTTTGCAGAGCAGGTTTCTGTGTCTCCACTGTTTTCTGAACTGTAATCTTTTTCTTCAGTCTTCACAGTCATAATGAAGTTCGTGGTGGTGCTTGTGGGAGCGGGCACTCTGGCCTTCCTTGGCGCCGTCATCTGCATCATCGCCAGCGTTTATCCCCGAAAACGCGCCGCGCCTCTCAACGACAACGGCACCCTGACATCGGAGACGCTGCTTCAGCCCCTGGAGTCGGGGTCGGTGGCTCACGCCGGGTCGCTGGGCGCTCTGCACGGCTCCGAGTCCTACGACGGAGGCAACGGACTCGGCGGCATCAGCCTGGAGATGCCCACTCTGAACGAGCTTAATCTCGGGGAGGAGACGGGAGGAGGGTCGGCAAAACAGTTCAGCTTCAGCCGACTGATCTGCACTCCTGTACCGGTCGGAGAATGCAAGACCAAAGACCTGAGGCAGCGGCGGGGCCAGCAGCAGGCGGATGAGCCGCTGTACGGAGCGGGTGATAAGGACCTGCGGACCACCGCGGAGGATCTACGGCAGATGGTCTTGCAGCAGAACGATCAGATCCTCATGGACCAGAGGACCATCCGGGAGCTGACCGGGAAGCTAAGCGAGTGTGAGAGCGGCCTGGAGGACGAGCAGAGCGTCCCGGAGAGGAGCATCGGCGTCTGGAGCGGAAACCGCCGCGTCATGGCCGGGGATGATGTGAGCTCTTCCGCCGCGGCGCAGCTGCAGACGGCGCGAGCCGTGGAGGAGCTGGCCAGGGCCATCATGGACCTCAAGGACCGCATTGAGAAACTCGAGGTAAGCAGAGAGATTGAGCACAGGCTCTACAAACTTTGGCAAAACCTGTTGTTCTTGCTGTTTACCCTCCTGTTTGAGTTTTGTTTGACTGCAGGACATTTGGACAGACACCAAAATTATTCTTTGGCAAGGTGAGTCACTGTTGTCCAGTCTAAATTAGCTCCATTTCTGGTCCATTTAACAGACACTTGGCCCAATAGGTTGATATCCACTGTGCAGTTTAATGCTTCTTTGGTAAAAGTGAATCATCCTGTCAGAATGAACCAAAGTTAGACGCTTTAGAGGTGAAGTGGCACCGCTCTGCTGCATCATACCAATAATGGCAGAGTCAGTATGTAGTCAGTGGCCTCTCTCTTTCTCTAACTCCTTCCCTCCCCGTCTTTATTCTTCACTCCCTCTTTTATCTTCACCTCGCCTCTCCTCTGACAAGTGACTCGTGACACACAGGCACCTCTCATGTCTTTTGCTCACGCTCCCCACGGACCCATGGGAAATCTTTCCACCTGCTGGCCCTCACACCCCTCCCCCCCCCCCCCCCTCCCCCTCCCCCTCCCTCCCATCTTGTCAGGCGCCTCTACCCTCTACCTCCGCATCCAACAACAGGATGGAGACATAAATAAAAGATGAAGCTGCTGGACAGAAAAGGAGGTGGTGGTGGTGGTGGTGGGAGGCTCCGTGTGTGTGTGTGTGTGTGTGTGTGTGTGTGTGTGTGTGTGTGTGTGTGTGTGTGTGTGTGTGTGTGTGTGTGTGTGTGTGTGTGTGTGTGTGTGTGTGTGTGTGTGCGTGTGTGCTGACATTGAGACACACACACACACACACACACACACACACACACACACACACACACACACACACACACACACACACACACACACACACACACACACACACTACTGCATCACTGCCAGCCCTTTCCGAGCACAGTCAGTTACAAGGTTGACACCGTCACTGTGAATGTATATTGTGGCCATCCAGCTCTGAGTCCTGCCTCAGCAACCTACTTGATATTAAATATTGCCCTCGCAGGCATCTCATCCACAATAACATCTCTTTCTCTCTCTCTCTCTCTCTCTCTCTTATTCTTGACTGCTGCTTCACAAACCTTATTTTTTTCCAACTTAAGCTCTGCATACTAACACTGCCGCTGCTTGGGCGACTACAGCAGCTCTCACTTGTGCCACTTTATTATTTTACTGCTTGTGCTGCAGTTTAATTTCAGCTTGATACCACTACAATAACTAACATGAATAGTAGCCACGTTTATGCTGCAATAAAGACAGCAATGGACTTCACTCATTGCCTTTATGTTACACTTCTTCAAGTCTTCTTGGGTGTTACCAGCCCACAACGAAGAAACACAAAAATCCACACAGACGGAGGATTACTGAGAACATTTTCTTACACTGTGATGCTCCTGTTTCTGCCTTTTTCAACATGTGTTGACCAGACTATATAATATTGATCCCATCTCGACCAAATACTAGTCAATCAATATTTATCGGCATTACCCAATTGTCTTTCCTTTACCAACATGAGGCAAAATAAACAATCTTTATACAAAATTTTACAAATCAATATGATTATTGGTGATGGACACCTAGACAGCAGAGCAAAATTATGTTGTTTTAACAGCTTTTAATTTAATCTTGAGAAAGAAAGACTCTGCATAAATAGATCTAATTCAAATATTTAATTACAAAATCAAGCTTCCGATATTCAGACATGGATTAAAGCAAATGTTTGACAACTCGGGAATGGAAACCTTATAATGATATCAAATAAAGTGCACATGAAAAACTCCCAAAGTCCAAATATGCGGGAAGCCCCACATATGCGCCATAATTGAAAAGCTGAAGAGGAATCAATAATGAATCAATAATACTGAAAATATTCATCAAAAGTAAAAAAAAAAAGTGTTACACATTTTTGGCCCTATAGTGCACCGTTTGCATTGAGCTTGGCTACTACTTCTATTACTACTTTGTACAATTAAAACACATCTGATAAGTAAAAAATACCACATACCAAGAATGCCTAAACTCCCTCCAACAAGCCACTATTACAACTACCAAAATGAATCGTGTTGCTACAGAAATGCTAATTTAATTTTTCTGAGTTCATCCACTACAACAAGAAATGTTACCCTCAAGCGGAATACTAGTCGTTGCCTAAAGATGACAGTACAAAACACGATAAAAACACCAAAGTCACCTTGGATTAATGTTTATCGAAGAACCCCACAGCTCAAATAAGACAAAGGCTCTCAGGCTATATGGTGCAGCAGTATTTTGAGCTTCACATCAACATGCTCACAATGATGAAGTTTACAGGATCACCTCACCCTCAGAGTGGTGATCCACAGTTGTTGAAATATTTCACAAAAAAAAACTAAAAATGTCATAGTAGAAAAGTCAGTGCATTCATCCCCTGGGGACCTTAAATATCACAGAAATTTATTTGGAACTACATGTTGGAAGGTTTCAGTCTGGACTTTAGTGGATCAACTACTATTCTTTTTTAATCTCTAAAAAGAAGATATTTTTTGGATCACCAGAACCTTTAAAACGGGCACTATGGAAGCAACAACTGAACACAGTTTTTTTTTTTTATCCTTGCTGCTAGATCTCTTAAAACAGAAAGTTGCTGATTTCCTCCGACATGTTCTCTCTGTTTATCTTTCTTCGTCAACACTGACACAGACTTTATTCTCTTCACTTCCACTCTGCAGGCAGAGATAGGTCCTGCTGCCTTGAACCTCACCGACTCATCCTCGGGTACAAGTAGCAGCAGCAGCGGCAGCAGTAACACTGGAAGCAGCAGCTCGACCGGCAACACCGGCAAGGCTCCATCTCCACCCACCGGCAGCGCTTCCTCCCCACCTGCAGGGGCTGCCCCAGGGGGCCGCCGTCCCGCTTCCCCGGCCTCACCCGCCCCCAGGCCTCCCACCAAGGTTTCCCCCGGGCGTGGAAAGGGCACCTGGAGGGTGGAGGACCTGGAAGGGGAGCTTGAGAGGAAGATAAAGATGCTGGAGAAGGAGCGACAGGCCATGAGGAAGGACACTCAGGGCCAACACGAGAAGATCAACCAGGGTATCGACACCGTCAACCACCGCGTCACTGAGCTGGAACACAGTGAGTCTGGGGGAGGAAGGGGAGGAAGAGGATGAGGGTACAGACAGAGGGTGGTGGCTGAATCAATGAGAGAAGGCATGTGGGGATAAAGTCATTGCAAGGGGTGGTAAACAGTTGCATCATCAAGCTGATGTGCAGGAGAGCTTTGCAAGTGGTTAAACTGGGTCATTGCAGAAGCAGCGAACACACTGTAGATTAAAATAAGATGATTAATGAGTACTGAAGTTGTAGGAGCTGAAACTAAAAACAATACAGGCAAAAAAAAAGACATGGAAACTCAATTATCTGCTACTTTTTCTTGTAAACTTTGAACGATTTAACCTCATTCTTTGTGAGTGACTGTTATTTTTTGTTTGTTAGAAATGTATTTTGGAAGCGTTACATTGATATCGAAAGGTCAACTTTCCTGGAGATTTCCCTTGATAAAAACTAAACTACTGGAAAAAGAAGTCAAAGGTGATTGACGGATAGAACGAGTAGGAAGAGTGGAAGTCTGGAGGCGAGACTGAGAGTTTGCAAGGTGCCAAGAGGAAGGTTAATGAGGAAAGAAAAAGCACTTCTCCATTCTCTTTTTAGCTTTGTCATTCTCCCAACCTTCCCCAACTGTCGCTACATCTCTGCTTTAAGAGCTGCAGTGTGGCCTCGAGTTAGAGAGGCTGATCATTAAGTGTAACAGTTGAGCTCTTGCCGGGCACTGAGTGTGTGTGTGTGTGTGTGTGTCTCTGTTTGTGCGGGCACACACACACCGCCAGGGACAAGTAAGGAGAGAAACAGTGTCCTTCTCTAAATTGGCCATTAACGCATCGTCCTTCGCCATTTTCTCTCTCCTCTTGCCTTCTATCTCCAACTCTGTCTGACTGCATTTCTTTATTTCCTTGATCTTGTGTATCCAAAGCTCTAACGGAGCCGTCGTTCCCCGATGGCTTCGTCCTCTCCTTCCCCATGCGGACCAACTACATGTACGGCCTGGTCAGAAAAGAGATAACAGAGATGTATGCCTTCACTGCCTGTGCATGGCTCAAGGCCAAAGAAGGGGGCATCGGGACCCCATTCTCTTACTCTGTGCCGGGGCAGCCCAACGAGCTGGTGCTGCTACAGGGAGTCCACAATCCTGTGGAGCTGCTAATCAATGACAAGGTATGACGGCTTGTCACGCCTAACAGTTGTTTTTTCATTCTCATGGGCTGGGGACTGAAAATGACTCACAGGGAGACAGATTTAGAAAAGCTGGACAGAGTTAAGTGCAATCAAAAACATTTTATGAGGAAATTAATTGTTTCCTAATTATTTAAATGAAATAGCCTGCCAAGGAAATCCTTATTAGCTTATGATGATTATGATAATTGATGGCTTACTTTCATCATCTGATTAAAATGAGTGACGCAAACATACTATTAGTGGTGAAAAACTAAAACATTTACTGCTATCAACAAATATTTTAGTCAATAGGATGTGATTCACAGTCCATACTAGGTTTAGGTTTGGTACTCTGAAGGCTGAGGTGTACGATTCCCCCTCTAACATCCATTTAATGAGTAGTACGTAGGGTTAAAGACTGGTGGACCCAAATAGAGAACACACAGCAGGTTGTAGAATATCAAGCGATCTTTAATTATCAAGATGCAGCTTCAGAGTTATAAAAAAAAAAACAATCTAACAAAACACAGGCAAGATATAACCTGGAAACTTTAATACTGGAAAACAGAGACACCGGGTATTACGCAAGAATTAAAAAACTGGTGGTATACGTACAGAGGAGGTTGAGTGGAAACAAGTGAGTGGAGAAGCGGCGAAGATCAGGTGGAGCAATAGGCTGAGATGGCAAAATGGAAACAGGTCAGAGTGGCTGGACTAAAGAAGCAAAAGCCAGGATGAAAGGAAATCAAAATGAATGGAAAGCTAGAGGGCAGAAAAAACTAAATCGTGGCAAAGAAACAAAGAAACAAAAAAAAAACACTTTGTGAGAGGTAGAACTGAAACAGATGGTGACCTTGAACCACACCAATAAATTCTTAAAACTACCAAAAAGAAATCAACAAATAAAAGCATAAAAATCACAAAGGAACTGAATGTTTCATTGGAGCAGTGATGTACCAAAGAAAACAAATCAATAGCAAATGACACGTGCATCTGCTCTTTTTCAGTATAGTATAAAAGAGTATAAAAGGCACTGAGGTGCAAGAAAAAGCCATGTCCTGTGTTTATTTGTTCCACTTATAGTGGTGGGACTCACAACAAACATTCGTCATTGAGGAGACGCGACAAAGAGGCAAGCTTTTTGCGGCTATGCATCAGTGTTTACTTTTTATAATGTTTATGAATATAGTTCTGATGGCAGAGAGGAGTAGAGGTTTGCTGTCATGCCAGGAAGGTTGTCCATATAGGGTGTAGTTTGGCTGAAAGAAACCATCAGTGTATCTGAATCTCTTATCCAATACTCAATCATAATTGAAGCTTGATGTGTCATATGTTAGTGAATTTGAAATGTCCCAATAACTTTGTAACAACAGGCCTGACAACAACCATTGTATTCTCTGACCTGTAGGTGGCACAGCTGCCGCTGTCCCTACCGCAGGATGAGTGGCAGCACATCTGTGTCAGCTGGACCCTGAGGGATGGGGTGTGGAAGGCCTACCAGGGGGGCAAGATGAAGGGGAGAGGAGAGGGACTGGCTGCCTGGCATCCCATCAAACCAGGGGGAGTCCTCATACTGGGACAGGAACAGGTGAGACAGATGGATGGATGGATGGATGGATGGATGGATGGATGGATGGATGGATGGATGGATGGATGGATGGATGGATGGATGGATGGATGGATGGATGGATGGATGGACGGACGGACGGATGGATGGAATGACAGCTCGATGGGCAGATGGGTGGATAGAAAGACAGGTGGTTGAATGGAAGGATGATTGGTAGGTGGAAAGACAGCTCAATGGACAGGTGGATGGGTGAATGGATAGATAAGCAAACAGCTGGAGGAAACATGGATGGTGGACAGATGACAGGGATAAACAGGGGGGAGCTATTTTAAATGACCATCATTAGCTTTTCACACATGAACAGACAGAGACCTAATGGTGTTTATGCACACACTGGGTTGCCTGTCCTCCTCATTAGCAAGCCAACTGCATTACATAACCCTTATTAAATCTGACTTTATCCTTTCTCCCCTGTGTTAAAAGAACAACCCAAAGCTCATTCCACAGCCTTTGTTCTTGCATAAAGGATAAAAAGCAGTAAGATGATGCACTGACGCAACAAGACTTAATTTAATGGATAGTTCTTAGAAAAGCAAGTATTATATTAATCTCCATTGAGGATAACTGATGAATTGATGTTACGTGGATGTGTTGACTAGATTTTATGTGAAAAATCCCACTACATCTCCCTCACAAGGGTGCTCTGGGAATAAAGATTTATAATATTTTATCAGAGTAATCATCTAAACACAATGTTTCTGTGTGTAGCTTAAGTTTATGCTCTAGTGTCATCATTATTGAACCAGGAAAGATGACCGCAGTAGTGGACTGTTCCTATTATAGCCCTTAACTGAGTACCAGAACGTCCTCTGAACCAAACTCTCAGGAACTAAAAGATATTTCTGCACATTTCCACTTCACTAGAAAACCCATGAAGGCGATCAAAAAGTCCTGAGACTGCTTCTGTTGCACTCAGACAGAGTGCAGCATAGTGGTGTGCACGAGCATGTGGAAGCCTTGACCTTTCTGAGTAAGCGTTCCAAGGTACACATCGCTTGATCAACATCGTGGACATGAGCAGGAAGAGCACATAAAGTTTTGTGCCAAACTCAAGAAATTGGCAACAGAGAACCTTGACAATGAAACAATAAGCCAGGCGAGTTGTTTTGAATGGTGTACACATTTCAAGAGGGACAAAACCTCCCTGCCCGAGACTGGAGAAGGCGAATCAAGGGTGGGGGGAGGGTGGGGGGGAGGGGCAGGGTTTTCTTTGAGATTGGTAGGATTGAGCATCATGAATTTGTCCCCCATGGTCAGACTGTCAACACAGAAGTCTCCTTTGAACTTCTGTGGTATCTGAGCAGAGACATCTGGTGCAAGTAACCTGAACTGTAGTGGGATGGCACTTGGGTTTTCTAACATAACAACGTGCCCACTTACACACAAGCTTCTTACCTGCATCAACAGGTCGCTCCCCACCTCCACTAGTAATCAGATTTGGCTCCCTGCGACTTCTCTCTGTTTCCCCAAAATTTGAAGCAAAATTAGACGTGTGTGTTCTCTGCTCAAGTTTCCGGTCCATGGTAAAATCACAAATGTGCACATACTAGTGATCCCTGTGCTGTGCTCCCTTCGCACACAACAGGAAGAGTCTTGAACTTTTTAATTGCCCCTCGTTGTTTAATAGACTGATAACAGATTCAAAACATTTTTTTATGGAACACACAGCACAACAAAACAGTTCCAACGTAATCCAAGAAGACCTCGGTCTCTTGGGTCCTCATGTTATCACTCTGACGTCCAACCCTCTGTTTGTGCTCACTCTTCTACCCAAGGATACGTTGGGCGGTCGTTTCGATGCATCCCAGGCCCTGGTCGGGGAGCTCTCCCAGTTCAACCTCTGGGACCGGGTGCTGAAGCATCAGGAGGTGGCGGCTCTGGCCGAGTGCAGCTCCGCGGCGTTGGGCAACATCGCCCCCTGGACCGACCATGATGTGGACGTCTACGGCGGTGCCACCAAGGAGTCCATGGACCCGTGCCACGCTGCCCAGAGATCCAGCCCCTCCAGCCCCAAACAGTGAAGGGTGACATCGGCCACGGGCGGTCCTGTTTGATAGGTCAATTTAGGAGTCGATTCAGGAGTTTTGAGGCATATCAAATTTGAGTTTACAGTATATTAGCTTGTTGGGGGAAGGGAAGCTTGCTGGTGGACTGAAAGGTGGCGCTATTAAGTCGTTAAGAGTGGTGTATCTGTTTTGTTCCTTGTGTTGGTGTCCACGCTCGTGTGTTTACTTCTGCAGTGAGATACAATGAGTTTAGTCACAGAATCACCTTAGTGGAGGCTGCATGGTGGTTCAACTTCTGGCATGAACAGTTTTAATGGAGACTCATAGATTAACGATGGTATCTGGCTAAATACTGGGCTTGGTAAGCACACATGATTATTCAGGCAGGGGGATTGGATGGATGCAAATGCTGTCACGGAATGAGCCTTTAATGATGCCATATCTAAGGGTTTGTTAATTTTACAACACAGTGACACAAAGTTCTGTCTTCTCTCATCTTCCAGTTGGTTGTGTTAAATGCTACAACGGTGACATGCTTTTGTGGAAATATTGATTTTTTTATCACTCAATGGGAAACAAAATGAGTTTTTTTCATTTTTAGCTGTATATGATCCTGTTGATTCATGTCGGTGTGCTCTTAAGTTTTATATATTGCATACGATGATTTGGTAAAACAGTGGACTTATAAATGTGTAATGTGTAATGTACCTCTGCTAATGTACCAGTCTGCTCCCCCTGCTGCAGCCTCTCACTCTTCACACTCCCGCAAAACAAGGTTGCAGCATTTTGGTTTGCAGCTTAGACGAGGCAGCTCTCTCCACTGACCTATCAAATAAACACTCTATGTCGAACTAAGCGCCAATCAGACATCGATCAATCAAAACTGTGCTGCCCTTGAATGTAAAGCAGATGGAATATAAATGTGTTTGCATGAGTGTTTTCAGCAAAGTCACATCTCCTGTCACTGGAAACTCGAAATGTGATAATTAATACAGTGTTTGTGTCTTCAGACAACCTTACAACTCACAGATGTCTTTTTTGGTGAATCACAACCTCACAGACTGAGAGGGAAGAGGATGAGGTGGATTGATTCCATGATGACCACTGTGCACTTAACAACTGGCTCTGTACAGAAGAGTGATATCAGAAGAATGAGTTCAACCAACTGTTTAGTTTCAATTTGGAGGCAGCACACGCAGAAGTACGTGGATCTGTTATCATTATGGGACCATAAACTCAAGCTTCTGTCATCCTTTTAGCAAACTAAAGAATAACAAAACAAATAGAGAACAAATTATGCATTTGTAGAGCAGCATCAGTTCAAGTCTGGTGCCATTCTTTTGTCATGATGTTCTCAATTAATTAAATGTGTTGGAAACAGCAGCAGTGACAATTTATTTCTGTTTCCTTTGATTTAAAAGCATCTGGTTCCACATTTATATCATGCAAGCTAATGTATGAGAAAGAGCCTCCATTTGCACATGTAATAAAGAGACAGATATTACACAACCAGATATACTTAAATGATTTGGAATCCCCAAATTTGCCACATGGGTGTTGATGTAAACTGTATTTATTAATACTTATACTCTTTCTAACAGCATAATTAAGACCTATAAACTATAGAAACTATGGTTTCACATTAAACATCAGTGTAACTGAAAGGGGTGAACTGTTAAAACATCGGGACAACAGTTATAGTGAACAATGGAGTTTCATCGAGCTCACACGAGTCTGCTGCTACGGGTTTAGCCTGTAAAATCCATCACCTTCTGGTGTGATGCTCTGTGCGCCCCTATCAGTGTGCTTCGTGAAATGATAATATTTATCAGATGCTTAGGATTTGATTGGCATGTTTGTTGGTACCAACATGACAAACGGGATGTGCTTCATGTTCACAGTGGACATCACAGGAATTGAAGGTAGCGCAAGCCACTCCACTAACATTGTATCCAGTCAACACTGTGCAGCAAAATGAACTGTGGTGAAGATACAGTCAGTGCTTCTGTTCACTTATTACCTCAAGACATCAGTCCCACATATACGATTTGACACTGTGTTGTAAAGTGCCTGCTAGGGCTAACATGCCCGCTAAAAAAATGGTCAAATGTTTTTCATGTTTTCCTCTTCTTTTTTGTCTCCTTCTTCTTCTTCTTCTTCTTCTTCTTCTTCTTCTTCTTCTTCTTCTTCTTTCTGTCACTTTCTCTCTCTCTTGTTTTTGGTTGTTGATGGCTGTGACGGTGTTATGCTTGTCCTTATTTGCATCTTCATGGATCTTCTATGATATTGTGAAATAGATGGATAAAAACTAATAAAAATGGTTATGACAACATGTCTGAAGTTGTGAAATGAAAATGACATCAAAGAGTGTGTGAAACGTGTGTGTAGTTTATTTGGACTTTTTTTTTGACTTTTTACATGTCAGTTCATCCAAATTAAAACCTCAGCTAATGGAAATGCATTGAGATTTTCATGACCCTCACACACACACACACACACACACACACACACACACACACACACACACACACACACACACACACACACACACACACACACACACACACACACACACACACACACACTCCTGTCAGATTAATTTGGGTGTGTGTGTGTGTGTGTGTGTGTTTACATGGAGACGGCATTCAGCAACATAGAAAGCCTGAACTTTGATGTAGATATAATAGATTATTCATAAATATAACTAAGACCAGGTTGATTCGTGACTGCTGATCTGCCCACACACTCAACATTCCTTCGGCTCTGCTGAACTGTGAGCGGATGTGTAACCTCCCACTGATAACTACTTGTCTCACTTAAGCTCTGTTTCCTCTCTTTTCCTCAGATACATAATTGTAGTTTTATGAGCAAACAAAGTCCTTGCTTTTTTAGCATTAAAGCTACTTGTAAAAATTACACAGCTATAACTACTGCTGTTACTGACTGCTAATGAGCATCCTTTCTCTCTGAGCCCTGATTGGCCAGGGAACAGCTGCCCATATTGCTGCTTTGGTGGAAGGAACCAAATACAAACAAATCGTAACTCAATTGATTTTCTCAGGAGTTTCTTTCATCTGTCTTTTGGATTAAAAGGTTATTTTGTTGGTATTTAGCAGCGATAAGACCTTCACTGCATGTTTGTTGCCATAACTACAGAAACAAGTAGTATGTATGAGTGGTTTTCCAGGATTAGTGGAAGAATTGGATTCCAGGATAGAAGAAATACAGATTGGTGGTCGATAGGAGGCTTGACAATATTACTACATAATCATCTTGAGAATTGTTTTCATATATCTGTAAAAAACAAGCTGGATGAAACAGAAATGTCATATTTCCATCACTGTTTCCACATCGTTTTCTGTCGTTTGAGGTTTGACCGGTGCTGTTTTAATGATGTAATTTCTTTGCGCCCCTTTCTCTGCTGAGGAACACAAAAAGACAACAAAACTATGAAAAACCAGGCTGTGAGGATGCTGGCCTCTCTCCCCTCTCTCCTCTTTGCCCCATGAAGTCTGAACTTTTACACTATGCACCTGTATTTGCACTACATTGGACTTATTTATATTGCAGTTAAACGTCACTGTGGTTGTTGTCTGCAATATTGTTTTTTTGTTACTTATTTATACTTTTCTTGTTTTATCTTTTTATTTTGCACACCGTGGGACTGCGAGAAACAATATTTCGATCTCTCTGTATGTCTTGTACATATGGTGGATTGACAATAAAGTTGATTTCGCAATTTTTTGTATGGAAATATTCGTCAACTAAAATGTCTTTGTTCAAATGGAACTTGTGAGCTCTTGGTTATAACATGGAAGTCGTGTGCACTGTATTCTTGACGTTCAAGTGTGTAAGTCGTAAAAACACTTTTGCTCGGCAACGTGGACGGCATCTAGAAACCACAGAGGAAAACAATTTAGCATGCTAAAAGGCAGATAACGTAATGCAGGAAATGCAAAGGCACAGAAGGAAAACATGAGGCCGTTGGAAAGATCAACATTCCCCTCAGACGTAGGCTATTATCTAAGTTATGAGGACAAACTAAAATTGCAATGAACTTCCATGGCCTCTGCCAGTTCTGGAAACGTCAGCAAACACGTCACAACTCGTTAACTCGAGGCTCATAGAAAATCTTTAGTTCTGATGTTGTGAATACCACTTGAGGGAGGCGTTCATATGAATCCTTCTCATGTACACAGCAAATACGATCCCATTTGAACACAGCACAAGTTTCCGAATCATCAGTCCTTTGAGGACCAACTGACAGAGATGGGCATGGTTCAGATGTGGTGACAACAGGAAGCATCGGTTCCTTCAGAAGCAACAATGATCTACTTGGTTGAAATTAGCCCATGGTAGACAAATGGTTCATGCCGTCACTGGAGTGTGTTTAGCAAACAGACAGAGGAGCCTAAGCGGCACAAAAAAAACACAGGATCAAACATAAAGGGGACTTTCATGTATTCTGGCGAGAGTGTGATCGGTGGAGGCAGAGTGGAGACTGGAGGTGGATGAAAGCTGAGGGGAACTCCGGTGGTGTAAGGCAGGCAGAGCAGAGTGGGAGTGAAGGCAGACGAGTGATTGGCGTAGGATGAAAAGAAGACTGCAGGAGATAAAGCTGACATGAATAAGCAGCTCCTGGACACAGCGAAACAAATGTTTGTAAGAGCTTGAGGAATATTCCTCAGATACACCTCAAGTATCCAAGAACACGTACTGGCTGACTGAACGATGCGGTGGAGAGATTGGCTGAAGAACCAAAGTATTTAAGCTGATGAGTCTTGATTAGGTTATTGCCTGCAGGTGTGCCTCTGTGGATCAGGTGAGGTAATCGAGAGCAGGTGAGACGGAGCCGAGACCTACAGGCAGAAACACGAAAGCGTCAGTCCACACAAACATGCTCTGCGTTCCAAAACCCCTACAATCATACTATTTACTGTACCAGGAAAAGATTGAGTATGTCCCAATACGTATGTGAAATGCAGAATGCCAAATATACCAGGATTACCTGCTACATCTGTATTTTGCACTATACAGACCCACAATCTGATCCACAACCCTCTGTGGAAGTGGAATCCGTCACATCAACTGAGCAGCCGAGAGAGTTGGTGGTGCTACTGCCCAGCCCAGTGTGAAGAAGGCATTAAAAAGAAGTGTAACTAAATTGCCTTCTTTTTCCTTTTCCTTTTTCTTTTTCCTTCAGATGTTGGATCACAAAGGATATGACCAAGAGGGTCAAAGTTCAAGGAACCTTTTTATGTCTGAGGACTGAGGAGTAAGGGTAGCTGCAGTACAGACTGAAAGTAAAAAGAAAAAACAGGAAAGACAAGGGAGAGATGGAAAAGAGAGCCCACTCAGGCTCAGTAACTATCATACCAGTCACCTGCCAATTATGTTTTCAAGGTGCCTGCTCATTTTTAAAGTGTTTGGATGGTTCTGTACAACAAACCATGTTGCGCCTCAGGTTAACCTTGAGGTTGACATTTGTGGCTTCAATGTAAATCTCTCAAAACCTGTTGATTAAAGTGAATTGAAATTTGGTAGGCTATACACGTTCATGTCCCCTTCAACTGTAAAACCTTGACGAACCTCTGGCTTTCAATCAATTCAAAATGAAACTAGTCCAGTTTTGTAGCTTATGACTAACTGCAAACCTAATGACTTTCCCATCAGCTTAAGCTATATGTTGGGTTTAATTATCAAATATGCTAAATATAAGCAAACATATAGCTGCTAAACATGAGCCTGCTAGCAATGACAAATAGAAGTATGTTTGGGGACGTGTCCAGTTTGATTGACAGGCCTGTGGTGCAGTCAAGTTTCCAGTAAAAAAAAAAAAAAAAAAAAAAAAAAAGGCAACAGTCAAAATGTCAGATTTAAGGCTTCCAAACAGCAGTTCACAAACCAGTGGGTGACGTCATGGTGGGCTGGGACCTCACAGCCGCCACAAGGATGGCTGGAATATGAAGCACATTTTAAAAGCAAAGATATTCATCCTATTTGTACCATAATGTGGCCTTTTGCACTATCGATAGTTCTAAAAACTAGATCATGTTGAAAGTTGTGACGAGACTGATTTGGAACCAGGCGGATCAATCATCATGTGTTAACCATGCCAATAATGTATGAAGTTAAACTGACCTCTCACATGAGACTGCTGCTGTCACTTCATACAAACTCTGTCTTTGGAACTAATTGCAGTCAGCTTAGCAACCTTCAGATGCACACACCTTCAAATACTGGCTGTGATTCAGCATGAAAAAAACTCTCAGTCTGGATTTCCCTTGAAAATATGATAAATTAGGAGTCTTTGTGGATCTTTGCAGAATCAAGCAACACTGGTATGAGGATAATAATTGTGGGGTTATAAATTTGCTTCACTTTCTGTCTGAACAGTCTTGTTAGCAGTGAAACAGTCTCTGACGACTCTTCGACAAAGATTTACAACTCAGATGTTTGTGTGAAGCACAACAATCTAATTCAAGAAGTCACAAGAGTGAGTGAGTCAGTTAGCGAGGCACCAGCCAATCACTCAGCTGGAGAATCAGGCAGTCTGTGAGTCATTCAGTCAGTGAATATTTTTCTTCACAGTTTTTTTCTGATTCCTGGCTCCATCTTTGTGTTGATGTCACCTCTGTCATAGCTTGTTAGCAGAGTCACATGGGGTCTTCCTCACCCCCTCCCCAACAATCTGCTTCCTCCGCTGCTGAATTATAGATAGGGTTTCATTACCTCTCTCTGAGGGAGGCATTTTATTATGAAAACTTTCATGTGTCCCACCATCCACCCGCACCTACTCAAATATGAATTTTTTACACCCGATCTTCACCCATTTTTCTCATCCCCTGCAGCACAGACAGAGAGGATGAGGGTGTCAGCCTTCCTCATGACTACGGAAATAGATTGCAAATGGATTTTTATTGTCATTGTAACTCATCGCTTCATTGCTGCAAGCTCTGCAGTCAAGTACTGCGTTCCTGTAATTTCACTGTTGATCAGTCTTCCATTGTCCAAACCATTTTCTCTTTCTTTATCAAGCCTGCATGACTCTTCGTTTGTGTTGAACTCTGCATTGTTTCATATTTACCGCTGAATATTCACAAAGCGCTTTCTCCTCTTGATGGATACCACCACCTCCTTTCTTTTATCTGCCTATTCGTCTCTTGGCATTTTTGCACCTTGTCAAAAACACCTCCATCTCCTTCTCTCCATCCCTCTGCTCTTTGCTTTGACATTTTTATTTCAGCTTTTACCCACCAGCCCTCTGGCACTGTTCTGTGTGAGTTTCTCATCTGGGTATGAAATGCCTGGCCCCCCTCTGTTAGTATTTTTTAAGAAGCTGTTTTTTTACACTTGATCTAAGACAAGTGCACTCAGTATTCATGTTGAATACAAAATTCAAACGTATATACTTCATCGACCATTTTACGTAACTATCATTTTGTGCATACAACCCAACAAACCAAAACTAATGATTTAAGGTGTTCCCTCCAAATGTAACATACATTAATATCCTTTTGTTTTATAATTGTCTTTTTTGTCTGTCATTTGTCTTTCACTTTACTCTTTTCTTCTTGTGTCTTTTTCAGATTTCAGATGATTTCAGTTAATTAAATTGAATCATCAAACAGCCTACAAATGCTGTCTTACAGATATTTCTCCAAATACCCATTAAACAAGACAGAACACAGTTAAAATCCTATTTTCTTACTGTGAGTGATAGCCATGATTTATTAAAGGCTTTCTGAATTATTACCCTCTTGAGTGCCTCAGATGTCTTCAACTCAAACTGTTTGATCCCCAAACTGAAGAGCACTAAGGAAAAACATTTACACACCTGAGCAGCACTGCCGGCAGACAGTTTTTGACACAGTTTAATCATATTTTAAAAAAGGCAAAGAAAAACAAAACAACAACAATAAAAATACAAGTAAAACAAACCTCAGCATGAAAGAACATAAATATTAAAGGTTCAGTGTGTATTTAGGGGGATCTATTGGCAGAAATGGAATATCATATTCAACATTTTGTTTTCATTTGTGTATAAGAATGATGATATACTATACTACTACTACTAATAATAATAATAAACTTTATTTGTATAGCACCTTTCATCCAAGAAATGCAGCTCAAAGGGCTTTACAGCAAGAAAATGACATGCAGTGTTTCACATAAAAAAGGAACATTTAAAAATATTGAAAATAAATGAGATGCATAAGAACAGATTAAATGCATAAGAAAAAGATTAAATGCATAAAATTAAACACAAATAGAGTTAAAATATAAAATAAGCGATATGCATTTTAAAGGTGCGGTAGTTCAAGTGCAGTCAGTGCAAGAGAGCTCCGGGAGTAACTAGTTAAAGGCTAATGTAAAGAGATATGTTTTGAGCTTTCTTTTAAAAGTATTTACAGAGATAGCTTCCCTGATATCTGCAGGTAGTTTGTTCCACAGCTTTGGAGCGTAGCTGACAAAAGCTGAATCCCTAATTTTCTTTTGGCTGTTGCTGAGAACCTCCAATAAACCAGCAGCAGATGACCTCAGTGTTCTTGAAGGCTCATAAGTAACCAGAGAGTTAGAGATGTAACTCGGTCCGCGCCCATTCAGAGCTTTGTATGAGGAGGAGGACCTTAAAGTCAATCCAGTGTCTCACAGGCAGCCAGTGCAGAGCAGCCAGAACTGGACTGATGTTCTCTCCTCTTGGTTCTGGTTAATACTCGAGCTGCAGAGTTTTGGATGAGCTGAAGTCTTGTTTTCTTTGTGAAGCCAATAAAAAGTGCATTTCAGTAGTCTAGTCAGCTAGAAATGAAGGCATGAATCAAGTTTTCGGCATCTGTCTGATTTATAAACGAAACATAGAAACATTGGCGATATTTCTAAGGTTGGAAAAATACATTTCCGTCACCTTATTAATGTGGGACTTGAAACTTAGATCTGAGTCTAAGGTTGCACCCAGACTAGTTACCTCTGATCGTACCCACGGAGTTGCTCAAGATCATTTTCTGCGATTTCTCTCTTTTTTGGGGGTGGGTGGGACTAGGAGGATTTCTGTTTTATCCTTGTTTAACATTAGGAAATTATTGCTCATCCATTTATTGATTGCTAAAAGACATTCAGTGATGGAGTGCATAGCTGCATCATCATTTGGTTCAGCGGCGATGTACAGTTGTGTATCATCTGCATAACTATGAAAACAAACATTGTGCTGTTTCAGTGCTGTTTCAGTGCTCTGAAGGCTGACTGAAACTCCCCCAGGATGTTGTTTTCTTTAAGAAAGGAGTTTATTTGCACTGAAACTACCTAACTAAGTGAATATATATAATTACCTGAAACTGCAAATCGTGTTTTTCGTGAGCTTAGAATGAGCCCTTTTGTGGCCTCCATAAATTATCTTAGAGTTGGAAGGGAGATGATGGGGAGATATTCAGTTGGTTGCAGTTAACCCACCGCTCATGCAACTGAGTTATAAACACTGGTCTTTAAATAAATGGTTTCAGCTATAATGATGTATTTTTGTCAACAAGTTCAAACACACTTTATATGGACTGAATCATGCACCTAATCATGCTCCCATTTCAGTCGACCCATCGCCAATAACAACTGAGCAAACTCATTTCACTGATGAAGACTGTGGGATATGATGGAAAGGTTCATTAAAACCTATTAAATGGACCTTGAGTTGGGATTGTGCTGTCAAACTGCACATATCTGGCTCTCAAACTGATGTTGTAACCCAACTGGGTCAATTAGGCTGATCAAAGACTTTTCCAGACCATTTCATAACATAATGCGCTGCTGTGCAATTACTTAATGGCTCAGTATTCCTGTGAGCCAACACACTACTCAGTGAAGAGGATTAAGAGGAGGTGAGATGAGGTGAGGGGTGAACCGTCAGAGCATACCATATTTTTTCTTCTTGACTCCAGTATAAAAAGGGGGAGGTGACGAGGACAGAAGAGGGAGAGGAGAAGGACAAAGATTATCATGCGATCGGATTTCTTGGCTCTTTAGGGGATTGATTGCTGATCCACTTTAATCCACGAGGGAGTCACTGTTTCAGAGACCAAATTCAGGCAGATGTTCGTGGTGGTATTATTCAGGCAGGGTTATCCCAGCGGCCGTTCGGAGGCTAAATGAACAACGCAGAGTAACAGATGAAATTTGTACGCAGAGACTCTGCAGCTATCTCACTTTTAAAGCTTTGTGTATTTCTCTGAGCGTGGGTTTGGGTTTATGTCTGCTCTGTGTGTGCGTGTGTGTAGAGCAGACTGACAATTCTGGGTCAAAACTCTCCACCTGGGGATTCCACCCAGATGTTTCCAGCTGCATATGGGTCAGAGACAGTAAGAAGGCTGATTAGGAAGGATATAAAAAGGTTTTACTCACAGCCAGTCTAATACGACAGTGGTGGTATTTCAGAACAGACAGTTAAACAGTGGTGACATTAACTTACTCAAGTATTGTACATAAATATAAACTTTTACTGAAACTTCAGTTTGATGCTACTTTGTAGTCCACCACGTGACAAGTATTGTATATTTCACTCAATAATTCACAATTTGACACCTGTACAAATCAAGATTTTACACACAACACATTGTCTTATAAATATTGCATTGTTATAGTATAGAATAGATAATAAAGAAGTACAATTAATTTGACGTGACAACATTAGCATTATGTTAGCTTATGTTAATGTATAAAACTGTATTATGCCACTGACAGGAAAAGTATGCATGAGTAATTTTTCTGCCAACTCTTTTGTACTTTTAGTGAAATAACATTTTGAATGCAGGAGTTTCACTTATAATGGAGTCTTATTTTTAAAGATATAGAAAGAAAGAACGAAAGGAAAAGATAGATAGATAGATAGATAGATAGATAGATAGATAGATAGATAGATAGATAGATAGATAGATAGATAGATAGATAGATAGATAGATAGATAGATAGATAGATAGATAGATAGATAGATAGATAGATAGATAGATAGATAGATAGATAGATAGATAGATAGATAGATAGATAGATAGATAGATAGAAAGATAGATAGAAAGATAGATAGAAAGATAGATAGATAGATAGATAGATAGATAGATAGATAGATAGATAGATAGATAGATAGATAGATAGATAGATAGATAGATAGATAGATAGATAGATAGATAGATAGATAGATAGATAGATAGATAGAAAGATAGATAGAAAGATAGATAGATAGATAGATAGATAGATAGATAGATAGATACAACAATAGATAGATAGATAGATAGATAGATAGATAGATAGATAGATAGATAGATAGACTGGTAGTGGCCGTCTCGTAAAAGGGGACGGTTTACGATGACGTCATTTGATTGTCAGACGTTCAACCAATAGAAACGACGCAGGGTAGTGGTGGGCGGGGTTCCCCTGTGCGGATGTCTCTCGTTTAAAATGTCTCCTTAACAACCGAACAGGGAGTCAAACAACAGAAGTTTTCGCCAGACAAACGCTTCGTAAGTAACTCACCTCCGTGTCACTCAGCACTTATTAAGTATCGACGGCACTCTGTAACTCGCGATATTACGACGGTTGATCAGAATAAGTTCACTTCGGGGTAGAAAACATCCAACCGGTAGCATCAGCTGTTTGCTCTGAAAAAAACAAGCTAAGCTAATTAGCTCGCCGGTGGACCTGGTTCTCCAGAAACCCGACGCGCTCACACGCGGCCCGGTACGCGTGATAATCTGCCGACACGGTTTAAAGGAGGAACCGTCCGTTTCGGTGACAGTTAGTAGTCGCAGCTAGCTAATAATTTCGTCCAACCTGGTGTCCAGTCGGGTGTTACAGCGTTAGCCGCAGATGGGAGCGAGCAGAGCCGCTCTCCTGAACCGATCCTCGGTCATCAGCGTCTCCGACCGGCTTCGGTTCAAGCACGTCCACGTGTACAACATGTCACGTTTTGCAGGGAGTCGGGATGGCCGGGACTGGCGAGGGAAAGAAAGAAGAGGCCGACTACAAGAGACTGCACAGCTTCCCTCTCATCAGGGTAGGAGAGCTTCGTCCCCTTCACAACATCAACATTAACAACATCAACAACAACAACATCAACAACATCATCATCAATATCAACAACATCAACATTAACAACATCAACAACATCAACAACATCATCATCAACATCAACAACATCAACATTAACAACATCAACAACATCAACAACAACAACATCAACAACAACAACATTAACAACATCAACATCATCATCAACAACAAAATCATCAACATCATCAACAACAACATCAACATTAACAACATCATCATCAATATCAACAACATCAACATTAACAACAACATCAACATCAACAACAACATCAACAACATCAACAACATCATCATCAATATCAACAACATCAACATTAACAACATCATCAACAACATCAACATCAACAACAACAACATCAACATTAACAACATCATCAACAACAACATCAACAACATCAACAACAACATCATCAACAACAACATCATCAACAACAACATCAACAACATCATCATCAATATCAACAACATCAACATTAACAACAACATCAACATTAACAACATCAACATCATCATCAACAACAACATCAACAACAACATCATCATCAACAACAACATTAACAACATCATCAGTATCAACAACATCAACATTAACAACAACATCAACAACAACATCAACATTAACAACATCATCAACAACATCAACAACAACAACAACAACATCATCAATATCATCAACATCAACATCATCAACATCAACAACAACAACAACAACAACATCATCATCAACAACATCAACAACAACATCAACAACATCAACAACAACATCATCAACAACAACAACATCAACATCATCAACATCAACATCAACGAGCTGCTGACTTCAGTGGGCTCAGTTTGAGCAAACTGAACCTGAACTGCAGGTGTTTTGTGACTGAATCTGAATTTTTGGGGACGAAAGACGTAAAATGTTCAAGCAAAAACAAAATTGAGTGACTTGAAGTGACTGTTGGGCTTTTTAGAAATATATAAAAAAACAAAAAAACATCCCTGTTACACATTTTAGAGGCGAGCTGAAAGGATTAGTCGCTGTTAAACACACGGTTTCCACAATAATGGTTTTATGACCGCTCTGTAACTTCAGTGTGTGTGTGTGTGTGTGTGTGTGTGTGTGTGTGTGTGTGTGTATTTATTCTACATATTCCCACATCTAGTAGTTGCCCGTTACAAATTGTAACTTTCGATCATTGCCAAGCAAACGCACGTCTTTGAAGGGATCACCGACACATAATACCAGTCGGGCTTCTTGGGAGTTGAATGAATTTACCTTAAAGTGTTGTCTTCCTGTGAGGAAACAAGAGGACACGGGCCGTCAGTCATGACCCAGCGTGGTATTTGAGTGTGTGTCTACTCTACACACACTTTGTAACATACAACACACACACAGACGTACAGTAGAGGGGTAAAGGAAAACCTCTTTCAAGTGGCACAAACATGAAGTTATCTCTTCTGTAAGATGAGTAAACTGCAGCACAGAGCTGGTAGGCAGCGTTGCACTGTTTTCATTGACTGCTGTAGTGTGAAATGAACCTCATCGCAAGTACATTTCTCATTGTTTCAGCTAATGTGTCTGCAGTTGCACATTTGGTCAGAGCACGCTGACTCAGCACCGCCGCCGACGGTGTTACACCATTCGTGTAAAGCTCTCATGAGGATGAATCTGTGGCAGGAAGGAGCTGGTTTATCTGACGTGTGAATGGGCAGATCTCAAAGCCGGCCGTCCGACGGCTGTTTTCCACTGGGTACGATGGCGTCGCGTTCCTGGTCGATGCTTGGTGCTCCATCAGACTCGCTGCAGACGCTTTGCTGATGATGCGTGTTCAGTTTTTACAGGAACAGAACGGAGATCCCGACAAACTACACGGAGCAGAACAGCCGGGCAGGAAGTCGGACAGAAGAAAGCACAGAGCATCTGCTCATTTTTCCAAATAGAGCACCATGTGCAGACTCTCGATTGTATGTTACGTCGATGTCTAAAGAGCAAGAGAGAGCAATTCAGATTTTGCGATGTACTTCCTGGTCACTACCTTGTCTGTGCGACGCATTTAACGACCAACAGGCATTAAGTGATGCCCTGTCGTTTATGTGTTACACTTTACATAAAACACACTTTAAGGCTTCGACTGGGTTTTTGAAATTGATAGTACGTTATCGTCAATGTCTAAAGTCTGTATGTTTATTTCTTGTTTGTCTGTAGCTGTCCGACATACCGTGTGTGTCATCGAGCCAGATGCAGACCCCTAACAGTTTCTTTGTCCTCAGCACACAGACATGCCAGAGGAAATGAGGGTTGAGACCATGGAGCTGTGTGTTACAGCCTGTGAAAAGTTTGCCACCAACAATGAGGTATGTATATTGTGCTCTCAGTCTTTGATATTTATTAGCAAGAATATTCAGAAATACATTTTTGCTTCCACTCCGTGCCGACAGTAACGGCTTCGGTCGGGGATTAAAACACTCTCCGAAGTGTGTCAGGACTTCGACCTGAATCCCAACACCAAGTTCATGTTGTTGTTAATCAAACTTTTTTTTTTGTTGTCCTTGCCGACTTTCCTAGAGTGCAGCCAAGATGATCAAAGAGTCCATGGACAAGAAATTTGGCAGCTCGTGGCACGTTGTGATCGGTGAAGGCTTCGGCTTCGAGGTCACGCATGAAGTGAAGAACCTGCTCTACATGTTCTTCGGAGGGAGTCTGGCCGTGTGCGTGTGGAAGTGCTCGTAGCACCTCCTCGCCGTCCTTCCTTGCCTCTGACGTGGTCACTGGGCCGGCAATGAACACCAGCTACCAGCCAGACGCTGGTTCCACTTTGTTTGCCGCAGGTTGGTTTGTCCTCACTACCAGCCTCGGTGGCAGATAATGAAGTTCTTGTTCAGTTTTAACACGTAGTTGGCAGGGAGAACCGTTGAAAGGGAATTATGAGTGTCACTTTGGCTGGTAGGTATTAAAATAGCTTCTTGCCTTGCCTGTCACTATTCTTTTTCTTTGTTTTTCAACCCTCCATCCATCACTCCGGTCCTCTCCATGAACAACGTCCTGAACATTTGTGAGTGTGCATGTGCAGGCAAGTTCAACTTTAACAAAACACTACAGCCAGCCCGGGTCTCCAAAGTCCTTTATCCTCATTCCTCTTCAGGGAGTGCGTGTGTGTGTGTGTGTGTGTGTGTGAGTGAGTTTATATGTTTGTGTGTGCTGGACACACACAGCTTTTTTGAAATATCATCACACCGTCACCTTCAGAAACACGAAGCCGTCCTCGCCATCCGTACCTTTTCACACGTGTCTTTCTCTCTCCGACCGCACTAGTCTTTCAATAAAATTTTTAATATTTTTTATGTGTACATATTTTGATGCGACTTGAAGAACTTCTTTTTGAAGACCAGTGTCATCTTCTTACAACTACAGGCTCAGGGTCTCCTGAGCCAAACACAAAGTCCAATCCACCTTTTCTCCTTTTAAAGGTGTTTGTGATAATCCCTAATAATATCACCCCACTGGGTGATTATAGCAATGTGATTGTTTCATGTTGGTTGTTGGTTCATGTTTTAATGATCCAGTGCAATGGACCATTATGTGTGAACTGACCTGATTGTACAATAAACTGAAATGTGGTGAAATAGGAACTAAAAATGTTCTGCCTTTGTTCTTCATAATGTTTGTTTGTGACTGAAGTGTTCGAGTTACAGCGAATACATGTCAGACTGTTTTAGGTCATATTTATGAACCCAGTGGGGGGAAACAAACCATAGCTGCCCAGGAAGAGGCGATCTGTGGTGAGTGGAGAGCTTATTTTGTGTAAAATGTGTAATACACCCAACGGTCCTCTAGAGGATACTCTGTGTGGACATGAAAAGTAAGGGTGGATTTTAAAGGTCTCTGACACAACATTCGACGAACGCCCTTTGGTCAAGACCATCGAAATCACAGAAGTTCCTGACAAAAATGTGTGTAACTCAGGAACTGTTGACGATCAAGAGACAAAATATGTAACACTTACTCATTGGGGTTATAGCTTCTTCCTGCTGCTTGCACGTCATGGTGCTGTGCACCGTTGCCGTGCAACAGAGGCAGTCTGTGAACTTTTTGATCCATGTATGGGTGAGCAGGGTCAGTTGGACAGACAAACACAGGACTTTCACCTGGAGGTATGTTTTCAAGTTTGAGAAAGCATAAAAATACTTATTTTAACCCAAACTATGATCTTTTCCTAAATCTAACGCTGGCTTTTTGCTGCCTAAACCGATGGTACCTTAATTTTCAGGCTCTGTGAGGCAAAAACAGAACCCAGACATGGTATAGCATCGTGGGCTGATGAGTTTATGACGAGCATTAGTGTGATAACGGGTTGAAGGGTTGTGATTTGTCCTGGAAAACAATCATGCCACTACAGAGACAGTGGAGACTGCAGCAGCATTGCTAAGAGTTAAATGACTCATGTATCCATAACAATTTAATTGGAATGACTGGTTATATAAAAAAAAAAAAAAGTATATGCTTCACACAGAATGACATGTCAGAAGCCTTTTGCACACTGTTTTGGAACAGAAAATCCACAGAGGAGGAGACAAACAAAGATGCTTTAAAAAAAAATACCCGACAAAGGTTTCTGATCACAAGGAAATAAAAAAGTGAATGATGGAGTGTTCAGGACTCGTCAGACTGGATGATGAAGACTGAATATGACAGCCTGTCTCTGAGACACTGCGGGTGAGTTGGAAAGATGCTTCTTCCCTTTTTCAATGTTATTTCTCCTCCATAGGCACTTGATACATTTAAAGACTTTCGGAAACTGTCAGTTTTTGCTTAAAAGTCCTTTAAGAGTTCCTTTTTGAAACCCACGCTCGGATTGTTCTGCTCTTTGCTTTCAGTGAGGGATGCTGCAGTTCATATAATCCATATATATATATATAATCCATATATATATATATATATATATATAAATGTGCAGAGATGGTGTGTTAAGACTTTAATGTGAGTTTTTAGAAGCTGAAAAGGAACCGTGTGACACGTGTCTGCCTCAGAGAAGGACCTCTCGTAAGAAAGCGTCCCATGCAGAGAGCAGAGAGCAGACAGCACTGTGACCCGTCGGTGGAGGCAGGGTGGCGGCCGTTATTGCCAAATTTGCAGAATCTGGCAGCTTGTGTTTGTGTACCCAAAACAACATGACCCCACATCAGGTCAGTCTGCCCTCCGGCCTCACAAATACAACAACCGCTGCCAACACGTCCTCGCACCACTTACCTTTCGTTCACTGCTGTATTTCTAACTTGTGACAATATTAGTAAATTTCCCCACTGTGGGATTAACAAAGTCAAATCTAATATTCTCACCGTACGCAGGAAATAATTCATTTCTTCTGTCTTGTGTGTCCCCTGTTGGTTGAGTAACTAACTGGAACATCAAGATTAGAAATGAAAGAACACATGATTATAATGTTCTGTGTGTCCTTTTGCTGTCTCTGATGTCTCTGGAGAGGCTTTGTCCAGAGTGTCCTCCCACCTCAAAGTCCGTTTACTATCACTTGTCAAAAAAAATGTCAGGTTTCCAAGAGAAAATCTCAACTAGAGGATCTATTTGATTTGGGAACCAATTTTATAGGATAAAATCCAATAGAACATATCTTCTAATATTTATATTATTTTTCCTCTATTTTCTTTACAAAATACACCTAATGATGAAGTATTTTGCTGAAATGCCAGAAATCTTAACATTTTCTTCTGTCGGCTAAAAGAAACCACGTTCAATATACAAGCTTAATAAAAGTTAAGTAAAATTATGCTAAAGAGTTGCTAAGTTTGAAATATTGTTGCAAAAGTTGTCGTGTCGCACCTCTTAAGTTTTTAACTTGTTCAGTTTAATCATATTTCATTGCATATTTATAAATCATTGGACACTGTTCATGCTCTTGCTTCAATTCCTTGATATTTTCCAGCGTTGCTACAACTGTTTGTATCGCTTCATCTAGCTCACCCGCCGCCGAAAACATGTGGTGTGAGTTAACGCAGCGGACATGATTCATTTTAAAATAAGTTTTGGAAGGAAAGGACAAAACAAATCCGTTCTCAGGATTTGAATGTGGAGAAACAGTCCCTGTTTGACTGTCACTGACTGAAGAATCCTTCTTTTTCATTTCTCCAACAACAAAAGGATAAACATCTAAACTTAATGGCACGAGCTGGATTTGAGAGGACTACATCTGGATTTGCTTGGATTGATGGCATCATAATACACTGATAGCTTTCACCTGGATTTACCGGCTTGGCCTATTTCATGTGGAAGAGCCTGCAATTATTGAAACAGTTGCTCGGATTAATCCGATGGGTCTTGTGCCCGTAAACACGGTGCCACCCTGTGATGCACCTCATTCATTATTGACCCCAGACACTCTTTATATATCTCCTCTCTGTCCTTGTGTCTCCTCGACGTTGTTAAATATTCATCAAGACAGCCGTGGAGTCACACTAAAGACTCGGTTTGCTCAGTTTCAACACTGAAAAGCTTTCCCCAGAGCAGCGGAAGAAGGCTAATTATCCTGCAAGAGGTTTGGAGCTTTTACTGAAGTTACATTTATCTGGGGAAAACGTTAAATGTCATTCACACATCTCCATAATAGCGCACACATGATCTGCATACTGGTTTTTTTTTTACTGCTGATGTTAACAGTCTCTTGTCTCTTTTACAAAATTGCTTGTTTATTGCAGTTTCTAAGGGCCAACTTTAGAGATTTCCCGGGTTCAGTTAAGTCGAGCACACCTGAGTTTCTGTAGATGGTACTCTTTTCTGTTTGTTTAGCTATGACTGTTTTCGTTTGAAATGTGCATTCTTTGAACATTTTTGGCAACCTTTTCTCCTCATGAAGTTATTTGGGAGAATGATCTGGACCTTCAAATTTTTCAGTTTGGTCTGAACCAAATCAGCATGTGTGAAAGGTGCTTTAGACCGCGGTCCGGACCAAAGATCCTACATTTTGATCAACAAGAAACGGGTGGTCTCAATCTGGATCTAACTGAACCATGGTCCGGACTTTTGGACCAATTACAGGAAGTTGAGATAGGCTACCGTCACCCATTAGACAACAGAAGAAGAAAAAGTTCTGGAAAATAAGTCAAAACAAGTAGAGCATGTGGAGGACGCAAAATATTTAATAATTTGATCGGAAAAATAAATCAAATGTCAACTTGAAAACACACATAGAAATCCAGAAATGTATATCTTATTTTCTGATAGTAAATTAAGTGCTGGTAGCAATTCCATAATAATAATAATGGTACAGTGGCATTGAAATTAATCTGTTCATTAATTTGACTTCATTCAAACAGGAAAAACTGCTGGACAAATTGACAACACACTGACATCAGACGCACACCCGTCTGCAAACCAATCAATCACAAGAGGTAGATGCAGCTCTCGTAGGTGATGACAACAGGATGCAGATATGTCATGCAAAGTTCTTTGGTGCACTTGCTAAATTGCAATGTGAAACAAAACTAACCAGATCAAATGTTTACAACGGAGGGAACCCTTTCAGGTGTGAAAAAAGTCTTAAAACAATGATCTGAAAGACACCAAACACAGACCTCATGGAGAATCTGGATGATCTTTGTATGTGTGTTGCCAATTTGCTGAAAACATTGCAGCGTCAGGTTCTTCTTGTCTTCTTCTATTTGTATTTGTTGCAAACAAGTCATAGTTGCTGCAGCTGGCGGTGCATTAGCTTCCCCGAGGACACAGATGTCATGTATTTTCTCTTTTGAATTTTGGAACCGGCAGTGCAGTTTTCATTTTAATATTTAAAGTTGTTCTAGATAGCACACATAATGGATCTCTAAAGGCATTCAGCGTATTTTTTTATAGACCCAATGCCGTTCAAATTTATTATTTTCTGGCTCTTACAAAAGAGAAAATGCATAACAAATAAATCAATTGATTTCACAACATAACTGACTAAAGTTTGTGGAGAAAAGTCTTAGACTGTTAGTTTTTTTTTAGGTTTTACCATAAATGTCGTACAGAAGTGGTGATGTATGTTGTCAAAGATTTCATATATCTGGTTACTGCAGCAGCAGGTGGAAAGTTGGCTTTTATTGACATGGAACTACTGACAATTAATTCTGAAACTGTTGATGTTGAACCTTAAACCGTTTTGTGCCATCACTGTGTCCTCATTCGAAGCATCGCTGTGATGGAAAGGCTCTGTGCTGTATCTTAGCAACCTCCTTCCCACCTGTGATGATGAGTGGAAGTTTAGAGCTTCTCTCTGTGTGTGTGTGTGTGTGTGTGTGTGTGTGTGTGTGTGTGTGTGTGTGTGTGTGTGTGTGTGTGTGTGTGTGTGTGTGTGTGTGTGTGTGTGATGTCAGACGAGGTAAAAAAAGCAAAAGGAATCCTTTGGAGGCTGAAAATAAAGTGACTGACAACTCACAGAATTCAATAGTTGACACGGGAAAATAAGTGATCGAGAAAATATGGATATTTGAGAGTTTAATGAGTGAAAATTTGCAGATTTCAACATTTGTTCAAAGACACAGAGAGTTAGAGGGTGGAGGAGTGAGAGAAGAACACGCCAGGCGGCTAAAAGTAAGAGACGGACAGCGACAGAGGACAGAAGTAGAGAGCGGGGGGGATGAATCTTTCATCTCAACATTGCCAGTGGGCTTTTCTTTCTTATTGAGAAATGAGAAACACAATTTAATATTAATATGAGTGTGTGTGTGTGTCTTTCTGCAAGTGTGTGCGTGAGGCAGCTCCCACTTTGACCATCACTCGCAGTGGCTGTGCATTTCATCAGCTCATCTCCAAGCAGAAATAAAAGGGGAACCATGAGTTTTGGGAAAATGGAGGAGGTCGGAGAATTGAAATAAGAGGGAAGCGATAGAGGGGATACAACACGGGTGAGTGGATGTGCAGATCAAATCTAAAACGGCTTGTTTATAATACATCAGTGAGCGACAGAGAAAAAAAAAAGAGTCACCCAGCGAAAAGTAAAAAGGCCCAGAAGGCTTAGCTGAAGTCAGAAAAACAAAATATCAGAGGGCGAGACGTGAAACTGACAGCTGTGACGCTGCTTGCATTTCTTATCATTGTTTTCTCCCATTTCCTTGAGAAGGTTTTGCAATTTTTTTCAGCAAAGTAAGTAAGTGAAGAAACTACAAATCACAACTTGATAGTGGTTTCGGGCTCCTGAGTCAAGAAATACGATGTGCACTTTAATTTTAGATGGTGCTGGCCTCCTTGAAAATCATATGAAATATAAAACAGTTTTACAAGCTGCAAGGCTGAACAAGGATGGTACCACAGTTCAATAAGCAGGAGGACAAGGATCCGCAGGAAGTTTAATTTAAACAAGCCACAGTTCCATGAGCTGTATAATTCGAGTCATAGCAACATCCGAAAAAAAACAACCCTCCTCTCAGCTCCTCTTAGCTTTTTTTTTTTTTGCTTTTATATTAATCATCCATGGCTTTCATGAGCGGCATTTCAAATTTATTGCATTCTGTTCTCATTCCAGCGTGTCAAATACTGCCGTTATTTCTCAGCCCGCCGTCGTCTCGGAGATACACACAAGGTACCTCAGGTTTGCATGAAAACAATGTGCTTAGGCTTAGAAGGAGATCATAGTGTTGGTAATCCCCCAAAACTCAATGTGACAAAGCCACATATACCTAAAACTACTTGGTTAGGGTTTGGTTTGGAAAAGCTCATGGTTTGGCTTAAATTTGACTTATATACCTCATGTTATTTTACGTACGTTGCTTGAATAAATTAATGCGGACTTTTGCTCTCTGAAGTTGAACAGTGGTCTCTTGGGTGAAAAGCATGTCCTGTGTTTCTTCCATCCAACCATCCCCAACCTCCTCCTTGTGCAGACTTTATCACTCTTTATCCACTTCATCACTTGACCTTGGTCTTCGACCCTGGTCGTCACAGTGCCGACTCCAGTGTGCTTGTCTCTTTGACACCACCATATTGGACAAAACAGCTTAGCAAACTATTTGACGTCCTGGGAATGAGAAGCAGCTGGTTCATCATCACTATCATCTTTTATTACAGTTTCCTGGCTCACCGGTGTAGTTTGTAGTTTGTGTGCGAACGTGGACACATTTTGTATTACAACATTATGTCCCAGCAGGAGCCTCTCACTTTCGGAGTGATGAAAGAGTTCAACATTGTGTGTAATTAGAGGGGAGAAAGCATCAAAATGCTGAACTGTCAACTCTGAAGACAGAATATTAATTTTACAACACATACCGAGGAGCAAGTCAGGCCTACGATGTCAAATAAATTGTTAACGGTTATAGGAGTGTCAGATTAAAGAGGTCAGAACTGCCACTTTGTGTTTTCAAACACTACCTGTGCAAATGTCAGGCAGTACTGATACCGGCACTTAGTATGCACTATATGGAGACACGCAGAACAAAGCAGTGGTGGAGGAAATATAAACATCTTCTTTACTTGAATAGTACCAATACGGTAATGTAAAAATTACTCCTTTGCAACTTAAAGTACCGCATGAAAAATCCTACTCAAAGCACAAATATCAGCAGCAAAGTGTAATTAAAGCACTAAAGTAACTAATTTGGTCCCTCTGACTGATATACTCTTATTATGAATAGTTAAGTATCAGTGAGCGTGTTTTATAAAATGGCCAACATAGGTTGAGGTTTAAGGGTTCATACCAGACTTGAGATGTTTTCACAGGCTGTGACTTCTTGGCTCTGCATTCGCTTCGTGTTTTCTTCACTTTGTTCTGTGTATTTTAGAGTCATTTAATTGCTGAACTCTTTCTCTGCTCCTTTAGAGAGGCTTTTTCTTACAAGTGTGTGAGCCAGCCTGTCTCTACCACTCTTCCAGGCTAAAACAAGTGACGTGTAATCTGTTCCCCAAACAACAAGGACTAAAATACTGCAGTGAAAACAGCCACAGACAATTTAATTACAGCTTTTGGCTTTATTTAAAAATGCATTCACAGGCAAATGTAATTCACTTCAACCAAACCGTATTGGACAGTTTATAACATGTTTACAGTATATGGCTGCCTGGTTCTGAACACCCTCATCATCATAACACTCAATGAAGGACATCTTTTTAACAGAAGAGTCTCTGGCACTCGACTGGTCTGCCACGGAGCCATGAAGTGGATTGTGAATGCTCAACATCTTACTTTGGTGACTGTGACAACAATAAAGTTACTCTTTTTAGCCATGCCAGCACATGCACAGCTCTGGTGATGGTGAAGGATCCAGACTGAAATATCTCAACAACTGTTGGCTGGATTGCCCTGAAATTTGGTGAAGAATCTTAACTGTGCGTTTGCATACAGCACGAGCTGAATTTTAGACTGTGTCTGCGTGTGTTCAGAAAGTTTTAACTTGAGTAAAAAAATATGTATCTTCATATCCCGGGGATTTATGAATCTATAATATAAATACACAAAGACAGGAGAAAGAAAGGAGCTGCTGGTGGGTTCTCAGATCAGTGAGGCAGAGCTGAACACAGACACACACAGGCTTGCATAGACAACACACATGATCTGTTGCTTACAGCTGCTGGAGCACTTGTACACTTGGTACTGGGGCTGTTTGGTGAAGCCTGGTGCAAACCAGACCCAAATCCACTGCATTAATATGGGTCTCGTGACAGCGAAGAAGGGGCGCGACAAACGCGTTTAACCACCGACACTTGTTGCTGGTTGGTCCGCCGTTCAGAGTGGCTGTGCAAACGCTAATACGAGCCGAGTTCCCAGACTGGATTCAGAGCAAAGAAAACCGAAGCTGTGAGCGACTAGTCCGGGAGTTTAATTTACGCTGACAACCCAAAAGCCTGACTCCATTTTTTTCTGGATGCATGTTAATTACACTGATTTTCATCGTGCTATCATCATGTTAAAAAATAAATAAATACCTGCAAAACCCACGAGACTTCCCCATCAGCTTTAGCTACATTTGTTTTTTTATACTAATTAGCTAAAGTAAGCATGGTAACAGTAACTACTGGTGTTAGCATCTCAGCCATCATGCCTTGTGTCTTCAATCTGTCATTCATCTGTAATTTATTGCCCAAATTCAAACCCAGTTGTTGCCCATCTAACTGCAAAAACATTCTTTGAAAACCAGAAATAAACTTTCACCTTCACTTATTAATGCCATTTTTTTTCTCCCTTTGACTCATTCTGTGATCTGGCAGCCGAAATAGTGCCGAGCCTATTTTTCAGAGACATAGACTGAGTGTCTCTCATTAAAAGAGACTCATTCTTTAAGAAAATGTGTTCTTCACACATGCAAAAATATAATTTTGGCCCTGCAGCCTTCAGCAACATTCAATCCCATTGTGCTTTTTACAATGTGCATTTTTTTTCTTAATTTGCATTTAGCTCATGTTGTTATCCCAATGTCAATGTTTAATGAGTGCAAATGAATAATACATGAATATGAATAAATAATACCACCTATGAAAATACAGGAATAAAATTGGAACTAAATCTATTTAATCTAATGTGAAATAATCGGATATACAGCAGATGAGTCACTCTGTCATTTATCATCAATACTACACAGTTGGGTGTGACACATTTGGCACGTGGATTGCTATGCGTGAACACACACATATACAACAGAGACTTTAAAATGGCATACTTCACAGGAACAGCGGATCCTGCGGGTCTCTATGAGGCCCGAGGTGCCTGAATCAAAGTCTCGCTGCCAATGCACACGCAGAATATGAAACATCTGTCTCGCCCACCGCCTGGGTGAGAAGCCCGCTTCCATGATATCTCTAGACGACTGAAGATAAATCACTGTGCAGCCGTATATGGCATATTTACATTTCCAAACAACACGCTCGTCAGTGCTATGTGCCTCTATTCATAGTCTAAAAGTATTTTTTTTTTAAGGTAAAAGCATTTGGGTATCCTGGCTCCACATCTCTGAATCACACCATGCAGCAACCGAGGCACAAATATCCGCTTTTGATACTGTTATTAAAGAGTCTCGCATGATGAAATATTGTACTATCGTATGACATCTCTGCTCTGATTAGACTTTTGCGTGTCTGTATGGTTTGGACAGACGTGTACAGACTTGACAACCAATAATTGTCTACCTGATTCTTCATCTCTACATTGTTATCAGAGGGGCAACTCAAGTGATGTCCTACAGAGGAAAGAGCTAATCTCAAAACCCATATCGCCAAAAGCGTGTAATACACCAGTCGGTCCTTGGCCTGAAAAAAACAACATCACATGGATATGGTTAGGCATCAAAATTACCCTACAAAGACTTTTGCAATTTTGTAAGTTATACATGCGTCTACTTGTCATGCAGAGGCGAGGCAAAACGTGACACTTAAACGGCATCCTTTATTACATGCTCTGGTGTGATACTGGTAAGTGTTGAAATCAAGAACGGAGGTCATTGTACAGCAGTATTGCTAAGTTTTCTCCATGAAAACAAAATCTGGTTTCGTATCGATTTACTCTGAACTGCATCTTTAAAATCCTGATTTCAAATTCAAGCTGTGATCAGTACTGAGAGGATCGCTGTCTTTTTCTTCCCACACTCGATGTAGAGTGCAGATTGTTGGGTGGTCAGGTTTGGTGGGTGGTGACCTTTCTGGAGTTGTGTGTACTAAATGATTTCCTTGCCATACACGTAATGCATATTCACATTTATTGTGTTTCCTTACTCTTGTAGGAGTGTCAGAGTCAAGAGTGAACCCAAACAAAGCCAGACAAATGCAGAATGAAGAAAAAGGGCAGAGTTTAAAAGAGATAAGTAAACACATTGATTTGTGTTCAGATCACTTTAACCTGGCACCATTCCCCACCTGAACTGGGTAGCATGTGGAGGAAAGTGCAAACAACTGGGTGAAGGCTTACTGGACACTGGACAGACAGAGTCTCTTCTTATTCCACTGGGAAAAACAGCAACAACAAGTGAGAGGTGTCAGGAAACATTTAAAAGGTAGGACAGTGTGTGTTTTTTGCTTTTCTATCCAAATCTAACCTGATTTGTGCATTGACTAAAGTAAATGGAGAACAAGGTCAGCTGAGGAATGGAACATGTAGGAGTGTACGGACTCAGATTCTATTCAAAAAGCCTCTTTACCAAGACCATGTTTTTCAATATGTCCTCTAAGGTTTGTTTGATCCTGGTACTTTCCATTTGTTTTACACCATTAAACCAACATATTTTGTACAAATCTTTCATACCGCATTTTTCATTCCCTTTTCTTCCCTTCATGCTTTTGCTTCTCTGACCCCCTCCCTGTCTTTTCAGTTGGATGATGTGGCGTATGTGCCGTCGCTCCAGGACAATCTGTCTGTCCTTGGCCTTCATCACTGTTTTCCTCCACCTCCTCCTGGCGCTTGTCTCGCTTTCCATTTACCACCAGCCCTGTGACCCCCCGCAGACACCCAGGACACACATCCTGCGAGACCTGGCACGCACCAACTCCATCTCCGCGGGGGTCAGAGGTCTAGCTGAGCCACCAACCGATAACGCACAAAGACATTCTTCCAATAAAGATGCCAAAAAGGACGCCAAAGGTCATGTGCAAACACTTTCTGACAAAGGCCTGTCAGTGAAAAATGCCTCACTCAACATTGCAACCATCGCGGGTCGTTTCGGCTCCAACCGAGCTGAACTTTTAAAGTCTGACTTGTCAAAGCTGGAGGCGCTGTTTGACCATCCCCTGTATAACACACTCAGCCCTGCTGTCCCTGAGGACGACTGGCTGCTGAAAGTGAAACCAAAGCTCAAGGCCAGTGAGAAGAGCTCCATGATGTGGTCAGTATGCAGTTAATGTACAAAAGACTGTGCGTGCGACTGTTTGTGTAAGATCTTTCCTTTGAGCCTCCTTCAGCATCAAAAAGTACTTCCTCAAAACCACTTGTCTCCACCAAACCTACTTAGTTTTGCTTTATTTAACTACTTTCATCATATGTCAGATCATGTTCAATTCTATATAAAGAAATAAAAGCTGTGAGTTAACACAGAATTTACAGCTTGAAGTGTAATTCTGGTGATATTCGACTTACATATTCCTCTGAAAAACATCAGAAGATTTTCACCAGATGGATCAGCCGAGGAGCAGCCTCGGTCTCCTGCTGTCGTGGATGGTTAATACTCATGACAGTGTTGCTGCTTCAGGTTTCTGTGGTTTCTTTTTAGGTGTGTGCAGCTTCTTCAAAAGTGTCAACAAAACTATACAAGCGGGCCACGGGGATCATTTAAAATTCCCCTCCCCAATGTAATTTTTATTGCGGCTGCACTTAATAAGTCCTGTTTAATTTGACAACTATTTTTAACATTAATATATTATCATTTGGTTGATTTATTGATATAGAAAACTGCAAATTCTTATATTTGACACACAGGAATCAGTGATTTTTCCCTTCATATGCAGCTTCATAAAGTTATCAAAATTGTTCCCAATTATTTTCACTCTGCACAATATTTTTTATGCAATTTTTGAATGCAGTTTTCTCAGTAATGAGATCAGGTAAATAATCACATGAATCCTGGGGAGTTATATTGTAGTTATACTCCCTTAGAAAGCTCTGAGATTCAAGGAGGTGTTTTTTTTTCTAATCAAAGATGTTATTCATTTCAGATCTTTTCATAAACTAAACCACTTTTTTTAAAACCTACCCGGCACATGGTTTTTCATGCCAAGGCTGAAGCAAAATATGACACTGACAGTATTCTTTATTGGACTGTGTTTTAAATTCTTTGGTGGGTTGTGGGAACCCATATTTCACACATTTCTTCAAATTAGATTTTGTCAGTCAAAGGTCAACAGTGCAAAACAAAATAATCAGTTTTTTTGCATAAAGTTATCCAATTTGCTAAAAACAAATTATTGGTGAACAATACACAGACCACTGTGGGCTGTAGATAACGCCAACACAACAAATATGTTCCCTTTGCAATTGGAGCTCCCATCTCACATGTGGCTTTCGCTACAGACAAAAACTCTCTTTGATACTCTAGCAAGAAAAACAACAAAACACCCCCTGAACTCTCTGCCTACGCGCTACAGTATCTCACGTGGGTCAGTGTCTCCGGTGACTAAAATGACTGACGGGCTTCACAACTTCTTATGCTTATAACATGTTCAATGGCACTCAATTGAACCAACATTTCAAAACCAACATGTTACCCAGTCCATTACAATAGACTGGAAAAATCTCCGCCGTCACCTCTTTCTGTTTCAATCTTTTCAGAGGTAGGGAGAGCGGGTTGCCCATATTCTCAGGGTTGGTAGTTTGATCACTGGCTCTTCCTGGTTGCTGTTGCAAGACCCCATGTTGCTCCCAATCAGCAGGCCAGGGCCTTGCATGAGATTCTGTGTGTGTGAATGGAGGCTAATTGTAAAATGGTTTGCTTGTTAAAGGTAGAAAGGCGGTATGTAAGTGCTGTTTATTTACCAAATGCAGTCTGTTTCCAGGGTGAGTGCTAGCCAGGAAGGCTACGAGGACATCCAGTGGAACAGCAGCAGTACCAGCCACCCTCCGTGGCTGCGCTTCCACCTGGGCATCAACCGCCGGCAGCTCTACCCCCATCGTGACCCCAACATGGAGGCTCTGACTCAGCAGCTTGCCACGCACCGCATCGTCAGTGCAGGTGGGACACGCAGCTTCTGATTTGGGTTTGGGGGGATAAAGAGCAGAAATGTTGTGATTGTGCGACACCTGAGGTTCAGGGCTGGACATTCAAATGTGGATTCACTTTGAAGTTCTCCTGAAATGAAAGCAACTGTGAAGCTTTGAGGGCCCTCGGAGGCTCAGCAGACTATGGGCAGGAATACATGAGCCACTGGTAGAGCAAACTTCTTGGTGTCAGTCAATCATGCGGGTTTCTTTGCATTTGAAGTTATTCACTATTTTCTCTCAGTAAGGTTTTGGAGGACTTTGAGGATGGCAGTAAAAAAAACTTTAGTGGTTCCAGTTAGGTTTGATTTACAAGTGAATAATAAAATGAAACTGTGTTGCTTTGCTTTTGCGCAGCCTCTTTGGCCAAAAGTCACCATTACTGGATAATAACATTAAAACCACTGACAGGTACATTTTTGAGTGTAACACAACAGCCCAACAATAAATTCTCCTTTCCTGTTTGTAGTTATCCAATCTGATTAAAAGCTGTGTTAATTTATTCTAAAATAGATTTGATTTGTGTGCATGTTTAACTGTAACTGGCTTTACTGAGAGGTGTTACTTATTCTGTAAACCACATGAACTCAAATGGAGGGGCCAAAATATTGGGAACACCTCTCATAACAAAGTACAGTTCAACAGCAGTATATCTCTGTGTAGATATGTGAAATAAACAGGAAAATCCAAATGCAAATTTGAAAGCACTCTCAGATTCTTTGTGCCTTTGTAACTTCAGTTCAGTGTCACTTACGTTTACATTAGTCAGATTTCTTAAGAGCAGATGAACCTTTCAGAAAAAAAAGACTGAAGAGAAGTAACCATATGCACAGAAAAAAGGATGATTGTTAAGGAGCTGTGGCTTAATCTTCTTAACTCCTGATATATAAATGTTTAGTAAGACGTTTAAAAAAAAAAAAAAGACAGTATGCACAGCTAGATAAAATGATAATAAAACTACATTGCACAGCGTAATGTGAAGAATAATTCCTCTAGCATATTGTAGCCAATAATAGTGCTATGTTATCCAGTGAAGGCTGATATTTACTCAAATAATACCCTCCAAATATAGCATAAGCCACGTGTGTACACAGCATGAGAGCAATACAAATAGTGCTGTCTGTGCACAAACTGTGCAAATTCTTGGTGATGACGCTGTTACATTGTGCGTGTGTGTTTGAGTGCCACATTAATGGTGTTTGTTCTGCAGCATGCTGCTGCACGCTTTGTGCTTTGTTGCTATGGTAACATTCTGGGTACTGTTTTTCAGTGCAGAAGTCGGGGGGGACGCAACTGAAGCTGGTGATGTCGTTTCCCAACTATGGCCAAGCCATGTTCAAACCTATGAAGTAGGTTGCACACGGAAAAACAAAACACAGTGATTGGATCACAGAGTGGGATTTTTAAGTCTTCAGACAGCTGAGAAATGTGTTGTTTACATAAATACTACGAGGAAAAGTAAACCCCCAGATGTAGATTAGAGGTAGATTAGTGCCACCTTTAGTTGAACGAAATAGACTTTCTATGGTGTACATCTGATGTGAAAGAATGTATTTGTAACTTTGCTCTTCTCTGACAGGCAGCAGAGAGATGAAGAGACCGACTACAACCTCTACTACTTCTCTGACTTTGAGAGACACAATGCAGAGATCGCAGCTTTTCACCTGGACAGGTCCATTTTTTTTTTTATCCAAGAAAACTACAGCACAGCACAGCGAGCACCACGAGTGGCATTGTGGCTAAAAATGGCCACATAATGAATATGTGTTATGTAACATTGTATTAGATTTGGTTTTCTTCTCCCTCTCTGTCCTACTCTTTTATATCTGAATGACTCTGTCTTAGTCTCATACTGTCTCTGACTCTCTCTGCAGGATTTTGGGTTACAGGAGAATCCCCCCTGTGGTTGGGAGGCTGGTGGATGTGGTCAAGGAGATCAAACACGTCACGACTGACCGCAGGCTGGCCCGAACCTTCTTCAACTCCCCTGGTACCGGCAACACACTCCTAATTTATTCATTTGCCCTGCTTTCAATGCCATTGCATGTCAACTGATTATGAATCTATGAATATTCTTCTCATAAAACCTCTTTGATGCCAATTTTTTTTCTCTCCCTTCATTCACATGCCTCTTTTTTTGTTGTTGTCCTTCTCTGTGCTCCTCTGGCGCCCCCTAGTGGGGAATGTGTGCTTCTACGGCCAGTGTTCCTACTACTGCTCAACAGAGCATGCAGTGTGTGGCCGACCTCGGGGCCTGGAGGCCTCCTTGGCTGTCATGCTGCCAGATCCCACCCTAGCGGCCCGCAGGAGCTGGAGATCCCCATGGAGGCGCTCCTACAGCCGCAGCAAGCTGGCAAAGTTAGTGCATTCAGGCACAGAGGTCTTTGTATAATCCTCTTTGCTGGGTAACTAATTTCAAAGCTGATAAATCAGCGGGTCGTCCTGCTGACTTTTGTCTTAGAGGACTTGAACGTGTGTCCGTTTCAGGTGGAAGACAGAACCTGACTACTGTTCGACGGTGAAGAAGACCTCGCCGTACGACCAAGGCACACGACTGGTGGACTTCATAGATCTGGTCATACTGGACTTCCTGATGAGTATGTTTATTGTGTCAGATTTCCAAAAGAGGGATTTCTTGTTCGTCTGTGGCAAACTGTAAACTTTCTTGACACTCTGAAGTGGTATGCAGTGAGGAGAGCTGATGGCATCGTTATTGTCACAGAAAGGGGTTGAATAGTTTGGGCTTCTTAATAAAACCATTTCGATTGGTACATTTTTCATAGCAGACATCTTGACATGCCACAGCAGAAAAAAAAAAAAAAACACACACCTGCATTGTGGGCCTGATTTTCTACTTGCCGACAGTTATTTGGAAATCGCAGACAAAACCCCCAGATCAACTCCCTCAGTGTTTACAAATCAGCCATCAATCGCCATGTGGGACTGAAAAGATGAGGAGCATGCAGACGCCCGAAAGATATGAAGCAGGGTAAACACTGGGACCTGTTGGGGAGTCAAAATTCAGGATTGTGAAAACTGTTGTGACCCGTTGTGCAGTGTCCTTCCTCCTGGTGACACGTCTCCTGATTTTAGAGGAGTGTGTAAACAACAACAACAACAACAACAACAACAACTTCAAGATTCGTGATCACAAGACAGCTCTGAAAGTCATCTGGTGTGTCGGTGGCAGTAGGCCAGGTTGTTTCTGCCGTGACACCTGCAGGTGTTTTATAGGCACCTGCAGGATCAGCCATCATTCATTTGATTTATCTCACCTGTGTGTGTGTGTGTGTGTGTGTGTGTGTGTGTGTGTGTGTGTGTGTGTGTGTGTGTGTGTGTGTGTGTGTGTGTGTGTGTGTGTGTACAACGTCCACATGTTAGTGCATCAAATGTGCACTGACACGTGAGCACGTACATATTCTGGGACACTCGTCACTATTAACCACACTTCTTTAACAAGCTGTATTAGACAGAAATGCTTGAAAGGTTGAAGGTTAAGAGCAGTTTAAGCCGGTCATACTCGACCTTCCGCAGCAGACAGCTGTTACTGCTCGTTACCGCGGCAACGAGCCGTCGCCCGCGGCAACGAGCCGTCGCCCGTGGTTACAGCTGACAACTTCTTCTCCGTCAGGTAAGAAAGTCCCCGAAAGTTTGTTTCTTGACGCAGTTAACTAGCTAGTCGTTTTAAAAGTACGGATTGAGCTTCAGGACAAGACGCTGGCGTCTGAAGTTCAGCAGGAAGAACACGTGTTCAACCTCAGCGTCGGTTCACCGGTTTCCCGAGTTAACTTCAACAAAGTTAGTTTATTACGTTCATGTTTACGTAGAAATGGTCTTCCGGTGAAAACAAGCCATGTTGGTGTTTGGTTGTTCAGGGTGTGTTTTACATTTGATCTGGAGACTCTTTTACTCACGTTTTAAAGTCTCTGAAAGTGAGTGACTGAACGAGGATGGTACTCAATTAGAGACTGTTTTCATCTGTAGGAAGATGTTTCCACCTCATCCAAATGTAAGCTGCATCATATTTAGATAAGAGAAAATACTTGTTTCTATTCAGTCGCTTCCTTGAAAACTGCTCAGAAAAGAGTCTCCTCATGTTGTTTAACTCCTCAGAGTCTCCTGGTAGTTTCGTTTCTGTATTAAGTTTTAAAATCCAGCCTTGTTTGTGTAATATAGCGAGTTAACAATACATGTTAAATACAGTATTCAGGCTGAATTAACATATTTGTTTTGGTGTTTTTTTCTCTCCAGATTTTCCTGTGTAAGTCCTAATGTAGACTGGCAAAGACAGATTTTGTGATCCCCAAACCCGCTGATGTTATACGTAGAGACATAAGCAGCATGTTCGCTGCCTCTTCAAAGGAAAGATCCCATGTTGGGTCTTCTCAGACTTGTGGCAAAGACATGACAAGGCCCGGATCCAAGGTTAAGAAAAAGGCCCATCCTCCAGAGGTGAGTCTTCCTCCTCTGTGCCCGGAGCCGTCTCGCCTGTCGACACCCTGTGCGGCCAGGCCTCTGTTCAGAGATACCTCCATCCTCAAGAGTGAGCGCCCCGACAGACCTTTAACAGTGCTGGATCTACCTGGTCTCGTCGCCCATGTGCAACCCCTGAGAGCCGTAGGTCACACAAAATGGACAGAGGGACCTCGACTGATGGCCTCGGCGTCAGGGACTGACATCCCTGTCAGAACTACTCCGTCGACAGCACAGAGGTAGACAATGATAATCATTTCTGAGGTTTGATTTTGACTTAATACACACATGCTATGTGATTTGGGCATGACTGCCATTCCTGATTTAGTTTATGTGAACTGTTGTTGTTATTTATGACATAAATACAATACAGTTGTCACACTCCATCAGAAAATAATGAATATGATGGACATGTGATGGTCTAGGTGAGTCTTAGAAGGCACTTTTGACACAATGCCTGTTGGAAATAAATATTTCACAGGCAAAATGTTATACCTGTATATTATAGGAACTCTGTCACCCTGTCTGATGTTTTTATTTAGTTCCCAAGGTTACACAAAGCTGACAGATTTAGCTTTCAACATTTACTCCTCAAGCTTTTTGAACCCCGGAGGAATTTCTTTGTTGTTTATGTTCTGTTATTGTTCTGTCAGTTTTACAGAGAAAGATGAATCAATAAAAGTCCCAACGTGTAAGGACAAAAAGATAATGATCCTGAAAGATGGGAAAGCAGCCGACCCAAATACATTTCCTCTCAGTGGCGCAGAGCTTGTACAAATCTTAGCCCAGAAACGACACCTGGGAGACTCTGAGGTTTATTACCTGAAAGAAGTGGATGGGGATGCTTACAGGTAAAGTTCAATGAGGATCATCATCACCACGACATTTTTTTGTCATGTAGTAACATTATCCTGCAAACAGGTAAGATATGAAATGTCACATGTCTACTTTTTTCATAGACCTTATGACCTGCGAGTGGTCCATCCCAGTGAAGCTGGTTCTGAACACTACATCTTCACCCCTCGTATTGTACTACATGTGACAGAGGCAGGTGATGGTGGACTTGTCAGTGTGGCCCAGTGGTACAGAGAGCATGTCCTGTGGACAGCCTTGCAGAAAGTCCCTTTTTTCAGGGACTTCAGACTGCTGAAAACGTTTGCCCGGTAATAAATATTCACTGTGCTTTATGTCTTGTTCACCAATTACTTATAACTAATATATATAACTGTCCTATTTTTTTTTTTTAAACTTCTTATTTTACCTCTATTGTGTTTTTTTTTGTGTGCCAGGTGGCATAAAAACATACATAACATCTGTTTTCAGCGCAAGTGTAAGAATCTTCAGGATGTGCTGCTTATGGCTGTACCTCAATTCAGAAATGCTCTTCATGTGTTCACCAGGTGAGTTCATGCTCACCTCACAGTCACAGCACTAATAGTACCTGACCAATGTCAAGTTATACATTATGGTTTAATACTTCAGGAACAAGCAGGCCCGACAGTGGTTTCAGATTTCTTTAGTGATTGGATCTGACTTTGAGATAAAGTCTGGGAATGATGTTCAGCTTCAGATTATTCAGTAATAATACTGTATGTTTTACAGAGTAATTGAAGAGCTAAAAGAGACACACTGGATGCCTCTTGACTCTAAAACCTATACATTGTTGGAATTCAAGAATCTACTGATAACCAAGAATCAAGAGTGTCTGCAGATTCTGGAGAAGTTATCGCAGTATCACACCGTCATCCTGAATACGGTATTTCCTTTTGTTTTTGTCACTGTTGCAACCTCTAACCTTTCTAAAGAGTAATTTAGAAGATCAATTACTGAGCAACTTTGGGCATTTTTCATGACTATAATTTAAACTAAAAAAGAAGTCTGCCATTTTCTGGAATCATCTTCAAAGATACTTTTATTTTCTCAGGTGAAAGAAGGGAGCTATAAAATACACCAGGAGCTGCAGCGACACCTTAAACTTGCTCGAAGACCAAACAGAAGCAATGAACCTATTCACCTGCTCCTGGCTCACCGGCACAAGCTGAAGAAAGAGTTGGCCCGCTCTGAAAGCAACTTGCAGAAACTGGGAAGATTCGCAGCACTCGTCCATCAAATGATTGTGCAGAGTCTCGTCACAATCATCCGACAAGATGCCATTTCTTTTCTCCATCTTCTAAAGGTGTCAAGAGAACATTCATGAACTCTATTAATGGAGCAGTGACCCACTACGGTCACATAGACCTTTCTGCCAGGAAAGATTTGTTGATTTAAGGCACAAGAGCCTGAACATTTTTGTCTTTAACACATTAATTGGTATTTTTCAATGGTTTTAAAACATTTTTTAAAACATTTGTTTCCAATAGAGAACTATAACAACCTGCTCTTAAGCTAACCAGAAGAGATAGAAAAATAAACCTGAAATTACCATCTAAAACACAGCTGCTACATAGAATAATAAAGGAAGCATCATTTAAAGCAAACTGACAATGACTTAAATCTATATTTAATGAAATGATTCCTATAAATGTACTTTTGTTTGTTAGAGGAGGACATCTCAGCAGTGCTGTCTCTTCCACACCGAGCTGTGTTTCAGTGGCAACAGTCAGCTGACTGTGGATCCACCAACACTTCTGTTCCAGGAAGCAGTGAGTGAAGCCCTCCTGACCGCTGGCAGCTCTATCGTTCAGGTAATTTACACATTTCCACAGCTGCACTTGTTGAACATCACAGTATGTTTCAATTGTTGGCCCTTGATAGTTTTAGTGTCACCGGAAATGTGCCTCATATTTTTGTCATCTGGTCATGGTGAAAAAAAAATTATAATGCCATATTTCACTTTTGCAATTCATTATCTAAGCATTCCTTAAAAAGGGGTTTGTATGAATAAAATGACTGGATTAAAACATTTTGAGTGAGAATCTCCAAGAGGTTAATTTGCACCGGTGTAAAAACTGATATTAAAGTGATATTGAATACAGCATCGGTAGGAAAATCCAACAGTTATGGATTCATGATGGATTAATCATTATTTCCATTTCATCATGTAAATCTTTTTATGATTATATAATATTATATCTGTTTAATGAAGCAGTGAATTTACAAATGAATGAAGGAATTTATCACCACACTCATGACACCTTCCTTCCCTGGTAGATGTGTGACAGTCATGGATTCTTCCTGGAGATCAGCAACAGTGTGTTCAGCTCTACTCAGGATTTAAAGTCTGACTCCAGCGATACGGAGCGCTCTATAATCACAGGTTTGAAATTAAAACATTTTACTGTTCTGATTCTGTCTAATTTGAGCTTCTGCTGATGGAAACCCGCAGTGTTTGAATGAAAATGTGCCTGAGTCTGGTCTAAATATGTCTGTTGAATGAAAACAGCCAATAAACAGAATATGTTCTGATACCAGAAATTATGTCAAGATCTGATTCATTATGGTTTTGTCATTTATTCCTTTTGAAGACATATTAAAAAAAAAAAAAAATGTCATTCCTAGGAGAGAAAAACATTGATGGGATGATTGGTGGATTGCTCATAGATACGTCAGCTCGCTGGCTGCTTCTGCCTAATGAGACTTCTCAGATGGTGCACGGCTGCTACTGTCCTCTCTCCAAAGCACAACTCGAGTGGCAGATAAGCATCAATGATGTTACGAAACATGTTGTGAAAGAGCAGGCTAACATCATGCAGGCAAGACTGTCACTTCCAAATCCAATTCGAGCTGATGATAATGCGCAACCAGTAATTGTGTAAAATAATTTGCACACCCGTGACCTGAAGTCATTTTCACTGATGTCTGGACAGGAAGCTGAACTAGAAATCCAGCAGCTGTGTGAGACCTATGGATGGTTGGAGGACGTCCATTTGTTTATTAGTCAGTGGGGTCAAGCCTCTTTGGAATCCATGAAGGGTCAGCCGGCTCTACTGTATGACGAGCACATTAAGAAGGTGCGACACTGGGCTGAAAGAATCAACGCAGCTGACTCATCAATCTTTACCTCCAACCAACTGTTCATCATCCACTTCACCCATGTCAAGGAAACTCAAGGTATGTCTGCATTGTTTGGAAGTTAAAACTCATCTCCAGTATGAACTGAAGACTTGAATTCCTATTCAAGAACCCTTCTTTGGTCAAATCAACACATGCTCAAACCTCAAAGAAAGACTTCTTAATGGTTTTAGAAAGTTATAAATAGCCTCTACGGTCTGTTAATGGGTTGAAAAATCTATTGCTTACTTTCTGGTCTTTCCGATAAATGCTCTTCTCTTTGTATTTGTTTCTCTAGTGCAGCAGCTGAGGCTCATTGAGGAGGACTTGTTCGAGCAGCTAGTTGAACAGAAAAAGCTGCTCTCAGAGAGCCTCACATCAGACTTGGAGAGGGCTACTGATGAACACAAGAAGGAACCGCCAGACTTACATGACTTCTCAATATACGCTCTCAGGGTACAGAAACTCTTTAAAATGACATTTGCATGAAAAAAAGTCAAATAGAAAAAAAAAAATAATGTACAGAAAAGGTAGACAGCTGGTAATGCAAAAGAAATGATACAGCTCAAAGGGTATGAGAAAGATCTCATAAAAGACAATACAGGTTTTCTGTGTTTCACCTTAACAAGCAGGAGCTTTCAGATCCTCTTGAGGCTCCTCTTTTGGTCACACATTCACTTGAACTGAATTATTCATCCCAAACACTCCCTGCCTTGTCAGAGAAAATGTGTTCTGAATATAGATTCCATTATCCAAGAATAACAGGTGATACTCAGCGCATTAAGGTCTCCAGTGCTGTTGTTTGAAAGTGCACAAGTGAAAAGCTCTATAGTGCATTCCCATTAGTAAGTACTCTAGTGTGATGATTAGTTGTTATGGTATATTTGAATTAACGTACTCAATCAGCCTGTTGGTATTAAAAGGTGTCTTAGTCCTGTTAAATGTTTGATTGTATTAAATAGTCTATGGGACATGAATCTCCCCGAGTACTGAGCTTTTTCATCTCTAAACATCAACATTTGAAGGTACATTCTTTTGGCCCCTGAAACCTTTGGGATTGGATTGGATATATTTTAGATCACTAGTGTGAAAACTGAACAAAAAAACAAATGTTTCTTCTCTCCGTAGGTGAGGGAGTCTGTGAAAACGTTGGCTGACACTCAGAAACGTTTGGAGTACATTCTCTCCCTCCGTGACACCATTTGCATTAACTATAGGAAGATGACAGAGGACGAGCTCACTTTGGAAGAAAAGGTCTGCAGGCAAACAAGTGAAAATGAGGCCATAAATAACCCCATTATACTGTAGTTGTACACTTCAGTGTTGTGCATAGTTTCTGAACATCACAGCTGTTTTGATCAGATCTCAGTTGGCTATTTTTTCACTGCACTGTTTGTGCTTCTTTTTGTGTTCTATATTTAGATGCTGGCTTTGTGGACTTCCTTTATTCCCCTCTTGAAGCAAGCAGATAGCCTTGTGCGCCACCGCCTTCCTTTTATGGCTGACGCATTGGACACAATGTTCTCATTTTTGGTCTGTGATTTTAAAAGTATGATCTCTAATGCTACATCAGGACCCTTCCTTGACCCGTGCCAGAACGCCACAGAGATGCTCTCCAAACTGAAATACATGTGCTTACGTGTGCACTCTCTCCATGCAAAGATTGAACAACTTCACAGGGCAAGTCAAAACATGCAAGGTGAGGTGATGTAAATTGTTGCTATACACTCCAGGCTTAAAATATGTTATTTTACTTTTTTTTTTGTATTTTTGGCTTTAATCACTGCTAGATTGAACAAAAAGAAAAATAATCAGTCAGATTGTTCTGTTGCCTCCCAACAGAGAACACAATGGATTTGACCATTTTGACAACAGATGTTCAGAAGGTCGTCGCCCGTAAAGAGTTGTGGGAGCTGATAACTGTGCACAATACATGGCTGGAAGAATGGAAACAGCTCCATCTTAGTGAGGTAACATGTCAAACCTTCCCCGTTTTTGCTTCATGACAATTTGATTAAATATGTTTGGCATTGAGGCAAAGATTTGTATGCATTCATGGGGATGATACATTCACAAATTAGTTTAAATGAAATGGGCTCTCATCTTTATTATTTGCCTTTTTTATTCCTTTGGGACAAAGAAGTAGATGAATGCATGGTTACTGACAAACACAGTACACCTGATAATACATTACATACATAGATTAAACTTGATGCTCTGATGGATGTGTTAAGAATGTGTATCGTTGTAAAATTTTGAATGTTTTGTGGTTATAACAACCCCTGAGCTATTGCCTGGGTGATCTTAATTAACTCATGTCATTTTATTTCATGTCAAAAAAGATAACTTTCTTTCTCTTCATCTGTTTGCTGATCTGTCAGCTTTATTGGGACCACTAATAATTTGAAGTGTCTTCCTGTCAGGTTGTGATGTCACAAGCTCAGGAGAACATCGCTAAGTGGAGGGAGCAGGTTGAATCTTTGAAAAATACCATACCTACCCATGATGCAGTGCTGCAGGAGACTTTAGGGATCCTGGAAAGCTTAAGCCATCAGCTTGTAGTCATGGCCAAGCTGCAGAGCCCCACACTTAAAGAAAAACACTGGAGAGTTATTTTCCAAGGTGAGAGGCTCTCCCCATGTTGAATTATATGCGTACTTTGTTAGCTACGGAGTATTTAAAATGATCAAAATGTATTCTGTCTGGCAGACATGGGCCTACAGTATGTCCCAGAGAAGAAAGTGACTGTTGGTGATCTCATGTCTCGACAACTCGACCTTCACCAGAAAGTAATAAACAAGGTGAGTACAGGAGAGAAGTTATATCCAGAGCATGTCGTTGAAACATTTGCTTGTGAAAACAGACTCAATAAACAACTGACTTGAGACACTTCCCACATCTTTTCCTCTGTCAGATATGCAGAGATGCACAAACAGAGTGTTACATGGAGCAGACCTTTCTAAAGCTTTGTCAGAGATGGGAAGACCGACTCTTTCACTTGGATGAATTCACTCTCCCTGTTTGGCAGCACTGTGAGCCAAAAAATGAATTAACAGAGAAAGAGAAGCTAAATGTTCCAACTTTCAGTCAGCGCTGTGACGATGTTCTGTTCACCGTCACCGGTGAGACCAAACAACAACCTAGCAAATGAATCATGTTGATGTCGTCACTGCTACAGTCACTGTTATTCTTACTTTGGCTCCCCTGCTAGGAGGAAAATGTATACAAGCAATATCTTCCTCACATATTTCTGGGGTTTGCCATGTGTTTTCTCACTCAGGTCTGGAATCCGTCTGTGCTGAGCTAGAGAACGATTTGATGACTCTATCAACCATGTTGGAGTCTCCATACAGTGTTGAGTTTCGCCTGCAGTTGGAGGATTGGATTCAATCACTGAAAGAACTGGGTAAAGCGGTACATAGAGTAGTAATAAGAAAGATTTTGTATTTCTTCTCAAGCACAGAAAGAAATTGAACAGACTTGCAAGAATGCAGTGCACTGATTTTTCTCTTTTCCTTTAAATATTTATAGTGAAGCTGCTGGATTTATTTGAAAGATACCAGCAAATGTGGGCTTTCCTGTCTAAGGTGTTTTGTGAAACATCCATCAGTGATCAAAGAGTGGATCTTGTATGTTACTGCACCATTACAAACAAACAGGCTTTAATTTTGATGTAAGTTTAAATATTAGATTAATGTGAACTTTCTTTTGTATTTTTCCACAGCTGAAGCGTTTTCAACCAGTTGATGAGACATTCAAGGAAATATGGCACTCTATATCAACTCATCCTCATGTTTTGAACTTTGTTTCCACCACGACAAACGACAGATTTCATGGAAATGACCTTTACCAGATTCTCTTTGATGATTTGTCTACAATGGAAGTAATTTCCAACCAGATGGCGGATCTCCTTGATGCCATCCGTAAACGGTGTCCGAGACTGTGGTTCTTGAGTGACAGGGAAGTGATGCAGTTACTCTCTTTTAATCCACCACCTTTTACACTGCAGCCCTTTGTATGCAAATGCTTTAAAGGGGTTCGTGGTCTTGAAATGGACTCTGAAAAGCCATCAAAAACAGAAGATGGAAACAGCTGTGAGGCTACGTCTGAACGCCGCATACAGATGAAGGTGCTCGGTGTTTTTGGCGGCCTCCAGGAACACTTTGCCTTTCTGTCTCCATTGAAACCAAACCTTGACGCCTTGGTTTGGCTTTGTGGTTTTGAGAAACAGTTGATGTCCACCATGGAACAGCTCATTAAACAATGTGCTGCTGTACGAAAGCAGCTTGAACCGTCCTGTGAGGATTTGGCATGTGACAAGAAAGTTAGAAAAATCCGGCGCAACGATGCTGACATGATGAAACATGGACAACCTGCACTGGAGCTACTTTCTCAATATCCTCTCCAGTGTCTCCTGGTGGCTGAGGAGGCAGTGTGGTGCAGTGTTGTTCCACAAGCTTTCCAAGAATCGAATCCAGTGAAGCTGAGCCACATGAAAGCATACAACTCTGCAAAACTAAAAAACCTTGGCAATTGTATAAGGGATGGATTCACAGAGTCTAAAAGGGAATCTCTGGTTTCCAAGTACACAATGATGTGTCTGGGTGCTTTAGTGCAGATGACAATGAAACATGGACAACAACTATCTCGACTCACGAATGTATCGTGTGAGCTGGAATCGTCTTTTGAGTGGCTGAGTTTGATGAAGTATCACGTAAACTCAGAAGATCTGAATCTGAAAGGCAGAGATGATCCATCATGTTATGTGGATGTTTTGGGCCATCGATACGAATATGGCTTTGAGTATTCTGGTCCAGAAGATTTGATGATGGCGCATACACCTTCCACAGATCAGGCCAGACTGGGAATTCTCCTTGCTCTGAAAAGCTACAGATGTATGTTTGTGAGTGGGCCTTCCATGTCTGGAAAGAAAACGGCTGTGGTCCATTTAGGAAAAGCGATGGGACGACAGGTTGTCGTTGTACAGTGTTACCCAAACATGACCCCTGGTGTTGTTCAGCGGATGCTGCTGGGTGCTCTCCAGACGGGTGCATGGCTTCTGCTCACCTCTGTGGACTTCCTAACACAAGGTGTCCTGTCATTACTGGGACAACATCTAGCAGACATACACCAGTCTTTCTCTGAGTTAAGAAGTAATCAGAACCAGAGAATACATGAGGAACCAGAGGGTAAAACTGCTGATTGGGTCACAGGTTGCACAAAGGTTGTTGATCCAGAATTCCACATGGTACTTGGAGGGAAAAGCATCTCTACCAGCCTGAGCTATGGATGTGTTCTCATCTCGTCAAAACCTTATTCATCCAAGATTCCAGAGAGTCTGCGATTTGCAACCAGATCCGTCGCCTTAACACATCCAGACTACAGGATTATTGCAGAAGTAATGCTGACCTCCATCGGTTTTGCAGATGCCATGCCATTAAGTCAGCGTCTGGTGTCCCTCATCAGTCTGGCCAAAGATTCCCTCTGCTTACCTGATCTTTTCACAGATGATCAGTGCTGCTATCTCATTCTCTTGCAAAAGATCATCTCTTCTTCTCAAATACACTTCGAACAAACTGTAAAGCAACGGAAAATTACAAAGGAGGCTAAAGGACCAGCTGCAGAAAACACTGACCTTACAAACTCAAAAAATTTGCCTGTCCGCCTTTTTGAGGAGGATGGAAAAGAAACTGAGAAGCTTTCAAAGCTACGCACTTCTCATTTGGCAGTTATACAGAGTTTAATGGAAGAGACAGCCATTGTCAAAGCGATTCTTTCTGTCGTGACACCTGAGCACAAGAGAAACTCCCAGTTCTACAGCCTTTTCAAGGACGCGTTCCCTATATCGTGTCAGTTTCCACTTTTCCAACAATATACCGCAGAAGCAGAAAAGAACCAGCTTCGAGATGCACTTACAAAAGAATTACAACAAAAGCAGTTTTATTGTGACACAGAAATTATTCGCAGTGCTCTTACACTCTACCAGACCATGAAATCCTCTCAGGCATGTATGCTCATAGGCCTCTCCGGTAGTGGAAAGACCACCTGTTACAAGTCTCTAGCTGGAGCATTCAATAATCTGGCTGCCAAGGCAGTGCACTATGGATGCGAAAATGACAATATGATTAAAAGAGATACTCCACAGGCAGACCCACAGATCTCTGCTTCAAACTGGAGCTTTGTTGACACTTTGGTCTTATTCCCTAATGCCATGACCCACGATGAGATGTTTGGCTGCTTCTGTGGAAAGAGAGGATGGCAAGATGGAGCTGTTGCAAAGGTGCTGAGAGATGCTGACCGCCGTGAAGGCAAGTGTGCTGAAGTCTGCAACAATAAGAAGAAAAGTGACGAGACATCAATAGTGACGTGGCTGATAATGGATGGGGAGCCTGTGGGGCCGCCTGGCTGGTTAGATTACATAACCACACTGTGCAATTCTCAGGATCCATTTCTGTCTCTGGCATCAGGTGAAACACTGCTATCTCGACCACACCTCAAGGTACTGATGGAGATCACTGACTTACGAGAGGCGAGTCCGTCTGCAGTGACCCGCTGCAGCCTTGTTTATTTCACTGGTACTGATTTGTGGAAAGCTGTGTGGAAGAGCGAAATGGATGTTCTCTCTTTTGAACACAAACTGGATCAAGGAATCGTAAAATTGTGGAATCACCTGGCTGACGATCTTTTCTCGAGCACACTTAGTTTTCTTGGGCAGGAGGCTTTAACGTCTGCAGTCCATGTTGAAAGAGGAACTTCCAGAAGCACCACGTACGGACTGCAAGAAATCATGTCATTTGTTCGGATCCTGCGGGCACTCCTACAACATTTTGGGAAGGAAGGAGAAAAATCTGAGGGAATACCACAAATAGACAAAAGAGGTATAACAATTACTCATAGACATAGAAGCTTGTGAGAGTGTTTGTAGTTCTGTCACTTTTATTAAAACTGCATGATTTACTATCCCACCAGGTATACCTGCACACGGAGCAAACACACCAGGCACAGAGGCCCCAAGTAAACCGGAGCTGCTCACCAGGAACCTTTTTCTTGTGGCTTATATTTGGGGATTTGGTGGGCATCTGCATTCTCGGTATAGAAATCGCCCAAATATGCAATATTAGTAAATAGTTGCTTTTAATACTAATATCTGTAACCAATGTTCTTCATATTCTGTTTCTACTGCAGCCATTGGCCACAGTTTGACTTGTTAGTCCACCGAGTGCTGTTTACTTGCAGGTACAAAATTGTGGTTCCAGATGAAGAGAGCGTATTTGAGCACTTTTTTAGCATCGACATTACAGTGTTCCCCAAGAACACACTGTTGACCAACTCCATCATTGCCAAGGTTTGTCCTAATTGTTGTACTTTTTATTGTGAAATTACATTATACGTGGTAATCACTAAATTTAAATATTTCATCTCACTTGTCTTACATGTATTTTAAAAGAATGAGAAATACAGGTATCTTCTGACACTCATGTTGGAGGCAAACCAGCCAGTGTTGCTTGCAGGCGATCCCGGTTCTGGAAAAACCACCCTGTGCAAAATTTTGCAATGTTTTTACAAGCCACACATTCACCTACCAGCCAGTCCTCTCCTGAGCTCCAGAGACCTGCGCACCATACTAAACAGCATCAGCTTCCAGAAGAACTGCGGGGATGCTGTAGGTTCTATGAAAACACAGCCTAGCCTATATCTGTTTGTGGATGATCTGCATGAAGCCCCCTGTGGTGAGTAAGGAAATTTAGCCTCCTATCACTATCGTGAATGAATTTAAATCAGATTTTTTTTTTCATAATGTGAATGTGTATCAATCCTCTTGATAGATGTCTTTGGGAAGGCGTCAATGGCTCTAGAGACACTACGGCAGAGTATTTCAAAGGGAGAGGTTCTAACATTTGACACCTTCAAATCCTGGAGATCTGGAACCATCACCTACATGGCTACATGTTGTGTCTCTGGTTTGGGAAATCGCCACAATAATGTGATATCGTCACGGCTCTCACGACTGTTCTCTGTCTTTGTGCTCCCCGGTCTATCTGTCGACATCATCTTGTCTATCCATTCTCCTTGGTTAAACATGTGGCTCGGAGGAATGCCACTTAAGCACAGTGTTGCGGAAATGTCAAATTGTATCATCACTGCGACTAAAAATCTGTATCATGCAGTATGTGACAAGTTTCAGCCCACTATGCAGAGGCCCTACTTTATATTCTCCCATCGTGACCTTCAGAAGGTGTTTCGGGGGATGAGCCTGTGCCAGTCTGACATCTCAAACACAGGGACCATCCAGAAAAAGGAGAATTCAGAGTCAGGCTTCCCTCCAGTCCCACCTGGGCCTCTAACATCAGCTCGTAACATCATACATCTCTGGATGCATGAATGCATGCGCACTTTCAGTGATCGGTTATGCTCAGACGATGAAAGACAAACTCTTGTGTCACTAATAGCCAAGACAGCAGCAACACACTATGGAAGTAAACTGGTTGATGAAACCCACCCTGACATCTTAGACGGGTCACTCACTGCCACAAGCCTTGCCGTTCACGCAGTACCCATTGACACAACATGTACCTGCCAATCAACAGGTGAGACTGCAGACACTCTAAATCTGCCTCAAGAGCCAAAACCAGCTGGCCAGTCGGAGCTGAAGAAAGCACATACGTTGACTGAACCTTCCTCTGTGTCTGGAAACATTTGCTTAGAGGAGGAAATCCTAAAAACTCACCATCTGCAACCTCTGATTCTTCAGCACATGGAGGACATAATGGCGAGGCTTGTATACGGTCCTGACCTCACTGAAGCCCGGAAGTCTACGAATCAGCAATACGATTTTAAATGTAGTTCTTATCTGGAGCAGGACTTTGATGTACTACTGCACGAGATGATAGCACTCATGGGCAGTAAGGAGGAAGATGAAGGACAGAAAGTTGATAATGACTGTAACATTCCAACCAGGTACATGGTACACAGACAGGGACTGAGTCAGCTGACACATATCCTCCGGGCTTTGCTCCTACCAGGAGGTCACGGAGTGCTGATTGGCTCAGACAGAGGAACCGGCCGCAAAACCACTGTGCGTTTGGCTGCTCATCTCGCAGGCTGTCAGTTGATGGAGTTACATTCAGGTAATGAGAACAAGTTGCATGAAATCTTGAAAGAAGCTGGGAATCAAACCAGAGTGGGTGGAGTTAACGTCATCATACTGGTGCATGAGGACATCAGTCAGCCTGCCAGAGAACAGTTACTGGTGGCGATGGCCCAGAGAGTTTACCCGGCGCTCCACACAGAGGACCAGCTGACGAACCTCGTTTGTGAAGTGACACCTGTGAAATACTCAAGAAAATACCTCAGGGACAACTGGATGCTTGAGAAGTAAGATTATCTATCACTCATAATGCTAGAATTCTGTTGGCTAGTTGTGTTGTCACGACTCAACCACATGATTTGGTAGGTAACGTGTTTACATTGTAAACCACATTGGGTCTGATTCTTTTCTTAAAGGTTCTTGAGCCAAGTCCACAAAAATGTCCATGTGTTCCTGCTGATGCCTCTAACAATACCAGACAGCAGTGAAACACCCGCCAACAATGAAACCCAAAGATGGACTGTAAGTATTTTCATTGAATTACTATATAGGCCATTAAAACGGTGTCGTAACACCATACTCGACAACAAAACTGAAATTTTTCAATTCACCTTCATAAAAGAAAACAAAAAGAAAACAAACAAAAACAAAAATCTAACAAAAATAGCAACAACCCTTGAAGGAGGCACAGGACCAGGGGTTTGGGTGTAATTTCTAAGGGTGGAGAGCAGTTTCTCGGTTGTGGGGATTAGTAATGGGAGGGATGGTTTCCCCAGATCATACATTTAAAGTTTTATCGTGACTATTTCATAGTTATTATGAATTACTGAATGTTGAATAGAATGTTTGACACAGCTTTGATTGTCTTGCCCATACATATAAAATACAGCAGCCAAACTAAAAAGTCTCTTTAAACACCAGACAGAATGTTGCGATTCTTCAGAGGAAATTACATATGTCTTTTTACTTTCACTGAAAATGAAGATGCAGCAACAGTTGTGGTTCATCCTGAGCATTGCCTGTTAGTGCCAAATAATTTCAGTGGATAAACTTGGAATATGCATCCAATATCCCACCTGTTAACTGTGCAGAAAAGCTGTTAGATTAATATCACATTCAGGTAGGATTGCAATGACGAATCAGAAGGTACTGATCATGAAGTTACTTCTGCTACGCTACATGCAGAAGTTGCACACATCCCCTCTCTTAGGGGTCAGCATGAGACAGCCAAAACACAAATAACAGAATCAATGTGCACCACATTTGGATTTTAGACCATGGTCTTTTGAATACACAGTTGTGCATATTCACTGCACCATTCAGGATGTAATTTTGTCTCTTTTTATGATCCAGGCGCAGATGGCCAAGGCCCTGAGGCTGAGCTGCTGCGTGGAGCTGTACAAGCCGTGGTCCAACCATTCTCTGGTGGAAGTTGCTGCTCAATGCCTCAAAACCATTACTAGTAAAAGTAAGTCAACACTCACTTTGTTTTAACCACTGTTTATCGGCAGTGGGTTTTTTTTTCCGAGACTCTACAAAGACATTTCCTTTTTGCTTTTCTTTTTATGAAGTGACTCTACAGGCCTCAGAGGCCAGCCTGACCGTGGCCATGGCAGGAATCCATCAGTCTGCATGTCAGTATGCTTCTGTCCGTCTGAGAGCTCACCCGTTCAACCCCAGGACTTATATGGAGTTCATGTCACACTTTGGTTGCCTGTGCAGCCACCTGCACAAGCAGTGGCAGAGCAAAATCAACAGGTAGTTCTTTTTAAGCCAGTAAGGTTGATTTTTGTCCTCTTTTCCTGCCTGTATCTCCAGGATTTCCCGTCCTGATGAGCACGTACCAACACATATTTATGACGATATGTCTCTGAGCTAGTGTTATCTGATGTTGACCCTAAAATATACTTACAGAAAACACAAACATGTTGGATACACTGTAATTTATCATCCTGTCCAACACAGCTGCAACACAAATTGAACACAGTAACCATTCCAGTAGACTGTACAGATCTAAATGATATTTTCTTGACACCCTATTATGTGTAAAATAGAAATACACATGCCTGTCTGCAATTGTACAATTTTCTTTTTCAGACTTGCCAGTGTTTTGTCTCATCTGCATGTCCTGAAAAACACAGCTTTGCAGCTTAAACAGTACTTAATGAAACTGCAAAAGAAGTTTGCTGAGACGCAGGAGGTAATGTATGCTGAATGCTCTGTAAGTCTTCCACGAGAGGTTGTTTTTCACAGTCAAAAAGGATCGAAACAACTTTCAGAGGCTTAAAGATGCTGAAGAATCGACTGTGATCCAAGGAATAGTGTTGATTTTAAACTAAGAAACTCTTAAACAATATGTTTTTTTAAAGAATCAATCATTTTAAAGTAATCCTGTATATGTAGCCTTCAGTTGAATATTCAGTGCTGTAACATATTTGTGAAAATTACTTATTTAGACATACTCATGAAGGGTATGTCTCCCTCCTCTGTATCCTGCAGCTTGAGAAAGAGCTCCTCAGAGTTGTAGATGATCTCAAGAAGCTGTTTCAGGACGCCTGTGAGGAATGTGCACTCGAAGAGAAGAAACTTCGTTACATTGAAGAGCAGATTGATATCGCCGAGAAACAGGTAAGCTGTTTTTCTTTGTCTCTAAATGTACACATCCAAAATCCTGTAAATACTATACATCATATACTTAGAAGAAGCAACACACATTTGTGAACAGATTTCATTATTTATTTGACCTAATTAGCATTTATATTATCCCATCTGAGGTTGTTTGTTCGGGTATGTGTCGGCTAGTCACATCCTGTAAAACACTTCAGAACATCATTTAATAGAAATGTGACCAAAAAAAAAACCTTTTTTTCCCCAGATGGAACCTCTGTTCATGGCCTGCCGCAACCTTCTTAAGTGTTTGAATGCATCTGACCTGGAGGAGGTGCGCCACTACAGAGATCCACCTGACGGAGTGGTGAAAATCATGGATGCCATTTGTTTGCTGTTTGATCAACCACCTGGCTGGGAGAGTGCTAAACACCTACTTGGGCAATTAAACTTTTTCCAGGTGTGTGAACAAATATGTTTTCAGTGCATTAAATAAATAAAGTATTACATGCAAGCTAACAGGGTTCTGAAGTTGAGTCATCTTTAATCATCATCATTACTTTGGCACTGTGTTTTGAGTTCTTTATAAATTGAGAGGCTGTTTTGGTGCTTGCTCTCTTGCTAATATATCTTCTTTTTCCCAGGAGCTGGAATTTTTTGACCGCTACAGCCTGACGGATGAGCAGCTGCAGCAGCTTGGAGAGATAGTTCACAGTCCCCTGTTTGTACCAGAGTTTGTGCGAGAGATCAGTAAGGCCTGCGAGTCCCTGTGCCGATGGGTCCAGGCTGTGTATGAGTGCTGCTGTCTGCGGCACCAACTGCTGGTCAAGCAACAGTGGGAGATGCTGGCTGTACAGGTGCGAGGTCGATGGGACCGGGCCGAGGAGCGCAAGAAGCAGGCATGGCGTCGTCTACAGGATGCTATGCTTCAGCTGCAGTTAGTACAAAAGGACCTGGAGGAGCAACTGATAGAACTGAACAAAACTGAGATCTTAGAGAGAGAAGCTGCGGCTGCTGACAGGCTGGTGGAGCGACATGTCAGAGATTGGAGCGCTGCTGCTCAGGTAGACTTTGAGCACAGTGCATGCCACATTTTGTACTTGTTTTTATGACATTTTATCATCTTCAATTTTCTCTGTTTCCCCTTCAGGAGGCAGAGTTATGTGATCGAAACGTAGCAGGTGATGCCCTTATCCTGGCTGCGACCATCTCATATCTCGGCCCCTTTGGGCCTGATGTACGCAGCGAACTGCTGAGCAAGTGGAGGGAGCTATGTCAGACAGGAAGCGTCGACATAAACCCTGAGGACCCCAGAACCTCCCTGTTCACACACTCAGGCTCTGCACCTCTTTCAGCCTCTCCTGGTTTTCCCATCCCCGTGACTGAGAGGCCGCAGCTGCCTCTGTGTCAGACATTAGGGATGAATGAACGGCAGCTTGAAGACACTCGATCTGCCACACTGATGGTTAAGTTGTTGCTGTGGGGCTCCAAAGGCACCTGTGTCCAGCACTGGCCTCTCCTGGCAGACTCCCAGCAACATCTGGAGATAAGCTCTCAAAATGGGCTCATCGCAGGTTGGTCCTTTGATTCAGAAAATGTGGTTTCCTTTTACCTTATAAAATATTAGAAATTAATGACTGAAGTCATCAACACTTCTTTTTTGTCAGAGCAGATGTGACAGATCCTCAGACTATTCACTTTACTGTGATCATATTACCTGACTGAACAAGTGTTATGAGGAGAAACAAAGATAATTAATGTAGGAATTATATACTGCATCTTTATATCTTTATTTTGTATGCAGAGCCTTGTTCATTTTTATGTTGCGATCTAGTGTCGTTGTAAAGGATAACATCTAATCCATCTATTGTAAAACTGTTTTGAAAATATTTCAAACCAGACCCTGATAAATGTCTGCTCTACAGGAGAGAACGCAAAGCCTGAGAAGGAGACCGAGTTTGGGATGGTGGTTTGTGTGGATGATCCCGAGCTGCTGAACAAGCTGGACCAGGCTGCTGAGAAAGGTGAATTAGTATGCACTACGCCAAAGAAAAAGACATGCTATTTCAAACTTATGTGTTTTTTCAGGCTTATACTCATTGTTATGTTTTGTTCTCCAGGTTTGAGAGTCCTGGTTACTCATGTGGAACGTACAGTCCCGACTCCTCAGTTTTTGGACAAATTGTCACGCCCTGCTGGATGTTGCTTCCCAGGATTAAAGCAGCCTCTTCGGCCGGACCACCCTGACTTCTGCCTCTATATCAACACCCATCTGCCTGTCAGACTGCTTAGGAGAGGTAAGAATGATTAGCACAGTTCTCTTACCTGACATTTTCCTTTCACGAGACTTGTAGGCTGAGTTCCTTAATGATCCCAGTACAACAACGAAATTTTTATATAGCGCCAAATCACAACACAGGTTATTTCATGGCACTTAACACATTAAAGTCCTTACAGTGGAACTTTACAACATTAAACAGAGAAATCATTCAAGTCTCCAAAATGTTCATGTGGGAAAATGTGTAAGTGGGCAGGGGTTCTTCTACTGTTGTGGGTCTGTGTGTCAGAAATTATAGATGATCTTAAAAACATATTCATATCTATATACCCAGAGGAGGTTTTGGTAAAACAAACAGCAGGTAGACAGCCGACGTTCCTCTTCAGTAAACAGCTGCTTTAGAGCCAACAGTTCAGATTACAGTTTGCAAGTAAATCTCTCCTCGTTTCTGTTCAGTTCAGCTGCTGAATTTGGAAGAATCATGTGGGATACTTTTTTTTTATTGGATAATAATTATATTGCTTATTCATAGGACGTCAGCTGATGAGTCAGTCCTTCGGTGTGACTCAGGACACAACATACTGCTACTGTAAAAGACCCAAGTGAACCAGAGCACCTCTGAATGGCGTCTGAGCGATCGTATCTCAGGGAATCTTCAATGTGTACGTTCACACCTGTACTTAGAGCTGTCCGCTTGTGATCGGACGCGAGATGCATTTTAATGCAGGTGTGAACAGGACCGAAGTGAACTCAACACTCTCGTTGAACTGACCCCTTCTTAACGTATCGTAAAGTAGTCTCTGAAGGTGTCTTATCTCTCGTTCCACAGAGATCCATGCATCCATCTTGGCTCAGGTACATGTGGTCGATCTCTCCCTGAGCTCAGAAGAGATCCAGGAGCTGATGCTGACACAGCTGCTGCAGTCTGAGTGTCGAGAGCTGCTGATTCAACAAGCGCGGCTCCAGAATTACAATCAGTTGCTGAAGGAGAAACTGGCCGCAGAAGAGGTGACTAGACCAGCCTTTAGTATCATAATAAGATAACACTGTTTGTGTTATGCGCCTGAATCACTCTCTTAATTCGAGCACCGTGTGGTTGCAAAAGCATGTATTTCACAAGTTTTTGAGTCCGGTTGACATTCGGTTTGTGTGCTGTGTAAACGTTATTGTTTAAGGGCTCCATATACCAATTGTGGATCAAATTGAGGAGGTATTTTGTAGGCTGGCACTTTGAATTTAACTTATGCCCTTAAATTACATTATAGCAGAATTCAGTGCTATAAATATATAACGTATAAAGTATAATAAAGTGATAAATAGTTTGCTGTACATTTGTTTACTCTAAACAATCTCGTCATAGGATGCTTTGATGGACTACATCCTGCAGTCGGACACTTTGCTGCTGCAAGACCCCAATTTTGTCCCTCGTGTAGCTGCTTGTCAAGATGTAATGGAGGAAGTGCAAGCTGAGGTCAAACAGCTGAGTGAGGAGCTGGAGCACCACAAGTCCATGCTGGCTGTTCCCCGACAGTTAATACGGCTGACTGCTGCCCTCTACCAGGCACTGCAGGCCGTGTCCCGTCTCTCGCCTGCCTACTACTTCTCCCTAAGTGGCTTCATCACAGTTATGCAAGCTGCTTTCACTGTAAAGGGCAGGCCATTAATAACATGTGAAAGTGGGAAAGAGCCAGGGAGCACAATAGCAGAGATCATGAATACGATGGTCGTCCGGCTGCTGGTACAATACAGGCCGTGTCTCTTCAAGAGCCACGCTGCTGTTCTAAAGCTGTTGGTGTCTTTGGCTCTGCTCCAGCACAACCAGCTTTGCTCTGAGGCCGAGAGGTCGGCCTTCCTCAGGGGCCTCGAAGACATTGAACCCTCTGCAACCAAAGTAAAAAAACCCGCCTCTCCTCCCACTGTTTCTCCACCCAGCTGGGTATCCCCTCATATCCACTCTGAGCTTGTCTGCTTGGAAAGAATCGCCTGCTTCAGAGGGCTGATTGATTCACTCTCCACCTCCCCTGTACAGTGGCAGGAGTACCTTCACTTCCCTTCCTCGACTGTGGCAGGACCTGTTCCCTGCCGCTCACACTCCCATCTCTCATTCCTGCAGCGGGCTCTCCTCTGGAAGACCATGCTGCCAAACTGCCTGGAAGAACTAGCTGATCTCATATACGCCTGCCACCTCTGCCCGTCAGAGACAGGAGCGACTGAGATCCCTCATGCTGGGAACCCAGAGGCCCTCTCAAGATATCTTGTCAAACATGAGGGACCCATCATTCTTACGCTGCCCAATCTAAGAGGAGATGAGCGGACAAGCATCCAGCCTCTTTATTTAATCAACCAACTGGCCCGCTGTGTAGCAGAAACAAAAGAGGTGACCACACACACACACACACACCGTTGTTGTTGTTGTTGTTTCAACTTGTAATGCAGTGCTTGATGTTTGTTTTAATCAATATGTTTTAGGTTCAGGTTAAAGTCATTTCTTTTGGGACACAGTGTGACAGCAAGCTCATCCTTTCAATGCTGAACAAAGCCGTAAATGACGGCCACTGGTTGGTTTTTAACAACTGTCATCTGTTGGAACAATGGGATGATAAAGTGGTGGCTCACCTCAGTCAGGTGATTTCCTCTTCCAAAGGTGTGTGGCCCATCAACAATCAGTTAAAATACACGTGTACCATTTGTTGTCATTAACAAATGCTTGCAGCTCAAATTACATCTCAGTCTCTTTATTTGTGTATTTACCTGCTTTTATAGCTGCCACAGACGAGCAACTCCGGATTCACCCGTGCTTCCGATTGTGGTTTATAACTCAAGAAAATGCATCTCACTCCATAGCAGGTAGATCTACTACGTACTACATTGCAATTACTGCTCTACGTAAGTCTTCCTTTCTAGGTCAGCAGTCCAATCAGTATTTACTGTTCCCCTGGTACCAAGCTCTTAATATTGTTCAATGCAGAGTGTCAGTCTGATCCATTACCTTTCACATTAATAATATACTCAGCACATTAGTATATCCAGGTTTCTGTTAATACAACCTCACAATCTGTTGTGATCTATTTCTGAAATGCAGGGCTGTCTGATAGTGATTGGAGTTACTGACTCATTTATAATCCTGGTTTTGCTCTTTTTGTAATAATTATGATGATTTTGATGATGATTATAACCTTTATCATCAAACAGCTGCAGTGCGAATGTGCGCCCTGCCTCTGGTCTGTGACTCCGCCCACGACCTGAAGGAGGAGCTGAGCTGGTCTTTGGGACAGGAGGTGTCCGTCACTCAGTCACCGTCACGGTCAGGCGTCGGCATGGAGTTGCTCCTACGCTGTGCAATCTTCCACTCCGTCCTGCTTCAGAGACAGAACTATACATGTGCAGGCCAGGGAAGAGTTTATCACTGGTGAGGAAATGGGTTCACATACTGTAAACTGTTAATCATGGAGGGTAGCAGTGTTGCAAAAATATTTGTCATTTTTTGTGATTTCTCTCTTTTTTGAAGGAGTCAGGAGGACCTCCTTGCTTTAGTGGATGCACACATTTGCACTGCCAGTCTCTGCCATGACCAAGTTAAGGTTTTGCAATATATAGCAGGTGAGGCAACATTAAAGGTCAAATGGTCTCACTCAATTACTGAACACTTTAACTGTGTTGTACTTCCTGTTCTCAGTGAATCTGGTGCATGGTGGCCACGTGATGGACTCTGCAGATTTGGAGGTGGTGGAGAGTGTTGCCAAGACTTGCTTCAGCAAAGTGTCACCCTTGTCGGGCAGTGGGCCACACCTCATTTCAAATATAATCAGAAAAGCTGGCCACTATGGTAACAAACCAACTTTTTCTTAATACGCTGCACAGCATCCAATTTAAATGACGTGACAATATTAACAGACAATGAATACATTTTAGACGTATACAAGGGGCAATCAAAAAGTTCAGAGACTGTCGCACACAAACAAACTGAAGCACTGTGGCACGCAACTTCAGCACCTGAGTTACACACCTTTTTGTGAGCAGTGGTGCGTGTGCAATTCCCCTTCAACTTAAGCTTAAGTTCTTAAATTCGCCTTTCCTACAGAGAAAGGTACATTAGTACTGCACCAAAATGAGGCTACATTCTTACGTTGATACAGGCAAGTAGTAAGGAGGAAATGCATCAAAGCCAGTGTTTGTGTGTGTGTGTGTGTGTGTGTGTGTGTGTTTGTTGACTGTTCTCTGTGTACATGTAAAATATTGATTTGTGTATTTTATGTCCTCAGATTTGTCAGGGCTGTTGCGGGTTTTGGATCCAGGTCTTTGGGATTCAGCAGTCATCAGTGACCCTGTTATGTTGGGCTTCAGTGTGGATATGGCAGCTGAGATAATCAAGATCAAGAGCCACAACCTGAACAGACTCCTGCAGGCCTCCCAAACCCCTGTGGGAACATTATGGAGCTTCAGCTCCAAACCGAACCAGCTTGCCGTACTGCCATCCTACAGCCAAGCTCGAGACCAACTGCGGGCTCTGGAGAGTTACCTCTCACGCAAGAAAGACGGCACAGTTTCAAATGCCGGAGGCGTTTCTCACCATCCCCTACGTGACTTCTTCCAAGCTGAGTGGGATGATCTAGTTGATTTGGTGTCCTTGCTCCTCTCGCTGCTCCAACAGCCTGTTCAATACATGCTGACCTTCGCTTCCTTCCACGAGCTCGCTGACTTGTCTCGCTTGGAGAGGAGGGCAGAGTTGCTCGGCGTTTATCTCTGGCACCACAGTGCTTCGGACCCACCGAGTGCCTATCGACTGTCTGCTTTCAAAAATGCCACCGGCTTCCTGGTGGCGGTAATGAGAGATGCCGCTCAGATAAATCATAAATATATCAGTGACATAATGCTGCATTTCCAGGTAAATCATACAATTAAATGACATTAAAATGAACTTTTAAATTTGGAACTCAGTCGATAGAACGAGTTTATTTCTCCAAACATGTACGCTTCATTCAGGATGTGAACTTATTGTGTTCTTGTCTCTCCAGGTTCTGTGTGATCACACATACCCGGCCTCACTTCCTCTGGGAACTGTGTATTTATGTGGTCTGGAGCTGAAAGGAGCATCGTGGGATACACAGCTAGCAGCCCTACAGGACACACACTCCTCTCAGCAGTGTTCACTGCCGCTTCTTTGTGTCAAGGCTAAAGTCAGGAGCACTGACACTGCTCTAGACGCCTCGTGTTGCAAAAGTTCATATCTGACAGATACCAGCAATGTTCAAGTAGCAGGCGTCTCCCCATCGACTGGCCCTCAGTTACCTGTCTACCACTGCCCGCTCTATCTGGATGAAGAGCAGCGGAGTGGAAGCCGGGCACTGGCTGATGTTAACATTATCACAAAGGTTCCCCTTCATGCCAAACTAAATCCTGTTTTGTGTAGTTTGAGAAGGGTGAGGCTAGTGAGTACACTCTGACTGTATTGCTGCTTTCACCTGCTGTGATGAATCGAACTGATGCAGAAGTACATCAGAAATCTTGTATACAGCATTTCATTAGGATTGATGCTCATATCAGTTTGTGAACCTTTGAATAAATTTGCAATTACACTATAACGTCTGTTTATTTCTTGTATTTTTGTAACTTTTGAAATTTGTTTTTTTATTCAAATTGTACACACTATCATAATGTCTTAATATCTAACTGATCCTGCCTGAAAGAGTGGAAAGTTCATGTCTGAATAAAATGTGACTCGGTCTGTTGATGTGATGTCAGAACAGATTCAGAGGAATCTGAATGTTTCGCACCACCTCCAGATGGGTTTTTTTTTGTACAGGGTATTCATAACATATTTACACAGAATGTAAAATAACTTGTTTAATGGAAAAGCAGACGAGTAACCAAATGCTTCTCGCTCGTCGTCTAGGTAACATGGACAGGCACCACTACGAAACGTTTGAGAAGTTTGGCAACAATACTTTTCTCCTGCACCTCGACAATGGGAGGGCGTGAGTACTTCTCTTCTGTTTTTGTGTGTGTTACGTATACTTGTCAGAGTTGTCTTAAAGTAGCATTAAAGCAGTAGGTTTGTCTGTTTGGGACTAAACTGGATCCGTCCTCACTGCAGATTCGGCCGTCACTCCAAAGATGAGCCGTCTATCTTGGCTCCACTGGAACAGTGCTGCAGGTGCAAACACGTCTTCTTGAAATTGCACCTGTGTTTGTTAAAGTCTCTACTTTCTAATCTTTAGGTTAATTTAGTAACTTGTAAAGGTATGTAATTGAGCAAAAGCCAGGTTATCACTGATCATTTTTGTTGCCACTATGTTGTCAAAAATGTATTAGAATATCACAGAAAAATCATAAAGAAAATCTGATATTGCCTAAAAAAAGATGTTCCTTGTTGTTGGTGTTCAAGAACTCGAGAAGCCCCCAAATTCCAACCTCACCATCTTCACCCGGTTGTCTTGTCTTATTTTCATCATTTCTCCCTTCCTAACTTTTTTTTCCTTTCTCCCCGTATCTTTTTCTCTTCCTCCAGGATCCGTCGCTCCACTTGGCAACACCTGCGTCTCCTGTCGCTGCCTGAGTATCGTCTTAGTGATGTCATGAGGGCCTCACTTTCCCGTGATCCCCTTCACAGAGTGGCCCCACTGCTGGCGGAGCCTCACCTCGCTGCTCTCAATCGACGTTTGAAAACTGTGCTCGAGACTGTAAGTCGTTGCCTAAAGCAACAGAGAGGGGATGGTGGTGGTGGAGAGGTCATCTATGATGACCTTGCTTTTATTTGAAAGAAATGGCCACTCCTTCTGTGGAGTGAAGCCTCACCCCTGTGATATGATACCTGTATTTATGATTACACTAGCTTCTGCAAAGTTATAGCCAGAGTTAATGCCAAACACAAAGCCACAAAAACCTAAATTGCATCTTGATGTATTCCAAGTTACAGTAAAACAGCATGTATAAGCAGGGCACAAGGAGATGAGGAGGTGCTGAAGTTTAAAAACCCTCTTTTGTAAATGGATATCACACAGTATACCATATATACGAAAACATTTCCCCTTGTGGGATTAATAAAGTAACTATCGATCTACTGTATCCGTACATTTTAGCGAATGTAATGCAGTGTAATCAGAAACGGGAAATAGTTTTTCTGATGTCAGTATACAAAAAAACTAAATTAGAGTTGTGCCAATTGGCTCCATCTGACTGACTCAGCTGTTGAGGAACAGTCTCCAACAATCTGCAACTGACTCTTCTCACTAATTTAAAGCTGTCGGTTTTCAATCCCTTTTTCATCTGACAATCCTGACAAGTGCTCTGTGCAGTCTGACAAAACCCCGTATCTCCATTCTCCATAAAAAGCCTTGCTCAGTGCACCCAGTGTGTCTCGCGTCCAGCTGCATTGCTCTTTGTTGGGGCCCTTTGCCTAAACACCGGGTGTATTTTTCCTGCAGGTGCTATTTTCAGAGGATTGAACATTCAGTCTTAAAATGGAAATGATGTCAAAATTCGACTATATTTCGTAATGTTCAAGAAATTATAAATGACAAAAAAACTGGTCTGTTACAGGTTCAACTTTTTTGTGTCTGAGTACATATTAATGTAAGGGATTTTTGATTACATGTTTGAGATGCAGGTTTGTCTGACTTGTGATGAACAATAATACTTAAGTTTTAGTTTTATCATTTGTTTTTTCTTTTTGCCTTGTTGTAATGATTCTCCTCAATATTACCAAAGTACTTTAACTGTGCTCACCTGTAGCCTTCTGTTTCAAATGTGGCTTACAGAAACTGTGGCCTTTTTTAATATCTAAATAAATTGTTGTGTTGACACTGACTAAACAAGTGAAATACATGATGAATTAATCACAACAAATGTCCAAAACAGAATAGAAGTGACTCATAAACACAAACTGAAAAGAAGGAAGGAAAAAACAATGTTTTTATTTTCCTTTCTTTCTTAATGGAGTCATTTGGGTTTGTGAACACGCAACAATGCAAATTAAAATGTTTAGGTCTCAGATCCTGAACTTTGATAAAATTGTCATTTAAATTATTCATGGTAGTCATCTGTTAATAATGAAAAGAGCCTCTGGTGGAATAATTTAGTGTGGTTAAAAAAAACAAAAACATCTGAAGCAACATAATCATTTTGAATCACACCTTTAATGCACATTGTTTCAAGAATTTGTCTGTGTCTCATCACGTACTTCTGGTAGTACACTTACATGTAGTACACTTACATGTAGGACACTTATTTGTGTGATGTGGGAATTTCAACAGGGTTGTATTGTCTCAAATCCAACATATCTGCCGGCTTTGTTTTTGGTTATTTTACCAAAAAACTTGTTTTGAACATGTTTTCGTTCCCTCTGTTTCGCACACACAATGAACATACTAATCGCTTCGATCCAACAACAGTATACTAGTACTTAATGAAGAAAAAAGACTTTGTGTGGACGTGTACACTTTGTATTTGTATAGTGCAGCAGCTGCAGCTTTCTCTTGAGAACTTGAGGTCCCTCTCTTTCCGCTACGTAGCCATGATGGTATGAGTACCCTACTCAAGATACTCAAAGTGCACTACATGTCTTCATACTTGATCATTTGAATGCAGTCAAAAGTACGCGATTTGAGGCAGTCTGTGTCTTCAATTTATCTTTCTCATGTTTTTGATTGACTTCGAGAGTCAGAGACTGTAGTTTTCATTTGGGTTCAATATGTTGGTCAATTCACATGATTCTTAATCTTTAAGGTCTCCGGGACGGTTGTGGAGGTGTTTAAATGAACAAGATTAAAATAATTGATCACGTGGAACATTCTATGGACTTCACCTAAATCCACCTAAAACCTTCGTAAAGGTTCGGATTGACCCAGTAAAATTAGACAACTGATTTACTAAGTTTGTTCAAGGGTAAACTTTGAAGGTTGCTGGAATCAGACAAGGAGAAGAAAGAAAAAAAGGAGCAGCGGAAAACAGTTCAAGTTCTCAGGCGTGATCCAAAAAACAGGCAGAACACAAAACAGAGGAATGCAGGACTGTGCTAGCATGACATTACAACAGCCTGGCAAAGTGTGTGGTGGACTACTTAGAGGCTAATGAGCAGAGTGGGAACAGGTGCGCTGAAGGGCGGAGAAGATCGGGTGATGCAGCAGGCAGGTAAAAAGGGCAGGTGGGCGGGGCTTAACTGAAAAGACATGAGAGCAGAAGAGAACAGAAACTAAGGGAAGGAAATCTGGTAAAAACTGTGACAGTGGTTCTGAGCTGCTCTCTCTCTCACACACAAATATCCCCAAAACAAAAATAAACAAGTACACACACACGCACGCACGCACACACACACACACACACACACACACACACACAGATAGCAGAGGGGAGTGGAGGTTGTATTTTACTCAAGCTGACCACAACATCCATACTTTCAAGCAGAGCTGTTGCAAAAAAAAGGGGGTTTGACTCCTAAACAGATTAATAACCATTAATCTATTTGTTGAACAGAGGGAGTGATATATATATATATATATTATTTACATTGTCTTGGTGTGTGATAGATTTGCAGCATATTGCCTGGTGTGAGAGTCGTCTTCTCGTAGTGTTTGAACTGTGAAGAGCAGGTGGTCCTCTTGGTTTTATAAGTAATGTTTTCTAACTGCATTTAAGTACTCAGTATGTAATGTTTTTAAGACAGCAGCTTGTTTCCTCAATGTTGAGGTCCTCCCTTTAGGTGTGAGTCTACATCACAGCTTGTTGAGCAGCTGGCTGTCCTGCGTCTCCTTTCCTTTCAGGGCTCCAATCAATAATTCACCTGGCCCGGTCATATCGATGGCACCTACTCCCTTTTCTGTTCCCCGCACTTTGCTTGCTCGCTCTTTCCATGAAAACTGCTGATGACAAGGGGGTAAAGGAGGTCATTACTGAATGACTGCTACAGGTAGTGAGAGAGAGGAAAGCCCTGTCATTCCATCAGAGCGTTGTTATCAGTCTCTGGACCAACAGCAGCAGTGGGACTGCAGCGAAGGTGACTTTCACTGCCCTCAGACGCTGATATAAACAGGACCCGAGGAAACTTGAGTTTGAATGGGAATACAGACTTTTTACAGAAGTTTATTCTCTCCCTGAAAATCTTTTTTCAAGGCTTTTTTTTTTTTTCCAGCTGAATTTAAGATTATCTCTGAAAGTGGTCACAATGTCGGGAGTGAGTAGTGACCAGCTGCACAAATCAACTTTAACCGTCTACTCGGTGAGTTTATTTTGTGTCATTTTGCTCGACTTAATGGTTTATATCCATGGTGTGGAAACATAGCTGTTAGTATATGGGAGGAAGAATAATGATGTACATCATATTTAAACATGGCCTGGAGGTAAGTGCGCTGTGTTTAGTCACACCTGAATTCATAGCTGGGTTTCTTTGGTGTGTTGCTCGGTTTCTATTGTGTTTGTTGGTTACTGTAGAACCTGATGGAGCACTTCAACCCCGGCCTTCAGAAGCTCGTTGCTCTGGGAAACAGCTACGTTAAGGCTTTCCAAGGTGAGTTGATGTTGTAAAAACAGCATGGTGGCCCAAATATTCGATATGACAGAGATAAAATATGGAATAGCACAGTGGGTGTTGCAGGATTTTGTTGTCTTACTTGTTTGTTCATACCAGCAACGTTAAAAGAACAGGATGTTACATTGATCGTTGAGATCAAGATTGAGACCTTAATAAGTAACTATAAAACATTTAAAAAAAAAAATGATCACAACATTGTAAATACGCTTCATTTGTAGCACTGACATTTCACTGAGTTTGTATTGAGTTGCAGGCTTGAATGAAGTTTGTAGATAAAATATCAGAACGTGTATATATGAGTGTGTTTATGAGTTAGTTTAGAGCAGAACCTTTTGTGTTGTGTCACATTGCGTTTGCTTGTCTGATTTCTGTAATCTCTCCCGCCTACGTTTCCCTTATCTTTATCATATGTGTTACATTGGTAATTGGGTGAGCATCATGCATCATTAATGAACCTCTCTGCCCGATAAAACAAGAACAGGCCGTCAGTCACAGGGCAACAGGGCAGCGGGGGAAAAACTATACCCACTGGCATGGTGCTATTCCTGGACAAAAATCACATATCACATGTCGGCACTGCAAGGCTGGTGTTCATAGGGAAGAATAAATCCACCAAATTAGGAGTGGTTTTACTGGCTGTTTACTGGCTTATAGATTCATAATGTCGTGTCTCTTCAACTTGTAATCTGAGAATCTGTATATGTGTGTGTGTGTGTGTGTTTGTGTTCTGCAGCTTTAGCTGTTTGCAGTGAGGCCTACTTCAGCGCTGTTGCTAAAATGGGTGACCAGGCACTTCACACGCTTTCATCTCGCTCCCTCGGTAGGAGTGTGTGTCAGCGCGTTTGTGTATATTTGTATGTCCTCGGTGGCCAAGTGCTCTATCAAGTTCATGTCAAGCCCAATCATGCAGGCTACATTATAAAATACCACATGCAATCAGTAACCTTAAAATATTGCGCCCCCACCATTGTTGTGTGTTCACATGTTGTGTGTGTGTGTGTGTGTGTGTGTGTGCGTGTGCGTGTGCGTGTGCGTGTGCGTGTGTGTGTGTGTGTGTGTGTGTGTGTGTGTGCGTGCGTGTGCGTGTGCGCGCGCCTTCTCATTGTGCACAGTCGCCTACTAGTGCATGCATGAGCACACATTTTCCACCAGCTTCACTTTCACTCTGACCCCGGGGATGTGTGATAGCATTGTTAGCGGCACTTAGCATTATGCTAACGCGCCCCCCATTAAGAGTGTGTGGGCTCGTACGTCAGTGCTCGCAGAGCACGACACACGTGCTCCTGCGAGGTTGGCTAACCGAGAAGGTCAGGGAGCCACGGTGTGACCCGAGGCCCTATTGAGTGGCGTCCCTTGAATTATCGATGAGGACAGTCTTTCAGCTGCACTCAACTCATTAGCTCAACCACAATGCATGACATTAGACAAGGCCCGAGGCACCCATAATATAAAGGCTTGGCTAACTGTCCACCATCTTAGCAGTCCAGCAACTTCGATCAAAAGAATCTCTTGATGACTCCAGTGTTGAATTGTGTTAAAGTCATACTATATCAAATTACTAACGTCCCACTAACATATTCATTTATGTAAATTCACACAAAATGAGTGAGAGCATGACACCAGTGGGCAAACTGATCTTTGAGATTTAGAAAAATAACATATCACTTTCTACAAATGGCTATTTCACTGTGCTGAATAATTATAAAAAAAAAAAAAAACAGTACAACATACTATTATAAACTATTCAGAACTTCTGATGCATCACTGTTTTTAAAAATGTGATGATCTGACCTTGTGTCGGACATTAGTCTATTTTTTTTTTCTTTAAACAGGGGACGTCCTGATCCAGATATCAGAGACACAGAGGAGACTCACGGCAGAGATGGAGGGAGTGGTCAGTACATTTCCGCAATAAACACAATTTCTGCAGTCTTCAAAATGCTCATTAAATCTAGAATTTAATTGCATCAAACAGGTTAACAATGTCGAAAAATCTTTTCAGTTGTTTTAATGATTACATTTTAATTTGGGAGTTCAGTTAATGTTGGATTCTGATATAATCCCTTTTCACTTGTTACAAACTGGTGAACCAGAGCTGAGACTCACGCAAAGCTTTCAGGAGATTGTCCTTGCATTTCATTTCTTGTTTGAAATCCATTCTGCTGCTTAAGCCTTTGTGCATAACTGTGGTGGATTAAAAAAAAAAAAATTAAAAAGTTGGCCCGTGGAAGGATCACATAGATACAGATTTTAGTCAAACAAGACAATCAATCTGATAATGAAAAGTACTGTTTGAATAATGGGAGAGTTTCCACACTTGTTTGGCTGCACTGTCTTTCTTCCTGCTATAGTTCCGATGGTTCCAGATAGAAGTGTTGCAAGCGATGGAGAAGAATATCAAGCTGGATGAGGAGTACATTGAGGTGAGTTTTCAGGAGGGGAAAACCTCATGTTTGTGTCTCTGGCATTTGGAAACTTTAAAGTTTGGTTTCCAGGTAACAACTAGAAGTTAAATGCTTGTTGTAACATGTAACCGATTAAAACCACAGCCTAACATAATTGAGCAGGACACCTCAGACACCAGTCATATGATTTCTTAAGATGTATTTGTAAATTCACTGATAGCACAATAGCCAGCACTTTAATACATTATAAATCACTTTTAAAACAAAGCCAGACTGGCCTTTTTGTGGGATTAAAACCGTCAGCGCTACGACCTGAACCTTGGAGCTTCTGGTTCGTTCGTCAGGAATGTTGACTTCAGAGTAGATTAGGAATAAGGCAAGGTGAGCTGGTGAGCTGGTGAGCTTGGGCACGCTGCCTCACCGACAGCAGAAGCGGGTGAGAGGAGAGAGGGAGAGAGAACAGCTGATCAGTAACAGCAAAAATATTTTTCGCTGCACCTCTTACAAGAAAATTCAGGAAAATGTGTCTGTCTTAAATTGAACTTTTTGTGTGCTGCAGGGTAGCCGCAGAGTGTATGAGCTGGAGGTGAGGAACCAGGCCGAGGCTCTGGAGAAACAGCTCAGACGAGGAACCTTCAGAGACTCTCTGGTAGTCACTCAAACACATACAGCTTCATACATACGCTTACACACTCAAACACATACGGTCTAATGGACATAATGTACATCCACACACACACAGCTCAGTAGCAATACTGTCCCAATGTATGCATGTCATGTCATTTCTTTTATGCCTATGTCATCCCTTTGTGTGTTTTTAGGAGAACAGTGAGTACATGTTGTACCTGAGGCAGAGTCAGCAGGAGATCCTGAAGGAGGAGGAGAGGAGGTATCGCTTCTTGGCAGAGAAACACTGCGGCCTCACTCAGTCACTACTGTTCCTAATAAACAAGGTACACACACACACACTTGCCAGCAACACCCAATGACAGCGAACCAAAGAGCTTTTGCCTTTATGTGTTATGATGCTGCCTCAGTTTGAAATAGTTCAGTCTCTTTCCTAACCTGATGTAAAAGTAACAGATCAAGGTTCATGCAATTTGAGCACAATATTACTCAGCAAGGTTAGTTTCATCATTTAGAAATGATACATTTGGGTTAATATGCACTTTCTGTACACCAGAAAAAAAATAAGATCTCTTATATTGTTATGACATTAAATGAAGGGAATTTTTGTGGGAAAAAGGTGGGACTATTCAGTTAAAGTGACCTTTTGCAATAACGAAATGTTGTACAGTACATAGTAAATAAACATACTGATTAATACAAGATCTCGCTGTGACATATGACTGTTGATGCATTTGATGATACTGAGCTCAGTTTTTACTACACTTGAGTCTGTGATCCATCACCAGGTGAGGGTGTAGTGAAGGTAAGTGTTCTTAATGCCACACTGAGACGCTGAGCTGCCCAGTATTATTATTCCATCCATGTGACAGCATGTTAATTGCTTGATTATCTGATGAAACTCACGTCTCAGTGCCCATTATCTCATCTACTGAGGCGTATGTGTTAATGTTGTTGCTGCCGGACCAGAGTTGAGATTTAATGAGGTGTTCACCTCTTCCATCTGTTTTCAGACCGGTGCGTCTCTCCAGCAGAAGGCAGACGGATGGAAGGAGAAAGTGAACGAGACCAGAGGATCCGTATCTCGAACTCCCACCCATTTGGACCAAGAGGCGCAGGTACTAACGCTTCATCGGGTTTAGTCATTTATTTATATCCAATGGGAGCATAACACTTTAGTGAATTAGTATTCAATGCACTACGGAACTTTAAAAGACTGTGGTTACTTCATTGATGTCTGTATGGAGCCTCATACTGCACACCCTGCTGTGTTCAAGGTGCTACAAATGATCAGATTACAGATTAGTCCCTTATTTGAAATGTATTTATTTAAATAATATAATATAATATAATATAATATAATATAATATAATATAATATAATATAATATAATATAATATAATATAATATAATATAATATAATATAATATAATATAATATAATATAATATAATAATTCGTCCATGTGTTTGATACTCTGGTCCAGTGGCAGTTAAAGTACTTTCAGAGTAAAACATCAACAGGAAGTGTTGAATTTATACGATTTTATTTTTAAAGAATTAAATAATTCCTTAATTTGAACTGTTTTTTGTGAAGTGCATGTTTAGTGCATGTTATGATCATGGATCATGGACGATGGCGTGCAGTTTTTTCGACAGCAGACTGTGTGGCTCTGTACAGATCTTCCAACTCAATCCAGCACCAACAGCAGCTTGCTTGTGGTTTCATCAGCTGCTATTAACTTCATCTTCCCACTGAAAGAAAATCTTGTTCCGCCACATTTCAAATAAAAGTTAATTTATGATCTGTACGTTGTGTCTGCTCAGCTGCGAGGTTCAGTGAGCTCCCTGCTGCAGACGGTAGCCAGAGATGAAGACATGTCCTGGGCCAGACGGGAGCAGCAGGCGCTGGGCAGAGTGCCCTCTAGAGGTGGGAGATAGACGCACAAATTGCAATTGCTGTGTATTAAAACTGTATGTAATACTTTGAATCCAAAGAAGATTATTAGTTTTTGCTTGTATATTCACCTTTTCCTCTCCTCTTTCCTCCTTCATGTCTCCTCTCACTCCAGCACCGTCTCCCATCCCCAACCGCTCTCGCTCCAGCTCAGTGGGGGAGTCTCTGGGTCTGGGAGGAGGGAGAGCCATGAGAGCTCTGGTGTCTCACCCCTCCTCATCCAACCCAAAGCTTCTACCGTTCAACAGGGGAGAGACTATCACCGTACTGGTCCAGGAGCCACGTAACGGCTGGCTGTACGGACGCACTGACAGCAGCCTGCGGTGGGTGGCTAAAATACAAGATTTCTGTGCTTACATGGAGGTGAAGAAGACAGTTTTATAATGTTTCTCCCCCATTTTAAACTGAAATGATCTGAGCCTACATCAGAAGAAAGAACTGCAAGTTTTTCTTCTGTGACTGCCACAACCTTCGCTGTACAACCTTCTCTCTCCTCCTTGTTATTGACAATGACAGTGAAGTTATTCACAGGGATTAATAAGATATTCGACATAATGGAAACAATACTGTTCATTTATCCCGAGAACCAGATGTCTCTCAATGCTGATTACTCACTCGCTGAGGCAGTAGGTTGATGGCCTTGGAAAGTTGAAAATAGTCAGAGTGTTTTGAAAAGCGAAATGTCAGAGCCTATGTAACAGCTGAGTCACGGTATTGATCAGCAGTTCAGCAAACCCACACGTCGTTTTTTGCAATCAGGCCGTAAAGTTATTAATTTTCACCACTTTAAACTGAGATGAAGCTTGAAATGTATTTTTACGTAGGTATTTGTTTGGCATTGACAGAAGAGGTGCAGTAAAACGAAAGTTTTGTAAAGTAGGGCAGAAACATTATGTGTTGAGCTTATGAGTGCACCTGTACATTAATTTCTATAAAAGTGTTGATTGTTTGATAGAATATTTTACAGTTTGTAGTCCTCGTAGAAGAGCAAGAGGATAGTCGAAGCTTTCTGTTGTGTAATCTGTGACTGTTTTATTTCCTCCAGTCAGGGCTGGTTCCCTGCTGCATATGTGGCCCCTATTGAGGAGCTCTCCAACACTTTATCTACAAGGTAGGAATTTCTTTACAGAATTTTAGATGAAAGAAACTGATCTCCACAAGTATAGTGGCCAACATTTCTGTCTTTGTCCTGACACCATAAGAAAAGACTGTTGACTCACAGGAATCACACCCCAGTACGTCTGTAGTATAAATCTATATTTAGGTTGCTGCGCGGTAAAAAAAGAAAAGTGGGAAAAGAGATTTAATATTACGTTATTTTTCAGCAAAACAGTCCAGATCATTGTCCGGTTATGAATCACAAAAATGTCCTTTATTTTCCTGTTTTACTCCCACAGTGGGGGTTCTCTAAGAAGCCACAGTATGAACAATCTGCTGGACTCCACTGACACCTTCACTGACCAATCAGAGAGCAAGAGTTATGGTGCTATCCCGCCCCCGGCCACGCCCATCCGCAGAGCCTCTGTGGACTTCCGGCCGATCTCTCCGCTGCCTGAGAAGAAGGCAGAAGCGGCGATGGAGACGAAGCCGAGTCAAACAAACAGCTTCACCGAACACCAACCTCCACCTCCTCCTCCACCGCCGCCTCCTCCACCCAGTCAGAATCTGAGAAGGGGCTCAGTAGACGTTCGACCAATCTCTCCTCTCCCTGAGAGGAAGGGGGAGTCACCATCTGACGTCCAGGTACTACACATTTAATTATGTGGAGAATGGCCTCCCAGAAAACGACTTGCGCTATTTAAAGAAGTGCTATTGTGCTAATTGAATGTTTTTTGGTTGTTTACACTGACAAACCTCTCTTTTGGTAGGCATTGTCACCACCTGAAAACCCGTTGTTTCCCAGGTAATTCTCGGTGTGTATGGGCTGACAGGAAAAACTAAAAGTTTGTATTGCTTGGATTGAGTGTATAATTACTTTCAGTACCCGAGTCTTTGAGTCTTGGAAACCCTTTGTCTCAAGTGATCCCCTTTCAATACACATATACAGTACCTGAATGTATGTATTAGGAGTATGAGGAGTAATGGGAGTGTGCTTGTCACAGTTTTGTTCAATAAGAATACAGCTAAATACATTTTGGGAATTATCTTTCTTGGCATGAAAATGATCAAAAACATAACTCTTAAATACTGGGTCATGTTTAAAGGGCAGGTGCGTGTATTTTGTAAATGCACTTTATAAGTTTTGGTGATGACGATGCACCATCTACAAAACATCTACAATCCCAATTTCAACCACAACTTTTTAAAACAGTAAATCACTGTGAAATGTTCGAAAAATGAGCTGTGAAGCACGCTCACTGCCACAGTCAAAGTGCACCATCCTCACGCTGCGACCTGGTGTCAGTTTCCTGACCTGGAGTGTGTGCATGTGTTGTGTATGTGGTTTATTTGTCTTGGCAGAAGGTTGGTTGAGCATGTGGGGTATTGTGTGACATTTTCCATCATCCTCTCGTTTCAGAGGCACAAACCCATTTGCCACTGTAAAGCTTCGCCCCACGACGACCAACGACAGATCTGCTCCTCGGATCCCCTGATCTGTCAGCACTCGTGCCGGCGGGGTTCGTAACTGACGCCGCCAGATCAGGTCGTAGAGGCAGGATATGCATTTTTGTTTCAGGAGAATGTAGTGACATCTCTGAAATGTGAAAGATCTGAGGCAGATGGCCAGAAGAGGCTGGGGGGGAGGGAGGGGGGGAGTTTTTGTACAGTGTTAGATAGTAGGAGCTATTTCTTTACCAAAAGCAAAAACATTATACCGTAGTGCATCTAAGAAATTAATACAAAATAAAATAGTTGTTTTAAACAATTCTGTACAGTATTTATGTTTTTATTTTCGTAGGTTTTTGTCTTTTATGCTGAAAATAAAGAAGTTAGAAGATCAGTGCTGCTCTGTCGTCTAAATAGCTTAGCATAAAGACTGGAAACGGGAGAACTAGTAGCTCCGTCCTGTTGAAACACGCCAGGCTCGCTCTTTTCCCCTGATTTGATTCCTCATGCTAAGCCACCTTGCTGCTTGCTCTAGCATCCTTTTTAGTGTCCGTACATGAGAGTTGCATTGATCTTCTCATTAAGATATAAGCAAGCAAAGCTAGTAGACATATTTCTCAAAAAAGTTGAAGTTAAATTTGTAACTTTCTTTACCGTCCTGTTGGTAGACATGTTTTGCAATGTTCAGTGCGTGTATGTTTTGTGAGTTCAATGTTTTGTGTTCGCTGTGAGTATCAATAAGTAAAGAGACAGTTACTCAAGTTTTTCTTTATTATCATTTCTTACTGATATCTTTTCTCTCTTCACAGCTCTCCTTATATATGATTTCAGTCACTACATCATCTGATCAGAGGCATTGACTGATGGGGGGGGGGGGGTAGAGGAGAGGAGGTGAGGTGAGGGAGGTGAGGGAAGGTGGATGAGGAAGAGGAGTGGGCAGAGAGTGCACTGAACATCCAGAAATAAAAACCAATCAAGACAAAATGCACAACCTGAAATACACAGAGGAAGGAAATTAAGATTTAAGGAGTCTGTAAAACATCTACACCATCTACAGCACTAGTACCACCTGTTTTTAGACCACAGACTATCCTCATGAACTCATTAAGAATGATTCTGAATTCCATACAGCATGTGTGGTTAAATATATATAAAAAAAGAAAAAAAAAGAAAAATGAAACTTGTGCCTGTGATGCCTGTATGTTCCTCCTCATGGTGACTCCCCGCTGGCCTGTTTTGCAGAGAGCAGGCCTGGTCTGACTCCAAATGTGGGTCCACAGGGAGGTAAGAAGAGTTTGAAGGTGGCAGTTACAAAATATGAATGCAGGGGTGAAGAGGAGGAGGAAGAAGAAAGGGGATGTTCATCTGTCCCCTACTCATGCACCAAGGTCTCAAACTCTGGAAAAAATAACGACGACAGAACAAGAATGAAAAAGTGCACAAATGATGAGGCAAACTCTACAGACCTACAAAGGATAAAGCTGACATTATTCCTCATCAATTAAATTACCTGATCCAACTGTATGACATCATCTGTGTTCCCATAGTCTGATATTGAGTTCAATTATTGAAAAAAAAAAAAACTGTTAGAAATACTTCAGAGAGCCACACCGTTGCCCTGGGTGACATATTCCTACATAATCATGACCACACATTGCAGTGGGTTTTTATATCAGTCCTATACCCACTGTACACTGTAAATATTACCTAAAGTGCCATAGTGAATATTGCCTTAAAGAAGCTCCCAACAAATGGTATTTACTTCCATTTAAGTAACGTTTCTACAGTTCCCACCTTTTTTAGGAATCTATTTCGCCATGTGACCGGTTTTAAAGATTTTATCATATTGAATAAACTAAAATGGGCTCAGGGCTAAGTTGAGAGATATTGATAATCGGACAAATCTATTGTTGATTCTAGTTTTTTAAAGAAATTTGCTGAATATGAAAACTATGAAATAATGTCTCTCGTCATTTTAAGTCAAATTAGTTCATGTATGTGTCCCGCACTTTAAAAACTTAACATCCTGTAAATACCAGGACGGCTGAACAGCACTGCTACCACATCAGAAATTGTATTTGTGTGATTGTGAACTAAAAACAAATGAGCCAGCTTTGACTTCTTCTTTTTTTTTTTTTTTTTATGTAATATTGATCCCAGCTTCCACTGCTGAAGTTGAATTGTTTCTTTGTAGCTTCAAACCTCAGGATACATTTCTTGTATTCGATGCAGTTTCAGGTAAACCGTATGCAACATCCTCTTTACAACCAGCAGCAGCAGGGATTAGACAGATGGTACGAGAAGTTTATAAAAAAAAAAAATCCCAAACAGCATTTGGGATCCAGGACCAATTTGTCACTCGTGTGATGAATGGAGCTACTGAAACCCACTTTTAACCTTCACCCTCCCTTCCACTCCACCCGCGTCCTTCTCTCCCTTCTGTTACACTGTGTAATGTTTCTCCTTTCTCTCACCGTCAATGCCGATCTTTCCATCTCCATCTTTGTCTGCGGCTTTGAGGAATGCTCTTGTCTCAGAGTCAGTCAGATCTCTGCCCTCCTTGGCAAAGCCCTTTAGTACAAACCTGAGAAAAGTACAGGGCGTCACAGTGTTAAGAAACACATACCGGCGTGCAGAACATCGACCTTCTCACCAAGCCTGCTTTCTGTGTGTTTTTGTGCCTCTGTGAGTCCCTTACTTGAGCTCCTCCTCCTCTATGAATCCACTACCATCCACATCCAGAACCCTGAAGACCATCTTGACGTTTTCAGCTGACATGGCCTTCATTCCCACCATTTCAAAGAACTTTTTAGGGTCAAATGTCTCTCCTACAAAAGACAAAGCAAAAGGTACATACTTGACATCAGAGGGCATCATAAATTGTTGAACCAGAAATTCTTCTACAGATGCAGAGCAAGTTGTTTTTTTTAACACTTAACAACTCGATTCACAAATCTATTAAAACGATGAAAATGTGTGTGAAATATACTGTCAGTGTTCAAGGCTAACGTCTGGTACTTTGTAGGTCTGCTGCTACCGATAATAACGTAGTGACTCTACGACGGTTACTGACCTGCAAAGGCATCAAGAGCTTTCTTGATCTCCTCAGCTTTTAACAGATCTGTCATTGACATTTTGCCAGCTGGAGAGGGGGACAGAAAAAGTGAACGTGAGTAATGGGATCATATTTCCAAGAGGTGAGTGTTGACAAACGGAGTGAAAGATTGATACAAAAGATAAAACCTTCAAACTCCTAACGTTGTCAGTGAAAAGTATGTTGGTTGTTAGAAAACAAACTGGAGCTCCAGCTCAGACATAAACTATAACTACAGTAAAAGAAGGCAAATGAATATGTTTGTTGGTTGGAGATGATGCAAACAAACGAACACACGGAGAATTTTGACCCCGTTGTGCCTGGTAGAAAAACCTTAAGGCATTCAAGAGATGGTCATAGTTATGAATTTAAGACACACACACAACCACAACATCTAACCATTTGATGTATTATTAGCATAAACTCAGATAAGAACCCAAACTGTTCTAAATTCATCACAGGACTCTTCATACGTTTATAACTTTGTGTCTGCACAAACACAAGACGCTACAGCACTGGTGCATCTGACCGGAGGGTTGCATCAGCCAGACTGTGTTCACACACAATATACAGTCATGCGTTGTCCACTGTGTGTCCACAATATTTGTCTTTGACTACAGATTCCATCTGTATAACAAGAAGACAAAAGAGACAGTGATGTCCTTACAACATTACTGAGACATGACAGATGTACAGTCTTCCAGAAAATGAAAGATTAGAATTGTAATACGTAACAATCTAACACAATTTGAGGGAAAAGGTCCATTTCTTCTCCAAAATGTTTTGGATTCCAAGTTATCACACTTCATTGGGCACAGAGTCACAACAAGTGCAGCTCAGTTGATGCTCTGTGAATGTTTAGACGCTGGACTTTTGTTTAGATTTTATAAAGGCGTTCAATGTCCATTAATCCAAAATATAAAACTAAAGTATTTATATAAATGGAAGACACACGGTGTGAGGTATTTGACCCATAAATCTTACCAGTAAAAATACTCAACAAGATTGTGATTGTCCTGTGCAGCTACATGTGTCCAGTACAAATGTGAAAGATGTAGCTGCATGTTGGTGACTCTTTCCTTCTTTTATTAAAAAAAAAAAAAAAAAACTCCTGTTAGTTCTGTTAGTTGCAGTACATGGCAGTAGCCTGGAGATGTCAGTAAGTGTCACCACCGAGCTGAAGGATCCCGGTCTCCTGGTTTGACTGTTTAGAGCTCAGGGAACAAGTGTTGAGTTGTCAAGACAGATGTTGGATGTGTTTTGTGTCTGTGAGACAACCGAGCTCCCATTAGTATGTAGGAGCGTGTCTCACCCATCGTGCCTCGGTGAGGATATGTGTGCATGAGGCTTGCAGAACCCCAGGGGGATCATTTCAACGGTCCCTCTTCAGGGTTGCACCATCTTGGCCCCAACTAAATACTCCACCTCCCCGACCAAAGGACAGAGTGAAAACAGAAATTCACAGTCGTCCTCTTTCTTCCTGTCCAGTCTACTTCTTCTCAACTTTCTCGACACCTGTTATGCATCTGACTTTCGGCAGCAAAAGACAATTAGTGAGCATCTATTTGTGGGTTTTGAGATGTCTTGAGTTGTGTGATTTTTTTCCTTTTCCATCTCTGAGATAGTGTCTCACCACCGAGCTGAAGGATCCCGGTCTCCTGGTTTGACTGTTTAGAGCTCAGGGAACAAGTGTTGAGTTGTCAAGACAGATGTTGGATGTGTTTTGTGTCTGTGAGACAACCGAGCTCCCATTAGTATGTAGGAGCGTGTCTCACCCATCGTGCCTCGGTGAGGATATGTGTGCATGAGGCTGATGTCATCAGCTTCAGATGTCTCCGGTCTTTTGGTTTGTTTAACACAGAAAGGGTTTGATTCCTAATTTCATCTTCAGTTTATTCAACAGTAAACTAAGAGTGACAGTTCCAGTGTCTGTAAAGGTAAAAAAAAAACAAAGGTAAAAATTTCACAGACAGCATGACATGCATCTCAGTCATCCCTGGCAGTGATTGACAACCTTCCTATAGCCTGATGGGAAGTTCACAGGCTTTTTCTTTGACTGAGGTTTGTAGACGATAAGTGCGCTTATCATCATTTTCATCATTTCTCCTGCATCATGTCCCCTACAGTCCCCTCACTGTAGCCCAAAAAGTAAAAGAAAAAGCAATGCAGACAGGATGACTCTGCTATTAATCCTGTAGTGAAGACTACAGCCTCCGTGATGGATAAATAAGGATATATTTTAGCATGCCTATCCATCAAATGACAGACTTTCACTGGGGATTGAAAGGCAATTCCTGCCTGCAAGTGAGCTATAAATAAACACTACTAGTTGGATGTTAAACAATGAGTTGTGAGAAAAGTAGCTTCAACACTTGTAGTCTATTTTTTTTTTTTCCTGAAGAAGGCATCAGTTAATAATTTGAAGAGCAGGTCAACACTGGCTGTGAAATCCAGTCACCTATATTCCCTCAAAGCTAAAAAAAAAAACCCTCCACAAGGAAAAGATTACGATCGTAGTAATTCAAAGCACAGCAGGTGTATTAATCACAAAGTATATCTTATTAACGGTAGTCAGTGCCTCCTTTTCAGAAACAGCCCAGTCAAAATAGCAACAACAATGAAGAACATCTCAAACATGCATTAACTACTGTTCTTAAAGTCACTGCTACCGTGCCACGATGTTGTGCATAGACACCTGTTGTTGGTGATCCATGAGCCAAGAAAATACCCATTAGACCAACACCTGCTCCTCACATTACCTTTTATTTGATACAAGTGACCACAGAGCTGAAAAGAATGACAGGGTGACAACACAGCAAAGTATGGAGAGTCAACATAGAAACAAACTAATGTCAGAAAATGAATCCCAAATTGCACCCAGAACAGTTCTGTGTTTGAAAGAAGTACGAAACTGCTTTAAGTTGTTGTCAGAAAGAGATTCGACTTCACTATTTGTGACTTTAGAAGTTGTTATTGCTGGTCCCAACCTCCATTTACTTAATTAAGTAAGATTATATGGATTCACAGAAACCCATTGAATACATAAGAATACTGGCAATAATATTTTTTTATGATGTGTTGACAATGTCTGAATATTTTATTTTGTTATATTCAGTACATTTTTATTTATTGAGTACATAATTGTTGGTTTTTAAGTTGTTTTTTTTGTTTTTTTTTTAGTTTTTTTTTTACATATATAAATCTTACAAATCTAAATCAATGATGCTTGTGATAGATTTTCTGAGCCAGTTGAGTTTGTAGCACAGCATTCACCCAGAGTACCACACAGAAGAACTAATGCTATCAACTCTGCAGCTACAGAATATTTTATTACTTTGTGTCAATCTAGCTTCATTATTTATACTCCTAAAAAAACGTATTTCATTCAGTTGCAACATATCTGCTTGTCACAGATATTCCCAGAAATCATCGCACGACCTGATTGTTCTTTGTACTTTTTTTTTCAAACAGCTTTTTTCCGCTACAGCCACTAATTGTTCTGTTTCATCTTACCTGAATGAAGTGGTGGATGAATGCAGCTGAGAGGAAAGAGGAAAGGTGATGGAGGGAGACTGAAGAAGAGAGAAGGGTTGGAGATGGAGGTAAGATGAACAAATTGAGGGGAGAACACAATAAGACTTTTATAATTGCCTCCAAACACACACACTTACCCCATATACGCCCACGCACCAACCGCATCCCCACCTCTCAGTATTCCCTCTATTTTGAGAAAGGGGGGGTTGTAAAGGCATGACGCAAACACTGTTTGTGTGATCTCTTTCTCTGCAGTACTAACAAACCACACGCAGACCTATAAATAATCCCACTTTATCAGACTGCCGTCGGACCTCATCTCGCTTCTTCTTTTGTTTCTGCACACATCTGTCCTTTAAGCTCTTATCTGCTGTGATCTCATCTCTTTTCTTTGTGTTATGCAACTTGCGTTGTCTCACTGCCACACTTGCTTTTATTTTGAAAAATGTCAGATGGAGATTTGAGATAAAAGAAGAGCACTTAAACTGCAGTTTGACAGTTTTCTAATGTTCCAGTGAACAAATAATACCGAGTATAAATACAGACAAATAGTAGAAATCCTGTGCATTAGACGTTGTCCTGTCCCTCTAGAACACACTAAAATAGAAATATTTGATTTAATATTATGTTATATTTAACTTTTTTTCCCCGTTAATTCAAATTAGTTAAAGATGGAGAGGCACGGCCTGGTATCACGCCACAGTGTGCAATACATGCATTAGTCCAATAGAGGATATCGTATCAGTGTCACGTTTTTCCTGGCCTAGGCTTGAAAAGTACACGCATGTATGACCAGGGCCGAAGACGAAGGTCACGTGACGAGTGGTTGGACGAAACAAACACAGGACACAGGACGGGTGTTTGAGGTCGAGAGAAAGTAAAAGTCCACATGGATTTCTTAAGCAAATAAGTTACTTTCATTGTGTGATATATTTAACGTACTTATACGTCAAGTAACTTGCATGATGTACGTAATGTTACTTAACATAAAATACTTACATAAAATACCTTATTTTAAGCCAAACTATGATCTTTTCCAAACCCTAAACACCTGGTTTTCGATGCCTGAACCTAAAGCACATTTCTTTTCACGTCCAGGCGAGGCAAAACGTGACAATGACACGGTATCACATGGTCTGACGTGATATCGAGTTAAAAGGCGTTATGGAAATGTAGAAATGGAAAAAGGGATAGTAATTTCTCAACTTTATTTATAGAAAATAATGAATGACCATTTTGTAACATACAAAACTCCAACACAGCAAAAGCCACACACACACACACACACACACACACACACACACACACACACACACACACACACACACACACACACACACACACACACACACACACACACACACACACACACACACACACACACACACACACACACACACACACACACACACACACACACACACTTCTGTCTTACACTGAGCTTGCACCTCAGCTTTTATTAAGAAAGAAAATGTTTTTTTCATCATAAATGTTCTGAGGAGTAACGCGTAATGATTGCTGTAACCAGCGCAGCCTGAGTGGTATTATTGATCATCAGAACTGCTTTCTATGAGCTTAGAAATAATTCAACTCAACATGATACAGAGTAAACATGCTGTTATTGGACTGCTCTTTTATCAGGTCTGCCTCAAAGCTGCAATCGATCAACAGGTTGAAATCTACTGCTTTGTGTTTCCAGCTTTTCAGAAAAGGAAGCGAGACCCCATGGAGGTTTTTCTGACTTGATTACTGTTCATTCTGCAGCTGTTAAAATTGATGTGAAGTCTTTCATGGCTGCCACAGCGTGTTTACAGCTTTTTAATCCATATAGTCCTGCGTGAGCCCAGGTGCTGTCTCAATGGTGTATATATATATATCCATATTTGAGATTGATATTATTAATAATGAATAAATATGGCAGCTTTGTCTATTTACTATATGACACTAAATTGCAGACATCCAACAGGCTGTTTGATTTCTATTTTGTTGTTCTTTCCCTCTCAGTTATGAATGATTGCTATACTTTGAACTGTGCTCTATGGACATCTTGATCCCTGATTTTGACTCGCTGCTAGGATTCGTGACTGCTACGAGGCAAAGTCATGCGGAAGAAGCTGTTCGTTCTTTCACTCTTTTACCCCAAACAACCTCTCCTCATCTTTTCCTGTCTCCCACTATCTCTGCTTTCATCTCCACACTTTCCTAATCTCTGTTTTATGTCTCCTCCCCTTCATATCTTCCTGTACCCTCTCCTTATTCGCTCATCAATCTCTTTGTAGTTTGTATAACTCTTGATCTCCTCCTCTCACCCGCTTTTTTTCTCTCTCTCTCATTCACTCAACTTTTGTCGGGAGAGCATCTTGTTGCCACTTAGTCAAGGTCAATAGAAGAATTTATTTACGGCGCATGTATGAGAGAAAAACAGACAGAGAGTGGGTTGACAACGGGTAATGGGTATTAGTTATTCAACATCAAATATTCACCGTCTCCAAACTTTGTTTAGGGAGCTGAAAATCCCAGCTCACTTTTAGCTTTTTATACTGGCATACTAACTGCAGAGTTTTCTGATCTAACTCCTCTATGTTTCGATTTTTAATGTTGACTGTAAGTCAGAGAGGCGCAATGTAACATGGGGTGTAAAATACCGACATAAATCTGCCCAACTACCCACGCAGGCACCACAGTAATATCATTATATCTGTACCTGTGCTCTTCAGAGAGAACAGTACATTTTCTTACAGTCACATATAAAGAAAATGTAGCTTATTTTAAAGTATTTGAAATATTGAAATGCCCTACTGTCCCTCTAACTACCGCTTCACACACTGGATGGATAAAATAGAGACACAATTAAACTACATTTTAAAGAGTATATATCTGTAGATTTCAACCTGTGTTGCTCAACTGTAGAGAGCTTAAAAAAAAGCAAAATGAAATGCATGTCTCTGTCTCTTCAGGCCGTGCACTGACCCTCTGTTCTCTCACCATCCTGTTCTGAGACTCTCTTAGTCTCCTCCTCTTTATTGAATTACTCCTCATCAGCACTTTCCTGCATTGTTGAAGAATGAAAATGGGAGTGGGGGGAGGGAGGGGGAGGGGGTCGGTCAAGTAGGTAAGATAGAGAAGAAAGCAGAGATACATATGGATGAGATCATGTAAATAAAGTGCTACAATGAATGACAACAGCCGTGTCAAGAGTTTGGTAACACTGAAGACCTGAAGACAAATAATGGCGATAATAAAGGAGTGTGATTGACACGCACCGGGGAGAGGAGAATAAACTCAGTGAACATAAAAGACAAACAATTTTAAATTAGCAAATGATCTAAAGCACTGAAGTGAAAATATAAAAGAGACAATGTAAAAATAAACTGACTGATAATCCCATAGAGTAAAACAGATACATAAACAGATGAAAGATGTACAGAGTGCTCACAGATCAAACTGAAAATAGAGAGGAAGTGAGAAAGACAATGACAGACAGGAAGAGAGTGAGATGATTTACATGTGTTTTTAATGACCAACTTGCTATTCAGCAACAGGTGCTGCATTAAGTCATGGAAGGAGCAGCTACAAGCCACAGCTGTGGATGTGAAGGTGTGTGTGTGTGTGTGTGTGTGTGTGTGTGTGTGTGTGTGTGTGTGTGTGTGTGTGTGTGTGTGTGTGTGTGTGTGTGTGTGTGTGTGTGTGTGTGTGTGTGTGTGTGTGTGTGTGTGTGTGTGTGCGCGAGGTGGATTGATGTCACTGGGATGTCCCTTGTTCACTCACCCAAAGATTAACAGATATTGGCCCTAAAAATAAACACAGGGGAACCCAGTGTGTGTACTGATACGAAGCTCTGTGGAGCATCAGATGTGTGATTGTACAGTGACGACTCAACTTCTCACTGATCTGGTTTGTTAACAGTTAAAACTCACACATGTAGACAGAACTGTGAAAATATTTCTTGCAACACAACTACTGAAGGAGCAGTGGCACGTTGAAGTGTTGTCATTTGAATACTTAAAACTGCTATAGTGCGTATTTCTATATCATCAGTGGATCCGATGGCCTCGTGCTTATTCCCAGGGTTTTAAATACTGCCGTTCTGGTACAGAGATACATGCAAGGTATCATAGCTTTTGGTACCAAATCTCTGTGGTTTGGGTTGGGAAACATTATGGTTTGTGTTAAATGTGACATGGTTGCAGTGTCTTTAAGGATTAGGTCCAAAAAAACGCTCGGTTAGGGTTACGAAAAGAGAGTTTCAGTTAATATAAGTGCTTTTTCACGAGTAACGCGACTTATGTCACATGAGTTTATTCTCATACGTTAAGTAACTTACATAAAATGAATCCACGATGACTTTTGCTTTCTCACGGACTCCAACACGTTGTAGGTCGTGTGTTTGTTCCATCCAACCTTTCCCTTGCATGGATTTCCTCACTCTGTCGACTCTGTCACATGACCTCCTTCTTTTACCTGGATGGTCACGATGCCAAAGGACTCCTTGTGCGTATCTCTCTGATCTCAACAGCTTTGACAAAATGGCAGGGCGGTCTTTGAATAATATTCCCAGAGGATATTGAATAATGTTTTTTCTTGAAATTCCCAGCCCTGATAAATATTACATTACTCCTCGGCTCATAATACCTTTTTCTGATTCACTGTGATTAACTATGTTTCCAGCAGTAGCAGGCTAGTGTTTTCATTAAACTGATAACTACACATGACCTTCACTGCAAAAGTCAGCAGACAAACAAAGGAAGCGCCTAACTGGTGAACATACCGGGGCATTTAGCAGCTAAAGAACCAAACATTCATTTCAGGAGTCTATCAGCTTATAGTTACGAGGATGTTTAATAATGGACTTAACATTTAATGTTACTGCTGCCCTGTTTCTGCATGGGATATGTAAAGACAGTAAGTGACTGTTTGCGAACACGTTCTCAACTAGATAATAGTTCATTATTGCTGCTGCTTTCTGCTGCCCCCTAGTGTACTACAAATCAAATAATGTAGGTTAAGTGTGGCGTAAACTACCTGTTTGACTACCTGTTAGACTTAATCTAAAATATGAAGGGCTCTAATGCTTGACTTGGAAACTGACTCATTTTTGACAGTAAGGGTTTGAAATCTTTGTTCGCACCTGCTCGATTTAATGACTCGACTGCAGCAGCGCTCACAACCTCACCAGTTCAGCTCAGGCCAAAATGCTGCGCAGAGTGGGAGAAGGAAGCCCCACATTTTTCCAAATATGCACCACGTGCACCGATTCGAGTCTTATATTTAGTCCTAACGTTACGGCTGGTGTGTGTGGGAGTGTGTGGGAGATGGTGAGTTTTTAAAGGAATGCACCAAGTTGTGGGGCGTTTAGCCTGTTACGCAGCGAACCTGTTAAATAATGAGATACTACATTCTCCATGTTATCTGGCAAATTCTCATCATGCTGATGGTTTCATATGTGCTATGTTTAGGGACAGTGGGTAACTAGAAATATATCTATATTCAGAAGAAGATTGATGTTTCAATGTGATTGTCTCACTAACCTTTATGACTTTATTTCGCCTATCGTATGTTCTGGTCTTAGTTTATTTGTAATTGTAAAGTATATGGGGACCATGTTGCTCAGTGATTCTGCTCTTTCGATCAGTCAATTGATTGAATCATTGCTTACTTACATGTGATTAAAACAAGTATTACTGAAAACAGAGAATATTCATGGTTAAAATCTCATCAGATGTGACCGGATGTCATTGTCTGTGCAAACAATAAATATATACTGTATATAACGCTCAAATCAACCAGGCAAGAGTACCTTGTTGTCCTTTTATGTCCCCAGTAAGAAGAACTTTCCTTTCCGGATCGAAGAATTTGAATTTATATTTGTTTGAATGGTTTGCAAGACATTTGGGTTAAATGTTTCAACAACATATCAGTGGCTATATTTCCACCGCACCATGTAGGTTTACCTTCTAAAACCCTTTTTGATGTCTTTTGACCTGGTGACTCCTGCAGGTCACATAATGTACTATTTTTTTTTCATTCTGGGGGCAAAACTGTAATCTGTTGTTCATTATCTACACAATATACCGTATGAGTGTTGTGTGTAACAGTGTGGATGCTTTGCTAACCATGCTGAGCCTCTATCCTGTGTTTGACACTGGATTCATTGCAGTCATCTTCGCGTGGTGGGTGTTGTGTTTTTCAAGCAGTGAATTTCAGATGTTGATTTGATGTTTTCCTATCAGGTTCAACTTAAAGCATTACACAACACAAAGGCTCAGTGCTCAGATTACTGCTCTGCTTCAGCCCTTCCTCTTTCTACTTCCTTCTTGATGTCGCCATGGTAACAGGCTGTCAACATGGTAAACGAACCGTGTGTTTGTTGAGACTCTATCAGTCTCACTTCTTCTGTGTGTGTTGTGTGCGTGTGTGTGTGCGTGTGTGTGTGTGTGTGTGCGTGTGTGTGTGTGTGTGTGTGTGTGTGTGTGTGTGTGTGTGTGTGTGTGTGTGTGTGTGTGTGTGTGTGTGTGCGCGCGCGTGTGTTTGGGACCTGCCGGTGTCGGTACGTGTCATTAATGGCTTATTATATTTCATCAGTATACTTTTGACAGTGTACTTCTGTTTCCAAATTATAATACACACACACACACACACACACACACACACACACACACACACACACACACACACACACACACACACACACACACACACACACACACACACACACACACACACACACACACACAGCTCCTTTCACACGTATACACACAATCCACACGTTCTCTTCCACGCACAAACACACTCACACAGGCAACACAAAATCCAGCAGCTGGCCCGACCTTGAAGATAAATACACCCTTGAAAAAATGTTTCTGCAATTCATGGCTGGCGATGGTCTGTTACATGAGCAGCGTTTCACAGGATCCATCTCAGCCTGTGTGAAAATAGATATGAAGTCAATATGTGCTGCACTTGCACAGTTCTTTGTTCTTTGTTTGTCTTTTTCTCACACACACGCACACACACACACACACACACACGCACGCACGCACGCACACACACACACACACACACACACACACACACACACACACACACACACACACACACGGAAACAGAAGAAGTGAGACTGATAGAGAGTCTCAACAAACACACACACACACACATCACTTTCACTTAAGCAAATATTCACAGTTCCTCCTCATACACACTTTTACATTCTCTCTCTCTTTTCTTGAAGCTGAACGTTTTTGTTGTTCACACACTGATGATTTGAGTGTCGCCCGACATGTCGCTGTGTGCAAACATGTGTGGACACACTTATCTCATTGAAAACAGAAAGTCATGTAACACCTTCAACACAGCCGATTTACTGAAGCATCTTACTCCTGTTTTCTTTTTCCCTTTAAGCTTCGTCAGTCTGTGCTTTTCACTGATGGGATTCTTCTGTTGTCATTACAAAACAAACCTCTGTTCAGTGTGGAAGCTGGAAGTGTGATTTGCTGCGCCTTGATATTGTGTGATATGTTAACATAAATAAAAATCCCTCCTTGTTGGCAACATGTTGAAATTCTGAGGCAGAACTTACATCACATACAGAAAAAATATTGAAATAGAGAAACACGATCAGCAACTTTCATGTTGTCTCGAGCACCTATGTTATATTATACCATAAATCAAGGTTGTTCTTTCTCCTTCTCACACGCTCAACCCCAACACACCAACAACTTCACTGACATCTAGTGTTAGAAGTTGTAAGCACCCTAGATGTAAAATTGAAACTGTGTCCCCAGATTTGGATCCACAGTTATTTCCAGTCAGATACGTTCTGCGTCAACAGCAGAAGAAGTGTGCGAGGTCAACACTGATGTGTTTGTGTCAGGGTATGCATGCAGTAACGTTAGTGATTTGGAAAATGCGTAATTTATGCTTCAGATAAAATGAGAAGTGAGAGAAAAGGAATAATGTCAGCACACGCTCCAGGAAAAAGCTCGGCAGCAGACAGGACGCGGCTTAAAGGACAGTGACCATGAGCTTTGAAAACCTTGAGAACAGCAATTGTTATTATTATCACTAACTTATTCTGGGATGCATTTTTGATGAATTAATACACTTTACGTGCCTAAAGCTCAGTAATGTGGCACCTTAAATCATGATCTAAAGTCTGAGGCTTAAAGTAGCCATGATGAATTCAGTTGGACAAACAAGGCCAGACAGACTCTCTGGAGTCGCACACTTAAGGTGGAATCATTTTAAAATGTTATCATCTGAATAATGATTTCCTGATTTCAAGTGTTTATGAGTTTTATAAATGGTCACTTTTATTCAATGCTCCTCTGATCACTATTTTTATACGAACAGGTGCCACTCTTAGTGAAGACACCACAGAAAACGATAGGCCACTTTGCACTTCTGCACTGATTCAGTCTTACAACCACGTGTAGAATCAACAGCTGTTTTCTGCAAAAAAACTTCTGATACCTGCAGCACAAAACACCAGAGAGGTAACGCTTGTGAATTGATGGTGAACACGGTGGAGCATTTTAGCTGCTAAAAAGCCAGATAGTTTCCTCATAGCTAAAAGTAGAATAATGTTGGACTAACAATCGTTATGTTGCCTGAAACAATCCAAATGAATATTAATGTTACTCTGTGTTGCATGTGGAAATACATCGAATTAAAAACAGCTTTATAGGGCAATTATATATCAGTGCTGTTTTCAGCTTATTATGCTGCATCTGAGTGCATAACAATAACTTCTAATGCTTAATTGACACCATTATTACCATTTGTCCATTGTTGCTGTTGCCTGTAATGTACCTCATGTTTATGAGCTTCATGGAGAGGAAAGGAGTGAGTATAAGTGTCCTTCTCAATGATCAGCTCTGCATTCTGCTCTCTCATTTATCCTATGGGCTTCAGGTGTCATACGCGGACTCCTCCAGCCTGCGCTCACATGACCTCGCCGCGCAGAGAGAAGAACATCCTCAAGTTTAAAGAACAGAAGAAGGACGGCAAAGAATTGAAGATATTTAAGGTTCTGCAGTTTCTGTTCAGTGAACAGAGGAGAGACATCCATGGTTGATGGTGAGTGATGGCTCACTCCACATTCCTCCAGACAAGTGTGAATCAGAGTTACTAAAGTAGCTCTCACGTTCAAGTGTTAAGATGGATGAATGAATGGAACCTTTATTGCCGCTGAGGGAGTTTGCTTTGGACAAAGAGCATCAACAACAACAACCTCACACAGACTCTGGCAAAAACTTACTACAACTTAACTATAAATCCACTTTAATGTGAACATTGTCGCAAAGATGAACATGTCATCCAGTGTAGCACTGAAGAGAGACATGTCCATGACTGAGTGGTGACAGAAACATACTATACCCTTTAAATAAAGATGAAATAAAGACTGTGGTCACATGGCAGCTAGCATGTTTGTTCATGAACATATCAATAATTCAGTGATAATTTATCAATCACTTCTGTTGTGTTTTGTCTTTAGTAAGGTGAAGGTGGCTGCATCAAAGGTAAGAAATCGATAAAAAGTCAACACCTTGATTGTTCCAGGTTTCTGTCGTTAACAGCACTTCTCACCAAAAGTGAACACAGCAGAAACTCCACAGCACAGTTCAGTGTTTGTATTCCAGTGGTGCCGCTTTGTTTTTACAAAGTTACAACTGAGATGTACGCTGCAACAGCCTGTGGAACCTGTGGAAGGTGGACAAAGTAGAAGAGCTGATGTACTTTGTCAGCTGGTGATAATGAACGTGATTTACTATGTCTCTGTTCAGGTGTCTCATTCATCTGAAGCACTGACAAAGGAGAGCTGTGCTGTTTAAAAGGTTTCACCAGAAAAGGTTTGATTTGTGTTTCTTGAAAAGAGAAGCATCATAATACGTCCTTTTAGTAAAGGTCACAAGGAGCGCTGCAGTATGGTGTTTACTTGATGTTTCATGAGTAATCACTGCTTTCAGCACTGCAGCATGGCTGTGCCCTTTGTTTGTGATGTAATTTAACAGTCCTACATTGTGAGATGCAGGAGGCTGGAAGAGGCTGCCTCGATCAACAGCCATCTAACCTGTTCACAGTCAAGTCGAATGTGGGAGTTATTTGTTATAAGTTTGGGAGGGTGGATGTGGCAGCGCTGGTGTGCACATACTCAGTGAACTTAGAGAAATGTTTGAAAAATGATCAGTGAAAGGTCAAAACCTTGTGAAGTGCTTCGGAGGTGTTGAGATTTAATGTGAACTAGAGGTTTCTATTTTTTAAATCTGCTTTTAAAACTAGTTTATGAAAAGTGAGTGGCTCCCTACAGTAAAACAAATGCCATTTTTCAGTGTTTTGAGAATCAAAGACAAAAGTCCAGTTGCTCCATATTGTAGGCCATCAGCAAATAAACCCATGCTGCGCTTTTGATGAGCATTTTTTCTGGGGATAGGTTTGGATGAACTAGCTATTTGCAGAGCAAAAACATATCATCAAAGCTATTGCACAGATTCAGTCATCACCTGATTATTAGAGATCTAGTTTAGTAAGATCTCCCCGCTCTTGCCTCACTGAGCCAAATGAGCGAGCCTTTTAGGGAACTTTCGCTTCCTGTTGGCCGTTTCTGCACTGTTGCGCTCTCAGGCATTTTCAGACGCAGTCAATCGGTTTAACGCACGTTGTGTGTGTGTGTGTGTGTGTGTGTGTGTGTGTGTGTGTGTGTGTCTGTGTGGGTGTGTCTGTGTGGGTGTGTTTGTACGTCAAGTCCTCACCAACAAGCCTGCGAGAGGTGCTTTTCTCAGCTCAAAAGTTCAAAGTTTCTCCGCCTGTCTGCAGCTGTCCTCTGTGCGCAACATCATGCAGCACATACGAGACGAAAGGTGAGTGTTTGACAGGATATCGGTAAAAACCCTCTTCTCCAAGTTTGTATCAATAACCGTGCGTCAATCTGGAGTTGTATTATCCGCAGCGTGTTTATTACTGCTAATAAAATATCCCTGCACTGATGTTTTAGATTTATTTTACATAAACTGTTTCATATCACCATATAAATATAAATATAAATATAAATGTTACATCAAGTTACATCAAGGTTCACCTTTTCTGTGGCTTTACTGTGGAGTCATAACACGGTAATGAAACCAGACGCGGACTTTTTTTTTTTTTTTGCATAGGCGCTGAGGTTTTGTTACATAATGAAGTTTAAGACATTTTAGGTTTGTTTTTGCTCTCATCGACGCAAATCACGCAGCATTAACAGCCTTTTATTTGACATCTTGCACACTCAAGAATGAGTAAAAAAAAAAAAAAAAAAAAAAAAGCCTAAATGTGCAGGTGTAGCAGCCTCAGGTGGAAGTCAGACATTTCTCACTGTTATCACGTTGTTACATAATTTTGACGGTAGCCTTTTCTTTTTTTTAGTACAGGAAGTTTCTGTTTATAAAATATCAGACCTGCAATCTCTCTCTGTTACTTAGTGACTTTGAGCAGCTTCCAGACGACATTCCTGTCAGCGCCACCATCGCTGACATCGAGGAAAGCAAAGGCTTCATTGACTACTTTGTAAGTATAATAAAAACGACCTCAAACTTTTAACTGAGCCTTTCGTACACTAACCTTCAATCTGCATCTGTTTTCTCTCCCAGAAGTTTGTGATTGAGGTGAAGACTAAAGGACACAGTAAGTACCTCATCTACAGGAGGTACCGACAATTTTCCAACCTCCATCAGACCCTCGAGGCTAAATACTCTCCTGGAGACCAAGAGAAACCAGGTCCCAACACCTGCGTCCTCCCTTCTCTTCCAGGTGAGTGTGTTCACAGCACTGACATCTGCAGCGGTATGCAGACACCAAATTCACGGCGGTGTCCGATTTCTGACTGTTAAGATCCGAATTTGCCAGAGGCCTACAGCTCAACACACAATTCATTCCAATCTTTAATTTCTGATGTGAATCTTTTCACGCCTGACAGGCGGGAGGAAATCTCTGACCCAAACTATGCAAACAGTCACGGCCTCTGATTTCCAATTTGGTTGAGTTGCTTTTCCTGGCAACACGAATATTGTGTGATCACAATAAACACAAAAAGCTAACCTAAAAGAGAAGCGCATTTGAATATGGTGGTTTGTATTTCTTCAATACGGCTCAGCTCCTGCGGTGCCATCTGTTAATAAACTGAGTTAATTCCCTGCAAATGCACATTCCTGCCAGATCACTTTGAAATGTCGACGGTGCAGTATTGTTCTGCTGCGCGGTGTTTGGGTATGTAGATAAAACTCATGGATGTATCGATCCTGCTGGACTTCCTGTTCTTATTTAACCTCTTTTCCTTCACATTGATACCTGCGGCACGCCCCCTCTAACGCAGCATGTTTTGGTCAGAAGAGTGTCACATAACCCTGCGGTTGTTTGGATGATTCATAGAAGTGAGTTAATCCAATTTTTTAAGGTCAATTATATTGTGTATTGGGTTCAGCACACATCCCAAAAGTGCAGAATATTATCATAAAACAAGGAGTGTTTGTGTTAAAGCTACATCACATGTTGTGGTAAATAAGGATGTTATTAGCAATCATTAAGAATATTTATTCTAATAATGTTGGTATGTTTTTTTGTTTCGGGAAAAGAGAGTACAATTGCCAGGTCTACTGTAATTACTAGTTTGCTGTGTCGGGGCTCTGCTGCTGACTGAATACAGTAAGAACTCTGTACGTTACTGCATCCTCCCTCTCGCCACTCTGTAACCTTCACCTTCAAATGCATACCCGTCCTGCTCTGCTTCATGCATATTGAGAGCAGCAGACTGAGTTTATTGTGACAGCTGGTTGAGTTTTCCTCCCCATTGGCTACAAGAGCTGAAACCCATTGGAAGATGGTTTCAAAAGCATCAACATCTCCTGTGTTGGACAAGGATTTGCTTTTGTCTCAAAGTATTCGGAGTGGACTGAGGCATGATTGGATTTTTTAAAAACACATTAGCTGGAATGGATATTGCAAAGATTAATTACTGTTGTGGCCCTCACAGATTTGATTACAATTTAGCCCAAGTTGGGTGTGAACTCTCTTCTATGCACATCCAATTCTATTTAAGCCACAAGGCTGTTCTGATAACATCCGTTCCTGCATAATAATATGAAGCTTTAGCATGAAAATGCTAAATTATAAGCCTGGTTCTCCTTTGACATATCTGACAGCTGAACAGTGGCATCTACTCTCATTCAGCTGAATTCAAACTGACTAAAACTTGTATTCTGCTGAAACCAATGACCCTTATTTCTCTTCTCATAATGTTTTTAAGAACAGCACCTGTATCTTTTGACACAACTGTTACCGAGTGTCATGTTTTCTGGCTAAATGTAAAAAATTCTGCCTTACAAACTTACACCAGGCATCATAGTGCCACTGAATGGTATAAGCTACAAGGTCAGTGTAAAGCTTAATATCCAAAGACTGTAATAAGTAAGTATAATCCACAGTGACTGACATTCAGAATAGTCAGGAAGGAGCAGATGGATTGAAGGACAGATGAGTGCCACAGGGAAAATACAGAGACTTAGTGGAAGTAAAAGTGCCATATTGAAGTGGAAGGCTTTAAGGGAGAGATGGGAGATTCATCTATCTTTTCATTTGCAAGGGCTGATCCTGGCTGGGTACAGATGGCAACAGAAGGAGATGAGAACCCAAACTCCTTTTTCCAGAGTAACCAGTGACCAAATCGGAGATTTAAGCTCTCCATCGTGCCCGCTTTTTTTACACATCTAAAAACACATCTAAACTGAGGCAGAAAGATACCTACCCACCTTAGCATCGTAGTTGGCTGGTTTCAGCACGAGGTAGCTGAAAATTTCAACCCAGTATCACATCAAAGCGTGCAATACACCCATCAGTCCACTACACCATACTGTGTCAGTGTCACCAGTTGCCTTGCCTTAGTGTTAAACACCACGTGGTTAGGGTTTGACACCAACAGTACTTGGTTAGAGTTAGAAAATGATTTCCTCAAAGAAATCCACGTCACTTTCTCACGGACTAAACCTGGACTCCTGGGTGGAAGACCTGGGTTTGATCCATCCAACCACCCCCTAATATACTCCCAGACATCAGCACTTTTGTTCTTCATCACATGATCTCCTTCATTCCTGGTTAATCGTGTATGTGCTTTTCAAACTGTGGAAGTGTGACACTGATGGTATCCTCTAATGGACTAACAAGTGTACAACACGCTTTACTGGGCTGAAAAGTTGATACCAGGTTCTTCAGGATCACTGATGAACAGATGCAACTTATCTTGGCTGACTATTCTCCAAGCCTTTACTTAAACAATTCACCTTGGTCGCAATGCCAGTTTATGAGTTGTATGTTTGGTGTCTATGATCAACAACATCCTTCTGTTCCCGTTGAAATCTTTTCAAACTTCTATCATAATCCTTCTTTTTTCTCCATCATTATCATCATTACCTGAACACAGATGATAATAATAATCTGAATTTGCTTTTTTATAAATGTGAATGGCAACATGGTGACTATCCATCTGCTTGGTAGGTCAACTTCTTGGCACTACATGTTTCTGTCAATGAGCACACTGGGTTCAGCTGCTGACTTCTCATGGCAAGCTGCTGGTTGCTGCACCTCAGACAGCTTGTTTTACCTTTCAGTCAGTATATACCCTGAAATAGTTGTGGACAACTTCATCATACACGTTTTCATTGTAGGAAACCATTTTAGATCGTTTATTTTTTTTTTTTTTATGAAAGTCATTGCTTTAAAGCTGACTGCATTTTACAAGGGTCGATCAAAAAGTTAAAAGACTGCTCCTATTGCACGTGAACATTATTGAGCACCATGCTGTGGACGGAGCAGGGAGAAGCTATGACCTTTGTGAGGAAGTATTCCACGTTTCGTCACTTGACCAACATCAGCGCCACAGTTACACACATTTTTGTTAGGGCTAGTGCGTGACCTTTGTGAGCAAATTTTACACACACTTTGATGTGCGTGCTCCGCTTTACTTAAGGTTGTGCGGCGAAATCATCGTGAACACGCACTAGCCCTAACAAAACTGTGTGTAACTGTGGCGCTGATGTTGGTCAAGTGACAAAACGTGGAATACTTCCTCACAAAGGTCATAGCTTCTGCGTGACCTTTGTGAGGAAGTATTCCACGTTTTGATTCCACGTGGTTTTGATTCCACGATGATTTCGCCGCACAACCTTAAGTAAAGCGGAGCACGCACATCAAAGTGTGTGTAAAATTTGTGAAGAAGCATGGTGCCAAATCCGGTAAGTAGCGGGGGTGCAAGAACCTCACTTGCTTTCAACAGGTGTTGAGCAAGTGCAGTTTCATAATGGAGAGCCAAAGTGTCATTCTGCCACAGTTCAGGTCATTTGGCCGAATATTTACGCTCGGAGATCTCAGAAATTTACAGTGGAACTCAGTGGCAACAGTATGACCGTGTGGGAGAAATTAACAGTGCACAACCCCACGAAGGTCAAATAAAACTCATTTGGTTGCGTTCCTGACCTAAGGTGCCTTGTTTGGTGTTCAACAGTGACATTCTGCCTGTCTTGAAACACAAATGTCTCCCAAAACACCTCTCCAAGTTCATTGCTTCATTGTAGGATTTCTAAAGCATTTCAAAGGTCTCCATTGCAGATTTCCTGAGTTTGACCAAAAAAAAAAATGTTGTGCACCCTCTGGTCATGTTAATGGAAAAAAAACTATGTGTACCCATACCAGCGCTCACATAAATGTGTGTGACTTAGTTGATGATCAAGTGCCAAAACTTGAGATACCTAAAGGTTATAGTTCCCTCTCACATCATGCTGGTACTTCACACGCAACTAGAGCAGTCTCTGAACTTTTTGATCGACCCTCGTATAGCCTCTCCAGCCCACTCTAGTGTAACCGTTTTATAGAAAGTGAACAATTGTACAGGAAATTTGCAGTGTTTCCAACATGAGAGCAGCTGTTCAACATACTGCAGAGCCTGCTGCTGTCCGCCTGCTGTTCACGGTCATAACTTTTGACATCAGATTCAACTCAGGGCCATGCTCCTTTGCTAATGAAGTTTTAAGGATAAGGCAATTAAACAGTATAACGTTTTGACTCCTTGTTTTTTCTAAAGTATATTTATCGTTTGTAGAAAATCCAGCACTGTAAGCTATTTATATACCATGACACCCACTGGGGGTATTGTATCACTTATTGTTGGCTGCAAAAGCCACTGGGAACAGCATTGTAGTATACATTTATAAGATGACAAGGAGCTGAGTTTTATAAGAAGAAATAAGAAAGAGGCAAAAAACGAGAGAAGTCGTACAACCAACAGAGCATGTCTCGACATTTAACAATCTAAGGTCCAGGGTAGAGAAGTCACTGGCCAATACAAATTAGATTCTGTTAAAGAATATTAAGCTCTTGGAAGAAATGCCTGAATCAGCCACAATCAAACAGAAACTTTAAATTAGGGAAAGTCAGTGAGTGCAATAACGAGACAAATACTGAAGACTTCTTGTTAAAGCTCCAAGTCGGGCCGAGCAGACCGAGGCCTGCATCTCCACTCACAAACTCAACTAGTTTCCAAATACAGTTGTTGTGTTGTTGTTATGAAGGTCTTTATTCATAGCACTGATGAAAAAAAATATGCATGCTACTACTCCTACATATTTCCATTTAGTTTATTAGTATGTATTATTCTCTTCTCAGCCTACAGAAAATAATCTAATCTTTGAAATTTGGATAAAGTATAATGAACGTTGAGATTTGAGAAACAAAATGTTCACTTGACCACACATATTCTGACCTCAGTCACGGGCTGTGCTGCTGTGTGATTGTGTTTGTCCTCTTGTCCTCATCTGCTTGGTGGCTCTCGTTTCATTCAGCTCATTGTTTTCCCATAAATCTGTCTGCCTGGGAGGCGCCGTCAGTGTCTGTATTGATAATTGGAGGCTGGAAACCAACATCTGCACCAATAAAAACCTGAAGGCTTTAAATGGGTAGTTCGGACCATTGATTTAGGAGAGATGAGGACAGGGTGTGGTGTCTCTCTGTGTGTAGATTACATATAGATGGAGAATCAAATAGTGCTCCACTGTAATCACACATAAGTCCTATACAGTTTTTCTGAGTAAAAGGCTGTAGTTTAGCTATTCTCTTGTTGTAATTGTTTAACAGATTAAATGTGACGTTTGATTTTGTGCTCAGTGTCACATTTAGTGTATGTTATAGGGCCTACAGAATCTCTGCAGTAGAAGCACTGTCATCTGATTGCAAGAATGGTGACTGCATCGTCACAACTGCTACCTAAAGTCATTATAGGTGCGATGAGTTCATTGCTTTTTCAATTTACATTATAAAAGTACTGTAATTTATGCAAAGCTCATTGTCTCTTAAACATGATACATTTTGTTTTCTTACCATTGAAAGTGAGACTTTATGAACCAAATCTGTAGAAATTCAGCACACACCTAAATCCTGAGACTACAGCTCCATGGGCTGCATGTAGGCCTAGCTGTGCTTGAAGCTAAGTAGCATACTAACATGCTCAAACTGACAATGCTAAAATGCTCATGGTAAGCAGGTGTAATCATGTTCATCGTTTTAGTGTTGTGTGGAAATATATAAATATTAGCTAATTAGCGCAAAACTGAAAGTACAAACTGGGTATGATGTCATCAATGTTTGTACCGAACTATCCACCAATCCATCCTAGAAATGTAAAAATACTTCTCTGAATCAGTGTACATTTTGACCTGCTGATAGCTCTAGAGGTCAAGGATCACCACAACTCATGGGATGTGCATGTATGTACAGAATTTCATGGCAATCCTTTAAAGTCATTGAGATATTGTATTTCAGACATTGCTCTCCCTGCAACTGCTAGTGTGGCTAAAAAAAGAAGCAGTGGCTTGTTTTTCCCATGACACCAGCAATCCCTTGTTTACACTCTGACATTATGGCCCGACTACATCTTTTTGATTTGTGGAATATTTATACATGGGAAAGAGGAGTCTTCATTAACAACACATTCGAAACCAGTGGATTCCAGAGGTGTTGTCAAATGGCTGAAGAGCTTTTCAAAGCAAATTAAACAAGGCTGCTGCTGTCTGATTTCCTTCTTTTGTACCTGTGTTGTGTGACAGACACGGGATGAAGCTATAAATGCTTATAAACCTACCACCTCCTGGCAGAGTAGGTTCTGCCACAGTGGATGTATGCCAGCAGTCATACAAAAGGGTTTGAATGGCAAAACCAGCTAAACACAACCTTATTTGTTGTGACATCACAGAGAACCACTTCTTCCAACAGATCACTAATGCAACAGTTTTCACGTGCTTCTCTCCTCTTTCTCTTTTTAATCAACACTGTTACATGTGCAGTCTGTCATATAGTGTATTCTGTAACCTTTAAAAACATAACTAACCACAATTTACAGGTTCAACTTTTTCATTTAGGTCACTATAATTTATTCTTTGACAGCAACACAATTTAGACTCTAACCCAAGAATCAAAGCTTTTCTTGTGAAATGTGTAACCTAACATTCTGTATAGAGCTTCAGGCTGTATCTGTCATTGTGGCTTGCTATATTGGGAAAGTTCTACTTTTCTACAAACTCTGATTTAGCAACTGCCACTGAGGAGTCTGCTGGATAATATTAGATCTGATGGGTTTAATTGCAGTGCCAGATCTCATCAGGATGGAAAGGGAAAAAGACAGACAGGGGGGGAGAGTGGAGGGAGACAGGGGAGGATGGGTAAGGATGATGTGTATGAGCAGAAAATATATATATATATTGAAAAGAATATTAGTCTAGCCGATCAAATTAAACTATTGTAGTTAATGACAAGTAAACAAAGGAAAATATCATAATGTCAGTGCTTGTTTATTTTTCTTTGTCGTCAACTCACTCATAGAATATGTGCTATTTTTCTTATTGTCTCTTACATGATCATTTTTGATTCACGCATAATGGATATTGCAATATATCCAAGGTCAAAATATCATTCTCAATTCTCAACTCAATAAGTCTGCAGGAGATGAAGAGAGGTGAGCGAGTGAGTGGAGTGAGTAATTGAGCAGGAAGTGAGTAAATGAGTGAATTTGTGTCTGCGAGTGATTGAGTGAGTTGTTGTCGTCCTCCAGAGTGACTGAGATGGTAGAGACGGAGAGGATCGAGGGCTCAGTATTGAGGCTGAGGGTCATTAGGACAGTGCTAAATTTTAACAGCAGTGTTAGATGGCTTTGGATGAATTGTGGAGTCTGATTTAAGGAGTTAGGAGTCTGCGCTGTGCCTCCTCATTTTTGACTGGACTTGTGTGATATTAGGGATGAAGGGTAATATGTCTATAGTCTTTAGAAGAAAGTGTTTTCTACGAGTTTTTGCCTTGTTTGGAACAAGATAAATGTGTACCAATATATATATACATAAATGCTGTTACAATACTGCATTTGTGTTATTGTAGAATTAAAACGTGACACCAGATGTGGCAGTTCCATAGATATCTGTACAGATCCAAGACTAAAGGTTTCCTCAAAGATTAATGCAGAATTATACTACATCTTGTTCACATTTATGAATCTGTGCGTACACATAGTTCTGTTTATAGTCGTGCTCCAGGGATTGCTGTGTCACTAAGACAGATGACCACAGAAATGTCTGCTGGCTGCAAATAGAAAGAAATGAACTTAAAATGCTGGATTTCTTTTTGCCATAGTTTACAGTGTTAGCATGCTCACATGTTAAACCAATATGGAGAGCATGGTAAACATTGTACTGGCTACTCATCTATCATTTTCACTGGGAGCCTGTGAGCAAGCCGCTGCATCAATGCGTGTTTCTCACAGTTAATGCTAAAATGAAAAGGGCATCAAATCAGCAAAATATGAAACAGGGAAAACAGAAGTGGTTAAAAAAAAATGAATCGGAGTCTTCAAAATAACAGTCATGATGCACATTTGACCATGATCATTTCCAATTCCTTGGTGTGTGGACCTCAAAACATGAGTGAAATTCAAATAACACAGGAGGAACCATCACATATTATCATCAAACTTGCTATATACAACACCTGCTTATACTCCCTTTTAAATACCAGTGTATACTGTGTTAAATCACATACAGTATGCTTGTTTTTCATGTATATCCATTGTTTATGCATCTGGCACCTCTTTGCTTGCTCAGTGACCACTTTCTACACCTTTTTCATTGTTTAAATGTGCTTCTATTCAGGGAAAGTCTACATTGGAAACAAGAAAGAGATTGCAGAGAGCAGAATCCCTGAACTCAACACGTACATGAAGGTAATCATGTTTCATTTCACGCACAACGCACTCCTTTTCTTTTGTAAAGAGGAAAATAGTTATTGGCATGCTTGCCATCTTCTGCAGCGTGCAGTGCAGTAGCCTACAACTTAGTGGGCTGAGCGATGCTGTAGGTGGATAAGCACTGACTCGGATATTTCAGCAGTAGTTTGCAGATGGAGCTCAACATGTAGGCGTTGCTGCTCTCTTCTCTTTGCTCTGCCCTGTGCCCACATCACGTCTGACTGACTGTAGTTGTGGGACTTTTGACATGTTTCACTGTTGCTCCATCGCTAAAAACATGATCAGGTTCTCTTTCACCCACTCACTCACTTCTCTTTTCTGCTTTGCTCCTTTTTTTTCCGCAACCTACATGGCTCGCTTTGCCACACTCTCTCGCCTTCGCTCGCCTTACACTTGTAGTGTTTCTCGCTTTATCTCCTCTCTTTTTATCCACTCCTTCCACCCCTTTAGCTCGACTCTCCCACCACTCTACTTCTCCCTCTCCTCTTCCATCAAACTCCCACTCTCTTTACACCCCTCTTGTCAAAGTCATCCACCCTGTCTTCCCTTCTCTCCGCCTCACTCCTTCGTCTCCACCTTTCTTCCCCGTCTTCCACTTCCAACGCAGCATCTTTCTCTTTCATCCCATTCTGTTTCTCTCCATCCTTACCTCATTCACCCTCACACTCTCTCTCTCTCTCTCTCTCATTTCAGAAGTTGCTGGGTCTGCCAACATGGCTGCTGCTTGACGAGGCTCCCAGGATGTTTTTCTACCAGATGGACCAGGACAGTCAGCACCAACCCCGAGCCCTCAGGCGTCTCCGCCCGCCCACCCGCAAAGTGTAAGCCCCACAGCACGCCCTGGTAACAAGCCCAAAAACGGAGTCTGAATAATTGTAAGCTCGAAAGGCAGTTCAACTCCTTCAGCACCAGGTCAGATGTCACTATTAAGAAGTAACCGGAGGGTACAGAGGTGGCAGCATTAGTGAATCAGGTTTAAAGCTGAAGCACCTGTAATTAAGGATAATGCAGGTTAATTGTTGGGCTTGAGTGCTTCTTTGTGCCACAAATAAATTTAAATATGTTTTGTTTTTTTAATCAAAATAAAAAAACCTGCATGCTTAAACTTTGATTTTACTCTTTGAAATATCAGAAGAAGAAGGAAAACTGCCTCATTTATCTTTTAAAATTAACAGTACCGTTGGGTCTTTTAGGAGCAGGTTTCCTTATCTGATATCATGGTTTTAGAATTAAAGTATTTGTAGCAGATAGGAGGCTGGTTTTGTGTGAATGAGGAGGGTTGGTAGGAGGAAGACGTGGCTCCAACAACATAGTTTATCCCTCAGAAGAAGGAAATGATGGGAAATAATGAATTTTCCTCAAAATGCATGAACCCAGGGGTGCAGATTATCACGAATATATAAAGTGGTTGCTCCAACATAAAGGTAAAAGCACGTCAGCGTCTCCCAGTTAAGAGCCATAGAAGCAAGTACAACCTGTATTAATTTTATGATACAGCTTATCTATTGTATTCTACATTATATTTCTCTGCTGTCATCTCTAAACGTCTAATGACACTCAGCCTTGGCTCATTTAAGTCCTTGTGGAAGATAAAGCTTTTTAACTGGGTGACTGTTATCAGCTCTGTATATTGAATACTGAAGGTTATTCAGACTTTAAATTAGTTACACAGGAAATCATTTGAATTGAACAAGAAGGACTATTTGGTACTTATCATTTTAAATGTTGCCAGTGAAGTTATGGTACAGTATGGGTCAGGTAGTGCATGTTTGAATAATGTGTAACACATTTAACACAAACAAAAATTACTGTTAGAACTGAGCTAGTGCTTAATTGAAGTGGCAGTTATCTTTGACTGAAACATGGTTCGGACACACTAATTGTTCACAGCGAGAAGAAAAGGTTGTGTGCGTGTAGGAGTTCACTGTCAGCTGAACACATGTACACAGCGTCTGTTTTTACTTACGCAAGCATTTATTTCCTTCAGAACACTAAATTATTAGACATTTAGCCCACACACAAGTCTAAAATCACAAAGCTGAAGAGTGGATGAGTGACAGGAAACTTGGGTATTGAGGGGCACATTAGCTGTTAAAGCGAACACCTGATCAAGTAGTTATTGGGAGTAATCTTAAATCACAGGCACAATCAACTTGCTGTTTCCTCACATGACCAAGCTTTAGTCCTATGTAGCTTTTGTGAGGATGCCCTGCATCATCTTCATGGACGGCAAACATTTCTTATCAGACACTGTTCAAAATTCATCATATTTATGAGGGTTTCTGAAAGTGATAAAATGCTCCTCTGACTCTGAGACAAGGAGCGTCGAACCTGCCAGACAGAGGCGACTGTCGCATTGATCCAGTGCATTCATATATCTCATGTGCTATTACTCAGAAACACAAGTCAGTCAATTGACCATTTGTAGCAACTGGTTTTACAGCTAGTTATAGCAGAAAAGGCTCAGCTCTGTGAGGGAGCTTTCAAAGAATCCCATCAGTAACATGGAGTCTGCTCTAAGAACAAATTCCTCCCCAAAAGAACATACATGAATATTATATCTTAATGGTGCTGCAGAAAACTGTCGGTATGAAGACATGATCAGTTTGAGGTGGCGGGTTGTAACGGACGCCGTGTAAAATTGCATGAATATAATGGGACGTCTGCTCGTCAGCTGGTAGCCGAACAGCTGAGGAACGAGTCACTGTGCTTGAATGATGCACCTTAATACAGTCAGCGAGAGTTAACACAACTTCAGTGGTGTCCCTGAAATACCCCAAAGCACCATGGGCCTTTTATCAGAACAACTTTTACACGATGTATAACGACATAAACTTGTACAGTTGTCATTGTCAATCGTAAATCAAGGACCTAAAATACAGAACAGTCACCTTTTAGCCCAGTGACGGGTGATACTGCTGTGCAACTAATCTTCAATATTTGATGTTGAATCATGACGAGGCTTTCCTGAGTTATGGCATCGCGGTTGGCACATAGGTGCTGCCTGAATGCCTCACATCATACATTTAATGGAGTTAAGTAGGCAGGATGTGACGGAGGCGAGTTTACATAAATTTGGCATTGAGAAAAGACCAAAGGGATTTTTTTTTTTTTTTTACCCTTTTTTACTTCCTCATTCATAACGACTATTCTAGCTTCTGATTGGCCCATTTCCCCCATAGTCTCCTTACACCAGCAGCAGATGTGGTAAAGAACTGATTGTCTCAACAGGAAATTATGCAAAGGTGAAATTCTCATTACTTCTTCTGCTCTTGCATCGAACCTGTCTTTATTTGCATGGACTACGATCAGTTTCGGTGTTGGAAATATGTGAGTAAACATTTACTCTCTTGAATATTGCCTCATATTTGATCCTGTCGTCGCTGAGACCAGTTGTCGCAAAGTTTCTCTAAACTACAGTAAATAAGATTAGAAGGAGCTTTGTTGTATCTCGGTAAGCATTTTCTTGCACTATTAAACTGTTAGCTCGACTTTCTTGCTATTAAGAGTTTCATTTTAATTTTCCATAGTTATTTACTTGCATATGGTTAAGCTTTAGTAAAATCTTTACCTGAAGTAAGTGTTTGTCATACGTTCTTTGTTGTTGCAAAAGAAACATAACATTTGTTGAATGCGTTTTCTCAGAACAATCTGCACTTATTTTCATAAGGTGTGAAGGTGGTGCATTTTGGTTTTTCTTTGGGGCTTTTAAACAAAACTAATTGGGACTCCGCATTAAAGAGAAAGGTGTGCGTCACTGCTGAAGCATTCATTGAGCGTAACCATCATCAGGGCTAGCTGTCAGTCAGCAGCACAGTGGAGCTGAAAGCAAAGCAGCTGGACAAACTGTTTTCACCCGGCTGACTGTCAGTCGGAGTTTACTGGATGAAAGCAGTTTTCATGTCGGCTCAGCAGGAAAAAACCTGCAGTGTTTTTATGTATAGATTCAGTGATATGACTGATTTCCTCTTGGACAGAGGGGAAATCCAGAAAGCTTACAATTGTAATCCTTAATGTCTGTGCCAACATGTGTGTTAATCCTAGCCTGGCTCACAGCTTCAGTTTTCTTTGCTGTAAATAGAGTCTGGTATCTTGACTCGTAGTGCTGTTTGCACAGTCACTCTGAAGGACGGACCAATCAGCGATGGTGGTTGGCCGTTTGTCCAGAACCTCCTTCACTGTGATTGGACAGCTGGAGACAGTGATGAGCGCAGCGTTAATATTTTTCCGAAAATAAATGTTACCAGAAAAAAAAAAAAATCGCCAAACAATCTGAATAAATGCTCAGCACCTTGTCAAGCTGCTGATGTTCATTAAAACAAGATTAAAAATATGCAAAAACACTTTGGTGGCCGGTTTCGATGAATGCTGATTGGTTCAAATTAAGCCGAGGTCTACGCCCAGTAGGAACGACTGCAAACGATTCTCTATGGAAGATGACCAGACCCATGTTCACTCTAAACGCATGATAGCTCTGGACAAAGTCAGAGGTCTATCCTCTGGGAACCAGAAATGTCTAAAAAATGTCACAACAATTAATCTAGAAGCTGATGAGATATTTCAGTCTTGACCAAAGTGGATCCAATGACAGACCAACATTGCTGCTTTTAGAGCTGCGCTGCCAGCATGACCAAAAATACACCGATTAGTTCTGACAGGGATGATACATCTTGTTATTGATCACACCGTCAAACAATGTTCACTTTTATGACATGTTTCTGCCTCTGTATGTGTTCTAGGAAGACAGTCAAACCACCAAAGATGGACCTCTTCTCCTCCCCCAGGGCTGAGGTACTGTATGTGTACTTTCATTTTGGTTGTGTTGCTTTGGTAACAATCGCCACGGCCACCCACAGAGTAACAACCTTTTAGTCAAACAACCACGCAGAGTGCACTTCATCACCCCGAGATATACCATATGATCCTGTTAGGAGCCTTGCCTTGACTGCATCTCATGACGCACGCACACACACGCACACACACACACACACACACACACGCACACGCACACGCACACGCACACGCACACACACACACACACACACACAACTTTATAGAGTCCTGCCTGCTAAACTGCATTACTTTGCGAGACTCACAAACTACGTGCATACATTCATACACACTAACAACAGAAAACGTACACAAGCATGTTGATGGATGTGACAAATCATTATTGTTGGTTTCACTCGTCATTTTCTCCTCCCTCTGTCCTTTGCCTCTTTTGACCCCATCAATAGTTTCTGCCTCGCTTCACTTCCTTTTTTAATTTCTGTATCCATCTCTCTTTTCTTATTAGCCTCCCCCCCCTCCCCTCCGCTCTCCTTCCTTCCTTACCCCTCCCCTTACACATCTTTTAAGTTTTGTCCTCTCCCCCTCCCCTCCCTCTGTCTCTTTCCAAGGTTGCAACTATCTCTCATCCCTCTCTGCCGCCTCCTCTTCTCTTTCACATCCTCTCATTTTTATTCTATTCACGCCCTCCTCCCTGATGCTGTAAGAGAAGAAGAGAAAGAGACACAGTGTTTATACTCTGCAGCCGTTTTACCGTGAAGCTGTGTATTGTTGAGGTTGTGTAGCTGCTGTGGTGCAGGTGTGCAGGTGGGTACAGTCAGGTCAGAGGATCAAATGGTAACGACCTGCCAATTAAACTCTCCGTGGAGGCAAACCATTTCTTTTATTCTTTGTACGGTCAGCACAATCCTAGACTGCCCTTTGAGCACACATACGCACATTTATACTTGAACTTGTAAGAGCCCTTTATTAACCCCTTCTCTAACCCTAACTTTAACAATTACCTCAAAAAGCCTTTTCCTAACCCTGACCCTGAAATCTCAGCTTTCCCTACTCTTCAACTCAAACAACGTCTCAACCTTTGAACAGTGATGAGAGGTCCCCTCTTTCCCAAATAATCTTCACTTTTAAGGTCTAAAACTACAAAAAGATCCTCACAAAGATAGAGAACAAACGTGCAAAAGCTCCACAATAACCCTAAATGTCTATTTTTTTAAATTAATTAATAGTGTCTAGTAGGAACTGTGTGTAATAATATTTGTGTGGGAGTATTAATGTTGCTGATGGTTGACAGCGTGTCTATTGTCATTTTCTGTTTGTTTGCATTATAGTGAGTAAAAATATCTCCAGTCCCAGTAGTAATTGTGTGCATACCTGGATGACAAAAATCTGATTATCAGGTAACGTGTGTCTGTAATTTTGTCCTTTTATAATAATATTGATTAAATTTCTTTCACAAACATGTTAATACATTTACAGAGAATGGCCACACACTGAAGTGGTGATTCCAGAAAGATTGGTTTAGTGATATTACATGGTTACATGCACGTATTCGTGATGAGTGAGGAGGTCAATATACCTGATTCAACCCGTGTGGATCATCAGTTTAACCCTGTAAATTATGTTAGAATGAACGGATAAGTTGCTTTTACTATATTCTTTGTGCTTCTGATCAAATATTCAGATGTGCTTTTACTGTTTGGTAGCTTCAAAACAACTTTAAAAAATGAGTATTTGAACCCCCTTTTCAAAATCCATCAACATATTTTTGAAAATCTAATATGATTGTTCCCAATTGTAATGCAGAATTGTTCCTTATGCTTTCATTCATTTCTGAAAATATGTTGAAAAACGTTTGAAATATTCATACTAGAGCTGCAGTGATGAATGGTTCAGTCGACTGGCAGAACATTGATATAATAAATGCTTGGTTGTTGCTATTTGGAAGGCAAATAATTGTCTCAAATGAGACACTTAACTCCTTTTCTCTGTTATTTAATTATAGTAAGATGAATATAGTTTGGTTTTGGACTGTTGGTTGGACAACTCAAGGCATTTAATGACATCATATTGTACTCTTTGGACTGAAGAAAAAAATAGATTTAGAAATAATTTGAAGTCTGTAATAACTTGATGGCCTGGAGATGTTTTTTTTCATTGTGAGTGTTTGTGTGTATGTGTGATGTACCTTAGCTCAGTAGTGTAAGTGTCTGCCTGCAGAGTACACAGCCTGTGACATGAGTGCATGTCTGCAGGTGAAGTATTTTTTTTTTTCACTTCCTGAACTACGTGCTCCATCCCCGTGCAAAAGCATTTGACTTTTCCTAACCCTGCTTCACACAAAAAAATAGGTTATATCTGTTACATACAAACACACAAAGTCACACACACATCGTCCTTCTCTCTGCACACTCCGGTGGTCTTTTATTATCAAACTAAGAGAAACTACTCCACGTTATTCCCTCCTCTCTCGCTCTTCCTCCCCTCCCTCCCACACAGAAGTAAAACACTGGTGTGCTCTACTCATGAAGCTGCCAGCCTACTCAACATCTATTTTAGCCCGCTCTCTTTTTCTCTCTTGAAAAATTAGTCTTCCTATGTGTGTTAATGTTTGTTTATGAATGTCCTGCTGTGTGTGTTTTTAAGCGCAGGAAGGTTACAGTTAAACTTCGTCCAAACACTGATCAATGAGACCGGCCATTGATGGATAAGAGGAAAGCACAGCCATTTGTCACAGAAGAGCTGCTACAAAGTGTTAAGCATTTACGCTGCAACGCTTTTTTTCTACTCCACCTAGTATTAGCTCAGGCTTAGCCCCAAACAGTGTGATGAGTAATTGTTGTTAGCTGATGCATTATGAGCTTCAAACAAGGTCAATGGGACAGGCTGCTCTCAGTTAGCATGATTTTAAGGATGCACAAGCTGCAGGGACGCTTTGTCTGATGTGAACATTTTGGAGGACAAAGAAGCAGGAATAGATGGAGGACAGGAAAGAGGCAGAGCGTATGTGAGAGGCGAAGAGGAGAAAGAAATCCATAGAATTTAAAAATTGAAAATCAAGCTTACTCTAAAGGACCAAGGCTCAGTGCTTCTTTGCAGTGAGAGCCATTCACGCAGAAATTGGATCTTTAAATGAAGATCTGTCTGAGTAAAACAATTATCCTGAACACAAAGAAATATGAACATTCATTTTTACCTGTGTTATGAAATGAAATGGTGCTGTATAAAACCTATTGGTGCGTATAGATGTGAGGTATTGTGATGAAAGAACAGCCCATTCTCATCACCACAGCGTCAAATCTGCTGCTTTGTCAAAACGTCACAGAAAAGCGCCAAGGCGTCTCTTGGTGTCGGTGTCGGTGCCATGACAACCCGATTCAAACCAAGATGTCTGATGATGGAGTATGAAGGGCAACAAAGTCTGTGTAGGGCAGAGGTGGTTGGATGGTCCAAACAAGGTATTTTCACTCTGTAAACAGGTGTTGGAAAAACCAATAAGTCAACGTTTATTTTAACATATATAATGTATTTAACTTTTGTAATGTAAGTAACATAACCCAATTTACATATGTAACATTACTAACGTAAGTAATACTTATTTAAACCCAAACCAGGACCTTCTTTTAAACCTTCCCATGTGGTTTTGGTACCTAAATGTGAGGCACCTTATGTGTATATCTTTAACACCAGTAAGCTTTGATCAAACGGCCGAATTTGACGTGTTGGGATGAGAACGGATTGAAAATAACCGTAGATTGATAACAGAGGTTAGAAGAGGGTTAAAGACCAGTGGAGTAATATACAGTAAGTACATGCAGTTTGGTGTATAAATAAAAGATGATAGATTCATGTGTCAATTAGTTAACTGAGCTTTGTCTTTGTGTTTCTTCCTAACTGGGTTTACATAGACTCAACTACTCCACGTAACTTTTTAGACACCACAGCACATTTATTTTGTAGTTCGGCCTCATCACTCCCATCACACCACTTTTCAAGAGTAACAGGCCTTTGAACTATAAACGCACTCTGCACTACCTACCCAGCACCAAATGTCAGACATACAGCAAGTAGCTGGTGAAAATAGTGAAGGAACAAAACTTGCTGATAAATCCCCCAAAAAATGGTAACGGCCGACTTGATCTGTTAACGGAAATGGCAATCGTTTGCTAGCACGACAGCCGTATTGACTTAATAGTGTCCAATCAATCAATGCTGCTTTTATTTAGGCAAACAAATGGAAAACATGGTAGTAATATTGGTGTTTTTATCGCTTCTGGAATTTACACTTGTCTTCGTCTGTTTTTGTTTTGCACCTACTGATGTTTTCAGTTAATAAGCTGGCAATAAATAAACATGTATACAATTTGAAGGCAGGTCTTTAAGTCAAACGCAGACATTGAATATGTTTAATTCATGCACAGGATGAGATTTTCTAATACCTAAATAAACTCTGATTTTGCTCTTTGTGATCAGCTGAAATGCAGGAATGACCTGCACACACAAACTCCTCAACCTGTGCCCATACTTATACACATAAAGATACACATTTTCTCCGATGATCCTTCACTCCAGGCCTTCTAGGAAATGGGCCATCTACTTTAAAAAAAAATACACTTTCATTAAATGTCAGGAAGGAAAAAAAAAAAAAAGAAAGAAAACCCCTTCAATTCTCATCTCCGCCTCCCTATTGCCAGACTAACGAGCTGAGGGTTTAACAAGCTCATTAAGGCGGGGTCAGTGCGAGACTAATTGTACTGGATGATTGCTCCTGTGGCTGTCTGAACCCAAGGGTTGTGTGGCTCCATTTAGAGACCGGCCTTTAGCTGTGCACCCAGAGTACATCAACACCAAACACCTGACCTGGATAAATACAGCGTGTAGTGAGAGGATACAGAATTATCTTTTTGTTTTCTTTGCATGGCTGGTCAAATTCCCAGAAATGTTACTGGAGGAAGAGGCTATGATACCTGACACAGTAAGGAAGACAGATTTATAAGGACGGAAGCTCTGGCTGCATTCAGTCCTGGCTTATTGATGCTGCTGTTGGGGGAGAAATTGGAACTTATTTTGTTCTTTTTTATTGATCAATTTCATTTTTTGAGAGTATAGTGGCCTGAGGATGCAGTAGTTTGTTTGCTAAAGAGCTACAGATCTCAACATCTCCCCTGATTGTCATCAAATTTGAGATCAATATGTTTAGTTTACAGAAGATGATCCAGAATGAATTTGGTCGAGATCGAATCATAGCTGACTCCCTTATCAGTAATGTAACATAATTTCCAAAATATATTAGACTGGCTACACAAAGAGTCAGCTGCTCCTTTTGTAATGATTGTGTCGAGGAAACAGTCTTGTTGAGTTGGTTGGTATTACATGATCCTACTGAGATCAGTTCAGCCCTGCTAATGGGTGCTTGGAGGGTTGAGATGAACCGTTTTAATTTCCTCTTGTACACCTTTCAGGATAATCCTCAAGGAAAACTTTTTTTTTTTTTTTTTGCCAGCTAAAACACAAGAACACACATACACATGATCATCACATATACACATGATTTTATTAAAACATTTTTTTTTACAATGGCATGGACCACTGAATATTGCAGTCCTAAGGGGACATTTATTTTGTTTAACAGCACCTTAAGATGCAGGTGTGGTCTTCAAGTTTGAACCCACTTAAAGTATTTTGAGCAGCTCAGAACTTTATTGCTGAAAAACGGATGAACAGCTGGTGTTCAAAGAGAGAAGTGAGATGAATAAAAACACCTCAAGTGTTTGATGGTTTATTTGTTTGAGCTGGTCTGTTTGGGTCAATTTGTCCGCTGCCTGTTGTTTTTGGCAAAAATGTCCAAAAATGTCAACTTCTTTACTGTTTGAATGGTTGAATGGTCAAGTGTCACCTGATTAGTTGGCTAAATCATTAGCGGAGACACAGAGTGAGACGTAAAAAAAAAAAAAAGAAGTATTTGGAGGAAACAGACTGAAAGAAAGACAAAGGGAAAACGACAAGTGTATATATAAAGATAAAGAGGTGGAACAAAGATGGTGAGAGGGGGAGAATTGCTTTGTCACATCATATTTGGTGTTTGTGTTGGAGATACTATCTTATCACCTCCAACACATTTTCACATCATCTATAAATTACAGCCAGCGGCGGGTCAACACTATAATAAAAGAGTTTGGAATAATGTGTTAAAAATAGCAGCCCTGGATTCAAAGTGTGTGTGTGTGTGTGTGTGTGTGTGGGGGGGATGGGGGGGGGGTTGCGTGTGTGTGTGAGAGTGTGTTTCCATCCTCGGGGTCAGGGTAATCTCAGTGGATTGTTAATCCAGCCAGCTCCCTCTCTCCCCAGCTTCATTAATCTGCCACCAGTCTGTGTCTCATTTTATGTGGAGGCACACACACACACACACACACACACACACACACACACACACACACACACACACACACACACACACACACACACACACACACACACACACACACACACACACACACACACACACACACACACTTGAACATATAATCTTGAAGATGTTCATCATGTCAAATCCAGTTTCTGATCCCATCGGTCTATAGCATCTATTCAGCAACAGTCATCCAATATATTCCCAGTTTGTAGCTGTCGCTGTATGTACTTATCCATTGTTAACAGCTGTTGGTGTGTTTGCTGCCCCCAGTGGTTGATATATGTTATTTCAAATGGATCACTGAAATCTATATCATTCAAGTGCACATGTATTTGCCACAGAACCAAATCGACCTCGACAGAAATCCTCAATCTTCATTCACTGATATTTTTTGACCAATTGAGGCATCGCAAAAACTGTTAAACTCCCAACAGAGATATTATGAAGCTGTTGAAATTAACATGCTAGCAAGTAGTTGCGCATCCATCAGATACAGATGAACATGTATTTCCGAGGGTTTTGGAGAGTTTGTGCTAGTGGTGGGCAGTTACTCGATGAAAAACGATATACTTTTTTTTTTTATAATTTGGGATTATTAGCATTAAAATGTTAATTTAAAAATGCACTGTATGCTATAAAAAAAATTATGACCAAACATTGGTAAAACACATTTTATATTGAAGCTATAAAGGCTCAGATGCTGCACTTGGGTGTTATTATAGTCAGGAAGCCAGGGAAAGCTGGTGGATGTATTCACTGTCCATTCTAAGAGAAATATCTGGATTAATGCTCCATAATGACCACCTGATCGATTTTATTTCATTGTTTATATAAAAACAACATACTGTTGTCCAAAGTGCTGTTGTGAGACTGTATTTTGGTACAATGCTGTTTCTGGTAAATGCTGGTGGTGCAGAGGCCTGCAGTTTGAGAAGCAGGACTTGGGACTGATGGATCACTGGTTTGATTTCTAGTATCAGCAAGGACAAATATCTACGGCACTTATCACCCCCAAACTGTGGTCACTGCGTTACATGCAAAGTCCTGGATGTAAAAACATAACGGCAAAATGAAATGATCTTACTTCTTTTATACCAGCATGTAACAATGCTAATATCCTTTGGCTAAACTGGTATTATATTTACTGTGTTCATGCTTTTAGGTTAGAAAGTCTTGCTAATTGCTCAATTGCAAAGTGATGCAGAGGCTCATTCGTTTTAAAAGGTATTGAGTCAGAAACTTGCATTAGTCAAAGGCTAATTTGGAAATTTGGACCTGATGATGGCGCTACAAGAAAAGTTAATGGATCATCAGTGAGATTATAGTTTATCCAGAGAGGGATGTTAAAGTGTGTACACATTTCCATGACAATCCATTTTATAAGTGTGGAGAAATTAGACTCGGAGCCGTTAATGTCAACCTCATTGTGGTGCAAGATGTAAAAATGTGGGGAACACCAAAATGTCTTTCCCGCAGGTCATTCTGTGATTCATGCAGCGGTTGTTGAGATATTACATGTTGGTCAAAAGTCCTTGCCTTCCCTCGAGTCATGGTCAAACACATTGATGAGAGCAACTTTCACTAAATGGATCTCACCTGTTGTCACAGTCATGAATTTAGAAATATTTTCACGGTCTCATAATCCTGTAAGGACGACCACACAGTCACTCACTGTTAAGCAACCAACACAAAGACAACAGTGATCTCTCAACTCTCTGCAGCCCTCTACTTCTGCTTAACTTTAACTTTTCTTATTTCCTCCTCTTCTTCCACCTCCTCCTCCTCCTCTTCTTCACCTCCCTCCCACTGCTTTAACCGTTCTTTTTTTGGTCACGCTGCACCTCTGATTCTCCAACTCTCTTTTAGTTTCACTGACTCTTGTGAAGGCTTTTTTACTCTGGTTGTAATTCTCTCTCCAATTATTCTTTCTTTCTTTCTTTCTTTCTTTCTTTCTTTCTTTCTTTCTTTCTTTCTTTCTTTCTTTCTTTCTTTCTTTCTCTCTTTCTTTCTTTCTTTCTTTCTTTCTTTCTTTCTTTCTTTCTTTCTTTCTTTCTTTCTTTCTTTCTTTCTTTCTTTCTTTCTTTCTTTCTTTCTTTCTTCCTGTCTGTCTTTCTCTTTCTTTCTTTCTTTCTGGGAAGTTTGTGGACATGCATTTGCCTTTGGATGTGCACTTTAGATTTATGCGGTATTAGTATGTTGAAAAGATTATTGTAGCTTGAGTGTTTGAATAGTTGTGCATTATCTATTGTGTGTGTGTATGTATGCATTTATGTGTGTGTGTGTGTGTGTGTGTGTGTGTGTGTGTGTGTGTGTGTGTGTGTGTGTGTGTGTGTGTGTGTGTGTGTGTGTGTGTGTGTGTGTGTGTGTGTGTGTGTAGGAGTAGTAGACTGTTTGTCTTCTGTTCAAGGAGACTCTTCAACAAAAGGACAGGAAAAGGTTTAAAGCATCACTAATGACTCTACTGAGTTCTACTTTAAATGCAAATCAAAGCTCTGGCAGGCTTTTATTCCAGACGCACTGATGCTAACCAGTACGGTCAAGTATCCAACCACCCCTTCAAATGCACGCACACACACACACACACACACACACACACACACACACACACACACACACACACACACACACACACACACACACACACACACACACACACACACACACACACACACTCACGCACTTTAGCACTGCAGCGCGGCGCCTCCTCAGGCTGTGCGACTTTTGACTTTTATAACGTTCTCCTACCTACCATTCACTCTCACACACTTTCACTTAGATGCACAAATACTGTAGTATCAGCACACACGGTCCGCCATCTGTTGTATTTACACCCCGAAAAGTCGCATGCACAAGTGTTTTGCACAGTTAATCAACATCAACAACTGAGATTCAGTAATTGTTCAATCAGTTAAGTCAACAATACAGTAAGTAAACATTACTGACGTAAAGATAAGCTGCTTTTCTGTGTCTTGTATCATTGTAAATTTAACATCTTTGAGCAAAAAAAACTAAAACGATGTAACCTTGGACTTTAGCATTTTCTCTCTTGTTTTCAACACGTCATAAAATGATCCACAATTGATAATGGAAATAGTCATTACTTGCAGCTTGCTCATACATACAGACAGACTTTAACACACTTACATGGGTCCACCAATATCAGCATGCATCTCTGTAACTGAACACATGAAGTAATCATTTCCCTGCATACCTTCTTTCCTCATTCCCTCACTTCATTTCTCTCTGTCCCTCTCTCTCACACACATGCAGGTCTTCCAAAGCTTCAAATGTCACTTCTTTTTGCATCAACTAGCACGTTGTTAAAATATATTTGCTACATCCCGCCTAAAAGAATCTTTTGAGCATCACTTCATTCTCTCTGCCAGCCTCTCTGGCTTTTATGCACATTATTCTCCATTAAAAAAAAAAGTGTGTGAAGTCTTACCCGTCATCGCTCACTCTTTTTGTTGACGCCGTCCGTCACTTTCTTCTCTTGTTCCTCTCTTCTCACTGACTTTGTCCTGTGTGTGTGTGTGTGTGTGTGTGTGTGTGTGCGTCTTTCTTCTGTGTGACTGTGTGTGTCTTGCGTATGTGTGTCTCAGGCGATGTTTGACTTTCGCGGCAACAACAAGATGGAGTTGAACCTGAAGACGGGAGAGTTGATCTTCCTGCTGCGACGAGTCAACGCCGACTGGCTGGAGGTAAGAACGGAGAGAGAGAAGGAGAGCAGGAGAGGGAGGGGGGGAAAGATAGAGCAGCAGAGAGGCAGGGAAAGAGTGGGAGAGTGGAAGGAAGAGAAATATGGATGCAGAGTGAGAGGGAGGGATGGGAAAAAAATATAGAAGAGGTGGAGGGGGAGAAGAGATGTAAAACAAGAAGAGAAAAAATAGAAAGAGATAGAGAGAAGGATGTATTTTGATCAGGACGTTGGAGGAGTGAAGAGAAGAAAAAAAACAGAAGAGTGATGGAGTAAGAGACAAGATGATAGCAAAAGATGGAGAAAATGATGGTGAAGGAGAGACACAACAGTCAGGGAGGGAAAGATGATGTGAGAGATGTAAAAATCCTCTCACGGAAAGGGGAGAGAAAGAGGAGAGACGCAGGGATGAAGGAGGAAAATGGAAAGGAAGAAGAGGAAGATATGAAAGGCTGTAAAGAGAAATTAAACAAAATAAGAATAGAGGGAGGTTTTGATGAAACCTGAATGAGTGCATTCACATCCGCTTTCCAACATCTCTTCGGAAATATGGACAAAAGTACATGGACATAGATATTTTATGTTTAGATCAGGTTCTCCATTGAGCGTCAACATGATGTAAATTTTGTCATTTGCCCATGTCCATTAAATGTCCTCATGCAACCTAAAATGTATAACCACGGAGGTTTTGCAAAGAATGCATGTGCCAATAAAGGTATAAAGACATCAGTGCGCACACACACACACACACACACACACACACACACACACACACACACACACACACACACACACACACACACACACACACACACACACACACACACTCAACTGTAACCAGAACCACATGCATGTCAGACTGTGTCTGCATAGATGCACTTTTGATCTGGCGTTATGGTCAGTTATGTTAAATGGTAAAGAAAGTCCATTTTTGGTTAGGCGTGAAAGAATTTGAGCTCTGACCTCAACCCACTCCGACACCTGTGGGATGAACTGGATCGGCAACTGTGAGTCACTTCCCATCAGCACTAAAATTTGTGCAATTTCAACACACAAAGTAAGCACATTGTCATGTTGGAGAAACCAACTGCCATCGTGCCACAGTTCAGCTCGTTTGCACTTTTCCCTCAGACGCCTCGCAACGTCACAGTATCGGTGTTAACAGTCTCATCCTGGGGGGTGATCTCTCGGTGCACAACCATGCGAATAATGTAAGCTGCGTTCCAAATCGTACACTTTTGCAGCTACTCTTACAAAATATTACTGTTGCATGGAGTATGTATGCAATTGGGACATACTACCTCATCATAAAAATGTACCTTGAACTTTGACCCTCTCAGTCATATCTGTCGCGATCCGTAGCTCGACATTAGGAGCAAAAAGAAAACGGATGCAATTTGGAATGAGTACACTTCTATTTAATGCCTCTTCATCTTCCTCTTCTTCTTCTTCTTCTTCTTCCTTTTGCGGGCGGAGCATTAGCGCCACCAACTCTCTCGGCTCCTTAGTCGATGTGACGTATCTTCCACTGCGCAGAGGAGAATAGCCAGAGAAGCATGCTAACATGCATACTGCAAAATACAATCGTTGTGCACAATTGTGGTATTATTGGCATACTACATTTTGCATACTACATATTGGGACATACTAAATCTTTTTCTGCCATAGTGAAGAGCATTAGAAAGAAAACCCACCGGGTTGCACCCTCTTCACTCTTGGACAGTGACGTTCTGCCCCTAATGAAATGTAAACCTCGCCTGGCTCATTTCTTCATTGCCATAGGTTCTTTGTTGCCAATCTCCTGAGTGCAACAGAGAATTTGATGTGAGCACTTTGCTCAAGCTTCAGGTCCATGGTTAAATTCCAAATGTGCACGTATCACTGTTCAAAAACTCGTGAATAACTCAGTTACTGATAGCGATGTAACATGTAATGCTTACTCACAAAGGTTATTGCTTCATCCTGCTCCATGCACATTACTCTGCTCCTCTCCATACATTCACAACAGGAACAGTTGTGTATCTTCTTGACCGCAAATAAATGCTCATGGTTTTCAAACCGACATAATCAAAAAATATTATGGATTTGATCTTGATCTGTCCACATACTTTTTGGCATTGAGTGTCTTGTACATTTTCATTTTGCTTTATTTATAATGTATTTAATTAATTTTAATATAATGTATTGGATATTTTTAGCATTCCAAATTGTTTTAAATTGGCAGATGAAATACACAAATAGTACATTTACATGTTGGAGCAGTCGAGTTAATTATAGAATCCAATAAAGATATATATATATAAAAAAAGACGGATGGTGTCATCCCATCTTGGCACACGGCCTACTACAGTGACCACAGAGTACCTTCACTGCCGTGCTTTGCTCTAGTTTCGTTGACAGGAACAATTACTTAATGATTAAAGTGTCCTGGTTACATTCTGCAGGTGTCACATGTAAGCAGTCCGAAAACTGACATTTTAACCAGGTGATCAATGTAAAAATGCAGCACCTGAATAGGAGTGTTAGCAAATATTTGTCATTGAAATTCTGCTTTGTCACAGTGTACTTAAAGTAAGGTCAGGAAACGTGTTCAGTAAAAATGTGAGATACTGTAGAAGCTGGGAGTGGGTGAGTGGGAGGGAGAGAGAGAAAGGAGGTGGAAGCTGATGTGGTGGGAGAGGTAGAGAGTGAGAATCAACATGGAGGAGGAGGATGCACTTAACCTGCCCCTGGCTTTCTAGAGAGATCCAAAAATTCTAACAGCAAACATTATCTATTAATGCTTATGCAACACTGAAAAATGCTATGCTTTTTGTTCTTTTTTGGCTTCCATGCTAGTAGCAAGCATTTTTTTTGTGTTTTTTTTTTTTTTTTTTTTTTTGGGGGGGGGGTGTGGGTGAGGTTAATGCAACACTTACAACTTGTGAAAAGTTGACTGAGTGCCTCTGATTTAGTCAGTGGACAGAGCGGCTGTGGGTGGAAAACGTGACCAATCCAACTGGCATACTGGTGCATCAAGGTAAATGTTTCAAACACACCAAAGTGAAGCAACAAAGTAGCAGTTTGAGTCCCACAGAAATGGAGGAATACAGCGGCTGCAAAGCTGCCAGTGAGAAACAGACTTTGTCACCAGTTACTGCAGTGATGCTGCTCAGTGGCCAACAGTAAAGGGAACGATTGAAGTGAGCTGCTGGGAAGTGTTGGTGCAGAGAAATCAGCCTCTCTGCTCAGGCTTTTCTTCCACTGTGCCTTTAAAGGGAGCTCAAAGTCGGTTCTCTTGTTGGCGGAGAACCACTCAAATTTGAACACAGTGAATAATGTCTTCTCTGCAGGAGCTTCGTCAGGTCGAAGAACATGACTCAAAAATGTTCATATGAGATCATCTGAGAACTTGATGCACTAATTCATAATAGAGAGGATATCTTAAAGGCATGCACAAGAGGTGGACATTGTCTGTGCATGACGGGTATAGAGGAAATAAGACAAAATGATCCATACTACATACTAAACACCCACATACAAGGGGCAATCAAAATGTTCAGAGGTTGTTACTGTTGAACATGGACAAAATGCAGCACAGTAAAGCACAAAGAGCGGGGGGAGCTGTAACTTCCGTGGGCAAGTAATCCAAATTACTTGATCAACATCTGCACCTGTGTTTTTGTGAGCACTTGTACATGCAGGGAGCCAAATCCAGTGAGTAGCGGTGGTGGGGGGGCAATTATTGTGGAGGTTGTGTGTGTAATCCGCTCTGAGTGGGCCGGTTGTCATGTAGGAGAACCTAAGTAACATTGTGCCACAGTTCTGGTCGCCTCAGAGCGTCACAGTAGAACTCTGTGTTGACAATCAGATGCCACTCAGTCAATATACCGTGCATAACCCTGCAAAAGCCAGAGAAAACCCACCTGATGGTGCTCCTGACCTAATGCATGTTTTCGGTCTTGTCTAAAACACAAATGTCACTCACAACACCATGTCCAGCTCACTACTTTGTTGTTGTAGACTTTCTCAAGTATTTCTAGGGTCTCTGTTGCAGATTTACAACTTCCTAGATTTTGAGGGCTGATAAACATGATGGAGCCTGGTCATGTAGGGCTTTGTAATCAAGAGAAATTTAAATTATATTCTTGATTTAACAGGAAGCCATTGAAGAGAAGCTAAAACAGGAGAAATATGATCTCTCTTGCTAAATCCCGTCAGTACTCTTGCTGCAGTATTTTGGATCAGATGCGAGGTTTTTAATGAGTAATTTGGACATCCTAACAGCAAGGAATTACAATAATCTAGCCTGGAAGTAACAAATTGAGTTTTTCTGCATCACGGTGAGGAAGGATTTTCCTGATTTTATTACAGTTTTACTAACTGATTAGTTTCATCTGGTTTTATAGAAAGATATAGCTGAGTGTCATCTGCATATAATGGAAGTTTATGCAGTGCTTCCTGATGACATCTCCTAATGGAAGCATGTACAAAGTAAAAAGTATTGGGCCTAACAGTGAGCCTTGTGGAACTCCATAACTAACTCTTGTTTGTCTGGAATCTATCTGATAAGTAGGATTTGAACCAGTCTAATGCAGTTCCTTTAATCCTCGTAACATCTTCTAATCTCTGTAATAAGATCATATGATCAATCGTATTAAAAGCAGCACTGAGGTCAAGAAGAACAAGTACAGAGACGAGTCCATTATCTGAGGCTAACAAAAGGTCGTTAGTAACTTTCACCAGAGCTGTTTCCGTGCTATGATGAACTCTAAAATCTGACTGAAAATCTTCAAACAGATCATTCCTTTGTAAATGATCAAAAAGTTGATTTGCAACAACTTTTTCAAGGATTTTAGAAATAAATGTCAGGTTGGAAATTGGTCTGTAGTTTCCTAAAACAGCTGATCAAGAGTCGGCTTTTTAAGTAAAGGTTTAATTACAGCCACTTTAAAAGCCTGCAGCACATAGCCGGGTACAATAGATAGGTTGATCTGATCTAATATGGAAGTATTAATTAAAGGGAAGACGTCCTTAAAAAGTTTAGTTGGGATGAGATCTAACAGACAGCTGGAGGATCCAGATGAAGAAATAATTCTAGTTAACTCAGAGAGCTCAACAGGAGAGACATTTTCCAAGTATACATCTGGTCCTACAGTTGCTTTCAGGGCTGCTGTGCTTAACATCACATCAGTGATGGTGTCAGGAAGGGTCGGCCCAATTCTCTCCCTAATAGTAAGAATTTTATTAGTAAATAAGTTAATGAAGTTATTACTGCTGAGAGCTGAAGGAATAGAGGGCTCAACAGAACTGTGACTCTTCGTCAGCCTACTACAGTGCTGAAAAGAAACCTGGGCTTGTTCTTGTCCTCTATTAATGATGAATAATATAAAGTCCTGGCCTTACGAAGAGCTTTCTTATATAATATTAGACTATCCTTCCAGTCCAGGTGAAATTCTTCTAAATTAGTGGAACGCCATTTCCTTTCCAGCTTTCTAGTTGCCTGCCTAGCGCTCTAATTTAGAAGAATTTCACCTGTGAGTTGTACCACGGAGACAACTTCCTCTGGTTCATTACTCTCTTCTTCAGAGGGGCGACATCATCTAGAGTTGTAGCAGAGATACTGCAGTGTTTTCTACCAGATGATCCACTTGTGTGGGACTAAGATCAACGTAGATGTCTTCCACTGCTTTAACACACGGCATCGAAGAGGATAAACATGTAACTGCTTCCTTAAACTTGGCCACGGCATCATCTGACAGACATCTACTGTAGTGGGATTTATTCCCACATGCTGTGTAGTTCATTAATGTAACTTCAAATGTTAATAAGAAGTGGTCCGACAAAACAGGGTTTTGAGGAAATACAATTAAATGTTCAGTTTCCATATTACAGAACCAGATGGAGGGTGTGGTTACCACGGTGATGGGGCTTATTTATATTCTGAGAAAAGCCTATAGAATCTAATAATGAGCTAAAAGTAGAACTGAGGCTGTCGTTGTCCACGTCAACATGAATGTTAAAGTCTCCCACTATCATCACTTTATCTGAACTCAGCACTAAATCTGATAAAAAGTCAGAATTCAGTTAGAAACTCTGAATAAAGACCAGGTGGGAGGTAAACAACAACAACAAATAGAATCGGTTTCTCTGCTTTCCAGTTTGGATGTGAGAGACAACGAGTCAGACTCTCAAATGAATTATAGCTAAGTTTAGGCTTTGGATTAATTGATAAACTTGAGTGGAAGATTGCTGCCACTCCTCCTCCTCCTCCTCTTCCTCCTGCTCCTCCTCCTCGGCCTGAATCTCCAGGAATGTGATAATTAATATGACTGGGAGGAGTTGCTTCATTAATACTAACATAGTCTTCTTGTTGCAGCCAAGTCTCTGTGAGACAGAGTAAATCAATCTGATGATCAGTTATCAAGTCATTTACTAACAGAGATTCAGACCAGAGAGATCTCATATTTAATAGTCTGCTTTTAATTGTCAGATTTTTTTGATCCATTAATTTGGTAGGATACATTTTTATACAATTTGTATTGATGCATCTTTTGTTGAGTTTTTTAAATATAGGTGGTCTGGTTACAGACACAACCTCTATAGGATGTTGAACTGTAATCTACTGTAAAATTAATTTTTTCTAAAGTGAAAGTCTTTTGACAAACTGCTGCCTTGTTCTGCTGTAAATGTGTGAAAGTGCTGGATGAAATAGTCTCTGCATGTGTTTCTGCACACGAACACACTCAGACACCGCGGGTGTTGTAAAAAGACTGTATGATTGTGCTGAGTGCTTCTAACATCAGCAGCATTATGAACAGGCTAATTAGTCAGGAAAACGTCTCTCTAGATGATTCTCTGAGCTGCTTTTTTTCTTGTTTCTTCCCTTTAAATCACCAACTCATCTCATCATCGGTCTCTCATCTCTCCCTCCTCTGAGACGCTATTCATTTGTTCTCTCATCACATCTTTATCCTTCTTCTTTTTCTTCTTCATCTTCTTTTCTTCAGGGCACAGTGAACAATCGGACAGGTATTTTCCCAGAATCCTTTGTGAAGATCATTAAGCCCCTCCCAGAGTGTGACTCCGAAGGTGAAGGTGGAGGTCACACGTACAGCTGCCTCCACTGCTGCCTGCTCACCCCTTCTGGAATCGAAACCAGGTCTGTCTTAGGTTAAATGGGTCAGCGGGGTGTTTCCTGTTGTCAGATGTCTAAAGGTGGGACATAACATTTGGAAAACAATATGTTAATGCAGAAATCCTGAGACTATCCTCAAGTTAAGCAATATTTTGTAATCATGTAGAAAGTGCAGTTCAGATGATGCATATATGATGTGAGTTTTATTTTTCAGGAGGAGAAGGGTTGGGTGGGTGGTCTAATACAACAGCGTTACTGTTGTCGTGACAACAGGGTGCATGGCTCTAGCTGCAGGAGTATGGTGCTCACTTCCTGTTTCCAACTAGCTGGGACAGTTTTTTTTTTAAAACCGCATTTACTGTTGCCATGACGACAAAGGCTTCATAAGTTTAAAGAAGTTGGGAACTTTAAAGCACAATACGGTGCCTGTCATCATTTCAACCCAAACCATGATCTTTACCTCACCAAGTGTTTTTGTTCCTAAACCTGGTCAGTGGTTCCATTTCAGGAAACACTTCTGTGGGTCGTATTTGAGGGTCGGAACGAACATCAAATTGGTTGGAAGACTTTTGTGAAATTTGAGGGCTTTAGATTGACAAGTCTGACATTAGACTGAAATGTGGCCTTTACTCCTCTGATAGAGCATCATAAATTGAGTATTTAGTGTTTAGGTTTTGGGTCTAGGACCAACAGACTCGTAGGTTTTTAAACCTAGGTTTTATGAATACTTTGAACACAACAGTTCTACTTTGTGGAAGGACTTTAATTCCCTTCATCCACATGTATATTTTTAGATGTAATGAAATCAAACAGGAAACTTTGCAGCAATTAATTTATTGTTCCATCTCTCTGGTAATTACACTGCTATCCCAATGAGTATTACATAAAGTGTCTGTCAGGCTAGCAACCTGATTCTCAATTACATAAATGTGCTTCAATCAGAGGATTGTGTGTTCCTTCTTACACAGAGATGTGTGTGTACAAGAGGACCTCACCATCGAGCCGACGTACAAGGACCTGCTGTCTCGGATGAGGTAAAAAAAATAGAATAAATCAAAACTGACCTCTCTGTAATCTGCTTTCCCTGTTTTGTAGTGCTGCAGACTGATTTTAAGAAAGAGACACAAGAATAGATGGACACTTTAATGTGTGTTTTATGCCCTGTTTTTTTTTGTTGTTTTTTCCTTTTGCAGAGTCCCATATGGGAAACATTAACATAGGTGTTAACAGCTGACCGTTGTTTAGTTGTGGAGTGGTAAATTATAATGTGCAACCTCACAATTGAGAGCCAATTACCACACCTTCAAAAAAATGTGATAATGACATATTTGACAAAAGCCTAGAGTGAGGAAAATTTAAAGCGGGCTCATCGTGCACAGTTAGAGTTATATATTTGCCTGATGTACAGGTCATCAAACTCCTTATTTATCTTCTACTGACCTATTAACATAACGCACACACGTGAAGACAGAGCAGTGACGATATGTATCATTAACAGACCTCTTTAGGACCATGTGTAGAGATTATGGAGTTAATTGTACAGAGTACATTTTAAACTGGTGGAGCTTTTTAATAACTTTGATCTATAAAGTGTCGCAACTGCTGTCGAAGGGCTGATCATGCGACGACCATGACTGTGGGAGCTGTCCAGGGTACTCTGTGTTTGAATCCTCCTCATTATTCATTGACGCAGAGTGCAGGATTTCATTATCAAAGTAGTTGTCAAGAGCCCACCTGCCCACTCAGCTCAGATTGCTGCACAGCTGTACTGTGGGATAGAACAAGCTTTTCCTTTAAGGCCAAATTATGTTTTTTTAATTTTAAATCGGTTCCTCAAACAAAGCAAAGATTCCATTTACTGTCTCTTTAAGGCTCCTCCCTCCTGATCGCTCTGTTCTGATTGGTCATCTTCTGAAATCTCCACTTTTCATTACAGACGCTATGAAAACAAACATTCACATATTTTCCCAGTTCTTTACTCAGAATTTCAACTTCTTAGATCTGCAATGTGTTTGAACCCAGAGCTGAAATATGTGATTGAACAACTCCAACAAGCAACTGAAGAACCTTAAGAACAAAGCCTCCTCTTGTCTGTTTAGCAACACCTGCAGGTTGCTTAACATCCCAGCGGATCCTGTTTAACATTAGTTTACATTCTTTCATCTTGTAATCTCATTTGTTATCCTGCACACAACATCTAATGCATGTCTGCCATATTCCTCCATAGTTGCTCTTCCTCCGTTTTCTTCTATTTTCCCCCATTTAAAGGAGTTTTTTCAGTTTAGGATCACAGGCGTAAGTACGAAGTGTTTTACACTGGACAGTGTCAACATTTGAGAAAATGACTTAATGCATACCTTACATTTTTGAACTTTGCATGTAAATCCCCAAATTCCTGCACCCCTGTACATTCACCACTCACATGACCCTACTTATATATTTCAAATCCAAAATTTCCAATCTTCCTGATGAAAAAAATAATTCACTGGTTAATTTTGACATCTGCTATGTGTCGCAAGGGTTTAACATGTTTAATTCAATCCATTTTTATAAATTAGACTTTAAAAGATGGCAATTTAAATCACAAATCAAAGCTTTTGTTGTCCAGTTCATGCACAGCACAACAGATTTTCATATCTAATGTGTCCTCCTGATATGTACTGATGAACTAAGCTGATTGCCAACCTTTGTCAGCATATTCTCAGCATTTTACTGGCTCAGTATTTTGAATGTGAGGTTGCAATACAATTTCACAATAAACATGGCTGAGTAGAAAATCATTAATTCACCAGCCTTCCCTGAAGGCCAGCATATTCAGTTGTCGTGCACTGCAAACCTGCACATTTCCAGTTGCCAATCGTCACCAGTCTTCAAATTAGTTCCCGTGGGACCTCCAACTCCTCCAACTCTCCCCTCCATCCTCCCCGTCCCACAGCACCACTGTCACTGGATCCATATGCTCATTACAATATCATATCTGTTCTTGTGTCTTTTTGCCTTTCACTCTGCCTCTCCCTCTTTCTCTCATTATCTGGTAATTTAGATTGGTTGAGCACTAAGATGATTAACCCTCCCCATTCATAATCAGTTCATTTCCGCCGCTTATCTGCTCATTATTGTTTTTCTGTACTCAGGCCTATTGTGCCCTGGAGTAGGATGGATGAGACCCTCGTCTTGAGTTTTAATATGACTTAACTCAGGAGAGAAAGATTATTAAACTGGGGAGGAGTGGAGCATCTACAAATATTTCTAAACTAACAGAACTAGATAATGTAGTAAATGAAGATGATGATTTGCAGCTACTTTAACACTATGAAACATACCATTTTTAGGGTAATTTCAATACCTTCACGTTTAAGCTAAGATATTGGTCATTATAGGGGTTAACCATTCATGCTATATCTTGTGTTTTAGCAGAACAGTCTAAAATATCCAAATCTTACATCATTTGATTTGATAATAATTCTCATATTAGTCTTTTTATCAAGGAAAAAAAAACCGTTTTGTCTTGTGAAATTGTTTTGTTTTGACTTGTATCTCACCAGAGAATACTGTGAGTAGAAATGTCTTTTCATAGTTGTGTAGATGAGATTGTGTAGAATCTGTCAACATCAGAACCATGTTTGTGGGGCACTCTTTGGCTTAGCAATTTAAAAAAAAAAAAAAAAAATTGTTTAGTGCCTGATGCAAATAGGTGTCATTATTTTATTCAGTTAAAACTTGCACCTTTTGACCACAGCTTTTGTTACATTGCTACAAAAAGCACATAAATGATTCATATTCTTTAAGCTAAACTATATCTGTTGTCTTGATATTTATACAGCAACATTTTAATCAAAGCGTAATGTAATATTTTTATATAGAAGTTTCAAACATATGTTCATCATGTATTTACAATATTTTATCTCAGAATGAATGTGATGATTGTTTATTAAAATTAAATGTTAATGTTATTATTTTTCTTCTGAATGTTCTTTATATTTTGGAAATTCTTAATTTTTATGGTTTAGCCTAATCTCTGAGTTTTTAAAATATCTGAAGACATGACTCCGACGCCTAACTCTCCTCTTCTCGTCTCTCTCAGCGACGTCTTCAAGGTGGAGGATTTTGCCCTGAACTACCGCGATGCCGAGGGTGACCTAATCCGTATTCTTGACGACGAGAGCGTGCAGCTGATGATCAAGCAGGCCAAAGGTCAGCAAGGCAAAATCAAGAGACCTGTCAATCAGTTTCCGTGGGAACTGATTGTGACCATGACCTCTGACTTCTCTGTTTATAACACCGACCCCTGAGAGACAAGGGAGAGAGTGGAGAGAGATATTTAAAAATATTTTGTATTCTTATTTCAGACAATTGAACATCAAATGAGTATTGTTGCTGATGTTGGTACATTGATTCAAAGCCTTTCTGTAAATGGCCAATATATTTTACTGAGCAATAAACTAATGAAATAACATGTTTGTATTTTTGCTTGCTTTCTTTTTTTCTTGTTTGAAGGTTTTGCTAATAGTAACTGGAAGAACATTACAGCTCCACACAGCCTCAAATGTGCTGCGTTATAATCTGGGGTCTCATTTCAGGTCAAAGAAAACCTTAAGGGACAGATCACCTGACACATTTACAGGTGTCAGACACGACAGCAGTGCAGCATACGTGAAAAAACAAGAAAGATATGCAGACCTTAAATCTGACAGTGACTCTTATTCAAGTTGTTGATGCTGAACGTGTACGTTTTGCATTCAGGAATGAAAGGGTGTTTTAACGATTTATTGTGTATACGCATGTCCAAATGTTACAGACATTTAGAGATGTCTGTATGCATACATCAATGGAATAAATGTCTCACCACTCCCTACATGCTCACAAATAATTTAGCTCGAATAATAACTTTAATTCATTCAACTAAATAGCTGAGAATGTGTTTGTTCTCTAATGTGAGGATTTTATATTGACAAATGTATATTTTACAAGCAAATTGAAGATGTGGCCTTTGGTTCCGGGTTATTTAAAAAAAAAAATCTGTCACGATAGATAAAAATGGATTCATCAATTAGTTGGGAAAAATAACATTAAAAAAAATGTAATCAATATTCAAAAACAGTTGTAAGAATAAAAATGTAAAAGCAAGGTCAATTTAATTAGTTTTACATTGTTATTCCTAAAGTTTGAGTCGTTTTCTTTTCAAAATGAAAGCTCATGCAGGTGGCGTTAAGTACGGTTCACTTCGTGTTTAGTGTAGTCACCACCGATGTGTGTTTGCAACGCTGAGCAAGAATACCTCACTCGAGATAAGAAAAATAACGTATCGCTCAACTTTTCTCTCTGCAGAAACCCAGCAGAGTTTACACTTTCTCTGTCTGGCTGCTTCTTGTCTTCTTGTCATCGTTCTGTGCTCTTTTAAATCGGTGAGTGGGGAACAAAGCCTTAATTTTCCAAAATTAATGAATATCAATGGGTATTTATCAGCACTGTTAACCAATCAGAGATATTTAATGGTAATTGGGTGCATTAGGAGAACATATTTACTTAACTGCTTAACATATCCCTTTCCCTTCAAGGATGTAAAAGACATCTTGTTCTTTACTGTCTGACAGTATCATTGTTTTCCAACTCTTTATTCAAAACCCAAGACCAAAGTTTATTTTATTCCAAATGATTTGTTCATCTATTTATATAAATTTCACCAACATGAATAATTGTGTCATGTTTGGAAAGTTTTGAATTTGCATATCATTTTTAACTTTTTCTTTTCCTCATGAACAACATTTGGATGCAAAGCATCAGTTTCAGCTTGTTATGAAGTTAAACTGGATCAATAAGTGGTAACGAAGATGTATTTTGAGTTTTCATTTTTGTTTGTGGGGTTTAAAAAGCACAGCTGTCTCCTCCACGGTTCGGTCAGGTCCCCACCATGCATTGGCATTTTGTTCATGTGTCTGCATTTCATTCACACTAACCTCAGGACATTCAGATATTGCCTTTGCTGGCAGGACAGTTTTTCCTCATCTTTAATGCAAAGTTATTCCCCTCATATTCCTTTTTAACAATCTCTCCCGGGAACTGTGGAAGTTATGAATCTTTAAAAGTTGCTTATCTCACCGTAGGCGACTGATACCTGCCCATAATTGTAAACACCCATATTCTCTTGAGTATTTAGGTGTATATATTGTTGTTGTTTTGTTTTTTTCTAGGACTCAGCATTATTAGAAAAATGACCCCCAAAAAATGCATGTTAATTCAGTGATGGATTGGAGTTGACAGCCAATTTGAATCTTTTTTTTGCTTTTTTTGTTAATATTGAGAAGAGACATTTTATTGTCAGTTTGGGGAGAAATCCAACTTGTTTTAGATCAGTATCCAAAACAACAGTTATTTTGGAACCACTACAATGCTGTTAGCTTACTATCCAAAAATACAGCTGAAATCTCTGGACACATGGAAGTGTAAATGGTGATTTTTCAGGTGTGAATGAGCTTTTTTGTGATGATCTTTTCCTCTGGGACACATACATTTCCCTGCAAGGCACTGACATGAATCCCTCACACTGTAATTCACTCTCTAACATTATGTTGGAGGGTTTTGTTGTGCGCAAAGCTTTAACTGATGTTTGCATATGGGGTCAGATCAGTGTCATAATGAGTGAATGCACAAATATATTTGGAGAATTAATATATAAATGACTCTCCAAAAAAATGTTTTTCAATGTACACAAGCTTGTTTTTATTTTATATAAAAATGAGGTTCACAATTTTTTTCTGAAGTACACACAACTATTTCTTGATTCAAATGTATATTAATTGAAATATGTAAATATATCCTTTTAAAAGTATTTGTAATTTTCATCAGAAAGATATTTGAATGTTGTTACATTTATATACTAACAGGTCAACTTGTATTTTACAAGCTGCTTGTATTTTGTAAACATCACTGTCTTTGTTTGTGGGATTTTAGAGACTCCTCTCTGACTTCACAAATAAAAAAAATGTTTTCCAATCAGCTGTCTTTGAGGGTATGACCCGATGTGATCATATTGTGTTGCACCTGCGCAGGTAAGCTTTAAAGTGGCAACAAAAAATTGTGGGCTGAAATAATTAGAAAGAATAGAACTTAGCTGCAAGGTAACAATGCAATTACACTGAGATAGACACGAGGCAATACACACACACACACACTTGATTTATCAAAGTGCATATTATAGTAATGTGGCAATTAAATGGATAAAAAGCACATGGTCCTGATAAAGCAGGTTTGATAGCTTTGAACATTACCTTCCTCCTTTTCAGTGATTAAAAAACACAGTGTCATTGGTTTTACCTTGGCAGAGCTGGATTGAAAAAAATGTGCTACTTGGTGGTGCCATTCAAAAGGCAGCAATGTCTCGTGAGCACAATCATGTTCGGCATGCTTTTAGCTCATGGGAGCTGAGACTGCTTCTCTCACTGCGTTGTTTTTGCTTTGATAAAAAGAAGAGCCCTCTGCAACACGTTTCCCACTTTCACTGAGATGGTGCTCTCATCCAGGGAAACCCAGACGAGGCTTAAAGCCTTGCTCAAGGATACTGATGGGAAAAGTAGCAGGTCAGAGTTGGGGTTGTTGGGTTTCTCTGGATGAGCAGAGAGATATTCAGATAAGTATAGCACGCTGTGTGGAAACTTGAGGAAGTGCATTATCTGTTGAAGAACATTTTGTATTTGTCTGTCAATGTGCCCGCTCTGCTGTGTTTGACACTCTGTCACTTTCACTGTTGTGTCTCTGCACCTCAGAACCGCAGCATGTTATCCAATCAACCTTTGCCCACAATTTAATTATGAACATTCTTCTTTGCTGCCATATCGGCCTGTTTTACATCTAATTAAGCTCATAATGAATATCATAAGGCCCAAAGTCATGTCAGTCTGAGAATCAGACAGGTGCCATGAGTCAAAGTAGCAGAGTTGAAAATAAAGGAAGGATATGTCATTTTGCAATTTGACTTATTTCCTATATGCTATGAATTATAGAGCAATTCAGAATCAGCGGGTTTGCTTGAGGTCTCAGCAGAGGGATGTTGTCGATGGTTGGACATCAGCTGGTTTGTTATTGTAACATATTTAGACTTAGTATGAACTGAACCGGTACTCAGGGTGTCGGACTGGTTCACCTAAGATCTGTCAAGTTGAGCAGCAAGCAGTGACAGTGTGACATGTGGGAAAGTGTGTTGAGGAATCTGATACACCGGGGTTTGGCAGTGAGTGAAAAGGGCCACAGCGGTTGTGAGGACACAGCCAGGAAGCCAGCGAGCTGTGAGGCAGGTGACATGTTGCTGGTGCAGATTGCAGCAGCTCACGGAAAGGGCGGTTTTCCTGGGAGAGACTTGGAGTGTTCAGTTTCATGGCACCGAACCTGTTGAACCCAGTGAACCTGTTGAACCCAGTGAACCTGTTGAACCACGCGCTCGCGTTGACAACTGTTTGCGTGGTGAACATATTTGTTTATATACTTGTCTATGTACTACACGTGTTACTGGAGGACTCCACCAGAGGGCACACCAGTGAAACAATGATACCATTAGAACATCCTGATCTGCCTGTTGTAAACAATAAACATGGTGGCAATCGAGGGGGTCACTACTATGGGGATTCAGGTATGACGGGATAAAACATGTCGTCGGCTCCATCCCCACTCTGATTTTTCAGCATTTTCCGGACGTAACGGTCTCGGACTCGCATCCATTTAGTTTTCTGGGTCTCTGACTCTGTCACATCTTCATACTGCCCCTACCTTACCCTTCATGTGCATATTGCATCTTGCGTAGTCGTTCGGTTAATTTCTGAAGACGTGCACAACCAACGCTCCAAACAGACACAGGATAAGCGAAGCGGCCGTCATTCAAACGCGTAGTTTAAAGCGAGTATATCTCCGGCCTTAGTGTCACATGCATTAGGAAAACAGAACCATGAGGAACCGACAGAAACCTTTAAAGACATGCTTCCCCTTAATGGACAGGGACATGCTTTGCTGTGATACCGGGTTGAATATTCTGTCGCATCTTTTAGAGCGGAAGGTCACAAAAGTAAAAATTTCTAAAATACACAAAATGTATAAATACTAGACAGCACAAAGCGGGAATAAGTAATAAGTAAATCCTGGTCAGAAGACCTAAGTGACCTGTTCATGATGTAAGGATGGAGCAGGTCACAGACAGATGCTTGATCATACAGAGCTCTACATGTGAGGACTAGAAGCTGGTAAGCCAGTATAAAGAAGATAAGATGGGTCTAATGTGAGTTGTTTTGAAGGATGTGGTTAACAGCCTTGCACAGGCAAACTGAACCATTTGTATACAGTTCAGTTCTGACTTCATGAGGCCGTTGAAAAGGGAATTATAGTAGTTTAGCCAGGAGCATGTAAAAGCTCAGGTTGTGATACAAAAGACTTGAGTTTGATCATGTTTCTTAAATGTAAGAAAGATGTATGGGTCAGTGATTTTATACGTTGATCAAAGTACATTGCATGATCAAATATGTAACCTAGATTTCTGAGATCGGACCGCACAGTTCAAGAAACATACCCAAGTCTGAGAAACCCTGGAAGCCATACTGTCTGAACCAATGATAAGGACCTTACTCTTATCTGCTGGAGCTGCTCAATCCTCTCTTAATCTAAATATAGAGTCACTCAACGTAGTAGGTTAATTGAGTCACATCTTCTATGGACACACTGGGTCTGCTGAGTCCATACTTGGCCCTATTGTACAGTCACAGGTTGTTCAGGGACAGAAGTCAAAGAAATCCAAAGGGGCCGAGGCAGGAAGGGCAGGAAGGCAGGAAATTGCAGGTGGCAGGTCAGAAAGGCTGGCAGCAGGCAAAGATGTCGCAATGAATTGTCCTACCATCAGTGTGAGGCAGGGAATCTGAAAACTCTTCTCCTAGTGTGGTCCCTCTGTGATAGAAGTACTCCGAAAGACCACTTTACCTATTTGCACGACCTTGAAGCACTTGCTAGTTTGTGTTTGAAAATCACGTTATACATCCACTTTGAATAAAAGTGAGCCAGATAACATTCATATTTAAGACAGGTACAGTAGGCAGCAATGAATAATATTCTCAAATTCTTATCTACGAAGGAAACATCTGGCAAAGGTTTAGTTAGGAGGGAAAATGAAGATTTCACTGTTGGAATACAACTAACCACCAAGTTCTTTGTACAAAGACATAATGTGATTTTTACAATTAGAGGAGACAGAAAATGGAGAGATGGAGAAAAATAGATTAATATGCTGTTAGCAGCGCTGTAAGGCTATTTGTGTCAGGAGTTCATGTCTGTCTCTGTTTTTGTCCTGGCAGTATATGAACCCTGGTCCTGCACTCCACCTCTGTCAGTCCATACAATACCTTCACCTGGTACTACGCTGCGGTTTTGTAGGTTGGTTGCATATTTACAATTCCGGTTCTGACTCCCTGTATGTTTTCTGACTGCAGCAGTTCCTACCAGCGTGCCTGTGATCTTGTGATCTTGTGATCCTGCCTGCTGTCCTTTGTCGGACCTCGGGTGCCACACAGTTGATCCAGTTGCTGTCCTGTTGCTGGCCACGGGCGCCCCACAGCCTGACGTGCTGTTCCGGTCTAGAGGACCATACGGTCCAGCCTGCCTGATAACCTGTGTTTGGGAAATAAACATCCTTACCTGAAGTTCTGCTGTTGTCCGTGCTGCACTTGGGTCCGCTCACACCACACATCGTGACAACTTGGGCCAATCTGTTCTGGGAGCTAACTGCTAATACTACCATGCTCGCAAGGCCAGTGCTTATAATGCTTTTATTTGGAGGGTAGCTGTTTACCACTACCTTAGATTAATGTGTTATCATGCTAACATTTAACTAAGTACAACTTGGGCTGACTGTCTAATTTTTATTAATAGCAGGTCGTAAACCCAAGTGTTGGACATATTGAAATTTTGGCGGAATTTTGATGGTGCCGGAGAAAAAGGTTTTGGACCATCAACAGCAACAATAATGAGGGAACATTTGGGAGTACAAAAAAAATGTGACTTTGAGACTACAACCATGAGACTAGGTTTCATAGAGCCATGCCCCAAATGAGCGATAGGGCAGGACCAGCCGGGAGTGTAGACTCTGGTGATGGAGCAGACTGAGTTTGGGAATGGTTGATGGAAACTTTGGTTGAGACTCCCTGGACAGAAAGATTAGATAAAGTGGTTGTTGTTCACCTCCCTTAGTGAAATAGGCGAATGTAGGGGGATTCATCCTTTAACCAACATGTTGTTGGTGGTTGGTGTTCATTTTCCCACCCTTTTTCCTGTGTGATGCTCCACCCTCCCATTTCCTTCTTCTTTTTTACCTTCCTGACCTTCCTTTCACCTTCTCTTCACGTTATTTCTCTTGTTTGGCAACTCCAGTAATATAAATATTCACTAAGTGGAATAACAGTGTTCCACTTCCAGTAGATGCCTAGCACAATGGGTAGTTAAATCAAATCTAATAAGTTAATGCTCCTGCTGTGGCTGTTTTTCTCTGCCGTTGTTTTGGAGATTACTATCTCCAAAAACACATTATTCTGTGATCCAAATTGCTTTTGGAAGAGCTTTGCAGTCAGGAAGAGATCCGACAAGGTAAATCTGGAAATAAATGTTGCCATTGCTAATGTGAAACATTTGTTGAATATAAATGTACCTTAAGTATAAGACTGTAAATGTCTGCATGTCCTAAATAATTACTGTATGACTGCCGATTCCACCTATAAGTTTTTCACCTACTTTGTCTTCAATGCCAACATGTTTGGAGAATCTTGCCACTTTAAATGTTGATAGTTGTTTGAGACAAAAGAAATTCTGCTCAAAATTTGCAATTGGCACTACAATCACTAGCTGTGTCAAATCACCCCCTCATTTACTCACGCAGCACTCCCTAACAATGCTTTTAAATAGCTTCGAGTGAGCAGTGAATCTATATTTCAGATGCTTATGGATTGTCAGCAATCACATTATTGACAACTTTAGAGTCACACAAACATCTTTCTGCACCTATAGAATATGTACAGAGGACATGCCTTGAATACTGCTTCTTTTTGCTACAGAGTTGTACATTGTAAGGCCCAATGTCATAAATACATTTCCATAAATATGGAGTGATTTCAGATAAAACTATTAAATGGTTAATGTATTGGTTGTTGTCTATTGCACTTGCCTGCACTTTAACTGCTGTGCCTTTAAAATGCATATTGCTTATTTTATATTTTAATTCTATTTGTTCAATTTTATGCATTTTATCTGTTCTTATGCATTTTATCTTTTCTTATGCATCTCATTTCTTTTCTATAATTTTAAATGTTCCTTTATATCTGCTTTTATGTGAAACACTGCATGTCATTCTCTTGTTGTGAAGCACTTAGAGCTGCATTGCTTGGATGAAAGGTGCTATACGAAATACAAATAAAGTTTATTATTATTGTTGTATAAGTTCTCGTTAGCACAACATGATACAATGACATCCTACTGGCAGGCAAAATCTGCAATGCTATCAGTATATCTTATACCGAGCTTAAATATGGTCACTTCTGGCTTCAAGAAACCAAGATGGTGACAGCAAAAAGTCAGAAAGGCTTCAATCGAGAGTTCACAAACCAGTGGGTCACCACCCAGAAATTTAAAATGTATAATTGTTTGATTTGAAGTGTTGAATTTGAAAGGTGTGGCCATTTACCTGTATGGGGGGAGGGGGTCCAACAAAAGTACATTTGCATTTTGTGACTTGCAAGATCCAATTAAATTTTGTGACTTGCAAGATCCAATTAAATTTTGTGACTTGCAAGATCCAATTAAACCTATTCTTCCACACAGATTCTTCTTTAAATCAGCCTTTCACAAGAACTTAGACTTCATTAAAATGCAACACTATCACAACACACGTGCTTGCAATACCAGTTTCAAATAGCCACACAGAGACATGCAGGTTATTGCTTTTAGTTTTATACACAAATTGTGATCACAGCAGTGTGACAAATAAAGTAAGACAGCTCGCGAAAGAGTTTCAAATCTTTCCTTCAATTTGAGTCTCTGCATACGTAGCTGGTGACTGTTAAATGCTGGTGTGATTGTTGGATTGTCGTTTTCACCCTAAATTACAACATCAGAACCTCCTGGTATGTGTCATCATATGTATTTTCAGTTTGAGCAGCTGCTGACACTGAGAGCACAACTTCAAACCATCTTCAACTGATAAGTATAGTCTTTGTTGAAGTACAGATCAGCTGTACTGTTGTGAAGTGCTGCCACTCTTTGGCCTTTACCAGGTACTGCAGTCAGCTGACAATGTGAAATGTACTTGTTGCTTTTTCTGCTTGAAAGACAGTAATGAATGATTGTTAATACTAACATACAGCAGAGAAAGACAAGCGTTAATTAATGTTTGTATTCACACACACACACACACACACACACACACACACACACACACACACACACACACACACACACACACACACACACACACACACACACACACACACACACACACACACACACACACACACACACACACACACAGGAGGGCCTGTGAGGGATGGATCTGTCTGTCTGCTTCTCGCCTTTAAAGACGAGTTCAATCCATCTTTATCTTATTCGATTCCAACCGGCAGACATTCGCCCTCCTCCTTCTCATTTGTGATCATGTAGTGATCTGTCAAACTGTATGGAAACACACACACATGACCACAGGCTTTAGATTGATGTCTGAACATTGAATGTGCGTGCATTTAGTATTTGGTGTCTACAGAAGGGACTCCAGGAATGTGTTGGTAATAGTACAACATTATACACACAGCATTAACCGATGTAAAAGCTTGCTGGCAGTTTATTTTTAATTCTTCCATTGTCCCACTATAATCTGGCAAATCATTTTCAAATAGAAAATTTGACTCATCAGATCATCAACATGGCTCAATTGATATTTTCATTGTATGACACAAGGGGGCACTGTTTATCTGCTTGAAGAAAGTGCTGCTGATTGACTTAATTCATTGATTCAGGAGCCAATCCGAACTGAGGCCAATTAATCACAGCATCTGCAACTATGTTTAAAAAAATAAGAGGACAATAGGCTGCAATTTTAAATAGTTGCATAAATATCCCCATCAATGATGTAACAAGACAAAACAAGGAAAGGATCAGAGTGTATCGTTTACACACAAAGAAACTCAAAGTGTTTTATTTTGTTTATTTTATAAAAGATTTAAGTCATTTTGAAAGAATAAAATAAAATGAAAAAGACAGAAGATTTATGTACTCACATCCTGAGAAAGGTGGAGCCCAAACTATCTGTGTAGTGTACTGTTACTAACTATTCAAGCAAAGGTAGATGTGGCAGTGTACACCTGTAGAAATCCTGGATTAAATTCCCTTTTTGTATAATTTTCTCTTCGCTTGAATTTTCCATCTTTGCCACAGTGAGCCGCTGTTGATCTGCTTGTGTCTGAGGTTGGAGGACTGTGCTGCGGAGCCACTGTACGTCTTCATCAACATAATGATAGATAGATAGATAGATAGATAGATAGATAGATAGATAGATAGATAGATAGATAGATAGATAGATAGATAGATAGATAGATAGATAGATAGATAGATAGATAGATAGATAGATAGATAGATAGATAGATAGATAGATAGATAGATAGATAGATAGATAGATAGATAGATAGATAGATAGATAGATAGATAGATAGATAGATAGATAGATAGATAGATAGATAGATAGATAGATAGATAGATAGATAGATAGATAGATAGATAGATAGATAGATAGATAGATAGATAGATAGATAGATAGATAGATAGATAGATGGATGGATGGATGGATGGATGGATGGATGGATGGATGGATGGACGGACGGACGGACGGACGGACGGACACTTTATTAATCCCAGAAGGGGACATTTTTTCGCTACAGCAGCATTATAGATACAGGAAGAGCAATAAAACAACAGAGTAAAAGTATTAAATATAAAAAAATGCACAATATATACAATAAAATAGAATCATTTTAATTCCATTAAAATGAACTAAACAATAGTGCAAGGATTTAAACAAACAAACAAACAAACAAACAAACAAACAAACAATCATCATCATGATCGTCAGGGTCACCAGCATCAGGAGCATCATCATCATTTCCATGAGCAGCATCCTGCCGATTAGATTCTAAGCAAAGAAAACATAATTACAACACAACGCTCTCTGCACTGCTTTAGTTGTGTTTCTGGGAATTTGGTAGAAGAAACACACCAGAGCGTTACAGCACTGACCCCTGCTGGCTTCATTACTGCTTGTTAAGTTGTGTTTGTGAATGAAAATAAGCTTTTGAGGTTTCCACACAAAGCCAAAATGAACAGATTTGCATGATGGATACCTTCTTGCAGTGAGAACAGGAGCATGACTGGAGAAATCTGTCTCATACTGCAGTCAAATTTCCATCAGGCGAGAGAGGAGGCGGAGAAGGGGGAGGGGAAGGGGAGTTTTTATGGAGAAACTGATCGATAATCCCATCTCCATTTAGGGCTGCAGAGTATGAGGGGATTGTCAGACAGTGAAGGAGAAAGAGAGGGCAAATATAATAAGAAGAGACGGCCCAGTGAGCAGCACACACAGTGAAAATGTTCAAACACAGCAACTGGAGTCACACAGATGGCCAGGCACACACAGAAGGTCAATTATGAAGCTGTGGAGGAGGCAGAGACTGCAAGGAGTCTGTTGTCAAGAACTTGGCTTCAGATGTTGGTGTGAGGATACTGTGTGTGTGTGTGTGTGTGTGTGTGTGTGTGTGTGTGTGTGTGTGTGTGTGTGTGTGTGTGTGTGTGTGTGTGTGTGTGTGTGTGTGTGTGTGTGTGTGTGTGTGTGTGTGTGTGTGTGTGTGTGTGTGTGTGTGTGTGTGTTTGTGTGAGTGTATCAGTGTCATGGGGTGTGTTTTGGTTTTACATGAGTCTCAAATTTGAGTCTCCTTTAGATATGAAAGGGGGGAAGAAAAGTTAGTAAGAGGTTGAGACAGGTTGGTGGAAGGTGAGAAATGATTTAAAAGAGTGAGAATGTGAGAGGACACGGACGGTTAAAAAAGTAGCAGGCCTTTGATGTACATGAAACAACAAAAAGAGGCGACGGCAGGAGATTTACAGTAACAAATCTGTTTTTCTGGATTACAGTAAGCCGTGCAAATTGTTTATTTTGTGTGTCTAGGTTTGTGAGAGTGTGTCAGCATGTGAATGAGAGTGATAGAGTGTGTATGTGTGTGTGTGTGTGTGTGTGTGTGTGTGTGTGTGTGTGTGTGTGTGTGTGGTGGGGTGAGGGGTGGGGGGTGAGGGGGGATTTCATAATAAAAAGATCACAGATGAACCTCTGAAAAGAAATTAAACAACAAAAAAAAAGAAGAAAAATCATTGAAGCCTAAAATCCAGGAAAATTACATGAAAAAAAAAAAATCTCTTCTCTTGTTGCTCTTCTCTTCCATCCATGAAGATCACAGGTACAAACTGTGAGGAACAAAGGAGCAGCAGGTCCTTGGCTACTCCAATTTAAGTCCACATTTCCTTTTAAGTTCCTGTAAACTTTGTACAAAATATGGTGCACAATGTGATAAATTCTATAGCTGTAAAATGCTGAAGCATAATAAGTCAACATTTGGAGGAAAATATGGGAAAAAATAAAAAATATTAATAAAAATATATTATGAACCAATTTTGGAGCAAAGAAAAGACTGTAATCTCCCACAAATTTATTAAAGAAACATTAGTGGCTTTTTTTCGTCAATCTTTTTGAGGTTTTTAAGGTTTGACTGGTGCTCTTTCTTTTCTGACTTCTCATTATGTTGTCTTCTTCAGTAATAGTTTAATGACTTAGACTTGGACTTTATTAATGCCACAGTGGTGAAATTCAGTTGTTACAGCAGCAAAGAAATGTCTGGAAAATTTGCGCCACCATGTTTACCTCAGTGCAGCCAACTCCAGAAATGTGCATTATAGTATTAGATGGAAGCATTAATTAGCAGTTTCTACACATTCTGTGGAAGTGAATAGTACGAAGCCCTTGAAGGGTTGTGTTTGCACTGCCACACAATACTTTTCTTCTTGAGTTCCTTCTGAGCCATATGTCTGTTTGCACTCAGCTAGTCCTCACAAACAATATGTAAATTGGTCCAGTTCAGCTATAATAAGATGCCAATTAAAGGAAACACTCTGCAGATACTACGGGAAGAAGAGATGACGTGACACTTTGCGATACTGTTTTCACCTCTAAGACCACATTTGACCCGGTCCAAATCAAAAATAACTATATTCCAAAAGGTCAAACCTTGACTACATTATAATAAATGAAAAACTGTTCAGCTCAGAGCTCTAAGTCGTTTTCCTTAACTTTCCCCTTGAGTACCAAATTGGAAGCTCTGAATCAGAAGCTAGCTTCTTAAATTTGGTTGCTATGATTATGTTGGGACACATTTGTTTTTAATGGCTTCAACCAATGTCGGTTTGTTAATACGGGGTGCCGCCCCCACCAACATCGACAGAAAAGGAATTACTACTTTAACATGTAAAACATACATTAATTATCTAATGATAGTTTAGTTGTAAGGTGCATCTGGTGGTCTGTCAGCGCCTGTAAGCATTCACTAAAAAATATTTACAGATTGTATTTAATTAATTTCTGTGTAAATACATTGTAACAATTCACCCTAACTAAAAGCTTTTAAGGGTAAAGCAACAATGCTTATTTTTTTAAGGAATGGGCGGACCTGATTTGCCGTATATAGATGTTGCTCCTGAGTCTTGGAGAAGACTTTTCCCTTTAGCTTCCCCCAGGACAATCTCCATTTGGCGCCAGCATTCCGCAACCCGAATGGCATGACCTTAAATTGGAACACGCGTGGGTGGGTGAACATGGCCGTCTTCTGTTTGCTCTCCTTATCCATGGCCACCTGCCAGTACCCGCTCTGGAGGTCCAGGGGAAATCCTGGAGTCCATGCAAGGTGCATGGACTCCAGGATTTCATGCACCAGTGGCATTGGGTACGCATCGCGGTGCATTTTAGCATTAACTCCCCTGTAGTCCACACTGAAGCGGGGGAGTCCCATCCTTCCTTTCGGACCAAAACCATTGGAGAAGCCCACGCAGAAGAGGTTGGCTCAATGACCCCAGTACTGAGCATTTACTCAATGACTGTCTGCTTTTGTGGTAAAACCTTGTAAGGCCGCATTCGCATTCGCACTGGCACCTCACCTGTCATCAAGATCTTGAGTTACGATGTTGATGGCACTGATGGACGGCTGATTGTTTGACCCTGGAGTCTTCCATAACTGCCATGTAGAAGTTGACAGTAGGTACAGCACAACCTCACTGGAGTGCATCATGAGTCTTGGGTAAGTGTGCCATTAAAATGATTTGGCTAGCACACATGAATTCTCGTCCAAGCAGTAAAGGCATGCACAGTTGGTCATCGTCCAGTACATGTATGTTGACTGAGATGTGAGCATCACGGAGGGAAAGGAGCAGGTTGGTTTTCCCTATCGCCTTACTTTCCTCCCCATTAGCCATGATGAACTTGAGGATCTTGCTCGCTCAGTGACTCTCCCGGCTTCCTTATACCATTCCACAGGGTTCTTCTCATTAAGGAGTACGTGCACCCAGAGTCCAGGACACCGGTCCCTTTTAAGCCGCGGACCCTTATCGGCACCACCAGGAGAGTTGGTACACCAATCACAGTGGCCACATCTGCACAAGGCCCACGACCCTGACCATGTTCAGGCTTTTTGCTGGACTTCTTGGAGGAGCGGCCAGAAGGGCTTGACTGTTGTACTCAGTTGCCGTAGTCCTTCAAGTTACTCCAGTCCTTTACTATTAGTGACCCCACCTTGACCACCTGATCGACAGTAAACACAATGCCGCGTAGGCCACTTGCCAACCTTGGGTTGCATGCGCTGAAGATATGCCGAACAATCTCCTGTCATATCTGGTCTCCACTTCAGGCAGAGTGCACGGTGATCATATGCAAAATCCCTCAGGCACTGAATGGGTGCTTGCACCCTCGAGCGGAGTTGTTCTTCTATCTCGGACTGATAGTCAGTGGGCAGAAATGTTTCAGGGAAAGCCTAATAAAGAGGTATGTTTTTGAAGATAAATTAATATTATATGTGTAACTCTTTTCTATGTTCAGATGTACTTTTAATGGCTGATATACAAAGTGGATTGTTTTTCAGTAATTGTTTGTATAACTCTGCACCAAACTTCACTGTCATATATATTTTGTGATTTCACTGGCTCATAATAATGTAAGGATTTACTGATGTTAAAATGCATTCATTAGCTCGTTTTGCTTTTATATTCAGGTAGGCAAGATAAAAAGGAAACTGTCAGTCAAAGCTCAACAATAATACAGACATTCACTGTCCTTCTCTCATCCTTTAAATGTCCATTTTTGGAGACAAAACAGAGACAAATTCGTAGCCGAAGTACAAAGGTAGAAACGGATATTATGTGGGAGAAACACACACACACAGAGAAACACACCGTAAACACGCAGACTTTTCTCTAAATAAACTCACACGTACACACTGAAATGCACACGCATCCTCACCTCCACAGGAACTGTCTGTCCGATCTACTGACAAACAGGAACACACACATGCCAGATTTCTTGGCCACACACATACACACATAAGAATAAACTGTTATCATCATAACATACCATCCCTGTCATCAGAATAACTGCCACAAAAATATCCAACACATACACATACACACACTGTGCAGAGTACTCGACATGGGTGTGGGAGTGCTGGTCTCCTGTCCACTGCAAAACAGAATAGACCATTGTTAAACGGAAGAGACACAGAAAGGAAAACAAATTAGGAAAAGTCCCTCCAACACACACACACACACACACACACACACACACACACACACACACACACACACACACACACACACACACACACACTCTCTTTCTGAAGCAGTCAGATTAGATGGAAAACTTCCTCATGATGTTTGAGACTTAACTTTGAGTGTTTCATTGTTGAGATCTTCATCTCGGTCCACCATACTTAACATCTAATATGTATGTGAGGCCCAACACACACACACACACACACACACACACACACACACACACACACACACACACACACACACACACACACACACACACACACACACACACACACACACACACACACACACACACACACACACGCACACGCCCTACATCCATCATTCTTATCATGTTTCCATTTTTTGTTCATTCTTGTCTGTCCCCTTGTCTTGTGCCATTTTTGTCTCCACTATTGTCTCCGTCAAATTCCATTTCGCTGGCAGCTCTTTCTAAATCACGTTATCTTTCCGCCGTTTCCTCCTCGGGCTTACGCTTCTTTTGCTGTGCTGGCATCTGAAACAAAGGAAAAAAATGAAAGCCTTTGTACTTCAATGACTTTGTATTTGATGTGAGAGCGGAAGCTTTTTCATGACAGTCCAAGCTGTAATTAGGGTTTGCCCATACAAAGAGCTGCTGCCCTTGATCGACCTTGTGTGGATAAACTACTGAGAGAGTCACACCTTCAGTGTTGTTTGGGGCAGTTCAGTACTTGCGTCCCCCAACTGAAGTGTGTCTGAGTGGGTTTCTGCGGTTTGCTCCACGGTGACAGCTGAATCAACAGCTTCTTTCATCAGGCTCTTTCACAGAGCTCTTTGGTGTGTAAACTACCATCTACAATACTAACTGTTAAATATGGTAAATTTGACTGATTCAGACTACTTCCAAAAAGTTCTTATCAGATAGTAAAACTGCTGCACAAGACTGTTATGGTATTCATTAATTGCTATAATTTAAATCTGGATGTGCTGTATGACCAACATAAAATCTGTCGTTTTACTGAGTTCACAGTGAGTCAGTGCGTCAGCGGTGAAGACTTTTTCAGTATTTGGAGTTTCCACACAACAAGCTACTCAGATTGCAGTAGAAGGAGTTTTAATGAAATATCACCTCAGTTGTAATAGAAAGGCAACAAGAGTGTCAGAGTTGTGTTTTTCTAAACCTGTACAAATTAATCGCAATTATTTTGGCATAGCTAGATATTAGTCGAGGTCAGTGGGGAGATGTATTCACTCTGAAGTTTGGGCTGCCTGACCCTGTTTATACAAGCTTTTTCCATGGTGTACAAGTGAACAAACCAGCGGGTGTCTGGAAGGTAGTGAAATATATTTAAAAGTCTAATTCAAAAGGATAAATATGCAGCATGCTTTGGGAAGGTTTTCTGTCATAAAGCTCCCAGTTTAACAGCAATAGTTGCTCAGTGATTGCAGTGAGCAAAAGTAGACTATTTTATGTCCTTTATTAAAAGTGTAAAGCATTGTAAGCTCTTTAAAACTGTCAGTTATGGTTCAAGAAGGAGACTCTGCAGTGTTACTTTTATGTGTGTTTTGTTGTGTCTATGCCTGCAATACCCAACATGCAGCTGTGCTTGCACCAATTTCACATTTCCACTTTAAGCTGTGACAGATGGAGGTGAAAATGCTGGTGTGTTTGTGTGTGCTTGAGTGAATGTGTACCCGTATACACACAATAAAAAAAAGACAGAGAGGGCTCCACTTTCACTTTCAAAATATCCCAAGGAGGGAAATACGTAGACTCAGTGTTTAGTGATGCCCTCAATGTGTATGAAGGAAAGAAGTGAGCCAAAGTGCATGTATCCCCTATCAACAACTCCACTTGATAGGAGCAGGATCATCTTTCACTCACAAACCACTTCCACTACCATCACAGCTTTTAACTCATCAAACAGGATACACTGACATACAGGTCCTGCATAGAGAAAAAAAACGGCCTTTACTTTTTAACATAAATAGGCTTCTGCAATTTTTTATCTTCATTTATCAACTTTTATAATGTAAATCTTATCATATACTGAAGTACAATTTTCAATACCCTTTTGTTTCTGAAAAAGGCAACTAAAAATGAATTAATATACATTCTCAGATACTCAGTGAGATTTACAACAACATTAGTTGAAGTAGATTAAAAACATTTGGGCAACACAAGTCTACAAATGAAAAATGAAACAGAAAGGCTGCCTGTGAGTAAAGTCTGTGGAAGAAAGAGAAACCAAGCAAAGGTCTAAACTGAATCAGATCTGCCTCTGTGTGCCAGGCTGCCTGTCTTTAGATAGAACCTAAATGCTGAGACGCTGGCAGGTGCTGCAGACACTTCCTACTGTGAGCTGCTTGTGGCGCAGACCTGTCATGCTGTCAATCCAAGTGCAGTTAACTACTTTTTTCCATAGTTATAACAGTTCAGGTACACAAATGGTACAGAAGGGAGCAGGAGCTGCCTAACTGGGGATGAATTTCAGTGGTCAAATAATTAGATATGTACAGCATCAACACCTTCAGCCCCTTTCAAATCTCAGTTTCAGTCTGAAGAGAGATGTGGCCAGTTATCAACTTCTTTATGGTTTCATTGTGTCTCTCTGAATTTGTTCCACCACAAAACATTGCCGTTTTTACAGTGTGATGCTGCTCTGCCATTGCAGTATTGAATACATCCATATATTGTAAATTCTGAACATGTTGAACAGGTTAAAATAGTAACTTCTTTCCCTGGTTATTGGCTTCTTCTCCTGGTCATCATACAGTAAGCTTGACAAATTTCGCTCTGCACTCTCTGAACATTTTAGAGTTTGTATTCATTTAATGAAACTGTGCTGACAAAAGCACAGACAGATAATCCCCATGAATGCAATGTTGCCAAAACTTGACAAATAATATCTGAGGCCATTTTGATTTACTTTAATAATGCGTATCAGTTCCATGCCTTTTCCTTTTCCAAGTATAAAGACATCAGCCCTGAAAAATACTGTCTGAGCTTTTGATGGAAGATAGATGTGTCGATGATGGTGAAAGCAGTTGATTGAGGAAACAGAGATGCTACGCCTCTTTAGAACAACGTCTAATCCAATGGTATGTTAAAAGGCAACAGAGTTTTGTTTCTTCCTGAGAACCAGCAGACCATAATAACCTTTTGAAGAGCTTAGCACATACTGTGTACCGCTCAACCATAAACTTAGTTTTGTGGCAAATATTAAATCAGAACATTATAATGTATTATTATTTATAATAATAAATTGAATGACATTCTGCATACAGTATTTATAAATGGAGGTATTTATACATTGTGTCTTCCAGCAATGACTGATGTCATGCTGTGAGCACTTAGACACATCACGACTGAGGATTGTTTGTTAGTGTGTAGTGGAAATGTTATCTAATAAGTTATTTCTACAGCTTACATGCTCAAACTTGAAGGGAGACATGCTGTCCTGCACTTCAAGGCCCTGAACATGGTCCACAAGTGCACAAAAACAAATGGCGGCACCTGCACAAGGCGACTGAACATACTCAACATGTGGTTTTATGTGATGTAATTCTTTGAGTAGGTGACACAGACTAGTTAAAGCTAATTGTAGCATTTCCATGACCAAAGGAGTGTACAACCAATGTCAGTGGAGTATATGTGTACAGCAACACTTGCTGCACTGAAAAATAAAAACCCAGCTGATGCTATGGAAGACTTTTAAATCGCTCCTAGAAACACAGATAGATACTGTCTGACTGAGGAGTTGACAAAGTTCAGCTGGGCATCGTGAAACTGGTCAGCCTGATTATTTTGAGCTATAATAACCCCAGCTGTTGGTTGTTCTAGAGTTGTGTCAAAAAATGTCTGATTATATGGAATGTTATTGTGCAATAAATGTCAATCTACAACCCAATACCAAGTTTGTAATACACCCATCAGTCCACTAAATGATAGCGTGGCACTGTCATATTTTGCCTCACCTAGGCGTGAAAAGTAAGGAAAACAAAATCCGCATGGTTAGATTTCTGATACATCATGGTGTGGGGTGACACTCTTGTCATTTTCTTTGGTTTAGGTGTCGGAACTGTTTAATTTGATTTAGGCACCAAAATGCATTGGTTAAGTTTAGTTGAAAAAACTGTTTGGTTTAGGGTATAGGTGCATAACCTACTAGTTTTAGGAAAAGACCATGGTTTGGGTTAAAATAAGTAATTTTAAGTAGTGTTACATACATCATTACTTATCATACATTATGTAAACATTACATTAAGTATGACTTGAAAGGGAAGCAGGGACATTTTAAAGTGAAGTATATGAAGGGTAACATGGTAGAGTAACTACCATTCTGCATCTCATTTCTTATGGTCACCTACATACTCTCTAAGTTATTATACAACATAAGTCATGGATATTTTAATACGTTTTTATTACAAAGGTACTTAATAAGTTATTTTATTTTTAACAACACTAACTAAAGTGCAATAAAAATAACGTGACTCAATGATTTAAAAAAGAAAAGAAAAAAGAAGCAAGGCCTTTCAGGTTAATTAATGACACTTGCACATGTCTTCCACTGGCTGCAGTCTCCAACAGTATTACAACAGTGATGAAGAAGAGCTTGTTCACTAAGTTCAAAGCGTTTTCTGATTCTCTCAATGAATCCTAACGCCATCTGTAGTGTGTACATGTGTGTGTGTGTGTGTGTGTGTGTGTGTGTGTGTGTGTGTGTGTGTGTGTGTGTGTGTGTGTGTGTGTGTGTGTGTGTGTGTGTGTGTGTGTGTGTTACTCTTCTGTCTTTGATGTATACAGTATAGGTCTGTGCATGCCGCTCTCCCTCTCTATGTAGCTCTGTCTCTCTCTCTCTGCTGACATCTGGACGGGTGTGAAACAGCTGTGCCTGCTCCAGTCCCCTTTGGGATTTATACCCTATGTACAGAGACACACACACACACACACACACACACACACACACACACACACACACACACACACACACACACACACACACACACACACACACACACACACACACACACACACACACACACATACAAATACTTCCTCACATAACCTCTCATCCCTTATCTTTCCACAACATCCCACCTCACGCTATGTACCCCTCCCTCACCTGTCCTCCACCTCTCTTAGCCTCTTTGAAGGAGATAATTTGGGGATTTTAAGATGCCTCTGGACACATCTTCACGTGGTGTGTGTAATAATGTGGACAGTGTGTGTAAGCAGGTCCAAATTTCTGTATCTGTGCATTTGGCAATTTGTGCAGTTGCATGTTTGTAATTGCATCACTCCTTTTATGTCTGTTGGAGGGTGTACGTGAGCAAGCACATGCATGTGGACAGTCAGAGTTTCATGTGTTTAGTGCTTATGCACCCCCATGGCAAACATTCCTCAGCCTCTGATCTTCCTCTCTTCTCCTCCTTTCATCCCTCCTTCTCTCCCCTTCTCTTCTCTGTTCTCCTCCTCCTCTTCTTGTTCTCCTCGGGGCAGCCATTCATAATCAAGATCATACTGGAAGAAAAGAGGTCTGTTAGGGGGGGGGGACACTCTTCTTTCATCTTTTGCCCTTTTCTCCCACTGCCATTTGGATGAAAATAATAGGCTTCGATAAATTGCAGGAGGATTTATGGGCTGAAATTGGCTCAATGTCTTCTTGGATTCAGTGTCAATATCAGCATTTTTAAAAAAAAATCTGTAAAAACATATCTGATGAATGAAAAGCGGGAAATGATATCACACAAATCCCATAATGTATGATTCAGTTGGGCAAATTAGTAGCCTTAACATTAGTATACAGCTATCTAGTATGTGACATAAAGTGCAATATCACCCACGCTCTGAGTAGGCTCCAAAAATGCTCTGGCTCCATATTATCGCATTTAACTTTTCTCATGAAATACAAAGTCAATACATTTTTTCCACAAGTCATAATGGTGTCATTCGCTAAAGTCGCTCCTTGTATTAGTTTTCTGGTGTTTCGTCTGAAAATAATTCCATCATTACTAGATTAGGTGGTAAAAAGCGGTATGTTTGCGGGGGGTGCCTGTTTGATTGACAGGACTGTGGTGCAGTCAGGTTTCTGCTTAATGGTGGGTGGGGCATAGTGTCCTTGGGTTTCCAATCAGATTGAGTCACTCAAGCTCCCCAGCTCATCCAAATACTGTATGGTCACTTCTGGCTCCAAAATAGCAAGATGGCAAACCAGTGGGTGACATTGAGATTGGTTGTCGCTCGGTTCTGCCTCCTTCTGCCTTCATACATTTGAGAGTACTGCCACACTTCAACCACACCCATAATCACCTTAATGGTTCACCTATACTCGATCTCCTCCTTCCTCTTCCATTCCTTCTAACTGCTTAAGTTTACCCAAACAAAACAACTTGTCCCACAGTCATCCTTATCCACATTATCATGTCCATTCACCCTTAACTTCTGTACTTCATATTATTAATCACATCATGTTAAGGCATGATCCATGGTAGTCAACAGTCTCTGAGTTTGCTGTAAATCCTTTCTACTTCATCCCACAGATGATCAGTGGGGTTGAGTTTCTGGCCCACAAAAAATGCAAAAGCAAAAGAGCAATAAAACAGCCCCCCCAAAAAAATCTGCTATGATGTTTCTGGAACAATTTGGAGACTAAACATCTCTTGACTTGCTGTGTTATCAAGTCAGGTCTAGTCAATCTTATTCCTATATCCAAATTCACTTTTAACAATCCTTACAACATATTATACATCATCTGTTCAGAATCAGAAAAACTCCTTGGATGTTAATGTGGACATCCATAGTCAACTTTAGTAAAGATGTTCACATATTGCACAAAGTTTGGATACCTCTTAGTTATCATTAGTGGCAAAAAATATCCTCAACTCATCAGGCTGCATGCTGTGCAAAGCACTGACATTTTCATCAGCATAATGCAAAAGGAGCCTGGAGTCGGGTTGTTTGTTTTCTGCACCTCAACAGTTCAGTTTTGTTGCTCTGGCTTTCTTTTCAACTGTTGACACAGTTTGCAAAGCTGGGAGCTCATTTCAAACTCACAACAACGACCACCACAAACTAGTTTCTCAACTTTTTAGTCATACAGAAAAGGACCAGTGTCTTTTTAGTGTCAGAGATGTCTCAAAGGTCAAGGTTATGTTTCACTGAACATCACCTGATGTTACAAATGCATGTCTGCCTGGCTTATACCACACAGACCACTGCGATGTAAGGCTTGCTGGATGTACATTTAATGCAAAGGTGGGAGGTTTACCTGACAAATTGCACGCACTTATACGCGTCAGTTTTTTTTATAAAAAGGCATATCTGTACGTGCTAACTTCTCTTTTATGATTTATGTGAACATAGCGTACTGAGGGAGATAGAAAGTAACAGACTAATTGGAAACTGTTCTAGTGTGTGTGTGTGTGTGTGTATGTGGTTTGTGCCTGATGGACTGCAGCTCCCGTTATAGCCCCAGAGCAGCGATTAGACTTGTCTGTGAGCTGATTAATATTCTCCAGAGACGCCGACCGAGGTGAGGGAAATGATTATGGGATGGACAGATAATGGAAAGATAATGCCCCCATGGATCACACTGTCAGAACAGAGAGGGGGAGGGAGGGGGAGCGAGGGCTGCAGGTACAGAGAGCAGGCCAAGTAGAAAACTTTTCAGAGGAGTTTTAGAGTGCACTGTGCTACAAGGATAGGGCAGAGCAAGTGAGGAGAGGAAGATATACTGTCTCAAACCAGGAGGAGACATACAGTAGAACAAAGTTTCCCAATTTGGGACCCACAGATTAGTTTGTTGACTTTTCATCGGAAAGAAATTGGGCACCTCTGCACTAGAATAAAGTATCCGACTATAGTGTATTTTAACCTAACTGAACCCCATTTAACATCTGTAGGATAAATGCCAATTGCAAGCCATACTTTATCGACCAACATCTGTTAACTTCACGGATGCTGGTGAGGCTCTCGTGTTCAATAAAGGTTTCAAAATCCTGTGGCAAGTCTTCACAGAAGAGTTAAGGCTGGTGAAATAGCACATTAGCTTCAATACATGACTGCCCTGATTATAAGACAACTGAGGCTTCTCAGACAGTAAATAGACTTCTTGATACAACAAATAAAGACTTGTTGCGGAAGTCCAAGGAGAAGTCTTACCATCCTTTAAACCTCCTCTCTTATTAAAGTGAAGCATGAAATCCTTCCTTAACTGGAATTCGTTTTTCAGTTACAAGACTGTTAAGGCAGAGTGGCATTTTGGTGTGGCTCAAGGCTTTTTTCCCTGTCACACTGATTTGTAATTTTTGTAAATCAATGTGAACCCAGCTTGCACTGAGATGGGTGGAACAGCGCAACAGGGGTTGTGTCGTTGAAGATGTGCTGGTGCGGTGCAATTTTTGTGTCAAAGTTCTTCCTTGGCCTCCGTCAGCTCAAACCAGTTCTAAATGCAGGAAAGTCTGCACAGACATATTTTTGTGGCTTCAATGGGCAGAGCACACATGAACAGATTTATTCTAAATCCCACAAGCAGGTTTGCTGGATGTCCTACATATTTAATCCCATGCACATAAATAATTAAAACATGATTTATTTATTTATTTTGATATGCAACCTTCTAAATTCAGTTAATCATAAAATAAATTAAGCTCACTGTTGTGTATTGAATTGGATTGAAATCAGGCTGTTGGCGCACATCATGACGCAGCAGCCAATCTTAACCACAAAATATAAAACAACAATCGAACTGCAATCAAATTACACATAAGCGGGTAACAGTTTAAACGCCTTCTCATCTACTCATCTGGTTGTATCCAGCCATGCAAGGCCACAGAGTGTGACACAGCATCATTTACGCACAGGAGATTAGGACAATTTACGCACCGCAGTTTAAGTCATATAATTATTAATTCTAAAGTAAATTAGGCACACTCAAAGCTTCCAATGCACTTCATAACACCACAACATCAGAGACGTATGTAGCTCTTTATTATCATGAATTAATTGTGTTGGTAGCTTTAAGTGTGCGTAATTTACTTCTGCTCACTCCTCAACATCGTTCCAGCACCTGATTTCCCTGTATTGGAGTGTTCCTTATTTACTTTGACATGTAATGCCAATAAGCCAATAAGCCAATGTGCCAATAAGACTTTATGATATTTGTTTTACATCATTGAACTGCTTTGGGCAGTGGTTCTGATAACATCAAGGGAAGAGTTATTTATAATGTTAGTGACCTCTTCCAAAGCTGATTTAACATTATCAGCCAACTCAGTACCATAAATTTGGTGATTACCGACCTGAACCTTGCAGACAAGTATGTAATTTTCCTCATGCGTAAAGTTTGGCTGGTGGTGCCGGTCTGCTTTTCTTCAAGCTATTACAAAACTGCGCCACAGCAGTATTACAGTTTTTCTGAATCGCTAAAACACTAAACACCATTCTTTAAACCAAACACTCAGTAGCCTGAACCCATTTGAATCACACACTCTTCGGGCAAAACCATAACCAACTTTCAAAGAGTTAGACACAATTTGCAGATCTCAGTCACTCTTTTTACAAAACTATTTACACATTCTCACTCACTAAAACACAGTTGTCCCTGTGATGTACTTGTGATGCATAGTAGTGACCATAGGTAGCAGAAGTTTAACTCAATCAAAGGACAAGTATCATAACTTAATACTCCCGCTGTTCTCGGGTCAAATTGACCCGCAGCTGTGTTCAACCAAGTTCTATTTTATTTTTATATTTATATTTTATATTGTCACCAATGATCCCAAAAAATATAAAAATAAAATAGAACTTGGTTGAACACAGCTTCAGGTCAATTTGACCTGAGGACAGTGGGAGGGTTAAACAAAAATACTCAAAATTGATGACGCTTGTAGCAAATGATGTGATGAAACCAATATGAACCAGTTCAGAGCTCACAGGTTGTTGATGGTTGAGGGTTCATATCAACATTTGACAGAAGCTGCTGCAGAGACATAGGAAGAATCAGTGTAATAGGTGGGGCACATGGAGGATGAGGAGGAGAGGCAACGAAGCGCAAGACAAAAAAAATTAATGTTTTGATGAAATTTGAGCTGCTGTAACAAACCATGTTCTTGTTCATGGAAAGACGATGAGTGAAGCAGGACAAAGAGTAAAACCTGACATCAGCAGAATCTCCGTGTCCACCATAATTCAGAGATTCAGAGAAGAGAACATGGAAACAGTTCTTCTGGTCCAGTATTGGAAGTTTACAGTATATATTGTATATACAGATGTTTCAGTACATCACTTTGCCAATATAAAGGCGACTGGGGGACAGTCCATCACTGTTTGTACAGTACTGGATGTGGATTTTTGTAACTACGTGTTCACTTTTTGCAGAATTGAAAGATTGCCGTGCGAGGTTGTAAGGACACTTGTGTATTGTAAACAAACTTTTTTTCTGGAGCTACATGCACTGAATATTGTGTTTTCAATTTTTTGATGCAGTGTGTAATGACTGCTCAGTAGTGTTTTAATTTTGACTGGCTTGGAGCATGATCTGACAACATAGTTTGGTTTTGATCAAAGATGAAACTGTTTTGAGGCAGAAGTTCGGTTTTGCAAGAAGAGTCAGAGGTTTTGTGAATGTAGTTTGAAAATTGTGTTCCGTGCTTACAGTTTTGAGAAAAGGGTGGAAGGTTTCAAGAAATGTCTTATAGCGATAGTGAAAAATTGTGAAGGGCATTGCAGAAGCTGATTTAATTGGCCATGATTGAAGTCGGCTATGACACACTTCCTAATTATCTATTCACCCTTTTTTACGGAGGCGCAGTGTCGCACACGGTGTGCATGTGCTCACCAAAATTCCAAACAAGCTGAACACACCTACTTGCGCCCCGACACACCTGCGATGAAGCAGACAAAGATAGAGCCCTCAGTCTTTCGATTAAATCTAAGCAACTTGACAAATGATTTTGCCCACGCAGTCAGTTTCTGCAGCAAGGACACCGGGAGATGCTTTTCCCTCATTTTCACTTGTCAGTAATGGATTTCCTTCATGTCAGCAGAACACATTACACGATCCATTAGAAACTCCTGAAAGCTAAATTGGGCATGATAAACACTTCGGTATCGGATTAACTCAAAAATACACAGTATGAAGAGACTTGAGAGCAACATTAACGCTACAAATAACCCATAATGCAACACTGTGTAGGATCTGGTGTTATATCACACTTTCTCCATATACAAAGAATATTATGTGTTGTAAGTAAAAAAGTATCCAGTCTGTGAATACAATACTCTAATGCAGTGTTCAGGTGTCCCCATGAAAAATGGAAAGGAAGATGTAGGAGGAGGGAGAGGTAATGGGTGTTATGGCAGTTGAGAGATGAAGACAGGAAGGGAGTTAGAAGAGTGGGAGGAAAGAAGAGAAATAATGGTAAAGATGAGGTCAAGAGGAGACAAGTGGGGAGTGAGATAATGGAAGAGAAGGAGAGATGAAGAGCAGGGAAGTCGAAAGTGAGGGTAGTAGATGGGAAAGGAGGTGGGAGACAAGGAGAGGAGAGGAGGAGATTGAAACAATTAGAAAGAGAAGTAAGGTGGGATGTAGAGGAAGGACAGGACACAGAGAGGAAAGATAAGAATGGAGAAGGGGGATGGGAGGGGAAGCTGCAAAAGGAGTAAATCCAGCTGGTGTTTGGCCTGGCACAATCTATGCCAACATAATAACGTCACCGACAAGCCGGGCTGGCAAACAGCGTGGCTGAGAGAGTAGGGACAGGAGGAAAGAAAGAGTGGTGGAATGAGAGATGGAAGACAATACGTGATGCAAGGCCACACAAAGGAGGAGGAGGAGGAGGAGGAAAGTTGTTTGATTAAAGGAGGAGGAGGAAGGAGGAGGAGGAGGAAAGTTGTTTGATTAAAGGAGGAGGAGGAAGGAGCTCCACACTGAGGGAAAAAATGTCAGAAAAAGATGAGCTCTACAGGAATATAGCAGGTTTCTGGGGAGATCAGCATGACAGTTGGCTGAACTGTTTCATGAACAGTCACTGTAAAGACCTTTAATTAAAATCTGCCCTCGATGATCTGCTCACAGCCAAAGGACTAAAAATATACAAGTGTAAATGCATCAAAGACGCACTGAGAATATGATCTCCCACACCACACTTGGAAGTGGTCAAACATGTTACCACATCTTCCTTAAAATGCTTTCATTGTTTGCACGTGTAGGATATGCTCAACTTAATAAAGCTTTTACACTGCTACAGATTCATGTGACAAACACAAAATGAAAATAAGCATATTTGCTTTATGTCTGATACTGAGGAAAGTTTACATGTGTAGCTCACGCTACAAAGAAGAAGCTCATTCTGTGGGAGCTAAGATGAAGTCAGCCTAGTGTTTTTGAGAGGAGTCTGTATAATGCTCTGTAGTGTTTGACTGTGTTGATGAGGAAGCAAAATCCAATCACGAGTGGTCACGGGACATTGAGTTTGAGAAGCGAGCTGGTGCCAGGAGTAAATACAATTTGTTCCACAGATATATTCAGTGTGAACATCTGTTTTAACTTTACAAAGACATTCATTAAAAAGTGTTTCCTTATTGCTTGATGTTAAACAACATTATTTTGGTGAACTTTCATATCCTTTCAAACATTTTAGTCAATCTAATTAATAATTTAAAATAGATTGCAACATTTTTGGGCACTAAATGTGAAGTGCTTTCAAAACTAATCAGTCAGCTCTCTCATGGTATTGCACGATGGAAAATAATCTAAAGTGTCTAAACCTTTTGCACAATACAGCACATGGTGGAATCAAAAAGTTCTGAGATGGAGTGCAGCACAGGGATGCACATGGAGCAGGACGGAGGCAATACTCTTTGCAAATATTCTCAGTTATCAAGTTACGTCACTTGATCAACATCAGCACTTGACTTACACATAATATTTTGTGACCACTAGTACATGTGCATTTGCAATGTCACCATGGATCTGAAGCGTGAGCAGAGAGCACACATCCAATTTTGTGTTGTTTATGGGGTCACATGGTGCAAAATCCAAAGTAGGAGTGTTGAGGAACTATGATGGTGTTGTTGCGGGTGAGAAACTTGCACTTTTTCAACGCACTGAGTGGGTGTGTGGTTATGTTGGAAAATCAGCATGCCATTTCACCACAGTTCAGGTTGTTTGTACTGAATATTTTCCCTCAGACGCCTCAGAACATCACAGTGGAGCTCAGTTTTGACAGTCTGACTTTGCGGGACAAATTCACAGTGCATAACCCTATGTATGTAGTGATATCTACCACTGTTGAAATGTGAATGCCACTCAAAAAACTTGCCTGGCACATTTCCTCATTGCTATAGATTTCCTGAAGAATTTCAAAGGTATCTGTTGTCCATTGAGTTTCACACAATTAGTTGTGAGCTTTCAGCTAAAGTCCATAGTGAAATCGCAAAGACGTGCAATATGTACCGGTGATGATACGAATGCATAACTCAGTTTCTGATGCTGATCAGCTAATGTAACTTTGAATACATATGCATGGAGGTTAAAGCTTCCTCCTGCTCCGTCTATATCACGATGCCATACTCTTTTCCCACGCAACATTCATGTTGGTGTCATAAATCTGTAATTAATGCTTTCTAATCTAAAACCTTGACCAAAATCAATTCCACAACCAAGTTGGACGCACTATACAACCTAACCTCAACCATGTACTCATACAATACCACACAGGAGTTGTCATGTATAGATATTGTAGAACAAAATTATGTTAGAAATGTTGACATTGAACAGAATCCAGGCTTTTGTAGAGTTATCTAAAATCAATATTGCAGCTGGTGATAGGGTTGATTGATCTGTTGTAAATCTCATCTATATGTGCAGTAGTATGGTTTCACACAAACCGTCATCCAAAGCAGCTTGCTATTTCTGCAATACACCATTGGACAACAGGGACACAGAGGACTTTTAAGTGAGGACTCTCATCATTCAAGTTGACCATGCTGGCAAAGTTCCTGAACGATATGGGATAAGAAGTTACTTTTTAATTATAGAAAGAAAGGTAATACCATTTTTCTTCATGTAACAGGGGTTAGTTTACCACTGTACATAAACCCCCCAGCAGAATAATCCCTCTTAATCAGTGTGCGTTGAGACACAAACATAAATGTATGTTCCTTCATGCATAGAGCCCATGATACAAAATCTGCATCATTTCCATTTGAATTGTGTTTGAGGAAGATTTCTGTCTGACTTTAAGGTACAAGGCTGTATTCATGCAGAGGATTTTTAGACAGGAATGACATTCCTGCTGCGACTGTTTCTGGAGATATGTGCGTATTTGCCCACATCTGCCATAATTGTCTTTTCTTTCCACAGCTTTATAATTGACCTTTTGTCTGTGTCTAGCCATCTGTGTGACTCCAGCCCTCCAGTTTGAACATTTGTGTCTTTTTGGTGAAACTGTGTGTGCTGTTCATTGTTCGCTCTCTCTCTCTCTCCAGCTCTCTGTGGTTGCTTCATCACTCATGTAAAAAAGCTGGAATTTGAGGCACGCAGTTTGTACTTCCTGTATTTTTCCCATGTTGCTAAGGTAGCACTTCCTGTCTCAGGAGCTAGAAAACATTGATCCAATTCAAAACGCATACATGTGCCCAAACACATGAACACATCCCTACTCTGCACAAACACACCTTATCTGTTTGGGTATTGATTTATTTTAGCAGTAAATTAAACTAGCATTCAAATGTTGGTATCATCAGTTGTAAAAAATCCACTGATGGCTTCTATAAATTAATTATTTATTCTTAAAAATATATTCCATAAACAAAAACACACTGTTCATTCAATTGATCAATTTCATTGTGTTTATATAAGTGGTATGCAACTGTATTGATTCATTGAAACTTTAGCATGAAGTCAAACTGCTTAAAAACATTATCTGACATTAAAACTAGAGACTTAATAGAAGCAATGGAACTGAAAATGAAATTGTTTCCCTTAAAACAAGCTGTATTTATATTTATTGCAGCCTAAGTGATCTCAGTAATTATGATGGGAGCAATGGAAGGTGACAGAAGTTTTATTTTATAGCTTATGTAATGTATTTAACAAACTTCATATGTGGAATTACGTAACATAATTATTTTAACCGATTGTTTAGATTTTATTATTTAAACCTAACCAAGCTGATGCCTGAACTTGACCAAATTGCAACCATGTGACACCATGTATTTATTATTGTTATCATGAAGATGAAGATCTGGTACAGCTGTTGTTAATGCTTTCCAGTGGTCACGTTAGTGTGGGGACGTGTTGGTCCAATAGAGTGCACTTCAAATGCTCATCTACTTCCTTTTGGAGTCTGTAGAAATCAACCCGGAACTTTTTTTTTGTCATGAGGATTTGTTGCAGAGCAGGCTGGTGCTAAAAGTGCAACCTATAGTGACTGAAAACAGGTATATTTGATTTAGGTGATGGTGAAGACCAAAACAAAGCTAAAAGTAGAAATACTGAACATTAATTAATTCAGTGGACGAAAACATGTCAAAAAAATCCTCCTAATGTGGCTCCATGTCTGCTGGATATAAACAGTGTGGCTGCTGTTATGGCAAAGCATGTGATACACCAGTTAGCGAACTACTAAGTCAGTGGCACGTTTTTTTGCCTCGCCTGGGCATGAAAAGTACACACATATATGACCAGTCTGGCACAGGCCAAAAATGGAGGACATGTATTGAAGTACAAAAGTGATAAAGCCTTTGTAGGGAAAAGATCTGTGGTTGTTAGATAGTAAAAACACAAAGCTTTCACCCGGAAGACTGGTTTGGGTCCAAGTCAAAATTGATTTCTTTTAAGCAGTGTAAGTAAGTTACTTACATAATGCCACATATTATATAACTTATATTATTACAACTTATATAATGTATGTACTTTACCTACATAAAAATACTTACACGAACCCAAACAAAGATATTTACCTTAACCTAACTTTGTTTTCGGTTCCCTAAACTTACACGGCACCTTACTTGTGAAGCCTATAGGTGAGACAAAACATGACAATAGCACGGTATCCTCGAGTAGACTGATGGGCGTGATATCTTATAAACAGTCAACTATGTGCCAACACTTCATCATGACAACTTTACGAGGTGATGATCTGTGCTGACAACATGTGGTGGAAAACTCAATTGTTGCAGCATTTAATGTGACAACACTGAAATTGACTTTTAAAATGTTTAGCTTGTCGATTCAAATCTAGCTGATACAATGAAATGATAAAAAAAATATCTTGCTTTGGACTATTATGACCCCGTACCTTGAAACAGGTTTAATAATGTAATATAAATGAGCTTGATAAGATTGTTTTTACTGATGAGAAAAAAATAAATGCATTTTATTAAGGTGCTGTATTTTACACAAGCAAAATTTAAAATAGACTTGTTTTGTTTTCACTCTGTGACTCTGCCTCTCGTCTTTCTGACAGTCACACCAGGTTCATGACCCCCAACTCGGCCACAATGGGAGACTGAAATACAGTCCTGCTGTCATTTTGTCAGACTCATCTTTCTCTCTCTCTCTGGCCCTGACAGCCTGTGACAGTACGGAGAAGGACACACACAAAGTCACACACAGGCTCACATTCTTTGAGTCTTAGTCACTTGCTCACAGATAATGCCATTGTCACCATCCAGAGAAACAGAAGGGGGGCGGGGTAGTAGGGGGCCGTGGGGGGGGGGGACTGCTGGAGGGGGGCAGAAGAAAAAGAGGATGTTAAGTGATGACTTGTGACTTTGTGGAAAGCTTGTCCTCGTATTTTTCAGCATGTCAGCGAGGGATAGGGAGAGATAACAACTGGGAGGGAGAAGGACTGATAAGTCTTGTGGTGAAGTGTCGACAAAGTGGATAATGCATTTGAAGTGAGGCATTTGGCCCGGGTCAAAACAGACAATTTGGAGGGACAAAGCAGAGAAAAGAAGATATCCTCGTATCCAGGAATACATTTTGATTCTATTCTTAGAATGACACGCTAAGAATCTGCTGCTGTAGAATAAAACAGCGTTGTGTTGAGCAGCATTGAGGAGGGTTAAAGTCACTGACTGCTGGTCCTTGTCCTCAACTGAAGTACAAAGTCAAAGCACGTCCTAAAGTTTCCTCTCCTGGTGATTATTTTCAGTCGGTAATAATGAAAACAATCCTTTCAGGTGTAGTCATTTCAAAAGTAATCGATTGAGAGGGCAGAAGAATGATGGATGAGCAGGAAGGCTAGGACATGCGGTGTGTGCCATTGTTGCTGCACTTTTACAGGTTGACTGGGGCTTGGGTACAGGAGAGGGTGGAACAATCCACCTCGTGCAGTAACTGTTCACCTGTGCGGACGTAAAAAAAAAAAAAAAAAAAAAAAGTATGCAGAGTTTGAACCTCCTTTTTGTTTTTATTCTTTACCCTAGTAGCAATCACAAAGTTCCAAAAATGTTCCTGTTGTGTGTTAAAAGAGCATAGCAGAGCGTATGTGCTGTGTATGAGCATGGAGTATGTGCACAGGGCACAGAGAAGCTTTAACCTCCGTGGGTAACTGTACCAAGTTATGTTGCTTAACAAACTTTAGCCTCTGAGTTACGTTTTTGTAACCACTGACATTATGAGCATTTGCAATGTCGCCATGGACCTGAAACTTGAGCAGAGCACTTGAGCACATCAAAGATTTTGTCACATGTTTGGTGAACATTATGAAGTCCACAGGATGTCAAATCTCACAGAAGGGTTGGTGAAGAGCTACGGTTGAGTTCTTGTGGGCGAGAAACGAGTGAGATTTCAACGTGCTTTGAGGAGGCCACATGTTTATCCACAGACGCTTCAGAACGTCACAGTAGAACTAAGCAACCTCACAAATGTCCAAGACATACCGCCCGGTTTCGCTTCTGCCCCGATGCGCCTCTTTTCATCTGGGACAGTCATGTCCTGCCACTCTTGAATCACAAATGCCACTCAAAACCACTCGCCCGGCTCATTACATTGACGTAGGATTTCTGTGGGATTTCAAGTGTCGCTGTTGCCAATTTCTCAAGTTTGACACGACATCTAGTCATGTCAATGGCAAAATTGCTGTGCGCCCACACCAGTGCTCGTAAAAAAGTGTGCAGCTCAGGTGCTAAAATTGACAATGCTGCACTTTGTTTGCAACAGGAGCAAACCTTGGAACGTCTTGGTCCACCCTCATAACTGCTCCTGTCAGGTGTGTACAACAGGATCCAAATGCCTTGGATTAGTGACTGTCCCAAACTGTGCAGAGTTGTTCCCATTAGTATGAGTCATCACATTTTCCCTTCCCAGGCTTTTTGTCATGTCTTCACGGTGCCCATTCAAACAGCCACCTAAACACCTTTTGACATGATCGAAGGACATGTCATGTGAACAATAGTTTCAAGCACAGCTCAGCTTTTGCAACCTCATGGTAAAGTGCAGTGCTGGTGAGAAGAAGCACACCGTGTGCCGAGGAGAAGCACAGGTAGCTGGGCTTTCAACAATTAGGACGACAAATATTCCTTTTATACATGTTGAGTGCTGTACCATGTGCACCAGCTGGTAAATCCAAATATATCTGGTCTGATTGTAATTCCATGTTCCTCTCCTCTCCAGTAATGACTCTTCAATTTCATAGGACAAAATAAAGTTCAGTAATTCTGATTTGGTTGCCTTTAAGCATTCTGTAGGGCCACTTTATTCCCCCACTTTTCAGTTAAGTAGATAGTCAAGAAGTCTATTTCCAGGGCAACAGTCATTTTCAAATGGCACAAGGTGTTTGTTGCTTATACCTCGCCATCACCCAAGGTCTATTACTCCTAATGATGTTTTTGTGCATGTGTATACAACGTATAACAAACAGATACACCTGGACTCTTACATAAATTAAAGTCTCCAAGCCTGCGGCACACCTCCACTGTCAGAGTTTCCACTGCACTTACCTCACACTGTTGATATGCAGCCACATGGATGTATGAACACACACACACACACACACACACACACACACACACACACACACACACACACACACACACACACACACACACACACACACACACACACACACACACACACACACACAAACAAGTACAGTATGCAAATCACATCACAGTCATATAAAGAAGGACAGCCAGTAAAGATGCTTTATGCAAACAAATGTTTTCAAAATAGACCAAAAAATTTGCACACACACACTTCCTAGTTTCTGTATCAAGTGCAATTAGATTTGTGCACCAAAATTACAAAGAGCAGTCACTAAAAAAAACACACACACACACACACATATATCAATATTTATCTACAATTACATACATATATGTTTTGCTTTTAAACACACACTTTGCAGAGCTGCTGCCTCTGCTTTTGGGTGTGGGTTTAAATTCATTTCTTATTAGTGTGTGACTTCATAGATGATGTTTTAACCAACTAAACATGCTGACTCAGCATTGGGCACTCTTTAATCAATGAGAAAGCACACACACACACACACTCAGAAAATGGGATACCACACACACACACACACACACACACACGTCCTATTAGGAGATGGTACGACAGGGCAACTGAGCGACAACATAATAACCATCGGGCCAGTGAGGACAACAGCGGATTAGAGAGTGACAGAGAGATCAGGGTCATTACAGAGTGAGAGTGCTAAGTGTTAGCTAGAGCTGATAACAAAACCAAAGAGTGCGTGATGATACAGTAGACAACTGAAGGACGGAGGTAAAACTGCAGCAGTTTTTTAAAAAAAAAAAAAGTTTTTAGTACGCTTTTCAAAAAACCCTTTCTGTTCTTGGCTTGTCTATAAAAAATGTTTATTTACTGTCACTGATGATGAAAACTACAGGTAGGTAGATGGACAAGAAATTACTACATCCACAGGTGATTGGTGATGTTATTCCAGATCCTTAAACTGTTGCTATAACAGCAACACTATTCTGGCTTCAGTCTGTGCACCAGATTATAAATCCTGGCTGCAGGAATAATCTACCACTCAGCCACAAGAGCATTTCATTCAGCCAGCTCTCATGATAGAACACATTATTGTGTTCATGTAGAATATGTGCAGTGTTTTGTTTTTTTTGGTTATGTACACTTACAACAGCAGCAATAATATAATACACTGCTATGATCCAGAGCATGGACTGATGTATATTCAGTATGTAACTGCCTGAAGTAGCCGGCTAGCTTTCCATCATTAGTGAGGCTGTTGTCTCAGAGTCTGACTCATCTCCACCGCTCTGGGCCTGAGCTAAAGCACTGGTCTGTCTGCACCCATACATAATTCTGGTGTAGGGGAAAAAAAACACTAGCTTGTTTGTATTCCTTTGAACCAATCACTATTGTCCGGGGTGGCACTGAACCTGGGATACAGCGATGGTGACTTGCCGTTTTCAGTAGGTTGTTGTTTTTGTCCTTTGCGACGGGGATTATGAAAATGGACACACAGATAGCGTTAATGAGAATACCACCCGAAACAGTCGGCCGATGGCGGGTTTATACCGGTTAGACAAAGACTAAAGTGAGGCTGAAGACTAAGACTGAGCCATAAATTTTGGGCCACAGTCCCCGATTAAATGTATCTCAAAGGTGTTGGATGAGCACATGGACATTATCATGTTAAAACCAGAGAGGGGCTTCCTCAAACTGTTGCACAAAGTTGAAAACACACTACTGTCTAAAATACCATTGTATGCTGTAGCATTGATATTCTCCTGCATTGAGACAAAGAAGTTTCTTCCAAACCACAATAACCAACCCCAAAACAAAACTACACACAACTTTGTAGAAAAGTGGTGTCCACATAACATTGGCCATACAATATATATATACATTTTAGGCAATTGCAAAAAGCAACTTTTATGCATTCAATTAGTGGTAAAGCTATACTGTCATTGTTAGAGAACAGACTCACATCTTTTCACTCAAATGTGTTTGATGGTGGAAATACTAGAAATTTTCAAAATCATAAAAAAAAAAAGTTTTTTGTGATTGGAATTTGAATATTATTTTGTGATTAATTTTCAGTCTTTTTACTATTTAGTTTTACGTATGATACTTTTCAAATATGCACTCCCACAACAATTGACCATATTTATTTAGAAAAAGAAGAGGCTGACTGATAGCTCCATGATTTCAGGCTATTTTCAGGCATTGAGTCACAATTTTCAATGGAGAGACTTCTGCACAACAGACCATTAGTGTCTGTTTTGAGGATGTGAGTATATGCAAAATGTTGCAACACGGGTGCTACATTACACCATATCTTCCCAAGAAACCGGAGACAACTATAGTTCTGGTTTGAAAGAAACGGTTCCTCTTTCTTCTCTTACTTCCCTCCCGTTTTTATGAGAAGAACAAGTGCAGAGCAGCAAGATGAGAAGAGCATGATGAAAACAGGGAATACAGGAGGGAAAGAGAATTGGATTTTAGCACTTGTCAGTGAAAAACAGGCCGAGAGGAAGAACTGGACCAACATGCACTTCTCGTTTCACTTCTGTAAACCTCACTGCATATCTGGAAATGACCTAATGCATAGTTACTGTAACCAAGAGCACTGGGACAAATAAAATAGTTCTTAAAATACTTGTAGCTGTTCTGAGGATCTGCTCACTCCAGCTTTTTTTCCGAGGGCTGAAAATTGGGGTTAATGAACAACTGACTTAATGTCCCAGAGCAAATAAACTCACAACCATTTTCAGACCGAGCAGGAGAGAACGGTCAACACCCTGTTTAGACCCTGTGAACTGAGCTTCCTTTGGAGGAAAGTTAATTTCCCTTTGGACTGAAAAAAATGAGATTCATTATGACACATTGTATAAGGGCCATGAAATTGCCAGGTAAAAAGAAAACTCTTGAATGCTTTACACTGACAGATGGGTGCCAGAGAAAATGATCTTTCTCTCTATTGGATTTCCGTCTCACACACATACACAGTCCCGTAATTATGACTTCAGCTCCCTGTAAGATAATAACAGGAAACGGTGCAGGAGGATGTGCAGGAAGACTGAATATCGAGCTATTGTGCGAAGTAGAATGATGACAAATGAGCAGGAGCGACAGCTGAAGTACTTTGTGTGTTTGCTTTTGTACTTATTTGAACACGTTTTGGGAGGACCTCATAACTTCAGTTTGGACATTTTTGGAAAATGAAGTCATTTGGGTGCAGCCTTCATTTTTTCAAAGGGATGTTGGAGAACTGAATCTGTTGTAAAGTGAAAGTTAGAAGTACTCGAGGCTCGCTGAACATAATGTTTTTTTAGGGATTGTTGTGATAAAAAATGTTTGATTTTGCAGTGTTTTTTTCTCAAAAATTGCAAAATAATTTGTATTTTTTTGGAGGAGGAGGTAGGGGGGTATATTGCAGGAATCTGCACAATCAATTTCAATTGTATCAAGTGTACCACACATCTCAGAAAAATCAGAAATTATTCAAAATGTTTCAAACCGTTATGGGCTCAATTGGCTCAAACTCCTGAGTCATAAAAGTGATGTAGCTTTACAAAACTCTGACTGCAATAGAGAATGCATAAGGTGTAGCCTCACCTTTAAAGCTGCAAATGATATAAACTTAACGCATACTATTTGCACAAAAAAGAAGTGCAAACTGAACTCATGTCAATCTAATAAATCCGATGTGATTATCATGAAGTGCAGCAATTAGTGGCCTAATTCTCATGTTAAGACGACATTTCCCATAAACCCAGTCACTTCTGGTTTTCAAGTTGTTTTTTTTGGTAAACCAACTAACATGGAGTTTGTTTTGGTGATTTGGAAGAGGAAGAGGAGCCTCTCTGACTGTAAGGTGGAGTAATTTTTGTTTATAAGGCAAATTTTGTTTGCAAAGGCTTACTTTGTGCCCCAATGCTTTCAGCACAGCTTGAACACCATTGCCGAGAAATCGCGGATATTTTGCAAAATTGCAAGCTCCTGGAAATACTGCGGAGATTGGTTGAATTTGTAGTTGCATTCTTAGGATCATTATTTCCTGGTGTGCCTAATTATGGATTTTAAATGTTGAGTTAAACTTTGACTTCTGTGAAACTTGACTTACTTTAGACCTGAAACCTGAATTGCCTTCAATTTATTGACGTTCAGCTGCTGTTTTGGAAATGAGTTGTTCATTGTTTTGTCCTGATCTTTTTCCAAGTATCCATGATTTAATTTTTTCCTGATTTTTTTTTTTTTTTTTTTTCAAATACAAATGTGAAAGATGTTTGAATCAAGTCAGTCAATTTTCAAAAGCTTTCAGGGACCACATCTTTTGTGGCCTTCAACCCTACGAAGAGATGTTTTAGGAGTGAGACAATCATTTTGCAGATGGGGGGCAGAGTGACACCGACAAATCTTTGAGACTTTCCCCGGTGATTTTTATGAGGTATACGTTAATTTCACTTAGTTTTTTTACTAATGTTATCCAACAACAGGGACTGATTGATGCAATAAAGCACAGCACTTATACTTACAAGATATGACAGTAAACCTACCTACTGCTTTGAATTATGTTTTTATATTTATTTCTAACTTGCTCCTCAGTCTATTTGACACCTACGGGGATGCAGGCGAAAGGATAAGACTAAAACATCCATACACATCATGACAATACATCTCATAATAAAATTAATTTAATGAAATATCCACATGTAATTAGTCTGATCTTCCTGTGCACTTTGTGGGAAGGTGATATATAGGCTTAAGTCTTTCAACTTCAGTGACACATTCACGGTCAGGGATTTTTTTGAACATCCTTCCATCATTTAGCAGCTGCGTTTAACTTCATTATAGGTTTTTAAAAGTATACTTTGCTCCTCGTTTTAAAAATATGTCGCTCTGCTGTCAGAACACTTGTCCATGTTTGTAATTGGCCAGATGCTGCAAACACCTCCTCTTTTATGTGAACGCGCTCAGAGCCGAAAGCAGAAAGCCTGAGTTAGCAGAGAAAGTTGACAACCACCGTCGTAGTACCGATTATCTCTGTATGAGAGTTTCCACTTTGTTGAGCCAGCTCAGACAAAGAAAGCCTGGGTATGTAGAACTGGCTTCCTAGTACACCCCTCTGCTACCTTGGCCGGGCAAAACATTTTGTCGGGGGTCTCTACAGTCAAATTCAGCTCCTTAGCAGGAATGTGTTTTAATTGTCTTGTCACTCTTGCAAATGCGTGTTCAGAATAATGTGCACATGGGTGTGTATGTGTGTATCCCGAGACAGAGGGGGCACTGAGGACAAAGTATATGTCTGTGTGTGTGTGTGTGGGTGTGGGTGTGTATGTGGGTGGGGGTGTTAGACAAGGCCGCACATGGAGCCACAACACCCCCACAGCAAACAACAGGGAGACCAAACTACGAGCCCAGCCCATACAAACTCACTTTCACCACATGACAACACCATTGTGGCAGAGGGAGTCTGTGTGTGAGAGAGAGCAGTCACTGGGGCGGGGTGGTCATCTGGGTTTCCTCCAGAGAGCGAAACAAACGCATTGAGGGAGATTCACTTCTCCATCGAGACAGACAGATAATATTGACACAGTCCGTCACAATAAGAGGCAGACTTTACCAAAATGTCGAACCTGTCAGTACGCAGGGTTTTCTGAACGTCGGCCCAACAACTAAATCTGAGTTCATGAGACTTTTCACTCACATGATGTGTTCGGCTAGAAACAAATAAGTAAACAAAGCAAAATCAAATGAAACAGTTTTCTGTGTTGTTCAGAGTCAGACCAAAGAAACAAACTGCAGATGTGATCTCACTCTTACTATTAAGGTGAGTTGAACTCTGTTAAAACAATGTGGAACCTCAAGGTGTGTTTGCTTTTGTTTGTGTGGCTCTATCAGGGCAACCACATGAAGAACTGGGCCTCACTGAGTGTTTCCCCCACTTTCAACTGACTGAAAGCTCAAAGTGATTCAGTTCAGCAAGTTAACCAAAAATATTCCTTCTTTTGAACAAAACCTTTGCAAAGGACACAACACTATTTGTAGGTACATGGTCTGCATTTATATCGCACTTCAGCAGTCTCAAAGCACTTTCCAGTTTGCCTCCCATTCACCTACACGCACACACATTCACACCAATGGACGGCAGAGCTGCCATGCAAGGTGCTCTCCTGCCATCGGGAGATTTTGGGGTTCAGAGTCTCACATAAGGACACTTCGACATGTGGACAAGAGGACCGATCAACCCATTACGATTTCTTTCTGTAGAGACCTCAGTCATGATAGCTAAGGATGCTCACAGACATGAGCAGTGAACAAAGTTGATATTGTGTTGATCCACATTGTTTAATTTTTACTCACACAAACTTGTATAATTGTAATGTTTTTTTTTTAACATTTAACAGATTACATTCAGACATAAGCCTGAGGTCAAATAATTGAGTGTTGTGTATGATTTAAAACCTGTAGAAATGAACGGATAATTTAATAATATTTTTTTTTATGTCACAATCTAAATAGCTTTATCTTTTGTTTACCCTCTTTTCAAACTTCAGATAACTGTGCTGATTTGAAAGGAAGGTGTGAGGTGAGAAACACAAAATGTGTGCGTGTGAGTTTTTATGTTGTGTGCAAGTGCATGTTCAGCTGGAGTGGGAACATAGTGGATCACACTCAACGAAATCATGTCCCGTCTCCCCACAAGTGGAGGGATGACATCTCACACATAAACACAAACACACAATGGTGAGCCAGGAAGGTGTGTCTGTTTCTCTGTGTGTGTGCATATATGCATGTAATCATCTGTGTGTGTTTATCTGCTAAAACTGTGTCCGAACCACCATGACCTCTCCTTTAAGTGTGTGTGTGTGTGTGTGTGTGTCTTGTCAGGAGTGTGTCAAATGTAGGAGGGCCGCACTGTTTGCACACGACGCCTTGGTGTGACCTCGGAGGTTGCCGGTGACCGTGATTGGCTGCCAGCTACCAGCTCATTAAGCTGCTCGCATGGGGACACCGTGCCAGAAGACAAACTCTCCATTTGTTTCACAACACACGAACACAGTCACACACACTCGTCAGAGGGACACCGCAGGTATGGCATGCGGCCCGCGTGCACATTCCCACTCCTGCATGTGCGCGCACACACACACACACACACACACACACACACACACACACACACACACACACACACACACACACACACATCACAGTGCTCTGGTAGCAGAGTCCGTCTAGCCCCGGTGACCTGGCTGAACTCTGGCTCACCCTCACTGGTTCATTACACCACACAACCTCACACCCAGATGCCTATTGGCTGCTGGACCAAACCATAAGGTCATGACTTACAGGTGAACAGAACAGAAACATTGCAAAAAAGAAGTGATTGAAAGGACAAACTTCATTATTTAATTACAACAGAAGGATAATGGGATGTTTCAGAAGAAAGGAGATGGATGACAATGTATTTTGCACCGCTGTTTGGTGGAAAACCAAAGACAAAACGTAACTTTAGAGGAACCAAGATAAAATAAAAAAAAACAGTCTGGATTTTATCTTGATGACAATGTAGATTTGACACTAAATCGTGAATGTTGAAAGAGTTTTGTCAGCAAAACTGCTGAGAGAATTTTCTTAGTACACAGAAGAGTATCTCAGGACAGGAGAGGCAGCAGCCAATCAGTGACTCTTAAGGATAAGTCCTGCTTATCATAACATACGGCTTATTTTCATTCCAGTCACTAATAACATCATTGTACTGACAAGCTCTGCGACCATGGCAGCATTGTTGGCTTGTTTATGACCTTCCTTATTGTCTGAGTGCTTGTGTTGCTTGCATTGTTGAACTTTGTTGTAGCGATGTCGCTCTGAACAAAACAAATTTGTTGGGGAGTCAAACGTAGTCACTGACAACTGATAGAAATGATGTCCCAAGGTAAGAAAATAAATCCCCAGTTGCAATAAACTGGAATTTTCCTTTAAACAAAGAGCAACTCTCATGACCAAATTGATCATTTCTGACTCAGTCACTGTGCAAAATCTGATCTATTTATAGATAAAAAGCGCAGCATGTTTTACATGATTTTTGCTTCTTTTTATTTATTGCACACTGATCTCTCCATCTTTCCTATCAGTGTGTTGGAACATGACTGTGAATCATCAGTACACACCCTGTGGGTATGGTATAAAGGTTCTTTTCTTTAACTTTTTTCTTGTGTTTTAGATTTTGGGAAACATAAAATACTTAAGTAAACGTAAAAGTACGATAAAAATAGTTATATTGAGTTTTAAAAAAGAAAATATGAAATTTGCCATATCTATAGTCAAACTATCTCACCAAAATCACAACTTCAAGTTTTTCTGGTGATAACAGTGAATTGGATTCACAATCTTCACGGCATATTTGTCATATCCAGGCAGTCTTAAAGTGTTTGTTTATGTAGCTTGAGGCCTGCTAAAGGCCTCGCTGAGTCATCATACTTAAAGAAGAGAATCTGCTGACCGAATTAGCTTCACAGGGGAACCCCCGTTATACAACAGTGACATTTAAACTGCCTCTCTGTCTTAAATTATCTTTGTGACAGGTCTGTGTAGCTGTCTCTGTATCTCTGCTTCTATATTTTTCTGTTGTATTTGTTTAAGGCCTGGTGTTTCATGACACATATTCCAGTTTTATATTTTTACCCTGGCTGTCTTTCCCGTCTTGACATTTCCCTGTGATGTTTCAGCTCACTGCACCTCTAACTGGGCCCTCACCTTCTCTTTCTCTCTCTCCCTCTCTGCCGTTCATCTTCTGGCCATTCCTGGACTGACACCCTCCCCTTCCTCGTCTCTCTTTCACCATACGATACCTTTCTGTTGACATGTCCGTCTGCGAGTTGCTATAGCAACCAGACATTTCTACTGACCCCTGCCTTTGCTTTGCGTGACAGCGCTGCAGGAGGTGCAGTCGTAGTCTACCGTGCAAGTCCCTGCACACAGCTAAACACACATGTACTCTTATTATGCATGCACTCACATGTCGGTTTAGATGCATGCACAGTCAAATGCAAAGAGATCACTGCAGACAAAACATTCCTTGAACATTTTTATTTTATATTAAAAATAACATTCATTACAGTAACAGTTGTACAACCAATAATTATAATCTGAAACATGTTTGCAACAATAATTACACTTGAGAACCAGAGGACTTCCTCCTTTTTTTTTAAATAAGTTAAGAAATAAAGTTTTCCTTTTTCCTCTGGAAATCACTTTCTAAAAGCATTTATACAATACAGTGTTGGCTATAACTGGCTCACTGTGGTCTCTAAAAGCCAGGTCTTTCAGACTTGCTGTAATGTGGATATTCATAGCGTGTTATCTAAGCAGGCATTTAGTTGTCATTCATTCCATTTTGATCTGGCAGTAGTACAAAATGAGCAGGTTATTGATATTTTCCAGTACATTTAGCTACAGTACACAGTAGAGGACTTCTCTAAAGTCAGTGTAGTATGATCAGTGTATGGCTACTCCAGTGTTAAGATAATGTTAGACTCAGGCAGTTTTAGGATAACAGTAAAGGTTTGGCATTGAGGCCTGAGCTGCACTCTCCAGTTTCCAGTTACCGTCCCAGTGTAGAAATCCAGTTCTCCACATCTCCAGTTTCAACATGAGCTCCTCGTTTAGCCCCAAATAAGTCGACCTGAAAGTCCAAGTCAGATTCTCCATTTGCTGAACAATAAGTTAGAAGTCAAACGTGTTAAAGTAGCCACTCAATGGCTGCCAACTGTAAGAAGAGACCACACGTCCATCTTTCTTTCTGCATCTCATGCGCGTCCCTCGATCCACGTTGATGGGATTTGTGGTCCAAACAAATGAAATCCAGTGTTTAGCATGATAAATATCCTCTAGTCTGAGGTGTCCATAAGATTGCACTTTTATTAAATCCACAACGCTGGATGTTCTGTGGCATCTCCGGAGCAGGAAAGGTGTCATTCTGTAAAGCTGTCCATTGGAAACAGTTCACCACCTCAGCTCCATCAGCAATGGTTCTAGATGAAAGCTTTTGGTTAGCTTCACCGCCACCTGTTAGAGAAAGATAAATCCACAAGTTATACATGTTCATTTATAATATTTAACACATTAAATGATTTAATTGTGTAGCCCTGTCGACATATAATGTATTGTCACTGTGTACTCCCACTTCTTCTGTTTCTCTTTATTACATTACATTACATTTAGCTGACGCTTTTATCCAAAGTGACTTACAATAAGTGCATTTCAACCATGAGGGTGCAAAACCCAGAACAACAGGAATCAAGAAAATACAATTTCTTCAAGAAGGCCGAACTATAAAGTGCTATCAGTAAGTGCCACTTTATCTTTTATCTTTATGTGTTTTGGCAGTTAGATATTACAAATCTGATGTTGTGATTGCTGATTCACGGGAATACATAAAACATTAATCCGAAACATTATTACACAAAGATTCCTTTATCACTCATCTTTGGCACAACAGAGGTTGGAAGCAAGAGGAAACTTTTAATAGCTGCAGTGGCAGCATGATTTCTGACTTAATTTGTCAATTTGCTATTTACTTGGAGAGAACAGTAACATTATTTACTACAATGATGGAGAAATGTACTTTTCTTCAGGGCTTTTAGGAAGATCAAAGGTCGTATTTCCCCTTTATCTGCTAGGAATTCAAAGGTTAAAATTACTTCTGCACGAACAGTTATAACCATCGTCCTCATGTTAAACGACATGCTACCCTTTTCAAGATACCCCCTGATGCCTGAAGTTCACCTCCTCCTTCCTCCCTCTCGCCTCCTCCTTCCATCCTCTCACATCCTCTTTCCACTCACCTTCAGCTCTACATGATCATGGCTCTCATGGCTGCTTTGCTGATCCGTTTGCGGTGTTTTCTCCTGCGGCGAGGCGAAGCAGGTCTGAACGGGGCCCGACGGGCTGCCGGCGACACGGGAGCTGCTGTAGAGAATGCTGTAAGAGTATCAGAACAGAAATTAAATTAGACACTGCAGTTGTAGCTATGAGGTTGTTGTTGTTTTTTTTACAGATAATATCCTTCCTTAATATACATTGAAATCTGAGATGTGACAAAAACAAGAAGTGATGTGACATTCTTATACCATTATGAAAAGTTGCATAGCTATGAAATCAAAGCATCTGACGTTGGCACCAAAGACTGGGTTTTTTTGTCCTGTTTCACAGTTAATATTATTTATTTTTTTTATTTTACTCTGAAAGGAAATAGTTTTAGTTTCCTAAACTTAGGAAAACAAGTGATGCTCATGTGTCAGTTTGGATTCCAAATCAGCAAAATACTTATGTGGGTTTATTTGAAGTGTAGTTTAGCATCAGGAATACTGTCCATGTAGTCCCATGAACACTGATTATGTATACAATATAAAAATAAAAAAGGGAACTAAGTAATCAGTTTCATCCTGGGTTCAACAGTAGTATCTAATGAAGAGAAATAAAGGATAAACGCTGGGTGTGGAACTCCTCTAGTGGCTCTAACCGGACCCCGAAGGGCACCTGATAGCCTTGGAGCCCGTGTAACACAGCATGTGGCTGCATGAAGGTCGGAGTCCAACACCAAGCAGTGGGAAGTCGAGCCCTGTGACTGCGAAGCTCTCACGGGGTCGAGGAAGAATGGCAGGACACATGTGGCCATGTTGTTTAGTCATACATGTGCGGTGAGCTGCTTCCTGCCTGGGAAGCTCGCACCGACTCTCTCAAACTAAAAGTACAATACATGTTCCAGCACAGAGACAATACACATGGCCGAGGTCATGGAGTGTAGCGGTGGCAGCAGTACGTTAGTGCTCCACACTGTATCAGAGAATCCCACATTCACTGCTGTGCAATTTTCTAAACTATTCCTTTTGGCTTGGAGCGATACAGGTGCACCGTGCACGTTGAACATAGCCAGCATCTGTGTATGTCTGTATGTATTTCAACACAGGATTTCAACCCTCTGATGAAAAGGAAGTATTTTTATAGTGGAGTGATCATAATTCAAATTATAGGCTTGTTTTACGGCTGATATAAACACACCTTTAAGAGTTTTACAAAAGCAGCTACTGTTGGAAGTGTGACTGATTTGAAAGACCAGTTCATCAACTTTAGAGGAATCACAGGTTGAAGGTCTTTATTATTACATTTTGTTTTCAAGCATCCGTTTTTAATTTCAGTGGTAAGAGGCCCTTTTTATGGATTGTAACAAACTTTTGTTACTAGTTTTTTATATTTTAGTGGAATGATAGTAAAAAAAATTTGTTCCATTATTTGGGAAAAAAAAAAAAAAAGATATAAGAAGACACTTTTTGGCTAAAAGTTTCATATTTTAAATGTGTAAATATGTCTATGTATGACATATTGCCATGTTTTTAGATACAAACCTACTCCAGCACGTTACTTTTAATGGAGTGACATCATGACTACTTTTAAAAGCATTCTATCCACTGAGATTCAAAACAAACCTTCATCACACACACACACACACACACACACACACACACACACACACACACACACACACACACACACACACACACACACACACACACACACATGCATACACACATGCTCACCCATTTGATACGTACCTGTTTTAAATGTGGTTGGCTTTGGTCTTTGCTGAGGATGATGCGGATGAAGATGAGTCTGCTTATCCGGCTCCCTCTGTACCATCTCCAGAACTTTCTGTCTCCTCTCCGCCTCCGTTAAACGACCATCCTCACTGGTCACGTTAGAGTATTTTTCCTTCCCCTGATTGGCCACCCCTGCCAGCTCTGCAGCGGCCGAGTCCCCGCTGTTGGCCGACCCACTTTCCTCCCTCACGTTCCCTTCTTTCTGACTGACTGTTTCAGCCTCAGTCTGTTTGTGATTTGTGACCTGTGTACTTTTTTGGCTGGTCACTGAGTCTTTTTGAACGGTGGGGGGAGGAGGAGTGGGGTTTTCACCTCCTTTGGACGGCTGTGTGGGGCTGACAGGTGGGGAGGCGCTGTCTGATTGAGGGGCGTTGAGTCGATACTGCGTCCTCAGCTCTTGGTCCTCCGCTCCTTCATGGTTGTACTGCTGTGGATAATGCGGCTGGTGGTGATACTGATACTGCTGCTGATACTGCTGTCTCTGCTGATGCTGTAACAACTGTTGTTGCCTCTGTGCGTGATCAGGATGATGCACTTCGCCACCGCTGGTTGATACGTGCACACCGCTTTCCTCCCGGCTCCCGTCATTCCCGCTCCCGTGCCCCACCGGCTGCGTACTTCCCCTGACGCTGTGCTCCGCCCTCGCTTCGGATGGCCAGCTGCTGACCGATCCGAGCAGCCCGGAGATCGTCTGGTGAACTCCTGCCTGCACGTGTGTGGGTGCCTGATGCACCTTAGGCTGAGTCCAATGCACCAGCTGGGTGTAACTGCCCTGCTGCCACTGCCTCGCCACCGGCTCGCGCTCCTCAGGGTGGTAATGCTGCTGGTTGTGCTTTAGGTCGTCGTGGCGATGGAGGTCAGCCTTGGAGGTCTGAGTCTTGGGTGAGGCAGGGTGAACAGGCCGGGGAAGGGACAGGGGGAGGTGGGAGGATGGGGGTTGTTGTTGTGGTGGAGGTAAAGGCGGATTGGGGTTGGTCTGAGTGGAGGAACGAGGGACAGACGAGGAGGAGGAAGGTGAAGAGGGCGATGAGGGGGATTGGCACCTGCAGCTCACGTGATCTTCCACTGAGATGATGGCTTTGTCATAGTGGGCTTTCCTGTTTATGTACTGGATCTTTATCACCTGGAAAAAAAAGGTAGAGAGACCAAAAACATTAACATCAGTAAAAAAATCGGTAAAGTTTGGAGTCCAGACATGATTGAAAATCTAACAGGAAACATGAAAAGAGATGCTCCATTGTTACATTTAGTTTCTGATCATGCTCCGTGTGCAGTGCAGCATGTTGTGTATTGAGTAGCAAAAGACCTGACCTTTCACGTAAAGAATCTGGTTCTGCTCATTAATTCCCAATGTCTACCAGAAGCATATAAATCCTTTGGAGCAATAACATTAGAATTATAAAACAGAGCTTTGGGAAACCTTCGTGCTAATCTGACCTCAAATTGGCTCATATATTGTGATTATAATTAAGATGTCTGTCTGGTGTCTTTAAACATGCATGCAAAAGCATATAATCAAATCTGATCTCAGGACATTTCAGATCTGAAATACATGTATTCAAACTCTTGCTTAGATGAGAAGATTGACATTGTTCTGGTGTCTGTCCGTCATACAGATGAGGTCACAGTCATCAGCCGCTTAGCTTAACTCATCATGAAGACTGGAAACAAAGTGAAATGACAACAAACCCACCTAACTCCATATCGAAACCAACTAATTAACAAGTAGGCTTCATTTCATTTGTCATTACGATTGTTCAGCCAAGAAAAGTAAATATCTGGAATTTGTGCTGGTTGCTTGGCAACTACGCTAGCCAAGAAATAGTCCGGGCTATAACCTTCTGCAAAGTGGTGGACTGATGTTTGACACTTTGGTTTTCAAAGATAGCGATGGACAAATCTTTTTTTTAGACTACCCATGGGGATAAAGCTCTTCACGCAGCCTCTCTTCAAACTGATCATTCATTTTGGTTTTCCAGTACATGTGCAGTTGGTGCCCTTGTAGCTTTGTGGCTGCATCGACAAATCTGTGCAGTCACAACAAATTCGAGGTACGTAGATGTCCACACGCAGCCATGTCCACCCTCTGATGATGAAATTTACATCACGCAGTACCTTTCGTACTTCTGGATATGGAAAGTACAATACCGACATTACAGTGCATTGCTAATTCCATGCTGAAGCCCTGATTGCCATGTTAAGGAATTCTTCCCATTTACTGTACCCAGATGATTAAATCCTGTTTTAATGGCAGCTGTATGAACTGTGTACCTGCAGGTATCGGCTGGCGGTGACTGTGGGAACACACTGCAGCAGCCTGGTGTTGCAGCAGCCCGAACATCGCTGCACCTCCACGCATGGCGGCCACAGCAGGAAGTTGGCATTGCGGCGATCCAGCATGGACCTCGTTACTTCCATCACCTCGGTTCGAACTTTACAGGCTGCCTGCTGGGCCGGCGGAGCCTCCACTGTTAGGAGGGAGAGCACAGGGTGAGTTTTGGTAGAAACAAAAAGGGATAAAGGAAAGGGACACAAATAGATGTGGTACCTACCAAGACTTCTAATGTATCGACCATGGGTGTTGTTTGTCAGAAAATCATGCTCATCCTCGTCCTCTTCTAAAAGAGAAAGAAGGAAGGGAGATTGGAGGGATGAGAGTCAACAAAGTGAACTTAATATTTTCCAACTTTTATCTGAAAGCATGAAGGAGCCCTTTTATAAGCAACAGAAGTCTGTAAAACACGTGAGGCTGTCAGGGCAGTTTTTAGCCGAGCTCATTGTTCACCGCACAAAGGAAGCCATTTTTTCTCCTCCTAAAACAATTAGGCTATTTTCTACCACAATTTGTCTCGCTGCCGTCAAGAATACTGTTGAGGAGAGATATGAGTTGTTAAATATAGCTCATGCATGGATGTGTGTGTGTGTGTGTGTGTGTGTGTGTGTGTGTGTGTGTGTGTGTGTGTGTGTGTGTGTGTGTGTGTGTGTGTGTGTGTGTGTGTGTGTGTGTGTGTGTGTGTGTGTGTGTGTGTGTGTGTGTGTGTGTGTGTTTGCACTCTCACATATGTCATAATTTCATACTGTAGCCCCTAAATCCTAATTATATTCCTGGTGTAGATTGTTTTGGGACGCTCTGTGTTATATGCAATACGCAAATGCATGAGGCGTTATTTGGTTGCCTGTTAGCCTTAATTAACTTCCCGGTGTGGACAGAGAACAGTTACATATTGTTCTCAGAGGTTACTTTCTAAGTATATGTGTTTTTATCTGTGTCCACATTTTTTGTGAGACTGATTTCTTTCTTCCTTTTTCCTATGAACATGGGACCCATTTAATTCTATTAAAGCCGATTAAAGATCCTTCAGTAAAATCAACTTACAGAACATTTGTGCTCAACGTTTTCAGAATGACCATGTAAATATAAAATATTTACAAGATGATAAAATGCACATTAAAGGAAACTTTGATTGTTGCCCAGGGGAGGAAAAATGCAAAAACATGAACTAAACTGGTGAAGTAAAAGAAGCTCTGTGAGGCTGCAGTTTGGCAAAACGACCCTGCTAATGTCAACTTGCTATAATGCTCAGAGCAACAATGCTAACATCCTGGTATCATCAATTATCAGGAATCAAAAGAGTTATTGTAATTTATCCTGAGTGTTACAATGAAGGTTGAAACAAATGCCGTGGAAATTCATACTATATATGCTAGGTTTTCAAGACAATAGCACAAGGTAACAATAAATGCACTAGGATTAATCCTCTGGGAACCATTAATGTCTGATTCATCCAATAGTAGTTGAGTTACTTCAGTTTGGATCTAAGGGGTGGATCAAGGTTGCTATCCATAAAGTCAAGTGAAAAAATGAGAACAAAGAACAGGGTATTGTGGAAAAAAACACTGAGAACAAAAATAACCATAAAATGAATCATGCATGTGCTTCTTCGTCTCAGACCCTTGATAAAATCATTAAAACTTCAAAACAAACATTCTTCAGCTCAAAAAAAGAAGAAAAAAAGTTTATTATGGATAAAAACATACACTTTGAGTCACTTCCTCGTGCTCTGTTACTGAACATCCTTCCCTCTGCTGGTTCCTCTCTGTGGTCGCTGTTATGTCGCCGTGTTATTTATGCATTATGGAATGATCAAAGAACTGTCTATTAATATATGTATGTGTGACTTGGTTCCTCTGAAGGATAGGATCATAATGATTTTTTTAATCACCCACCGATCTGCGTCATGCACGGGTTTGTTTGGACTCGATTTGGTGAAGAAGGTGTGGAGAAGGGTGGTATCTGTCTGTGTCACACACACACACACACACACACACACACACACACACACACACACACACACACACACACACACACACACACACACACACACACACACACACACACACACACACATATATATTTATAATCCAAAACCTGGGGAGGAATCCAGAGCAGGAGAACAATGCAATGACCTTGTGTGCAGGTTTCTCTCTGTTTCAGTTTGTCCAATGCACAAGGTCACTGCTTCTCTCACTCTCTGGTTCATCACTCCTGCTGCTGTCTTGGGTAAATATTGCCTTTACATGGAGCGTGGAATGTACGCTGATACTCTCTCGCACCACATTCCCATTTGTTCAGGGCTCTGTCGACACACCCACATGCTTACCTCCTACACGTCTGTGTTATTAAAGTCTGTAAGTGTGTGTGTGTGTGTGTGTGCATGTGTGTGAATGGTTATCTTTGGTACCTATTGCATTGGTCTCCTGCTGTAGTAACAGCTTCAGGTCTTCCACAGAGGAGATGGGAGAGTCCCTCACCAGGTCGACCAATGATGGCGGGAGCGGGTCACCCTGTGGACACAGACACAGACGGTTGCAATATATTTTGTACTCACAACTTGTATTATAAGGTAAGTCATTAAATCTTTGGGTCTGATTGGAGGAAAATGAATCAGTAGCTGTGTCACAGTTCAGGGGTCGGATCTGCCAAAAATATGTACTTTTTGACCCAATTTGACTTCCTTATCACTTGCTCAACAGTTGTAAGAGATCCTATGCAAAGTGACATCACTTGAGGCAACTTATCAGACTTCACACAGCTCCCAGTGAAGCAATAAAAAGGCTCTGACGTATACACGAGTTCTCCCCTACATCTGTAAACAGAGTTTGATATGTAAAATCCGTGGAGTTCCCGGAGGCGATTCCTCTAAATTCAAATGACTAAGTCAGTAAGTGATTATAAAGCCTATCAGGGTGTTTCAGCCTCTTCAATTAAAAAGAAAACTGCAAAAATGGAGACCAATTTTTTTCTCCTAATTTAGATATTTTGTCGGTCACAGCCAACAGAAAAATGAATGTCACTGTTCATGTTTCAGTCATCTGGTATTACTGTAATGCCAGATGAGTTTTATATTTCTATAAAACTCCTGTTTCAATAAACTTGTCCCAGTTTATCACTGCTAAACTTAAACCATGAATTCAAATCACTGTTAGAGGCTGCGTGTCTTATTTGGGAGAGAAGTCCAGGGGTCAGACCCTGAACTGTGACATAGTTGTTTCAAACGGGTGGGGAGTGGCCACTTATTAGAGGAGTGAACTCGTTCACTGTATGTGGAAAAAACAGTTAGGTCCACCACATATACACAACAGAACACATGGGTTTCTTAGGACTAGGTTAGGATTGTTAGGATATGAGGATTGCAATGAAATTGAACAGCAGAAACATTTGAATACCTTCATCATCAGAAAGATTGATACTTTTTTTTTTTTCTTATTCATCTTTTAAGTTTAAACCATTTTTGTGAACTACAAAGAGAATGTGCGCTGGAGAAAGCAAGCCATGAGGACAAAGAAAGAGAGATGCAGAGAAAAAGAAAAAGGGCTGGTGGAGAATATCTTTGTCCTTGATCTCCAGTCTAAACTTGCTCCAGTTTCACTTCCTCCTTCAGAGGAAATGATGGTTGTGGTTGGTGTTTGCTGCTGCTGTTCTCACTCTCTCTCTGTATGTTTACCCACAAACACCACTTTTGTTCTCTCTCTCTCTTTCTCACTCTGTATCAATCTATCTCATCCATTGTTGTTCTTTGAATCCAGTTGCAGTTCAGTAGCCTGAAATCCTGCTGTGGCACCAAGGAAAATATATATATTTATATATATATATATATATATTTATTAATTTTTTTCCAAGATTCTTATAAAAAAATGTTGGAGGGGAAAAAAGTTGTGAAATGTATAATCCTTTGTCTGTTATAAAACACAAAATTATGTAAGTAATTAACAGTCAAGAAAAAGAAAAGACGTGATATTTAATGAACTTTTAATGGATGCCGTTGCAGGAATTCATTATGGATTCAGTGTGGCTCTTTTTCAGGAAATGACTCCTGCGGTTACGTTATGAAGATCAAAGGCAGATGACGCCCAAATCTGTGGCACATTTTGCTTTGGTTGGCTGTAAGTTGATGGAGCAGTTGGAGCAACATTTGATACAGTCACATGTCAGAGAGATGCTAAAACAAATTAAGGAGTGTTAAGAATATGAGGGTAAGTCTCAGAGAGAGAAGAGAAAAGGAAAGGCATTCATCTTCTGACTTTGATAAAGATACAAAATATTCAACCACATAACATGTTTACAGTATCCCAATTAAACATTTCATCACCAGTAATGTTGAAGGTATAGGTCTCATTCCCTAAAGATGGGATGAAACAAGTCTTAATCTAGCAAACACAGCTAGTCAAAGGTTTTTTTTTAGATTTGAACTTATGCATTTACACGACGTAGATTTATTTCTCTACAGGTTTTTTTTCTTTTCTTTTTTTGATATGGTAACAGGTTTTCCTTAGAGTTCTTCTACTCCTCCCCCTGTTCCAAAATTGTGGAGGTTGCGAATGATTTTAGTGGAAAAACGTCTTACTGAAAAGGTGTTAGATGACATCTTAAAACGTGCACCTTATTGGTGACAGAGTGCACACATCAATAAACGTTTTCTGGTAGATGTTTGTGGTATGTTTGGTTAAATCTTACATCTGTTCAGCCACTCTGAAAGGGCCGACCCATCAGGGACCACTGGAGGTGGCTAAGGACAATGCCAATGTCCCAACAATGGCAGCGGTGGCATGGTTTTGGTGCACAACATACAGTAGGCTACATGATGGTCAATGCTGATTGAATAAAGGTTGGGGCAGTAGTTTCAAAATTAACCCGAGGTCTCTACATCCATCAGGATGAAACAACTGGAAACATCCTCAATGGAGCTTTGCCAGATCTCTGTATTTCAAGCAGTGAAAGTGGGTTTGGTAATACAAGGCTAACCAATAATAACTGTCAGATGGCTAGATATACATTATATTTATGACAAGAATATGTTTCAAAACATTTTCTAAGGCTGATCACTAACTCCAAATCCATCATTTAATTTATTTTAAATGCCTTGTTGTCTCAGATTTAGTATGTTTTATTCCATGGCCCTCTAAATTCATTCCACCATCTAGCTTTATCCTCTCTCTTCTCTGTCTGTCTGCGTTGTGGGCGGTGATGGCTCAGGACACCTGGATGACTTTCACGAGCCATTGGCTGACCCAGTTAAGCAAACACACACACACACACACACACACACACACACACACACACACACACACACACACACACACACACACACACACACACACACACACACACACACACACACACACACACACACACTCCCCCTCTTTACACACACACTCCCCCTCTTTTCCTCTTTTCCCCTTTACATACAGATGCTTAACTGTCCGCCCAATTTATCCAGAGTCACACACGCACACACAAACACAGAGACACTGAGACACTGAGACAGTTTTCACTCTGCAACAATCTATCATTACAGTCCAATTACAAACACACACAAGAACACACACACACACATACAAAGTAGAGAGTGGAACAGACAGGAAATAGTTCCTCACATGGACAAGCAACAAACCGCTGGTTAAAAAAAGAACAAGAATTGGACATTAAGGTAATAACTGGTTTGAGCAACAGATCGAAGTTCCTTATTTGCCATCTAACACACACACACACACACATGCAAGAAGAAGTGCCCTCTTGTTTCTTCAGTCCTTCACTTATGGGTCAAAAAGACAGTCTGGTGGGATATCACGATTTACATGCAGGTCATGAAAAACACACACACACACACTGCACGGGGCCTCGGAGGAAGCCTGGAAGGCAAAGAGATTGTATGGAATGTCTGAGGAGAAAGGTGAAGTGTAATGGAATGTAATTATGGGGCCAGCTGACTGCATGCACACACACACACACACACACACACACACACACACACACACACACACACACACACACACACATGCAATCAAACAGACGCACAGACAAAAAGTAAACACACACAAAAACAGTGAATCGATGTGTGTGACGAGTGACTCATAATCACACCGTGGTGTCACAACACATGCCTTCTTTCATCAAAGGTATGGCGGACTGCCAACTCTGCTGCAGAAACTCAACTGAGCTCAGTGGGTTACTCTCTCACTTACACACACATACACACACCAGCAGGACAGATACACACACCACACACTCCCACCTCTGGCTGCAGAGACGAGGGTACGGATGATGGATGGAGAGACGACAGAGGAGAGGAGCAGAGAGGGAAACAGGAGAAGAGTCGAGACAAAAAGATAAAGAGGAAGACTATGGAACAAACTGATTGCTGCAGCTTCAGTGTGATCATTACAGCAAGTGCCACTTCTGAATTTAATGACTCTAAGCAAAGCAGTAAACCCTGTGTTTGCACCGTGTGGACTAAATCCATCAAAATGCTGGCACTAAACAGCACTAAAGCTAAAATGATTGGTCAATAACTGGTCATTCAGCAGACTGACTGATCATTTAAGTCATTTTTCAAGCAAAAATCACTCATGAGCTGCTGCTTTTCTTTGTTTTAGTACACTTAATATCATTTGATTTTGGACTCATCCAGTGAGAGTAATTACAAAAACCCTGTCAACATGAGCTTACCTTGTTGTAATTGTTGATAAATGGTGGATTAATGGAATAAAAAAAAAAACAGCACAAGACCCACAAAATTACTTTCACAATCAGCTTTTGATCCATCCGGTCCAATAAGATGTAAGCAATTTAAAAAAAAAAAAAAAGCATGATTGAATTATTTTATCATGTTAGCATAAGAAGTTAGCCGGCTCGATCAGCAGAATTTTCTCTAACCGTAGGGCATGACCAGTTTCCATTCACAAGGCCGGTGTGGGAATGTCTCACCAGACACCATTAAAAAAAACTCTGGACACTGAAATACAGACTGATTTATCTCTGTAGGGTTAATCATTGTGTGAACTCGTTTGACGTGAATCTAACAAACATTCATTGATATGTAAAATTCCTGCACTGTAGGTTTAAACAAAACAAGCCATTTTAATACCACTACCTTGGGATTTAAGATTTTATAACATTTTACCAACCAAATCATCATATATCTAATAGAAAATATAACAAGCTGATTTTTTTTATAATGAACATAGAGGCCCTATACAACACACAAACAAGACTGGAAATTCATGAAGTAGTTCAGGTTTTCACTGAGGTTTAGATTTGCTATGAAAACATTCAAAGTGATTGGGATAAAAAAAAAAGTGACAAAAAAGGTCAATTAGCAACCAGTCATTTTAAATTAGCTTTCCACGCTAGCTGATAGCTACATACCTACAGCTGCTTCAAAGTAACCGGGAGTCTGATTGGAAGCAAGGAGGCATCACTGGAGGGTTTTTACTGTGAAGCAGCTGCAGGCACATTTACAGGAGTGTTGTAGCTGGAGAGGTTGGCTCTCTGCCTAATTCAAGTTTATTTAAATTCACTGTGTATTTACAATGTTTTCTGTCTCCTCTTGCAGAATATGACAACGGTTATCTGGCATTTTGGAAAGCTGAAAGTTAATCAGAAATTATTTTTATTTTCCAGGCTTTATTTGAACTTTGGATCAATATTCCCTGGATATCTGAGCCCAGACAAAGTAATGCATATGCAATGCGATATTACTGCAAACTTTCGACCTGGTAATTTTATGTTGATTTCTACCCGCAGTGTAACTATAATGCATAAATCCAGTCTCACTTCTATCATGTATTATTATTGCATCGTCTGTTCAAACTATCCACAGACTCTCTGACTAGATTTTTTTTTCTCTGAAACTGCACTACACAGGGCTTACAAACAAATACTCTTATGTGCCACTGCGCTTTTCCATCTGACACACATGCACGCTCAGAGGCATAACCCCCCTGCAGCACACACACAAAAACACAAGCACATATGTCCACTAACACATCTGCTGCTACACCCGGCCACGCAACCAGATGTGTGCACACACAAATACACACACTGCTACATAGGCACACAAAGTCCATAAAATCCCTGGCAGATTAGTTGTTGTTCTTATGTAAAATGGATCAAGCCACCAGGCAGCAGAAAATCATCCCCGCTCGCCTGCAGAGACAATAGTCAGACAACAACCTGTTCAAAAGCCACCAATCAGCATTTGTGATTCAGAGGATGAAAGAACTGAGGTCTGACCTGACGTGTGAGTACTTTTGTGGATTTGACTCCAGTTCCATTTAAGTGGATTTCAAAATGAACCGCAACAAATCTGTGTCTGTGTGTGTGTGTGTGTGTGTGTGTGTGTGTGTGTGTGTGTGTGTGTGTGTGTGTGTGTGTGTGTGTGTGTGTGTGTGTGTGTGTGTGTGTGTGTGTGTGTGTGTGTGTGTGTGTGTGTGTGTGTGTATTCATGCTTGTGTATTTGACAACATATTGTATAAGCAGCACGGGTTGAATGGATTACACACAACAGCTGATAGAAAATAATTTTAGCCTCGTAAATTATGATACTGTTTTCTGGTTTCACTTATTACATTAACCATACTGAACCTGTAGTGACATGATTTGGCTGTATAATCTGTGTGTGTGTGAGTGTGTGTGAGGACTTTTCCTCAGACAGATGAAGCTGAACTAAAACAACCAAACATGTCTCCATTTTTGTCACGAGTGAACCACACACTCTGACAAGATGAGGATTAGAGTGTCACAGAGAACTTACACATCAACCTGACGGCGTGCCGCACTCCGGTCACATGACAGGTTACAGCTCATTTAAAATGGAAAACGATGTCAAATATCCACAATGCTGCGACTCAACTCGTGCTGAGCATTCCAAAGTTAAACTCCCGATGAAAGGCAGTTTCCACCCAAAAAGCAAAGTGCCCTTGTGCGAGTTCTTTACCTGCAGCTCACTGTCACTGAGCACTATTGTGTTTGTAGCATCCTTTTTGTCAGTGAGTGAACTGACATTTTCTAAATATCAAGGAGCGCTTCATTTATTTGTTCCAACAGTTTCCGGATGTTGTGCCGTTTAGGAATAGATGCTAAAAGATACCCGGTTAGTGGTCAAAATCTGAAACAGAGCAAAGCTAAATGTAAAAACATAGGACATCCAAACACAAAGGTTAACTAAAGTGTCGGTCTGCACTGCCACTCACCACAAATGTCCAAGTGATAAAGTAGCAAAGTATGACAGTGATGTAACATCTAAAAAAGGGAATTTGTTCATAGTGTATAGTTGGGTGTAATCATTGTGACACACCAGATATATCATAGCTCTTTCAACCATATTTACTTTATCTAAGTTTAGTAACATGTTTTTTGTTGCTGAAACATAACCAGACTGTAATCATTAGAGATGTCACATCAGAAAACACACCAACAACATTTTGTTTCATTTGGATTTGTGACTGGTGTTCAAGAGCTCATCTCATGATACATCTCAGCCACATGACCAACAAATGTTGGAGCAGGAACATGAACAAATGAGACTGTGAACGGCAGGACATTTGAGACGCTTGTGCACCATCTCATTAGGAAGCGTCACACAAATGTTGTATGTTGAATATTTATGTGATGAGGAGGTGCTCCATTGTAATGAGTTCACCTACATTGAAATTAAGCAGCCTATTAAATGGTCATTATCAGTTTTTAACACTCCAATAATTATGCTTCAGACCGGGAAAACTGCTTCCACTATAGGTTACATTTATTGCAATGTCTATTGACCCATAATAATTATGACAGGAATAAAAGAGGAAGTCAGAGTGTGTGTAGAGAGGAGGCTGAGATTGGTTGGATGGTTTAAACCAAATCATTATGATGTCACCCACTGGTTTGTGAATTGCTGTCACCATCTTGTTTTTTCTGAGTCTGAAGAGAGAAGGTGGAGGTATGGAGGAGACAACCTGACCAGTTTTGGTGCCTGACCCTAATCGAACTGCATCCTCTTCACATTGCTCAACACATTCTATAGTTACCATAACAACGGAGCTGTAGTACACCTACTGGTACCCGTTCTGACAGTTATAGACATGGCCTACGGAGCTGGCTAGGAGGTGGAGGAGGGGCCAACAAGCCGTATATATGGTCCTGATCACAACTGATAACGAACATTTGATTGCCTGATAAGATTCGAAGCAGGTGTTTGAATCACTGGTACATAGCAAAACCAAAAAACTTCACATCCGCACATACTTTTTATAATTTTGACAATCATTTCGGTCAACTAATGACTTCCAACTGGTGCAGACATCTTTTTCTGCATGCTGGTTTATTTGGTCGATGGAAAGCTTCTGCTTAAGAAACAGGGGTCTGTTGGAAATACGGGGTTGAGCAAGGTAACTACACAAACTGCACTCCAGGGAAAACACCAACAAAAAAGGTTTCAGTCGTGAAGTGACAAAAGGAATTCTGTGCTCTGGTGTGACAATAAAAGCAGCAGCTAGGTCGATGGATTGATTTTTGCTCCAGCTGTGCAGTAGTAGTTTAACTCGTGCTGCTGAGCCACCAGTCAGGGCCCTGCCTCTCCCTTCCTCTGTGACACTCCTCATTTCAGGAGAATCACTGTCATGAAACATGAAGATGAACCGTATAGAGAAACAGATTCCACACACTGCTGCACAGTCACAGTGCGAAAACTGGATGTGCAGGTTGTCAAACACATACACACAAACAAGTGACTTTTGTTTCCTTCTTTTTGCCATTCACACTGTTGCAGAAAACATCCACCTCACAGTTTGTAGAACCATCTGAGGGGTCATGTATGTCAAATGCTCCAACAAGCAGAGGAAACTCTTACAAGTCAAGATCACATTGTGACATGTTTGAGTCTGAACGTGAACTCAAAACATTTTTTTCCTGTCATTTAAATTCATGATAGCACTTCCTCTAGAATATGCTCAGGTTATTAAAGATCAGAATGGGTACTCATGCAGAGAGAAATATATCCTCACTGAACCCATCACAAACATTTAGATGGCAATAGGTCCGAACTAATAATTATTTCTGTCTCAACACACAAAAGATGTAGAGGAGGTACAACCAACTATTTTTGTGGCAAATTGTGTTGCCACAGATACAAATATTTGAGTCATCAAATCACAATTGACAAAAGTAACATGAAAATGTTTTCTCTGATATTAAAAATAATTTTGGTGTTTGATTCCATTGTAATGATCCACACAGCTTTATTAAGTCCCACATCATTAATGCATCTACCCCCCAAACATCGGTCATCTGGATTTTAATCCCGTGTCTGTTAGTTTCCCCTTCCCGATTTAGAGGTCATGTTTACCGGCACATCCACTGGTCTTACCTCAGCGCTGCCGAGCCGCAGACGGGCCGCTAAAAGTGCGGCCAGCAGCAGCAGCAGGACCCAAGATCTCATGTTGCCGCCCAGCCTGAGGAGCCGCAAGCGACCGGCTGGGCATTTAGCACCTCGGAGTCCAATCCCCCGGCTGCACCGAGCCTCGTCCCGGTGTCGCGTGTGCTGGCCGCTTGTGCAAAGCACGCACTGTTAAATATCCCAAATGTGTCACTGCTTATAAGCGCTGCTTGTCCAAATGTTTGCTCATGGTGACTCACACGCAGGCGAGACGTCTGACTCTGTCCATGCCGCTGTTTTGAAAACTCACTACAGGAGACGTCAAAGGTATCTTACAGTGGGGCAAGTGCGTAATGCAGGTTGTTATGATACACGAAAAATGCAGCCAGTTATATCAGTATGCAATGCGAGACACACTCCTAAACCCCCCCTCAAAATGAGTAAAAATATTCGTCAGCTTGTGCCAAAGTGTTCGATACGTCCATTTTCCAGACAAAATTCCAGTCAAAAATGTTCAGATTGACAGCTCCCGTTCCAAAATCGGTGTTAAATGTGACAAGTATGCAGCTTTCTGGTCATAACTGAAACCCCGCATCTCCAAAGGTCCGTGCGTAAAAGTTGGATCACCTTGGCGCTTCGTGCGTAATTCTCCGGACACGTCGCTGTAAATACAAAAGTCAGATTATTCTCATCCCAGCGCGATCCATTTCACCATAAAAAGCCCGTATGTCAACTGTACGCGTGTTAATCGACAGTGACTCTCTGTATATCCCGCACTTGTCTCTGTGTCTCTGTTCCCCCACCCGGTTTGTTCGTTCATCCGTTGGATCAGGTTGTTCTCGCTCCTCGCGCCTCTCCTCTCTGGTTCCGTCTTGAACTGTGAGCAGCTTTTCCGAATAGAAACAGGGCCTCCCTTCTGAAGTTTTATGCATCAAGTTAGGCAGACAGAGGTAGACTTGTACCGGAAATGAAATGATTTACTTTCAAAATAAAAATACAATTAAACTTCATGAACGTAATGCAATTTCCTTTCATTGATCTCTATGCTGAAACTAGATCTTTGACACCACCTTCAGACTGAACAAAACTGCAGGAGAAACATCTACTTATGGTCAATATAACATATATGGAATATAGCAATTGTAAAGCATTGTAAATCAAATAACATTCACACCTAACAGATGTTTGTCCAGATGTGATTGCTTATTAAAATACAATGTTCAGATAATTTGAAGCCCTGTGAGATGCATGTCAAATATTTTGTGACTGAGATTTTTTTCAGAGACATGATGATTCTGTATTTTCTTTATAAACAAATATTATATGTGGAAATGCTCTGATAAATTAGTAAGTTAAGACAACCATTATTATTATTGGCTTTGTTGTATGTGATGTTGTGCAACATATGCAAGTAGTGGCATTGACAGCATCATATGGAGGCAGTTTAGGCTTTTACTTTGAAACTTCCTGGCTGGAAGTCTTCATTTTAATACGGCTAAATTAACTCTGGTCCTCAAATTTGTGCCAGGGACCCTGGCCTTCTCTTCTTGAAGGCAGGTCGTGCCACCTCCTTATTAGGTGCAAGGAAACCTAAGTACACATGGGTGCTCTTAAAGGGAAAGTTTAGAGTCATGATCCAGATTATAAATAATTATGTAAATGTCATTGACCAAGAAAATGTCATCATAATGTAAAGTTTTTTTTATTCTTTACATGAAGTGATAAAGTGTTACATTATCAGTAGATATTTTGAATGTTGTATCATAGTTGTTGTGTTAGTTTCTAGTTACAGACAAAATTTGAAAAAGAAAACAGCAGACAGTGATCGTAGGTATTGAGGCTACCCTTTTGTTTGCCTTCTTTATTTAATGTAAGAGGTTTCCATAAATGAAAAACAAGAGCAATATCCATAGGATTATATTGTAATTACTCATGAAAACACATTAAGCCTGTTTCTCGCAAAAAGTGTATTACATCATCAGTAGAATCAGTTTGTTTTATAAAGTTATGAGTCAGGGCTGAAGCAAACGTTTTTCCCAAAAACTCTAAGTATTTGTTGTAATCTGCTTGGATTATTGTTTGGGATTGAAAGGTGGGGGTTTGCAAACAGGGCCAAAACAAAGAGAATCAGAAAGTGTGGACAATCCCATGACTGCATTTCAAAATCCCTTCATTACACTGAATGACCACTCTGCAGTTTTGGTTGTGCAGACAGGGTGAACTTCATCTGTTACCATGAAGAAGAGTGATTGTTTTTAAGAATTTCTTAATTCCAGAAATATCTGGATCGAAAAATATTTGGCCAAACAAACTAGAATGTACAAATGTTAAGTATCACTGAGAATTTCCAAATGCATAAAATATTCAAACGGGGATGCTTTGTACGACTCTCAACATCACTGCTGCTCCAGGCTTACTAACGCGATAACTAGCTGACACACACATCACGACCGGCTGATTCTTATCATGTTTGTTTCATGTCTGCGTTCAGATGTAATTTGGTTTCTAAAGGGCACCACTGGTGTTAGAAGGTGCTGATATAGCAGGAAAACCTGTCATGCTATTATTCGACTTTGAAGATGTTCTTGTGGAGTTCAAAGGGTTTTCAAACACTACATTTTATATACAACATCTCACGATGCATTATTTCCCTCCCTCAGGTACATACAATAATCTGGAGAGCAGAAAGACATTTGCTATCGCTTTAGTTTTTGGTTCTGTTTATCTCCTTGGCTGGCCTGCAGAGTTTTGTCCTGCTCTGTCATAAATATGTTTTGTTTTGAACTGAGAAGATGCCGGACCAGAAGACAAATTGGCTCCCATTTCCAGAGTAGACAGTGAATGTTTTCCAGGAAGCTTTGTGTTTCATTTTAGGGTCACGGCTGGAAGGGTTGCCATGGAAGCCGGGGGTCACGTTAGATTCCTCCTCCCTGCAAAGGGAAGACAGAGGAAGCGGGCATTCCTGTATGGCTATTCCTGGACTACATGCACACACACACACACACACACACACACACACACACACACACAGATATCCACCAATGTAAGTGCTGACCTTTTACCTTCATGCAGTGACTGTCAGACTGAGAGGACACTCTGCTGTCACTGACAGGATGAAGGACGACCCCTCGACTCAATAATGACCTCAGTGTACATGTACAGTATGTGTGTGAGACAACTTGAAAGCATATCAGGTTTTCAGTGTTGCTCGTTGTCAGTATTCAATGTTCAGCGTGGAATTCCTGGTATGTCGGAGAGGAAAGAGATGCACATGTGCGTGTCTCTGAGCAGGTGAAATAATGTGGAACATGTCCACAGCTTGCACAGCTGCCCATGACACAGGAAGACACGTGTGTGAACAGAGGGCCAATTTTTGTGCTATCGCAAGTCAGGGATACCACAAACAAGGGCAAAAACACAAAACAAATAGACACCAGAAAGTTGGAATGAATACAAAACATATCTTATAAAAGTTTTGCTAAATATAGAAGGTTATTGGTGAATCTATGGATCTAATATGATATGAGCATTTCTGACATTGCTTTTGCTCAATGGTTAATGCTGGTTTTATTTTAACTGTTTATTCAGACCGTGTCCGTGTCACATTTTGCTTATAGGTGTAAAAAAGTATGGTGCTTTAGGTTTATTATGTAAGTTACTTAATCTACGTTATGTAAATTAAATACTTTACTTTGTGTAAATCACTTAGTTACTTTGTTTAACAGAAACGACCCTTTTCATATATGCATGTGTTTTTCATGCTAACGCAAAACAAAACGTGACACCGACACGGTATCGTCAAGTGGGCCGACAGGTATCACACACTTTAGCATGATACCTGGCTCTACATTGCCTATAAGTCCACTTGATCGTCTTTCATTAGATCCTCCATGTCTGGTAAATACCAGCATCTTTCAACCTTTATTCCACCAGTTTGTGACGCAAACTTTAAGTTTAAAATACATACTATTTGTGTTTTTAGAGGCCGAACAGCAGTGTTTTATTTTATGTTCACTGTCTGAAATCCTCTTTTCTGACCCAAAATCAGAGCTAGAAAAAGTTCAACATTATCCAACCCAGGTGTGAAGTCTGGTTTTGAAAATAATTGAAAATGTTTTGTATTCAACCACAAGACTGGCATTTCCAGTTCACCTAACTTAGTCCTAATTCTCAACTAAACCCGCGACACATCTATTGAAAAAGTAAAGATTAATAAATGAATGTGTTTTATGTGTGTGTGTTCATACACATTTACTTTGTGTTAGAATCCAGATTCAGACCCACCTAATTTCAGAAACTGTAATGAATCCAGGCCAAAAAGACAAATTATTTTCCCCTGACCAGGCAGACAGAGAACTAATCAAAGGAGGTTTCAGACAGTGACCTATAGTTTAAAGCAGCTCATATTGGGTTAGTCGAACTGTCTTGTCTGTCTGTTTCAGACCCTTTGAAGGTTCTGTTTTTCCAGTCTCTTTCATTCCACTTATTTATTTATTTCTAAAGAGTTTGTCACTCGCTCCCTCTTTTGCTGCACACGAGTCTGTATGAGAGTGTTAATTAACTTCCTGTCCCATATCCTGATCTAATTAATGGAGTGAATTTATCCCCCTCTCCTCTCAGCTTGCCAGCTTCCTCTTGTCACCACAGCCAGTTGCTAAATGAGGCAAACAGACGCTCTGCTCCTACCAAGGTTCAAACTCAGGTCACACGACTCAACACACGACCGCGGCAACTTGTTCTGCTGGTGCCTGGACAGTCTGTCCACATCAGGCTTTATTAAATCTGTTCTGAATCTTCTGACTGGTGATCCTTTATAAATCCCACAGTATCAATAGTCAAGAAGCTTTGGTTTCAGCTGCTGTAGTTTTATTGCCACTCTACCAACCACTCTGAGAGGAGACCAGTTATTATTTTAAAATTCAAAACAAACAAAATCTTGTTTATGCTGCCAAGTCATGTTAAGTTTGAGGCTAGTCATGTCATGAAAGCATAAGAAAACTATTCTCTGCTGTAAAACAAGACTAACTTGGAAAAAATATAATTATATTGTCAGACAAGCATTATCGCTGGAGACTCTTTAAAACGAAACAGTGACGCTTTATTTTTTAAATATCTCCTCAAAACATTTATATTTCTCAGTAAAAGTTAAATTATCTTGTTTAACTTCCTAAAATACTGATACTCCTTCTTCCTCAAACATCCTGAATCTATAAATATGTAAATATATTTACTCTCAGAAGTTTGATTCCTGAATATAAGATGTCTTCACGATAAAGTCCATTCTGAGTGTGTGTGTGTGTGTGTGTGTGTGTGTGTGTGTGTGTGTGTGTGTGTGTGTGTGTGTGTGTGTGTGTGTGTGTGTGTGTGTGTGTGTGTGTGTGTGTGTGTGTGTGTGTGTGTGTGTGTGTGTGTGTGTGACCTGGAGGCTTCACATGTCCACATTACACATATCAGTATCAGTTAAATAATGGACCAGCCTCCAATCTCTTTGAGATGTCCCACATCAAAATTAGATTTTCACTGAGCAAACAGAAACTTTGCACTCTCAGCTGATAAATGAGAAAACAGGTGTCATTTTAAATTCTGCACATACATCACACTGTACAGTGAAGCTCAATCATTCAGCTGTAGGAGTAAGAAGACGAATACATTTTTAAGTGGAGAGGGGCTTCAAATAAAACTTAAAACTCATCAAACACAGTGATAGACTCTGATACACGCATAATGTTTAATAGACATCAACAAGTCTGGTTCCATTGCAGTGTCTTGATGAATGGATGCATGAAGACAGGGTTACTTTAGCAAAAAACTACTTCAGGAAGCAAAAAATTGACACAAGCATATACATACAGCATTATGATGAGAAGAACTGAGTGTCTGACTGTTTTTCTAATCAAATACACAAAAACCCTACAGGGCAGTAACAAATTAAGTGGAGCCTCACCGAGATAGATTTATCAATCTTTTCAGGTAACTGTGTTTTTGAGCCCATGCACACAAAACCTTTAAATATTTAGCCAACTGGTAAAAAAAAAAATAAATAAAGGATTTAATTTCAATTAATTCTGGCACACCTGAATTTAAACTTTGCCTTCTGTCTCTCCAGTCACATGGATCTCTTTTTTATTTGGTCACGCCTGCTTATTGTGGACTGTATAATTAAGAGTGATTTTGAATGCTTCCTCTGCTGTCATAATTTATAGACAACAGTTATGTTTAAAGGATCAGTACCACAACTTCAGCAGAAATCAATTGTATGTTTTTGTTTTCAATTCTTTCTTGCTGTAAATCTGCAACTGCATTTAGGTGATTAATACTCTTGTCACATTTTTCACTTAAACCCTTACTAATACAATTATTTGACACTAACCAGCTGCAAGATGCTGCTTACTCCCCCGCTAATTCACTGTTTGGAGGCACAAACACTGAACAGGCAGTGTCTGAGACGCAGCTGCCCTTTACAGTGAAAGGGTAATCAATTCATGAGGAAAATATGATTGTGTGATGAAGTGAATAACAATCATTTTACATAGCAAGAGAGGAATATTGTCATCATTTCATCATAAAAGGAAGAAAATAACATAAGAAAAAAAACGTAAGAATCTATGAAAAATGTATGCCATGAATTTATGTCAATAAGTTATATAAGTGTGAGTTGGGTAAACTTGGATCAGAGAAGTGTTTCTTCCACCCAATCCCATACGGGCTGTCCTGTCAAGTGATGCTGAGAGACTCTCAACACTCACTGATCCCACATCAGTGATCTAAGTCAATTAGCATGGATCCTTTCAAACACAAAATGAGCAGCAACTTTTGAAATCCAACAGCCAATAAGACCAGTGGAAAATTATTCTGCACCTTAAAATTAAACAATAGAATAATCACAGTGGAACTAAGAATGGTCAAATACAGTCAAGAAATGCTGCCAGATTGTGAGTATGAGTAATATCTGGTGGTCTTTCCCTCCCAGGTCTTGATTTAGATTTTACAGTCTCATACTCCACTTTAAGCCTTCATATTGTATTTGAACTGGCGTATTTGAACCCGGAAAAACGCGAGTGCCCGTTGGCATTGTTGCGACTCTGTGAATCACTTCACAGCTTCATTCTCAAAGACCGCTTTGACGAGATGGAAAGCAAATGAGGGACCACTGATTCAAGGGAAGGCATGAGGGAGGAAAAGGCGGAAGCGAGGGAGGGAGGGAGGGCAGAATCACAGCTGTATTGTTGTGTGTTTTCCCAACATCAACGGCAGAGGAAGTGGAACGGTGCAGCTAAATATACAAACAGCACAATGAGGCAGTGAGTGTGGAGCAGCTGAGGAACATGGCTGTCACCAGGTCCGGGAGTGTGAAACACGGAGGACCGCCCTCTATTTATACAGAAAGAGCTGATGGAGAGTACACACTGCTTTTTAGATGCACCCCCACATCCAAACTGTCAGCACAGGCTCATATACAACATATCAACAACTTTACCTGATGTCCCATTAACTTCAAGTTACATTACTCATTGCCCATCAAGTGGTGGTAGATTTCTTGTCTTCCAAGCAGCCATTAGTTTCCATTCAACTGAAATTCAGCAGACTTAAAACATATAATTAACATGTTGCAGGATTAAATTAAAACAAAGTTGACTTCAGGTGAAACTATAATTACCTCCTAATGACTACCAGTCAAGTTGCACTTTATTCACTTCCGTCCAGACTCATATAATATACTGTATGTAGTAAAGACTTAGAACGAACTTGGACATTGGAGCTTGCTGGATATCTGCGTATGTGTGTGTGTCCAGGCTCCCCTTCTCCAGGTCATGTGGTAACTGGACCTCTTGGCCCCTAGAAAAAAACAGGAAGACATGCATCAGACATTTTTTCCTTATTACCTCGGCAACAGCGGATGCTGTTGTTATTATGACTTTATATGGACCTGTTGCGTGATTTGATTAGTGATAAACACATGACAGCATGACTGGACAACATCATCTTCATCTCTTTAGACTTATATGTGCCATTTTAAGGACCCGGACATCCACCACAACTGACTGCAGGATATACAATTTCAATCACAGGGGGGTGAGCAGTACAGGTCCATGTCACCATCATCATCATGATCTTTGCCTTTGTTTTCACTCACATCTTCCTTTACCACATTTTTTTCGTCCTTCTCCTTCTCCCCTCTTTTTCTACTGCATCACTTGCAGCAACATCATCAAACACTTGTTTCCCCATTATTTATCTTTTCATGTAAATTAAATTCCACTTCAGTCTCTCTTTCTTTTTTGTCTTCCACAGAATCTTATGAGGTCATTTGATCTTCATTCCAGCCTAAAAAGTCCTGTTGTGATTAGTGAACGGGATTAGTGATATGCAAGGAAAGATGATCAGTTTGGCTTTTGAATGCTTCCATCCTCTGCACACTCGGAAGCTGGTTGTAAAATGTTTTTACTTTTGTTCTTTTGAAAAAAGCAGATGCTGCTTTTTTTTTTAGTTCACAGGAGTACATTTTAAGTTTTATGAAACCTTTTTGAATTAAAGGTGAAACCATATTGTGAGGAGAGTATAACTTGGGACCTCCTGATCTGCAGTAAAATCCCAAATCTCTGAGTGATATGATCCTTTGAGAAGGTAACAATATCATAATTGAGTCAATATCACCACCAGGTGCCTTTGAGACTTCCCCATTTCCAAAAGAAAAAGCTGAGATTTTCCATTGAACTTCATATTCATTGTATTAACCCTCGTGTTGTCCTCGGGTCAAAATGACCCACAGCTGTGTTCAACCAAGTTCTATTTTATTTTCATATTTTTGGGGATCATTGGTGACAAGGAGGCTGTGAGGGTTTCTCTAAAGAATGATGACCAATGATCCCAAAAAATATAAAAATATAGAAATAAAATAGAACTTGGTTGAACACAGCTGCGGGTCATTTTGACCCGAGGACAACACAAGGGTTAAGTAGATGTTATGCTGTTAGAAATGCATGTTGGTCAAGCTCCAACACTTTTTTATAAATTAACTGCAAGCAGACAATGTACATGCAAACAGCAAAATATGTCCACCCTGTCATGGACAAATTCAAAGTAGAGTAAATGCATTATAATTACATAGTGATTATAAAACGTACATTTTCAGAAAGCTATTTAGTCCCTTTCTCAACAATATATTTTAGTTAATGGAAAAAGTATTTGGATAATAATGAAATTATGGCAAACTATTTGTTTCTCTATAAAATCTGCGAGAGTTGCACTTTCTTTTCTAAATAAAATCTAACAACAAAGATATCTCTTTGATATATCAAACTTTCAAACAATACTATTTGGCCCTCATTTGTTTATAAAGGAATCACACAAAAGGTTTTGCTAATTTGTGAAAACAATTTGTTTATTTTCATAAAACATGAAAATGACAGGGTGGACAATGACATGACAGGGTGGACACGTTGTGAAATATCATTGAATGGCATCATAAATGCAATAAATCTAAAGAAAATTATGTTTAAAAAAAAAAATGTCAGAGGTCCTTTTCCCATGTAGGGTGGAAATTACCAGTTGAACAGATTGGTTTTGATCCACTCTACCTGCATGTGGCCACTGAATAAAGATGCCCAAAATGAGGCATTAATGTGGCCTTCTAGTGTTAAACTCTGTACATCATTCTGCACAGTAAAAATCAAACATTCAACTGTAGAACAAGAAGAAAAATGTTTTTAAGTGGAGAACAGTTGATTTAAAAAAAAAAAAAAAAACAGCATGTTACAGAGATCACTTAAATGCGTCTCCAAACAATCTTTCCCTTTCCTCTTCGAACTCCTTCGAATGCTTTCCCCTTGACGCCGTTGCCTGAAACACAAAATATTTGTAAGGATTTTTAGTAAGATTTTAGCGAGTTAGTTATCAAAATGTCATTTTATGGAGACATAAACAGTTGATAATTGTCCTTCAAATAAATCTAAACTTTCTAATAAGTCTCTCCATTTCTTTTCTTTTTTTGCCCTCTTCTCTCCCTCACTGAGCTCATTGACACCCTTCTTCTTTCCAGTCTCTCTGTCTTCATTCCATTCGTCCTTCTCTTTCTCAAGATACTTTCTCCTTCTGTCCGGGTCAAGCATCACGACGTTCCCGATATCTCCTTGCTATCTCAGCTCCTTTTGAGCTCATTCCTTGAAAAAGACAATTCAAAATGTTCCCTTACACACTTTAATTGGCGGTCTAGGTAAACTAGGCTTGCCTTATCAAACTAGGCTTGCTGATACCGATATCGCCAAAAAAAAAAGGTCCATATTGTCCACTCCTACTATGTATAGCATGTACTGTCATAAAATGTGTGTAATGGCTGTTGTAATATGTGTAACATTATCAACATGTGGCATAAACTATGCACATGTCTTTCCTGTCACAAACCATGTCCACCCTGTCATGGAAGGTTTGCTGACAGGGTGGACGATGACAGGGAGGACATTTTTGACTAATGTTAGCATTTAATGAGCACATGATGGACCTTCAGTTAGCAACATGATTCAGTTAACAAGGTGACTGTGTAATGTTTAACAAACATATTTTGAATTTCTGAAAGGTTTTTATATTAATTGATATTTCACTATAACAGAGTGGACATGTTAAGTTTGACAACATCCAACTACACACATAATATGATGAAAATTACAAAATATAAGTGTAAATACTTACTCTGCAACGAGCCACTGTTTCAGCCTCCATTGAAGAAAGATAAAATGGTGGTAGTAATGTCACTGAAAACATCAGAGGGCTTCTTGAAGGGGCAATTATCCCATAATGACAGGGTGGACAGCAATTTCAGGGACACATGCAAAGTGTTCAATATGATTATGAAAATAGAATATACATGATCAAAATGACTTGTTTTATCAAATAACTTGTTGTGGACAATTAAACCATATAAAACCATTTTTTTATTTAGTATAATTTAACCACTTATTACACACACTGTAGTTAGCGGAGCAGTGTGTGGGACATGCCAAAATCACGTACATCCAATGAAAAAAAAATGGTATAAAATGAAGGAAACACATTTCAAGAGACGTATCGTTGTACTGATATGTGTGTAAATGTTTGGCCATTCATAATAAGACCTCAGAGTTTAATTATTCTGCAACATTTTCATGATGACTGAGTGATTCTGATGAGGACACCAAAGGCACTTCATAGTGATATTGACCGAGTTATTGATTGTCAATTATTGGTATTACAGTCTGATAAAATGTGTGATTGCTGGTTTTATCCCAGGATCAGACTACACAAATTCATCAATGTCGTTCTCGACATATAAACATCTGGAACGACTTGTACTTTCACATAATAGAAGTAATGTGATGAGGCATCTGGGACACCGCAACACACCCCGACAAAAAGTCGAACATGTCTGTAATGTTTTTGTTTTTACTTGCCTAGTTTGACATACACTACATGTACCTTGACACGACCAATAGGATAAAATGACTGCATCACACATGACTGGTCCGGGTCATACCGGGTAGTGTTCCTCGTTTTGGAGCAACATAGATGTTGTTTCTTTCTTCCAATGCAGTAAGGACATACCAAAACTCAGACACTGCAAGAGTTTTTGCTTTAATAATCTCATCTGGATGAGAAAAGAAAACATTCCAATGTTATTGTCACTAAAAGAGTTCATGATTGCACTGTTGGACTGACAGAAAATAAGTGTGTTATACAGAGACGTTTGACTTTTGACCTTATTTGGTGTCTCATAACATCTGACATGGAGAGGAAAAAGACCTGACACACATTAGGAAGTCAGCAACTCCCACAACCACCCATCAAGCAAGCACACATTCACACAAGAAAAACACCAATAACAACTGAGTGTACCAAAACACTACAGTGCCAGTATTTCACTCACAACCACAAGTGACATTTAGTTTAAATACGGTGATATAAATAGAGACAGCAGCAATGTGAAAGTCATCAGGGAAAAATTCTGACAGTGCTGTGCTCTGTTAAATGCAATGTGGGAGTGACAGTTGGGTGCTAATGCTCATGAGTCTGGTTAATAAGGTGAAGGTGGATGTTTACTGTTAGAGGGAGAAAGTTGAGCTTTTATTGTTTATGTTGTGTTAACTTACCTTACTACATATTTTAATTGGCCCTTTCTGCATGGTAGATTTTTATGCTCCCACTTTACAGTTCAATTCTTCACAATGTGGCACTCACACTGAAAATAAGCATGATACCTGGTTGTTTTTTTACATTGATAAAAGACAGAAAGGAACTTTTAAGTTGGTGTAAATCTTCTGCAGCAAAGTTCAGTTTTATAAAACAATCAAATAAATAATTGGGGGGGTGGATTTTGTGGAAAATGTTGTCCTTACTGTACAAATTACAAGAAGATATTGAATATCACTGCTTGACTCAACATTTTACCAAACGGAACCCTTTTGAAAACATGATATCTGGTATCCAAATAACGTCTGCATCAATTTTGGTAGCATTGGAATGAATAGTTGTGGAGTTATAGTTTGTAGTGAGCCAAAGTTTTGTTACAACGCAGTGGATGTCCTGAAAAGAAATTCAGCTCTGTAACCCATAGGGGTGATTTATTGTAATTGTATGCAGTGTGGAATGTGAAATGGTTAGAAATTATAGTTGTAATATAGCTTCATGAGGCAATGCTCGGAGTCCAAGCATATTGGTGGCGCAATGGTTAGCACTGTGCCTTCTCAGCAGGAAGGTTTAGGGTTAATGTCCACCCAATCTTTAATCTTAAAAGTGAGGAGGGTGTCTTACTCCTGAACCCAAACTGAGAGCTGGTTTCACTGTGGAGGGCCCCAATATCTCAAGGTTCTGCCAGCCTATTTTCTTTTAAGAATCTCTGGGAACCCCATTATAGGCGCACACTCTTAAATCAAAGTGTGCTGTAAGGATAATGTGGTATAATGAGGAAATATGATGGTGCTTTTGAGGCGATACACATTTTCATCCAAACTTATATGATTTGGTATAAAACAAGATGATGTTACACAGTAAAATGTGATAAAACACAATATTGTACAACAATAGAAGAAAGTATGGAACAGTAAAATACTGTATGTCTTGAAATAGGTGATGAAATACAATGTGGGACTATAATATGATATTATGAGCATCAGGGCAGCTTTATTTTCAGATCTGATATTTACAGTACATTGATTTAGTCCCTTTTAAACAGAATATAAAACAGCTTAAATTATTGTAACAGAAATGCTCCAACATTGAATTAGAGCTTGCTGTAACAGCTGCATACTGCAGGCATGGATGCTGTTATCATGAAATCAAACAGTGTTTTGGTCTGCTTGATAACATTGCAATATGTCAGTGTCATATTTCCACATTGCCCTCATTTCTCCACATCTTTATGGTCTTTTTCTGCTCACCGCTGAAGGTGCGGGTGGATACACTCACTGCCTTCACACACACACACACACACACACACACACACACACACACACACACACACACACACACACACACACACACACACACACACACACACACACATACACACACACACACACACACACTTACACACTTACACACTTTGATCTGACGGGTGGTTTGCTGAATTGGTGGGAATTTCCCCTCATATCGCTGTAGGAGGGTCCCCTTCCTCTACCTTCCAAGAAAAAATAAATCATGTATTTTTATTTTCTTTCTTCTTCCAGCTCCTCTGAAGCTTCATAACGGTTACCCCTTAGGGTTGGAAGCTGTGCACATTCTTTTTTCTTCTTCTGCTTTTGCAGCCAGCCTCAATCCACTCGTTGTTCATGATCCTGTGATCCTTTCACAGTCAGGCCACCAAGTCTTTTCCATAGATCTGCTATAAGGTCTTGATGTCACACTTCAAACAGCCCCCTTTATGCATGTTCACAGTGTGAATCAGGGTCCATTTTTCTCCTCCAACTTTCATCTGGTTAAGAGCAAAAAGGGAGAAGAAGTAATGATTGAAGCTGTCATTGTATTAGAGAGAAATGTTGGCCTACGTTGTCTGCAAATTAGCGCAGTGATGATTTGACACGATTTTCCGTTGTAAAAAGAAATGATGGGGAAGCACTTCCTTCACACAGGCCTGCCATCTCTCTTAACCCCTCAGGGGAAAAGTTTGAATTTTCTGTTCTCATCATTACTTTCTTCACATCAAAATTGGAGAACAACTAAATTAGATTAAGAAAAGATTTGGCACGCTGCAGTCACCTAAGTTAACAAATGAAAGAAATTAGAAACCCAATATTGCACACACAGTTTTACTAGATGATTGTGTTAAATATAATTTTTTTTAAAACGGTTTGTGCAAAGAACAATTTAGGTCCTTGAAGCCCATACTATGATTATATTACCAGAACAGGGCTGTCCAACTGTTTTCAACAACTTTGCCCCACAAGAGGCTGCCTGCAAGTGATGTTAGCATGTCTGTGATATGATAAATAAAACTAAGGCATACATGTCTGAGCTACTTGATATCTGAATCATAGATGTGAGGATGCAAGCAAGTAGGAGTGTACATATTGAATCTTCATCATCTATGCAGGTAACATTGGCGACAGGATAGCAAGGGGACAGAGAGAATTGGGGAAACCCTGTGTGTATGTAATCAACTGCAACATGATTACACTCGATCCACCCTGCCATTCGATCGGTGTAGTCTAATGTTGCATACTGGGCTGGCAGGCGACAAAGAAATGCAAAGAAAATTAACAAAGCCAAGAACTTTCAAAATGTCTTTCATAAAAATGTTTAAATTATGGAGCAAATGGACTGACAGGTATTTATTCACTTTGCCAGCTGCAACAAGTAAGGAACCAGTGTGCTTATTGTGCAATAAACACATTGCAGTCTGTTAACATGATACTAAAAAATAGTTATTTGTAGTCATTAAGTGACAACGTATTCTGTATGGCCCACAAGCCTGCAATGCTTTACCTGGTCTGCCCACTTGCTATTGGAGTTATATGGACCCTGATACAGAACATCAGACAACAACAAAACAGGAATAAGATTAAAAGGTTGTGGTTAAAGAGAATGTTGTATAACTGATATGTCACAGGTGCAATCTCTGCAGTAGCTGTGAAGAACCAACTGTCCTGAAGTAGACACTATGCAGTACAGCTCAAAACAGCTGCAGTTAAACTTTCTTTCCTCTCCTTATTCTTCACAGAAATACAATTTAAATACCTCAAAATTTTCCTGCACCTGTGTTTCCCATCTCCCCGACTCCAGCGGTTAACCTTTTTTTCGAGATTAACGACTCTTAGTGAGGCACGACCACAGCTCTTTCCAGCTGCGGTTATTTCCCAACGTGAAGGCAAACAGAAGAAAAAAAAGAAAACTCTGACTCAAGTTTTTGATTTTGGAACAAAAAGCATCACAAGTGTCCCAGAAAAAGCACAAGCTGGTGAAAATGATGAACACATACGCGTACATAAACATTTAACAGCACATACGCTGGATGCAAATACACACGTCACAGTGCTCGAAGGAAAGCCACTTCCCTAAACTTGCCGTCAGGGGAAGTCCAGGCGGTTTTTCTGTGTAAATTTGCACATTTGTGGTTTTTACAGAGCTGCTAAAAAAAATCTGTATGGCGATGTGGTGGAGAGGAAATGCGTCAGCAGAGGAGGAATACCAACCTCTGAGACAAACTCACCCATTCACACAGACTGCCATATATTGAGTGTGTGTGTAAGGGTGTGTATGACCCTGGATAGTCGGGGTCATTGTCTGACCATGTTTGATGTCGTCTGGGAAAACAAGTGAGTGCCTAAAAGCTGTTAAAATAGCTTGTCTATGCAACTGACAAAGATATTTGTGTGTAAAGCCAAGAGATCTGATTTTAACCTTAGACAACAAAACAGCTGCTCTCTTTGTGTCCTGAGCAAATGGAAACACGACTGAACATATTTGCTTGAAAATGTGAAGATATCTTGGGTCGTTTTTTCCTTGCTCTCACTGCACCTCTGCTACCCTGCAGTAACCTGCTTCCCTAGACATTTTTACTGTACTGAAGGTTTGATTTGAAACACATCATCAAATAAATTCAGGTTTGGGCAAGCTTTGTATAACAAATGATCAGGCCTCGGAAAGGATGTGATGTTATTTAAAACCTATATTGCACCTACAGGGCTTGAGAATGGACTTGGGTGTGTGACAAATAACTTGACATGCAACCGCACTGGAGTAAATCTGTTTTATTGTCATGAATTTAGATCAGAGCACAGATCACTCCAGTTTGATTTTGTCATACTGGGATGTGGATCAAAAGTGAAAAAAAAAATCATATGAATCTCTATATGGTACATGACTCAACAGCTTTACAATAATCAAAAGTCTCTTGATTCCCCCAGAAGAGAAAATGGGTCAGAACTGGGAGGCAGGTGAGGGGGCTAATGAAAGATGTAAGAGGGCACAGAAGGAAAAGGAGAAAGAAACAGAGATGGAGAGAATCTAAAGCAGAAAATGACTGTTAGGTACAAATATTTCTGGTATGCACTTTCTCTTAAAGTCTAACCTGGCAACAAACACGCGCACACACACACACAACCTAACCCATTTCTGTGGTGTAAGAAGGTAATAGGGGCATTGGGTTTCCACTCTTTCTCCACAAGCACTATCTGATGTAGGGGACTTCCTGCTTAGTATCTCATCCCTGCTGCAGTCATTCTTTGATATTAATACTTCACGGTGCGTGCTCTTTCATGTATGTTCATGCCACAAACTGTATTCACCTTTTGAATGGTCGGTCCTGCTATAGGGTGTGTCAGTGCACTGGGTGTGTACAGATACGGTGTATTTGTGCACATATTTCTGTTTTCTGCTGCATGGTGAACAAAACTTTTATTGGTGGAAAAAGGTGGATATTTAACTTTACTTAACGAAAACTAGCAATGCCCCAATGAAAATATGTTTAATTATAAGTAGAAGTCCTACTTTAAAAATTGTATTTGAAGAAAAGTACTGTCAAAAAATGTATTTTAAGTATCAAAAGTAAAAGTATTCATTATGAAAAAAAAGCCCATTTTAGAGTGTTATATGTATAATGCATATTGCTTCATTGATATGTTATCTGCATGTTAATGTTGTCATTAGCGAGCTCATTTCAACTCAATATGGCTGGATAGTTTATTCTATCAATGCATATTTAGCAAACTGAACATATATTTTACTTATGAAATATTTATTTCAAAAGTAACTAACGCTGTCAAATAAATGTAAATAATTTACACAGAAATGTAGTGGAACAAAGTATAAAGTAGTGTCAAATGGAAATACTCTAATCACGTGACCACAGACACATGTGATTTAGCACATTACAAAATTGTAAAAAGCACTTGAAATAGATAGAAGCAATGACCTTACACATTGAAAGTAAGTAGTTTTGGAATATTGTCATGCTGTACTGTGTGAAGCCAATGTAACTTTCTATGTGAAACCTATGTATATTCCCATGTGAAACTCATACATTGACCAATGTGAAACCCATGGGATTACATTTGAAATGATTATATTTGGAACCCATAGGATTTTCCATATGCCTTTATTGTCCATGTATGGATAATACGTTTATTTACTACGTTTTTTTTATATATATATCTGCAGTGACAGCCCCACGACATCAGTGTAGCCCAGGGTTTACGAACCGTGCATGGTTAATAGGAGGGGAAAACTGGATTTAAACATGGTGCCAATCACCGCCATGAAAACTAAAGTGAGCGGCACCTTGGGCCAAAATATTTAGCATTCATGTGCCCACTGCACATGCACATTAGTGTGAACATGTACTTACATCAGCATCATGCTAATAAAAGGAATGTCAAAGGTTTAGGAAGGTTTTACAAGTATAACATTTCAATTGATTAAAATTCATAAAGACTACAAACTGTTTGGAGTCATCAACAGTTTTACACATGTCTTTTTGATAATGGTGGTCTATAATGTTGCGTTTTCAGTTTGGATGTGCATGTGTGTGTGTGTGTGTGTTTGATGTTGGAGTGACTTCCACTCCCCCCGTCTCTGTCAGACCCACTGTCCTAGCGCTTTCCTGTTTACATGAGACAACTTCCCCCTGAACATCGACTGGACCTGTACAGCCTCTCTCTCCCTCTCTTTAGATTCAGATAAGTCCATAAATAATACCAAAGGTTGATTAAAGTAACCCTGGCATTCTTTTGTCCCTCAAGGAATCGATCAATGGTGAAGAGCAGGAAGCTGAAAGTTAAAGCGGCTCAAATGGCCAAATTTTCTTTCATCTTGTTCCCTTTCAAAATGGTTTTGTATAAACACACACACCTTAACACACACACACACACACACACACACACAAACATAGACACACATGCACCTTTCTGAGAGCTCTCTAATGTCCTGCCATGCAGGTGTGTGTTAACCTTCTAAATCCAATAATAACAGCAGTCCTGATCTTCATACGATGAGATCAGTGGAGCAGCTGTATGGTGTGTGTTTACAGATTAACAGGCAAGCACACACAAGTACACAAAAGCGCACACGCATAAACTAATACTGTTTGTAAGAGATTTAGGGGAATTATGTTCCCTTTGTCTTTTAATTGTGTTTCTGTTATATAGGACTTTGCACGACTGACAATTAATCACAGTTTTTACCATGAACATGTCGATACTCTACGGAGCACCACAGGGTCAAGAGGAGAATTTTCCTTGTAATATGTTTTGGTTTCTCTCTCAATACGTTTGCGTTACTTTGCACCACTTCAAGTGCAATGCCCTAACATTAACTTATTGAATGTTAATTTTAACTGAGTATTACGTATAGCATATAGAGTACTATGCTCAATAGGTTCGTAATTAGTAAAAGCAAACTTAAATGAATTTTGGATCTACGTGTCTCTCCAGGAGAAAGCAGTACTGTAATCTGCAGGATTCTGTGTGTTTCATTCTGGACCAGTGACTGTATTCAATTCTGCTTTTCCTCGAAATACTTATATGTCTCCAGCTCTCTCACTGACCGCTGGTGAGATAGACTGCATCGTTGATTGACTGCAGCCTTGGGACGGCACAGCTGTCACTGTGGCTGTAGCAGTGGCTGTAATTTGGTTGTTATGATTACAGCTGGGACACATTAGTTTTTAACGTTAGTACTGTCATAGAAGCACCGCAGACACTCCAACCAGAAGCTGAATACTGTTGTAAATCTGCCTTTTAAAATAAATAAAGCACTGTGTCACATCATCACCCCTTCCTGAAGTAGCTGCAGGGTGTTTCTTTTATCTGGCCATGTATTACAGCTAAACTAGACCATTAAATTTACTTTTCATATGGACCAGAACTGCCTGATTCATTAATGTATGGGTCCGGTCACTCCAGTCGTTCCATCCTACTGGGCGTAGACCTCGGGGTAATTTTAACCAATCAGCTCACACCGAAACCAACTACCTACTATGTCCACCAAAGTGTTGTTTTCTGAGCGCAGCGGGATTTTAAAGTTTATTTGAATGAACGCCATCAGTGTGACGAGATGCTGACTTTTTATTCTGCGCTGAGCACTAAATGTTCAGCATTTTTTTCCTGTCGCAGAGTTCACAGACAGCTGCGCCAGCCATTTTCACCAGCCGTCCAATCACAGAGAAGGAGAGGCAGGACAAACACGGTTAACCACCAATATCGGTCTCTGATTGGTCCGCCTTTTAGAGTGGCTGTGCAAATGCTAATACAGGCAGACATTACCCAGACATTATAGCAGCAAACGAAATTCCGAGCAGCCAGACTAGACCAGAGCATCTGAGCGGAAAAAAATAGAAATGGCTGAGAAAGAATGAATTTTTTTTTAAAAAGTAACGCAAAATATATTGCGAGATGAAACAAAAATCATCCTGAAAAACATTCTCGCTGTGACTCCCCCGGGGTTCTGTAAAACTCCTGTCAAATTTGGAAGAAACTACTTCTACAAAAGTAGAAGGAGTTTGTTAAATGTGTTTTGTTTTATTTTAAAACTCTTTTCTGCTTAAAGTATCATTCAAGGTTTATTAAAAGTCCTTTGGTCTTATTTCATATTTTTCCCCTTTATTTCAATTCAGTTTAATTACATTTTTATTATACAGCACCAAATTACATCATAAATCATGTCAGGGTCCTCAACATAGTAAAGTCCAGACCTTAAAACATTACAGATAGAAACCCAACAATTCAACAATTCCCATATGTGACAGCAGGAAGGAAAAACTCTCTTTTAACAGGAAGAGACCTCAGACAAAACCTTATTTCTATTGGGATTAAAACATTTGACTTACTGCAACGTCTTTTAACTGATTTGCCCCATAACCAATCTCAGCAATTATATTGTCATGTAATCATCAATGATGGCCCAATACAATAAACACACATTTTATAGAATTGTCCTCTAACACTGGAGGACTGCATTATTATCTGTTTGAAAACTTCTTCCTGCAGTTGACCTGATGACCTCAGAGGAAATTGCTGGATTTTCATGTGAATATTTCATGCCTTATTTAAAAGTTCTCTTTTAAAAGTTCTCTTTTAAGCATAATATTAGACTTTCAAGAAAAATGTCCTGGTAACTTTATTTTTAACTTTGTGAAACGACCGTTACATTGACTGAATTTGCGGGGATTTATTTGTTTTTGTGTATATAGTCTGTGTGTGTATTTTTTAGTCATTGCTTATTTTATTTTATTTTTTTCTAAAATAATGTTTTTTTTATCGATCTTATTTCCTATATATCATAAGTATTTGTAAATTTGTTCATTTTTCATTCACTTTTTTTGTCTTCTCTATGCTGCTGTGACGAGTAAATTTCCCCACTGTGGGATTAATAAAGACAAATCTAATCTAATCTAATCTAATTGGGAGTAGCTGTTTTTGTACTTTGCCTTGCTCACAGTTTTATGCTTTTAAAAGGACGATAAAGCAAATGCACTTTCTTTCCAAAAGAGTCCTCTTATATTACACATTGACACACAGACACACACAAACACACACACACACAAACACACACACACACACACAGGCTTGAATTTAATGGCCCGTTGTAATTTATGGAAAAGACTTTCCAATTTAACAGATGGGGGGATTTCACAGCACTGAGACAATGGAAGAAAAGGAGGGAATCAAAGGCACTGACATCACCAGCTACACCCAGGAGAAGTCTGTGAACATGTGAAAGAAACACAGAAGAAAGAGAAGGAGAAGACGAGTGATGGAAAAGAGGTCATAAAAAAGAATGACATCATAAGTCTAGCAGGATAATTTGATAATTCCTTTAAGTGGAATATAGTGGTTGAGGTTAAGTAGCATGACTCGGCTTGAAAATTATGGAAAGTGGAAGGACAGAGATATGTAAAGGAATAAAACAGGAGGTGAGGGGAAGGATGGAGTGAGGATAGAAAGAAAGAAGTGAGAACCAAAGAAAGGAAGGAGAGGGTAAAAATAAGAATTTTGTTTTCAATCGTATTCTGGAAGAAAATGTGTGAGAATATTATAATGAAATGTATACACAAATTCTATGAAAGAAAAACACTTGCTTACACTTCGAGAAAAAAACATTCTGAGGCTGTTCCTGTTGAGCACGAACAGATAGCGGCACAATAATACACGTGGAGCAGAAGAAAGCCTCTCGACAAAGTATTCAGAGTTACATCGCTTGATCAACATCAGCTCCTATTATGTGCACATTTGCAATTTCAGCACTGACGAGCACAGAGCGCACTTCATATTTATAGTTGCGCTCATATCTCATGTGCTACGTGAACAGTCTCAGAACTTTTTGAGATTTGGGAGGTACTGTATGTGAGTTGACTCTTCTGCACACCTTTGCTACCTTCAGTGACCCATAATGACCTTCTATGTTGCAAAGACATTTGATTTTATCTCTAGAAACACAAGAGGGGAAAAACGACTTAATGGGAAGAAGAAAAGGGGAAAGAGAGGGAAGCAAAGAGGCCATGAAGGATGGAAAATAGATAGAAAAGAAGCAGTTTAAGAGGAATGGAGAGAAAAGAAGGTAACAGTGAGTTCCCCTTTAAACCTGAGCTGAGAGAGTCCCACCGCAGCTCCTTCACCAATGGTTTAATGCGTTCCCATGTGTCAACGTGTAAACGTGCATCTCTGTAGCTGCATGCCTGATGTGACGTGTGTGTATGTGTCTGGTCACGGCCTGAGGGTATGACTGAGTGAGTGACTAATTGTGCTGTCTGCTCACCATCACAGACACACGCATGGACACACACACCGAGATTACGCAATCGGCATCGGGGTAATCTTCTTGGCCCGCTATTTTTTTCCCCCTACAGGATGAATATCGACACGTCTAGATTACTCTCCCGTCTGGAAATCCTTCACTTTGCTTGCCTAATCCCTGACCTCCGCTTACATTACACCATCCAACCATGTGTCCATCCCTCGGTCCATTTCCATGCTCGTCCAGCACAGACTAACTAATCTGACACTTCTTGGAAAATTCCCATTTCTCCCGCTCTCAGTGAGCTCTTTGGTTGAAATCCAAATGACATTACAAAAGGATTTGGTCATTTTTAACATTTTCAACTTGTCCTCATTTACATGTTGGGAGCTGAAGTAAGTTGGATATTATGTAAGGGATGGGCAATAACGTGATGTTAGTCAGTTCACATCTGTACCAAATGCTCGTGAACGTGCTGACCTTTCATTCCACGTCACTTTGGTGACTTTGACACAACGGGCCTTTTTCACCAGAGACATTTAGACTTGTAGCAGGACATTAACAGGACAGTGGCTGGGGTCTGTTCAAGCGACAATGTCAACGACAGTCCATGGACAGACGCCAAAATAAATTGTCTACTGGCAATTGTCTTCCACTTTGGAAAGACGTGTCACCAGTGTATCTACAGTATGAGTACATCGTTACCACAGCAACCCTTGCAGATAGGTTGGTGATGTCTGGAGACACCAAATCTGATCCGCTCACTCACAAGAAATTGTGTCTGCCCTAAAGATCTGATGGGAGAAACAAATTTGATTTGCCTGCAGTCTGGACATGGCCTGTTCTTTATACCCTTGCTTTTTCTTATGTGACGTGTCATCATGTTTTTTGGTGAAAAAGGCAAAGAAAGAAAGAGTGAACGAAAAAACAAAAGAAAGAAGCAAGGAATGAACGAAAAAACAAAAGAAAGAAAGAAAGAAAGAAAGAAAGAAAGAAAGAAAGAAAGAAAGAAAGAAAGAAAGAAAGAAAGAAAGAAAGAAAGAAAGAAAGAAAGAAAGAAAGAAAGAAAGAAAGAACCGTTCCTGTTGTAATGCTGAAACTGCTGTATGTTCTTCTCCTGTTGTCATTTTACAGTCTGATATTCAAAAGAACTTTGATGTTGCTTTCCTTGTTTGCTGTTGCAACAGCCTAATTCCCTTATGGGGATCATTAAAGTTTCACCTTACCTCTAATGTCATGAATAAAGGCTTTTAAAAAGGTTTATGTAGTTTGCTGTTGTGTCTAAAGGCTCCTTTGTTTGATGTATAGCAAAGACTCTTTCATCCCTCCTCACGTTAACACAGATATCAGCACCAAAAAAAAGAACAAAAATTATATCTGCTTGCTGTTTATTCCAGGTGCAGAAGGATGAGTACGGCACAAATTCACACAAAAAACACGTATGAACCGAACTCCTAAAATAGAAAGGCTGTTAGGCCTATGTTCATGTCCATCCAGGTGATGGAGATGCTTAAATGACTTGATTACAGTAAAGAGAAGGACTCAACCCCTTTTCTCTGCTCAATTTCCGCTAATAATAATTTGAAAAGTTATAGTTTGACTACAAGTTGCACAAGGGTTTTAAAAATTGTCTTACACAATAAAGAATGTGAAGATTATCTGTCAGTTTGTGGAAATGATAATCTGTTGGAGAATGTGAGCAAATCTTTCTGTCTTTTTTTTTAGCTCCAATAGGACACTTGTAAACACACACTCACACTCAATATACACTATACAGAAAGTTCCTTGAGTCCTCTTGCCATTAACTGTATCTCTAGATTTAGATTGATAAAACACATTCCGACAGATGCAGAGAAATCTCAGTTGACATTTATCATATTGTGTTTATGTGGCATGTCAGTGATGTTTATGGTCGCTAGCAGCACTTTCACTTCCATCTATCCACAGAAGTGTGTGTGTGTGTGTGTGTGTGTGTGTGTGTGTGTGTGTGTGTGTGTGTGTGTGTGTGTGTGTGTGTGTGTGTGTGTGTGTGTGTGTGTGTGTGTGTGTGTGTGTGTGTGTGTGTGTGTGTGTGTGTGTGTGCGCACGCTGAGGTGTGCCAGATAAAATAAAAATGGAGAAAATGGAGTGTCAGCCACAGTTCAGGTGACGCTGAAACACAGACCAACAAGTGAAAATCAAAACATGGGCAGCTGGTCCCACAATCAGAGCGGATAGTTTTCTGTGGAAGAGTGAGCACAGACAAATACAAACTGAAAAGAAACACAGATGAAACAGATTTGAAGAGGTGACAGACAGGGCAGGAAAGAGCAGGAGGGACAAAAAGAGTTCATGGTGCTGGTGTATTTTAATTGATCATTGCGGACGAAGAAAACATCAGTCAAATAACGTGTTTAAATCATTTTTAATGTGATTGATCACCATCTACAAATAGATTTCACTACCGTCTGATACATAAAAAAAAACAGATATTACAACAGTGACAATCAGCCCAGTTGACCCGCTCAGAGTAGTTAAAGGGTATAGTTAATCAGCCTTTGTTAACACTCAGGTCTGTCTTTCTTGGTCACCCCAGTATCACATCTAAGCATGTAATAAACACGTCAGCCCACTAGATAAAACCATGTGAAATGTACGGTGCCGCAGGTTTCTATCTATCTATCTTCGACAGTTATACATGTGTATTTTTCACACCTAGCGAAGGCAAAAACGTGACAATGACACGGTGTAGTGCACTGATGAGTGTATTTACCTGCTTTAGTGTGAAACTTGGCCGTTCTCGTCACACAGGAAGTGTTCTGTAAGCAAGATAACTATTAACAGTATAATGTGTCATTAAATTGATATGATTTTTTTTTGTGATAGAGGTATTTTGGCATTTTTGATATAAATTTGTATCATTAATTATGTGTAATTGCATTAATTTTGCCATTATTTTGTTCAGTGTGAAACCATTGCCCAACACTTCCTCTTTGCAACAGCTCAAAGAGCACAATTCCTCATTTTCTGCTTTAATTTCAATTTGAAAGAAATTAAAAGGGTTAAAGTCAAAAGCGGTAGCAATGAAAGAAAAGATAGTCAAGTAGTTCAAGCAGCAGGAAAACCCACATAATGTTTGGAAGTCATGGAAAAATCAAACTCCCTCTAAGGTCGTGACCCGGTCAAACATGAATATCTGGTGCTTGCTTCACACTCTACATCTGGCAGATTTGTTCACATAAATCTCTTCCCCTCACACACTCAGACACACACACCCCCTCACACACTCAGACACACACACACCCCCTCTCACACACTCTCCCTCCATCCATCATGGCCTTTCATGTATCAATGGCTCCATTGATAGGCTTGCGTGAGTCTCCCTGGGTGGATCCTGCTTTTGGGGTTGAGCCCTCCATTAGACATCGGTACCATACGTTGCCACACACACACACAAACAAACAAACACAGACAAATGTACACAGACAAAAATGTCAAATAAACAGTTTTAAGTTAATAAATGATAATACATTTTCTCTGTATTAGCATTTTAGCCGCATAATGTATTTGACATAAGGGTACTCTGTATGCTAAACTATGTTGGATGTTCCACACTGCTGTGCAGTTATCAAGAATTACCAATGCATAGATTAATTATTCTTTGAAGTGAAGGGATTTTTGCCTCCACATAGTGTGTTATTTGTGAGGATCACATGGCTCAGCCAACACCACAGCTAGCTCTCCAGAAACAGTATGTGGCAATGTGGTCTTTTGTTTGCACATTGTACACTGTCAGCCTTAGAAAAAAGTTACTTCAGCAATTTTCACATCAACAGCTGATGTCACTTGAGTCCACGTCAGTCAGGTCTGAAGAATACATGATTTCAGCCCCTGTAGTCGCTGCTTGAGGCTTAATACTAAAAATAATAGACTTAAGAATCAATCAATACTTAGCTTTAGCTTTGTCTTGGTAACTATGTGGGAGCTGATAGTTTATCTGAAATAACTTGATGGAAGCGCTTCATCCACCCAGATGTTCACAGTCATACTGTTTGTAATATAGATCAGACTGTAAAGCCCGGAGCACGCATGCAACAAATCTTCCAGTGTGTTTTTTTATTTTCACTGACAGTGAATAGGTATTAAACATGGCATAGTGAATGGCAACTGGTGAGTACACACAGTATAATGCTGTTTAGCATTTGTTGCTGTGTGTGTTCATTATAAATTATATTATATAGAAAGACATTTTGGAAGAAGGTAACGAAGGGGGAATGTGAAAAAAATATAAAACTAGAACAGAAAATAAATAATAAAAAGTTCACTCCAAAATAACCTGGACTAAAGTGACAGATCTTTTCTTTATTGGTTAAAATATTCAGCTATATAATCCGGTTATTTGTAAAATGATAAACCTTATTCTAAAACACCCTTAGAATCATGGTTGAGTTTACTCCCTTAGCTGCACAAACTAAAAGTTAATGGTTCTTTATAATGAAGATTTGTTTTTTTAATTATCCTTTGTTAGACAGGCAGAGTTCCAGACATGAGCTCAGGGAGATTCCCTTTGTTGTGGTGGGGAGGTGAGAGGTGGAGATTTGTGGTGTCTGCAGCACCCAGGTGGGGATGCACATTTTTTTTTTTTACCATCATAACTGTGCTCAGATGCTCACAGATACACTCGATTGCATCTATGCATGCATACATTTGCACTCATGCATTCAAAAGAAAGAAAGTGCTTTATGTGGACGCAAATAGCTCACACATACAAAGGCATGGTGCGTGAAAGTTTGAGAAGCAGACTCAAATCAAAACTCCTGAAAACCAAAGCAAGTGGAACGGAGATGTGTCTTCGCCAAAGGCACACAGAGCAAGGCACCAATCCTGCAGCTTCCTAATGACCGACAGGGGAACACCATGCTGTTACCAGGAGAAGTTCTGGTAGGAATGTAATTTACACTCCTTTGAGTCATTACGGCAAAGAAATGTATCATCCTTCTTAGTCAGCTTGTCTGGTTGAAGTGGAATACACGTATACAAACATCAGACAATTGTCAAATTTTCCCTGAGTAGTAGCAGTTTTCCTTCATATGTCTACATCACTGTCTAAATCACTGTCTCTGTCTATTGATGTGGTCGTATCCAACGTTACAAGGTATACAACGCTTATGCTATTTATAGATCAGATGCATTCCTTGTTGACAGCCTGTCTTCTTTTGTAGTGAATCATGGAGTTATACTCGTATAAATGTGAAGATAAGACATGACTTTTACCTTGGTTGTACAAGAAGTGATCGACAGGCTTCACTAATGTCTTATTCACTGATTTTCAGTCAGATAGTTGTCTGTCAAACTTCATAATATACATTCAACAAATGATGTGTACTCAACAACCACTATTTTCTAAAAGGAAATTTGCACAAGGAACACGCTAAAAACAAAAAATAGTATTGAACAAATCCTAGGAAACAATAATATCTGATATAAAAAAAAAAAGAAGAATAACAACAATGACGGTGTATGAGAAGTATGAGAATTAAGTGGAATAACAGTAGCCCAGTTCATCTCCTCTACAAAGGCTTTCAAGCTACATTTGTGGAGCAACAAGATTGCGAACGGCAAAGGAGAGCAAAAAAAACCCAACATAGTTCTGCTATAGCACACCATTTTTTTTAGACTAGTTGATTCTCCTCTGGTAGTTTATGACTCTTAAATGAATCAGATCTAACAAAAAAAAATCTATCAAGCTTGAAAAGGTTGGACATGTTTTGAAATATGTAACAGAAATGAGGTTACCATTGTTTTTGAGATAACAAGTCAATAAGGTAGAGAACAATGGTATTAATCACTCCTTCTCACATGAGCGTAGTGAGTATAGTTTCACAATCGTGACAATCATATTTCCATCTTTAACTTCTATTTTCACTGCCAAAGAAAATGTACTTCATTAGTTCTAAAATGATGATTTACTATGACATTAGTGCTGTAATTAATTTAATGGTTAAGCTGCACTGTTCTTGACAGTGTAGCTTGCGGATAAATACATGTGGGGGCTTGTGAATGAAGCCAAACTTGGACAAAGCATTGATACATACTCCCTCTGTTGAAAACTAATTTAAAAAGCATGTGTGGCTGATTACTTTCATATTCAATGGTTTTGGAATAACCCTGAAGTGACCAGCACTCATCTTCCGCTCTACTCATCGTCAGGACAATCTGAGGAAGCGGAAGTGATGTTTTTTTTAATGGTGGTGGACCTAAACAGAAAACAACCCTGATATCCTTTTAAGGAGTCTTTCCTCTTACTGCCTGAAACCCTGCGTGCCTCCTCTTTCTCTCGGCCTGTCCACCACCTGTGATGTCACCAATGAAGAATTCCCCACTGGTGAGACGGCAGGTAGCCTTCGGTTAATAAGTGACAGTATCTGAGAATGACTTACTGGACCCTGTGCCTCACAACACAAAGGGAAACACTGTCTCATGTCTCTCGTTTTCTTCAGTCTGTCTCGTACAGACGCACAAACAGACATAAAACAGTGTGTCATGTCTGATATTCTACAACTGTATTTCGTGCTGCTCTTCCTGTTACCTATTGTACTACATTTGAGCACTAAAATCAACTTTGATATAATATCACTTGATAACTTTCTAATGATGAACATTTTAACAAACGGTTCTCTATCCATCAGACAAAGAGCAACATCGGTAGTCTTGGCCACCTGATGCATTTTTAGCTCTTTTTGGTCTGCACGAGCTCCTCAGGGGAAAAATTTAGCTTTTTAGTTACCTGGTCCCCTTTACTCACCAGCTTGGTGGGACCTTTTTGCGTACAGTTTGTCGCTGGGTAGAGTGAGCTGCTGGTTTATTAGAGCTTTTTTTTTATCAGCTCAAAATGCACTGCAGTACCGACTGAGTAACTACAGAACTGAGTGAGTTTGCCATAGTGACACCTGTCGCCTACATATTCTTTGATTCACTGTTATGATGAACATTGATTAATGCAGCTTCACCAAAGGACAAGTCATAACGATTACTCTCGCTCAATATTTGTGTCTCCAAATGGAAGGTGAGTCTCTTTAATGTGACTGTGACCAGATTTCTGTGTCCACAGTATGGTTATACACTCTTATATTGTGACATACTGCAGGTGTATGTACTGTATATTCCTTACCATAACACTCCTCCTCCCAAGACACTTTCACAGACATCTCTGACTCACCTTGATGACATCACCACAGTGAGCTCAGTGTCCTGCTAGACTGGGAGCGGATTAGACTTGTGGTAGGCTGCTGTCACACTGGTCTCAGGGTAGCTTAAGCGTGACCACACAGGGTCACTGTGTGGCTCAGCAGATTAAAATATGTGCAATGCTGCCGGTGTTGTCAGGAAGTTGAGCCCTGCACATGACCTATATTGCCCATTCTTCTTCTTTCTTTGCTTTTCGCAAAATGTTCTTGCAATCGTCTGCAAAAAAAACAATTAAAATGCAGATTTTAAGATATCAGTCTTTGCTATTATGGAGATGGATGAAATTCTGTTGCAGTGTAGTCATCACTGAAAATCTATTCTTAAAAATGTCCCCATTACACAACATGTTGTCAACACTCCTTTATCAGAAAGTAGTTCTAATGAAAACACACCGTGAGGTAATTAGGTGCAAGTCAGATATTTGGGGTTGCTGGCAGGGGATGGGGGTGGAGAAGGCATCCCTTTAAGCAAACTGTATTACTTGTTGGCTGCAATGAAAGGAAAAACCATCCTGTTTATGCACATTCCAAAAATTCCAAAGGTCATACTTTGTCATTTTCCTTGCAGGAAAACAGATTTCAAGGTGGAAATGCCCCCCCGGCTTTCTCATGAAAGACTGTACATCTGGGCATTCTGTGGAAAAAAGAAACACAATCACCTCCTGGGCAGGATTTGTAACATTTCATGGGAATTTTGATTTCCATTATACTAATTTATCATCATTCTTATTTCTCATTATTTTCCCAAATTTACATCTTTGTTAACAAGTACAATTTTCAGCTGCTTTAATTCTTCAAAAGAAAAAAAAGGACTTTACTATGTTAAGTGCCTCGAGATACCCTGTGTCGTGATTAGGTGCTATATTAATGAAATGAAGTGAACATCTTTGCTTGACTGATCTCTGTTTTGCTTATTTTCGAAGGTCAAAAGTGCCAGAAAGTTGCAATCTATTCAGGAATATAATCAACATATATTCTCTTTTCCGCTTGGGTTAATTGTACAGTCATATACATTTTTGCTCAAGAACACGTCAGCATTTAAAACACTCGTCAGGTGGTGGTAGCCATAGATGTCTGGACTCAATCCCAGATTTAACCATCTAAATTTAAGCTTCTCACCAGACTTCTGCCATAAAATATTTAGTGTATGTGACCCAGAATAAATGGAGCAAAGCCTGCGAGCTAGTTCAGGCAGACAGTGAGCTTGAGTGCGACACTCTCATGACACGCTCTATTTACTGCAACATATATCCAAATGCACCAATTGGGTTAAGGGTGTCTATTCGATGTGCTAATATTTATTACTACCACTGTTGCATAATCCCACCTCATTTTACCTGTACGATCTGTTATGAAAATAATAAATCTCAGTCCTTTACTAATTTCTAAATCTTGCTTTTGAAGCACACTATTGTACCACATTGCAATACAAAGATTTAACAAAGAGGATACTCGCAGCTTTGGAAAACAAAAAAAATAAGTAAAGTCTTGGTTGACATTCATTGGTGTACTTATTGACTCTCGTCACACATATTGCATCATTTTTTTGTGAGTACCGCTGCATTTATTTCATGTATACTTCAGGTTTTACAAAACCTTTATTACAAGTCAAGTTTGTGACAGTCTAACCACTAGTTGTTAAGATATTTTAGTAAAATCTAAAGATGTCATGGGAACACGGGAGAAAAGTCAAGGCATCATCATATGAGAACCAAGAATTTCTGTACAAAACCGCATTAGTCTGTCAAGACGTTAATATATTTCACAGAATTAGTAAACATTTTTTACTTTCATGTGGCGCTAAAGGTAGGTGATCACCAAAATCATAACCATCCATCCTCTGGGGACCATTGCTGATAATGAAATGTTACACTATTCAGTAATTGTTAAGACATTTCAGTCTTGACTAAAGTGGTAGACTGACATTTAGGGAAAAACCCCAAAAATAGGGTATTGTCCAACTTATGTTGTATAAATAAAGGTTATCATAACATAACCAGCATTGCATAATGTTAAACTCTTTCAATGTACACACCTGCTCTAGAGAGTGTGCATTCAGCAAGAGATAGCTGGTGATGACTCAGATTGTGTGTGTGTGTGTGTGTGTGTGTTTGAAAGTGTGTGTCAGTCTATTGTAATAGGTGTGCCCCGGGCCTCCTCCCGGTTCCTTTTTCCCACCATCCCTTGCGCCCTCTCTTCGGCTCAAAAACCCCCCCCCCCCCCCCCATACACACATTTCACTCACTCTATTTTCGATCACATTCCAACTCAGTGACTTCAGGCCAGAAATGGGAAAGCTTGTGTGTGAGTGCATGTGTGCCCATGACGTCAGCTGTTTGTTTGTGTGCTGTGGTTGTGTCTGGGGCACCAGCTTGGTAGATAAGCAGGGTGGGAGTGTGTGTGTGTGTGTGTGTGTGTGTGTGTGTGTGTGTGTGTGTGTGTGTGTGTGTGTGTGTGTGTGTGTGTGTGTGTGTGTGTGTGTGTGTGTGTGTGTGTGTGTGTGTGTGTGTGTGTGTGTGTGTGTGTGTGGTGAAGGGAAAGAGAGGAGGGAAATGCCAGACATGAAAGAGTGCATAAAAAAGTTTGCGTCAAAAGTCAGTGGAACTGGCCCCGGGAGTGATGAGCTTGTCAACTTTATAGACTCTTCATTGTTGAGCAACCGATGATTGAGTGTATTCCTATTTCTCTGTCTCTCCAGCTCGCTCGCCCCAGCCAGAGGAAACTGCTGCATAATGATAACAGACTCTGAGACAATGGGTTCAACAGGCGTAAATACACACGCAATGCACACGCACTGATGCACAGCGCGTACACACATGCACTGTGCTGCTGAAGCTCGGGGGTCAGAGGTCCTGCCTGTGTTGCTGATAGTCTCCAGACCTTCTGAAAGTATTTATCAAATATGGAACAATCCGGACATACCAGCAGCATTTCTGAGCTCTTTTTTTTTTTTTTTTTTTTTTTTTTTTCCTAAAATGACCTGTTGGAATAAAGACTTTTCCCTCTCCAGCGTTCCCTCCCCTGCCTGGACCTTGTCTGCCCAGTGATAAGGTCAGATTGGATTTATTTTGGGCTGCTTGCAATATTGCAAAGAGAGTACCGAAGCCCTCAGGGTTTCCCTTAAAAGCATTTTGTTGTGTTTTGTGAGGTTTGGTCCCTCACGTGTGGATTCAGGGAACAACTTAAAAATACTGGTTTCTTTTTCTGAGAGGTTTGACCTTGACTTCCATTATCTGCTACTTGGAGCTGTTGCTTGGATTTGTTTTTTTTTTCTCCCATCATTTTTTAGAAGAATTTAATTTAGTCGACAGTAGTAATGGTGTTGTTGCTTTAGAAATGAAGTGACTGAGAGCTTAAATTGGTTCTGAACAGGCTATAGTATAACCATGCAGCATCTTTTGGGGACTTACGATTTCACAGACGATTTAACAGATTCAATGTAAAAAAAAAAAAAAAAGCCCATTTTCTGACTTGAGCATTTGGATTATGTGCTTCACTCATTTATTCACTCAGCCTATTTTTTTTTTCATTTGAATATTACAATTATGAGATGCAAACATTAAAATAGGGTAATGTTTCCACAGTTTTGGCTGCTTTCCTGTGTTCCTGAACATTGCCTGTTGCTGCTCTAATGTGCTGGAGGACTTCATGGTGTTGTCTGCCAGCCTCTCACGGTTAGATGGCTCCACGGTGTGTCTGCAGGTCTGAACAGCAACTGAAGTGAAGTTTTCTTTGGAGAGCACATTTATTGCCATTAGAGGGCGCCATGTGATTCGTTATTGTCAAACGTACCGTGCCAGGAACTGATAGGACGAGACCGGAAACAGTTTTAAACTGTACAACATCATAAGTATGGTCGTGTACAGAATAAATAAATAAATAAAAGGCACATTTCCGGTGAAAATGTCTATTCATTCTTGGGAAATACTTTAAAAAAATTGTATTAATTAAAAATGAAAACAATACATCAATAGCTTATTATAATCTATTTAATTATATAATACATGATATTACTACTATAACATCAACTGTACCAGCCCACTACTGCTGCTGCTGCCTCTAATAATAACAATAATAGCGATCATTATTATCATATTAATCATTCTAATAATACTAATTCTAATAATAATAATTGAATGATTGTTCTGAATTATGCCATGACGAGGACTTTATTTTGTAAACCTTTGCCGGAAGTGTCTCCCTTCATCCTTCTGGCTTGGCTCGGCTGCTGTCAACATTCAAAGCGGTGAAACCTCCGAGCTGTCACCGCTGGCGTCAGTCTGTTCCGCCGCTTCGTGCCTCAGCCATGCCGTCCCGGCTCACACGCAACTTCGGGAATACCATCAACAATTAAGTTTCAGTTTTGTTGAGAGAAGAGACGCGAACATGGCGGAGATGTCGCTTTGAAGGGAGCGTGTTGTTGGCGAGGACCGCAGAGAGGATCATCGTTTCCTGACCGGGACAGTTTGGTGAACCCGCCTGGTTGCGTCTGTCGTGTTGTTTTGTTTACCTGCGACAGACCGCAACACAACGAGGTGAGTTGATGAGAGCGACTCCTGCGTGTTGTCGTGTCCGCTTGATGACTTAAATGTGTGACTCGGTGTTGAAGTGTTCATCTCTGGATGCTTTCGTCAGCTGACTGGCACAATAAAAGATAAATACATGCGTAACGTAATGTGTTGTCTGCGAAACAGTTTGTTGTTGTTGTTGTTGTTTTTAAGGCGGGTCAGCTTTGTTATCGGCCACTTTAAATAAGTTGTACTTGCAACCCAACGAGCTGAGCTGCTATAACGTCACGTAGACTTTCACTTTAAAAGATAGAAATACATTGAAACGATATTTCCTTTTAAGAGCAATATTTAACACGTTTATAAATACGCGTTTTTATGGTAATTTGATTGTATTTATATTTTTTTACCTTGTATTGTCCGAGTTCTACATTTTACTCCAAAAACATGGTGGTGGAGTGTAACTAAGTACATTTACTCGAGTATTGCAATTAAGTGCACATTTGAGGTATTGGTACTTTATTTCACTATTTCCATGTTATGCAACTTTATACTTTATACTCATCCACTAAATCTTCTCTTTACGCCACTTCATTTGTCTCACAGCTTTTCTTGTTACTTTTAGGTTGGCGTTTTTTCTCACCCTCCTTCTGTCCATTGAAAACTACGTATCTCCACATTTGCTGATTTATAATTAGATTATTTTTATGATACACTGAAGGATTAAATGTTCCGAGATGCTTTGATAAAAGTCTCCCTCTTTTTAAGGTAAATACATTATTTTGAAACCTACTCGGATTTGCTGGAAAATTCAGCGTTTTTCAGAGCTTGTTGACTTTTTTAGAGTTACGTGATTCTTACAGAACAGAAACTATAAAAACAGATGATACATGTCATAGAACAAGATGCATTACTTTAGATTAAACACTAGTACATAAAGTACTTAAGACAAGCTCAACCTTGCATAACTACAGCACTAAAATGCCCATTAATGCAGCAATATATTAATACATAAAACATCATAATGTTATATGATAGTAAAATTCTAATTAGGAGCATTTACCACATGTGTACTTTTAATTTTGATACTTAAATTACATTTAACTGATAATGCTTACACATTTTTACTGAAGTGAGGCTTTGACTGCAGGACTTTCACTTGTAATTTTTTTTTTCGTGTGGTATTATTACTTTTACTTAAGTAAAGGGCCCAAAAAAGCAAGAGGAAATTGCGTATCCTATGACAGTTATGCTAAAATTTTATTTTTTAAAATTGTAATGCATCGAGGTGCTTCCACTACTGCTTATCTACATGGACATGAGGGCATTCATTCTTAGTCAAAAGTCACATGACATTTTATCAAACTGGATCACTCACCTCTAGGAAACTGGTCGGTGTACACGCTTTGGTGATATGCCGAAGCAAATTAGTCTGTTCAACAGTTAAAAACATGTTATGGTTGCTGTGACTTTGTACGTATTTATTTTAAGAAATGATTCATAGCACTTTTCAAAAACATTGCTACAAAGTGCCTTACAGTGAAACAAGGATTTTGCAGCAACAAATGGTCAAAACTACAAAATGAAAATTGACGTAGTAGCTGATGAAATAAATATGTTTTAGGAGGGATGGGGGACACCGAATGTGGCCGCCTGAAATTCTCCGGCAGGGATACTCGGACAGCTGAGGAACTGTGGAGCTCAACGTCGTTCCAGAGGGTCCACAGCTTGCCCATAATTCCTCAGTCCTATTGTAAACCAGGATCCAGCGTCTATAAATGGACTACAAAAATCCAGAAAGGGAGCATCTGCTTCACATTGATGTTAACAGACCTCTTTAGGTAGCTGCTTGGCTAAATAACTACTTACATTTAAACTTCACAAACAGCTTGAGGTACTTTGTGTGGAGCCCGTGCACACAGATGACTCATCCACTCTGTATGTCCTAATGTTAGCCACAGTCTCAAACCATTTGCCAGTCAGTTGTGGTTTGATGGAGACTAATTCTCTGCATTCCTTTCTTTGCCCGCTCCTTCCCACTGTTTTCACTTTTTTTTTTTCCCTCCTCGGCTTTTTTTGTTTCTGCAGCTGTTCCTGTAGTTTTCCACTCAATCAGAAAACCTAAAACTCGTTCAGACCCACAGGATTATTTTACACACATTCCTCTTTCATCTTTCCTCCCGTTTGGCATTTCATGCCTTTGTCCACCAGTCTGTCTCTCATTTCTCTTTCACTGCCTTTCTCTCCACACCCAGTGTCATTGTCCTGCTCTGGTCTTGCTCTTTCTCTCCCCCCCCCCCCCAACCATTACCTCTACTCTTGTACTACCATGTCATTATTTCCTCTTTGTCTGTGTCCTGCCAGTGTCAGAGGTTTGGATACTGGACCGGGAGCAGCGCCCCACCCTGCCCCTCCCGGGACAAACACCACTACCACATCTCAGCCTCTGCTCCTTCAGCTAGAGATGTTTTGACTCATTCAAGATTCCTTCCAGGGGCTTATAGGGTTCACATCTGTTTCTATGCCTGTGTGTGTGTGTGTGTGTGTGTGTGTGTGTGTGTGTGTGTGTGTGTGTGTGTGTGTGTGTGTGTGTGTGTGTGTGTGTGTGTGTGTGTGTGTGTGTGTGTGTGTGTGTGTGTGTGTTTTACTAGCACGGGTCGACACCACGTTAAGCAGTGCTCATGCACTCAAAATAATTTAGCTATTAGAGTATTTGCTTAATAATGATTTCATTACCTTTTAATTCCTGTGAGGGGATCTGAGAACCAGCTCTGTGCTCTCCAGGAGACTCATGAGTTTCGCACTGCTTCCATTTCACTTCTCATGGGCAGAGCAGTGACAACACCTGACATGCTGAGACGGTTTGAGTTGGACAAATTTGTTTTAATCTAAGTTAGAGGTCTCCACTGGTCTCCTCCTTCGTGGTCAATGCAGGTTCATTTTTCCAATGAGTAGCTTTTGTCTCTTGCTGCACATGATTGCCTCATTGACTTGAATCAGGCTTCCTTCTATCTGTTGGGGGATGTTCCCATCATGCGGATATTCGCCTAGTCATGGCTTTACAGACTGCCCATGTGCACACGGAGGAATCATTCCTCAAGGACACATGGGGTCGTGTGGTGCAAGTCAAGTGACTGAGGCCAACCATGCTCTCTCAGCAGCCCTTCAGCGGAGCAGCGAGACTCTTGGAATTGAAATAGAAAGGCTTAAATTAAACCCATTCCACGACAAAAGCAGCTTTTCAAGTTGAATGGGTAATTGTAAGACAAAAATTTGGTTTCAGATAAAATGGAGACACGATTATTCTGAAACAAAGAAGGCAAGGCCACAGAAGAGTGTAGGAAGCAGGGAGCAGCGGAAAGATAGAGATAGCTTTGTGCTGGATGTCCTCTGGATGTTGAGGAGGGGAAATGTGCTGAGCTAGATGCCACTCAAAGGGGAGGCGGGGATTTGAGGGAATTAAAGTACAAACTGCCCCCTTCTCTACACTCTTAGCCAAAGCCTCTTGACACACTAAGAAAGAAATGCTAAATGTGTGAAAGGGACATGATTGTGTCATTAGTTACAGATACACGTCCTTGTGGCTGTGGAGTCAAAATATTTTTGAGTCTTGTCACTGTTTCTTTCTGGCTGATGAAAGAGTCTACTGAGTGGTTTCAAAGCACGGCCCCATCCATTTTTATTGTCTGCCTGTAATACAGTATCTCTCATCAGGTAATTGAAACTAATTCACCTTTTACTATGTTCACATTCTCCCCGGGTACGGATAAGATCCCACTTACATGAACATGGTGGTTTTATAGACCCAAGAGGGAAGGTTACGTTATCGACACACATTTAAAGCTAATCAAATAAAATGATAGCTCGCAGTCAGTTTGCTGTGTTATAAATGTTTGTTAGGTACAAAGGCAAGTTTTGTAAGATGCAGCTCCACGGTTCAAGGAGATGTTTTGGAAATCTCACGTGTGGACTGTTTGCAGCTGCTGCAAAGTACTTAGTTTCAGTAAGTGTTTGTGCGAATTCACAGTAAACAGTGTCAGTGGCAACCACAGCAGTGGGCTGCTGATAGGCGTCGTCAAGTACTGTGTGATGTTGCTGTTATCGCCTGTTTGGTTGGTGACATTTTGTTTTCATGTGGCTCTGTTGAGCCGTTGCATGCACAGGACCAGTGGAGGAAGATCAAATAAAATAAAAAAAAAGATGCCTGCAATTAAAGTAGTAATATCAAGCGTGTATGCTACAGAAGGCCTTAATGGAAAAACATCTGAATTGGTGATGAGTATTCAAGTCAACACTGACAAAGGAATAAAATTTAGCAAAAAGATGCGCCTTTTTTTGAAGCGAACCTTTCTGTGTGCGTGTGTGCTTTCACACCTACTTCCTGTCTGCTCGGTACAAACGGCCACAACTTCCCTTTCTGTTATCTTCTGCTGCTCTCTTCAGTTGCATGCGTTGGCTGCACTCGGCTGTCACGTCCCGGGACAACGACATCAGGACTCTTATTGAATGTTGAGAAGGTTCTGAGCCTAAACGTCTCTTTTCCTGAGAGAAGGGAAACAGTCCGATGTTAAAGATTGGATCACAGAGAGAATCTGGAGGTTGGTGGATTTTATTTTTTTTGATAGTGTGGAGTCAAACAAAATGGAGATAGAAGATTGAGATGTGGTCGTCACAGAGGTGGACTAACATCTGTCGCTTCCTCCGCTGGGACTTTGTAGCGTCTCACGTTCATGGCCAGATGGTCTGGCCACTTGGTTGGAGCCGAGTCAGGAAATCAGACATCAAAATGCTTCATTCTTCCTGACAGTGAGTCTGTGTGTTCTCTCATGATGGCACACAGCTTCAGGATTTTGTGCAAACCACTGAATTAAACTTTGATTCTCCTCAGTTTTATTTGTACTTGTTTTCTACCTGCAGCTCAGACGTGTGGGGAAACCACAGGGCACAATCTGCGGAGCTGGTCACGTGTTCTTATCACTAATATTCAACAGAAAACACAGTTAGATTAGTCAGTACAGGGACTTCTTGGCATATTGGAACAAAGTCTGTCTGAAAAGAAAAACCCCAAAGGAATAATGTCTTTTGTGTTTTCTGTAAATGAATTTAAGGTACAACAGTAAACTCGCCACAGAAGTTGGCACAGCAAACATCGAAGTGCTTGAGCTGTGGTTTATGCTAATTACCGGCACTGTGAGGACACATTTTTTTACCAGAGATTGCTCCGATTAAGATGCTGGTGTTACATAATCTCTGTGATGGCTGCTGTGCTGACAGTTACCCTTGTAAATACTTTGTAACGTACACAACCAGAAGCAGCTGAAAACAGGTTGCTTTCTCCACTTTCATAATAGACTGCACGTCACCTGTTGTTGAACTGGGATATGTTTTCCTCTCTTGAAGTGTGCTGGACTAGTTGAAGTAAGGCAGGATTAGTGCGTGCTATTTGTCGCTGTGCAGGATCTGTTTTGTACTATGTATTGGAAAAGGTGTCCGTCGTAGAGCACTAACGGTGTCTGTATTTGTTCTGTAAACTGGTGTGTGCGTGTGTTTCTGTGTTTGGATGTTTGGGCTTTTTTATTTATGCTCCGTAAAGCTCAGTGAGTGTTTGAGCAGCAGGACAGATTAGTTGGATTACCGGCGACCAAGATTATCTGAGAGAGCATCTGTCAGATATTTACTGCTCATATTCCCATGACTGTACATAAACTACAACATCACCTGTAACTGCTGCTGGACACTGTTAGCTTCTCCTTTATGTACCTCTGCTGTTTAAACTGATACAAATATTAATATTGCTGTGACTAATGTTATTTGTTAGAACTTTAAGAGATACAGAAACTACTTCTTCTGTCACTTCCACCATCATACTGTACAACCTCAACATTTTCTGCTGATTGTGCTAGTTTTGCTACCAACGTGAGGTGTGATCAAAAAGTTCTTGTTGCCAACAGAATGAGTTCAACACCGGGATGCGCATGAAGCAGGGGCAAGCGATAACTGTCATGAGTGAGTTATTTCGTGGTCAACATCAGCACTTGTGTTCCACGTGTTTTTGTGACCGCTGGTTTGTGCACCCGGGTGATTTCACCATGGATTTGAGCAGAGAGTGCACATCAAATATTTGATCAAACTCAGGAAATCGGGAATAGACACCCTTGACATGCTGCAGAAAATCTACAACAATGAAGCAGCGAGCTGGATGAGGTGTTTTTGAGTCAGCTCAGGACTGCAACCAGGTGGGAATCCGAGGAGAAACATTTGGCGCGAACAGGCTGAACTGTGGTTTGGATTCTCCAACGTGACAACGCGCTCGCTCACGATGCGTTGAAAACGTGCACGTTTCTCGCCTCCAACAACACAATCACAATTGGCTTTCTGCGACCTTTTTTTGCTCCACAAAAATTTGACACAAAGTGTGACGTGCGCTCTCTGCTGTTTCAGGTCTGTGATGACATCACAAATGCACGTAACACAGCTGCTGATTTCGATCAAGCTAAGACACTCGGAGTCGTTAATCACAGTTGTTGCTTCCTCCAGCTTGATGCACATTATGGGCTTCACTCACTTTGATAATTGAGTAACTTGAAACCGAATGACTTTAATGTGAGAATAGCCCATTTTCTGGATCTTACATTAAAGGGAGTTTGCTGGAATCGGGTTTTGGACTGTTAGTCAGACTAAACAATACATTTGATGAAGTCATCTTGGGCTCCAGGGAATTGGAATTTTGGATTATTTTCTAATGTTTTTACAGATTACTGAATTGATATAAATTGTATCTGCTGCCATAACCTCGGTTTATGTCAAAGGAAATTATTGTATGTTTAAAAAATGGAATTTAATGCTCCAAAACCTAATTTACTGGGGAAAGATATTGACAAAATGCTCAATTATTATCACTATGCTTATGGACCTTCTTACTTGGTGATTGTGTATGACATCTACCTTCAGATGGCAGATGAAGTCTCTGTAACTGCACGACAAACCGTATTAAGACACATTTTAAAGCATCGTTACATATTTTTCAACCGTTCAAACACAATGCAACGGTTTTCCCTGAAGACTTTACTCCATCAAATAAAAATCCTGACATGTATCTTATAGCACTCAACTGATCAGAGGAATTATGTGTCTTTCAGTCATGTCTCGTAGAAGTTCTCGTCTGATGTCCGGTGGCTACTACAATTCAGATGAAGAGTCTGACTCCAGTAGTGTGACAAACATATCCTACCGAGAAAACGCTGTCAAGTAAGCAACTGTGTTTCTGTGTGTGTGCTCAGGCTCGTTTTGTTTAAAGCTTGGATTCTGGATTCTGATTGGCAGCCTGCGATGTTAAAGCGGTCATTCTCCTGTTTCTAACACAACTTTCTTCTTCAGGGTTTTCAAGAAGAAGGTGGGGAACCGCAAGGCCGCCCCCCGGACCTCCAGTAGAGCCGATAGCAATGCCAGTTCTGCCACCCCCGAGACAGCTGTCACTGCAGGCCAGTGTGATGGTAACATTCAGTCACTACAGTACAGCAGCAACATCATATTCTGTTCATATAAAAGTAATAATAACAGCATGGATGATTTTATGAAGCTTTAAGAGGTAACTAACCTGTAAAAATGTTTAGATTAGTATGAACAAAAATCGGAAAAAATGCACCGCAGCTTTCTGCTGCAGGTTTATTTTTCTATAATTTAATGACAAAAGTAAACAGCTTTCAAACAACATTGATCGCAGCACTTTCTATAGGTTTAAGTAAATCAATGCATCGTACCACAGTATGAGCTTTCATATTTATCGTCCTCCTCGTGTCTCTTCTGCCTCTCAGGTCTGAGTCCGTCTCCCTCAAGCAGTCAGACTCAGCCCACCATGAGGGCCGTTCCCTACTTCCCCACCACGGCCACCCCTCGGCCTGCCCTGACCCCGTCATCCTCCCGGAGCCAGACCCCCACACGGCACCCCGCAGGACCTCCGGAGAAGAGCCCTCACGCTGAGCTCTACAGCTCCAGCAGGCTTGGATTACTCCTCAGATTCAACCACAAGCAGCTGAGTCAGAGTGGCGTGGACAGCTCGGGGTACTCGTCCTCCGAGGGCACCTACGGGAAATCTGTAGCTGCTCCCGGTAGAGTCAGCAGTAACAATGGGGCTCCCGGTGCTGGATACAGAAGCAGAATGAGCAGTGCCTTCTACAGTCTGACCGGTGAGTACTGGACTTTGTGTGTGTGTGTGTGTGTGTGTGTGTGTGTGTGTGTGTGTGTGTGTGTGTGTGTGTGTGTGTGTGTGTGTGTGTGTGTGTGTGTGTGTGTGTGTGTGTGTGTGTGTGTGTGTGTGTGTGTGTGCGCGCACGCTGAGGTGTGTCTTTGTACTATTATCTAATAATCTCTTTATTTATCTCTCATGTTTTTGGCAGACTCAGCCTCATTGATGGCCGCTGCAGGACAATCAAAAGTACTTCATCTGACATCTTTAGGTATGTGTTGTTTAAGTTTGTCTTCATGTACTGTATGAACTATAGGTACTTCTTTAGCTTGTTATTCTACCATTGTTAAGAGAATGTGTTGACCTGTGCCTGTACATTACATACTTCTCTCACATACCAGTAGGTTTATGTTTTCACAATCGCTGCATGTGATTTGGCTCCAAGTCAACTCTGCATTTCTTCCCTGCAGCTAATACTTTATTCAGCCGTCGAATGAAGAAGGCTTGTGGTCTGGTTCTCCTCTTCCTCATCCTGCTTCTATGTAAGTAATATAAATATTTACCAGATACAAGTTTGCATGTCGTCATTGTGGAGACACCTCATCATTCCCTCGGACACCTGGGAAAAAAACTGAAAAAAAGGATTTTATCGAGTTTTGATGATTGTGCTCTAATTCTTTTTTCTTTTTTTTTTATATTTGCTTATATTTTCACACCTTTTTGCAATATGACTATACACTTGGACACCATAGATTGAAGTGCTCAGGATTTCCCCCAGGAAGTTAGAAGAGGTGGTAGGGTCTGCCGTAAAATGTATGTGACTCGGTCTGTTCTGCTTGTGTGGTGAGTTCGTACTCAAACATCTCCACCTGAATGAGTCACGGTAAATGACTCATTTATTACAAGTCACACATGTCTTTGATCTTAGGACGCTCGTGGAGTGAAGTGATGTTTGACTGTGTGCGTTTCTAGGTGCTGTTCTGAACTCACTGTCCCTCCTGTTTTCTCCAGGTATTTGGTTGCTCCTTCCCCTGTTGTCCTCTTTCATCTCCCGCATGACTGTCACAAAGACAAAACCCATGAGTCCACCTGTTATCACCGCCACTCCTCCTCCTCTTCTTCCTCAACCCATCACCATGTCTTCTACACCTGTGGTGGTAGGGCTCGACTGCAGATCTTCTGCAGCTCACTATGTTTACTGCTCGAGTTGATCAGCATTGGATGTGTTGGAGGGTGTTTATGTAGACATTAATGCAAACAAGTACAAGTGAGTTCACATATGGGATTAATAAAAACGTAGTAGTTGCACAATTGAACAAGCACGCAGTAACATTACCTGAATATGAGTAACTCAACAAACACAAGCAAAAAGCTTACATTTATTTTGTAGAGCAGGTTTCAGATTTGGTGACTTCTTCTTTCGGAAGTTCAGAGGTTCTCCAGTCATCTCTGAAGCATTTGAGGGGCCCAAACATGATAAATATACATTATATTACATTACTATATATCTATTATGAAGCGCATTCAGTACACTGTATATAACAACAAACTGTAAAAGGTTATTTACAAGTTCCTTTTTTTTAAATAAATACCATTTTTTGGGGGGGGGTTGCTCAAATTAAAAAATTTTACTCTGTAATTTTTCTTTTGTTACTTTAATACTATCATGTGTTTTTGTTTGTTTTTTTGTCTAGGACCCAGCTGTTGTGTCTGCTGCTGTAGAAGAAAAAATGCAGCAGCTTCTGGTAAGAAACAGTTTGTCTGCAACTGTGTGAGCTTTAAAACCACGTTGACATGTTGCTGTGCAGTACTTACTGTGCTTGTTTCAGGTGAAGCTGCAGCAGAAGCAGGAACACCTTCTCTCCCAGGTGAGAGAATCGCTCTCTGTTTGGGCCACTTTCTTTCTTTCTCTTTTATCCCCTCCGTCCTCTCTTTGTCCTTTTCCTCTCGTAGTTCTCAATGGGGGCCCTGTGGTTGGTGAAAGGTTCTGACCACAGATGTCAGGATTGGAAACTAAACCCAGCTGTGCTAGAGTAACACCTAGTGGTGAAGATGAGAAACTGCAGAAAGTAAAGGCAGATTTTCAGCATGATTTCGTAGCTCTGTTTATTTGTGTTTTCAAACTTAGAAGAGCTCTAGAAGTGCTGGAACAACTGTTCTCCAATTGTCAGAAACAAAAGGCATGAGGCCTTGTTCAAACAGATTTTGTTATCTTTACTAATTTGAAATTCACGGGTACAAAGTATCATATTTTGGTGGTAAACTTGATATTAAACCTATTAGATTCATGTATCAACAGCTCTCCGGTCCAAGCTAAAGCTGTCCGTATTAACAGCCTTCTTTAAGAGGTAACTCAAAGTTGCTTATATTTTGGATGAACCCTGTAAGAGCTCTGTAGAGTTTTATTCGACCCATGACGCCTCTAGAAAGCTCTGCAGGAACCTCCTCCACCACCGAGCCTCCAGACTTTACTTTTCCTCAGATCTCACCACAAGTCCCGTGATAACTGACTCGATCAGATCATATGTACATATTCATATCTATGCAGTCCTGTATATATTATTCAACTACTATACTACGTGTATACATAAAGAATTGTACATAGACCCACGTCAGATCCACTACTACTACGGGTATCATAGGGTCGGGCAAATACACAAATATATCTTTATATTTCTATATCTATGTTTTTATATTTAGTCTTTACTTTAAACTTCTATTTCCTTTGTGTTGCACTGACTTGGATTGTTTTCAGTGTCGTTGCACCCTGTGCAGTGACAATAATGGAATTGTGATTTGGATCTCCTTCCCTCAGATAAAGGAGGGACTGCAGCTGGACCTGCAGGACATGAAATCCCAGGTGGAGGCTGTGGACTCAGACGGCCGGCTGCGTCTGGAGCAGAAGGTCGCTGGGCTTGGCAGGCAGATGTCAGCTTACCAGACAGACATCCACTCTGCTGCTGCCAGTCTCAACCTCAGGATCCAAACTTTGGAGGCCCAGAATGCCGAGGTAACAGCGCCGAGATATTAGTCAACCCCGTCTCCTCTGTTGTCTCTCAGTTGTTTCCTTGATTGTAATGTGACTTCCTGTCTCTTGTAGCTGTCCCAGGAGTTGTCGTCCATCCAGCTGATGCCTCCTCCAACCCCCTGTCCTGATACCATCACCGCCCCCGTCCACAACCAGCTCACCCCAGAGCTCCAACAGGCCATGGAGAAGTGGCTCACTGACCGCATCAAGGTAACTGTGGATGGTCTGTCAGGCCAAAGAACCCAGATACCGTAAATATAATCACAATACAAGGAAGTCTGTTATTTTCAGGTCTGTGGCTACATATGAATTATTGCACTCAGCAGTGATCACGATTGTTTGAGCTGACCACAATCATTTTGCATAATTGAGACAGTCAAGAAAATTTGGATGAAACAGACAAATGTTGTGTTTGCATCACTATTTCCACATCGTTTTCCATCATTTGAGGTTCAACTGTTGCTCCTTTAATGACACATCATTTCGTTTCGCCCTCTTCTTCTGCCGTGGTTTAATGGCATGAGTGGACAATTAGCACCATCAGCTGTTTAAATTGAGACATTTAAATTCTAATGTTTAACTGGCCACAATTTGACAAACACCCATGAACATTAAAATGATGGATTTGGTTGCAAACCAAACACCACAGCCTATAAAAGGCTCTTTGTTTCTTCATAAGCTGAATGTGTATGTGTAACCTGTGACTGGCCTTGTACTGTAATGGCATGACATGAACAGAAAATGAAATCATCAATCGCAATTTTATTGTATGACAATTAATCGTCAACTAAAATAAATGATTGTGACGGCCATACTTACAGTATCATCTCTTTGTGAATCAGGAGCAGGAAGCCATCATGCTCCGCGACAAAGGAGGCTGCGAAGACTCTGGACGTCCCGTGGCCGACAAAATGGCCGACTTTGCCCTGGAGACTCAAGGTCAGGAATGTGGGGTTAAAGGTTGAATTATATCTGTGACCACCCAGTTTGATGAACTCTGCACACTGTTTTTGTGTTTTTACACATTTCTATCAGAAACATTTGGATGTTGGTTTGTTTTCTACGTTTTCATCATTTTCTGATAAATATTGCATTCTTTCATTTCTCTTTATTGCAAAGATCATTATCGTCTCGTTCATTTTGCATTACAGGCAATCAAAGAATATTTATAGATTCAACAAAGAAGCCTTAAACTGCTGTTTTACATGGTGTGTGTGTGTGTGTGTGTGTGTGTGTGTGTGTGTGTGTGTGTGTGTGTGTGTGTGTGTGTGTGTGTGTGTGTGTGTGTGTGTGTGTAGGTGCCAGTGTGGTCAGCACCAGGTGTTCGGAGACGTATCGTATCCGTTCAGCGTGTGTGACCCTGTTTGGTTTCCCGCTCTGGTATCCGTCTGAAAGCCCACGCACCGTTATTCAGGTACAACGATCATCTTCCTCTCTCTGTTTTAAGATTATCAGCAGTGTCAGTTTTACTAACCTCGTCTCCTCCCCTCCCTCCTCCCTCTTCCTCCCTCCTCCCTCTTCCTCCTCCCTCCTCCCAGGGCTACCCGGTGCTGCTTCCGGGGAAATGTTGGGCATTTCACGGTGTCCAAGGCACTCTTGTCATCTCCCTCTCTCACCCCGTAAGGATAACTCATGTGACGCTGGATCACCTGCCGCGCTACAACTCGCCCACCGGCCGGATCGACTCGGCACCCAAAGACTTTGAAGTCTACGTGAGTTCTCCGAAAATGATGTCGGATAAATTGCAGATTTAAAAAGTAATAACACCCGTCAGTCAAACCTTTAGTAGCAATTTTGGATTCAGTATTGTTGAAATTTTCATTTCTAGCAGTACAATATTTAATATACGATTTTGCGATATAGTAAAAGTATACTATTCCAAGTTTGGTACTTGGATATATAAAAATGACGGGTTCCCAGTGCTGACTGACATGGGTGAGAAAAAAATTGATATTAGATTCTAAAAATATTTCCTATTGCAGTGGTTCTGAACTGTTCTACCCTCACCACTCACCTCCTTAGTCATTAAATCACAACACAATTGTTTTAAATGTCTGATCCACTCACTCATGCACATTTTAAACAAATGAAATAAACCACAAATGTGCATCAAGGGCTAAAAATCGAATTAAATTAAGGCAGTTTTATATTGAATGACAAGCATATATTTTTTTTAAACAAGTTTAATCTGCTGATGCTCACCAAATTTCAACACTCTAAGTTGAACTGTATGAAATATGAAATATTCTTATTTATTTTGAACTGCATAAAAAGGCAGACTAATGTTATTCTAACTGTTTACAAAAGCTCAAATGAGAACAAACTACTGAGGTGACAGCTTTAGTTTTGGTCGTTTCTGTTATGACAACCCTGGTAACAAACATTTACCGCACCCAGACTGCATCATTGAAAAATGTATGAACTTCAAAAATAAAAGTGCAGGAGAAGAAGTTCTGCAGACTTCAAAATAAAAGTCTGACTTTTTTCCGGACACTTTTTTTTCACGTCTGCAACCCACTCAAAATTGCCGCGCGACACTTTTGAGTCATGACCCTCCTGTTGAGAACCACCGGCCTACTGCTTAATGAAGCTCCATTTTTATAATGGACACCTTTCCTTTTCAGGAGCATGAATTAGGCTTCTGGTTTGCTGCTTTTTGTTTCACTCATGATCATTCTGACTGGAAGCTGTAAAACTGTCAGCTACATTTCACTAAAGTAAAGTCCTATCTCTATGAGATTAAAGCTAAGAGAAAGAAAGACTGTCACACGAAGCAGCTTTCTGATGGTGAACTCTGACATAGTTATAATTTCCTTCTTTCCCAGGGGATGAAAAATGACACAGAGGAAGGCACCCTGCTGGGGACATTCACTTACAATGAGAACGGAGAGTCAACGCAGACGTTTCATCTGCCTGTAAGTTCAAACTGATAAATCGAAATGCACATCGCCATGATATTTACAGAAAGACCGAATTACTTCCTGTTCTATAGGAGAAGTTTGAGGTTAGCAGAAGCAATTGTTGCTCTTGAATGTCCTCGCGCACTAATTTAGACATTTCCAATCTTCTCTCTCTCTTTTCTTTTCCCCTGTGCCCCCACCCTCCTCATCCAGAACCCGAGTGACGAGGTTTATCAGTTTGTGGAGCTGCGTGTTCTCACTAACTGGGGTCACGTCGAATATACGTGTCTCTACCGCTTCCGTGTGCATGGAAAGATAGCCTCCACATGAGGCTCGACGGCTCACCGAGATCGGCGGCACGGCTCAGTCCAACATATCAGAAAATATATTTATACATATGTACGCTTTGAAAATGGTCCGAGGTTTGTTCAGGGTGAAATACTACTGAGAAAATGTTAAGTGTCACTCAGCTGTGCGTGTGTGTGTGTGTGTGTGTGTGTGTGTGTGTGTGTGTGTGTGTGTGTGTGTGTGTGTGTGTGTGTGTGTGTGTGTGTGTGTGTGTGTGTGTGTGTGTGTGTGTGTGTGTCGACAAGTTCTGCTGTTTTTGATCGTGTATGTTAAAATGACAAAAAAAATGTAGGGCTTTTTTTGTGCAGTGCACATTTGGCTCTTAATAATCGCAGATCTCTTTTTTTTATTTTATTTTTTTTATTATTTGTTTCTTAAAACCAAAAATCGAACTAGTCAAACTTTTAGGAGTGTAAAGTTCCGGCAACTTTATGCTTTAAGTCATAGGAGCGTGCCACAAAATAATATCTAATCTTATTATTATTTATATTTACCAGGGTTTTCCTAATTCATGTTTATACAACGTACAATCCCACCTGGGAGCTCCCCGATAAAATAATATTTCTTCAAATATTTCCTCTGGACTGCCCCAGTCAGCGGAGAGTTAAACCCTCAGTGACACGCCAGATTTCTTTAGGTGGTTTTGGGATTTAAACCAGCAGCTGCTGCTTCTAATCGTTCCCCTCAAGGCTTCCTGTTACATCTCCTCAGTAATAATAATGAAGTTAAACAGGCTTATTTCTAACAAGCCTGGTCCATTTTTGGACACTAAATTCATTTTAACATTTCATATTTTTTACAACATAAAGGTCCAGTTTGCGAAGTTCTCAATCAAACATGTTGCTCGATATCTGAACAGACTGAAACCAGTTTTGACCGAACGTTTGTTCTGATTTTTTTGTTGTGCCTGGCAGGTACAAGATATACAGAGGCAGCAGTGAATGCTTTTTATCAGTATTCTTTGTTGTTAAGTTAAATTTGGTTCAAAATTCCTTTTTATCTTTTAGATAAAATATGCAGCTTTAAAGCACAAGTTTTTTGTTTTCATTTCTGCTACTTGATTACTTGAAAACCTTTTATTCAAACCTCTGAAAGACTTGTTTCTACTTCTTTGTACACTTTCATTTTGTATGAGCTACTCAAGCAGGAGAGAAAGGTTTTATTTATTTGCTAGGTAAGAATGTTCATTTGAAAATCCATGTGTTGTATTGGTTTTGTAGGATCGGCTTGGCAATCATTTTTCATGATCAACATGCTATTCATGTGAAAAATCATTGAATTTGTTAATGGACTGCACTTATATAGCGCTTTTAGGACGCTTTTACAAGCGTTTTACAGCTGTCGCCTCCCATTCACACACAAACCAATGATGACAGAGCTGTCATGCAAGGTACACACCTGCTATCAGGAGCAACTCGGGGCTCAGTGTCTTGCCCAAGGACACTACGGCATGTTGATGGAAGGAGTAGAGGATCGAACCACCTGCATGAACCTCACCCACCAAACGATATACTGTTAAAAATCTGGAAAATTCCTCAGAACTGCCGAACTTTTGTTTTTGTGTATTCGTTGGACGTTTAGACTGAAGATGGAGAAGAAAATATGAATATTTTTATTATGATAGGCACTGGAGGTGATTTCAGGTGAAAATCTATGATTTCTTGCTCGTGTTCTTGTTTCCAGACAGCTCAGATTTGGATCATGACAAAGTTAACTGCAACACAGGATCAGGATTCTTTTTGTAATTATTTGTGCTTCTTTAAGATGTATCGAAGTAAGATTTTGAGCTCGCAGCCAAAGTTTTGGTCAGATTTACAATTAGTAAAAAGAAAGATGAAGCCATATTGTTCCCATTCATTTTTAAATGAGTGCTTCCCCATAGAAATAAGAGTACATTTTTACAGTGCGTTGCGATCTGTAGTTAAACTGGAAATAATTGTAGTTTATACAAGGTATTTGATAAACAATGTCATTTGTTTCATTTACAGTTTTTACTTGTAGTTATTTAATAGCTCAATTATGCATAACCAGAGGATTTACAAAGTACAACGTACGTCTAATACCACCTAAAACCTCAAAGATTTGTTTTCAGATCTGAAGGATGTCATTGAACAGCCTGTACAGTTCTTTGACCTCGCTGTCTGTATAGGTGTCATTTCCTGAACACACGAGTCAGATTGTAAAAATACTCTTACATGATTGCTGGTATGAACCCGTATGAGCAACATGGAGCATATTGCTTCAGTTCATCACTTTCAATCAGGTTGGTCTTCTCCATCCTGATGTGGTAAAATGTGTGTTTCACAAGACAGAAAAAAGCCAAAAACCTGACTCTTCTCTTTGTATTAACAAATATAGTGTCATATACTGCCTGAGGTGTTTTGACTATACATGCCTGTTTGTAAGCCAAGTGTTTGATTTGTTAAGTAAACATTGAAACACATGCTTGTCGTTGAATTTATTTTAATTTTATTTTCCATATCCAATTTCTTCATTTGTGGAAACATGCTTATTACAGAGCATATGTACCAGATCTATTACAATATTCGATAAAACTCACAACAATTCTAAAAGTCCAGCTGCCTTTTTCAGCCTCCCTCTCAGGCTGGGTTGCATGTTTTCTACGATTACTTAGAATACAGATGAAACCTTTTACATTTACATTAAAGCATTTAAAGAGATACAACACCAACCAATATAAAAAAAAATTATTGTTTGTATCTATAGACAAGGGAGAGTAACAACAAAGTAACATTTTTATAAATAAAATGTTCAAGTATTGCCATCCACCGTATGTCAGAAAATGTGATCCAATCTAGACTGCTTCAACAGTTTTGGTCTCGGCAGCAGGGCAGCAGTGACACCTCATCTTGGGCAGCTGCTTCGTCCGCATGAGATAACTCATCGGCTGAACGAAACTGCTCATGGAGAGAACTGTGTAGGCCGCACAGGTGAAAGGTGAGAAGGGCGAGAAAAACGTGGAACCAAACTCCCTCAGCAGGTACTCTGAGATGGGAGAGAGGTAGTGGACATTGACCAGCACAAATGAAGACAGCACCAACTTGAAGGCTCGCTTTTTCGCTGGATGCAACTTCTTGTTGGGCCCTGATTTGCGGAGAGACTTGAGAATCAGGATGTTGCAGGTTGATATGATCAATATGGAAGTGCTAATTAAGACCAGTATTACGTTCCACTTGTTCGGCAAATAGAATTTGATCAGACCACAGATTGCAGCAGTTAGGACATACACCACCAGGCACAACGACAGGCGCAGCGAGGGATCCTTGAGCCGGAGGAAGAGCAGCGGATGGCAGACGCCCACATAGCTGTCCAGAGCCATGAGGCAGAGCAACAGTGGCCCTCCTCCTTGGTTCACACCCCATGCAACGAAGCTGCCAGTATTCATGGTTGGATTCCACAGGAAATAAATGTACTCAACGAGGACCGTGATGCAGAACATCATGTCAAACAACGCCAGGTTGAGTGTGAAGATCTCTGAGGTGGAGCAGATACCCGGTTTTCCCAGCAGGAGGTAAATGACCAGAGCGTTAGCCGGCACTGCCAGTGGTGGCACGACCGCTACCGTGGGCAGGTAGTACCAGACCAGACTCTGGACGTCCACTGTGTTGTTTTCCATTTGTCTGCGTTGCAAGTCTGTCAAAAGAGAGGGTACTTTGACAACATGCAACGTTTTTCTTTTAAAGTTCTAATAAACATGTTCATATCAAATCTGCAAAAAAATATTTTTTGGGGCCTCTTAATGGGGCAGTTCAACAAGTTAAACAGCGACCACCCATGACGTCCTCCATTGGTTTGTGAACTGCTGGTTTTGAAAACTCCAGTTTTGCATTTTGGCCGTCGCCATCTCGAGTGTTTAGAGCAGTTTGAAAGTTGAAAGTTAGAAGTGGCCAGATGTGGAAGTGATGTGTCTGACTCGATCTGATCCCGACACCATAGTGGAAACATGACTGCACCAGAGGCCTGTCAATCGAACAGACACGCACCCCAAAATTCAGCTTTTTGAAGCCTAATAGCTGAGTAATGACGGGATTTTTTTTTTACAGATAGAACACTAAAAAACGAAAAAGAAAGAGTGAAGTCATCAATTGTCACCAATAGGACTTATGGAAAAAAATTATTGACTTTGTATTTCAAGAGTGAATTTGAATGGGAGTCTGTGGAGCCAGAGGCTTTTTGGAACCAACCCCTACTGGGCTTCGGTGGTATTGCACTTTAAAGCACTTCAATATTGGGCTCCTTTTTAGACCAGGAAGGTACTTTTATATACAGTGTATGGTCAAACATGACCCGACTCCTCATAAAGTTTATGTAGCATCCTTAAAATACTGTCAGGTTTTCAAAAGCTCCACAAAATGCTCCCTTCATCCACTGAACCAAATCCTATTTTTGTATTTGCTTCCACAAATTAAACTATTTAGACTTGCCTCCACAAACAGTACGTGCTCACTTTGCATGTCATATTTGTCTTCTGCCAGGTGTTTTTTGGAAAGCCTGTCTAGCTCCTAAAACTGATGCAAATTCACACTGATGGCATGCATCTAATCTCATTATTGTTATGATAGTTCTGTTGTCAGCTTCGCATTTTATATCCTGTGAGCTGGCAGGATCCTTTCACTGCATGTCTTTGCAGTGGTTATATGAGACTTTATGACCATCAACTTTGAATTCAACCCACTGTTTTCACGGCAGCAAACCAACTCCTCTGACACTCAGCATCGCGATGGACATCTATCAGCGTATTACTAATCAATAATAATTCCAAACACTTTATTTTCAGTTCACCATATGTGTCAAATTTGGAAAAGACTTTTAGCAGCTGTTTATAACAGTTTATGGCTTCAATACACGGATGTTTTAGTCAGTCACTGCAATAAACACATGCTTACAGTTTATATTTTTAATGTTTGTTTATATGTAAAAAATGAAAACATCCTGCAGATAGATGATAATTTTAGTCTTTGTGTGAATGCAAACATGCACAATGTGCATGATACAAAAGATGTTTTCAAAATGAGTAGTACATAAAATGTTCCTGCAGTCAAACAAAGCAGTTTTTGTAAATGAGGTATCTGTCAATAAAGTAACTATTTTTAATGGTAAGCTGTACACTGTAACGGAACAGTAATGGAAACACAGAAAAGATGCACAGTTCTACCTTGTTATCCTTATAGTTGTACGGTCAAGACCTGACAATATTATAGAGGGAAACACATTCATTTAACATTTACCACATAAGCAGGCATTTAACCCAACAGTGGTGAGGAAAAACTCTCTTTTAACAGGAAGAAACCTCCAACAGAATACAGACTCATCGGTAGGCAGCCATCTGCCTCCACCAGTTTTCTACTAAATCCATAGATTTGTTACAAATATGTAAAACTTGCATTTCCTCTTTGAAAAAAACCTTCATGGATTTCTACAAATTAAAACACTTTTGAAGTTGTTCGTTTTACCTTTTAGAGATCCCAGTGTTCTTTTCTAGGAGTCCGGGGATTCAGGCAGAGGTCAGTGGACTGAACGACCACAGAAAAGCTCCTGATAGAAACTCAGCTCTTTATGGAGATTTATCTCCTACATTTGAATACCCACAGTCAAAACTGACAGATGATGCATGATGACAATCTCCATGTGAAGTCTGTTTGGATTGACATATGCAGTGCAACTCTGTGTGCTGTACAATCACCCAGAAGGACGGTGTCATCTGCATACAGTGATACCTTCCTCCTCTCGCTCCTTTGAACTTATTCTGGACTTCACATCCTAAACATGAGTTTAACAAACAATATGGCCTCCTGACACCCAAGAGAAATGCTGATGAACACTAACTTGGTTTTGAACCCACGTTACAAGTAGTTAAAAGCAACCTAACCCTAAATAGTTATCTTATTTTTTTTTTATTCTGTCTCAAATTTAATATTTTAAAGCATATGTATTTCCCACAAAGGTTTACCATACTCTGCTATTGAGAAATGTTAAGTATTATGTCTTGGGCTACAGTCATGCCTCTATGCCACATGAACTCTATCACTTCAGTAAATAACACATCTGCATTCCCATTAGGGTGACTGCTTTTACTGCACACCAGCAACAGAAATGTGAATTTAATTCACAATCACTATAAATTATGTCACTGGGGTTTAAATATGCAGTTTACTTTTCTTTTTTTTTTTTTTTTTTACATCTCTTTTAATTCTTACATGACTGGCACCATGACCCGACATGGCATTGGCTTATGTGTAATTGACTTCTGTTTTATTGAAAGTTGAGAAATGACTTGCACAAAATTGTATCTCGTAGTTTGTACCATGTATGTACATAAGTTGGACACGAGGTGTTTGAAATCGACTTCTACCTGTTGACTCTATATGAAAAATGGACTTAGCTTCCAGGTTCGAAAAAGGCCAAAGCCAAAGGGCCTTCAAATGCAGTATGTTGCAGTTACATAAAGTTGGGTGAATCTAGCTAGCACATTTTTTTTATGGATCCAAACTGAAGCCAAGACATTCTGACTACAGAATGAGATCCACGAACTGCAGATCTTTCTTTCCCATAAAGTCCCCTTCCTTTACTAGACACCTTAAGCTCACATCTCAAGCCAAACCTTTAGACCAGGGTTGTCCAGAGCCACAAAGTCATATGTGAATTTGTTAGTTATGTAATAAAATATATTACGTAACACACAGGACAGGACAATTTATATAAGAACTTATTTGTCATGGCTTATTAGTCCCTTCAGGGCCTTCGTTGTTAACACTTAGTCGGCACTTTAGTAACAACTTGCATTAGATTTCTCATTTATGCTTACCTTGCATCACCTGTTTACAGTGTGGAGTTACATCAGTGAGATGAATATTCAGCTGCAGTGCTACCGTAGATATAACTGTAGTACCCACAGGAGCAGACAGAGGATCAGCTTGCTTTTTTCAGCCTAACATCAACCACAAATGAGAACAATGAAAAAGAAACCTCAGGCAGGCGACATGAGAAAACTTTAAGACGTATAACTTTATAATGCAACCACTGGGAATAAGCACATGCTTATGAACTTAAACACGTTACAGTCATCCCACAAAAAAGACAAGACAAACTTGGCAACATGGACACAAAGCCAACTGCATCTAACTCAACCTAAACACGCCCCTTTGTACACATTCAAACTATCCAATAACTGAAGACGTCTCAATCGCTCTGTTTTGCTGCACTCACCAATCACAGCTTGCATCAGACCCAAAGTTCAGAAGGGATAAAAAAAACTGTATCTCACACTGGACCAATCAAAAAGTGGCATTAGACTCTGTGGAGTACATTTATAAGACTTGGCCCCTGTGATCCAGTACAGTTCTGCACGATACCGTGAACCCTGTGAAGGTAAGATATTTTATGTAACTCCTACCATGGATAATGAACATTAACACCTTACTCTGCTTTATTTCTCGTAGCATCCCAAACCCTTCTTCCAGCATCATCACTTCTTCCCTACAATGTTCAACGCCACCCAGATTCCTGACATCAACCTTCATGAGAACTCTACCAACCCCGGGAGTCCCCACGGTCCTCCACCGTGGTACCAGTTCCCAGTGTGTGCCGTAGCCCCTTACGGCTTCATCTTCTACTTTGGGGTAAAGGTGTTCAACCTGGCGGTGGGCACGCCGTGCAACGTCCTGGTCATCTGGCAGATCGCTTCCAAGAAAAGTGACGCTTCCACGTCAGACATCTTCATCTTCAACCTGGCAATCCTAGACGCTTACTTCTGCCTGATGACGCCCATAGACATGGTCAACCGGCTGCTGCTGGGCGACAGTCGCATTTGGTACTTCCAGAGATTTGCATATGGGCTCAAGGATGTAGCACCACTCTTTCTGGTGAGTTTTTGTCAAATATTATACAATTTTGTTCCACCAGAGCAGAGCAAATCCTACATCTTATAAAGAAAGCTAAAGTGTCCACTGTGTGATGGTGTTTAGCCTGTTTGTTTTCTATGAGCCTCGAGCTGAGTAGAAATAGCTGTACAACAGGTTTTCTCTCAGACTGTTGCTTGGCTGTAGGTTCCTGTGAAGCTCACTAATGGGCCCAGGAACTACATGTTAGTGATCTCAAAGGGATTTTATGTAAATACCAAATTAATATGGGGAACTTTTGGAGCTGTAATGGTAATTAGATGTAATACTGCTCATATATTGTATAAGGTTGATATATGATATTAAGGTGCTCTTAGTTTTACCATCGTCACCTCGTGCCTTTACAACTATTGTTTTTTTTAAAAACATATTTTAATATAATTTTAACAATCTAGCATAATATGTAGGTTTGCATCAGTTTGGTACAGAACAAGTCTAAAAGAGGAGGGTACAGTGATGAGGTTATGGTTCACTTGCATTTGTTGGACAAATTATTTTCATTTATTTACATTTGATTTGATTTCCTGTTCCATTATTATTATATTTCCTATTTGTACTAATATTCAACACAGCAGCATATAAATAAAGTAAGATTGCTGCCTCGTGGTTGTTTGCCTCCGCCAACCGTTCAAGTTGCAGTTTAAATCTATGTTTGTTTAGACTCAAGGGATTCAGTGAGACGGTGACCTCGACCTTTGACCTTTAATCACTATGCTCTTATCAATTTATCCATGAGTTTTTAATTGTGATACTCCGATAAAGAATGGTTAAAATTCTGGTAAAGTGATTTTGTTCAACTTTGTACAGACCCACTTAGGCTGAAATTAACTACAAATGCCTCCAATCGTCTGTAACCGACGTCTTCCTGTCTGCTACCCCAGGTGTGTATCTGTCTGGACCGCTACATAGCTGTGGTCCACCCAGTGCTGTTCACTGGTATCCGCGACAACAGGATCCGCGTTGGTATTTCTGTGGTGGTCTGGGGCCTCATCCTGGCTTACGGCCTAACGAAGTGCATCGCGGGAGTCATGAGCGTCAATGAGGTCTTCAGCGGAGTCATCCTCTTTGCATTCGCAGTCATGGTCTTCTGCAACATCTCCATCATCTGGGTCCTCCGCCGCTCTGTGGCGGGAAAGGAGGAGATGCACCCGGTGAAGAAGAAGGCCCTGAAGATGGTGCTGATCATCCTGGCCATCATTGTGTCCAACTACCTGCCGCCCGTGGCGCTCATGCCTTTCGTGTCGTACTACACGTTTGTGGCGTTCCGCTGTCAGATCAGCATCAGCGTGTTCTCCATCATGGATCTGAGCTGCAGCATCGAGCCCCTCCTCTATATCACAAAGATGGAGCGTGTGGACGGCGGGTGCTGCAGGCGGGGGTTCTCCAAGAAGCCACTTGATGTCAAGGTGTAACCAAGCCTCCAATAGCAAATTAATGCTAACTTTGAAAATTCTTCCGCTATGCTTAACGGAAGAAGACTTTGCTTGTACCATTTTTTTTTTTTTTTTTTATACCACAGACAGTCAATACCATGGAAAACTGCAAATCTGCCCGACAAAGCCAAGTGGCTACTATTTAACAAAAACCTTTGGCGTTAGTTTTCCATATAAAACAATATTATGACGTTAAATGTGTAAAATGCCTTTAACGCATTCACTCTAACAAATATAGAGGGAGGAAAAAAAAAAAACTGGACAAACTGCACTTTTTCTGCAAATCCAAATATAAACTGTGGACCCAACAGCTGACTGCTGATAGCTGGCAGAAGAGCTACAGGCTGAGAGATAGATAACGCCTTAACTAAAGCGGAAACAAAATTGACTGTTTTTCACCCTAGCTGCCATCTGTAGAAGAAAATATATGTATACTCCTACTTCTTGATAATTTAGTCTGTTCATCCACTACATTACTAAATGTCACGATAAAGAGAAAAAGTGCTAAACTCACAAATCTACTAAAATAAATAGCTTGGTGCCGTAGCAGTAACACTCATTTCAGGCTAATTTGCCTCCTATTAAACTCATGCTGTTTCAATTTGACGTAGTAAAACCCTTTGATGTACAGTCTATGAGTTAAACTTACTTTAAATCAGCTTATTTGAATGTATTAAACTGTAAATTAATTTATAAGATCAATTTAAGGGCACACAGCAAAACTGACATCTTTAATTTCATGGGCTGTTATCAAAATATGTTTAGTTTCTAAAACTAGTTGAATTGGACACACACTGAAACAACAGTTTTTATTGCTAGATAGAATTTCCCCCCAAATTTCAGCTGGATTAGATATGGTTTCTGCAAAGATTACTTCAAATTAGTTTTACAATCAGGTAACTCTGGTGTATTTTTTTTTACTTCTCTGTTCACTGACTTCAGAGCCGAAAAGTACACAATGTCAAGATAATACAGTGCAGCAAACACAAAGGTGTTTCAAAGAATTCAAATTTCCGACTTAACATCATACGTCACTATATAAGTTATATAAGTGCAGGTCCTTCCGAATAAAAAGATTAGAGGCAGTCTATGATCTAACCATGAAGTCACTGCAGGTCACACTGAGAGATAGATCTTATCAAATCTAGTAGGTCTGTTTAATAGTAAGAAACAACTCGTTTCTCCTATTGACGCCACTTACACCTGCAACCAGCGGGCTTAGAGACGTTCCCAGAGGCATTCCAGTAAAAAGATCATTAACCGTAATAGACATAGATGAAGCTGCGGGTGAACGTAAGCACTCCAACAAAAAGAAAAAGTGAAAATAGTTTCAACCGTAGCAGATTATTCCTCGAAGAGTTTAATTTGCTCTCCGCGTCTCCCATGGCAACCACTAATTGAAACCCCCACTAGTCTTTTAGTCCATTTTAATGACAGCCTGGGGCAGCGCCTGTTTACAGAACACTGATTAAACACTTATAGCTGGTTATTAATTATGAAAAAGAAACACACAATGGGACCAATTAGCAGCTATGTAATGAGTGACTGTGTAGATTATGCAAGTTAACAAACTAAATGCTTAACACTGTAATTCATAAAAGAAATCTAATGATGGTATAGCACAATTTAATTAAACACCTCCGACCACTTTTAAGAGATTTTATTTAGCAAACTGACAAAAAACAATTTAAACAGGTGATTTAAGAGAACAATTTAAATCAGTTGTGGTGATAAGTGTTACAAAATATAATCGTATTTATGTCTGCGGCTGATCTTTAGTCTTTCTTTCAAATGGGTATAAAGAAAGTGACTTTTGGAATATTTTGAAATTTTAATATATGATGAATGACATAAATGAGTCTTCATTTTGATCAGACTTTATTGTACATCTGCTTGAAGAATGTAAGTGTAGCATTGTGTTTGTATTTCATGTCTTGATTAGAAAATGTGGATTTTACACATCAGATACTTCCTGATGTCAATAAAAAGAAAAAGGCTTATTCAAAATATATACAATATATATAAATGTATTAGTCCCATGGATCTAACTTCTAAATAATTATATACTGTAAATGTGTAATTCAGAGTCATTTATCAATGACAGAAGCCTTTTTAATATTTACCAACTTTTAATGAGATGTTTGATTTCTGAACCAATGAAATTTATTTTTTAATTCAACTCTAATACAACGAGATCACCTGGAACTAGTTTGGCCATTTTGATATACAAATGAAAAGTAAAAAAACAAAACTGTAAAACTGATGGCAGTGACAACGTGAAACGTGTCATTGGTCGTCTCAGTAGGAATCGGACAAGTCCATTAAATCTGAGTAATTTGAGCATGTGTCTTCTTCAGACTGTCTGAGCTGGCTTCAGGTCCGTCCTCTGAGGTCACGTATCCGGGGTAGGTGGGAAAAAACTGGGGAGACGGTGGTTTCAAGGTGTCACCTTCTGCCCCCGAAGGTGAGGACTGAAACAGGGGGATCAGCTTGGCATGAGCGTAGTCAATCTCAAAACCCTCAAAAATAAGCCCCACCCCCCAGACGCCCAACCCCTCCTCAAGGAGCCGCGACGCCTTCTTGGCAGCCAGCACCAGTTCCTCATAATCTCCTTTTTCTAGTCTGAATATATCAGAGGTCAAAGGTCGGCGAGGTACCAGCACAGTAAACCCAGGCGAGTTGGGGAAAGGAGTGAGAAACGCCACGTGTCCTTCGTCCTCCCACACGCGCCACTGCTGCTCCTCCCCACGAACAATACGGGAGAACAGGCCCGGGTGGGCTGGATCGTCCCCGAGGAAAGTCAGATCGGGTGGGACGTCAGGGACCGGCAGCTTGGCTCGAATCTTCGTCTGGATCTCGGTGAGGCTCGAGTCACTCCACCGCGGGGCCGTCTTAGAGCTGCAGTAGCCCGGGTCCTGGGCGTTGTGCTCCTCCTCTCCGGCCAGGTGAGGGCGCCACTCTGCATCCAGACCGTGCAGGGGGAGGACACGGATCTGTAGCGACCACAGTGGACATACGTGTATGTTTACAAACTGAAATTTACATTCAGTCAAAAGTTAAAACAGGTGTGGGCTCCTGACCAGTGCAGCTGTGGTTCAAAGAAACTGGTACATTCATTGTGTTTGCCAGGAGACCTCCAGAGGCAGCAAGAAGACATCGTTCCCAACCGAGAGAAAGTCCTGCCCATCATCCCTGTAGAACCACAACTTGGGTTTGTGTACGTTAAACACACACGAGGTAATGTGTTCGTTCAACTCTTTATGCCAAGCTGAGCTAACAGTCTCCTGGCTGGAGCTTCATATTTAGCACGCAGACATAAATATACAGACATACAACTGTCTCAACATGTCAAACTATTTCTTTAAAAGATTAAAAGTCAAATGTACGGGAAATTGAAAAGGTAGCAATAATGACTTTTTGCTGAATGATCATTTCATATCATTGCTGATATTACTTTTCGACATCACGTCCAATATAACCTTTCTATTCCAGTGTACTTATTTTACTAAATTTATCTTACTTGTATTGTTATTCTATTAGGCACAGGTGTTATTACTCTTTTGTTTTATTCTTATTCTGTTGGAATTTGAACAATGTCTGGCACAAGAATTCCCTTTGAGATGGATAAATATCTAATTTGATCAAATATTAAACTTTATTTTAGTTTCACTAAAAGGATAGGAAGGGTAATGTATAGGCTTATTTCCATTCTTGATTCTCAGTAGTTAATAATATTACAAACGACACCCCTCAACAGGCTCGAGTTGCTTCGGAGGCTTTTCCCACCACGACGAGAATAAAATTCGATAGAAATGCTTGATTGTGCTTGATAATATATCAAATTGAACGGTGGTGACACTATATTAGCGAGCAGTGGCTGTCCGAATCCCCACTCCTGTCTGGTGGCACTGTGCAGTACAACAGTCTGCCCACTGTTCGACGAAGCCTCACCTGGGCAGGTCTGCCTCTGTGGGGCCGGCTGACCAGCGCACACCTCCGAACCCGCAGCCTGTCACACAGCAGCTCCGCGACGGCTCGCGCCCCCGACAGCCAGGATGAGAACTCGGGCTCCTCCAGGTGGAAGATGCTGCCTCCCGGGCGGCCGGGGGTGCCGCTCTCCAGGATAACGGAGCCGGGGGTCCAGGGCCGAGGATGGAGGTAGGCCACCAGCCCCTCTGACTCCCAGATGACGTGACGATGAGGAGTGGAGAGCATGCTGTGGAGCCGGGAGGGAGAGAGCCACGCCGCCAGATTAGAAGGCACACAAAAGCAAACCAAATTTGAAAAGATGTGCGTTAATGTTATCGGATTTATTGAAATGTAGTCGTTTACTAAACCACAGTTTGTCCGAGAAAAAAAAAAGGCGATGTAATACTTTCAATGCAAAAAAAAAAATTTTTATATAACTGTTAAGTAGAACTTTGAAAAAATATAACTGATGTAGTTAAAAAAAAAGAAAAGAATTATAATAAAACTCTTCTAAAAAGTTTTTTGCTGGTCGACAGTCCTTAAAAACTGTTTAAAAAAATGTATTCTTTCAAGCATTAATAGTTTATGTTTTATAATAGTCTGTGATATTTCTGAATAAGAAATGTATTCAAAGTTAATAAAGCCTATATATATATATATATATATTCGAAGGGCAACCAGCCACATGATTTCTTAATCAAATCATCAAACATACACATGATGTTTTGTGCTGCAGAATAAGAACAATGTTCAATAATGGTAAGTATACAGTAAATATTAGTATTTTCTGTACTTTTCTTATCAGTCTCAGGTAACTGTAGTGATATTGCTGATCTTATTTTGAAGGAGCTCCGGATCAGTCTCAGGTAACTGTAGAGATATTGTTGGTCTTATTTTGAAGGAGCTCCGGATCAGTCTCAGGTAACTGTAGGGATATTGTTGATCTTATTTTGAAGGAGCTCCGGATCCCCATCCGGGGCTGAGTTTTGAAAACACATCTGTGACTCAGGCGCACGTGACGGCAGGCTGGAGCGCGAGGGCTCATGTTGAAGCCGTACGGTCACTAAAACAGACCATAATATTTATTTTAGTCAGGTAATTTATTGTGGGTAGCTACATTATTAAGACCTTATATTCGACAGTTGTGCGCTACTTGAAAATAAAATTTGAATAATAATGACGTCAATTATATGTTAATAAAAATTTGAATATTGGCTTAACTTCAATGAACCGACCATAAAACACCTGCTTTTGAAATGAAGTTTAGTTTAACAGTCGCCACGCCGACGTGGATATCTCGCGTTTATTCCTCTGACCCACCTTCTCATAATGAACCTTGTAAACAACATAAAGCAGCAGTGAAGTAAAACGAGGTGCTGAAACCGACCTGCTTCCTTCTGCTGCAAACCAGCCGCACCAGCCAGGGTAAAGTGTTCCAAAAAGAAAAGAGGAAGATTTAAAATGAACTTATAACCGAGAAATAAAAACCACACATTGCTGCTCACGCCTCCTACTTCCACTCATTTCACAACAGCTTCTTCTTTTGGTAGATTTCTTTGCAAACCGACTAGAAGGCGCAGTTACCGCCCCCTGCAGGGCTGGAGTGGAGAGCGCAGCAGTTTGTTGGATGTGGTGATATTTCTATGACGCATCCCCAAGAAGATATTTTAATGGAAATTAACAGATTCTACATTCAGGAAAAGAGTTTAAAAAAAAAAGAAAGAAGTGTTTATTAGTTTTGCCTGCATGCAGCAACGGTGAGACTGCTGCAGCTCGTGCCTTTTTTTTTTTTTGCACAGTTTTGCATACTGGATTAGAATGACAATTATGATACTATAATTATTGTTTTTGAATTGTGTGGCACAGTCCCCTTCATCACAGTAAACATCCCGTCTCGAGGGGAAATTAGATGCAGTGTCTCTTCAGTGTGCCTGCCAATAATCCATCATGGTGGACAGCTGTTCGCTTTTAGTGTTGTCAGAGTTGCACTTTCAATGTGTGACAATGCAATGCAATGAAGTAGCCTGTTCCTTAGACACAAAGTGGCTTCTTTGCAAAGCAGTGACAATTCAAGTCTGGTATGAACCTCAAACTTCAACCTGATGTTTGTCATTTGTCAAATAGATGTACTTACAGTATTAATAACCCAATGATTTTATATATAATAATATATCAGTCACAGGGACTAATAGCCTCCTTTTTGTTTCGTACTTACACTTCGCGGCTACTGTACTTTTTCTAGAGTGGGATTTTTTTCATGCAGGAATTTTACTTGTAGTACAATGTAATTTTACATTGCAATATTTACTCAAAGAAAGAATTACTCCTGCCACTAATGGTAGCTACCAAAAAACATGACAAAAAGATGTTCTAACTTTGAAAAACAGATAACACAGGTAATCTGTAAAAGTTCAATGTTCATTCTTCTAAAATTCTGCCATAAATGGTAAAAGTGTACAAGTGGACTAAAACATGCAAAACCAATTCACATGAGTTAAAAAGACTTGTTTTACCTTCTTTTTGGAAGCTCATTTAAGGCATGCAGTGTCAGGACAAATGAATTATATGACCTGCTGACAAAGTGTACCATGACATCATGACAGAAGGTTAAGACTTTAGGATGTTTTTAGACACACTCATTAATCCTTTGGTCTGTTACATCTGAGCAAGACTCTTGCTTTAGGGCCCTCTAATATAAACTTTAGGTCACAATAATTGTCAGAGTTTACTACCAAGCAAGCTGCCTGCTGTGACACGTAAAATCTGTAGTTTTAAGATTGGACATGTGAGGGCGGCCTTGAACTGCAGAGAAGGAAGAGACTCGCCCGTAGATTAAAAGATAAAATGAGATTTTATTAATCCGCAGTGGGGAAATTCAGTCATCACAGCAGCACAGGAATATAGTTAGGGGAGAAAAAAAAGGTAAGCACATAAGACAAAAATGACAAAATATGCACACGATAACAAAAAAAAAGGATAGATACACTTTTTTTTTTTTTTAAAGTATAAAAAAATAAAGACCAATGTACAAATACACACACACCCAAACTATATACATAAAATAAATAAATACACCTTGCGGTGAAACAAGTGTCAGGTGCTTTGACATACAGCGCAATGTTCAGAAAGACCACCTTTGTTGCAGTAAAACATTTGAACTCCTCAACTGTTATGTTTTCTGTCTACAACACGTTACCCCATTTTCTTCATCAACAAAGTTTGAATTCCTCTTTTATCTGTGGCTTGCTGTCAACCCACTTCCTCTTTGTGAAGAATTTCAATATGAAAAACCACACAGTACTTCTCCAGTTGGGGCAGCCTTACACACACACACACACACACACGCACACACACACACACACACACACATGTGCACACACACACACACACACACGCACACACACACACACACACACACACACACACACACACACACACACACACACACACACACACACACACACACACACACACACATTCAGACACTTGTTAGAACCCTTACTGACATAATGCATTTTTCTTATCTCTAATCTTTTCCTTTACCATTACAACTACTGTCTAAACCCAATCCTTAATCCTAATTTTAATTTCTAAACCAAGTAAAACATTAAAACAGATATTTAAAGAAGATAGCACCAGATGCAGTGGCTTCACTTTTGACAAATATCCTCTTTCTAAAGCTCCAAAGGTTCCTCACAAAGATAAAATCATTTGCACCAATACATGTGTGGAAAACTGCAAAAACCTTTCGCTGCTCCAGCATACTTGAACTAGATGAACGTATTTGAGTAACTTTGAGGTAAATAAAAGGAGGATGAAAGAAAATGAGGGTCTTTTATTGCTCTTTCATGCAACACGGACACTGCTCATATGTTTCAGATGCATTGCAAACTACATAAATTATTGCTCTTGCATTCACAGAGTGGGTTTTTCAGCAGGTTATATGTTAATATAATGTAACAATTCATGATAAAACTTGCATGTCACATGAAAGACATTGAGGTAAAGTGAACGAATGTGTCGTCCCACTTTCTGGGAGTAAATCTGTCCTCCTAATCTGCAGCCCATGACCTCGGTAATGAGCTCAGCTGCTCAGAGATCCTCTGTGCAGGTTGTCAGCTGAGGACCATCACGATGATTCACTTAGTCAGGGAGGCCAGAGGGTCAGAGTGGGTGAAATACAGGAGTGCAGTACAAAAATAGCTAAATGTTAGTGATGGTGAGATGAAGCCTCATGAGGCATCGAACCACTTCAGCCAATTGGTTCCAGAAAGGGTTCATTACTCGAAGCTTCATGTGCACATGAAACCACCTACTGGCCAAGTGTATAATCACAGGCAGCTGTATCTGAACCACATCATGTGATGCATTGAATGTTTGTGTCTGTTATGGCTGTTGAGAATGACTGAATTACAAAAATGTATGACCAAATAATTTCTGTACATAAATTATCACATATGTGCATAATAAAATATCTTTTGAATGTATTCTGTGTGTGTAAATTTTCCCAAAATGGTCGTATCATATGATATGGCAGGTTGTGTAATCATGTTTTTCTGTCACTTTAGGAAAATGGCATGGGCTTAAGCAGGCAGAGGACAGTGGAAGTGCTTGTGGAACGAGGAAGAGGGGACTGAATATGCTTGTGTAACTTGGACAATGATGTACAGGACAGGGGACATTTTATTCATTTTTATTCAGAAATAACAGTTTCTCAACAGTTTTTGGTTTTGTGGATGTCCACATGTCAGAAGTAAAGCTAACAGCAGCCACCTTTTCCACTTTAGCCTTAGCCTTCTCCTTACCTGACTCATACTTGGCCTCCACCATGGCCTTCAGAGCCTCAAGGAAAAAATATATGGTGCTGAACTGTGAGACACAATAAAGTACTCATTTGTTTCATGCATGCACCCATACATACCTGCCCTGTAGGGAGGACATAATTAGGATCCAGTTTGGACACAAATGCCCTGAATCCAACATCATCCACAATACTGAAGGGCTGTGTGTCCTTCACTATCATGGAGATGAGGGCTTCATCCAGCTCTGGTTTTCTGGTGGCTGGTTAAAAGAGAATAAACACAGTGTCTGTTACCTGTCTTTATTTGCACAATAAACAAAAGTGAACAGGGAAAAATTGTGATGGTGTATTTGAAATATTGTAATGACTTACCTTGGCTGGGTGAAGCTCCAGTTTCCTCCTTATTCTCATGCAAGGCACGGTAACCCCTCAGCATGGATGAGGTGTTGTTATTGTACCCCAACTCCTTGGAGCACAATAAACACCTCACCTTTGAATAAAATAAGAAACTGAAAAATACAGTTCTTGATAAGCAAACCTAATGTGTCTGAAATAGAGTTAGATTTACCTTATTAGGAGTTATTAAATCAAAGTGTTCCCACACAGGGGAAATCCTCCTCTTCCCAGCTGGCTCCATCTTATCACCTCCTTCTCTCCTCACTCTCCTAAATCTCCAAACTATCTCTCTCTCTCTCTCTAAACTCTCCAAACTATCCAAACTCTCAACTGACCTCAACTCTCCACCAACAACCCACATTTTGAATGGAGCCTGAGAGGTTTATATTGCCGTCAAACCTCCCGGCAAAATCTGAACCGCTTCCCGAAGCAGTCACGTGGTACAGCCGGCAGCGAGGCTTCGGACGTCATCGTTTTTGGCTCCTCCCCTAAATGAAGCAAGCCTCGACACGCGCTTCGAAGCGTCGGCACACCTGTAACATCACTACTAAATGTCTTTTGTGAAAAGAAGCAAGTGTGATCTTATACACTTTTAACTCAACACAAGTTACGTTTCCTGGTGTTTAAATGTGTTTTAGACCAGCAAGTTTATAATTAGGGGTCCAATATTCTGCGTATTTTTCTTCACTAGAAGTGATTGTGTAGCAAAACTTATGCAGTCAAAAGTCCCCAAATTTGGCATTTTGGTTGCAAACTGCTCCAACTACTCAGGCACAAAAAAAAATGACACTAATTAACCTAATGGTGGTGCTGTAATAATCAACTATTGTACATCAATGTAGAATCAACTACTTTACAGTTTCAAACTTTAAAATCAATCTTACAGTTTATTTATAGTGTATAAGAAATAATACTGAACTTGCTAAAACTTGCTGCTTTGTAGCAGGTGTATTCACACATAACGCTCTTAATACGATTTAGAAAAAAAATACTCAAGCAGAATAAAGAAATTCTGCAGAAAAAATACTTATGAATATGTTTCTGTACCTGCAGCTGCAGAAACATATTGAGTTGGTAGACTGTTTCGTAGTTTCACTAGCTGGTGCCGGAAAGAGGTTTGATATCTATTTCTAAAGAAAACCAACAAACAATGGCTACGAGAGGAATCAGTCTTCTTTAAAATGACTCAAACTAAAACAAGCCATGAGGTCATGAAAGTGGCCCAGAAGCCATGTAAGGGTTGAGAAATCTGGAGGAACTGGTCTTGTGCTTTCTCAGTAAGACCAGGACTTCTCGCAAAACTCATATACTTTCCTTGATAAAGATAGTGTCACATATTTCAGCCTTCACTTCTTATTCAACAGACTGCGATTGAGCTGTCCCACCACACGCTGTTTACACAGCTGGTTCCTTGCCATTCCTATTTTGGTGTTGTCCTTCCAAGAAGATATTGAACTGAAACCTAGTTTCATGGTTCGGTTGGAGGTCAATAGTTTCATGACTTAATTCATTCAAATCTGCTCAATTCCAGGGAAAAAAAAAAAGTTTTAAATTCAGTTCCCTGAAAAAAAAATCTAACAGCTCTTGGATCATCACTCGGATCATCGCAGGAGTCTGAAATGAAGCATGAGTCAATTTGACAGTAAAAGTAAATGTGATAACGTTAACTTTTCTGTAAAGAGATTTTTTTTTAAGGCATTAAAACACCTGTCTGAGTTATTGATTGTGCAGTCAGATCATTCAGAAATCATTTGTGTAGCAGCCACAACCAAAGACTGAAATATTATCAACAAGTTGCTCAAACAATGAAAATAATGGAAAAAAAATACAATTAGTATTCAGCCAAAGAATGTAAGAGAGGAAAACAAATCATTTTATGAGTTTTTTTTATTGTGAGTATTTTACTTGATGTTACCTAAATTGTCTCTTTAGTTCTTTGTAGTAATATTACAGGAATTGATTTGATCAATAATTAATTCTGGGTATTAATCTTTTGATTGGCTATTTAGATAAAACCTCAGGTAACCTGTAGCAGTAAAGTCATGAACAATGGTATAAACAGTATATTGTGTATTGAGGTGCTGAGCTTAATGCAGCTGGAGTTCTCTAATTACATTTTTAATATGTTTGGTCAGTCATCTATAAAAGAGGCATAGTGGACTGTCTTCAGCAGAGCAGACTTTTTCTACTGTAAACTAATGTGAACTGCATCCACGGACAACTTTTAGATGTGAGAGAGATCTGCTGCTTTTATAACGGATTGTGTTATGTATCTTTTTTTCCAGAAAATCTGTAAACAATGAGAAAAAAAAAAACCTTGCTGCTTTGTAGCATTGGTGTTTTCACACACGTTTGTTTTGCTGGACTTCCCATACATGAATATATATGATTTTAACATTTAACAATAAAGCTCCTCCGTGTTGAATCCACACGATATCATCATACCACCACCACTACTACTACTTCATCCAATATGACCGTGTCTGCAGGTGGAATTCAAGCAGCATTCTCCACCACATGAAGCACAGGAGTTGGAGTTAATATCATCCAGGAATAAACCCGTGAACAGCACGAGGTCAGGATCTCTGAATGTGTCAGATTGCTTGGCAATCACTTACTTACAGTAACAAACTAAAAATAGTCCTACAGCCATACTAGGTTTCATCCCTTTGGCCAGTCAAATGCCATAACGTCTAGGAATGTAATGAGAACTATTGTTGGGGATTGTCTCACCAGCCGGCACTTTAATTCTCCTCAGAGTCAGAATCAGGTTCATAGCCAAGTAAGTTTTCAGTTCAGTTCAGACCAGCTCAGGCAGAAAAACCTCATTACTGCACACATACATGCACACATTGTGGTCTGACAGTCTTCGTCTAATTGCATGTAGAAGCATAAACCCTGGTTTTACTGGGTTTGCTTCAGGCAACAAGTCTACAAAGAAACTGGAGGAGGGCTAAACTCAGTCCACCTGCAATGAATCCCGTCTTCATGAAGCTGTAGCCTGCACTGAGGAAAGACAAAATATCACAAACACCTGTCAGTATGACACAATACAGTCCAACAGCACCACAAACTACAGACTGTAGTTAGCTGTACTATTTTTCTCTAAGGAGCTGAATCAACAACTTCCTGTTTGTTTAAATTTTGAGCAAAGTTTGCAGTTCAGTTTGCGAGATACAATGTTTTAATTTGTGAATAGAGTGTCATTAGTGATTCCTTACTTTAAAAAGCAGGAAGGTTATCTCTAAATATAGAAGTTTTCTGCTTTATGTTTTCGGACTAAAGAAAACTGTAGCGTGATGGAAGTAAACAAGGCTTCAGTTCAGACCAGCTCAGGCAGGAAAACCTCATTACTGCACACATACATGCACACATTGTGATCTGACAGTCTTCGTCTAATTGCATGTAGAAGCATAAAACTAACGCACTGTCAGTGTTCTCTGAACAAAAGAAGTGAATTCCTCTGCTGGAGCTTGATCACTATGAAGCTCAGAGGAATGTGACCGGACTGGAATAATTCCACCGGCTTGAAGTCACCTCACCCATCCTCACCTCAGGTAGCTGAGAGGGAAATACTTTCTGTGTAAAAGTACACACAGACAAATTTGCAGGATAGTTTTTACAACTAAAATCAACTTGAAAACGTGTGCTGTATGTGTGAAGCATGTTCGAGGCTTCTCTTCCAGTAACTGGACTCCACCGGCGTGTGAAGCTCAGCTCTACTCTGGATTCTTAAGGTCACGTTACACGTGGGAATGAAACGTATTTTCAAAGTATGTGCTCCCATTTTCTCACACACACACACGCACACACACACACACGTAAACACACCTGGATCATTAACATGAATATTTGTCAGCTGACATGATCTAGGTCACACCCTACGTAATCCACGATTATTAGAATACAAGGTCTCATATTATGAACAAAAAAAACAAAGTCAATAGAAAATGTGGCTAATGTATCCTAAAAGCTCATAAAACATATTCACAGGTTGCACTTGAAGCATTTTGGTCCATTAGAGACTTGAGGTTTTGCACAGCTGGCCAGAGGACCTTCACGGCCGACATTTAGACTTGTCATACAGAGAGGTGTAATCAATAACAATAATGGATGCAGCCCGTTTAGCTTTGACCTCACTGCATCTGTCTCATACTGCGCACCGGCTCGAAGCAGGTTTCTGTCGTCCCTTGTTGTCCTCCCACAATGCAACGCACAAAGGACATAGAAGGGAAAAGTAAACGTGGCTCCAGAAAGATCCAGTACAACGAAAAAGTATGAACTTAGAGAGAAAGACATTTTGATTTCTCTGGATGAAGTCTAATTAGCAGATTACATACTAAAGTACGCTGTGTGGAAAAGCAGCATGGTACATTTGAACTGTATAAAATGTTTTAATAAGTTATCTAATGGCTCTTTGTAACCATGAATACTTTCACATAGTCGTCAGACCTTAGAGGTTTTTGATTGGTCTATTCTTTTACGATGACACGCTGTAAGATCGTCCTCAGCGGATGAAAACAAAGAGTGTAAGAACTACGCTGAGCTGGAACTGCAACAATTAAAAAAGAGAGCGTGTTCAGTCCATTAATCATTAACAAATACAGAAGATTTAAGCGTTAATCTTAACAGCTGATCTGTAGCCTAAACATTAAAGTCATAATAAAGCAGCCATTTTTTAAATTTTTATAAAAAAAAAAATTCTCTGTTCTTACAGCTCAGTTCCTCTTTTTATCTGAGTGGGCCTCACTACTGTGGAATCTGTCAGGGAGGTGTGTGTGTGTGTGTGTGTGTGTGTGTGTGTGTGTGTGTGTGTGTGTGTGTGTGTGTGTGTGTGCATGTACTTTTACCGCCAGGCTAAATTTACACAGCTGCTTGACAGGAGCCAGCACATTGAGCTTCCTCTAAACACACACTTGGGAGTTTTTGGTCTTAGTCATTACCGCGAGGTAAAACTGCACCTCAACATTATGACAATTAAGACTGAAACTGCATCAGTTTCAGTGTCATCAGTCAACTGCTTTCTTTAAATGTGTATCCAAATGCGGTCTTTGACACACACACACCTGTTCCCCCCCGGGAGGGAGGGGGGAGGAGGAGGGGGGGACCCACCTGTGAAGCCACCGAGAGATGTCTGAGCGTTGTCTGGTTTCAGAGTTACAAGGACCCATAAAACATCCTTCCAGCTGTTTCTCTCTTTCTTCCTCCTCGTCTCTCGTTTCCTGACCGAGAGAGAAAGGTCTATTTGTAGCTCCAGGCGGTGACATGTGAGCTCCTCTCAGCTGTTTTGCAGCCAACACTTGACCACTTTGAACCCGTTTGCCACGTTAAAGTCAGGGAAAACGGTGCGCGCACCGATTGAGGTTTCGTGAATCTTTTTTTTGTCTATTCTCTGCTTAAGATGCACATTTAGGGTGAAAAAGATGCACGACGGCCTTCAAGCATTCCCCAAATTGGGTCCCGAGCGATCACGCCCTTCTGCTGGAACCAGTGAACGGCCCTCGTTTCATTCATGTTGAACTGCTTCGACACACCAGAGCGAGGAGACAGCACCTGTGTGACTCTTACGAAAAATGCAAAAACGTAGTACAATGAAAACTCGCCAGAACAAAACTGTTCTTATTGTTGACATCATTTAAAATGTTTTGAGGTGCAACCACGGGTTCCTTCGGTTCTACCGGTGTGACGAGGGAACGAACGTACTGAACGGAGTTTGACTTTCAGTTGGAGAACAGAGAGGCACCCCGAAGTTCGGCCGCAGCCGGGGTTTTGGCAACTTCAGGTATTCAAATTTGAGATGAAAGTATTATATATATATATATATATATATATATATATATATATATATATATATATACACACATTTGAATACATTTCCGTAGCTCCCTACTAAAATGTTTTGACAGTACTGTACCATCAACATACAGGACAACCTCAGACAACACTTTCATTGGTCATATTCAAATCACACTAATTGAAGTACTGATATGTATTTTGTTCACAGATGATTATTGTATCATCATTGCATCTTTTCCAAGGAGTTCTACAACATTCTCCAAATAATTGATCTAATTTATAGAAGCCTGAATGGATCAAGCTTCTGTCAAGTATTGTAACTTTTCGGTTTCCGTCACACTTGAATTTTAGTTTTTGGCTGACAAATATGTTTAAAGGTCTCGTCCGAGGTTCTGGGAGGCAGATTGACAGGTTTCAACAAAATGTCTGTTAAAGACCTGCAGACTGATCGGAAATAGATTAAACCACAATAAAAGTTAGTTGCGGCTTTCTTCGCTGCTTTATTTGTAAAGAACTCCTCGGTTATTGGAGAAAACACATCACACGCCAGTTGAGTACTGATAAATGTTTATTAGAAAAAAAAGAAAAGCAAAGCATTTTTACAAGCCCAACACCCACGCTAAGAGACTGAGCTACTCGAGACATGGCCAGGTTTTATCCAGCGTTAATAACAAAAGCCACAATCGGCAAGCAAGAGGAGAAACTATATACACACGCACACAAACACAAGTGTGTCGACAGTGTAACATCAACAATTCATAATTAGGCTGAGGCCCCTTTCTGGACTTGAAGCGGTTGAGAGGAAGGTCAAAACGGGTGGACAGTGGGTTATCGAGGAGCGGGTAACAACTGTGTCGAAGTGACACCGAACTGACTTTACTGAAGCTGATCTGGGGTCGGCATCCAATTGCTGCTGGGAGTGTACGGTACGAGCTCGCCAACGAGTTGGGAGTCTACAACAGGACCGGGAGCCACGGCGACTCGTGTTTTGCGTGCCTAACCTACAATGACGGACATCCACCCTGCCTGTTTGTACAAGGACCGCCAGTGAGACGGTACACGAGGAGATCTAACGGGGGGGCCGAGAGACAAGCATGTACAGATGCTTCACCCGACTACCTCCCGGCCCCCCGCCCCGCCCCGCCCCGCTCTGCTAATCTCATCAACTTCCGCGAGCTTTTCACTTTTCATCCAACCATTCCCTCTTCTCGGTCTAGTTTCACATACGCCGGTCCGTAATCTCTTACATGTGCTTCTAAAAGTGGCTTTTTTTTTTTTCCTCGTGATGGCATGTGAGCAGTGGAGCAGTAACACAACCCCCATCGCTGGAGATGGCGCCACAAACTAAGCCACTGAGCTGGTCTTTCCGCGGCGGCGCTTACGGACTTCCTCCATCAGGTCCTTGAGGTACTGGATCTCTCGACTGATGGACTCCGCTTTGTCCGCCAGCTCGTTGTTCTTCTTCTCCAGCTCTTCGCACTCCGTGTTCAGCAGATCGTGCTCGACCCTCTTCTTCTGCCGGTACCGGGTGGCTGCCGTCTTGTTCTGCTCCATCTTCTTCAGCTTCTTCTCCACCACTTTGGGAGCACCGGACACCGATTTGACTCTGGGGGCCTTGGGGGAGCCGACGGCGGGCTCCGGTTTGGAGTAGGGTTTGGTCCTGGAGGAACTTGCTGTGGGGGAGGAGGGGGCGGTGGGAGTGGGAGGGGGGGAGGGAAGGTGAGCCGGGGAGCCGACGACGGACTCGATGCCAGAGTCGCTGTCGCAGTCGCTCGATGAAGAGACTTCGGCGGACTGAGCGGGGAGAGAGATGAAGGGGGGTTCCTCTTTGTTGGAGAGCACCACCACGAGGCGAGCAGAGGTGGGAAAGGAGAGCACGACAGGGGTGGTGGTCTGAATGCTTCCTGTGGAATCTGGGATGATGGTGGCAGTGAGGGGTGTGGATGCTTTCTCAGCATCCAGGACATCCACTTCACTCCCCAGCTCCAGTGTGTAGGCTGGAGAGGGGGGAGTCGGGGAGGGAGGCTCAGACTTCATGACAACCTCCTGAGCAGGAGCCACCTCGGTCTTCTTGGCCTCGGCCGCCTCGGGGAGGGGGGCCTCCTCGGGGAGCGACAGACCCAGCTCGAGGCTGTTGTGCAGGACGGGGATGGTGGCGTTAAAGGAGTCGGGATCAAGATCCATGTGGGAGTTGAGGGAGGCCAGGAGATCCTCGGGGGAGCTGGGGGACTCATCGGATGAGCAGGAGCCAATCAGAGAATCCAGGTCCAATTCACTCAGGTCGATTTTCTCCAACATCCAGTCCATGCCGGTAAAAGCATTATCTGCTGACAAGAGAGGATTTGATCATCAACACTTGAAATTTTGACTGTTGGCAGTGAACTACCAATCAGCTTGTTGCTCCTCACTGAGATAAACACTCTACTAAATCACGACTGTTTGCCGTCCTGGCTCCTAAATGGTGGAATGAGTTCCCCAACCACATCAGGACTGCAGAAACTCTGTACATCTTCCACCGCAAACTAAAAACACACCTCTTCAGACTTTACCTGGAATAGCAGAACTTTAGTAGCTTAAAACGACACTTACTGATAGAACTTTGTAGTTTGGCTTTCTTGAAGAAATTGTATTTTCTTGGTTCCTGTTGTTCTGGGTTTTGTACCCTCATGGTTGAAATGCACTTATTGTAAGTCGCTTTGGATAAAAGCGTCAGCTAAATGAAATGTAACACGAAGGCCAGAGATGGAACGTATTTCACTAAATTCAATAGATGACCTCAGGCTCAACTTCCTCCTTTCTGCTCTCTCCCGGTTTAATGATTTTGTGACACATAATAAAGCACTTGAGATTATATATCCAAATCACCAGAGTAAACTTTCAACTGATGCCAAGAACCACGATAACGTTCATACCAATAAATGATTATAGTGCAACAAAGAGATACGCGTCATCGTGAAATCACACATTTAACAAAACCAGTTTGAGCCGGTTTCAAGCACACCTGAACGTTCCCAACCAATGAATGAGCTTTATTTCCCAACGCCTACTAATCGCTCACTCGTGGCTTTCACTATGACAAACGCACCAAACCTCGCTGTTTTCACTGTGGGACTGTAATGACGTGGCGCTGACACAGAGACTAAATACGACCACATTTTACTATGTAGGTCACGCTGCCTGTGGGCGACGTCAAATGCCTTACAGACATTAAACCGCCCACATAAAAACACGTACCACGGGCGTGAACGCACTCAACAATTAACTCCGAGCACAGAAGGAAACATTTATTTTACGTTTGAAAGGGACTCGAGGGAGGAATTTTCCTTTCTTTATTCATCGGAGGTTCCTACAAACTCTATTTAAACCTTATCCAAAGCTTTCTTATTTTTGAGACCATCACAAATTATGATCTTGCTCACTATTTAATAAAAGTGTGTTTTAAGTCACTCTCACCTTTGCCATCGTCTGCTCCGATGTGGGCGTCGTCGAGCAGGTCGTTGGCACCCAGCCAGGAGAGGAACAGGGAGGCGGCTCTGGCCTTGGTTCCCAGGAGTGAGGAGGAGTGGGCGGGGGGAGGCGGAGGGGAGGCAGAAGAGAGCGGGGACAAGGGAGAGGTTTGATAAGGAGACAGGGGGGACGTATGGGAGGAGGAAGAGAGGGAGGGCGAAGCTGGCGCCTTCCCCTCTAGAGAGGAAGAGGGAGTAAGAGCTTCTTCTTCATCTTGGTCCAGAAGGGGCCCCATGGGGTCAGCCATCAGAAACGAGGGCCCTGCAGACATCAATATCCAATTAACTTAACACCCGTTATCACACCATTCAGCCAAATGAGATAAGCGATCTGCGGGTTTACTGCCACAAAAAAACCCGGATGCGTACGTGTTTTGACGTCATTTTATTGTGGATGTCAGGTTCATTTTGTATTTGCCACACACCTGGCTAGTGTGCAAACTAAGCACTCGGTGTTCAGCCATGATGGCGAGCAGTGCTTCGGGACCATTCGTCATCACAATACCAACCTAAGTACAGGCCCTCCACGTCCTCCAACGCCAGCTGGGAGAGTGTCATGGCTGCTGCTGGTCAGTGGTAGTCGCGAACGGGTGTATAACAACAAGGGCGAGTCCGGTGACGTTAACAAGTAGAGGGGTTCGGTACTGCTGTCGACGGCAGCAAAGCTGAGGGTGGTTGCCGAGAGAGACCTGGACAGAGAAGATGCATAGAAATGGTGAGAAGAGGAGGAAACGTGTTGACAGCTCTCAACTGCCGTGTCCACCGCAGAGGAGATGGAAAACCTGGAGAGACATCTTTAATTGTAACGGGTGTTGAGACATAATCAATATATTCCCGGGGAGACCAACTTCATCTGTATCAGCTATAAACTTGCTGCCATACGTGTGTACTTCCTAAACAGGGTTCATATTTCCGGACTGACAGCCTTGCAAACAATGAATGCTTCCTCGTTCTTGTAAACTTGGGTGGTTTGGTGGTTAACATCTCTCATGTGGGCGAGGTGAGGATCAATTAGGCTGATCTGGTCCTCTTAAGTGTCAAAGCTATAAAAAAAACAAATATAAAAAAAAAAAAAAGAAAAACGCCCTCCACCGGGAGATAACATTTCCTAATTTGGTCATGCTTTGGCGGGTAGCTCCGCCCTCCTCGATGAGTCATCGCGGAGATGACGTGGGGAGGGAGGGCAACCGCCATTTTCACAACAGAGCCATCTGTGCGAGGCGGGGGACGAGTGAACACGACGGTGCGCGCCATTTTGGACACGCCACGTTGTCAGCGTTTGATATATATATACACACACACACAAACACGACGAGTGTATTTAAATAAACATCAAAATGCTGGATCGCCGCCGTGTAAAAATGGCTTTAAGTTCCTTTCGTTGAGGACGGTTACCACGACTCGCTGATTCAAAGCAACAACAACAACAACAAAAAGGCACAACACGGACAGTGAAGCCGGCTGTGGGACGACTTCAGCTGCTGCAGCTGTAATTTGACACCAACACGCAAACTTCAAACCGGAGGAAATCCACATAACCTTACTTGTTTTAATAGTCTCGGTTTATTTTCAGGGCACCTCGTTTTACTCGTGAACTTTTATTCACGAGCCCGTCTGGCTGACATTGAACGTGCCAGAGGCTCGCGTCGTTAAAACGTCAAACAAACAAAAATAAAAAATACTTACGCCATTTTGCCAGAAAAAGCCTGAGCACTTCGCCGTTGCGCTGCCGGGTTGTTGCCGATGCAGGGATAGCCGCCGCACGCCGTTACTCTGCCATTTTTGATCGCGATAGAGCGTCTTGCTGCTGACAGTTAGTTACGTTTACTACGATGTGACCGAAGAACGGGCGGAGACGGCGACTTGGACGATATATAGAGCCGAAGTACTGCTCGGTGTATTCCTCCGCGGCGGCGCTCCACGGGAAGCGTTTCTTCTTTTATAAACGAGCAGCGCCGGCGGGAGGAGTTTCCGTTTCAGAGCGCAAATTCATAAACAAGTGACGACGGTAGCTCCTTCCAGCTGGGCAGCGTCGTGATCCTAACAAACGCATCCTTGTGCGCGCGATCCCTCCGCTCGCGTCTTGCTTGTGATTGGTTTGGATGCGTAACATCTACGCAGCTGACAAAATAGATCCATACACCGCTTTAAACACGAGCGACTCCCGACGTCAAATGTAGGTCAAATGCAGAATGTAAACACAGAGGCAGGAAACTCTATTCCGGGCTTTGTACACTAACTTTACACACTTTACACGCCTGGGAAATATATTTTGTAATAGGCTACAAACTCAAAGATATTTTATCATATGTTACAAAATAATTCAAAACTTGATCTTGTATTGGTGTGATATTGATTGATTGGTGATTTTTGCTCCAGTGTCTACTGTTTTTAGTCTCTAATTTAGCGGGACCGAAACTGTTGTTCGCTGTTGTTTTCGTTTGATTAGTGATAACTAATCTTGCACCTAACACCACTTTGTATATTAATCATTTAACTGTAGCCTATTTGGGTTTATAACGGTCATATTTCCAATTCTTGCCCTTTACGTGAGCTGACCGTGCACTCTATATTTTGGTCCTGTGTTAGTCCTTTTACTGCACTGACTGCTGTGTCTCCTGTGAATGCATTGCAGGCGGTGGTTAAAGTTGATCAACCCGCCTGTCGGTCACACGGGTAAGAACTGGACTGCCCTCTGGTGGTTTGGCTTCAGCTCTCAAGTAGTTATTTTTCCATTCTGTCACTTAATTGTATACAGATCTGATGAAAAACAGGACACTAGGAGCTAATGTGTGAATTAATGACAATTGACTACTGTAGATACGTTAGTTTAATTTGGAAAATAGTTTAGGGCGATCACAAAGCAAAGTAACTTGGAAGACCAAAAATCGAAATAAGCAGAGGGAAACACAAATCTCAATTATATGCAGTATTCATAATTATTATATCCAGTCAAAGTAAAGGGGAAAAATATGATTAGTTTTACTTTCACACTGGTTCACATAGAAATACCACATGTCGAACCATAACATTTAGGAAGCCTAATCAGGCAAGAAATTATTTAAGGGGTAAAAATTACACCTCTGAGCAATGCTTACTGAACAAGTCACTCATTTTCACAAGCTCATTAACTCCTTTCTCGAGGTCCTCTGCTAGTTTGCGGATTTTCTTAGCAAACTTTGACTCAAGGCCCTTCTTTATTTTCTGCCCATCTTTTTTCTGGACAAAGTAGAAATCCAGGCCGAGGGCAAAGCCGTTTATCAGCCCCGATGCCTTATTGTTTTCCTCTAAGGCGATGGCGCTTGCCTCTCCTGAAGCAGCCAGCTTCACCATCTTGGCTGCCTTCACTGAACCCACCCTGGTTTTACTCAGAACAGACAGACCATGCTGCTTCAGCTGCTCCATGCCCTCGTTGATGGACTTCAAGATGGCCTCAATAGTCATATTGAGCTGCTCAAAGTCCTGCAAGGTCTTGTTGATTTTCTTCTTGTCCTGATTGACGGTCACCTGGAAGAGCAGATTTCATAATGTGTTAAACAGCAGCTTTAAGCAGATGATGGCACATTGAAAACAACAAAAGTTTAAGATTTTTCATATACTGTAAATTTATAGCTTATTTTTGTTATAATGGCATACCACTTATGTTTGTAGAGAAATGAAACAATATTAGTGGAAATGGCACACAGACAACACTTTAAATGGAGGATGATTTGTTGTGTCTTTCTGGGAAATTCTTGACATATATTTTAAACATCGGCTGCTATATATGATACGGGACGATCAAAAGGTTCTGAGACTGCTCCTGTTGTGAGCAAACAGAGCACAGCATCATGATGTGCATGAACGGGAAAGAGATAAGCTGTAACCTTGGTAAGTATTCCAATTACATTGCTTAATCAACATCTGTTCCTGAGTTGCACTTCATTTTTTGTGATTGCTGGTACGTGTTTTTTGGGAAACAGAAAAGAGTCACAGGAAACCAAATTCAGAGAGTAGGAGTGGTGATGAGGGACGATTGTGTTGTTGATGCATTGTCATGTTGGAGAAAGCGACTGCCGCCGCGTCAACGTTCGGGTCGTTTGAACAGAAGGTTTTCCTCAGAGAGTCACAGGAGAACTCAGTGTTGACAGTCCGACACCGAGGGACAACTTCACAGTGCAAAACCCTCGAATGTCAAACAAACCCACCTTCTTTTGCTCTTGCTTCTTCCTGTTAAGAGGGAGCTTTTCCTTCCCTCAGTTGGAGGTTTTTCTCTCTTAAAGAGGAGTTTTTTTTCCCTCCTAGCTTATGTGGGAATTGTTGAATTGTTGAGTTTCTCTGTGTAACATTGTAAAGTCTTGCTGTAAGGACTTTAATGTGTTAAGTGCCATGAAATATCCTGTGTTGTGATTTGGCGCAATATAAATAAAATTGAATTGAATTGATTCTCTGAAGCATTTCAAGGGTCTCTGTGGCCGATTGCCCGACTTGGACAAAATTGAATGTGCACTCTCTGCTCATGTCCATAGTGAAATCGCCAATGTACACGTACCAGTGGTTACAAAAACATGTGTAACACAGGTGCTGATGTTGATCAAGAGACGCAGCTTGGACTTCTGGAGGTTGAAGCCTCCCCCTACTCCGTGCACGTCACTGGGCTCCGTTTGCACGTAACAGGAACAATCTTGGAGCCCTTTGGTTGGTTGGACGCTACAGTAAGCAGAATTTGATTTTGTTTTGTTCTTGTGTCCAGTGTTCAATGCCGTTTAAAAAAAAAAAAAAAAAAAATTATTGCTGCAGCATGCCTATAAATAAATTCTGCTGAAAATCTGTTGACCATCACCGTGACACTTTGTTTCTATAATACGAACATGTACCATAAATATAATACCCAAAAGTGCAAAAGAAAGAAAGGAAATTACAAAAAGTATACAATACATTTTGAACAGAAAGAAGAATAAAGAGGAACTGAAAAATGCATAGAAATCTATTTGATCATAAAACAAAGACATTCTTTAAATCAGTTGATATTTGGTCACCTTGTGTGTGATGGCTGCCGATACACCGGTGACGCCGCCGGCTGCAGCCACTCCGACCCCGACTGCGGTTAGAGCCAGCGAGGCTCCCAGTGTGAACGGGGCCAGAATGATCCCGGCAACTGCTGCCACACCTCCTGCTGCAGTTGTAGCTCCTCCTGTGATGCCAGCAATCTTTGTCCCCTTTGAAACCTGAAAGGGAAAAAGAATCCAGTGAATATGAATTTCTTAAACTAACTGCAAAATACATGTGAAATACACTACTCAAAGTACTGAAAGTACAAAGCTGAACATCCAAGTAAATTAACACGGGAGAACCAACACCTTTACATATGTTGCATTTTCATTTACAGCTGAATGATTAAATTGAGTGAGAAATAAAAGCATGACTTTCATTATCACATGTGCGTGATGTCTTTACCTTGTCTAAATTGCCAGCAATGCCTCGCAGCTCGTCTATGTGTCCTCTCAGGGCGCCGTCATAAACAAACACTTGCTGGATGTAAAACTGGATGACTTCATAAAGCTGCTCAGCTTTAACCTTAATGATCCTGGAAAGTATTATAGGAACATGTTATCGTATTATTATAATTCTTCTTCAATTAGAGGAACCTATCTGGTCGATTCTAAAAGAAGGCTGAATTTAATCCATGAAATGTGCCATGTTGCATATACATTATTTTTTAAATCACCTAATTGTATGTTCAGGTGTTCATTTTTCTCATAAGTTTGTCTTTGATTAGATATCTGATGCTATAAAAATAAATGTATGTTATCATGATTGACAGCTGTGATTGACAGTTCTCTGAATAAAGTGGCTGCAGGGGCACCTGGGAACCTCTGATCAGGAACTGTACATAAGAACATTGAAGGACTGTTTCTTTCCCTGAATGTGTGATGTAGCTATTGACATCTGTTTTAAACCACATCGAAGATTTGTTCTGCCGTAAACTGCTGAGATTGTAAAAGATCAGGCACTGCTGCAATTCGTTGCTCGGATAGTTTTAGTTTTGAGGGCTAACTTACTTCGCATGTTAACACAGCTTCGAGCACAACAATGTTTAGATCTACAAAATCATAAGGCCTTTGGGGGGGGGGGGCAGGGGGCGGGGCTTTAAACCACAGCTCCACCCCCTTGATCACCACTGTGCACTGATTGTAAACGACAGTAACAGCATCGGCAACACCTGTTGGCAATAGTTTGGTTTGGTGGCTGCTGACACCCCGTCCATCTGTATTTATAGTCTCAGCGTCACAGCCAAACCTGAGTGATAAAATGGGCATGTCATAAGTTATGAGACGGCCACAGCTGTTCTTTGTATTTAGCGCTATATAGCAACTGTTAGCATGCTACCACACCAAACCAGGATGGTGGATGTGGTGCACCTGGTGAACATCAGCATGTTATCATGAATGTTTGGTGGAGCGTGTTAACAAAGCACAGCTGTGGCCAGCACACAGAGAAGATGTAATAATGTACTCACTCTTCGTCTGACGCTCCTCTGAGTGTGAGTTCTCTGCACAGATCCCTCCAGGCTGTAGGTCAATAAAACTAGAGCTCAACAACAAGAACACATCACAGAACAACTCCTCCTCAAGCAGACTTACTCACGTGTCATCTTCTTGAACCAATCTGCCAGAGAGTTGGTATCCTGGTTAAAGAAAAGTTGTTTATAACAAAACTCAAATACTAGAGCCAAGTTGTATCCCTTGATAACAATTTAAGGTAATAATTGTTGTAAATAAGATTTTATTTTGTGGCATTTTTGCCTTTATTCTGATAGTGAAGACAGACTTGGGTCTTATTTCTGTCATCAAGCTGCTTTTTTGATGCCTTGGCAGCAGTGGAGGAAGTTGTTCTTTTCAGTTGTCCTCAACTGATCGTTTGACCGTCAGTTTTTATGAAGTGGATGTTAAACATGTTGTTAAGTCAGTGTGAGCAGTGTTTGCACTTAAATCTCTTATCTCACCTGCAGCTGGGTAATATATCAATATCATATTGACACTGTGTCCTGAGACCAGATATTGCTGTAGATTTTGGACATTGTGATATGGCAGAGGTGTTTTCATTTCCTGGATTTAGAGGAGGCATCATAGTAATATTCTGACCTTGTTGTAGCTATTTTATTATTTGACTTCACCCAATTAGTCAAATTACTGGTGATTACCTTTCAACAATTTCATTGTGTAATTATTTTGTTAAAGCATCAAGAGTCTGATATGAAAGTATTTGGTCAAAAAATATTGTGCAATTTGATTTTGTCCATACTCACATGTGGGTGATTTAATCAGAGATGCATGACGGATTTTTTTCATTCTTTGAATGTCTTGTCTGACATGAAATATCCTCTGACTTGACAAATTCAGCATATACTGTTCCCAGAAATCTCAGAAGGCTTTGTGGCATAACACATTTCAGGACATGATGGAGAATTTTCTGTCTGTTCCCTGTTTCACTTTCACAGTTTTACTCATAACTTTTATTTACCTTTCTCTAAATCTAAATGCAGACTTTGCTTTTGATGGACTGGTACTCCAATGTATGTCTAAGGATTTAAACAGATTTTCCTTTGTGCGTGCATTCAGTTGTCCCCAAAATGAATAATATAAAAATAACCTAAAAGATTAATATGGTTTCTGTTGTTAGTGTATTCATATTTGACTTTATTTGTTCATGAGGTTGCACGCTACTGTTGTCACTGGAATTCCGTGGTCTTTCTGTGGTCAAACTATTGAAGAGTAATTTTCCCTAAATTTCCAAACCCATACAGAACAATGGTACCTTTGTTCCATTCACATAGTCATTGGCAGTTTCACTTCCTCTTGAACTCATTTTCCACGTCTTTGGTGCCACTGGTGGAGGAGTAGTGGGACCCAATTCTCTCTGAGTTTAAAGGAAAAACCAAATAACATCCCATATCCCCAGATCATTAAAATGAATTAGCATTCAACCATATGTTGAACTGTGATTTAAGACTCACACTCTCGTACATGACAGTTTAAATTTGCAGGTAGATTACTGAGCACAAACCTGTGGCGATCTTATGTGAGACTGAGGAGTGGAGCTTTGACTTAACGGCTTGTCATCCTCAGTTTTCACTGGAGGGTACAACTGTGTCCTTGGCAGGGGAATAGGACGCTTTGGCTGCCGGAAAGATGGAGAAAACTCAACCACTTACATGCAGCTAAACATTAAAGGTGCTTGGAGAATCTGACGACACATTCTGTAACATATTACAACAAGTTTACTCCACTACAGATGTATCCACTTACAGGACTTTAATAGGAAAGTAAGGGTGCTCATTTGTCTGACATTAATCCACTTCAATACAAAAAACAGTGTTTTCAGAACTTCAAACCTACCAGAGTGCACAATTATGTCATCAAGAGGAGAGTAAGCCATATTTTCTGTGGAGATTGTTGTTTTATGTTTGATGTGAATTATTGTTGCTTTTATATTGATTTGAGGATGGGTTGTTTTTGATGGGGCGGGTGTAGAGATGACTGGCGGTGTCAATAGTGGTTGGAAGAACTCTGGAGAGGATGAATGGCTGAACCTGAAGAAACAACCAGACCCTGACTCGCCTACCGGTGGCAGGCTTTTACTTGGTGTTGAACTCTTTTTAATTTTGTAGTAGGTCCTTTTTAGCTGGACATTTAACTTTTTTTTTTTTTTTTTTTTTTTTATTTCACTGGACTTTTAACCTCTTAATTGCGGTTATTTGATGTATTTTAGATTGTAAATAAAACATTTTTACCATTTTTTTTTTTTATTATAAATGATTCCTTGGTGATCCCTGCAGCTCTCCCCCCGATTTTAAAAGAGCCTGTGAGTTTATGGAGACCTAGACTCCCTAAACTAGGTGACATTGTCAGGCAACTTTTATCCTCTATTTATCTCATTGTCAAGTTATAGTCTATTTTAAATCCCCTCCCTACAGGGCATGGTCTTAATTCAAATCAAAAGCAACTGCTTTGTAGATTTGTATCAGTTCATTTTTTTGTGTTGGGAGCAGATTGTAAATATGATGAAGACAAAAGGTTAATCTGAATTCCTAACAGGGAACACCCATCTCTGCTATTCATCAAGTGGGATGATGCCTGCTGAGGTTGAATTCAAGACCAGTGAACTGTGAACTGTGAATGGACTCCATCAAGCATGCTAAAGACTGTTGATTACATAACTGCGGCTGGTTTCACTTTTGCTCTGAACAAAAATCCTTGGTTACAAATATGTATTTACTCGATGCAAACGTAACATCATCTAGAAACCTTGTACATCAACATAAATCAATTTAATAATTTGTGAAAGCAACAAGGCATTCGATGTTATATTCAATTCAACTTTATTTATATAGCGCCAAATCACAACATTAAAGTCCTTACAGCAAGACTTTACAAATATAAATTGATATTGATCATTTGAGATATAATGAGTGTTTCTAGTCAGATGTTACAAATGTACATAACTGACTAATTTACTAATTACAACCTGAGAAGCAGCTGGTTGCAATTGAGATTTCAATCAACTTTTTGAATACATTCATTTATTTTGAATGACTGGTTTAATATAATCTTCCAAGTTATCAAATGCTTGATCGTGCAGGTTTTTATAAATAAGACTTTTCACTGCAGACTCATCTCAATAAAAGTTCAGAGGATGCCTATGCAATCATTAACTTGATTTGACTTAAAGAATGCCTGTTGTATTAAAAAAACATGTTAAAGACATTTAATTCCTAATATTTGGGGAATTAGTAAACTTGTATTTCACTTAAATCACAGCAAAATATCTTCTCTAATTTCTCTAACTACATCTATCTAGCCATGCATGAACATGCTAGTTTTCCTAGATTGGAAGCTTCCAGTTTGTGAAAATGATGTTCTCACCTCAGTACAACAGAGGTGAGTTATCATTGTGGTTCACAAAGCATCAGCAAACTCATATTTCTTACCTGTGTCATCGTGAACCTTTCTCTGCTGTCTCCGAGTGCCTCTACAATCACACTCTGCTGTTCTCACACTATCTGGTTGATTTATGAAGGCCAATCACAAAATCTGAGGAAGTCTCACAGTTGATTGACACCTTGTGGCTCAACTGCATTCCCTGCAGTGTCAAACCAGTTTTTCCTGAGTTTAATCAGTTGCGATCACACTTAAACTCAAACAAAGTGACTCTAAGAACCTGTGTAAATGTAAATATATTGTCATTACAACCTTAACAGAGGTCGGAAGAACAAGTCTGAGTGTTTCTGCTCAACAGTAGAAGCGTTTTTATTCAACTAAATTCTCCAGTGCAAACTGAAGTAAGCCGCCTGGAATAATGACTGGAGGAAACCACCATCAGAATCAGAGAAGTTGGACAAATTCAATGAATTTTTAATGATTCTGCAGCTTTTCTGACAAATCTGATGAAGGTTCCATGAAAATCAACATGTGAAAAAAAAACAACAAGTGAAATATAACTAAAATATTCGGTAGGCATCGTTTGAATAAACCAGGCTTTTACTTGTGAAGTGCCAACTGGCTGCAGATATCCGAGTCACCTTCAGTAAGTTTTCAAACAGTAACTGATGAAATGCTGAGTTTCATTCAGCAATATGTTCAGAATGGAACTCTTGGTCGGACAAATACTGCAAACGACTGTAGACAGAGATTGTGTCTGCAGCAGGTAAAAAGTGGAACCAATTTCCAGAACATAATCAGATTCAGAAATCCACTGTGATCCATAAAATAACAGCTCCTGTTTCAGTTTCTGTGGCTGCAGTGTCTTTGAGCACAGGTTTATTTCTTCTCCTCGACAGTCCTCCCAAAGTATTGCTTCTGGAACTGCTGGAACTCTTCCTCTGTGAACAGAGACTGCGACTCCTTGGACTTCTTGACAGGTCCGTCCGGGCGATTCCTGGACTGTCTCCCTGAATTCTGGTTCTGGATCTGAGTCAGACAGGAATCCAATCAACACTTAGGAGCAAAATCTCACTTGTAGATAACAAAAGATAAAAATTGAAGGACGACATTAGTTTTGAAACGGTTAGTTGTCCGCAAGACAAAAGATACTGAGGAACCAGGAGGACCACCAGCTCTTTACTGCACAGACGTGTTTTTTTTTCTGTAAAGTAAAACTGAAGTTAATCCGAATCATAGACCAATAATCATGTTTCTGTAGTTTAAGACTTCTTTTGATCAATGAAAAAACATTTCAAGAGGCAGAAAATACTGGAATTAAAAATGTCATCAGGTCGGTTGAGATGCTTTCTTCATTGTTTCATGTAACAGTTTGATATCAGTACAATAATACTTTAAAACCTGTGAGCTCTGAGTAATTATTGTAGTAAGTCGGACGCCACAATAGGAGTCCGACACTGTGAACTGTGAAAGGGGGCGGGGCTCTTCCACAGTTGATGGTCTGGTGTGTCAGGAATTACAGACGAGGTAAACTAAACAAAAACTGGTGACGTCAGCGTCGGGTAGACAGCCTGTGTGCTATTCAGTAAATCGCTGCTTTTCAGCGAGCAGTTTAAGAGTCTCTTCTCTCTTTACAGTTCAGCTGCGCTCTGATTCTGTAAAATGTACAAAAAAAAAAAAAAGCGTGTTGCACCAACCACGCCCTCTCCCCAGCACTTCACCGTAGACATCGTCATGTGCCAGTTTGGTAGACATGTAGACAGTATTGTCATTGCATGTTGAGTAAAAACAAAGGTCACCAGCATTGACAGTATGCGAGTGATAGAGGTCTTCCTCACCTTCAGCGTATCTGAATCTGTTGCTTTGCAGTCAGTCTCCATGAAGTATTTGAGGTTCGCACTCATGTTGCTCTTCCCCCGCTTCTTCCTGAACTCCTCTACAGTTCACACCAAAGGAGAAGAGGAAGTTCAGAGTGAGAAAGTATGACCGATGTTGTAATGCGAAACAAACGTGATCCACATCCATTATTAATACTGAATGATAAAGGAAATGAAATTACAGCAGCGTTTACATGAGAGCTGCTGGCTGAAACAGAGCAATTATCCAGACTGTTGCAGTCTGAATTGGTTTCCACTGGAAGACTTTTAACTTTCCACCTCACCAAAGAACATCGCAGCTAACCGGTGGCTCCATCACAAACACACGGTTTCCTCTTCAAGGTGAAGGATCCCGTTCATTTTGGACATGTGGTCGACATAAACAAACAGAACAAGAGACTCCAGTGACAGAATGAAACAACACAAGCGGACTGACCCACTGCGGATTTGGTCCTCTTGTCTTTAACAGTGGCTTTGCTCTTCCCGGGCCCGAGGCGGCCCTGCAGCCTCCTGACCTGCTTGGTGACTCCCTGCCGCTTCGTGCTCACCAGCTCCATCACGGTGGCCGAGCTGGGCGTCTGCTGCTTCGGCTTCTTCTTCAGCTCACGGACATCTGGCAGGAGGACAGACAGACAGGAGGACAGACAGACAGACAGACAGGAGGACAGACAGACAGAAAGGCAGAAAAACTCATTTAAGCGGCAAACGAGGCAAAACGCCCCTCCTTGTGCGGGCTACCTGACTGGCCGGTACGCTGAATGTTTCTGATCATGATGTCGGATCAAATAATATGCAATGCAACAACATTTAGTCGGACATGAAACCACGTGGTTTTTTTTTTTCTGGTTTTAACTTCACAACCGATAAATTCAAACACGCCTCAATTGAAGATTGTTGTCCTCATTTTTTTGACTAAGACACTGAATCATAACCAGATCTCAGACAGCAGCATTGAATCCGTCGTTATTCCGCTGCAACAACACTCAACATTACAAACGCTGCTTGGACTTGTGCGACACTAATGTTAATGTTAGCTCACTACAAGCTACGAGGCTAAACTGACCTTTTATGTCGTTGCTCAACAGCTCCAGTCCTCTCCTGATCAACGACGCCGACATCTCGGTTTAATAACACGAGGTGTTCTATTTTCTGCACGATAAATCGACAGGAGTGTACCCTGACCATCGACGAGCAACATGTGAGGCTGTCAACATCCGGTAAGCGCCTCGGGTGCGTCGATTAAAAGCAATCGGTCGGACAACAGTCGAAGATGCACAACGTTCCTACCTGGCTGCGAAGCACACTTCTGTGTTTCTTAACTTCTACTAACTGCAGCTCCTACTCCATTGCCTTCTGCTACGACTGATACTGCTACCAGCCTATACTGTACTATACAACTACTAGTATAACTACTCGGCTACTACTACTATTAGGTTAATAATTGTAGTAATAACCATATGTAACCTCATCAACATAAATCTGTAAACATTGGCTGCATTATTGCTATTATTATTATTATTATTATCATCATTATTATTATTCAAATCTAATAAACGTATGCAATTTTATAAAGGTAACTTAAGCAAAACAAAGAGGCATAATAGTCCCTCAACAAAGATCATAGAATAGGCAACAATAGGGCAAATTAAAGCATGAATAACAACTTCCACACATCATCCTCGGGGGTTTGCAGCATAAAGAGGAGTACAGTACCCTGGTTTAACTAACTGTGTCATTTAAAGGCAAAACAAAAGTAGCTATTTCATGTGCTGTAAAATACATAAATATTTAAAATGAATAGGCTATTTATTTATGAATGATTTTAAAAGGCAGTCTATCGACCTCAGTCGTTACCGAGTAATACCATTACTGTAACTCGTCGCCGCCCCAGTTCACTTCCATCTGTTTGTGAATTGGGGGCGTAATGGTTGTACGCGCTCTCTCTCTCTCCACTACTAATGCTTTGGTTCTCTCTGCCACTCTCAACCTTTGGAACAGCATTACTACAGATAAACTACAGTAAACTTGGTAGCCTTTTTACCCCTCCATAATTCAACATGTCGCTTCAAGCGAGGGCTCTGGTCACTTCCAAGTGGCTGGCGCAGGCTGTGAAGGTCCAGGGGAAAATGCGCATCTTGGACACTTCTTGGTATTTGCCCAAATTGCGGCGTCACGCCAAAAGTGAGTTCAAGAAGAGGCACATCCCAGGTGCGGCTTTCTTTGACTTAGACCAATGCTGTGATAAAACCTCTCCTCTTGACCACATGCTGCCGTCAGAGAAGATTTTTGCAGATTATGTCGGGAATTTGGGAATAGAGAGCGACACGCACGTCGTGGTGTACGACAGCAGCGAGTTCGGCGCGTTCTCGGCGCCCCGTGTGTGGTGGATGTTCCGGGTGTTCGGGCACAGTGCGGTCTCTTTGCTCAACGGGGGGCTCCAGAACTGGGAGCTGGAGGGTCAGCCGGTGAGTGACCAGTACGTTAAACCCACACCGAACGAGTTCAAGGCTTCTCTGAACCGTTCGTGGATAAAAACCTTTGAGGATATCCTGGATAACCTGGACACCAAGAAGTTCCAGGTGGTGGATGCCAGGCCCACAGGCAGGTTCAGAGGACTGGACCCAGAGCCAAGAGACAGTGAGTGGTCTGCCATGAAGTCTTCATGATGTTGATATGGTTCTGTTTCGATTTCTTTGGGAACCAAAACTAAAAGCAGTGGTGCAGTTAGAAGTTATAGGTCCAACGGAGCACACCAGATGACTCAGCCCCCTCTGGACACCCATATACCTGCCGAGCATTGTCGTTCATTGGTGATCAATTAGGTTATAAGACTTTTCAAATAGTGATGCAAATTCTCAGAAAAATCTAAATCCAACTTTAAACGTTGCACATTTGTTGTACTTAATCAGTTGCCGTGTCCTTTATGAAAATGTTGTGATCCTGGCACTTTAATCAACTAAGAACATTCAGCTACCTACAAAATAGTTTTGAAAAAAAAAAAACAGTGGACATTTTTTTTGTGAACCCTTTTCCAAACAGAAAACTGTAGTTTGAAATCAAATGAAATCTTTATCTAGAAACTTTAACACTCATTCTTATTTTCTGTCAATGCTTTGCAAATGGGTCCTCAGACATGGGGCCTCAAATACCTTTGTTCTCTATAGTCTCATAAGGAGGGATGCGCTAATGATGATGGTAGTGATAAAGATGACTGAAGAACTAAGGTCTGTTTCTCCCATCAGTGTTGGGAAAATCAGGTTTTCCAAAAGCCTGTTAAATTATTATTATTATAAAAAAAAAGGTTTAAGTCATCAAAAGGCTTGTTCTATTTTGTTTGACTAACAATCAAAAACAGTGAAAGATGAGCTAAATGAGACGATATAATCATCACTTACAATGAAAGTCAATATTATATCCTGATCTGGGAAGTAGTAAACAACATGTGTCGTGTGAATAATGCAATCATTCATTGGAACTTAAAGGCCGACTGATGCTGTACTTTTGGTGCCTATATTGATATCAATATTAGGGAGTGAAAACAATTCAGATATTAATTTATCAGCTGTTGGAATTGTGGAATTGTTGGGTTCTTGGCTATACTGTTGTAAGGACTTGATTTGGTAGATATATATATATATATATATTAATAACTTGCGAGATAAGGGATTATAAAGTATTTCCATCAATAGTTGAGCTTTTTCTTTGTCATCTTTGTTATTTTTTCAGGGTTGAAATAATGCACACAAAAGATAAATAAGATATTTAACAAACAAATGAATCTACAGAAATTACAATATTTTACCCAAAAACAAAATCGAAACAAAATCATGCCATTCTGTGGCAGTTTGAACTCAGCATGGCACAGGCATACCGTGGAAAAACCATTGTGGTCCGGTGCTTCCTTGTACTGTAGGTTTCAGCAGAGTTTGCTCTGGACAAACATGCAGGCAGCGCATAGCAAGCTGGACCTGAATCACTGAACAACACAAACACGTAAGGAGCGCGAGCAGACCGGACATACTCCCATAACTACACACTACATTTACAGTCTTTGACCCGTATGCTAACACACTCACACACACATACGCACAAACACACACAAACACACACAATGCTGCAGGACAGGAGTAAATAGAGTGAGTCAGCCCATCTTTACAGATAGCAGTCAGTGAGAATAGAAGGCAGTGATAATACACCTGTTGTACATATCTTATCTAACACTATTCACTTCTCACTTCAACACACACACACACACACACACACACACACACACACACACACACACACACACACACACACACACACACACACACACACACACACACACACACACACACACACACACACACACACACACACACACACACACATGTTGCTGCATAAATACTGCACATCCACACACAATCACTCAGATAAAGGGAGCTTTGATGTGCTGTTAGGTCTCATCTGCAGGTGAAACTTCATTTGTGAAACTTTGACCTCTGCAGACAAACTGACTGTTGGCACCGAACAGAGACATTTTACTGTGCCATGTAAAGTTTAAAGAAGGGTGAGAGAGTATACAATCCCCATTTTCATGAAGAAAAAGTAACAATATTGACTCCCTGTCTTCTTTATTTTGGAGTACAACCGTCCATTTTTGTCTTGGTATCAAACCCATAATACTGTTTTGGTAAGAACGGAAATTTGTCCATCGCATCAAAAGTAGGTGTTACATGCTTTCTCAGATTTATAGAACAAATAGAAATTTAAAGATTTAAAACACAATATTTAATTTTTGAGAATATTTTATTAACTGTCATAAAGTCAAGTCCTGAAAAAAACGGTATACTGTACTCAGGTACAGTGTAGTGATGATAATCTAGAGTAATCTAAAAAACAATACTGAGCCGTACTCACTATGAACAGTGTAGTCAACAGATGACAATTGTCTGTCCCAATAAGTTTGGGTTTCTCAATATCCTGCCAAACGTTGGTAGTCACTCTCTTGCAAATATTTCTTTTTTGAAGGAACAGGAGGAAAAGGTAAAAACTCTGCTGGTCCTTCATGCAGCAACAAGTACACTGTCTATAGTCTTGTCAGTGACATTGTTACTCTGCTAAATGAGTATGCGCCTTTTTTATTTGTCTTTTAACGTGAGACTGACAGCTTGAATCACTGAAGCTGTATGATCTGCTTTTGTCTCTAATCCAGAGTAGTTGATATGGAATGATGTAACACTTCATGTCCGCTGTGACCTCTTGCTCTTCCTGGTACATGCAGTGCTCATAGCTGGAAGATGGGACTGTTACACAAATAATCTCGCTGAGGCCACAACACACCGGCTGTGTTCTTTCTTGGTTGCAACTATGTTGGCTTTTCATACATGCCAGTGTAGTACATTAAATGTTACTAGTAACATTAAAATTGGCTTTATTTTAATCAGGTGTCACAGTAAGCTATGGCAGTGTGACAATGAGGTAGCATGCACAATACCAGGAGCTTAAATCTGAAGCAGCAAAATGAAATTGAACCACTGTTGATTTTATTATCTGTACGTAAGTTTCCCACCATAATGCCCTCCAACTGAAGGGTCGCCCCACCACCAAAATCCTAAGCACAAGACTCATTCTGATCTAAACAGTTAGTTTACAACATTTAAATGATCAGATGCCTCTTTAAAATCCTGTGTGGTGCACATTGACTGTATATAATGTAGCCTCTGGGGCTGAAAAGTGAAGACAATGTGGGTGTGACTTAAAGTGCAGTACCACTGAGCGCCATTAGGGCGGTTCCAAAAACCTCATGGACTCCCATTCAAAAAGCATCAACTTCTCTTAAAATACAAAATCAAGATCTTTTCCTCAAGTCATTATGGTGTCATTAGCTAAACTTACTTCTTCTGATCAGTGTTCTAGCGGTCCTTCTGAAAACAATTGAATATTTAATTAGTTGTTAGGCCTCAAAGAGCATCATGTTTGGAGGCTTATGTAGTTCGATTGAGATGCCAGTGGTGCAGTCAGGTTTCCAGGCGGGCGTCGTGTCCTTGGGTTCTCAATCAGAACCACCCCTCGCTTCTCCTTCAGAAACAATGGGCGACGCCATAAAGGATTGACACTCGGTGGAGCAGGGCTATTTTCATTGTGCTTAATTTTTTTGTTAACGCCCTTTTCCTATACTTTGCAAATGAATAAATAAGTAGTAAATAAGTGTAGCGCAAAAAGGTAGCCTAAATCATAAAAAAAAATATTCGTAATATCTTTTCTTCTTTCCGATTGACAGACACAGAACCGGGCCACATCCCCAGCTCCATCAGCGTTCCTTTCCACTCCTTCCTGTCCCCATCGGGTCACTTCCTGCCCAAGGAGCAAATCCAGGCTCAGTTCACCCGGGCAGGCGTGGACCTCAGCCGCCCTATTTGCGTCTTGTGTGGCTCTGCCGTGACTGCGTGCCACGTGGCGCTGGCGGCCCATGAGTGCGGAAACCTGGCGGTGTCGGTGTACGACGGCGGGTGGTCGGAGTGGTACACCCGCGCCGTGCCAGAGCACGTCATCTCTGAAGGCCGAGGGAAGCATTTGTGATTGGTTGGAGACCACAGGAGGTGTGAATGACTGAGAGACTGAACGAGACCTGGTCTGGATCATAAATCTCTGCCTATTGTTGGGGAAAGTGCTCGAACCTTTAAAGGACAAGTCTGGCTTCATGCCATGAAGCTACAGCCAGCAGCCGGTTAGCTGAAGACCAGAGCAGGAAGGCATCAGTCAGCCTTACTCTCTTAAAAGTTTAACAAAAGATATATAAAGAGTTTTACTAATGTACCTGTTATATCTCATTTATTTAATATGTGTGCCAACTAAAGGGTTTAACAAGTTCTGGATAGCTGTTTCAGGTCTTTGTGCTAAGCTAAGCTAACTGGTAGCTTCATATGTAGTGCACAGATGTGAGATTGGTATCAATCTTCTTCTCCAACTCTCAGCACAAAAAGCTAAATGAAATTCCTAGACTGACAAACTGTTTAACACTAATGCATAAGTAGGCTACATAAGGAATATCTTTTTCATTCCAAACACTGGTAGATGACTGCAAGTCAACAGTACATGAACACTGGACTTTTATTTTATTTTTTTTAAATCATTTTTGAACCTGGCGAAGCTTTGTTTACACTTTATGTTGGAATTAAATGGAACTCCAATTTCAGAGTCGGGAGTTTTGCAAATCTCATGTTCTGCATTCGAATATATGTTTGCATATTTCTGGAGAATGTAGGTTTGACGTAAACGACACAAAACTGACCCGAGAGCGCAGTGTTTGGCAAGCTGGTAGAAAAGGTTTGATTGTTGGACTTCTGACTTCTGAGCTGCACAATGCTGATTAGACTGTGACACACACCTGGAGAGTGTTTCCTTACCTTTCAAGATATCCTCCAGTGGAAAAAAAACAACAACCTTCTATCCAATAAATAAAGAAACTGAAACAAATTATCAACAATGTTACTTTCACATTTTCTACTGACCCCTCTTATACAGTATGTATATCAGAAACCAAATTGATCCTCCAAATTGTCAATACACTATTTTGAAACATTGTTAATTTTTCAACGGGGATTTAAATGGTACCTTAATGGTTTTAATGTAATCAGTCACTGAACATGCCCCCAATATTTCTCTTTCCTTTTTCCTAAAATTAGTTGTTCGTTAAACAATTCAGAATCTGTAGGTCAGTGTTGAACCATGTTGACCGGTAGACTGGAAACAGAAATGTCTCCTAACCTCCAAATGAGACTTGATTATTGTCTGAAAATCAGACGAATGTTCTTATATTGCATTTAAACCAATAATCAACAACACATTTGGCACCAAAAGCCATTGTGCTGTGGTATTTCTAAAGTATTAACACATGTATTAGTACATTTTAAAAAAAGTGAGCAAGTTTCTGTAAAGACATCAGTAAAGTCAAGTGACTATGACTAACATAACCGCTAATGTCTAACAAAGATGACAACAGTTCACGTGGGATAAGAAATGGAAGTAAAACTTCAAAGTTCCTGTTTTCCTCGTTTCATTTTAAGTGGCATCTTTTCAAGTTAGAGGCCAACTATTCTCTTCTATGGATGTTGTGGCACAACACAGTGATACAAAGAGGAATCGGACAAATTCTTCATCTGTGCTGTTACAGCGTGAAGGAGTGGCATCTCGTCTGACCCAAACTGGTGAGTGTGTTGATCTGATAAAGACATTATATCAGTTATCTCACTGTGAACAGGACATCCACGGGGACAAATGTTGGAGATAACTTACAGGCGCAGCACACACTCTCTTTTATCCCGTTTTATTATTCAGTCCTCGATGATTTAAATTTGTTTATTTAATTCATAATTATAAAATTTGAGAACCGAAAGCCATTTTTTTTATGTGCAAGTGAAGATTTTTAGCTGTATGTGTGAATATGGGCAATATAGTCAGGACTTAGTAACCCAAAGTTATACCTCAAGATATATTATAATAAGGTATTTGTTAACTACAAAATTCAGTAGTGTCTGATTTTATGAGCTCAGTGAAGGTAATATTAAGATGTTTTTTCAGCTTCCACTTGAGGGCATCATCAGAGCGGTTTTTAACCATGACACACTCCTGTGGTAGCCCCGATGACAGAATTTGAACATTTAACCACAAGCAGTTATAGTTTCTCTGCAACTCCACTGTAGAGAGGCTCTGTTTGCTGTCCTTCCTACAGATATAAAAATGATTTGTCATGAGTACAAAGAGCAGGTTTTAAAGGCTGTCATAGCCTGTAACTTTATTACGATTCTGCCAAACAGATATGTGAGCTGCTGTTGCCAGAACAGAAGTTTTGTTCTCATTTGTTAGTTTTCAAAAAGTTGAAGTTAAACGTCATGTGATGTGATGCTGGGCAGCTTCTGATGTGTTTACACACTGATTTGTTGCTGAATCAAATCTGGAAAGTAAGGGATTAATTAACATGCTGGGTATCTTCCAGATGAAATAGCTAATTTCACTAGATAGATAGATAGCTTTGGAGTTGAGGGCTCTGTGTCCATGCAGCTCACCAGGTGGGACAGAGTGGGGAGGGGGGAAGGCAGCAGAGGTGTTTTGGAGGTGTGAGGTGTGGCGGAGACAGATGAGGGTGGTGAACGAAACCTGTTGAAGAAACAGTTTAGCTCATTGGCCCTCTCCATGGAGCCCCCTGGTTGTCTCTCTCTCCCCTTGAACCCAGTAATCTCCTTCATACCGGTCCACACCTCCCTCACGTTGTTCTGTTGGAGTTTGGCCTCCAGCTTCCTCCTGTAGGAGTCCTTGCACTCCTTGAGCTTCTCCTTCAGGTCGCGCTGAACTCTCCTGAGCTCCTCCCTGTCCCCAGACCTGAAAGCTGCTTTCTTCTGATTAAGAAGCACCTTCAGGTCATTGCTGATCCACGGCTTGTTGTTGGGGAAGCGGTGTACAGTCCGGGATGGTACGGTGGTGTGTTCACAGAATTTAATGTATTCTGTGATACAGTCCGTCCTGGTGTTGATGTCCTCCCCATGTGGTCCACACAGCACGTCCCAGTCCGTGGACTCAAAGCAGTCCTGCAGGGCGTCTTTAGCCTCCTGTGTCCACCTCCTAACAGTCCTGGTGGTCACAGGCTGCAGGAACATACTTTGGTGTCAGCAGGACCAGGTTGTGATCAGACCTACCAGGGGGGGGGGGGCAGTAGCACTGTATGCATCCATGGCATTAGCATACAGAAGATCCAGGGTTTTATTGTTCCTTGTGGGGCAGTTAACATACTGGTGCAAAGTTGGCAGTACTTTATCCAGACTGGTTAAAGTCTCCAGTAACTGCCAAAAATGCACCGGGATGCTTAGTCTGTAGTTTAGCCACCGTGGAGTAGATGGTGTCCACTGCTGCATCTGCATCAGCTGATGGAGGAACGTAAACAGCGTTAACAATGGCGACACCAACAAACTCAACAAGCTGGTTAAGAGGGCCGGCTCCATCATCGGCTACAAACTAGATAGTCTGGAAAAGGTGGTGGAGAGGAGGACGCTGATCAAACTATTGTCCATCTTGGATAATCCTGTCCACCCTCTCAACCACCTGCTGCAGGGACAGCGGAGCACTTTCTCTAAAAGATTCCTCCAGCTCCGCTGTCACAAGGACAGATGCAGGAGATCATTCCTGCCCACTGCAATAAGACTGTACAATAACTCACCTCTGGCAAAATCCATCACAGTACAATAACACTGTTGACTGTGTTTCTTGGTTTCTTGCTTGTATATTATATGTATATTATATATATAGATATATACTGTACCGTATGTATATATATATATATATATATATGTTGACTGTGTTTATTGGTTTGTTGTATATAATATATATAGATATTTAATGTACTGTATATATACTGTATGTACTGTGCATTTTATATTTTATATTTATATATATTTATTTTTTTAATTTTTTTATTTTTTTATTTTATTGCTTTTCTATTATATTATTCTATTCTATTATTATTTTATTCTATTGTTTCTATTATTGCTCCTGTATGTATGCTGTTGTGGCAAAAAATTTCCCCTCGGGGATTAATAAAGTATATACCTACCTACCTACCTACCTACCCCCTGCAGCTGAGCTAACCACACCCCGCCACCACAAATACTCAATACAATGATATTCCTGGATGGAAAACAGTCTTGATACTTTGCAGTTTCCCAGACTGGAGAAAACACACTGACAAGGCTGCTCATTAGCCTGGAGGGTGAAGCCATGATGGAGCAGTTAATCTCCATGTCTGTAGAGGACAGGTGGCTGATGGCAGCAGGCAGAAGGAGCTTGAAATTAACACGTGCACAAAAACAAGTTCCATTGTTTTCTTTTGTCACTGTTCCATCTTAATGAGTACATTTCTGCACAATTTTCCATGTATGGACTCCATTTGGGGGCCCATCCTCGCAGATTAAGACCCACCCAGGTAGATGAATTCATTAGGTCGGATTTTACATTAGAAAATGTAAATACGAATAGAGCTATTGACTTCTTCTGTTTCTTGGACTCTGACACACTCTGCTCACAATTTTGAGTTTGCCTGTTCGATTTTGCATCCAGAGCTTTTTGTTCCGGCTCCCTTGATTTTTCTCTTATCCATTGTCAGATTGGATTAAAACTCACCTTTTTCTGTTTTGTATTTGGATCCTGTTTCTTACTCTAATGTATTCAGTAACAGAAGATTGACGCATGAAATATAGGATCCTCAAGTCACTTCTTACATGTAGTAACACTGATTTTTAGAGCCAACAATGAATCGAAACCCATTTTCTGCTGTGCCTGGAGCTGATGCATTAAGTGTAGCCTCTAGTAACATGAATATCAGCAAAAGAGGTTACGGGAAATAACACATTTTGATTCACACTTCTTGAACGTCTATCCCTCGCATAGGAACACCACATTAACCACAGGTTTGCTGTTTCTCTACTCAGAAACCTATTCGTCACAGAGGCTAGCTCCTGAAACGAGATAGAAAAGTTGTAGAAAGGAAACGAGTGATCAATCAATTTGAATGTAAGGGATACAAAACGGTCACGAAAGGGAGAGAGCTGCCCACAAAACACCAGCGGACAGGTAGGTTCTCGTGTGTTAATTTGGTTGACAGCTGCTTTCTGATGTAGATAGTTTAGATAGTGATAGTAGATACATAGTTTTCAGGGTGATGAATGAATAAGTCTGTTGTGGGAAATGAAGCCACAGCAGAGGTGATAATCATGATGAAGAAGATAAAGTTGGGTCTACTTTGAACACAGTTCACAGGTGGTGCTAGTTTATGTGTCTAAGAAGATGATGACCAGTTGTGGTGGTGATGAGACAGCAACACGTTTATGATACTAAAATGTCAACAGTTTTTTTTTTCAAGTTAATAATATTTTATAGTGTAGTTTGACAAATTAATACAAACTCAAGAGCTTACCGACTACTCTTTTTTGTTTCTGAAACTTTCAAACATATTTTCCAATCATCCAACGAAACATAACAATGACAGCAAATTTAAGATGTTCAGGTTCAGGGCGACAGTTTTAGCAACATGCTTGAAGTAATGCTTCATTAAACATAAAAAGATTGAAGACTGTCGTTTTGAAATTGTGACTCATTACGGACACAGTAAGTTTTCATACAAAAAGGAAGAGATAAGATAGGCAAGATAGTAGAGAAATATAAATGCGGGCATGAGTGTGTGTGGGGGGGAGGAAGAGGGGGGTTAAATTATAAATGTGGTCTACGTGGAAAGGTTGACAGAAAACGGAAGAGCTGTAAACAGTGTGGAGGAGTGATGAGATAGACATGAAGAAACCCACGCTGAACAGGACGTTAAAAGGTCATTTTACTGAGCATGAAAAGAACCATTAGCACTTTGCGATATGTCAGCAAGCTAATAACAACAATGATGAGCATGAGACAGACTGAAATTTTTACCTGCAGTGAAGATGAATGTTTGTAACAAATTTCAATGAAATCAGAATCAGAATCCGAATTGCTTTATTGGCCATGTATGTTGACACATACAAGGAATTTGACTCTGGTTTTAGGTTCACTCTCAGCGTCCAAACAACAAAACAGACAGACATAAGTAGACATATAAAACATAGACATATTTACAGGATAGAAACGAATGAATATATACATATATACACCTAAAACAATGGTGCAATTGCACCTAGTGCAAATGGTGCTGATGCGGTTGGGTGTGGTGCAAAAAGGTCCAGTGATGTAAAACATTTGAAGTGTTTAGCAGAGTGACGGCCTGCGGATAAAAACTGTTCTTGCTTCTGGTGGTCTTGGCGCTCAGTGATCTGTAGCGCCTACCAGAGGGGAGGAGCTGGAACAGAGGGTGTCCAGGGTGGGATGGAGCTGCAGAGATGCTACTGGCCCGTTTCCTGACTCTAGATGAGTAGAAGTCCTGAATGGATGGCAGGTCGGCACCGGGGATTTTCTCTGCAGTCCTGACGGTCCGTTGTAGTCTGTTCCTGTCCTGTTTGGTGGCCGAGCCAAACCAGACGGTGACGGAGGTGCAGAGAACAGACTGGATTATGGCTGAGTAGAAGTGGATCAGCAGCTCCTGAGGCAGGTTGAGCTTCCTGAGCTGCCGCAGGAAGTACATCCGTTGCTGGGCTTTCTTGATTATGGAGTTGATGTTGGACTCCAACTTCAGGTTCTGGGAGATTGTGGATCCCAGAAACCTGAAGGTTTCCACAGCAGACACGGTGTTGTTGAGGATGGTGATGGGGGGTAGTGTTGGAGGGTTCCTCCTAAAGTCCACTGTCAATCCATCCAGCAGTTGTCAAGACTTAAAACAACCACATTTCAACTTGCTGGTGGCACAACAGTAAAAATTAGAAAATCACTAAAGTCCTACTCTAAACCATGAACATCTGCACCAAAGTAATGTCTTTTTATCAAGCAGATGTTGAATAAATACACTAACAAGCCCACATTATTATCAGTCAGGTGATATGTCCTGATAGTTTTTCCTTTTTATTTTCTCCCACATTTAGCCCGGTTGTATCCAGTTGTGAATGAAAGCTATAGCTTTATAATCAAACCATTCATCTTACACAATCCTTGGATTCTGATTAGCTGACAATGTGAAACTTTTGAGATCCTGCTGTTGCTTCTAGTACTGTGCACTGTGCAAATACAAATACAAATACAAACATGTAAATATTTTCAGGAACCGTATTCTTGTTAGAGGCTGTGATCTCAGAAGCATCTACAGCAGTCGACCTATAGTCAAGAAAAATGTAGTGCAAGGAAGGAAGATCAGACTTACTGGTTAGTGTTTGGTTTTTTTCTTATTGGAAACAAAAGTAGCTTTCTGGGAAGAGAAGCAGGGTTAGAAAGTGGTTGGTGTGTGCGTTTAGTGTAAGTAGATTGTGGGAGATTGTTTTTGCTTCTGCTTGTGAAACTGACAAGAAAGAGAGTGAGAGGAAGGAAACAGAGAAAAGGGTGTCAACTTTTTTTTATTTTGCTGTTGGACTAGATTAGGGGAAGTCCAAATGTCATAAGAAGAGACATTTAAAGAGAAAAAAACCACACCTTGGTAAAACAGGCTGGAAGGAGGTACACCATCGTGATAGTGTTTGACAAAGTGAGACTAGAACGAGTTCTTGATGAAAGTGCTGCTTCCCCTTTACGATTGTTTCACCGACGAGTGGTTAATCATGTTATCTGGCCAACTGAACTGAGTCACTCAAACCTCCACTTGTGTTAAGTCCCTTTAATCGGGAAAGTCTCTGGACTGTCCATCATGACAGAGAATTGTGTCATCAGTTTCATGACATCAGATTTGATACAAAGAGTCTTGTGTATTAAAAAAAACTCCTGACTAAAGTTAGCACCATGTAGTCCTTTTATTTAAAGCAGACATTTTCACGTCATAGCAGGAAAAGCACCGTCTATTCTTGATGACATACATCCCACCTCGTGGAGGTAAATGTTGCTGAAATTTGTTTAACTTGTGCTTTTCCCGCTTTGATAAAAGCTGCGTATTATTTAACGGATACTGAGTTTAAACATTTTGACATTTGGAGAAGCAGCTGCAGTACAGTGGTGTGAATTTAATACCATGATTGTAAGAGGATCTATTCAGTTCAGCTTCCCCTTTCTCACCAAGTTACAACTTCTTTGAACAACAGTACAAAACATATACAACTGCCAGAGACAGTAAACTAAATATCTCATGTTATCTATCAACTTACTGATTACTAACACATTTGTTTGTTCCCTGTAATTCTCACAATTTTCCTACACCCTTCATGGTCAGATTAACTGCACATAAATGAATAGAGATGATAGTTTGCTATCTGATTAGTGATGTTTTAAGAACTGGCGGTGTTGTTAACAGGAAGTGCACCTGTCAGAATAATGGAACATTTGAGTTCTCAGAAAAACACCTTTTTTAAACCTCAAAAACAGGTGACCGGAGAGACAGCAAGAACTGTGCTTTCCACTGTGTACAGAAATGAAACAAAAGTTTTAGTTATTAAATGTAGAGTCAGATTCTTTCAAAAATAAAAAAAAAACTGTTTTTATTTAACGACTAAAAATCCTTCATTTCAATGAAATCAAATTGTGGTTTGACCACCTTTTGCATTTAAAACAGTACCAGTTCATGTAGGTTCACTGGATTTTGTTTATAGAATTGTTTAACGTGCGAAGAAACAGATCAGAGTTTAAATGTAGCAGTTAAAAATAAAAATATATTTACTCGTTGCAGAAATTTGAGTTCTGTTTTGCTAATTCTGACACACAAACATCCATCCATCCTTTATCAATACCCACTTTATCCTGAACAGGGTCACACACTCATTCACACCTCGGGCAATTTGTAGAATCACCAATTAACCTGACATGCATGTTTTTGGATGGTGGGAGGAAGCCGGAGTACCCGGAGAGAAGCCACGTAGGCACACGGAGAACATGTAAACTCCACACAGAAAGTGTGCATTTTCCATTCTTCTCTGTTCCTGTGTGGCAGGTCAATACAGCTTTGTTGTGGCATCTTCTTCATTGGAGCAACTACTGCTCACTGAAGAGCCAGAGAGTCGAGGTCCAGCTCAACACCGAAAAGCCCCTTGTTGTGGGAGGGTCATGGTTAGTATTAGAATGAATCTTAAAGATAGGTTAAGGACATATTGATAGTGAAACAACTGGGGCTGTGTGTCACTATTTTATCCAAGCAAAACATTTGCAGTTGAAACATTGGCATTTCCCGTACCCTCAACTCTTTGAAAGTCAAACCAAGTGAGGTTTGTTTCCTCTTTGACATTTTAAGCTACATTTAGTCAGATAACATGTAGAACCTGTGTCAGCTTAAATGTTCAGCACATCCACTGAACTAACTCGTGATGACTGAAAGTTCATCACAATGGACACCCTGTAAATTGCATTGTTTTGATTAAAGGCTCAGTATGAAGGATTAAGAGAGATCTATTGGCAGAAATAGAATATATATAACTATGGTTTTATTTGTATATAATCAACTGAAACTATGAATTGGTATGTTTTGAGCTATTTATATCTAAGGGGTCCTCTTCTGCCACAAACCAAATACTCTAGACCAGACTCCAGAGAAGGCCTTCCCATTTTCTGCGAGTTTCACAGCTGTTGCAGATTGTTTGGAAGTTTTTTTTTTAGGTATCTGCAAACTCATTTCTAGATGCCACTAATTCCACACTGCTCATTTAAAGATAGAAAATTGAATTGAAATGCTGTACATGCATTTTTATTGTATATATATATATATATATATATATATATATATATATATATATATCAAAGCAAAAGCATTAAATTATACTTGTGCAGGTAAACAGAAAATAATTAGCCATATTTTTGAGACCACCTTCAAAAATGTTTTCAAAGGGTCCTGTTTTTCAATTAGACCTCCTGTATTTTCCACACTGCTTATGATGCTGCAGAGTCAAGTTAGGTTCCTCCTTGAATATATTATGTGATGCATGATAATCTAAACATCTGTGGATGACCTCTACATTAGACAAGTGTCTAAAACATTTGTTTGCATGCTATTGAAAAGGAAAATCTACTGAATTACTATCTAAAAATAGTCCTTGTATTGTGCAGAGTGAGAGTTGTATTCGGGGCTGTAGGTGTTTGTGGGTCTGTTTGCAGTGGACTATGAAAACCACATACCACAAATGGTACCTGAAAAACACACACACACACACACACACACACACACACACACACACACACACACACACACACACACACACACACACACACACACACAGACACACACAGTGACAAGTGTCACACACACACACACACACACACACACAACAACACTTTACACACACACACAGTTCACGAACACGCATTTCTCACACACACACATCTCACAGGCCAGTGTCAAGTCTGCGGTCACACGTCACGTCTGCAGCCAGCCTGTTGCTCAGTCTCTCCAGGAGTGTGATCTGTCTGGTGTCCTGCTACTTGGTTTTAAGATGGAAGAAAGGGACAATCAGTGATTGACTGCAGCTGGGCCTAATTAAGCTTCTTCCAGGCACCGTTCCCTGAACCACTACCCCAATCAGTCCCTCCTGCAGCTGAACCAAACCATGCCCAGCCACCCCACATACGTCATATTCGACATCATACAGCGCATGTGTATGATGTGAGCAGTATAAAATCATGTTACAGACTGGGGAATCAGCAGGGAAGGAAAGAACCATAAAACATGAACCTGTACGGAGGATAAAAACTAGCATCAACAGCGATGCAGCCACATATCCACATTGTGGGCTTTTAGTTCTTTCCATGCTGGTAGCTTCTCGTTTCAGAGACAGGTGCACATCAAGTTGGTTATTTCTATTGTCCCCATCTGTCAAAGGAAAATAGGAGGGACAGGAAACTGATTTGAGGTGCAAACTTTCTTCACCACAAAACCCTGAAAGGTGAAATTCATTATTTTCATTCCTTCAGTGTTTGTTCAGAAATGGGGCAGATTCAAATCGAGAGACGACTGATAAGATTCATCCTGATTAGTGATTGATTTTATTCATAAAGACCTTCCAAGAGTTCAAACATTATCTTCTGTCTTATCTCTTCAGGGGTGGCAGCTGATATACGAGAGGAACATCATGATGCTCTTTCACCGAACATCAGAGGGAGAAAACTCAGCAATGCGAAGCAGATCCTGTGCAGGTAAGATACTTAAGTTAATGTTTCGTGTTTGTTTTTAAGATGAAGTATTTTAATGTGTAAGAAGTATACAGGTGGTATATCACAAACAGTGTGTCATCTAAGAGAGGAACCACTGCTCTGTTTAAACGCAGGCTTATTTTCCTTAATGTTTATCAGAAATTTGTTGTTTAATTTCATCAGAAGTCATTTAGTCTGTTGAGCTCAATACTCACATCTAATGAAACTGTCTGAGATTCGTTAACAACTAAATTATTCTCGTACCTGGGCTCACTTTAGTTGTACAAATACAAAAAAAAAAAAAAAAAATTTGTTTTATTTACATTCTAAAACCCATAGCATGCTATAAAATAACTGTAATTCAGAAGTTAAAATTCAGTGTAATTTCAAAACAAGTTAAAAAGTCAGCTAGTTTAAGCAGCTCCTTCAGTTCAGACTGCTGCACCCTCAGTGCAGGAAAGAGCGCTACCACAATCCTAAAAATCTAAACCTAAAAAAGGACCTACTACAAAATTAAAAAGAGTTCAACACCAGGTTGCCTGCCACCAGGAGGGGAGTCGGGGTCTGGTTGTTTCTTCTGTCTCAGCCACCCATCCTCTCCAGAGCTCCTCCAACCACTATTGACACCGCCACCGCAAAACACTGCTCCTAAGCCTCATGTTATTCTTTAGATCTAAACAAGGTGACTTTTAGCTTCTATTGAGCCTTAAAAGTTGTTGCTGTTCTCAAACAGCCACTGAAATGATAAAGAGATAAAAAAATAAAAAAATAAATAAAAAAATAAAAAAAACTGAAGCAGGATGTGAAACATTTCCATTTCTGTTTTTTTCCATCGTGTGGTGGTGTCACGTGTTTTTCTTGCTGTGTTTTTGACGAGGGTTAATTCTGGTTTGGGTGTGTGACCAGATACAAACATAAAGTCTGTCAAATAGGACACAGTGAAGAAGCGAAGCAGTGTACAGTATTTAATCCTTTCACCACTTATAAACTGCTGTATCTGTCTATCTGTGCAGGATGAGAAGAAGGAACTGTGAATTACACCCTGAAGCAAGTACAACCTCCAAATCTCCCCGTAGTCCCTGTAGTCTGAGATCTCCCAAAAAAGAAAACAGATGAAACGATAAATGGAGAGAAATCGGAAAACTCCTCTCCTGTTTCTTCTGCTTCTTCTGCTTCAAGTCTGCTCCACCAGAACTTCTGAGTGCCCCAGCCTTCCTGATAAAAGTTAGTCATTTTTTACCTTCATTTATATTCCATAATTCATTTTAAAATCTGTTGTTACATGCGACTAATCCCAAAAGAATCAAAACATTCTAAAAAGCGTCAAACTTTCAACTCTGTCTCATCTCTATTATTGCTCACAGATCTCACCTGCTACAATGACTTCAGTCAAAACATCACATGCGTGTGGAACAGCACATATGTGTTTGATGGCCCGGACGCTGAGTGTTCAATACGCGCCACAAAGGTGCGTTCATCTCCTTTTGGGTAAGGATCGCTGTCACACAAAGACAAAAGTAATTAGCACTCAAATAGCATCATGTGCAGCACAATGAAATTAACAGGAACATATTTTTTTTCTTTCCAATTAAAGTGGTCTCTATACCACTTCCTGTAAACTGAAGCCTGCTGACATCTCCAGACCATACCTACAGAAGTGCCTCCTGACATTTCACAAAAAGCGAAATTGTGAGTGTGTAACCAAACATTTCTGTTACTGTCGTGCTTGTTTGTGAAAGAACTGTTTCATATCTGCACATATCAAATGAATCCTTTAACTTCTAATGAATAATTCAGTGGCTTTCTTGACGATAGTTAGATGAGAAACTACTCTTTGATAAGAGAGAGATAAAAGAGAGGTATCAACATAACTCTTAAAATGAGCAGAATTGTTCTTTAAGCAATCTTCGCTTCTATTTATGAGGATTTTCTGTAAATGTCTGTTATCTCATTATGAAATAAAAGACTGTCATTCTATCTGAGGTTTTGTGGAAAGCACTGATCAGCTTTTAACTGCTGAACAACAACCTCCTGACCTACTTGAATATAGATCTTTTATTTTGCATTGCTTTAAAATATTTTCCAATAACTTTACTTTTCTCAATGTTTCCCCAGTTTTTGCCCCATCATGAGTTGTCCATTAACCTGAGCTGTAACCCAGTGAAGCAAGGTGTGATCATTTCCTACAAGCCAGTTTGTCACGGTGAGTAATCAAGAATATATCACGCTGTCTCTTTGTGACTTATCCTTGTGAGCCATTCACAGTGACCTAAAACAATCTGTGTGTCTTTGATCTTCCAGTTAAGCTGAATCCTCCAGGAAAGCCAGATATCAACTTTACCTCCGTTTCCTGGTTCTCCCAAGACACCAAGCATGACCAAATCTCCCATTACAGCTCAGAACTGCAGTGGAAACAACAGAATCAGTTATGGGATGTATGTATAAGTTTTGTGTTTTGCGTGTAATACACCCTTCAGTCCACGAGACAATACTGTGACAATGTTAAGTTTTGACTCACCTCAGTGTGAAAAGTAAGATGCCTCACGTTTAGGTTTCAAAAACAACATTACAGACAACATTAAAGATGACACTGTTAGAATTTAGTTCGGTTTCGACAACAAAACGACTTGGTTTTTCGGTTTGGAAACAATCGTGGTTTGCGTTAAATAAATAATTTCATAGAAGTAATGTTACGTATGTGACACAAGTTACTGAAGTTAAATACACTCTTTGTTCTTCTTCACATGACAACTTCTGTCACATCACCTCCATCTTCAACCCAGGTCATACAAGCATGTACTTTTCACACCGAGGCGAGGCATAACGTGACACTAACAAGGTCTCCTCTAGTGGATGAAAGGGTGTATTACATGTACATGTATTACCCTGGTTAGTATGTGAATGTGTGTAAGTGGGTAGATGAGTGGAGAGAGTGAACGTTAAACAATTTTAGATATTTGATCTGCCTTGTGGTTGTTTGAAACTGAAGCAAAAGTACCTGAACTCCTGTGAAAGTCAGCCTGTTAAACATCCACACTTTTATTTCTTCTTTATCAGGATCCTTCTATGCAAAAACAACAAACACTAGTGACTGAGTGTACGTTGGAATGCAAGACAAAGTTGGAGGAAGATTCACTGATACAAGGCGAAACGTACGAGGCACGTGTTCGTGTTCGTGTGCAAGAAGGTGGTTTCGAGGGAACCTGGAGTGACTGGAGCCCCACTGCATCATGGGAGTCACCTGTAGGAAGAACAAAACCTCCATCAGGTAGGCTACATGTGGCCAAATATGATCAAAACTGATTGGTTTAACAAATTCAGCCAGTGGACAACATCTTACCAAAGTCACGAATGTTTGCCTTTACTCCTGCTGAGATTGCTCTGTCTTGAATTTCTAGCAATGAAACAAGTAATACATTGGTAAAGGCCCAGATGTTTATTAGCTTTTTCTGATTACTCATCAGTTTATTTTCACATTTTTACTGAGCTGATGCTGTCAGCACAGAAATGGTGCCACAGAATCATGTGGGCAAATAGGACTAAATAGGACTACAAATGATACTTGCCACACTTGGTCTGTTGAAGTATTTAGCTATCTGCTCTCAACACAGACATGGTGTGCTCCAGATCTGGGTATTCAGTTTCTTAAAATGCTATTGTGCATCAGAATAAGTGCATGAAAATCACGGATGAACACAGATCTCCCAACATCTTTACAGCAGGATAAATACACTACATGCTTAACTCGGAGCTGATGGGACTGGCTCTGTCCTGTGCTTCTCAGGTATTGCTGTGGGAGTTCTGCACATGATCTTAGCAGGTGTGGCAGTGTCTGCCTTGCTGCTGACTGTCGTCTTCTTAAGAGCTAACAAAACCACCTGGTGAGTAGACACAGCCACAAAAGACTTTTACAAAATATTGCATTATGTTATATAATTAGAGAATATATATTTTGTCTGACAAGTCTGGTTTTAAGATGATGTCATTCTGTTTTTTTTTTTTTTTAGGTTTTACATGGTAAAAGAAGATTAAAGGTCCACCAATACCAAACCCAGCCAACTCCTTCCTGCGGAATGGACATTTACAGGTGAGCTTCTTTAACAATTGTTTTTTCTATTTAAAGTTTTGCAATAATTTCTTTCTTAAAAATAAATGTTTACTGTGAAAACAGTGTAAAACCAAGATTGTGTAATGTATTAAAACTGCATTCTTTTCTATTTTTGGTCACTTGGTGGCCGACACAACACTGATGTAATACGAGGGTGGGTCAAAAAAGTTCTGAGACTGTTCCTGTTGCACAGTGATGCATATATGGAAGCACTAACTTTCATAAGTGAGTGTTCAAAGTGAAGTTGCTTGATGAGCATCAGCACCTGTGTTACTCATGTTTTTGTGATGACTCATGCGTGCGCATTTGCGATTTCCCCATGGAACTAAAACTAGAGGAGAGACAGACAAAGACGTGTCAGCTCAGGAGAGCGACCGGGTTGGCTTTCTGCAGCATTTGTGTGGTATACTGCACTCATCCCAGAGTCAGACTGTCAACACAGAGTTCTACTGTGACGTTGTGAACTGTGAAGTGACAGCACATGGATTCTTCAACATGGCCATGCGCTCACTCACAGCGTGAAAAACATGCACGTTACTTTACAAAAAAATTGATGTGCACTCTTCGCTCAAGTCCATGGTGAAATCAGAAATGCACACAAACCAGTGGTGACAAAAAATGTGAGTAACTCAGGTGCTGATGTTGCTCAACTGATGTATTGTTGAATACTTACTCACTGAGGTTTTATCTTCCCCCTGCTCCATGCACTTTACTGTAGTGCACCACATTTACAAAGGAACAGAAACAGTCTCAAATCTTTTTGAAGCTGCCCTGCAGAGGAGTGACATAGATCACTGCTGGGGGGGAACATTGCTGGACACCTCTCTTTGAGTGTGCATGTATTTGCTCCTTCTAGCAAGAACAAATGTCCGATGTGTTTGATTTTGAACCAAGCCTTTGAGTAATTTTTCCAACATCAACCCTGGCGAGTCGTAAAAAGCACCTATCTGTTATTAAGCCTTTTTCATAAAAAAACAGATGCCTGATAAAAACAAGGTTGATGATGTACGTTTGGCTGTAAAAACATTTTTTTATATAAAACTATAATTAGCGCAGCTTTGAAAAACACTAAACAGTTTTTTTCAGAAAGGCTCAGCATAACTTTTCACAAAACAGCAGGATGTGGATTGTTAAACCAGACAGACAAAATTACTCATCGATCATATGAGGAACTGATGACCTTTATGATTCAAAAGGTTCAAATAAAGACAAAAATACCATAAACACTGCATTTTACCCATTTACAGAATTACCTTCATATCCTTATCATTTGACCCTTTATCCTTCAGAGTTGGTGGCTTCCACACTTCACCAGTGAATCGTTTCATTCCTTCTTGAAACCAGTGGACATCGTCTCTGTAGAGGTAACCTCCTCTGTGGATGTCATCACTCCCTTCAGGCCAGATGCAAAGATGTTTCGGAACAACGGCAGCCACCAGTTCAAAAACTCCTGTTTCTCCAACCCGAGTTACTCTGAGCTTTGTACTCATCCTGTTTCCTCGCTCACTGCTGGAAATCTGGAGCCCTGTGTCATTGATACGCCTTACGGGCCTGTTGGTTGTCAAGACGAAGGACAAAACACAGAACAGGTGTGCGATGTAATGAGAGGGAAAGAAATGGAGATCTTACAGCTGCTTTCCAAAGGCAGCAGCAACAGTGAGGCAATGCAGGTTATTTCAGACTATGAGAAGTGCAGGAAGCTCCAGGTCGAGCGCTTCAGGCTCCTGAGTCTAGATTCAGGCATGTGCACCTGCGAAGAAGTCAGTCAAGAGAGCATGGAGGCAGACAGCATCAATGTGACTGACAGCCATGATGAAGGGCCTGAAGACGAGGAAGAGAGGGAGGGAGGTTTTGGGGGGAAAGTCCATTTTCAGATGCTATTTGGAAGCAGTGGAGGCACTTCTGAGTCTATTCAGCTTTGTTCCGATTACGAGCAAGTCCCGAAGCTGCAGGCTGACAGCCCAGAGCTTCCCAGCCTGGATTCAGGTGTTAGCAGCGGGGGCGAGGAGCAGGTGAGTCAGGAGGAGAGTAGGGCCGGTGGCGATTGGGCCACTGAATGTACCCGCTTCCTGTTTCCTCCTTGTCCTTCCAGTGCCTTGCAATGCTCCTTGCTCTCTTCGCAACAAATGCCTTTAAACTTGCTGCCTCTGCCAAATCATATACTTGAGAGGGTTTCTCTGATGTCAACTGGCGGGTCAGTGGAGCCCTCTGGTGATGGCTACATGCCAGTGAGACAGGAACAGAGCTAACACACAGTAGTATGCAGCATGGATTTAGTGCAACACATGCTTGTTGATTGTTGTCAGGGAAATGTAAGCAATCATTTGTTATATTCTGACAGAGGGGGTCGTTTTAAAGAATATATGTCTTCATGAAGACTTTGGTACAATATCAGACACATTTATGTTGATCCATATAGTTATTTAACTAAATATTTGTATTTGGATGCACAAAGGCATGATGTGCTGGTGGTTAAATGACTGCTGATACAATAACAATCACTTTACCAGCAGCTGTTCATGTGACCATCCCTGATGCATTTCCACATTAGTGTGGTATGCAACCAGTGACACTTACTATAACAATAATAAGAGGATTACCGATGTTGAAAAATGTACTGACCTGTGAAATGAAATTAGTCTTCTCTCAGGTTTTACGGTGTGCTGCAATTTGTTCATTTAGCTCAGCTTTAGTTTTTACACTGACCATCATGAAGGTATCCAGCGAGTATTTGGGCCACATTGAGGAAAACAAATTATAGGGGAAGAAGAATTTGAAGACTTTTGTATTTGAAAAATGTAGTAAAAATGTTGAAAATAAAGTCCAATTGTTAAAAATAAAGTCTGAATTTTAAGAATAAAGTTGAAGGTTTTAGCTTCTATGTTGCACTGATACTGAAAGTCCAACTTTATTCTCAACATTTTGACTTTATTCTCAAAATACAAATGGACTGCCTCTCTTTCTTCCTTCATGCAACCCTGACGATATGCTGTTGTAATGTTGTTTTTAGCTTTGAAATGTTTGAAAATTTGTTTACATTTAGCATTTCTCACCAAAACACAATGCATTTGTCCACAATCCAATGATTGCATTTCCTACCTCAAAAAAACATTTATTTTGTTTACCCATCACACGAGCTCGCAGTCTTCTTCTCCTCTTTTATTGGTTTATTACTGCACCAAATGCCCGAGCTGTTGATGGCCTCTGAAGTCAGTAGAAGAGTATTAAATGTGCTTTTGGCTCATGTGTTTGTGTTCTGTGCTGGTGAAACAGGACGTATAAACAATAATCACCTGCTCATTAGAACAATCTGAAGCGCTGGTCATAAAAATGATTTTCAAGGTTCTTTATTCCTTCTTTTTTTTTTTCCGTTGACAGATATACTGTACATAATGTTGTAATCCTACTGGTTTGGATGTTGCTGTCACTATGCTTTGCACAATGATCTAATTGATCAAATAAATGTCATTTTCAATGAACTAAATGTGGTGAAATTATCTACAAAACAAAACAAAAGGATATTTTTTTGTGCTTTTTCACTCAACGTCGTACTCCTGACATTTTTAACATGCCTGGAAATAAAGCATTAAACAACCTGCTCAAAACATTAATTTGTTAAATAGAAAAAGACAAGATTGTGAGATAGAGATATTGAGTGTTTAGTGCATGAGTTAAAATACACAAATCTCTGCTGAGTCACTGTATGGCTCTTTGGGATTTATTGTTTGCGTAGGAAAGAGAAATAAACTCTGGAGAATCAAGCTGAGTATGAAATAATCATAACCCAGCTTCATTCCCAACAGACGCACCTGTGCAGGTGAGTTGACTGGGCATCACTGTTGCTAGGCAACGATTAGTGACATCAGCACAGTTGCTGTGCATCTGACTCCCTGCTGCTCCTTTAGATGGGAAGGTACTCGCAACGTATGATATGAAATCATCTGTTCAAGCTTTGTGGATGTACAGAGAAAACTTAGCTCTCAGCAATGTGCAAAACTAAATGAGCTTTGGGAGATATTGACTGGCTATTTAAAAAAATGTTTTTTTACCTTTGGACTTACAAACAGAAAGGGAGCTGCTCGCTGTCTGTCTGAGCAACATGTCTGGCTGTGTGACTACAAGAGATGCTTCGTAAAAAGCTGTTAGATCGGAAATTCAGACCACAATGAGCCCTCATGGACAGTAAGATGATTTCTCAAGGAGCAAGGAATGTGGTGTGACGCAATGGCGTTCGGACAAGACTCAAAGAAGGCTATTTCATGTGACCAGGGACTCACGCCTGCTTCTCTGAATAACAGGGTCAGTAACATTAAAACACTGAAATAGCTGCAGTAGTTTGATATAATGTTAATCACTCAGTAGATTGACATGTATTTCAAACCTTTTGAGTTGTGAGAGTAAATCTGTTTTTAACAGAATATCATTGGCAACACAAGCCTTTTTCAAAATAGAGGCTTTTGTTTGGATTTTTAATGTTGTTGATGTGACTGATTGTGAATGAAATCTCCACCAGATGAAGACGCTGCTGTGGTTTTGTGACAGCTTTCAGTTTCCTGCCCTTAAAACCCTTTTCTGTTAAAAGCCTCATCCGGTTTCCGACTGTTTGAAAATGTCTGAAAGGGGAACTCTACAGTATCCACATCAAAGTCTGCTCACAGAACCTGGGAGACGTTGCATTTATGGAGATAAAAGAAAGATCTGCGTCAGCATCGGTTTGGTTTGACGACGACAAGTTTGAAAATGAGGAGCATGGACTGAGATAACCTCATCCCTGCTCAAGGCCACATTAGCAAGAGGCTAATGCTCACTGCAGAGCTAATGAGTGGAATTAAACCATGCCCAAGTTTGATACAAATGTCCATGGTGACATCACAAATGCACACATACCAGTGGTCACAAAAACCTGTGTGCTACGCAACAGCAACATTCGTAGAACTTTTTGATCGCAGGGAAAGAACGCTAAATGGTCTGCACACTTCATCCCCTGGTCTCAAAGAGCTTTACAGTTTGCCTCCCATTCACCCATTCAGGTAGGAGCTGCTACGCGAGCTGTGGCTCCACCGACCAAGAAGACTCAATTTTGCAAGCGTCTCCTTGCCTTCCTCATCATCCTCATCATCATCCTTACTGTAGCAGGAGCCATGCTGGCCTGGTACTTCCTAGGTGAACAGTTGTTTCTCTCTCTCTTATTGATTTAATCATTTTTTGCCTTTCTAGTATATGGTACTGCGGGCTAGAATATTTCAACTTTTGTAAATATATATGTACATATATTCATCGACATCAGAGGATATATCCAGATTACTTTGGTGATCTCCTGACTTTTGCTCTAACACCATCAAGAAACATCCCATGTTGGATTGATTGCCATAAAATCATGTTGAGATCTTCATGTTCCCCTCAGCATGAGTTTTAATAACTTTGGTGGTCTCTTGACCTTTCATCCAGTGCCATCATCAAGTCCAAATCTTTAGTTTGTCCAATACTTTGTTGGATGGTGAATGTGGCAAACATTATACGAACAAAACATCAGTATTTTTGGATTAACTCAATTAACTGCTTGGCCTATATAACGCGTCACAGAACAGCTTGAATGTACACTCTAGTCTAATAAACTCTAGTTTATTTTTGGTGTGTTGATCTTCATACTTACCTCTGTCACAGAGTACAGGGTTTGGGTGTTAGAGCCTCGTGTCCAGCAGCAGTACACGGCCTACATATCCATCCTCAACAGGAACTTCTCTGCTGATCTGTCCTCTCACAACGGCTCTGCGTTCAAGAAAGAAGCCAGGAGAGTGCAGAACACGGTGAGTGAAGAACACAAATTGTGTTGATGCTCATGTACAATAAATTAACTTGGTTCACATCATCCAAAGACATGCATGTCAGGTTCCTTGGTGATTCTACAAATTACCTTCAGGGTGTGAACCCTGCCTTCGCCCAAAGTGAGCTGGGATAGCCTCAAGCCCCCCGTGACCCTGTTCAGGATAAATCGGGTATAAATAATGGATATCCATTATGAGATGGACGATCTGGAGTGAATTAGCACTCAGTGAGACCACATAGGGAGAAGAATTAATTCTGATCAATTACCACAGAGGAATATTTTTATAGTCTGACAAAAAAAATTCAAAACATGACTTGACTGAAATAGGTAAAATGTGTCTAAAGAAGCCCGAAGCCAGGACTGGAGTTATCAAGAACAGACTGTCGTCTATATTACTATTAATGAGCAGCTGCATTCTGTTCAGACGGGTATCTGAGAAACTAATTGATATGCTGGATTACGTCACTTCCATTGACATCCATCATGTAGTTGAATGTTTAGGTGTGAACTGCTCATACTGTCGTTTCTGTCTTTCAGGTAGAGAAGATAATGAATCGCTCGAGTCTTTCTCGATACTTAAACTACACCACTGTGTTCGCCTTTGGGTATGTGGATCTAACTTTGTCTTCACATATAGTACAGCCATAACAACCAAGATAGGAGTGACAGAACAATCAGACAGTGAATGCTCACTTCTGCTAACATCATGGTCTGTAGTAGATGTGTTTAGGAGAAGAGAAGCCACTCTGCTACCACATGTTGATGGCAACTTATATTTAATTCAATCATTCACATTCATTTATCTCAGCGATCGGCCTCTGTATCGATGCTTTGGGGATCGATGATGGGGTGTAGTTCAGTAGAGCATGTGACTTCAGCTCAAAAGATCGCCTGGTTGTCCTTTACATTGTTGTTATTCTCAGTTTCTAACTTTGCCAGCTCTGTTTCAACAATATAACTGTGGGTTTTGAAATAACTAGCCTTGCTCCACTTGCCCATTGCTTACAGTTTCAGGCTTTGCTGTGATTATAGTCTGGAAACCCTGTTCACATTAATGTTTGCTCAGCCACTTTGAAGGGCTGACCAATCAGTGACCAGCTGTGTGCAAAGACAATAGTTCCAAATAATGGAGGCGGAGGTCGAGCTTCTGTGCACAGCACACGATATATGGTGGTCAATGCTGATTCGTTAAAGGCTGCACCAATAGTTTCAAAATTAGCCCGAGATCTACAACCATAGAAAGCAGTGACTGGAAACAATCTTCAATGGAGCTTAATCAGATCCATTAACACAAAGAATGTATAGGTCTGGTCATATGATGCTGTGGCTGCTTTGTATGGAAGTTTACTATTCACAGATGTATGTTTGGAAGCTGAGTTTTGCTATTAACTCTGTGTTCAAGTAAATTCTGTACACGATGGCAGTAAAATTCTCAACGGTGTAACTTGTCAACAAAACGATATTTTTGGCAGATAGGTGGCTCTTGAAACTCTGGAGGCATTGTGCAAGTTATGCTGCTCTGCTGAAGGAAAACTACATTCTTTACAAGAGTTCTTTACAACCAAATGAACCTTAACTTTCCCACCACAGAAAGTTTTACTGTATTTCCTGTCTAGATCATAATGTTTAACCCAAAATGTGCTTTTAAAGTTGTACAATCCATCCATAATTTAAAGAGTCAACTTTCAGCTGAAAGTGATTGTGATTTAATCTCTCCTGGTTGCAGTGATGTAGAAAAACACTTCATGGTTTGACAGAGTGATATCTTTAACTTCTATGTGGATGTATGGCTTGGCTTTGTTTCTGCAGGGAGGGGAGTGTTGTGGCTCACTTCTGGATAGTGCTGTCTGTACCCAGCAGCCATGCAGGGGGGGTCACGCTGGATAGGGTCACCAGGAGCCTGCAGGAGGGCTTGAGGAGGTACAGCGGGCCAAAGGAAGAAGAGATGGCCAGCATAGATGGACACCTCTTCCACCTCCTCACGCTGTCTGTCAGTGGTAAGGAGTAAAAAAGAGAGTGTGTGTGTGTGTGTGTGTGTGTGTGTGTGTGTGTGTGTGTGTGTGTGTGTGTGTGTGTGTGTGTGTGTGTGTGTGTGTGTGTGTAAGCTTTAAGGAAAGATTTTTTAAAAAGCATGCAGAAAGAGGATTACAGTTATATTTAGTTTTGTTTTAATTCCTGTTTTTGTTCTACTCCTTACAGAAACTGACTCCAGAGTTGTAGAGCTTTTAAAAGCCTCATTCGGTATCACACTTAATCTTCATTTGCTTGCTCATAATTTATTGTTTTGTAAACTAATGAATGTGGATTGAACTCTAATCAGCATGCAGTACAATATTCTGTACATTTGTTTGAGTAAAAATATTATGCATTGAACGACAGTGATCAGAATGTACAGTGTGTTTTTACAATGTACAATATCGTAAACTACATCTACAAATCATGTAACAACTCTGGTATATAGGATAAATCCATTATGGGAAGAGACTTGGTGAAAATGACTCAAATCACCTAATTGGGGAGATTTAAGTTTGATCTTGTATTACGGTAGATACATAATGCCATCATGTTGAGACACTTTTTAATAATAATCTTTAAATTATTTTTCAAAATGAACTCAAATCCTGTTTGGATATACAGTAGAAACACATGGACAAGCAGAATTAAAAAAATAGATGCTTTATTGTTCAAATTGTCATGAAGAAACGGTTTCGAGGAAGACGACCAGACAATGTTTTTGGCATACATAGTGTCTCAGGTATCGTAGGCGTTACAGGTGTGTCAAAGCAGGACAGTGCCCCAATGCTAGACTACATTTTATGTAGGCTACGGTAAAAAGCATCTGAGCTCCCCCCGATCAGCTCTCACCAATTGGATGTGTCAGTCCTCAGCAGGTTTTTTTTTAATCTAACATTACCTGTAACCTTAGATAGATAGATAGATAGATAGATAGATAGATAGATAGATAGATAGATAGATAGATAGATAGATAGATAGATAGATAGATAGATAGATAGATAGATAGACAGACAGACAGACAGACAGACAGACAGACAGACAGACAGACAGACAGACAGACAGACAGACAGACAGACAGACAGACAGACAGACAGACAGATAGATAGATAGATAGATAGATAGATAGATAGATAGATAGATAGATAGATAGATAGATAGATAGATAGATAGATAGATAGATAGATAGATAGATAGATAGATAGATAGATAGATAGATAGATACTTTATTAATCCCACAAGGGTAAATCTTTTGTAAAAAATATTAAATATGAAAATGCACAATATATACAATAAAATATATTAATATTAAATTAAACTAACTAAACAATAGTGCAAAGATTTATTAGCTAATAATATTAGCTAATGTGCTAATTCTTGGTTTGAGGTTTGAAGGTTTAAGGTTTGTTGTAAGCAAGTAAGATATGTGTGCTAATATTCCCAGTTTATTAAGGTTGACTATGTATGCCAAAATGGACGTACCCTCCAGGTCTGGAAAGTGAAGTAAAGAAGTCCCTGAAAGTGCAATACCACTGGGGGCCGTACGGGCTGGCTCCAAAAACCTCTGACTCCAATAGACTCCCTTTCAAAAAAGATGAACTTCTCTCATGAAATACAAAGTCAATGTTTTTTTCACAAGTTATTATGGTGTCAGTAGTTAAATTCACTCCTTCAGATCCATTTTCTGATGGTCCTTCTGAAAGTAATGTTATCATTAATTGGATATTAAGACTCAAAGAGAGGTAGGTTAGGGTGTGTGTCTGGTTTGATTTACATGCTTGGGGTGCAGTCAGGTTTCCACTATAGGTGGGTGGGCATAGTGGCCTAAGGTTCTTTGTAAAACCCACCCCTCACATCTCCTTGCCTCATCCAATATGGTCAATTCTGTCAAAAAAACAAACAAATGGTGACGGTTGAAATGCTAGACTCAAGGATTCAAAACAGCTGTTCACAAACCAATGGGTGACGTCATGGTGTGTTTTGTTAAGTAAAGGATAAAGAAAGACACCTCCGAATGCTCGATTAATTCGCCTCATGTGTATGTAACACTGTTCAAGATAATTTCAATAAATAAAAATTGTTTCTTTTCTGTGTCATTACATTGCTTCAAACATAAAATCAGAGCAAAACTTCACATCTCAACATGATGTCAACAATCAGGGCCTACCAGCTTTAACAAATAAGTATAAGAATTATAGAAACAATATTTATCCAACTTTGTGTCACGACACAAATGTCATTTTTTGTGCACAAAGTCCAACTCTCATTTTTGGCTTCTTTGCCCCAAGACTGTTACCGCTATCAGATGGTGGTGTCCAGCAGCGCTGTGGCTCTCCGTGGCCCCGACACGCAGCGCTCCTCCTGCTTGTGGCACCTCCAGGCCAGCCCTGGGTCCCAGCTGGAGCTCCACATGGAGTGGCTGCTGCCGGAGTGCTGTGACAGGCTGGTGGTGTACGACTCCCTCACGCCCTCTGACAATCATCTCATCACATCGTGAGTTCCTTGCAAAACAACAACAGATATAATACACTGTGCAACTGTTTGAGGCACTAAAATTAAAGCTGGGATGCTTTTCAAAATTAATCCATGATAGTAGGGGAGTGAACCAAATACATACCTAAATCAAATCAATATTCAGTTCCTTTCAGCACGCAGCTTATCCACTGACTTGGCAGGTAGGTTGTTCCCAGCATCGGAGAAGCCACGGTGCTTCAGTGGATTTAAAATGTCTCATATATTCCCAGACTGACTGACTGACGTTGAGATCAGTGCTCTGTGGGGGCCGTATCATCTGTCACAGGACTTCATCTTCCTCTTGTTGCCGAAGTGACAATGGATTTAAGACTGAGGAGATGCCTCCCTGACAGTGTGGATAAACATGATTAAAGCATCTCAAACTTTTGGACATTAATGTATATTAGCTGTGACATATCCGGCCAGTGTCTGTCCTCCTGTAATGGGCTGAATTAACAAACCACTAAACAAATCCCTCCCACTCTGTCGTTATCCTCAGTCAGTGCCTGATTTGTGAGGGATTCAAAGTTTACTGTTAGCCCGTTTATTTCTAAATCTAATAATCTATCACTTTGACGACTTCTGTCCTCAGTGTGTACGGCTGCAGCAGACATGAGCATGTGGTGCGCGTCCTGTCGTCAGGCGAGTGGATGACAGTGGTTTGGAAAAAGGGTCTGCATAATTACAAAGACCCCTTTTCTTTGGCCGCACAGGCGTGGGACCACCGGGGTAAGACTGCCTGCATGCTTCAGCCTTCTGTGACAAATATGTCTCATGCAATTGTTTATTCAGAGGAAAAGGAGGATACGGTGAGTCAAATGCAGCCATATAAGAACAACTTTTTCTATTGTTGGATTAAAACTAATTGAAAACTTACAAGAGGAAATTGTTAAGATTTGTTAACAATAGGACTAAGCCGTACATGAAGCTCTTTGAGGCTTAATTTAATGCACAGTGCTGCTTTGAATTAACGCTTCCATAGCAACCTGCTCATAACACAAATACTAAAAAGATAATGTGTTAGCATCAGTAATGAGATCTTTTCTCATAATGAAAGAATAACTTTTACAAGATAAAGTTTCACATCATTGTCTGCACAAAACGACATGGTAATCCATCCGTCGGTCGTGGACACATTTCTCTCAAAACCACAAACGTCAACTTCATGTTAGCACGGGAGGGAAAAGTCAGGCGATCACCAAAGTCCTTAAGATACATCATCTGGGAAACACCAACATCTGCACCAAAGTTTTTCGCCAATTTATCTAGATGTTTAGAAATTTCATTGTATAAATGACAGACTGGTTTTGTTAGAAGTCAGAGAATCACAAAAGTCAGATGGACTTTGGAATGGACCAATGGAAAACATGAATATCTGTATCTGTAGTTTTATGGCAGTTCATCTTGGCCTTACCCGACCAGACTATATCAATACCAGCAGGTAGTTGTCTGTCAGAGTTTTCATCCAGCAGTATGTTTTGTAGTTGTTGAAATTCACCGATGAACAGGAGAATGGATTTGTATTGTGGATAAAAACATCTCTTTTGTTCCCTGTCTTTATCTTTGTCAGACTGTAATTCCACGATACAGCTGAAGGCTGTATCAGGTGTCCAGGGGACACTAAGGACGCCTTTCTTTCCCAGTTACTACCCTCCAAACACCAACTGCACCTGGAGCTTTACCGTGAGTCTCTTCCATCCATATATCACCTTACAGAAAAAACACACGAGTTTCCCATGTTCTCCACATAGGACACATGTGATTACATGTATGACACATGTTTACCACATGTTACAACATATGATAACATGCACAATCACATGTGATTGTGTTCATATGCGATTACATGCGTTTTTGCATGCGAGAGTCTTTTATTGATTTACTAATGATGTCTTCATGTGTTTTTTCATTGAGTAAATATACATAAACAAGTGTAAAGCTGTGAATCATTAATATGGACACACATATGGACATTACTGTATGTGTGTATTTGTTGTGTTTTTGTATTTACTTCTGCAGATGCCCGGTGCAGTGATGGGCTTGTCTCTGGAGTTTGAGGGCTACGAGCTGAGCAGATCCAGTTACAACCAGGCCTGTACCCAGGGACAGTGGATCATTCAGAACCGCAGGTAGACTGGGCCACAGCGAATAAGGCTGGTCTTTGGTCAGTGTCTTAGGCTCTCTGGTGAGCGGCTCTCCAAGGTTCACTGGCAGCAACACTCACATCGTTGATGAGAGTTTAGCTGACAAGTGTGGTTAACATCAGCAGAGACTGTCCTTTCTACAGTTGTTACTCAACTTAATCTACTTTTCATGACTGCAAAGGACTTTTTTGAGAACAGATTCTTTTCAAAAAAGTAACTTTTCTTTCCTAAAATGGTCACATGGGAAGGTTTTTTAAAACTGTTTAGTACACAGGTGATGAGCCTCTAATATGCTTAGATATTTTAGGTTGAGCCCGACTTCCTCTTTATCCTTACTTTGAGCCACCACAACACATGCAGGCGGCAGCAATAACCACATTACACATACCGAACCGAAAAGATACACCTGGTACACTAAAGAGCAGAGGAGAGAAAAAGGTTCAGTGCATCTTGTTGGGAATCAAACTGTTTATTTATAATTTCCACCTGTGTGTAGGTCATGATGTGTGTGATGTCAGTTGAAAAAAAGGAAAATGGAACAAATTGCAGTTATAAATGTTTAGTCGTCACATGATTTTATTCTTCACAACAACAGGGGGCAGCATCGTCCCATGAGTCTCCTGTTGCTGTTACAGGACATTTAAGTTTCAATATGACATTTCTGTTTATTTTCAAACTGTCAAAAGTCTGATTAAAGTGCAACCTGAGGGTTGAGGGCTTCAGGGTGATCCATTGCTATTTAAAAAGCAAACCTGTAGACTTCCACAAAAGCCTATATTACTGTTGGCCCTTCATGGAAACATAACTGAATTTTATATCTTCTTTCTTCTCAGACTGTGTGGTACGAGGGTTCTGCAGCCCTACAGCGAACGCCTCGTCCTGCTCTCTACGACGACCATTATTGTCATGACGTCTGAGGTACCACTCACCGGGCCGGGCCTTCAGCTGCACTACAGCATCTTTAACCTGTCCGACCGTAAGTTGTGGATGCAGATTTCCAAAGTGCCCCACTTTATTAATTTGGTTAAAGAGTTCTATCATGTTTGTGAACACAGATTTGGACTGTGTGTTTTATAGCTTGCCCGGGTCAGTTCCTGTGCACTGTGAATGGCCTCTGCGTTCCTATCTGTGATGGAATCGAAGACTGTCCCAACGGACTTGATGAGAGGAACTGTGGTACATATTTTACGTGCTAAATTCACGAGTCAACACATAATTTGTTGTTTCCTGCTAAAACTAAAAACAGTGCAGTGAAGTGAATCCCAATGCAATTTACATATTGTTAAATTTACCTTCTACCAGTCACCACTTGGGACACTTTAAGAGGACTGAAGCTGCGAGGTTTATTGAAGCAAAACATATACTATAATGTGAGCCTTGTCAGTGTGCTGCTAATGAAAGCTGGCTGGCTTAAAATCCGAGAGTGATGTTGATCTGATCTGATGGACCTGTTCTATCTAAATCCTTTGAATCCACTTGGATGGCAGACAGTATCTCACAACTTAAAACCTGTGAGATTTGGCAGCTTGTCAAGCTACAGCGCTGTTATTGGTTTGCCTTAAAGGTCTACTGATTAGATGCTACTTCATAGCAAATAAAATAATAATCACGTAAACACAGCAGAAACATGGCAAATTTGCTTCTATGCTTGAATAAGTACAATTTCTATTGAATAAAAACACAGACTGCTTATAATACAATCCTGAAAATCCACTATTATCTCTTGAAAAAAAAAAGTGTTTTCCATTTAACCTATCAAATATAATCAGGCAAGCACTGAATCTAGTTATCTATTATCGAACCAAAAATATTCAAGTCTGAAAATAGGTTTTAAACAATAATTGAGAAGCACAGCAGACTTCCTGTGCACTGCTCCATGTTACATAATACTGAACTACTGTCACGATGTCTTGCTGCTTTTACACAACATCCTGTCACCTTAATTCATGTCACTGAATGTTACTGTATATATGAACACACATGACCGCTCATACTAATATTTCTTGTGTGTGTGTGTGTGTGTTTCAGTGTGTGTGGCACAGTACACGTGTCCAGAGGACAGCCAGTGTGTGGACTACTACAAAGTGTGTGACCAACACCCAGACTGCCCTGAAGCCACAGATGAGATGAACTGTACTGATGGTAAGAAAATCACACGTTCAAGTGCATTCACACATATTCACACAAAACAGAGAGCCACAGCTTTCAGCAAAAGACAATTTGAAAAGTAGCAAAACTCAAATCTTTGCACCTTTGAGCATTGTAGTCTAAATATAACTTCCTGTGTATATTCGGATGGGAAGTATCAGCCAACTCTGGCAGTCATGAATGTGCATGTGCAAAGCGCAGCATCACAGCAAAGCATTACATTTCCAGTATGTGTGTGTCCAGGTGTTGAGTGTACAGATATGACCTATGTGTGCGCTGATGGAACGTGTCTGAAGAAGCCGAACCCCGAGTGTGACTCTGTCACTGACTGCCCCGATGCCTCAGATGAGAAGCAGTGTGGTGAGAAGATACACACTGTTTTTATTCACTTTATGCCTTTACACTCGATTTCATTTACACTAGAATTTAGGGGACAGGTTTGTCAAGATCATCTTAAGCATAATATCAACCTGCTTTTTAATGAAAACGAAATAAAATCAATCAAGAAAATCTGTCTTCATTAACTTGTGTTTTTCGTGTTTTCTCGATCAGAAAGATTAGATATACTGGATGTAAATATATTTTTGTCACTAACTCAAGCATTTTATTTTAAGTTTATTTAGCACACGTTGTCCACATTTGCAGCTGTGTACTCATGCAGTATATACCTGTGTATTCATTCAGAGTGCGGCCTGAGGCAGTTCTCCAGCCGTATCGTTGGGGGTACCAGCGCCTCTGAGGGGGAGTGGCCATGGCAGGCCAGTCTGCAGGTGCAAGGAACCCACATCTGTGGCGGTGCGCTAATCTCCAGCCAGTGGGTGGTGTCTGCCGCCCACTGTTTCTATGACAACCGGTGAGTGCAGGAATCGAAAGTGCTGTCAAACGGACGGCAACCTGAGGTACTGTGTTGTGCAAGAATAACATATTTTCATTCTCTACGCTGACTTTGATGAAGCATTTTTAGTATTCTAGTATTTTTTTATCAATCATGTTTATCTTTCTGTTTTCTCCAAACTTCCTCTCTCATCACTTCTACTGTTGTATCTTTGCTGTCCAGGGTTTAACTTTGACAGCCTGTTGACTCAGAGCCAGTCTATTTTTGTATTCATATACTGTATGCTTGTGTCTTTTCGACCCAGTATCAGCGGTCTGGACAGTGGCCAAAACTATCACACCATCCTGGAGAGGATTAACAATTCTTCTCTACTTTATTTTGCTGCATGGTGATTAAAAGCTTTTGCAGTCTTCAGAGTTTAGACATTTCAGTCTAAATGATGAAAAATGCTGAAAAACAGAATCAGTTGCTCAGGCATATGTTTGCAGTCAAAAATGCATCACTGCTCACCGTCACCATCAGTGTTCACTGTCACCTTAGCCAGCTGGCTGCACACAAAGGAGCACTTTGAGGATGTCGAGCCGTTATACACTACACTTAAATTATCACTTTATGCGAATGATCTGCTCCTGTACTTGTCGGACCCATCACATCACTCCTGTTGTTGTATCTTCGAGCAGTTCATTAAATTTTAAACTTAAAAAGTCATAACTACCAAAAGAGCAAAGCACTACCAGATAATTCACTGGCACGGCAGCTCCCTTACTCTCTAGTTCTACTTAAATGGGCAAAGAGTTGGTTTTTATATTTAGGAATCTACAAAACAACATCTTTGTTTGATCTGTGGCTAAATATTTTGCTCAGTTAAAGGTAGAAGAGGATCTCAGGTCTGCCCTGCCTTTGTAACTGACAGGCTGGATAGGCCTGATTAAAACAATTGATCGGCCCAAGTTTACACAGCCTGTGGATCTGCAAGTAGTTTAAGATGCCTGTGTTTTGATTACAGGAATATGCTGTAAAAGGTATAAGTCAATCCAAGTCTCCCTACTCAAACCAAAAGCGCCTGAAAACAGCATTTGGGAGCAGACTTACTTAAATCTTCCATATGTGTATTCAATGCAAAAACAAACACCAGCCTGGCCCAAAATGTACCCTGACGTCAGTGACACCTGGAATCGCTGCAAACAACCCCCTGCTAATCGCAATCATATGCTTTGGTCCTGTCCCAAGGTAATAACCTTCTGCTCGAACATGTTTGAAACTATAACATGAGCTTATGATGTCTTCATTGCCCCAAAATTCTTTATCTGTCATCTTTGGCGCTCCACCTGATACCGACCTCTCTGTTGCTACGTGGCGAGCCCTGGCCTCCATGACTGTCCTGGTCAGATGTTTGACCCCACTGACAGGGGGCTCACTTCCTATCCTACACAGGATTGATGGGTAAAGGAAGACCAATATGTTAGACTGTTACATCAATGGTGGAAGACTCTAAAAAAATAATACAAACAACAACAACAAAAAGTAACTATGGGTGCTATATTATTTTAAAGACCTCTTGACTCTGTAACACATTACAAGTTGTTGTCTTCTCGTCCTGCTGCAGCCTCTACTCCCCCTCAGTGTGGACAGTCTACCTGGGTAAACTCCTGCTCAACCGCAGCAGCCCCACAGAGGAAGTGGCACGAGTTCAGCGCATCCACCTTCACCACTACTACGACAGTGAGTCCCAGGACTACGACCTGGCCCTACTGAAGCTCCAACGGGACGCGTCTGTGCCGCTAGCTGGACATGCTCGACCCGCCTGCCTGCTCCCTTCCACCCACCAGCTGGAGCCAGGCCTGCTCTGCTGGGTCACCGGCTGGGGGTCCCTCCGTGAGGGAGGTGAGCGGGGAAAGAGGGAAGGGGAGATCGTAGGAGATAAGACAGACCCTGGAGTATTGGTGGAATGAGTATATGGAAGCAGTTTATTTATCAGATAATGGATTTTATTATGAAAAGTATCAACCCATTTGGGAACTTTTGAAGCCTTGATTTTGGAACTTTGGCCGTTGCCATCTTGTTTTTTTGGAACCATGAGTTACCATATTTGGCTGATAAAAGAGGGTGGAGCCAGGGAGGAGTGGTTCTGACTGAGAACCTGAGGACACTATGATTGGGAATGGTAACTTCACAACTGCCTCTCAAAATACCACAAGTTTGTGACCGCAACAAATTTAACAAATCTGCAAATTATTTGCAACAAAGATTTTCTCTTGACTATAAGTGAAAGATGTTTATTTTTTTTTCATCCAAAACAATAGCAATCTCCATTTAACCATGGCCTTTGGTATACATTGACGCAACACCACATCAGCCTTGTAAAGGACTGACTTTTCCTCCCCTCTGTTGCCAAGTGCTTGCATATTGTATAATATGGGAAGGTCTTGACCTTAGGAGTGCCCTGAGATGACTGCTATAAATAATATTGAAATTAAACTGACACAGTAATTTAAATGTGCACAAATACAGTTTTATTTACAGTTTATTTTGAAAAGAATGGCATACATGCCCAGTTTTTATTTTTATTTGTATAAAGTAATTTTAAGCCTGGTAAAGGCTTGTGTATAGTAATCCAATCTAATGCATTACCTTTTCAGGAGGTGATTGTGTAGTCTTTAAAAGCTCCATCTTATCAGTGCAAGATATGTGGAATGTAGAGGTGGTAACGTGAAGGAAAGTGTATTTTCTATTTTAACTGAGCAAACTCGCAGGAAATTAACCCATCTGAATTAAAGAGGCAGGAGGAGTGTGGGCGGAAGTGGTTTCTGGTGTCATGATGAACCCTAATGAAAACATTTTCTGGCATGAAAGGTTTCATTAAAATAAACATCAATTTTGAGAGAAAAAGTGAAAGTAGATTTGCAAACATTAAAATATGGCTGCAAAACTATAGCAATAATAACAAGCTTTCTTAAGAACGTGTAAGAAATCATGCCATTATATTTTTTTTACTGATGGTGTACACATATTCACAGCTATTCAGCATGGATACAAGATTAATACAAGCTGAGGAATCAGTATTTCAATCAAGATAGACTTCAAACTGAACAAAGTAATAAAATAAAGATTATTGTCATGTGCACGGACAAGAGGAGAAAAGTGACAGATGTCAGAGTCTTTGTGAATTGCACCATATTGTGATATCGTTATATATCATTATGCAAGAGGCTGAGGATGTGCAGGAAATCCCCTTGGGTCTAGACATATAGATGGTGGTGATGGTGAGATGAGGAACAGAAGAAAGAGAACATCTGGATGTGATGAAGATCTAAAAGTGACGAGCAGTTGTGGAGGAATCTGATTGGTCAACTAAAACCACCCACAGTCAGTTGATTAGAAAAAGCTGAGAGAGAAAGCAAGAAAAGATTGAAAATGAATGAGGCCTAAACTGAAGTGAACCTATATGGAGCTTCATGACTGTAGTCTGTGACATCTTTCACCGTGGGTTTGTGTGACTTTGAGTTTGCTCATATAAGTTGATCTGCAGCTCTAGAACTGACAACCAGTAAAGGCATCAATGTCAATGACAAACATTATTATGTCATCAGAACATGGCAACAATGTTAGGACTGGGAGGAGAACGCACACTTTTGGCTTTACTAGTTTGACATTGTTTTTCTAAATGGAAAATGATTCTGAAAATGTTTTGCCCCATGTCCTCCTCCAGGCCGTGCCAGTAATATTCTTCAGCAAGTGGATGTTCGCCTGGCCAGTGAGGAAGCATGCGTTCGCTCCTACGGCCACCTGGTCACTCCCAGAATGCTTTGTGCCGGTTATCGCAGTGGAGAGAAAGATGCCTGTCAGGTACAAAGAAACACATGAGATGTTTATTTCATTTCACAATCCACTTTGAATTATATCCATATTTTTAAAGGACTAAATGTGAAACAACAGATGACACTCAGAGTAACCAACCCACCAGAGAATCATCTCAAAATGCTGCAGGAAAAACACCAGGTTGAAATAAACTGGAATACTTTCTTAAACTAAAGCAGATGTTTAGAGGTTTTATATTATATATAGGCTATATATACATACAATTGACAACTCTAAGATTAACTAACTTAATATTATTGTTTATCCTACGTAATAATATTAACTAAAGTTCCTGTAATGTTTAATGGTTAGTTAAATTTCAGTTCATCTCACATAATCATCTAGTCTTCTTTTTCTGTCTGAATTTGTATTTATCCAAAGGCACAAACAAGTGGAATAGATTTAATGACAAAATACAAATCTCAGGTCTCCCAAACAGACTCTTCCCACTCCTACATCTCAGTGTGAAACCACATCCTGAATGTCCTCTGGGTGATCTCAGCCTCAAGAGACGCTATGGCTAATTATAAACACTTCAATTATTATGGTAATTTTGTGCTATAGAGACATTATAAACCTTCCCCTGTAACACTGCCCGTCTCCGTCAGGGAGACTCGGGCGGTCCCTTGGTGTGCCAGAAGCCGTCGGGTCGCTGGTTCCTGGCCGGGGTGGTGAGCTGGGGCCATGGCTGTGGACGTCCAGACTACTATGGCGTCTACACCCGCATCACCAGGTTCACTGAATGGATCAATCAGGTCATCAGCAGCCCCTGAGTCACTGAGGATCTTCATCATCCTCACATCAATCAATATCTTCATAACCGCAAGCTGGGTGCAAATGAAAACATCCTTCGCACAGTGACATAAGGTGCTGGCAGATGATTTGAGACTGCTTCAAATCCAAACAGCGTGATGCTAAAACGTGAAAGACTTCATTCTGAAGTCATTAAGAAATAAAGCAAACTTTAATTAACCTTCTTTATTTCACACCTCTCAGAACTGATATTATAAATTGTTGATAATTGTAATAAGCATCCATGTTTGACCATTCATTCTCTTACAAAACTGAATCTTCTTTATTTGAAATATTAAACTGAGGATTTTTTTCGATAATACAAATGTTCGCCTCTTTGCTGGAAGTGAATGTGGCAGACTGACTGGGCTCGGACAGAAACACTGAGGTCTTCTGGTGGATGAACTGGAAGACAAACAGAAGAAAAAACATAGTTCAGAGCAGAACTGTGACACAAAGTACAGCTGAGGCTGATGGGCATCATTAGTTTTATATGCATTTGGTCATAAACCACAATATTGGACAAATCAGATTTTTAAGCTGATGAAAAGCCACAAAATCACAAATTTTATTACAACTTATAAAGACATGAATGTCTCAACATTTGAGACATTTCATTAAATCACACACTGTATGTCAACCTCTTTGTGGTGTTGGAGTGAAAGTCGGAGTATCACTAAAGTTATATGGATACATCATCTTGGAAGCATAAATATTTCCAGCAAATTTTGAGATGTTGAGATGATCGAGATTTTTCACAGGATGAATGAAAACTTTGACCTGGATGTAAGAAGGAAATACAAGATGATCTTCCCTGAATGTTTAAAGATTTAAAGAAGGTCTCCTCTGAAAGGTTTTTACTTTATTTCATTTATATGTTTTGACTGACCACCAGCTCAGCAGGCTAATGCAACTTTTTGTTTTTATTCGCACCTCCAAGTGAGCATTGCATACCTTCTTGCAACACTAACAGACGCACATCAATGCAGATGACTTGTAGTGTCAGAGAAATAAAGCTAGAGAGATGTTGGAGAAATGTTGTATTAGTTGCACTTAAAACATCAGCCTGAGCCTTAAATGCAAGCTTACAGATTTAGTCATATCATCACGGCTAAAAGCTACTCCATGTGCACAGTGTAGACGCCTGTGAGTAACATCTCCCTCTCTTGGAAATCCATACAACTGCAGCCGAGGTAAAACTTCATCATTTGGTGTCTGATTTCACAAGACACAGTGTGCAGCTGTAAGGTTTAATGTTCTCTTTCACAAGCCGCATTCAGAGTGTGAGTGGTTATTTTCGGGGTGCATCAATCACTGTGTCCGAGGACAGGCACTTTTTCTTTCCTGCTGATTTTATTATGGGCAACAACAGTATTCTCAGAGGGATTCGTAGCAGGTGCCAGAGCTTGGCATCCCTCCCTGAGGCTGGGAGCCCATGAGTTATTGTGATTCGTAAATTCGGAGGGCTGACAATCTCTCTTCTTTGAGGATTAGATTTAAAACCTTCCTTTTTGATACAGCAGTTAGGGCTGGCTTAAGTGAACCAGGCTGGGAGACCTCCAGTGATGCACTGAGCACTTCACCTCTACTCAGTCCTCTTTCAGTTTCCATGCAGTTATATGTATTCACCTCTTGAGGTGAGTCAGACAAGACTCGATTTTAATGTTGCCACACGGGGATTTGAACAACCACGGCGGGACGAATGAATCTCACTGGGTACAACTGTTACAGGTTTCCGTTGCCCATTAAGGTGCGTTGTTGACAAGAAGGTTTACATTGGTGATAAACAACGCTTGAATCAACATGGAGATCTGAAGTAGGAGCACCTTGCTGTGTGCGGCCGAGAAGAGATCAGGAGGCAGATCACCGTGACAACGAGGGACAATGATGTATATGAAAACAGAACAAGGCTGTTGCGTCAGAGTTGCACAAAGAGAGATCACAAAAACAGATGACAACAAAGTCAAGGCACTTCAGAAACATTACTTCAAAAATCCATCATCACAGTAAAAGACAGAGTGGTGTTGTGTGACTGAACAGGCAGGAGTGCGATCTGGGCAACAGTGTTTTCCCCAACTATCTTCAGCCTTTGAGTCAGTCAATATGATATCTATCTATCTATCTATCTATCTATCTATCTATCTATCTATCTATCTATCTATCTATCTATCTATCTATCTATCTATCTATCTATCTATCTATCTATCTATCTATCTATCTATCTATCTATCTATCTATCTATCTATCTATCTATCTATCTATCTATCTATCTATCTATCTATCTATCTATCTATCTATCTATCTATCTATCTATCTATCTATCTATCTATCTATCTATCTATCTATCTATCTATCTATCTATCTATCTATCTATCTATCTATCTATCTATCTATCTATCTATCTATCTATCTATCTATCTATCTATCTATCTATCTATCTATCTATCTATCTATCTATCTATCTATCTATCTATCTATCTATCTATCTATCTATCTATCTATCTATCTATCTATCTATCTATCTATCTATCTATCTATCTATCTATCTATCTATCTGTCTGTCTGTCTGTCTGTCTGTCTGTCTGTCTGTCTGTCCTGTCTGTCTGTCTGTCTGTCCGTCCGTCCGTCCGTCCATATAATTCCTCTCTCTCCCCTCTACTCTTCTGTCTCATTAGCTTCTCCTCTCACTCCCACTCGTCTTTTTCACTCTGGAAATGAGCCCTAATCCTCGGGGGAAGTTTCAATATTTTGGAGTTCCCATTTTCAGTGTAATTGGTCTTTTATTAGACTGTAAACCATAATGGCAATTCTGCTCTATGAAGCATAACTACAGTGCTCAAACTGGCCTCTGAGGGCCATAGACACGATCCATCAAGGCAGTTTGCCTGTACAGTAATAGTCAATGCTTATAAATGACCTTCACAGTTTTCTGTAGAGCATGTTGTAAATAACATTTTGACTGACATATATCTTTAATTTTGTAAAAGAGCAGATATGTTTCAGAAAAATCCAGAGGAAACATTTTGTTGAGTATAAATGAAAAAGAAAAGAAGACATATTGGTTTTCCTTGGTCTTGAAGTTTATTTTTATTTTTATTTTTATTTTTTAAAGTATATACCTTTGGTGACCATTAGGGGCTGACTTTAAACACAAGCAGGTAGTGAGCGTTAAATACATGAGTTAACTATTGCTTGCTCATTATAATTCAACCATTCTGAAAATCCTATTTCTTCTTATAAATACACCAACCCAGGTGGGACTTGAACCCACAATCCCCAGCTCCGGAGGCTGATGCCTTATCCATTAGGCCACTGGGTTGCTGTGTTAGTTTGTTCCAAAATGAAAATCTAAACCAGACCACTGAGTTTTCATCTAATTCCCTTCAATTGGATGTGTACCAAAAACTAGGCTAGTGAACTCAAACTGTGCATGTTTACAAAAAAAATTAAAACAGATTATTTGCAGACTTCCCACGCTTCCTACACAATGGCACACATATTCTCAAAGGTCCTAAAAGCAAGGTTCTTAGATTTGTTTACCCTTTAAAATATCACAGAGTGATATAGTGATACATGTCTTTTGTTTTGTTTGTTTACCTGCATGACAGCTGGGTCGCACTCAGCCTCAGAGAAGAGGAGGTATTTTGAGGTCACTTATGGACAACTGTGCAGAGGAGGGGGACAGAAGAAAGAAGAAAGCAGACGTTGATTGAGTTACAGGGTGGCGAGCAGCTCAGTTAACCTCAGACTCCTCTATCAGTTAATTAATCATCATATTCAAACCATTCTGCATATCCATCCATATACAGGAACAAACAAGCAGTATATTGAATGGCAGAGTAGAAGAATATAAATGAGATGATTTTGACGTAGAAGAGTGATTAAGAAAAGCACAGAGGCAGAAGAAAAAGGCCTGCAGACTTGGCATGGGATGTTGATTAGATTATGGACATCCGCCATGTTGCTGCTCTTATGTTTTGCTTTGCCTATGAAAACAGTTAGGAGGACAGATGGAGCCAGTCTCATTCCAACCGAACACAATAATGTATGTGTTGTGTATACTTATTAGACACTGACTCCAAAATGTACATTTGATATAAACAAACTTGTAACACATAAATATCCGCCACATGAAAATACATTTTAGGAATCTCAAAGCGCTTCCAGAGAAACATCTACTCAAAGTCTGTGTGTTTGCATGAGTCAAAACCAGAGAACAAAAGTCATACGCTGGAGGGATTCCTGCCTTGGATTGCACAATATTTCATTGTTCTGTGCAGCTACCATTACAGGCAAATGTAACAATAACCAATATGGAGAAAATCCCACAACATGAAATCAGAGCTTGTAACTGATCCCATGTGAACAGATCCAATATCCATGGATTGTTTTGAGGATGTTTATGACTCTGGACTAAAAAGCTTGATAATAACTTGAAAGCTTTGTGGCTCGAGTCAACTTCTCTTTTATTCTTCACTGGCAAAACATTTCATTTCATATTAGCAGGGAAACAAGTCATAGCAGAGAAGACAAGCCAGAGGAGGCTAAAGGAAAAATAAGCTGTAGTTGACTGTTCTTGGCTGGAAACTGATGAGTGGCTCCAGATGATTAAGTGGTATTTCAGCTATTTAGGAAATGAATGGACTCGAGGTGACTGTGGATGCAGCTTGAATATTCTGTAAAAGACCCTTGATCTTACATGACAGGGCACCAAAGTCTAACAGCTTTAGAATGGCATGTGACATCCCAAGTATCCATTTGACTTGTCAGAAGGGTTGAGAATGTATTGACACTTTCTATTAGAAATATTAAACAGTGATTAATCACACCGAGTGACTCATATATCACACCAACCCAGGTGGGACATGAACCCACAATCCCCAGCTCTGGAGGCTGATGCCTTATCCATTAGGCCACTGGGTCCTATGCTTATATGTGTAGGCCGGCTCTGATTAGATCTGTTCAGTGACCACTATTGATCAGATCTCACTTTAGGCTTCGTTTTCATGGCAACGTTAACTGACGTGTTTCATATTTGTAAAGTAAAATTACTGGAGTATGTAATTCACTAAATGAAAGGTGCAACCCAATCACGTTGGTGAGCTTATTCAATTATTCCAGTAGGTTTGAGAGGGTCGGGCTCTGTGCTGTGGTGGGTAGTTGAACTGTGCAAGTGGGCGGGGCATTTTCACAGCCGGGGGTCTGATGTTTGTCAGAAATCCCATACGAGGTAAACTAGAAAAAATAAAACTGAACCGAGAAGAGACTTTGGTGAAACAAGCGTCACGTCGACAGCCTGTGTTTTTATTCAGGAACCAGTTGCTTTATCGCCATCAGTTCAGTTTGCAAGTAAATCTCTTTTTCTTACTTAATGTCCAGGGTCAGCTGCTCCTGACAGAATCACGCAGGATATTTATTCTGTTGGATATTTCTGTTGTTTATTCAGAAGACGGCAGTGAAGTAAGCAGTCCCACAATATAGTAAAGGAAACATTTCCATTAACACCCGGAACGTCTCCAAATATCTTAACAGGTCAGATCTCAATGTGCCTTCGATGTGTCTTGGGTGAGTTCACACCTGTACTGTGAGCTGTCCACGTGTTTGAATCACACAAGCACGCATGCTAATAGCAAGCGTGAACAGGCTCAATGATCCACAGACAAAAACAGTTTCTGTTCCGCTGCTATATCATCTGCTTTTGGCTCTGTCAGCACAGTTTATTATTTCTCTGACTGAAATAGTGTATCTCATTTCTTCTATCTTCTAAAGAGCAGCGCTGTAAAAAAGCATCTGAATAAAACAACACCACATAGTTAGAGATGCTTGTTAGAGTAACTCAGATCAGCCACTCCAACATTGACAAATCACTCGCAAATTGTTTTCAACAAGCATATAAAGCCTGCCACACTTTGTCACGGTCACAGTACACAAAGTACTTTGTGTGTGCATTGTTTTCCCATAAAGAAAGTAAAGATGCTGTTTAACATGGCGTGGCATCCCTCAGGCAACAAATCACTTTCACTTTCTTGGACCTCCCCTAACCCCCCACCCCTTTTTCTTTTTTTCTTTTTTTTTTTCCATTTTTAACTGAATACATGTTATTACATGTCTGTCTCCAGATGCACCAGATGAGAAGACTGATTCAAACAATGACCTGCAAAAACACACTTTCTGACCAACTGAAACACATATAAACACACATTACCTGCCCACACACACACACACACACACACACACACACACACACACACACACACACACACACACACACACACACACACACACACACACACACACACACACACACACACACACACACACACACACACACACACACACACACACACACATTAATTCGGTCATTGGTTGGTTGGTTATATAAGGGGTCAGTAATTAGGTTTGACCATAAGCCAGTTGGCATTGTTCAGAGTAGGGCTGACAAAGATTAACATCCCCTGGTGAGGTGGGCGTCTACTCTATGTTGTATTTAATTTCAGATTAAGTCTGTTTTATGATTTTTTTTCTGAATGCTGAGGCTAATTTTCCAGTGCTAGGAGAGGGCTAACGGCAAAGCAGCATATCACTATACAGCAGAGGTACAATACATACTGAGGCAACAATCCAACATCCGATGGAGGTGTGCGCCAACAAAACATATATTCAACCCTTTAGGAGATCCAGAGATGTCGGTGAGCCCCGGAGCTCCAAAGGAGTGTGTCCTCAGGCCAAACATTTCGGTCAGTCAAAAAAGTATTGAAAATGTATGACTGAAAAGTCTGCTTCCAGTCCCACACAGGGTCAAAGTTTTCAGAGGCAACACACATTTGTGAGCGAGAGGTTAAGACATGTGTCAGGGCTCTTCAGATTCGTTCACTTCACCCTCCTTCTTCGTATCTTTGACCTCAAGAAGATTGATGGATACAAAGTGAAATACATGATGTGGTCATGACGACTTTGGCTGTGTTATAAAATGATGTACTTCCCTTAGTACACTAACAGATAGTACTCTTACAAGTTTGGACTGTTACTTGCATAGTATTTTAATTTCCACCAATAAAAGTAGGATTTGAATGCATCACACACCAACATATGTACAGCTTTAATTGTTTTACCCAGAAATAAATGTCTTTTCATGTCTGTCTTTAATGCACACAATGAACACACCGATGGCCTCTGTCCAACAGCAGTATGGTGGTACTTAGTGGAAAATAAACACGCAAATTCTTCATCAGCTGCAGCTTCATCAGACGCCTTAATTTGAAAATCTTTTCGAAATCTACTCCTCCTTTTACGTAGCCAAGATGGTGACCGTTGAGTGTGGATAGTGTCCAGCGTTTCACACTCAATTTTTGGACCGTTTTGAGTGCAACACCTTTTTTGTAGTACACTATATGTTTCCATAGTTGACTGTGAACACACTTATGCACTCAAAATAATGATTGTTGTAAGTACGCTATTTGGAACACAGCAAAGGTGTAAGTCAGCTGCTTGATTTTGCAGCACTTGCTGTGATTCTGGAAGGAATTATTATTGGAAGTCAGCCTTTGAGATTTGATTGTAAGCTTCACAGGTAGATTACATTTAACAAATAATAAAGTGTTTGCATGAAGGCTGCGTGTTAAGTTACCAAAACTGTCTGTGCTTGAATGTCTGTGTTACTATCTCTCTGTTTTCATTTCTCTGTTTGTTTTCCCAGAGCAGGTCCAATATTTTGAAGAGTTGGTATGTCCTTTAATATAAAGAAAAAACACAAACTATAACTTACATTTTAAAACTGCCTACTTGTGTTTTGACGAGCTGAGACGGGTCACGACACCATCAGCCGGTTTGAGTTTACACTGCTGCAACTTTTCCCTGCCACATTCTTAAACAGTTTAGTCTGGTTGTGAATCTTTGGTCTTGTTCGTTGTTTAATGACAACTACAACTCACAAGTCTTCAATGCTACGCTGTTTTCTTACATGAATTAAAAAAAAAAACATCTTGCATAAAAGTCCATATTAGTAGTTATACATTTTGAAGAGACCTTTTGAGGACGCTGGCTGTGGACTTGTGGCGCTCTAGTCAAACTGCTCCTTTCTTTGGGGTTGGCCTGGAGTTTAGAGAGGCAGATTTTGTTATAAATATGATTAGCATGCAGAAATGAGTAGTAGTAAATAGGTAAAATGCTATTTGAAACAAGGGCATTCAAATTATATACATACATACCTGAGCCTGGCTTTTTAGGCAGAGGGCAGGTGGGTAGAGCCATTAAGGTGGGGCTGCTCTTTAACAGTCTCACGGTCTGATTTCTGCTCTCCACCCCACTAGTTGTATAGCACAGGGTTTTTTTGCTCTGCTCACAGGTCGGGACTTCAAAGCTGGCTTTTTCTTCCACTCTTCCCAGATGGCAACACCCAGCCTCCTCGCATCTCCTCTGTGCCTCCTTTTTCAGACTGAACGTGGGCTCCTTCTCCACCATCATCACTGTATTCCACTCAAGCCCTACTTTCTGCTTTTGGTCTTCTTTTTGTTTCTCCAGGTCCTTTGTGTAATTTGCCCTCCTCTCCTCCTCTGTCATCCCCTCCTCCACAGGTATTTCTTCCTGTCTTCGCAATCTTTCTTTTTCATCCAGAGCTTCTGTTTTTCTGCGCTCCATCTCCATTTCCCTCAACTCTCTTAACATCACTGTTCTTCTGTCCTTTGCTGTCAGTTTCCTGATTCTACTGACAACCTCCATTTCAGTTTTGAGTTGACTGTGGTGCTGTGACATTATGTTATGATGAACACATCCAAGTTGGTTTGTTTGGAGTCTATTGGGAGGGTTTTTGTTTAAATTCTGTAAGAATCCTCACTTCTAGCATTTTTTGAAAATGCAACCGAGAAGTTGGGCGCCAACGACAGCGGGAACTTTGGCTTTGTTGCTATGTGATGTGGTGGGTCAGGTAACTAGTGAGCTAGTGAGAGCCATGAGAAGCTACTGTCACACTTTCATATTGGAAACACAGGTAGTTTGGAGCTTTGACAGTGTAAAAAAAAAAAAGTCTTCATAGTGCTGTTAGAGCCTCATTGTTGCATCAAAAGTCAAATCCGTTTCAAGCCCGAGGGTTTTTTTGGGCACCAAAAACTTTCTTCAGAGGGTCCTTTAAAGTGTTGCCTCCAAATAGTCACCAAGAAAAGTTTTAGAAGACCAACTTTCATTAGTCGTTTACAGGGGAAAAAAAAACAAACAACAACAAAATAAAACTCAAATTGCACCTTGTCAGAGATGTTATGAATAACGTACATTTCCATTTTTCACTGCAGGGTTTTTCCAGACAGTAAAAGCTAGTTACCGCACACTCACAAACACAAACACACACAGACCACAGACTGCAGGTCCTAATATGCCCTGTCTGTCATTATGGCGTTGACACAGATACTATTAGACTATGACAAGAAACTGAAATAAATATTCCGGCACATTCAGAGTCATCACTGCTTTTGTCATTAGCATTGTCGCCCGTAGGCTGCGGTTCATACGTTCACTTATAAAATTGTATTTTAAAGGCTCAGTATTATCGTTTTGCATTTCTTTGTAATGTAGCAGAGTTTGCAATGTTACGTATTAACTTAAAACTAATTTTTTATTCTCCCAAAATATATATTTAATCAAATTAACAAAATTTAAGTGGGACTATTGGCTTGAACTGAGGACTATTAGTCGACCAGGAGAATCTCTGCTTAGGGGCAGCCTTAGTCCTATATCCACCTGTGTTGAACTGGAACCCAACAGACTTTGCTTGGCTGGTTTTGTTGTTCAAACTTCCTCGTACCTAACACGTGGCATCTGTCCAGACATTTTTTTTCTCTCCAAAAACTGGATTCAGTGTCTTATCAATAACCACATGGGTTGCCGAAGGGTGTAGTAAAATTTTAACTGAGAACCTCTTACACAATACCCATTATTTTTTATTCACTCGTGTAAGTGTCAAATATGCAGTTGCCTTTGGCTATGGCTGAGAAAAGGCTACTTTATGAATTTAATTCAAGCTATTGTCTCCGTAGCTGTGAAGCACGATGACTCAGTATGAATCACAGCATCTTGGAAGGGAATGACCGGATGTTCACTCTGAATTTGAGAGAGAGGACAAACCTCTGACAATGACCTCTTCAATAGGAGGGAACTCTGGGTTGAGATTCAAGCATTTAGGCCAAGTATGAAAATTCCCTGAGATGAAATGATAGGATTTAACAATTCTAAAGAGCCTCTCTGACCTCAATACATCGACCACGTAGGTCTCATATTTTACATTGCTCAACTGAACAGCTATATTAACTCTGATTGGTCAAGTTCAAAAACACAAAAGTGCTGCAGGGGAAATTCAAATCTGACAATTTCATAATAATAATGACAAAAATATAGCCGCAAGCGGCAATTAACATGATCCAAGCAAATTGTAAGCAGTAGAAGACAAGAGGCTAACAAAAGTAAACCACATGCACACACTGCTGCCCAGTTGTCCCTGTCCACTATTGGATTTGATTCATGCATCTTCGGGGCAATAGAGATGTTGACTTAAAGACTGCGCCACCGGTGAGTCATGCATTTTCACAACCATATCGTAACTTGAGGGAAAGATTTTACATGTGCGAAAAAAATGACATATCATTCTGATGATGTCAGGTGTATTGTAGTAAAGTTAGCAGCATGGTGGTGCAGTGGTCAGCAGCGAAGGAATCAAGCTCTGCCGGAGGCTTTTCTCCGTGAAGTTGGATCAAATGTTTTGGGCAATTCAAAATGTTGTGCACACAGTACATATTACAAGAAGATATAGAATATCATTATGGGCTCACCTTTTGACCAAACTGAACCCCTTTGAAAATGACATCTCGTCTCCAAAGAATGTCCGTGTCAGTTTTGGTGGCATTTGAATAAAGATTTGTGGAGTTATACATGTTGAGTGTGACAAATACAGTGACGGACTTCTGAATTGACCATATTTTGCAGTGAGTCAAAGTTTTGTCACAATGCAGAGGATGTCCTGAAAAAAAATTCTGTGAAAGTTTTTATATCTGACAACCTTGTAGAACTTACTGTTAGAGGTTAGCACATCACATACATCTTAATAAACAGGGTCAGACACAAACTAAAGTCTGCTCAGCCCTTGCTATAATATTGGGGGTATAGCCAAAGGCTTGTGTGAGTGTGTGGTAATAACTTTGCCCACAGCAACGTGAAACCCACTTAATCTCCATCTAGTAGTTTGCTTGCTGTCCTCAGAGCTAAGAGATTAAAACATCTTCACTGCACTCACTGAACCTTGAACACATGGCCTTGCAGTGGTGTAAGCAGTGTCCTCGCACATGATGGGATCCACAAACCAATTTTTCACAGTTATGGAAGAACTGAGTACACGTCATGGTTGCAGGCTAAGATGGAGTGCATTTATCATCATAACTCAAACAAAGAAGCGACAAATAAACACACACAGGAGCATGAAGGGAAGCGGCTGTCTTCTTGACAAACACCACAAGAGAGGGAGAAAGTTGCATTACATCCTACGCAACACTTAAGTTTTATCATGCTTCTATAAACCACGAGTCCTACTGAACTCTGAGAGCGCTAAAGTTTATCCCATTACATACATTACCAATCAATTAATCAATCTGACTTTATTTGCAAAACATTTTTCATACAAATGGCATGTGACACCAAGTGCTTTACAGTGAAAACAACCCCCCCCCCCCCACACACACACACACACACACACACACACACACACACACACACACACACACACACACACACACACACACACACACACACACACACACACACACACACACACACACACACACACACACACGCAATTAATAAATACATTGTAGTGAACACACCCAGTGAAGTTCCCAGAGGAACTCATGAAATGCTATCTGTCACAGATCTGTAATGAGGAAACACCAGAGGCAGGGGTTAGAGTTCAATAAAATACTAAAATAAAGTACACAGTTATGCCGACTGATAAAACCAATGAAAATGCGTAAATAAATAGTCAAATAAATCACCAAAATTCACTTAAAAGTTAAATAAAATACTAAAACTACTACTACTAAGGTTTAATGTGTGAATAGATATTTGAATGAATACATAAAATAGATACAATTCAAGTAAAGGTCCGACCAAAAAGGCATGGTCCTGAGTTTACATTACAATGTACATACATGATGCAAACAAAAGCCAACTGCTTTGAAAAAAACAGCATTATTTGACACTTCTGTGGATGCTGAAGAGCTGTTTCTCGAAACTTGAAATTGCTCATCATGGCACCAGAACCAACAAAGTGACATGAATATAGCTACCATCAGCTGTCCATCTTTCCCCACTCCAACCCTTTAAAAAATACTACTGTCAGATTTATGGTGTTGAACAGAGACGTTTACAAGCGTCTTTTATTTGGTTCCACTATTCTTTTTCCACTGCTACTGAAGCGCTGGACACGAGTTGTCTGTATGTCTTTCAGTCTTTTCCTCTTCCTTAAATGTGAAATCACTGAATTTTTTAATATTGGCTGTGCTTCGTGCCCCATATGTCTCCTGTTGGTGGTCTTTTGTGGATCATTCTCAACGAAATAGCTCTTCAGTTCACAACAAGGTCATAGTTTTATGTGAACTTCAGCTTTCCTTTCACTCTCTGTTCATGCTAATATTTAGATTGAATCCAGCATCCAGTGCATCTGGAGTATATGTCTGAGCTGAAGTGGTGCATAAAGGGAAGGTTTTGCCTTTTGATAGAGCAGAGTAATCAGGGCATCATCAGAGTAATCAGAAGTCATTATCTGTGGACAAACACGTGTAACATAACAATCTATTCTACAACTGCGACACACACTATTAAAAAACAAACTGACTGACTTACATTGCCACAGAACCAATAACCAGCTGCCTGGACATGTAACTTTCTCTGGATTGACAATGGTTAATCGCCCTCTCCAAAACTGGCAGCTGGGAAACCCCACTGGTGGGATAGGAGTCGGCCCGATTCAGTGGAGTTCAGTCAGAGCTACTCACAGACCTCTGACTAAACATCAAATGGAAAACATTGTTCAAGATCAGTCCTGCACATAAAGCAGTCCAGTTCAATAATGGAACAGTAACAACCATATGGGTCAAATTTGACAGTGGTGGAGTGAAAAACGCCAACAGGCATCGACTGACCTGCAGCTTTTCTTTGGCTTTTTTTTTTTTTTTTTTTTTTTACTTTAAAGTCTAAACTAATGCTAATGATTGAAATAAGTCATACAATTTTTTAATGAAACTTTGAAAAATGCAACAGACACAAAGTGTTGAGTTGTGTTTCAAACAGGTTTATTGTATTGAAGATTCTATCTGACTGTTTCTGACTCAAACTTGTGATGCATGTTTCCATGCTGAAAAACACAGCCAAGTAGCTTTTTTTTTTTTTCCATTTTTCAAAAGTAGGTTTTGTTTCTCCATCTCTCCATTGCTCCCCTGGGCTCCTCTCCCTCAATGATAGGTTAAACAGCTGAAGGCTGCGAGTGTTTTCGCTGTGGTTTAGATTCATCTTGGGAGTAGCAGTTAGAATGGGAGAGAAGGAGGACGTGGGAGGAGGATGTTTAGAGTGTGCAAGAGGTCTAGCAAGGAAACGTGAAGGGAGAGGGAAAGACAAAAGACGGACTAAACGCAACAAAGTTTTAAGCTCATATTTTCCACAGGTCATTTATTTGCATGCTCATAAAGCGCTGAAGTCTGTCCCCTTGTTCTTGTTATCTTCCAGCAAATGTCTGCAGCTCGATTGATTTTTTTTAAAATAGACTTCCTTGTATCGATATTTCAGAGGAACTAAAATATGAGTCTCCATGACTGCATGAACACCACAGCAACCATGATTGTCCATCTTTGGCTGCTTTGTTTTTCCTCGAGAAATGAATGGTTGGAGGAGATCATTGAGTATGAAGACAACATTAAGTTAAAGAAAGCTGCAGCTATTTTCAGTAACAAATGCCAAGCCAAAGCCACTTTTAAACCTATGCCTTATGCCAAGTCCAAGGTTCTTGATTCAGGGGACATGTTGAGAGAAATTTGTATGTCCTGTGTTTGTTTAAAAGCTGAGGCGGTATTAAAAGTTTACAAGGAACAGTATACAAATAATGTATTTATTCACCCAGAAAAACTAAGGAACATGTTTTAGCTCTTCAGAGAGCCTGATAAAAGAAACCATGAATAATAAAACACTTATATTTCTAAACTTCACATGTGAGAAAAAGTGGAAATCTTAAGTGAAATCTGATCCGCAGACGCTGTACATAAACTACTGCTCACTGATTTAGCAGATCAACAACTAAGCAGGCATCCAGACTATAGACAGCATATAAAAGTGGGCGTAGCTTTAAAAAAATTACAGACTTCAAATACAATGTCACCAGTGGCACCAGCCTCTGGAGCTGGGGATTGTGGGTTCAAGTCCTGCCTGGGTGGTTCTTTAGATTTCTTTCATGAAATACAAAGTGAAGTTGTTATGGTGTCATTCGCTAAAGTCAATTAGCTTTTTATTTTCTGAGCGGTCCATCTGAAGGGGGCAGTCAGGTGTCTGCTATCGGTGGGCGCCACTGGTTCCTCACACAGGTCCTTCTGGTCACTTCTGGCTCCAAACTTACAAGATTTGCGCTTGCTGAAACAGGATTGTTGACCGGTGAAATTGGTTGATCCTAGAAGCATGACATAATACAAACTCAGGGCTCTGCGACCCAGGTGGGACTTGAACCCACAATCCCCAGCTCCGGAGGCTGGTGCCTTATCCATTAGGCCACTGGGCCACTGAAGTGGTTATGTGTCTTGGGTGTTACGGTCACAAATGGACAGAGCTGCGTACACCTGTTCACACATTGAACAGGTGTACACATTGATCATGGGTCTCCAAATGTGTTCCAAGTCACCAGGGGTCATCTTCCCCGGTTTATATGCAAATAAATATGTACATTATGTAAAGAAACAAGTGAGTAGAGAAGAGTTGAAGTATTTCTGAGAAACATTTGGAGGATCCTTTCATGTCAGACAAACTTGTCAAGATGAGGACATTTTCAGCCTTGAGGTGAAGGACAGCCTATAGCCCCTGCAACAGGAAGCAGTGTGTTTGTGTAGGTTCAGTTTAAAGAGTCTCATTTTGCAACTCTCTTTTCCTTACTTGACATGATGCTATTTAATTTTCTATTTTCCTTTTTATTTAAAAGAAAAAAGGTGGACAACATGGACATTAGAGCACCAGCTTGAATAGATGTGTGCCACAGTATGCAGTATTGGTGCATGTGTGTTTATAGGTAACACATCAGTCAGAGAGTAAAAAAGAGAAAGCAGTGTAGCTGAAAGGGCAATGACAATAGAACATGAAGGTGATTTCATTGAGAGTCTTGAGGTATGTGTGTGTGTCCTGAGCAAAACCAAAACGCAAAACCAAAATTTGCCAGAGAGAAATCATAGGAAATCTAAACATTAAAAAACTCAGCAGCACACAAGCATATGATGAGTCATCATAAAACCTTGACTGTGCTCTTGTTTGTGTGCAGCAGTGACAGACAGAAATTTGAAATAGTTTAATAAACACCTTTTATATTGTTCAGGGTTAATTAAAGAAATACTTTTTTTTTCTAATTTATAAGAGCAAGAATCATTGTAGCATTTTTCATTTGTTTTCTACAAATTTGCTGTCCTCTTGGAAGAACACCTAGATTTTCTACAACGTAGATTTTTTTTTAACATTATTTTTGCAAGGTTGTGTCCATCTTATCTTGGTGCATTTACAAAATAATTTTTGGTCATTTTAATTTCTCTGAAGAGGTTTTACAAAAAAAAAGAGAAGAAAAAAGATATTGGCTGTTAAAAACTTTTCAAAAGTAAGTTTTTCACATCCCTAAAATATTGGATTTAACAGGATGAAGATTACAGAAAGACGGGAGTTACGAGCTCATGAAAAATATGGTATTGGAATAGGAAGAAGATGAGGGTTTTGATAATGTTGAGTGTTCACATTAGAAAAATGGCAAAATGAAGCACACTGAAAGATGTTTGAGTTTGGTGTGGATGAGAATTCTTGTTTTACAATCCAGTGCCCAATGAATGAAGACGGGAGATTATCAGGAGCAGAAACAAATTGTTTAACTAATGACAGTTTGACTTAGACATTTTTTGGTGGACAATGGGGCTATCTCATTATCTATTCAGTCATGGGACATTCAGAGAGCGATTCGTAGAGTGATGTCCCAGATAGATGTTGGAGATGGGGCAGGAGCCCCTGGATCCTATAGATGCTGGTGGTGTTGGAGTTGCCTATGCAGATTTCAAAATTTGTGTTTATGTAGCGCAGAATCACAACATCTCAGGGTACTTAAGACAGGAAACCAACAAATCCCAAATAAGTAACAGCTGGAGGGAAAAACTCCTTTTTAACATCATTTTACATTTTACAACATTTTATCTGCTTCGACCGGTTGTGGATCGGAGATCGGAGATGACCAACTGTATCAAGTGCATCAGCAGGTCTGAAAGGCAGAATGATAGAATTACAATAATATATAAGGAGCAGTGAAACTGATTTGTTCAAAAGTACAGGCATAGGATCATTGGGCAATTATGGGGACGACAAGATTGTGAATGAGTGATGAGAAAGCAGACGTGACGGAGAAGATAGCACAGCAGGATTAATTGACTGAGGTGCAAATGAGCCATGATGTGAGGTCACAGATCTTCCTCCCTGACATTACGTATACACTTCATTTACAAGTCATGAGTGAGTCTCAAAGCTATAATTTCACCATGTTAACATATGTGCAATTAGCATAGTGAATATGCTCAACTTTCTTGTACCTGCTGTAAAATTATTTCACTTTGGACCCAACAGACAGTAGCCAGATCGACCCATTGAGGATTGTACCCAGTTTCTGCCTCCTAATGGGCGTAGACCTCGGCTTAATTTGGAAACTTTTGGAGCAGCTTTTAACCAATCAGCACTGACCACCATATCGTTATATGGACAGAAGCTCTTCCACCGCCACCATCTACTTCAACTTTATTGCAACCCCACTGGTCGCTTTTCAGAGTGGCTGAGCAAACATTAATGCAAACAGAGTTTTCAGACTGTAATCGCAGCAAAAAAAAACTGAAGCCGTGAGCAACAGCTGGGCAGAGCCAGGCTGAACTGACAGTAGTCTACAAAAAAACTGCAACAGATCTGATTACCTCACACTCTAATCCGACATGCTGCAGTAATCAGACCAAATAGAAGAGATGCGTTTTTTCCATGAGCATGCAGGAGTCCTTTACGAGTCAGAAATGAATCTGGAATTTGTCATTGACCATCATTTATGTACAGTGAAGCAGTGAAGCTCTAAGTGTAACTTTTGTGAAAAGGTCACCACAATGACTGAACAGCTGACATCACCACCCACCACAAAATTATGATTTATACTGTGAAAAGACGCACAGACATTTATGTGTCCCAATTTTACATTGGCAGAAGGTTTTTAAAATCAGCAGTTTTACTCCAGTTAATACTGTACATTAATCTCTTGCAAATGCCAGAACAGTATATGAGATGAGTATGAGATTGGTATGAGTATGTATGATGGAAATGGGTCAGAAGATAGGAGTTCGCTGGGGAATAGGAAAAATGACATAAAGAAGAAGCTGAGGGAACAGTAATATGAAATATCAGAAAATGCCTAGAAAGAGGAGGAGATGGCAGAGCAACAAGAGGGAGAGGGCAGATAGGACACAAAAAGAGAATACAAAGAGGGAAATGTGAGAGAAAGGAGACAGAGGGTGAGGAAAAAGGGTTCAAAGTTACTTTAAAAAAAAAAAGATGAAAAATTAGGAATATAGGAGGAGGATATGGAAATTAAACAGATAGACAAAAAATGACCCCAAAGCCACGGGATGGAAAGCTCTATAAAGGCAAGCTCCAATCAAATTGACAGCATGACGGGGAGATGAAAAGAACTAAATGATGTGAGGGAGTGGGCGTGGAGAGCGAAGAGGACAGGAGATGACAGACGGAGGGAAGAGGAGAAAATTGGATTGAAAGAGTGAGGGAGATATTCGAGTGAAAACAGGAGAGAGGAAGAAAAATGGTGGGCGCAGCAAGATAGAGAATGAGGGGGTGTTACGTGCAGTAAAGTCCAGTGAGATCTCTGAATAGTCAGACACAAGATACATGATAGTTTAAACAACTATTCCAGACAATATGACTCCAGAAGCGTGCATTCGAATGCAGCTTTTCAGTCACTGCAACACAAGCGATCAAATTATTTTGAACAGGTTATTAAGTCCAGATCTAATAAAATACCAGATATATTTAGAAGAAAAACAAAAGAAAACATTCAGTATTTTCTTATTAGATGACAAATTACATTTACTGTCTCCAAATAGAATTTGTCTTCACTTAAAGGATTCATAGTGACTGATAAAATCAGTAAAACATGGCTTATATAAAAACCTTTTTACTTTAAGCATTAAAAAAAAAAAAAAAAAAAAAGAAGTCATCCCTGAAGTCATCGCCATCGACTTTACATCAAAAAAGAGAAGTAATGGAGCATTTTCTTCGTCATTATGTGATTTGTAGAGCCGCAGGATGTTTAGTGAATACAATATTGTGGTCACTTCTTTCTTCATCACTTTCCTGAAGTCAGTTGTACAAAGATGTTTTGATATTTGTCTTTTATGGAGGGATGTTTCTTTTTTTTTTTAAATGTCTCACCCTTAATGTCTGATTCTTAACCTTACCAGAATGTTTTGGTAATGAAAAGATATTGTTGTATTTAATAAATTGGTTCATACAGTCTCTGACAGTGTTTGCATTAAATAGCTGAGTATCAGTGGCAGAAAGTAAAGCTAAAGTAAACACACTGGTAAAATGTTGTCCCTCCTGGCTGATCCTACAGAAATGAGCTCAATCACACTGCTTTTATGATTTTATTGGTTCTATATGTGCAGGTGAGTGTAACAGATCTGTGTTTTTGGAGCTTTCAGTGTTTTTGTGTCAGAGTGGAGTTGATTCAATTCAGCTCTCTGGTCATTGACGTTTTATTGTCTTCGTATTATTTGTATTTAGTAGTGCTGCCGTGTTAGACCTTTATTTTACTCTAAGGTATCCGAGCGATCACTCCTGTTTACATGCTTAAAGGAGACACAATACTTTAAAAGCTGCAGTCTCGTGCATTAAACTAAATTAAAGTTCAATAAGATGCAACTAAATATAGTAGATAGGATTAATTGCTAAACAATTTTTACAGTGATCATGTATTTGATTACATCTAATTTTACAGGTTTACCTAATAAACTACTTTACATCCCTGTTGCTTAGCCTCCACTGACATAAACATAATTCGGTTTCACCTTCCCACTGCAGTGCTTGGATTACAGTCTAATTAGCAAGCAAATGGGTAAAACGGCTGTTTATAAAAGCGTAAAAAGGTTTTGGGCACTAAAAGCAAAAATTCTTACAGCAACGATGCCTTGATTTGGCATCAAGTCAATGTTTGGTGTAAGCACCACATCTCCTCGGTACACTTGCACACTGTATGTACACCGCTTCACCTACAGGAAGTGACACATCTCAACTAAATTAATTGAAAGACTCCCTGTGAAGCCCACTAATTTGCTCTCCTCTCAGTTTTCACAATGAACCAATCAGCTCGTCACATGACAGACCAACAAAGTCACAGGAAGTCACATCTGCGGCCAAGTCATGGAGCCCTCTGATCCCTCTGTTCATGGTAACTATGAACACACGCAGAAGAAAGAAAAATGAAGAACATTTTGTGCCAAGTCAGGGCAATAGATTTAGAGTGAGTGATACAAGACTTCCCTCTTTCAGTAATCAACATTAAGATGCTTTTAGGAAACGCACTCTAACACTGTGCTCCAGTTCTTCTGATGTTTTTATGTGTTTTGTCATTTTTGAATCATCCCCAGTGGAGCTGTAGCTCGGACACAAAAAAGCGTCAAGTTCAAAGAGTTTTGTCACTAATTGAATTCCATAACTGAGTGTTTATGTCAGAACTGAATAAAATTCAATTATAAATGTTAGAAAGGATAGTTTCATTATTTTTTCATCGAAAGAAAATAAAAAAGCATCAAAAACTCATCTGCTTGAAACGACCCAGCACATATGTCTTTGTTTACATGAACCATTTATTATGTCAAGCAATGTTTTATGCTCACCTATTAACCCAAAAAAGAGGAATATTCAGATTGTCTATCATCTGTTTGTCAGCAGGACCACTCTAAAGACTCACTGTGATCGATGCCCTTGTTTCAGTCGAACCCTGATGATGCGAATGCCACAATCGCCCCTAAAGACGTACCTCATTCATCGTAAATGTGGTTGCCTCTGAAGATGACTCAATATATGTTTCAACCTCAAATAAGAGTTTATATAAATAATAAGACACTCCTAAACCCGCCGAGTCTCCCCAGGAGTCTATGTTGGGAAGAACAGGAAAAGGCAACTACAAACTGAACCAAATAAAACACATTCTCAAGTTCTGCCAACCTGCCCGACGGTGACGGACAGACTGAACTTCATGTTGTCTCCACTTTATGTTGAATATTTCTTGTGTTGTTGTGTAACAATATGGGGTTTATTTTTTATTCAACGAAGCAAAACATTTTTGATGGGGAACAATTTCCATTTTATTTGCCCACTCAGGGTCAGGGAGCCACGTATTGGACAACGCAGTCCCACACAGTCAGGATCATTACTGCATGGGTCAGTTGTATTGTGTTATTAAGTTTAGCTGAAGGCTAAATCCATGTTGTTTACAAGGTCTCCTCAAAGGTCTACCTCCCAGTGAGAGAAATGTCAACCAATATTATACTGCTGTGTGTGTGTAATACGAACCAAACAGCAGGTAGGTGTAGAGTTACTTAAACTCTGCACAGAATGCACTCACCTTAATCCATATACCCGACCTGATAACACCAGCTTAAACCTGATCCTGATTCCAGTCATTACGCTTCTACCACTAACAGATTTCAGGCTCACTCAAACTGGACATCAACATCTCAACCCAAACTAGGATTTTCACTGTAACCCTGACAGAAAGAAATATATAAATACAGAGTCCCCTAACCTCATGAATTTATAATAAAAAGAAATTGAGTGAGAGTTAAAATTCAAACAGTCAGGGCAAATTGCGCCAAGGATCAAAGCAGACCTTCTCTTCACCAGGATTTAAGCAAAGCGGGTAATGTAATGAACAAAACTCCAATAATCTGTCGCCAAAAGCATTGCATAATGTTGGCCTTCCCTCTGCAGGATAATATCATATCTCATAAGAGGGGTGATGAAAAAGTATAGAGACCCATCTTTCATGCTTTGCCTGAAGGCAATTTGCAAACGCACGATAGAACTCGAATGTTGATAATCTGACCCTGTGGGACGAATTCAAGGCGCCCAACCACGCGAATGTCAAAGAAAACCTAGCTGGTTGGGCTGCTGACACTCTGCCCTTGTTGAAATGTCCCTCAGAACAACTTGCCCAGCTCAATGCTTCATTGCCGTTGGCTTTCTGAAGCCTTTCAAGAGTCTGTTGTTGATTTCCTAATTTTGACACAAGATTTTAGGTGAGCCCTCTGCTGAAGTCTGTGGTGAAATCACACCCGCACACTTACCAATGTCACAAAAACGAATTTAACACAAGTGCTGATGTCTATAAAGCTTGAAATACTTACAAAAGTTATTGCTTCCTAATGCTAAATTATTGCTGCAGTCCGTCTGTGAGCAACAGGAACAATCTCTGAACTCTTTGATCCACACTACTATGTGGATTTATAAGATCGTACATTAATTCCATGAGAAGTCTAGCTGCAGAAATAATAGATAGTAAGAAGAACTTTCACATCTTTCATGCTTTGTTTGGACATTTTGTCTTGAGGCTCCCAACACAGAATTCATTCTTCTTCCACATGTACAGTATTTGCTCTATTTTGTCCTGTCCCCTCTTGGCCTAATATTCATCCCCAAGCTGAGCAGGCTGACATGAAACAGAACAAGCAGAACACAGCCAAAACCTTGAGAGCGAAAAGGAAAGCCTGGGTGATGGATAGCAAGACAGAGGAGAGGGAGGGAGGGCTTTGAAACTAGGTTTCAAGATATAGATCATGGGAAATTTGGTGTAAACTAAGATAAGAGATGCTGTTTATAGACAAAAAAAAGATAAACAATGTTAGACTTTTGGTTAATGTCCACCCCCCAAAACCCAGGACAGTACCCCAAAAGTCTGTCAGGTGGCTGGACTTGGTGTTTCTGACCTTGTACTGAGGCACGCAGGAGCTCAGTGGGGCAGCGAGTTGGTAAAGTGCAGCTTTATGAGGCATCACAGGGTGTGCAGGCCATATAATTAGCTGTTTTTACCATCACATCTATCCTTCCATGTCGGTCGACCAATGAGAGTGCCAAGCACGAGATGGCGCCACTCCAAGCCCGCTAAAAAGTGACTTTGTCCCAGTTTGACTCCGATTACAAAAGTTTTCTTTTAAGATGGAATTTCCCTCTCAGTTGATCTTACCCTAAAACATATCATCAGGAGGTATTTTCTGATTTGTGGTGGGTTTTTTTTCTTTGCAGATGATTCCCACAGCACCCCTCTCTCTACTGCAGCTTTTGAAATACCTTCTAAGATCACATTTCAGCAGACCTCAGATTTGTCAGAGGAAGTTGTTGCCATCCTCTTTGAGGTTTTTGTTTTCAGTCATGAAATGTAAGAAGAAAACAAAACAACACAGACAGCGTGTTGGAAGACGGTGCCCCATTCATTGCAAATGAAGCTCCTCACTGGGTGCATACACTGGAACAGATTTTCAGGTTAAAAAAAAGAGACACTGCTGCCATTTTAACAGAATAAATAATGATAAACTTCTCAAACTTTGTTTGTTTATGGGTCTTAATGGATTCAATTCTGACAACACAGAGTCATTTCAAGCTGTCAGTCCCCTTTAGAAAAGCATTTCTTTTGGTAATGGTTGAGATCTAGAACAAGTTTTGTTTGCATTTCATATAACAACAAAATTCTACACACTAAGTACCAACCTACCCTTGAGAAAAACACACGTTTCCTATGTTTTCCACATGTATGACACATGTTTACTACATGTTGCAACATCTGATAACAAAGGGAAAATATGTGGAAAGGTTTTCACACGAGAATCTACACAGGTTTCACACATTCCACCATGAAATGTCCCTAATCACATGTTTACCATGGGCAATATACATGTTTCACATGTCCACAATCACGTGTATGTGGTCACATGAGTTTTTTTACATGTGAAATGTGCGTGGTTGCTCTGTGACTTAATACTGTTTATATTTTTTTAGCTTCGTGCCCATGAATGGGGCCACTGGGCAACCAGGATACCCACATGTTAGATACGGCCATGTCTTCTGACTTTACTGTCCTGCACATCTGAATAAGGGCAGCATATCTTTATAGAAAAAAAAAAATCAGAGAGGAAAATAAAAGTTCTGTAATTAGTATCTGATTCACTTTATCTGTATCACTCTACAAGCACATTTATCTTGCTTTTTTATCTCCTTAACTAAATTATTTTAACACCACAACTGGGTCTTTTACACAGAGAGGCAGGATAAGATCAAATAAGGTGACAGGCTGTGTGCTGGAAATGCTTTTCCACAGTGTTACCGAAGAACTACAGAGAGGGAGTTTATGAGAGGTGATATAATGTGGTTATTTTTAGAAGGCAAAACTGGAATAACAAATTAAAAGAGTTGTTGCAGTCGAGAATCTGAGTCATGGACACAGGAAATAAAAATGTGGACTGAGGAGAGAGGGAGAGAAATGACCTATATTTCTGTTTGGGTGGTGACGGCTCCCCTGTGCCACTTTTAGCTCTCTGTTAGAAAACGTAAGGATGGAGGTCCATCAGCCCTGACTCTCTCAAGCAAGGATATAAGGAGAGAAGGGGGAAGGTATACAGGAGGTAATCACAGGAGGAAGTGAGGGAGACAGACGGACTGGTGTTTGATGAGGGAGGGAGTAACAGTGTGTGTGTCCTGTGTGAGTGTATAGAAAGGAAGGGAGGGAGGGAGGGAGAGAGAGAGAGAGGTCTCTCCTTCCTACTCTCAATCTGACACCAGCAGTCTGTTTTCCCTCCTCGGCTGTGGTGAAACTCCACCAGGTAAGAAAAGCGACCACGCACACTCTGACACCATGTGACAACAACTTTATGACAATCGGCCGACACGACTCTGCAGAGGAATCTTCCAGAGATTTAGAAAGAAAGAAAAAAAAATAGAGAAGAGAACGAAACACCCGGCGGCGCGTTTGCGTGCTTACACAGGATTGCAGAAGTTATTAACAAGTCGCCAACTCAGCAGTCGTTGTCTTTTCTGAAAAGTTGTCCCTGCTGTAACATCGCACGTTCTTACACGCCGGCTCACCGCCCAGCTTCCTGTGTGTGTGTGTGTGTGTGTGTGTGTGTGTGTGTGTGTGTGTGTGTGTGTGTGTGTGTGTGTGTTATCCGGACTGCAGCTGCGTGCCAAACTGATGCTCTGGCGCTGTAGACGTGGCTTCTTAAATGAATTCATTATGAGTGCTGCATGTGTGTTACGATTGAGTCAGTATCGAGCAGTGTGCGTTCAGTTTACTGTAGCTGCTGGGTGTCGTGGTCATGGTGCAAATTAAGCACACGTTTATGGACGGTGGGGGGGGGGGGGGGGGGTTGCTGATGGTCTGTTGGCTCCGGGAGGAGGGAGGTGGAGTAGAAGTGAAATTGTGATGGGATCAATTTAGTTCTAAAGGCGTGGGGATATTAAAGCTTCTAAAAAAAATAATAAAAAAAATGCTTTTAAGCCTTTCTATTTTTTACAGTTGCATAACTGTTATTGGGGCGTTACATTTTTTTTATTCCTCAAAGCAGAGTTCATCTTGGGTCAAATTACTGACAAAGTACTTGGGCAGATCAGTGTTATATCAGCACATTGCATTATACTCCTTATATGAATATAAGGACGTGATGTGTCATACTGAATGTTTGATGGCAATCAACAGGGCTAGTGACCTATATTATTTCCTCCACATTTCCACTTTAATGTCTTAACCCTAAAGAAAACCATGTACAGTCCCACCATGCTATAGCCCTTGATGGCTGATTGAGTAAAGCAATCATTTCATAATATATGGCCGTGATATAAAGCTTATTAATGACAGATGGAGACTTCATGATGTGAGGCTGACTTAAGCAAGACCTAAAGTCTACAGCCAGCTTAAGATTCGTCCTCCAGGTACCATTGATATTTTTATGGTCATGATGCATGCTCAATATCAGTTAGACAAATTCAAAGATGTAGAAATTGTGCATCTTGATCCACAATTTAGTCGGAAAAGTTTTTTATTCACTCATCCTAAAGAGGCTACCAGTCTTAGCACAGTTGAATAACAATGAAACCAGTGATCAGTTTCTCAAATTTCTATGAGTATTTATTACAATGGTCACGTGTACTATTCACAGAAGCATTGGGAATAGCTACAATCACGGCACTGTAAAATGGCATAAGATGTGCTCTTAGATCCCCTCTTCGGTTCAGGGATGATTGTTCCTGGTCACATAGATGGCCTCTTTGACTGCCCGCTCAAACCAGCGTTCATCTCTATTAAGGATGTGCACATCCTCATCCCTATAAGAGTGCTGGTCAAGTCCATTAAAATATAGTAAGTATTACAAAATATTGCAAACCTCAAGATGAATTTCTTCCTCTCGCTGACTGAAGGGCTGCATTGCAACATTGCGCAGATTTATTATAAAATGCAGTATGCCAAGAAAACCAGGACTTTGTGATGCATCCGGTCTTAATTTGCCGTATGCAGGGCAGCATGTGGAGGCTGTGGCTCAGTCGGTAGACTGGGTTGCACACTAATCGGAAGGTTGGTGGTTCAATCCCCAGCTCCTCCTGTCCACATGCCTAAGTGTCCTTGAGCAAGACACTGAACCCCAAGTTGCTCCTGATGGTGAACCATCAGTGTGTGAATGTGCTCCTGATGGCAGCACCTTGCATGGTGATCTGTCTCATTAGTGTGTGAATGGAAAAACCATGTTAAAGTGCTTTGAGACTGGAAGGTGATAAAGCACGATACAAGTCCAGCATGCTTCTCTGGCGGTTCTGACCCACAATCCTCTGCACAGCGGAAGATACGTCACATCGACTGAGCAGCCGAGAGTTGGTGGCGCTAATGCTTTGCCTGGTTCCAATTTACAAAAGGATGAAGAAATTGCATCCTTTTTCCTTTTACTTCAAATGTCACGCTGCAGATCGCAACAGATATGACCAAGAGGGTCAAAGTTCAAGGCGCACTTCTATAACAAAGAGGTGCCTCCTGCCACCAAAGAAACATTAGTGTTGATTGGTTAGTGTTGATCATTGTCTCCAGCTCACCTCTTCCACCAGTTTATCTGTCTGTGAATAGCTGCCTACATTTCCACATCTGTGTAGCAGGCACAAAGGAGTGCAGGTTTTTCTAACCAGATTTCACTCATCAGGGGAGCAGAGGTGATTTTCTGAACAATATAATACACATGAATGTTGTATGTTTTCCTTCCCTATGCTGGATTCAAGTGATGTAAGATTTACTGTAAAGATAAATTACCCACTTGGGAAAACTGTGGTCAATGCACAAGTGTATCAGTAGCATGTGTAATTCTTTGAATCCTCCAAAATAACATTTTTTAGTGTCACTAAAGGGAATCTTGTCAGCTTTCCAATAAAGCAATCCAAATAATCACTTTGATTTTTGAGACGAGCTAAATTTTCCAGGAACTATTTCCCGGCTGCACCATCTACCCTGTTCATATGATTATGACAAAAATGCAGCTTTTGTTTGGATAGTTTTTGAACGGTTTGTAAGCTCTTGTAAGGAGCAGGAGTATGAAGCAGATGACCAAAATAGAAATTAATGTGATAAATCTGAACAAATTTGTCAAACATGCTGCAGAAGTGAGCAGAGACTGACATCTGACTGGTTGTAACAGTGAAGCAGATAATAACTTTTATGGTCGTATTTTACTATCAGTAGTCAGATAAAAATGTTGAGGCTGAGCTCCAGTCATTTCATTTTCTCACAGTCAGGCTCCATCCATCATCTCAAATCCTGTTAGCATTCATCCATCACTGTAAAGACCCCCGGGAACCTCTGTTATTTCTCTCATCTGTCTCTTCGCTGTTTATTTTATTTCCTCCATTTTTCTCAGACATTATCCTCCAATTTTTGGTTTTCTTTTTTTCCTTCATCCTTTTTCTGAGGACTTTATAGGTGAAAAGTGGGGATGGATCAAGAAGTAGATGGAAACAGAAGAGAGGGAAGAAGAGCAATGACAAGATGGGAACTGAGATCTATTGTAGACCGACAAAGACAATGAATGGGAACAGTGGTCAGGACAGAATAGAGAGACTTAGCTGTACTTTTCTCAGGAGTTGGTGAAAATAAAAGTACATCATAAAAGGAAATAATGTTGGATTAACCTTTGTCAGATGATCAGTAATCAAAACACTGCTGATATACCTCAATTTGAAAATTGTATCATACTTTAATATTTCAGGACTGTTGTATGTTATCTTCATGTATGTAGTGAGTTTAGCAAAAGGCACGCTTTGTATAGGTCCATATATTTTGTGTTACTGTAACACGAACACAGACTGATGGACTACTTATTTTATGTCATCTTTTTTTTTTTTCTTAAAGTTTCATAAACGTGCCCTTTGATATTGCCATGGAGAATACATTTTTGTACTTGTTTCTATTGGTGGACATTTAGTTTAGAGAGATCAAAGAGAGTGAAACTGTTGCCAGTTGTAGAAAAGGTGCCAAAGATGCCAGGTACACCTTGGAAATACAAATAAAAGAGCATAAAATCTAAGAATATCAAATCACTGCTCATTTTTTCACATCCACCCGAGTCCACATGTATCCATGTGTACTTAGAGCCACATAACTCCCTCCTTCCATTTTCAATCTATAAATTCCCCCTGGGCTTACTGTGTATTCCTCGATCCAAAACCTCTGGATCCCATATGATAATTCATATCACAAGATCATCTCATCTGTGACTTTGACCTTCAGAGAACAGTATGTCCTTGAAAGTTAGGCCTGGAACACAATGGCTGTATGACGTGTGCGTCACCTTAGACGTGCGTCGCGGCTGCGGCTTGCTTGCGTGTGTGTATACACACCGGCGCTGTCAGCTGCGGTGCTGCGGCTGCAGGTTCTGCCATTGACTCAGTGAGTTTCTCTCTGATAATGGTCATTTATATAGATGTTTTGAGGTCTGACAAGTCATGAGTTTTAACCAAAAAGAAGGCATTTGGTTTATATTTACCCTCGCTCCGAGGAAAGACAGAAGTACTCACTTACACAGAGGAGAGTGCAGTGAAGAAAAACCCGCCCCTCACTTGGTGGAGTACCGTCATGATATATTTAGAGCCCACACTGCTGTGGTTCTGCTCTGATCATACAGTACAAATGTGATCACAGATCGTTTCCCTGTATATTTTAGCTGGGAATCGCGCGTGGCAAAATTAGGTGTCAGGTCTATTTTATAGACAGACAACGAGACGCACGTCTCAGTGGGAGTGTGGATGCTCTAATCCGTTCATATGAACGCTGAAATAAAATGACGCCACGCAGCAACAGGTACTGAACATGCCACTCAGACAGCATGTTCCAGGCCTTAAAGGAAACTTCCCCCCTCAAATATGTATTTTGTCATCTGTTATTGTCAAAGAAATTTCTTAACACTTGGCCAGTTACTCACAGGGATATGAAACATATAGTGCACCACCAACCAACAAAACTGACCAGAATTGTTGTTAATGAGGTAATGGTTTTTCACTTTGCTGGACTTTTTAGAAGTTCCTCTGAAGAAGAAATGAAGTGTTGGATGATGGTTTTTAAGTCATAGATCCAGAAACATCGTACTATGCAATGACTTGACATGGACACACAATTTATCATCCATTTAATAATGCCCCCTTGTTGTTCTTTCCACTCTCAGGTTGTGACAGCCATGCTGACAGTGTGTTTGAGGCTCCTGTTGCTCCTTCCCTTGGTTTGCTGTGTCTCCTCCCCCTCCAGACCTCCTTCCAGACTCTGCAGAAGGTGCTGCGACCAGCTGGACCCATTAGCAACCACGGCTCAGTATCAAATGCCGGAAGTCCGAACCGTCATAAACATGACCATCCTCAAAGGTACAATAGCCTTGATCAGGTTCTATTAATTATACTCTGCCCAAACTATGTTCAGTCAAAGAAGTACCAGTCAAGGTGTAAGTCAGCTGATTCAGTTTGCAGCATTTTGAGAATTGTCTGTAAGCTTCACAGCTTTAGTACATTCAGCAGTGTTTCCGTGTTGAGTTACCAAAACTTTCCATTCTTGAACATCTTTGATACGATCTCTTTGTTTTAAGCTCCTCCACTTCTGCTTCGCTATATGCCTGAATGTCTGACAAAGGTTGTACTTAATCAGGAGAGTTATGATATATATTATAACAGAACAGTGATGCTGAATTGTAGCCATTCATGGATGGTTGAGTGGAAGTGTAAAAAAATAAGAGCGTCTGTCTTTGAAAAGAAAATTAGGTACTCCACCTTTTGAGGAAACCTGGAAACTCTTTGAAAATCAAACTCCCTTCAGCATTTTGTGAAGGAACCAGACATCCAAACACCAATGACTTGTAATAGCTTTTGACTGTATGAAAAGTCTATATCAACATATGTATTAATGTCAGCCATGAGGTGAATAATTAATTTAAAGATGAATTTTTGCTTTGTAAAATCTGTCCACAAACCATTTAAAAGCACAAACCGAATCATTTTATCTGTTTCAAAGAAGCATGCGACTATGTCTGTATCAGCATGATATCTTAGATGGTGGAGGTATGGAAGTCAATAAATGCTGAACAAGCATTTGTTGCCGGAGGTCTCTACAGGTTTTAAGTTTTGGACTTGGTCTTGAATGGATCCAAAATAAACCTAACATTTATTGGATGACTTGGTCTGAAGCTGACATGAACATAATGACCCCTGATCTGGAGCCAACCCAACCTGGCCCTCGTAGAGAGATAACACCAATTCTAGCAGCAGCTAGACTCACCTGGATCATTATTGGAATACCAACTGGACAAAGCTGGCAGTGGTAGTAGAGCCTGAGACCCTCAGTGGGCCATAGAGGTCCCGGCTGTTGTGTGTGGCAGTTATTACTAGTAATTATTATACATTATGCATGTTTTGCCTATAACTTTTAAATGCTTGTTTATAAATTTTTTTCTGATTTTATCTGGTCCATGTTCAGTGTGCTGCATACAAGGATACCAAACAGCAGAGTAACCACTTTATTTATTTATTTATTTATTTATTTTTTTAAATTGAAATAGGCTGAATGACTGATTACAAGATTGAAGATCTCTGTGATACTAATTTCATTTGGAATATCAGTATAATCAAATTTGTATCATCTTTTCCTGGAGTACGAGCAAATCTGCTGGGGACATTTCAGAATATATTTGGAAAAGAAGCAATAATTTATCGTTTGTCATATTTTATAACATACCAAAGACACATAGACATATATCAGAGAATTGCTTTAAATTTCATCACTTTCCTTCAGGAATGACGCATTGGCTCAATGAGCTGTTAAGGGTACCGACACGTTTATTCCCAGATGTATAAGCCTGGGGGAAACATACAAAAAGAAGTGTGACAAGAGAGAGGGATTAAAAGGAAAAGGATTTCCCCATGCAAGAACTATCCAATAAGAGCTGCAGAGAGATTTGTGAGAACATGTGTATCTAATATCAGATGCTACACGGCCAACTTAACTAGAGCAGTCCAAACGATGTGTCATCACTCTGGTGTTATAGCTGTTGGTCTTTTGATCACTGGACAAGCCAAGTCTGTTCTGACCCGCGATCAACCCCCAAACCCCAACTATTGAAGTATCACAAAGAAACGTTATATTTCTCTCTCTCTCGTCTCTCATACACAAGCAAACTGGCAGCTTTCGGCATTTTAGACACTTCTAACACTGGTATATTTTTCTTTCAAACAATGTCCATTTTTTAATTCTTGGACATAGTTGCTGCCCCAAAATCCCTGCGACAGAAGCAACACTTTCCGCTGCAAGACAAACTGACTTACTGCAGTATCAAAACGTGTTGTTTGGCACAGAGATAGAGACAGAGATAGGTAGACATTCACAATGGACCATGTAAGATGCAGGTTGATGAGGTTGAAGTAGGACCTGCACCCTAAAGCTCTATCCACACCTTTATTGAATTTTTAATTATTCACTTAAACTGTTGTTATTTAGCATTCAGGTCAGATGTTCATTAGGGAGTCGGTGAGAGATTGTGTACTTGACACAGGCACAACACAAAAAGATTGTTTTTATTATTATGAAGTATTACCACTGAGGTTATGTACACATCTAGTTACATATACACAAACAATATACACAACCAATACATACAGACACCCTTTTCTTTTGGCTAAGATAAAGTAGGCTTTGAGCATGTGTGATGACTTAGACTTTATTAATCCCACAGTGGGGAAATTTAGTCGTTACAGCAGCATAGAAACACAAAAAGGTGCACACAATAAGAAAAAAATTACAAATACGTATACAATAAAATAAGATAGATAAAAATAATAAATTTATTTAAAAAAATAAGACCAATGAATAAATACATACACACAAACTACATACACAAAAACAAATAAAATAAATAAATAAATACAGCTTGGGATGGATGGAAAGTGTCAGGTGCTATGAAAATAAATGAAATGAAATAAAATAAAATACAGTGCAACGTTATTTTAGGGTGGTGTTGAAAGGTCTGACAGCCGTCGGGACAACGACCTGCGGTAGCGCTCTTTCCTGCTGACGGTGCAGCAGTCTGAGCTGAAGGAGCTGCTTAAAGCTCCTACAGTCTCATGGAGGGCTGAGAGGTGTTGTCCATGATTGATGTCAGCTTGGCTAACATCACCCAGTCCAGAGGACTGTCCAGGACAGAGCCCGCCCTTTTGACCAGCTTGTTCAGTCTCCTCCTGTCCCTCTCTGTACCTGCACAGCTCCAGCAGACCGCTGCATAAAAGATGGCCGACGCCACCACAGAGTCGTAGAATGTCCTCAGCAGAGTCCTGCAGACTCCGAAGGACCTCGGTCTTCTCAGCAGATGGAGTCGACTCTGGCCCTTCTTGAAGAGGACATCCGTGTTGTCCGACCAGTCCAGTTTATTGTTGAGGTGAACACAGGAATTTATAAGTGTCCACAATGTCAATGTCCAATCCCTGGATGTTCACCGGTGTAGTTCGTGTTGCCCTCCGGCGGAAATCAATCACCATCTCCTGCGTCTTGCTGGTGTTAATCCGGAGGTGATTGAGATCACACCAGTGGACGAAGTCAGCGTTGACCTCCCTGTACTCCAGATCGTTCCCTTCTGATACCCGTCCAACGATGGCTGTATCATCAGAGAACTTGTGGATGTGGCAGCAGTCAGTGTTGTACCTGAAGTCTGACGTGTACAGGGAGAACAGGAAGGGGGAGAGCACCGTGCCCTGCAGACCACCACATCAGACACACAGCTGTGAAGCCTCACATACTGCGGTCTGTTGGTGAGGTAGTCGATGGTCCATGCAGTCAGACGGCCGTCGACTCCAGCTCCCTCCAGCTTCCCCCCGAGCAATGATGAATGAATGGTGTTGAACGAGCTGGAGAAGTCAAAGAACATGACCCTCACATGATCTGTAATGTGCTTCATTTTGCATTTTCATGTTGTTTAGTTGTGCGCACTAGTGTGTGCTGTTGGGTTTACTCCCACAAAGCTGCGGTGAGCGGATTCAAACAATCAGTTAGTCAGCCAATCTCAATTTGAGAGAACAGCCAGCCAAATTTCTCCAAAGAAAACCAGAACCTTCAGTCATGTACGAAGACGATTCCTCTTCCACACGTTTTTGACACTTCATACTTTAATCGGATGAAATTACATTTAACACATATTGATATATGCAGGAGGTTCAAGGTCACGTAACTTCACATTTGCATAATCTCAAATGTAGTTGGAGATTTTTCCTTTGCAGTTATGTTAATCAGAAGGGGTCTCTGGATCTCATAATATATTGATTCTAAAGGATGCCATTTACATCTATTAATGTCTTATTATCCTTTTGGGTTAGTTTTAAATCATAATAATTTAGAATCTGATGTTTTTTGGTGATATTTGGACCTGTTTTAAGTTGGAGTATAAAGTTCAGCAGTTAATTCTGATTTTCAACACTTAAAGTAAGATGTCAGTTTGTCTTCAATGTCAGTCAACCGATGAGTTTCAATCCACCTTTTTAAAATTCACAGAACAGCAATATTAGTGCCGGCACTCTTTGGTCATGTGACCCTCTTCTTGCACATGCATTTGCTGAAGTTGTTTCTTCTGTATCAATCTCTATAAACAGTGATGTTTTTGGAGGCTTTTGCTGCAATACTTTTTATTTGATTAAAATTGAAGCCCAAGTTGAACTCTTTATTAATTTGCTTCTCGTTTTGAGAAATAAAAATGATTAGTCGTACACAGGTTAGTACTGTCTCCTCATAGCAAGAAGGTCCTTTGTTTAAATCACTGATAGATGGAATGAATGGAATAGCTGAATGTTTGTTGAACTGATTTATGTTTAGTCTGCTATCTAAAAGGAAAGTTTGGACCTTGAGCCCATTTAGAAACACGTTATGTATACAATGTAAAAAAACCACTGTCTAATTGTTTAAAGGTCCACTTACAACCTTTTTAGGGAGCATTCAAGTTCATCTGGCAGTTTCTTTGAACAATGAAACTGTCCAAACTGTCCTCACGTGACCGAAGTTCATGAATGATGTGTTCCATAGTGTAAGATAGTTTGGCTAGAGATTGCAACTCTTGTTCCCAGATGGTCTCTGGCATTGGAAGTAAATGGCATGCCCAGTATTTTTCTCCAGATGTCCACTGGCTTCTGAATAAGGAATATACCTTTTTTTAGTCTGGTGTTCACTTCACAGAGAGCTGATTTTGTCTCTTTAGTCTCTTGTTCAGGGTCCTTGACGCATGATTTTCCACACCACCAGTCTGCCTCTGTGGAGGAAACGTATGAATGGACTGTGTTGTGCAACAGTTTTAGGCACTTGAGACATTTCTTATCTGTCTGATAACAAAAAGCTGTTAACTTTTAAGAGCCAGGGCTTATAGACTAAGTATTTTTGCAGCAAAATAAACAACAGTACAATGCATAAAGTCCATTTTTCCAAAATGAAAGGACAGGAAACTATAACTCCATTAGCCATAGAAACGGTAGGTTGAGGGTAAAATAGTGAACCATTAAAGTAACTCCCAATTATGCTCCTGGTATTTATTAAACATGCAGAGTTACAAGTGAGCATGAATAGAGTGTTTGACTTCAGCTTGACTGATGAGCACCACAGGTCATCAAGTGCGGAGTTGCTGCAAAGCTTATGTTTGTGGAAACTACTGTAACTCTCCTCAGGACTTTTTGTGTTGGCACTGGCAGCTGCAGAGGATGAGCAGTGTTGACCTCCACAGGAAGTGTTGGTCATGGTGAGCGAGGGCAGCAGCTCTGTTGCTGCTTCCTGTGGTTTATTCAGCCCAGAGGTATTTAACTCATGACTAGGTCAGGACCCGCGGAAAGGGAGAAAGGAACATCCTACAAACAGCACAGCAGGATTCAACGACAATAAATTATTCAGAGATTTATGTTATACAAGCCTGAGAGCCTTGCATATATGTATACACATATATTTACATATTAGCATTTCAATGAAGCTGTAAAACCGCAGTCGGCACACGAACATTTCATCCCTCAACTGAATGTAGAAAATACTAAAACTGTCACCAACCTTTCATCTGACAGTTTCGATTAGCTCTACTGTTTCTCAGTTCATTTGCTTCTGTTTATAGATGAGGGAGTGTTTTTGTAGTTCACAGGTCTTTTTTTTTTTTTTTTTTTTTTTTTTTAACAGCTGCTTCATGTTGATATGGTGATGACATTTATAAAGGTCTAGCGTACAAGCAGTGTCACTTGATTTCATAGCAAATAGGTTTTTGTGCTCTGGAAACAATAGCAACACTCAAAATGTTCACCTCACCAGAGACATTTCAGTCAGGCAGCAGTCAGCGTATACATAAGCTCATTTATCATTTTCAGAGCGTGTCGTTGCATAAACAACGTGAATTTCAAAGTGTTGGGATGTGCTACAGAATCCAACAAAGCCGAATGTAAGTATGTGTAGAGAAATTTGATAAAGATACATCCAATTAGCACGTGTGAAGTGGAGTCAAATAGTTTGAACAATTAGGGTTTGTATTTACAGAAAGGAGACAAATAAAGGAAACACCAGAAGCAACCAGGTATCATGACAAAGCTTGTAAGACACCTGTCACATTTTGCTTAGCTAAGGCCTGAAAAGTAAAGTGCATCAGATGTTGTATGTTCAATACTTTACGCTATGGTTGTAACTTAGTTATGATACTTAAAAGAAGTGTATGCTTTTGTCATCTCGGAGAGTCAAACACTCGTCTCCCAGGTGAAAGTCTACAGGACTTTGTTGCACATTGTTGTCACTTTTGCGGTGTGGTCATACGTATGTGCACTGTTTTTTTTTTTTACAATGAATTAAGATAACCTGAATCATTGGGGTTCTGACATTCAGGTCCCTGTTCTTGTACTCACTTACTTGTATATTTTCATGAAGTAGCCTGCATGTTCATTTGCTTACAGAGCGGGGGAAGTGAGATCCGATCTCAAGTGGTCACCCAGGACGCATGTTGATGCAAGTTGGAAACACTCGGCCTAAAGCTGGCCACTCATGAGCCGATCACAGCCAGGCCAGTATGTCTGGATTGACAAAGCCAAATGGAAACAGCCTAACTGACACAGTACCCTTTAGTGGACACATATTACATGCTTTGGCATGATAATTATAATTCTTAATTATTTTCTTGTCTGACTTTAACACACAACAAACTGTCCTGATCTTATGAATGCAGCCCTGGTTTCCAGTTTCTTTGCTGCAGCTCTGTCTCGTACTATACAGAGTGAAAGTATTTGTTCAGGGACTCACACTTAACAAAATCTTCATTAAATGTGTTTCTTTTTTTTCTTTCAGTCAGGTGCTTTCAGTCGGACATTCAAAAGCTGACCGTTATCCTTTGTTCGCTTTTAACTATAACTTTAGGAAGAAGAAAAAAGTAAAACAGTTATTACACTTTCCACTGGTCTTCAGTAGAGATAAAAAAATAAAAAAAGGCAATACATTTCATAAAAATTGGATCATCCAAAATTTGTAGCTTCTAAAACCAGCTGCCATTTTTTATCCTTAAATACTTCTGTTTGAACATTTTGTTTTAAAGTCCACCAGGAGTTTAAAATCAAGATATGCACCAAAACAACTCCTTCAAATTTATTAGCAGGATTTGAAATGTCAAATATAAAAGCCTCCTCGGATCTTTTCTCCATTTATGGATTTGTAACCCTTATGAAAGATAGAAATATGCTCAACACTAATGTGTGCATGACTTCACTGCACTAAGACCTGTGATAAAGTCTAGAACCTGTTGCTTATTTTGTAAGAGCTGCACTTTGTTTAATTGCAAGATCACTTCTCTAAATCTGGGCTCATCATGTTCTTGAAAAATGTGTCTGGTCCAGCCAGGAATAGTATCATTAGGTCTGGATCTGGATCAACCTTTACTGTTAGTGGGTAAGATGAGGACTAATTTACATCTCAACTAACAAAACAAAATTCCACGGTGTTACCTCAGGGAGCAATAGAAAACCTTTTTCCTGTGAAAATACTTGTATTAAGAGCTAATTGTTTTAAATGATCCATATATTCCACAATTTTATGTCATAATCACTTACCTGTGTTTCATCGTGTCCCTCCAGGTGATAAAGGGGACAAAGGAGACAGAGGTACACCTGGAAAACCGGGTCTGGAGGGCCCTTCTGGCTCCCGAGGACCCATGGGCTCCAGAGGCAGCAAAGGCCAGGCGGGCGCCCCGGGAGACGCCTGCAAGATCCCTTACTCCTCCTTCTCGGTGGGACGTCGCAAGGCCCTGCACAGCGTGGACTACTACCAGGCGCTGGTGTTCGACACGGTCTTCGTCAACCTCCACGAGCACTTCAACATGTTCAAAGGCAAGTTCTACTGCTACGTGCCTGGGATCTACTTATTCAACATCAACATCCATACCTGGAACTTTAAGGAAACCTACCTCCACCTGATGCACAACGACAAGGAGCAGGTGATCCTGTACGCTCAGCCCAGCGAGAGGTCCATCATGCAGAGTCAGAGCGTCATGCTGGATCTGGCTCTGAATGATGAGGTCTGGGTCCGACTCTACAAAAGGGAGAGGGAGAACGCCATTTACAGTGACGACGTGGATGTTTACATCACATTCAATGGATACCTGGTGGCACCCAGCATCCAGTGAAAACATGACAAAGGGATTAATGACAGGATTGGCAGGATGTCTGGGGCGGATTATTTAGTCTTTTCTGCCTTGGATACTGCTTTGTGCCAAGAAAGAAGAATTAAGTAGAGAACATTGTACGTTTGGTGCTTATTAAATAATCCTTTCAGTCTGGAAAGGAAAATGTTGTTTCTTCTTAAATGAGAATCAACCCAAAGTTTTACAATCAAAAGCAACATTAATAAGAGAGTGAGATAGCTCAGCACACAATTAGGACAAAATGATGAAACACTTCCTTTGCACTAGAAAAAAAAAACTATTTTGTACAAAGTAAATAATTTTTTCCTACTTCTGTGCTGTGCACTCTCCTCTTGGATCACTCCGTTCAGGGACTTTGTGGAAAAACACACGTATTACTTCAGGAATTATATATCTGTGCAATGGGTCTTTTACAGCATTTCTGTTTCTTAATACAGACAGAGTATCTGCCAGATTGAAGTGTTTCTTTGGACTGACTGCTGTCAAACCTTTAATAAATGTTTCCTTGGTGCTTTCCAGAGGAACACTTTAAAAGATCGGTTCATCCAAATCACAAAAAAAAAAAAAAAAAAACGGTTATACTCTGATGGGATGTAGCCATGCTAACAGTTAAAGGTCCCTTATTGTTTAGATACAGATTAGATTCCATGTCCTTTGTTCATCCAGTACGCCGTGGTGTTATGTAACTGCTGTGAAAGTGTCAAAATTCTCAGTTCAAGGATAAATGCACACAGCCAATCAGAAGACAGTCATTGATATCAATGCGTAAAGACACAGACACAAAACAGCCTGTTCTTTGTAAAGCTCCAAAGAGTTGTAAAGCTTTTTTGAGATAGCTTTTGGTACTTGTAACCACAAAAAAACATTTTTGACATATTTCAAGAGTGATAATAGAGTACTGGAAAAGTGAAAAATATAGAACCTTTGAAATTGTATTTGTTGAAGTGAAGAGATCCACTTGTTTTATTTGATTATATTGTACAGTGAGACATTTAGCTATAAAATGATTACCCACGTTCACCAAACGTGCCTTCGAGATTCGTAGATGTTTCATAAGTCCATGACACAGTCAAAACTATACTCAGGGTTAGAGTAAGTTTGTCTTATAATCAAGTGGAAGCAAATGGATCTCAGCTTGTTCACTTAGTTCTGATTTTGTTTAGAAATTTCCTTCAGCCCAATTAGCAACAACATGTTTACATGTTGATGCAGGAGATAAAAATAGGAGATTACTATATTTCTACCAGTTATATGATGGTAATCACAGGTTAAGTGATGGTGGACCAAATTTTTGAACAACTGTAGTTTGAAACAATTCTGTATGATCTGATGCTCCTTTTAGACCGTGTCTCTTTTTTCATTGAATTTGTACACATTGGTTTTGGAAGTGGTCTTCTACTATTTGTATCAGTCCAATATTTTGAACCAGTGAAGACCTCAGGAGCTTTGCTTGTTGTCAGTTTGGCTTGAGAATATTCAAATTTGTCTCATACTGTGAGGACAGTGTCCCAACCTGTTGGAGAAAGGTTTGTCTTTGGCCAGCCCAGTCTTTTCTAGGTGTACTTAGTGGCAGATTAAGTTGAACTTTATGATTTATAAGGAACATCGCTAAGCTTGTTTGTTACAATGTTTACAAGTTCAGTATCTCATCATCTCTGTTCCTCCTTGTCATGTTGAATTGATCACAAGTCAAATCCTGCTGCACGTATGGAACTTCATTTCTGACCCATGAATCTCTTCCTTCATCTGCGCGCATCAAAATGAGCTGAATTTTGTTGGTAGTGTTGACATTGAAAATTATGTTTTAAAAGCTCATCAGCAGTGCCTCCTCTCAGAAACAATGGTTTGGTTACTCAAGTAAATCATTCATATTGTTTGTATTGGGAATGCTGACGACTAAAGAAAACTGCCAACTGTAAAACCTAAAAAAAATGTCTTCAAGCACAACCAAAATGACCTGCATAGGTTTAAAGTGGGAAGTATTATGTTTTTGGTGAACTGACCATTCAAACATATTCCAACATATCAAAATACATGTGTAAGATGCTTGGTAAAAAATGCAGGGACACATAAATGTTTTGATGATTAAATATCACAACATGGTATCAAGTGTGTAATACCCTGTCAGTGTCACATTTTGCCTTGCCTATACATTAAAAGTAAGCAGCCTAATTGTTAGGCATAAAAAACAACAGTTAAGGAAAAGACAATGGTTTGGGTTAAAATAATTAATTTTACATAGGTAGCGCTACATAAGTCATATAAGTTCCTTAATAAATACATTACATTATGTAAGCAACTTAATTGAATGACCTAAAAGAAACCCACGTCCACTTTTACTTTGTCTCAGATTCAAATGCAGGTCTCAAAGCAATGTGTTTGTTCTGTTCAACCATCCTGACCTCCTCTTACTTGGAGTTTACTCTTTGTAACATTACCACCTTCTTAAACCACATGCGTGTACCTTTTACGCCTTGGTGAGGCAAAACGTGACACTGACACGCAATCCTCGAGTGAGTGACGGCTGAATATCATTCAGCCATCAGTATTCAGAGACTTCGAACTGCAGAGCAGTTTATGTAAATAGCTGTATATTATCTGTCTGTAATAGCTTGACTACGCTACCACTTATGTTGCAGAGGCTGGACTGTGTATGTGTGTTTTTAATGGTAAACAAAATTTCTTCTCTCACTAACCAAGTCTTTGCTTGTTCTGTATTACTGAGCAACAAAAAGTTGCTTGAGTAAAATGAATAAAAAGTTTTCATAGTTTCACATTGAATCAGGAGTCTGTATATTCCATTAATATGTGAAAATATCACCTTTTTTTTTTTTTTTTTTTTTTTACCACAAAGCACATGCACATTTTCATCACATTTCACATTTCTGCAGGGAAATTATCCTCACCCATCTAATTATTTACAAATGACACTGTCCAGTTTGGAACTTGGCACACAATTAAACCACTCAACCCTATGAGGGAATTGGCATTTGAGATTTTAACCCCCAAAATTGGCCAGCTCTCCAAAATAAACAAGCTAGCAAACAAAAACCCATCGCAAACTCTCAGAGACGACGGACTAGTCTGCAACATGCCAGCTCCATCTGTTTTGCCATATCTCTCCCATTAGCCGTAATGCTGTCCTCAGGGAAGCTTTGCTAGAGGAAAAGCAGACTGCAGCATTGTAAATACTTTAAGCCTGCAGTGGAGATCTGAAAGGCTCTTTTGGGAAACAAGGCAGGACATCTTTCCTGGATCATCAGCCCACATTAGTGAGGGCTGTTCCAACATGCACAGCAGACAAGCTGTTAGTTAGAATGGGCACTTAAGGTGTGTAATTTGGCCTAGTTTGGGTTTACCGAAATTAGTTCTGCTACTCAAGCAAGAATACTTACTCACTTGTGATATGACGAGGTTAAAATGTCAAAGGTAAAAACATTAAAAAAAAAAAAAAAAAAATGCAACAGGAGAGATAAGCTGTTGGAAAAGACAAGACAAAATAATTATACATGTTAAATAGGTTCCTTTTTGAGGTTGTTACATTTGTCTTGTTATTGAGTATATTGGGTTCATTTTCCAGTTAAATGAAGCAGTTTTCTTTCTCAAGCAGCACACTGCCTAATCATTATGACACCATTTGTTCTGCAGATAGATAAGAAGTAAAGGGATAAAGTAACTACATCACAATTTCTGTATTCAAAATTCGAATCAGCATGTGACTTACCTGGAGATAAAAATATAAAAAGACACATCAAAAACTTCATAATGGAACTTTCTTGAGATTTCTTGGAGGTGTGCAGGACAGATTAAGTAGAAGTGTATGAAGACCAAGGAGCAGTGACGTGTGGAAATTGTCTAGAAACAGACCGCTACGCTTTATGTACAGTCAAATATATTAAAAGTTTCACATGCCATGTAGAGATTCTTTAATATACCTATTGCATTGCTGATTTAACTTTATCCTTATTTAATTGCACTGCCATCCTAAGCGCTGGATGTGCTGAAAAGACCTGTGTGACTGTGCTCATACTTGACATGGAGCCAAGTGAAAGTCAATTTGTGTAGCAGTAATATATCTTGTCATGTTTTGTCACATGAATGATTTCCTGACAAACAAATGACTCTGGAAATGTCCTGTGGGTGAAGACCCAGAATCTCTTAAGTGGTCTGATATTGACATTTTGACCTGTGAGCAGTTCTTATGATGGATGTTTGTGATTTGACAGGTTGTAGATCATGCTCCAGGCTTTACTTAAATGTGTGCAGTGGACATATTTCTCATTCATATCTGTTTTGTGTTACACAGTTTTGATAAGCTGACACACTAAAGCTCCTAGAAAAGGCTAAACCAGCAATTGTCGTCAACAAAGGAATATGAAAATAGTCAAGGTTTTTTTGGCCACATTGAACATAATAAGGTGTGAAATTGCCTTTATTCAGACCGCCCGCCCAAATCAGCTTTTTGTCACATAAAGATTGTATCCGGATTGATTTTTGAAAGTTTGGACTGCAAAAAAAAATGCTCAAATCACATTTCAAAACACTTTTGGACGTGATTTGAAATGCGTTTACAATCAAATTTTTTACAGACACATCTCAGTCTGGACGCTGTGGTGGCTCGGATAGGACTTTTTGCATCACTCACAACGGGACACACAATACCGACATTATTTTCAGAGTGACAGAATGAGTAGGATATATGCTACAAGCAGAGCTATCAGAGAGTGTCGATTTTGGCCCTATAGAGGACAACAACAACAACAACAACAACAGTCTGTGGACAAATGCTGCAATAAATTGTCTGCTTTGCTTCTGTGTTGGAGAGTTACATCACCAGCATAGCTAAGCATATGTCAACCCATGCTGATAGGTTGGTGATGTCTGGACAAACCAAATCTGACCCCCTCTTTTGCAAATAACAGTGATATGAGAATCAAATCCGACTTGCCTGCAGATTCTCAGTTGTCCATTTCTTTGCACCTGAATAACTATCCAACACAAACATTTCCCCACACTTGGATCCATTGAAGGACTGTGTCTGTCTTCCTGAAGGTGGTTCTCACTTCGTTAACATGGGACTAAAGCGCAATTCTTCTCATAACGACAAACTTACAGAAATGTTTTTTTGAGGGCTGGAGAAATTCCCAAAGAATTAACCTGGATAAGAAGAACCACATGCAGAGTGGAGTGAAGAACATTTTAAACAGTCCTGGAGATCCTGGACGAAGTAACACCAGGGAAGAGGGCACCATGACCTCTGATATTCTCTTGTGATCCAGACCAATAATATTCCTCTGTAAAAAAATAATATAGGATTGGATCACAAGATTGTCAATGAATGAGGCCTACAGCATGCCTGCTTCTCTGTTGTTCTGCAGTTATGTAACTGACCAGGCAAAATGTAAACTGAAGGGTGGAGCTGGTGTGGTGGGGGGAGGGTTTTGATAAATGTTATTAGACTATGAAGAGAGGTTAAAGACAGTTTTATTTAAGTCGGGGAGTTTGAAGGCTGAGCCCGAGGCTAACAGCTGTTTTCAGGGCTGACTGAGCTGCAGCCTACTCTCCCGCAGATTATAAACAGGAAACGGGGCCGGGTGCCGAGGCAGCGCTCTCCTAATTACAACCACATGACCTCTGACCACACTCATCTGTCAGAGGGAGACAGGACTGATAGACAGGGGGGAGAAAAAGGAGCTGGGAGGAGGGAGAGGAAAACAGGTAGGAGCAAACGAGCAGCTGGGAGCTTCATGGAAAGAAAACATAATGAAAGTGGAAATCGAATGAAAATATGTATGACAGATCAAAAGACACAACCTAGTTCCCGACATATTCTTGAAATCACAAAATTACGACTGTTTAAAATAGAAAATACCAAGATATAAATCTCCTAAATCTACAGTTTTTAGATCTACAGTCTCCCATTGCAGCAGACAGGAAGGCATGCTGAGAGAGCCAACTAACCTTTCACACACCCTCCAAAGTAAGCAACATAATTTCTAAGTATTGGAGAGTTATATCCCTTTTAGATGGAGCGCACATACCAGTGAGCTACAGTGTGTGTGTGTGTGTGTGTGTGTGTGTGTGTGTGTGTGTGTGTGTGTGTGTGTGTGTGTGTGTGTGTGTGTGTGTGTGTGTGTTACTTAATGGAGACCCACGAGGTCATTTGGAGTTTTATGTTGGTACCAGTCTGCATCTCCTTTCTTTTTCTTCCTTTCTTCCTTTCTTTCTTTCTTTCTTTCTTTCTTTCTTTCTTTCTTTCTTTCTTTCTTTCTTTCTTTCTTTCTTTCTTTCTTTCTTTCTTTCTTTCTTTCTTTCTTTCTTTCTTCCTTCCTCCCTCCCTTTTGGTTTGGTTTGTTTTTTATCATGGCGCACAAATGCTTGTAGCACACTTTGAAGGTTTTCACAAAACTTGCACAAGAACTATGAATTCCATTAAAAGCAGTCAAGACGTTAGAAAATAATTACACAGAATAAAATACAAGTAGCTGACAGCTCTGTGTATCTGTCCTGAGGGTAGCCATGCTTATTAACAGCATACTTATATGTTCTCGGTAGCAAAGATCACCACATTGATATTGACTTTTTAAGCGCCCTTGACAGGACCGATACATCTTCACTCCTAAATGACACAACAGGTAATTTCACTTTTCAAAGCTGTTTTCTTGGCCTGTTCTTTTCTGTTGTCCTGCATCCATGTCAAGTAACTGTCCAACAAATACCGCTGATGCCTCAGACAAATGCACAGGTGCCTTAAGGCTTGGGCACCAAAAGTACATGGGTTTAGGAAACGATTCTGCTTTGGGTTACATGTGACACAGTGGTGGTCTGGTTAGGTGAATAATAACTACATTACTTTGGCAAGAAACATTACATACACAAGTTACTTAAAAAAGGTCTTTATATATTTCTGCCTTAATGGACTCAAACAGCAGCCTACTGGTTAAAGTCCTGTGTTTGATCCACCCAGCCATCACCATCCTCCTGCCCGTATACACTGTCCTTCTTTATACTCCATCATAAGACTTTCTTCTACGGAAACCCAGTCTCAAACGTAGGCATCTCACAATTTTAGAGCTGTAATTTTGAAACTAATACATTTTGTGGTGTGGACCAACATAGCTATTACACATTGGGCTAGAAAAGGTTGTCATTGTAAACCGTTTCTATGACTCCCATGTGCATGCTGTTGTACAGCACATACCTAAATAACTGTCTATTCAGTTCAGAGGACCAAAAAGCATGAGTTGACAAACAAGAAAAAGCAAAATCGAGCTTAACTTGAAAGAAATTAGTTTAAAAGTTACAAAATCGAAATACTGGAAAGCAGAAGCCCAAACAACAAAGGCATCATGAGCTGAGGTGATAAATACTGCAGGAGCTGATGAGTGAAGTAAATGCAGGTAAGTGGAGAATAGAGGAAAGTCAGGTGACTCTACAGGAAGAAAAAAAAAAGGAAAGTTGGGATTGACAAGGTCTGCAATGATAGGACAGATAGATCATGAGATTAAAACAACCAGAATGAATAAATTAAGTACCGTGACAATAGCACATTATCACACATGTAGAGTGAGTCATTAAAATGTCTATAAGCCTTCAATAATGTCTTACAGCCAAGTAAGTATGCTGTATGACAAGCATTGCAAAGGCTGGTATTTATTCTGGTTATTTACTTCAGCATCAGTTTGTTATTCACCACCATAATGTGTTAGAAGCAGGATTGTGGTACTGTGTACCCGAGGAAGGATAAAAACATCAAAGTGTTTGTTGACACTAAAACCACAGCCCATATTCAGAGCCTTGAAAAATGATAGCATTCAAAGTGGAAGCTCAAGCACCACCATGTTTCAAACACCTCATAACCTTTTATGTAAAAGGAACAGATCCTTTAAGACTGTGTTCTTCTGGAATGATAGTGATACTTGAGCTTACAGTTTCAAACTATTATGATCCTGGTTGTTGATTATAATTATCATAAGACATCCCAATGCATTTTGAGGGCTTTCATAAATTCTTAATGTACATTATACAATACTACGATACTTCCGGCTCTGTCTAAATCTGACTAAAACACAATTATGATGGAAATCATAGCAACTGAAACCATCTCATTAACTACTTATTTAAGGAGTTAGTCTCGAGAGGGCACAGTTCAAAAAACTTTTCTTTTGTGAAAAACAGGAATGTAGTTGTATAAAAACAGACTCTGCAATCAAACTGCATTTCTATTTCTGACTAATCAGACAAGTGTCTGTTTTCATTCAAGTGAATTTATCCTTCAAGATGCACCAGTGAATAAAGTATTCCAGGGTCTAACTGTTGTCTCATTGTTTCCTTTTAACATTTTCCATTGCGGTGTCTCTCTGTCTCTCCATCCTCTCTCACTGCCTCTCTGTTTCCCTTGTAAAAGCCACACTACCTAATAATTGGGTAATGGCTCTTAAGAGAGCGCTGCCAGAATGCTGCCGCGTGAGTCCGATACGATGGAGGGGAGGAGGTACATGGCAGTGCCAGACTCGACTCCACGCTCTGTTGCCTTTATTTTATCTTGCTGTGAAGGTCATAAATTGAGCAAAGACAAGCAGATTCAGGTCTGTGCAAATTATGTAAAATCTTGTCTTGAGCCAGCAGAGCAGGCCAGTCAATGGAGGACAGACGCAGGGAGAGTTGTTCAGAACAGGATTTAAACTTCTAATGTCGAAATCTGGAGTCCGCTCACATTCAGTGAAACTGCTGTAGAGTCGATACTATTTGGTCCATATGTGTAAGACAAGCAGGAATATTATGAGGAACACAGTGATGACATTTCCAGGGGTGAATGGGTTCAGTCTGTCCCTGTCGAGCTCTCCTTTATATTTCTCGGTTCTATAACGATACCCGGATGTTGTCAGGTTAGTAACTCCAACTCCTTGATGGAATTCTTTCTAACTGGGCACAAACATTTATTTGGTACAAAGGATGAACTGATTAGGGTCACAGTGACCTCACATCCTCCTGTTCTCCTGAATATGTTATCTCAGGAACGCCTTGATTGAGTCTCTTCATATTTGGCGCAAATGTTGACTTGAAATAAAATGAAGACATTTACTTTACAAAGGTCAAGTTCACTGTGCCGTCACATCTGTTCAATACATTTTTCAATTTTTTTTTTGTGAACGTGTTACCTCAGAAATGTCTTCAAAGGAATGTTCAATTGGACTCAAGGATTAGATTTCGGTTTGATTTTGGTGGTCAAAGGTCAAGGTCACCATGACCTCCCATCCATCTGATTCTTGTCAATATTATATCTCAGAAACCCCTTGAGGGAATTTCACCAAATTTGCCACAAATGTTCACTTGGACTCAAAGATGAATGGATTTGATTTTGGTGGTCAAAGGTCAAGATCACCTCACATCTATCCCATTTTTGTGAACAGAATGCCGTAATAGAGGAAAAGAAGGGGAAACTGTGATTGAATTATTGACACTAGTCATTGGTGGCCACCTGAAAACTGTATCGATAGATCTTTTGAGCTGTCGGGCTAAAGATGTGTGTGAAGCTTCCATGATTTCAGAACTTGTAGCATCTTTGCAGCAACATCCATATTTGAAGCATTGTCATCTGTCATGGCTACAACTTTGTGCTCTATCAAAATCAGCATTATTAACCAAATTCCATCAATGTCTACATACAATATATGAGTCAGGACAAACGTAGAGGTAAACTGCAACTTGACTGGTTGGTGGAGGTATAACACTGCGAGGAACTAATTCTAGTTTCTTGTAGTTTTTTGCTGATGAGTTTCTGTAAATTACTTTCCCTAATAAGTTATGGTTTATATCTGTAGGATTCTAATGCTGTTATCAGAAACAATGCGATAGTAAGTGAGCTGAATTTCTGAAGCCACATCAAAGTGCTATGTAAAAAGGGATTCAATGGCATTTGAAGGGTTTACTTACTTTTTGAATCCTAATCCTATTGAATCCCATATCAAACACCTTTAGCTTTCTAAATTTGCAAAGAAATACAGTTTTAGAAATATTGAAATCTGAAAGATGTCATCTCTATTTGACTAAAATGCTATAGTTTTTAGTGGCAGCTGGATTTATGATCACAACCTGATAAAACGTTAACAAAATCTAACCAACACATTCAGTTTACAGTTGTGGTGTACCAAAACAAGTTTTTTTCCCCACAGATTACTTGTTGTTAGTTGAAAAATAATAAATGTAAATATGTAAATGTATAAATATTCATTAAAATGATAATAGTAATACTAGTAAATAAATATATATATGTGTGTGTATTATTATTTTTCAACTAACAACAAGTAATCTGACTTTACTAGTATGACTACTTTGTAACATTTTAATGACATCATACTTTTTTCATTTGAATTGCTGCACTGTCAGTATTTCTCTGAAATCTCGTCTCCGTGAAAAGAAGGCGAAGGTTTTCAGGAGGACATAGGGTTCTCCCTGGGCAGATGTACAGCCTCTTCGCTCTGACTTATCTCTCTATCAGAGGCTAATTTACTCGTTTGGTTTTGTGAGCCAGAGAAGGCAGCTGACAGGGCAATCCTCGAGGAGATGAATAAGGTTTCTCCTGTGATGCCGTCCTTGAAGTGCCCCAGTGCTCTCTCTGGACTAAAGAACAAAATACCGACTCCTAAACACAGGCCCCAGGTCAGAGCTCTTATCTACTCTCTGCATAGTGTGTGGTGTAGAGTTTGGAAAGAGAAAGCTGATTCTCCGGTTAACACACAGACTTCTTCTGTGACGCAGCATGCTTTTGGGTATGAACATGTATGTAGCACTGTTGAAGAGTACCACAGTAAATGTGGGTCATATGAGGATACTTATGGTTGAACAAGTTAAGAGTTGCCTTTTTCAAAAACTAAAGGACTGTTTGTACAGATTTAGTCTCTTCTGGCGTTATTTGCATTCATTTGCATTCTTAAAGCTGGAGCCTTTACCAGGTATCAGTTCCTTTACTTAACAACATGTTTAAAGAAGGAGCATCAGAGGAGTTCACCCATTTACCACAGCCTCTCTAACGCCATGTCACAATGGCAAATGGATAAACTTGGTAGCCCAGAAGTCCCTGTTAGTGACAACCTTTTGTTCTTTTTGGGGCATCCTGAGCTGTCCTGTTGCCATATGGGATATAGCACGTTGTCCTACCAGTATGTTTTGGGTCTTCCTGATGCTCATAGGGATGACCAAATGACTTAATTACCTCAGCTGGGTGGACATAGAGCTGTGCAGCTTCACCTAGATGTCCACAATCTTCACCCAAGCTTATGTCAGTTAAGGTTTAAGTAAGCTTCTGCAAATGAAAAGAAATAATTGCAAACATTACAGCCTAATTCTACAACAGCTCAAGGTGGACTAACTATTTTCTGCACACGACATGAGTCTGAATCCATTAAAATATCATGAATATATTTCATTTACATGATTGCCAGGTCAAATTCCTGTATACGTCTCTTTCAGAGTGCGAAACTGTGTTGAATCCATCCCACAATCTCCTTGAAGAAAAACAAAAGTTGTCCTAAAAAAAACAATAAAAGAAAGCATTGCATTAATGAGTCTTAAGGTAAATGACTACAATAAGTCTGGACTGCTATTTTACTTGATTCCAACAGAGGGCGCATTGCTGCAGGCAGTGCCAGTTTACAGCAAATTAACTAGACAGTTCACACTGCTGCAATTTATCCCGGCAATGTTCTCGAACAGTTTTGCCTCGTTCCAATATATTCGATTTGAACTGTGCTTAATGGTCAATATAACATTTTGATAAGTGTAAAAACAAATAGTCTATTGTAAAGCCTATTGCAGTTCAGCACTATGCGTTTCATGTTTCAATTAATCTGTCCAATGTGTGGCCTTTCGCTTACTGACGTATTTTAAAAGTAAATCAAATTTAATCTAAATTTACAGGAAGCAGCTTTTCTCCTTCAGGCAGCCCAGCAAGCTTCAGGTGGCTACAAGTCTGTCATGACCAGGCAATTTACAACCAAGACAGACATCTGGTAAACTGTCACGGTGCTGTTGCTTTAGGGCTGAAAGGTGGTGATCAATGGAAAGACAGAGCTGAAAACAATTACTTTTTTCAGAAAACGTGGGGCAAAGCCATGTTCTGTCATACAGAAAAGAGCTCTTGCTCATTCATTACAAAAACACTCACTTGGCATGAGGTGTAGGCTTATTCGCTCTCTAGCCCTCTTCTTTCATAATCAGCACTTCAAGGTAAAAGCATCAGGCACTGACTGAATCACATGGAAAAACAAAGCAACACTGATGTTGGTTGTGACCAAACTCAAAATCCTGTGTGCTAAGATAGTGCAAGAAAAAAGGACAGGGGTCAAAACTTTTACAATTCATCCACAGGGGAACCTTCATTTCTGTAACAAAGTTCACTTCAGTCTATTGTTGTCAAGGTCTAAATAAAACAACAAATTGTAAACATGCTGATGGTGGAAGACGGTCAGTGAGGCCGATAGTCTGGGAACCCTGAGTGTACAATTCTGTGTCACTCCTTCGAGTTTGAACCTCTGATGTCGCCTGAAGAAAAGTCTTTAGGATCCCTCAGAACCACAAATGTCAGGAAAACCAAAGTCAATAACATTCATCCTCTTAAGAGCATGAAGATCAGTACAAAATTCAGTCAAAAAACAAATCTGTCCATCTAACAGTTGAGATCTTTCAGTCTGGACCAATGCAGGCCGCTGCCTGGACAAGGATTCATTGTATTCATTCCAAACGGTTTGATATGCGACGTTGGGTTTAGTATGAGACCATGTGATCCAAACAGGTACTGTCAGAAGTCTGTTAATGTCCATGTACTTCCAGAAAAATAAAAAAAAATAAAAAAAGCAATTTCCATCTGCCAACATTACGGCAGTGCACTGTGTTGTCCATCAGCATGCTAGCAGGGTTAGCCTTGAAAGCTAAGCGGGCATTGTGCAAAAACATACAATGTTACGTACAATGTTTGTGTACAGGTTTAATTGTCCTTCCTGCATTTCTCTTTTCACAGTGTACTGTTCAATCGACCTGCAGAACACCAGGCCCCAACTTGATCCGGTGACGACTCAAATAAAGATTTTACAAACCAGATGGCGGTGTCCCTGTTTGATCCAGATCCTCGTCCTCTCAACAATCACCTGAAGTCTGATTCCTGTCTTAGGTCGGAGTAACTCAGTGTGCTCTGTCTGGTGCAGCACAGGCACTCTACTCTGCCCAGATGTTCTGCTGATGCTGTAGCTGAACTTTCCACTGCATGTGTCAAGAGTATACACACACACACACACACACACACACACACACACACACACACACACACACACACACAACACACACACACACACACACACACACACACACACACACACACACACACACACACACACACACACACACACACACACACACACACACACACACACACACACACACACACACAAGCCCACAGGTACTCATTTAATCATGCAAACACTTGTACGCACATGCACACACAAAATGACAGGCCGTCTGGCTCAATTTTGGGGGTTAGAAATTACAGACTTATTTGGCCTACTTAACTTGACCCCGCCCTGTGCTTTTCTTTTTTTGAGAAGAAGCCACACACACACACACACACACACACACACACACACACACACACACACACACACACACACACACACACACACACACACACACACACACACACACACACACACAGCACTACGCAATAGAGGAGCAATACTTATCCATTCAGCCCGAGGCCTTCTGTAATCTCTGCCATCCAGCGCCACTACAGCTATTCACAGTTTTCCATCTGCAGGAGGTTCATATGAGTTATTATCATTAACGCTGACACACGGGGCCTCAAGTTATATCCAGTTTGATTTTTTTGTAATTATTGTGGCAGTTCTGTGGCATGTTATAGACCAAGTGTAACATGCTGTATGATGTGTAACGTGTGTTATGTCACAATTTTTCTGAAGAATGTAAGTGAATCCCTTCTCTATCAACGTGACATTGACCGGGAGTGTAACAAATGACAGGACTTGGAAGTTGAAGCATTGCATCCAAATTAGGCCAGAATTCAACCCGTACCCCCAAAAATATGGAAAAAGCTACGCAATGGTGAGACATTTTATTTTTTTCCAGATGTGAATAAAAATGTCAGCAGAGAAGATCATTAGTATTGCAGTAAATCATTTATATAACCCTTACCTCCAAGATTACAGATACAAGGATGTCTCAGACAATGTCACATAAAGTATCATGAAAAGGTGAAAGCTTTTCATTTACACAGCGCTTACTAACAAGCAGTCAACTCACTATTGTTGGAAATGCTAACATGCACAAGAAGAAGTGAGAAGTGAAAGAGACGGTGTTGCACAATTTGTTGACTTCAAGTGTGAAGAATTAGTTTTGGCTTTATTTCATTATAGACATTACTGTTGGCTCTGTATAATCACTTACCTGTGCTCCATTCAAATTTGAATTAAAAAGAATTGTTGAAAAGTGTATATGTAAACATATGAGATATCTTTCATTTTTTTATTTATTCATGAATGTACCCCTGATCAAATAGAAGTACAAACCAGCTTTATCCTGTTGTTGCCTTCTATATCCTCCCTTCCCTGTGTCACTTACCAGTAGCTCACCTTTAGAGCACACTAAGAGCTTCAGGTGACACATTTTTAAACCCAGGATCAAGTGAAACTATTAGGCTGGGCGAGATATTAAATAAAATACAAATATGTATATATACTTTTTTTTTGCCGATGTGAAAAATATAAATATTTCAATATTGACATGCGCTTTATCAGCTGTGTCAATCAACACCAGTGCTCGTAGTGAGAAACAGTTTTACCGTTTCCTTGGAGATACCTGCACATATGGGCTTTGCCAATCAAACAGACTTTAAAGAATCAGCCTGGTATCACGGCAAAGTGTGTAAATTCGTCCACTTATGAATACTGTATCCATGTCACATGTTGCATGCCTATAGATGTAAACATTAAGTTGCCTTGGGTTTAGCCACCAAACACCACATTGAGTATGGAAAAAAAAAATAGTACCTGGTTAAGGTTAGGAAAGGATTTCTCAAAATGATGCTTTCTCATGGACTAAAACCATAGTCTTAATTCTGGATTTAAACCCATCCAATCACACCCGACGTACTTCCACTTCTGGAGCAAGACATCCTCTTCAGCACAGAGAGCCTCAGGTTATCCTGAAGTGACAAGAACTTATGACGCAGGACACCACTGATCTACAAATAAACCCCAAAAAGCTTTCACGTCATAAAACTCACCAGGCCGAATAAACATTTTCTCCCCTTTCGGCTTGGGTTTGACTCTGTCTCATGCTGTGAACCAGCTGACCTCTGACCTTCCGTCAGCCCTACAAGGTGAATCTATCCAGATCACTGATGTCTGCTGCCCTGTGGTTGAACATTTTTACAACTCCACAATGACAAACTCAGTATTCAGGCTGAAACTATAATGCACATAATGTTTTATTCTGTGTTTGTTTCTCATGCAAATGAATAACACTTGTACATATCATTGATGTTTATTAACCTTGCTTATATAGTAAATCTGCAGACTCTCTGCCTGTCTTTAGTTACTCATATTGGCTAACAATATAAACTTGTATTAAGTATTTGTGTAAGTGATAATCAACAGGTGTCGTCATGGTGGACGAATAATTAACTTTTATTCTTAGCTGTATCAAAAATAACATTTAGACTTTTCTTAAAGGAAGCCTTCTCCCTGTTTTCAGAGCAGGCTCAGTGAGTGGTCATCTGACACTTGACCCCTCCTCCAACCTGGCCACTCATAAAACAGTAGACCTCAGACTGAACAAGGGCTTTTTCTCTTCCAATGATAAACCTTAATATTGATCATTAGGTCGTCTCTGTTAATCTCACACTTTCTGATCGTTTTAGAGTTACCACGCTCTATATTTTTAACCCCAAGCAGACTTTAAGCCAAATGAAGAATGTACGTTTAATCATCTCTCAACCTGTACCTGTAGTTGGGTAGTGGTTTGATCCATTTTGCCAAAGCTGACAGCTGTTGCATCACTGCACCCTGGTCGTCGAGACCCAACGGTACCAGCAGAAGAAGCCTGGACGGGACGCCAGCTGCAGGAATCAACACCCACAGCACGACGCCAGACTCCAGACTCCAGACCCTGACATCTGCACGGAGGCCCGCAATAAAGAGGCTTGTCTGGACGACTGGGACCACCCTCCAGTAAAGCTGGGACCACCCTCCAGTAAAGAAGGGACCACCCTCCAGTAAAGAAGGGACCACCCTCCAGTAAAGAAGGGACCACCCTCCAGTAAAGAAGGGACCACCCTCCAGTAAAACTGGGACCACCCTCCTGTGGGCACAATCAATCTGAGTACTTTGATCCATTGGGTTGATGTCTGATAGCTGATTTATCCAATTCTAAATTACTTAAATCTCTCATTTACATCAGGAACTAGCTCAGTTTTTAATAACCTAACTATTATTCGTTCCCACCATCACCCCTCTATATTTTAGAAATCCTGTTCATCACATCCATGATCCATAACTACAATATATATTCACATAGTTTATTCTTGGTGTAAATAATGTTCAATAAATATCCTTATAGACCAAGCGCTTGTTTTTGTGTATTTCCTGGAGGATATTGAAAGAAATCCCTAAATGCAGAAATCACAGTTCAGACTATGTTGATTGATCACTTGCATATGGGCCTATACAGCCTATTAAAATTAAATCTTGATTCTTTCTGCAAGACAGAAAGTGGTGCCCCGAATATGAATCTCTCTCTCTCTCTCTCTCTCTCTCTCTCTCTCTCTCTCTCTCTCTCTCTCTCTCTCTCTCTCTCTCTCTCTCTCTCTCTCTCTCTCTCTCTCTCTCTCTCTCTCTCTCTCTCTCTCTCTCTCTCTCTCTCTCTCTCTCTCTCTCTCTCTCTCTCTCTCTCTCTCTCTCTCTCTCTCTCTCTCTCTCTCTCTCTCTCTCTCTCTCTCTCTTCTCTCTCTCTCTCTCTCTCTCTCTCTCTCTCTCTCTCTCTCTCTCTCTCTCTCTCTCTCTCTCTCTCTCTCTCTCTCTCTCTCTCTCTCTCTCTCTCTCTCTCTCTCTCTCTCTCTCTCTCTCTCTCTCTCTCTCTCTCTCTCTCTCTCTCTCTCTCTCTCTCTCTCTCTCTCTCTCTCTCTCTCTCTCTCTCTCTCTCTCTCTCTCTCTCTCTCTCTCTCTCTCTCTCTCTCTCTCTCTCTCTCTCTCTCTCTCTCTCTCTCTCTCTCTCTCTCTCTCTCTCTCTCTCTCAATCCGCTAATCACATGACTTCCTTCTTAGAACCTTTTCATACACGTATGATGGCTAAGGGAGGCAAATTGTAATACTGACACAATCGTCTCGTGGACTGTGTGTCTTATATGGTTTGTCAGGATATGGGGCTGGAATAATGGGCAGCAACAATTGACAACAACGATATAACACAGAAGAAAGACTTCCGATATGACTTCAATTATATGGAAATAGTTTGGTAAGCCTGGTGTGAAACAGACCGCAGTGCTGTGTAAAGTTTGTAAAAATTCTGATTCTGGCAGCAGGGCAAACCTGATCCTGCACCTGAGACCACATCAGCAGGGGAATGGAAGCAGTGTTTGTCTTTTTGAGGTTCAGATGCTGACACCTGTCTCACTTCGAAAACAACTGTTTACATTAGCTGCATCCCTTGGCAGAAAATACTCCATCCGAAGTAAGAACCATCCGATTGCAAATGGTAGCATTGCTTTATTTGCCTGTATTTGTTGTACAGCTGCTCCTCCTGGTGAATTGTTTACATTATGAAAGAGGATATTATCCTTGCTAGCAGTGCTTTTCTTCTGTTTGTCTTGTACACACACCCCTCGTTACTGGAGAAAGATGTACAGTTTTAATAAACAAAGCTATTTTTCCATCATGTCTTTTCTTCTGTTTATGGAGAAAGAAAAAAGGGCCATATGCCCCTGAGTAAAACTGGCTTTTCATAAAGCATGTAATATTTAACTTTGAATGTTTATAATGTGTATTTATCACTTGAAAAACTGCCTATGGGTATTTCAGCCCACTCAATCTAGACATTCGTATGAAATGTGGAACATGTGTCAGTGCTTTGTAACTTGGATCACCTTTCAAATTTGTAGATCATTTACATAAAGCTGGTTGTTATGTGCGATAAAGTTTATGTTCTATTCTATAACACAGAAATGCCTCAAGGCAAAAATTTGTGGTCATTTGTTAATAGAAAATGACTGATTCACAACTTAGCCCCAATGTACCAAGAATGTTACATGCTGTTGTGCGCTGATCAACCACAGCCATTCATCACTCCTGCAGAAAAAACTCTTTCTGTTTCTGTTTTTTTCTTTGTCGCTTTGGAGCCATTTCCTGCTTCATAATTCAATTTTGCACAACAGTACATTTAATTATCGTTCTCTGTTCCATACATGGCATAGTTACTGTTAATTTCAGTGAACAACATCTTAATTGAAGGGTCATTCGCTGCTGTGATGGTGCTGTTAGTACTCAGCAATTAGGAAACAAACTAAAGGGATTTTACAAAGTTTAGAGATGAACTTAATTTAGGGCCTGCTAATGTAGGCTAATGCAAGTATGCGAATGTAAATACGTAATTAAAAAGAAAGGAGAACAAATGCAAAGTTTAAGGATATGATTAATATAGTGTATTTATTATGCTAATATGGTTATTTTTTTCTAAAAGACACATTTAGATTTTAAATCTGAAATATTTACAGTTTCTTGATCCATTGCAAAAAGCATGATTTGCATCAAGGTGGAAATGTGAATCAGTAAAGATGTGATGTGACTACAAAACCAGAAAAGAGCTGTACCGTTACTGTACGAGGCACAATCAGCCCTGTCCCGACTCCAACAATAAATGTGAATCATAATTCATATATCAATTTTAATAATGCATAATGCACCATTGATTCCTGCTCTCATTCAAATGCTAATCTACAAAGAAACTTGTGGTCGGTTATCAATTTTACTACCATGAAGAAACAGCAAGTCTCAGGAGGCAGCGCAGCTGAATACTGCATGATGGATGATAGGTTCTGTCTGATGAGGATATCTGTCAGTGGTGTGTTTGATAGTCCCGATGGAGCTTTTCAATCTGAACAGACCCCTGAGGTTTTTAAAGAATGTAATGTGACTGTGATTTATAGAGTACACCTCACGACATAAGTACAGAAGGAACTTAAAAAAGGTGCTGTTTACCTAACTACAGACCTTGGATCAAATACCAGGCATTTAACGAGAAGGTCCTATTCAGAACTGAACAGAAATCACTGTTGTGTACATCAGGTGTCATAAAGGCGCGAGCAGCTTTGTTGTAAACTCCAAAAGGACTGCATAAAAAAAGGAACCGTTTTAATCAGTTGTTTGTGGATTTGGTAATCCAGTCTCATTTAGTGAAATTGATTTATCCACTGGGGATGTCAATAATACTGTTACAGTGAAAATGTAATGAACGAAAAAACAGGTTACATGTTAAAGTTTGATGTAGTTTGACATTTAAGGATCTGTATATAACCCACAAGGAAGATTCGAAAGCATTTGAAAGAAGGTGTAAAACAAACATTAGCATTCAGATATCATTTATGTTCATATCACTAACTTGTTCGGAAACAGCTCTCAATTTAAGGTGCTTTCTGGATAGTTTAGACTTCTGGATCAATTACAGGAAACTATGGCAGCATAACAATTATTGTCATTAACAATTAAAAAAAAAAGAAGTAAAGCTGCAGTGGCATACCGGGACAAAATAATAAAACTTGACTAAATTTGAAAAACGCATTAAAACGACAAAAGTTCAAAAATAAGTCATAAAATAATAATGATATAGCCTAGTGGCAACAAAATTAATATGTTCATTCATTTTTCTCTATTCAAATGTAAAAGGCTACCTGGTGAACTGACAACGCGCCGATGTCATGCACACTCTACAAACCAATTCATGTCAAGTGCAGGGACGTAGGTGTGTCATGCAACGTTATTAAGTGCACTTGCAAAATTGCAATATGAAACCAAGAAGAACTGGATTAAATGTTAAGAACGTGAGGACCTCTGTCTGGACTTTCAGGTGTGAAAACACCTTTCGATATTGAGTGGATCATTCAATCAGAGTAGAGTAGCAACCTGAAAGTAATATCAATACTCCCTCCCTCTTTTGGTCTCTGCTGACTCGGGAAATATCTGGGCTTTGGCTGATAAATGCTCCACTATGAGCACTGACATCAGTTGCCAACCCTCTGTCCGCTGTTTGGTGATCAGAAAGTAGTGTACAGTGGGTTTTTAGGGCTTTATCGATGAAAACATTTGTATTTTGTTGTGGAGGTGATGAGAGTGAAACAAATTGCAGGACAAAAACCTAAAACAGTGAGCTGAAAGATGATCAAATGCTCCATGGATCTGAAGAGGGACTGTATAGTTGGCTAACTATACTTGTCACTTGCCATACAAGTGACTTCATTCGCATCATTTGATTTATTGTTTGAAGGCCACAAGAAATCCCACAATGAGCCAGAAACTCTGAAGCATCGAGATGGAAATATTCGTCTCCGGGGTCGCGTGGCAGTCAGTGGTTTGTGCCTTTAATGGGGAAAAGAAGCAACCTGTTTATTCTACACTGGTATTTGTTGCTTTTTCATGATTACATGCAGCACAAATATTCACACTTGTCCTTGTCAGTGTGTATTTTCATGCTTTCTGCTGGCTGCCTGTATCTGTGTATTTGCTGTCTGTACTGTACAGGCAGCCTTGGGCTCTCTGTGTCTTCAGATATTTAAAGGCCTTTTGTTTGTGGCTCATTGTCTTTGTTTCAGACTGAGAAAAACAACAGCAGTACATTCCTCGGTCTGTGTGGCTGGGCTGGGAGCTGTTACACCCTTGGACCACTGTGGCTCATCTGGCACTTCAGCTGGACATTAACTGGATGTTTAGACATAAAGTCGCTGCCTCCTCCCCACTGGATGTGTCATGGTGGTGTCATGGCATGGCTCAATTTTTGTTTTGAGTGTTGAGAAGAAAAACTTGACTGATGTGGTTAAATATGGAGACATTTTGGGTCAGTGTGTTTGTGTGGTTTTTTTCTCCATGTTGGTTTAACAAACATGGTCTTTAGTACAGGTGGTCTCCAACCGTAGCTCCTACACAAAAAAATGGACGTAACCTCAGTTCTGTCACCCAAAAGTCTCTTGAAGAGTGGTTTTGAGCACCTTTGGCAGTGCCGGTCTCGGCCTTACTTCCAGATCCTCCAAAAATGATCAAAGAGGTGGTGCATGTGTGGAGGCGGACCGCATGAAGCCCAGTTGCTGACACCTGCAGGCAAACCAGCCGGCTGTCATGGCATCCTCCTGTCACTTAAAGCCCTTAATTATGCACAACTTAAAGCCTAAACAGGTTAGTTATATAACAGTTCACCTCCATGCAGTTGTCATGAACGGGGACATTATGGAGACCAAAACTGTTTTTGTACCAGGCTGCAAAACATGTTTATTTATGGTGTAAAATTGGACATTTTTACATGTGGTCTGTGGGGAACGACTCACTTTTGGAGCCACCCTTGAGTGGCCATTCGAGCAACTGCAGCTGTAGCCTGCAACTGGGACAAATTTAACTCAATCTCAAAGACGTCTGTTCTGTTCTCTTTGGCAGCACCTATAGTGATAACGTCACCCGTCACCGTTTTTAAATTAAAATCCCCCAGATCATTACTATAATTTTATTGATGAGTCTCAGTCACCAACCTGCCAAAGTGAACAGCTACTAAAGGGGTCGCTAAAAGCCGAGGTTGACCGTATTGCAGGTTCCTTTTGGGAGGATGATTGAAGACATTTTTAGTTTCACATGTTGGACAATCGTCTTTTTTCTTTCAACGAGTTATACGAGATGATAGTTCGATAACACTCTTGAGTCTAAATTGACAGGATTGCAGTTTTCCAGACTTACCTCAAGAAACCATTTCTCGGTTTATAAACAATCAATGGAGACTCGAAAACGTCACAACACGAAGTCAGTAGTCAAATACTTATTTCATGAATTGAGTTTATTGTCTCAGCTACACTTGATGTTTCCCCATTTCAAATCTTTGTGTTTGACCAAGCTAACAGTTCTCTGTTCGACAGATGTGAGCGTAGTTCAGATTCTCACCAACAATCACGGTCCGGCATTTACTTACAGTGTTCTGTTGCCCTTGTCTTAATGAGGGGACCGCGTCAAAATCTCTTATTTTATTTTCCTCACTCAATTATTTATAAGGTAATTATTTGATCGAACTGTCTCACAGCTACTGACACACGTTGGCAGTTCAATTTAGTCCATCACAGAAGTGCACAAAGCATTAAGGATCGGAGGATTCTCAAAAGGGGGCAATCGACAATTTTGAGCCTAACATGTTAGCCGGGATGAGAATTTGTGTTTCAGTGCTGCAAATCTGGTCAGAGTTGCTGAAATGTAGAACACCGTTCACTCTGCAAAAATGAATTAAAAAGTCATCAATATTCCCTGTAATAACCGCACACATTACATGTTTATTTTCAATTTGTAATGCATAATTATGCTGGTGTTTTGTAGGCAAGCACAGCATGTAATCAAATAAAATACCTCTCTTTCCATTAGGATTTTTAAACATTAGAAGGTTTCTTATGAAAAATGTTTCCAAAACAATGCAATGTTTGCACTGATGGATCTTAATGAGATGCAATGATGTGTGTTTCAGTGCTGCCCTCTAGTGAGATGAAAGATAGATGATGCAAATCACCGCAATCTACACACACACACACACACACACAATCACACACACGTCATCACCGACACCTCCACAGATTATTCGAACTCAGAAACCCGCAGACAGCACTATTAAAATTTTAAAATTAATTTATTATATGTCTTTGTCATAGAACTCATTACTTTTTGTTCATGGTTAACATACAGCCATTCATATAGAGAACAAATGAGCTTCTTTATTCATCATTTTCAATTAACTTAGAAATTTACACTCTTCTTTGTGACCCCGCAGAGGAGAAAAATATCCTTTTTTTCAAAAGTATCTTCTCTCGTTTATGTTTTTTTGTTGTTTGTATTCCCCCTGAGGGGAAAAGGCCCTCTTCCTCCTCCTCCTCTTCCTCCTCCTGTTCTCTTTCTCTTCATTTGGATGAATGGATGTGTAGGAAGGGAACACCTGAACACACTGGCACATTGATGAACACAGGCAGAGGGCTGATGTGCACTGGGAGCTGAACACGGAGCCACTAAACAAACACGCCCATTCTCTCTCTCTGTTCTCCCACACATGAAGCTACAGTACATACACACATACACACACTCTCGCGCACACACGTACACTTTCCCACGAAGACTCATTGAACGGTTTCAAAAATATCAGCATCAAATTAAAAAAAAAAAAAAACTAAAACAAAAACTACCCTAGAATCAAAAAGAAGCCCCAACAATGATATAAAAAAATAAAACTATGCAACCATTTACAATCATTATCAGTGCATGGGGACAGAGGGAGGCAGGGGATACAGGTTGTGGTATTGTACAATATCACAATATGCTGTAGTGTACGCTCATATGTAGCTGTTGTGTCAAAATTTAAAAAAAAAAAAAAAAAAAAAGAATTTCTTTGCTTTTTTTCAGCTTTTGCAAACATTAATTTAAATGAAATTGAAAAGGAGTGACTTGTTTCTAGATAAAAAAAATTAAAAATTTAAAAAAAAAGTGCTGCAACCCCACTCAATTTCACCCGCAAATTAAACACCCGAATGACTACCCTATTTTCATTTTCCCTCTTATATTGCAAACTGTATTAAACATTTTTTTTTCCTTTTAACACACACAAAAACAAAAACAAAAAACGTCTGTGTAAAGATGGAGGGCTAATTCTGGCAAACCGGGGGGTGTAGAGGATTAGGTGGATATGGACCTGGCAAACAGCCCTGTTGGTTAATTGGCTGCAGACAGCACTCTGCCCCAGGGACATGAGACCGGGTGGCAGCACCATGCCGAGCGCCAGTCATCTGCCAAGGCTGTACTGTTGATGAGTATGTGTCTGAACAACATGTCAGTGTTATTTGTCCTTTTGCAAGGACAAGATGGACGGAAGGCGGAGGCAGTGTTTGTATATGTGTGGTATGAGACGGGACAACAGGAACGCCCCCTAGTGGTCACTGTGTAAAGACAGGCCAGTGTGTGTGTGTGTGTGTGTGTGTGTGTGTGTGTAAGTAGATGCAGATGATGCTTCACTAAGCAGCAGCGATGACATTTGTCCATCTTACAACAATGTTTTCATTCAAGGGAGAAGAAGCTGGTTTTAAGATTTATTCCATAAAAGTTGTTGGATGAACGCTTCATTTATTCGTGTCTTTTATCAAAGAATGAAAGAACACAGATCTATGGAGTGAAACTTTTTTTTAAAACAAGTATCACAATCTATTTATGGAAATCTTTTTGCATGCACACCAGCCTCTGACTCATTTCCTGATGCTGCTGAGTGAAGCCGTCCTACAACAAAGAACAGTGACTGAATCAGTTGTAATGAAACCTGGAATTAATAACCATAAAAAATAATAACCCTGTTTAAAATACATACATTGCCTGATTAGCTAATAGTTACATATTTTATCAAAATTAGAAATGAAAAAACTGTGTACATCCCCCATATATATATATATATATGTATGTATGCATAAAAAAAAAAACACAAAACCACCCTCCAATAAGGTGCTATTCATAGTTTTACAGGCAGAAGTACGATCTGTATTTCAACATGCAACTCAAATAAAAAGCTTTTTTCCAAATAATAATTATTTTTTAGTTTTTTGACATCTTTTGTCTATTTGGAGGAAGGACAACACAAAGAAAACACAAAAAAGCATCGAACCAGCACCACTTTGCTTTGTGATAGACAAAAAACAAAAAAAGATGAGGGCAGAAATGGCAGTGTCTTTTTTTTTCTGTCTGTATCCTGGGTTGTGCTCAGGTCAGGACTCAAGCCCAAACCGGTTCTGAGTGGCTGAGCGACGACAAAAATGTTTTTTGGTCACACAATGGCAAGCCTTCATAGCGATCACATAACAGCGAGGGCATAAACAGAGAGCCTACAGTAGTCTTACTGTTTGACCAGCAGAAGACACGGCCACAATCAGACCACAGTAAAAAACAGAGGCTGTACTGTGTGTGTGTGTGTGTGTGTGTGTGTGTGTGTGTGTGTGTCTTTGTGAGCATGTGTGTATATGTGTGTATGTGCGGTAGCTATCTGAGAGTGTATCTGCCGTGTGTACATAAACCGGTCAAAGAACAGCAACATAAAGAAAAGAAAACAAAAAAGCAACACATAAATCAAGTGGTTTTGTGATGCTGTTAAGGTCGTGAGGAAAAGATGATGTCATAAAAAAAAAAAACTAAAAAAAAACAGTCCCAGAGAGCAAATAAGATGGCCGCCACAGTATGAAGTCCCCTTTGCGGCATCAAAGGAGGTAAAAGATCTGCAAGGTGGAGTGGACGTCTATTTTAGCGGTAGGCTAAGACAGTGATTATGAGCTTAACACATACACATTCACTCACACACACACACACACACACACACACACGCTGCCTTAAAAAGACATTAAATATCAAGCTGCCAAGTGGATGAAGTTACAAAAAAAGTACAAAAACAAAGTTAAATAGAAAAACAGAGACACTCATCACCTATCCCTCTCTGTTCCTCCGACTTCCACCAGGAACAATATTCAAACGTTTTAAAACAAAAACCCCAGACGGAAAGACACATCGATTGACTTCACATAAAAGCATAAGTGCAAACCAAAATGAAAAAAAGGGTAGAGACAATACATGTGGAAAGCCTGTGATTGTACGGATCGTCCCCTCCCTCTTTCCTTCTCTGTCTCTGTTTCTGATTCTCATTGTGGGGGAATTCAAACCCCTCTGGAGGCTCGCACTCACCCTCTTTCCCCCTCAACTCTTCCCTCCCCTCCGTTTGCCTTTTTCTAACCCCGTCGCTTTCTGTCTCTCTCTCTCCGCCTCAGCGCAGGTCAGGGCTGCTAAGGAGCTGCAAGTTTCTGAGAATTGGAGGGAGACTCGAGTTACAAAGTAGATCACACACAAGCCACTCGAAAAGGAACGAACACACACCACATGGACGTGTATGCGGACACCCAAGCACCACGCCTCGGTGTGTGTGGATTCATCTCCTGCTATAACTCAGCAGTCAAATATATCACATTCAAGGCCAATCACCTTCTTTAAGAGAATGATGGGAATATGGGCGCAATATTTTCTGACAAAGTTAGCACGCCACTGGAGATTTCTGTTTTTCCACTTTTCTTGGTAATCGATCTGAAGTGGGCAGGACTGCGGTAGACAAAAAGTGACGTCATATTTCTGTGCACCAGTCGGAATTTAGACTCGGGGAGTCGGATCAAACCAAACCGACACCTTATAAGCACCTGGGGATATGGTTTAGTTTGATTCCTGCATAATTAGTCATGAATATTTAATATTGTTTGGGAATATGTACGGCAAAATATGAATTCAAGTTTTCAGGAGCTTTACGATTTTCCATAAGTGAGCCTTACCCAAACTGTGACAACCGCCCACCCACCAACACCACGCGCAAACGCAGTGGCAAGCGTGTCCGTATACTTTTGGCCATATAATCTGCCACGCAAACACATCCGCTCATCCCTCCCCGCCGATTTCTTTTGGCATTTGATCTGTAGCCAGGTGTCGGCCTGCCTGCCCGCGCGACTTCTCGTGCACGTATGTGTCACCTCGTCCATCTGCCTCCGCGCCGCCGCGCTGACTTTCATCTGTTTGATCTGCTGTGTCACAACATATGGACTCCGGGACCAGAGTCGTCCCACGCCCACCCTGAAGCCAACAATCTGTCCTGTAAAACATACAAGTGTTATGACTCCTGACTTACACACACACACACACACGCACACACACACACGACACACACACACACACACACACACACACACACACACACACACACACACACACACACACACACACACACACACACACACACACACACACACACACCTCTACCATAAATCCCATACACATTCATATGATAAAACCTGACATGTTTACAGAGGCGGACTTCCCCAGTCATCATTACAAACGTTTCCACTATTTCATATTCAATACTGCTTTTAAACTGCAGCTAATTGAATGTGTTTCTTTGCTGCGGTGACGCTCACTTCATCGTGTGATCGAGCAAATTAGTTCCCAGGCCCCCTTTTTTACACGAGTTGGCAGCTTTTCTGAACATAACCTGACTGCAGCCAATTGATTTACTCACTAACAAGGCCGTAAACAAAAGGAAGGTTTTACTTCTCTGTGGAAGAAAAACTTTCTACTGCTTTAAGGGGTTAGCTCATCCAAATTTCCCCGCTGTGGGATTAATAAAAGTCTAAAAATATCCTCACTTTAGGTCTTTACACACTGGGGGCGTTTTTTTCATGCGATTAATTTAGCATTATTTATTTTACGAGGGAGGTCTATTTTTCTGGGTTTTCCCACTGCAAATAAAAGCATCAACCAATCACATTGCGTGGAAGTGGAACCGCATGAATAGTTTTGAAGCGACATATTCACAGCCGAGTTTTAATCATCACGTCCCCAGTGTGTTAAGGCCTTTAGCCTTCGAGGTATCCAGCCATGTTGATGTTTAAATAGATGTTGGCCAGGTCTGGAGATATCACATCGCATCTATATAACTGAGGTGACTGGAATATTTTGTGTAGGTTTCAAAGCAACAGAAATTCAACAGCAAACATCTCCCTCCAAAAACAGTTTCTGTGACTCCAGATAATCCACAAAAAAAACACACCGTCAGTAGTTGTCTTAAGAAGTATGTCTTCAGTAGACAGTATTTCTGAGAAAGACTGGTTCTGGTGACAGAAAGCTCAAAAATGAATATCCCAAATTCACGGCAAATTTACAGAAGCACTGGAGAAAGGTTGGGAAAATGTTCTCCTTTTTTTGTTGTTATTTGACTGCATTGACCCTTTAACACTACTGACATGTATTCATAATTAGTGTAATATTACCAAACCCAACTAAGCACAAAGAAGGAGCTGAGGGACCTGCACTTGTTTGGGTGCGGTGCTTGTGGTTAGACTGAATATGTTCCAATCAGTGGTGACACATCGATGCAGCTGTCGGAGGAGACGTGATTGCTCAGTTTGCGGAGAGCTCTCCGTCGCTTACATAAAGAGAATAATAACATGTTTACAGCTAAGACGGCAGCCCGATGAGAGGCTGGTTCCTATTTCAGAATTGTTTTTTTTAAGAACTGATTTTTTTTTTTTAATTTGATTCCGGGCCTCGAGTGTTTATCCTGATTTAGCCACGATGTTCCTCACATTTTGGAATATTATGAGCTGAAAAGTCAAGAAGGGGAAAGAGATGTTCTGTACCAAGGCGGTGCGCCTTTCATGTGCACGCTTCCAAAGAAGGAGCCATCACAAAGAAACAGAAGAAAGAATAACTTGAACAACAAGGTCAAACAGGGACCCCAGTAAAATGGGCCCTCCTTTTCTTTGCACCCCCACACCCTCCTCGCTTTGATTTCCGGTCTGCCTGCCGCTAACGTTTCTTGGAAAAGATCAATCGGTGGAAGCCCCGGGGCTGGCGGGGGTCCAGAGCCGTGAAGGCATGTGAAGCCCCGTGGAGGGGCAGCCAGTCAGCTACTCTGCGAACAACAGATGGGGGGTGACGGTGGTGGTGGGGTGACACGGCCCTGCAGGAACACATCTGTGCAGGATACACACAAACATGTGTTGATGGTTAGTGAGCGTGTGCTGAGGAAAGGGCTGGACCGACAGTGGGAGGGCTTGAAGGCCGATGGAGATCTATTTAGACGGATGTTTCGTACGTTTGTACATTGTCCGGTCTTAATGTACATTAAAGGGCCACTTCGCCTGTTTAATGGAGACAACTGAGTCTATAGTTGTGGTTCATCTTATTCAGGCTGTGATGACGTAATGGTTGTTTTTTTTTTTTTCTGTGCCTTTGGAGGAGCATTTTTGAACTAGAGAAAAAAAACCTGATGGTGTCGTGGTGAGATCATCGAGGTTATCTCAGCTCGGGCTTGGAGACTTTCATTTATAATTTCTAACAAGAAACTGGTGACGTGAAGTTTTAAAGACATGAATATTTAAACAGGCAGGGAAGATGTGGCAACAAGATGCTACCGAGTTGCATTGTGGGAAATGTTCCAGTGTTTGGAGGACATGAGCATTTGCTGCACAAATTATATGTCTTGGAATGGAAATGCAAAACTGCATCAAACAATTGAAATACATTCAAAACTTTTCTAAAATCAGAGAACTGGCTGATATCCAAGAGTTGACTCGACACTGATAGCGACTTGAGGAACTGAAGTATAGAAGACAACCAGCAACCACGGTGATGTAAATATGTCTGCAGTAAAGCACACACATCCAAAGTTCACACCACTCCAGTTTCAAACATAAAGCTTCCAAACGGTTCTCCCGTGTTGCTAATATTAATAACTGAAAGCAAGTAAAGCCGACAGCGAGCTGTTTCCTAGCAACACAACTCCAAACCTGTCTGCAGCGTCATCGCTCTGTCCAGACGGTTTTGCATTTTACACTCAATTTATTCCCTCTGTTGCAAACAGCTGAAGCACGCAGCCACGTTTACTGCGTGTGATTTGTTGGCGGACTGCCCGAGACCAAACCATCAAATGAAACGCCAAAGATTTGGTGAAACGTTTGAAATGGCTCGGGCTGTTTTGTGGGTGTTGTTATGACCAGGGCTCCAGCGGTCAAATAAAAGGTTGGTGAAGGCTACCTTGACTGAGCCACTCTATCAAAAGCCCGCATGATCACTGACAACGGAACCAACTGAAGACCAATCTCTAATCAGAACAGCATGGCCCTGTGTTTAAACCATTGGGTCGTCTTTTAATTGACCATTTCACTGCTGCGTCTGCAAACCTTGCAAATGTAAACACCTGCTCAACAGCGGAGGGAGACCATAAATGTAGTTGTTAAGTCTCTTTATTTTTCATTTAATAGCAAGTTCGATTCTTGTGCTTGGTTGGATTTAGTCCTGAAATATCAATCATTTACACCGTAATCATTTCTTGCGCTCTCTTTCCATTGAATTCTTAAGTTCCTCCCTCTCTCCTCATCCCTTCACTCACTCTGAACTAAAAAGGCTTCTTTTTCACAACACTCCATCAAGCAGTGATCAAACTTGCCTCCAGCAGCTGTGGATTGACAACTTCATGTTGCGTGACTACAGGTTAGGAGCTGCAGAGTTACTTTCAAGCTAAATTAAACTGTTTAGCCGCAGGGAAGCTGATGAATTGAATGGTTAATAAGTGCTGTGTAAAAATAACCACTTAACAGCTTCTTACTTTGTGCTCTTTCACTTGACAGGTTGCTATTTCTCGAGAAACCTGTCAAACACCCTTTGCTCTGAACTCCAATTCCTGCCGTGCCCATGAAAGTGGCTCCTGTATGTAAAACAACAATGAACTTTGAAAGAAGGAACGACATTTTACCGCACCAATAAATTACACATTTATGTTCATTTTACCTCCACTAGCCCTGGTTTTTTTATTTCTAGGTTTAGGTGTGATCATGACAAAAGGGTGATATCAAGCAACAGACCAGAGCTGCGATTAGATCGTCCACTAACATAACTGTAAATGTCTCAATGCTTAGTGACCAGAATCTGCTCAAAGTGTCCTTGAGCAAGACCGACTCTCCTATTTGGATATGAGCCCCTTTAAATCCATTGCAAGCCCAGCGAGGCGGCGCAGATGCCGCTCCAGTCTTTCAACATCACAGCCTCGTCTTCACTTAAACTGTCACTGGTTTATAGATTTTCTTTTACGGCGCTGATGAGCTGCTCCCTTCATTTGGACGGTTTTCATTTCATCGCCGCGATGACTCTCCCTCATCAAAGTGAAAAATCAAAGCTGTGCGGTCAAGCTTATTACCCTCCCTCCTCCCCCCCTCCCCCGTGTCATAACCACGCTTCATCCAATAAGACTATCACTGGGAACAGAGGTGGAAGGATTATTTCCAAAATGTCTCTCTCTGGATTGCAGCCTTCATTCATCAAGCGCTGACTTTGTATGAAAAAAGGGCTGCTTCTTGTTTTCTTGTTTTGCTGTTTCAACTAGGTCCAAAAAAAAAAAAAAAAAAAAAAAAAAAAAAAAAAAAAAAAAAAAAAAAAAAAAAAAAAAAAAAAAAAAAAAAAAAAAAAAAAAAAAAAAAAAAAAAAAAAAAAAAAAAAAAAAAAAAAAAAAAAAAAAAAAAAAAAAAAAAAAAAAAAAAAAAAAAAAAAAAAAAAAAAAAAAAAAAAAAAAAAAAAAAAAAAAAAAAAAAAAAAAAAAAAAAAAAAAAAAAAAAAAAAAAAAAAAAAAAAAAAAAAAAAATGTTCCCTTCATCTTTTATTCCTGGCTCAGGCTTAAAAAAAACTGTTTTTCCTGTCTACCTTTTCTGCTCCTCATGCAAATTGTCTGCACACTGTGATGAGCCAGTCAAATCAAACACAACACAAACAAACGGTAGAAAAAAAAAAGAGAGGTGTTTTCTGGGTAATTGCATACACTGAGTGTGTGTGTGTGTGTGTGTGTGTGACAATTCTCGGCTCAGCACTGCTGTGACATTTACTGAAAATGATTGAGGTTTTGCATTTTTCACTCAGGTCAGGTCCCATAGCTGGAAAACTGTTCTGTGATTTCTCCAATCGCATGCCCTCTGCACTGCCTCACCTCTTCTCCCATTGGCCTGCTTTCTTAGCTGATGACTTCAGGCTGTTGGGGATCTTAGGAACTCATCAAGGGGATCGTTGCCATGGCGATAAAGGGGCAACAAGCCAAGGGAAGTAACCCTGGCTTGTCTTTCGGCGGGCCAGACACCCTTATCTGGCAGGAGTCGCTGTCTGTTGCACACATCCACATCCACAGACACGCACAAATGATTTGAAAAGTGCACAGTGCGCACGCACGGCGTTCACCAGATGTGCAGCCTGATTGCAGCAGGCTGAGAGCTGGGAGTTTAACTTGAGTTAAATGCCTCTTAGCAGAGCTGTAACACACACACACACACACACACACACACACACACACACACACACACACACACACACACACACACACACACACACACACACACACACACACACACACCAGTTCTGGACGGGATTGAACGGTCACCCCTGTGGTCACATTTCTGAGATGGCATTAAAGCACAAAGTTCTTGTTTGTTCTTTGTTCTTTGGGCAAAATGGCAGCATGCCGTTGTGTCACTTTTTTTTTTTTTTTTTTTTTTACCACAAAGACAGACAGAGGGAGGCTTGCACATGGCTGTGGTTTAAGACCTTCAAGTCAAAGTCAAAGATTTTGTTTTGTGTAAATCAAATTAGATACTTTGGACAGTTTCATGTTAACTGAAATGAGAAAACATCCATCAACAGTATTTTCCTAGAAAAGCTCAAAAATAATTCACTAATTCAGCAGTGGAAGTACTTCAAACTGTATTTTTTTTTTAACTCCCAAGCTTGGATACTTTCCACAAAATTAAAAACAATTTGAGCAAATAAAAATGAAGTGCTTCAATGTAAAATGGCCCCATGCCTGAATTCATGATTTATCGTCTCTAAATCATGCAAGCCCCCTCTGTTTAAGTGCTAACACATGATCCAAGTTGCCTCCCTTTAAAATTAATCGTCTGTTTCGGTTTTGTTTCATCCATCACAATCAATCATTACCTCTCCAAAAGGCAGCAAATCTAATTCAGAAACAAAAACCGTCACATCTACCATTGTCGTCGCCTCCTCTGCTGCTGTCCCGTGTCAAATCCTATTTAAAGCTCATTTCTCTGCAGCCCTTCTGGATTTTGGATGCGAGTCTGGCTCTCACCACCAACCCCAAACCCCTAACAGCTGCCGCCGCAGACCCCGCTGCCATCGAGGCAGCAGCACAGGCCCGACACAACTGTCAGAGGCCTGTTGGCTAATCTCATTTTCCCACCATGAGTTTACAGCCATGACGAGGCAGCATGGCGATGACCCGAGGGAAAGAAATGCTTCACAAGGTAAGCTTTGTTACCGATTATTAACCGTCATTTGCCTGTGGCTTTTTAAGGATTTTAGTGGTCTCGATGACAAGAAGGGAGTTGAAGTTCTACGGCTGACTCAAGGACTTTTTTTTTTTAAAAAAAAGGTGAAAAAGGTTGGGGAAAAAAAGTCACTCTTTTGTCAACTTTTACCTTTAAATATGTTTCCTATCCTCGCCCCTGAGGAACTGATCGACTTCTCTCCCTAAAACTTTTGTTTCCTCTCGAGGAACTCCTCACCTTGAAACAGTATCGTGCCTGAAGCTGACGTAAACAGTATCTGTGAAGCCCAGACAGGCCTTGAAGAAGCAGATGGTGGATACAGTCAATCTGCGGTTAAAAGAAAAATCAATGTGTTCTTTGATCGGTACTTATCTGTCCCTTGAAGAGCTTTCTGAACTGCAGTGTAGCAACGTAAATATTGCTACTGTATTCGATTTCCTTGCCCTTGACAAGCTTCCCACCAGCGTCAACCCACATCACACACACCCACTAACAAAAGTATGCTTCCCAAATAGTCCACACCATCACCAACTTTTGCCAAATGATTTGGGGTTGAGATTTAGGAATCTAGCAACACTGACACACATATACAGTATATATATATATATGAATATATTTGTTGTTTGTTTGTTTTTTAGTTGGAATAAGAGAAAGAAAAAGCTTGGAAGACTCATTCTGACGCTTGGCAGCTGAATAGAAAACAGAACATTTAATCGGGAAAACTTACAGTCAGGGCTGACCTCGTCTGAACACTGCAGCGCCTCACCTGACGTGAACCCACCCACTCATCTCAACAACACCCATCTCGTCTCCCTTTTTCACATACTTCAGTTTCCAAGGTAACAAAGTTATCGCAGCTGGTGAGACGAGAGAGACGAAAACTGACAACTTCCCCCGACTGGTTCTCTCATTCGCGCTGTTTTCCAAATCTCAAAGTCTTCCTTGCCCCCTCTCCCCCCCATGTTTCTCTCTCGCTTTTTATGTCCTCTGATCATTCTGATCTTGTCCCTGCTTCACAGCCCAAAACGTCACAACATGACACAAAGACAGACCACGCACACTTTTTGAGAAACACACAGACAGGTCTAAGGTGCATGTAGATGGATGTGAGTATTCGGTATGTACTGGATGATTTGAAACACCTCCACTGAGTCATTCCTTTTCATTTGGTGGTAAATATTTAAGCTGGGGTTAAAGAGGATTTACAATTTTTCTACTGAGACCAAAGAATAAATTAATATCTGAACACAAGTCTGTTTCTGAGAAGGAGGTCGCCAAATATGACAGGAAGACATCTGAAGGTGGAGAATGAAGCGGGAACATCAGCCGGTCTGTAAACTTTAGTAAACACAGACAGAAACAAAATAGTCCTTCACGTCCAAGTTTCTCATCTCCACAGGTTGAACACGCCTGCGAATTATCCCTGGCTTTTCTCTGAAGTTGCCCCTTTCTCTCGGAGAACAGGCGTGTTGAATTGGCGGGCGAAGGAAGGGAGGTCATGGGCCGAGTGACAAAAAGAGCGATAGTTTGGCCTCACCCTCACAAAGGGAGGGAGGAGGAAATCTATGGTTCTGTTTATCCAGTGGTTTCATCCTCTCAATGCTCTTTCTGTAAATCCATGGTGGAAGTGATTCAGTGTTCCCTTTTTTGACCCCAAAATAATAATTTTTAAGAGATTTGAAATCCCAGCAACATCAGTGCTGCCTGGTGGAGATACATGTAGTTCAGCTCCAATGAGAGATGAAGTTCATCAGTACCGTTCCATCCCCCGAACTCAGTGCCGAGGCCTCTCTCCGGCCCTACTAGTTACGTCACGAATGTTTTCCCGGCGGAATTCCTACCCCTCGTTAAGTCTGGAAACTTTGTTGTAAGGGTTCTCCAGGAGGTAGCGGAACCTGTCATAGTGCTCCAGCATGTACTTTGGCGCGTACATGTGCTCTTTGGGCTCCACGGGAGGATATTCCTGCAGGGAGCCATCAAACCAGCCCCCTGTCCGGATCAGATCGCGGATATAGCTGAGGTCACGTTTGTCCTCGTAGTCGCCCCACCGCGGGAAGTCTCCGTTCTGCGCCGATACCAGCTTGAAGTAGATCCCCTCGGGCGAGAAGCACCAGGAGCAGTGCCACCCGGCGAAGTGGAAGGGGCTGCCCACCGACCACTGCACCAGGATGTGGCCAGTGTCGTTCTCGTACTTGCGGAAGCCCGGCATGGTGTAGTACTCGCGGCGGCGCAGTTTGATGCCGTCGCCGTCGTAGACGTCGCGGAGCATCCCCAACGTGCATCCCGACACCACCTCCAGAGAACCGAACTGCTTCCAGAAAAAGCCGTACAGCGACTGCACGCGCAGAGAGAAGAGAGCGGTTAAGTTGCCGCACGGGTGAATGACTTCATCTTAAATGTTTAAAACGCAACAGAGACAGATGCTTAATACAACAAAAAGCATCACACACCCACAGTAGTGTTGCTGAAAGATAATTGAACACCCACACACAAGCTGGCATTTTGCTTCTACCTTGCGCATGTGGATGGCGAAAGGTTCCGTCCAGCCATCAAACAGTTTGAGGAAGAGGAGGCCCTCGCGTGCTGGGATTTCATCTGCGTCGTTGATGACGAAGACGTCGTCTGATTTGGCGCCCGCCACCCTGGACAAGCCGTTGTGTGTCAGGAAGGTACGCAAGTAGTCGTCGGCGATCCAGCCGTCCTGCCGACCGCCCTCCGGGAAGTGGTCGAGGAACACGTACAGGATCTTGTGACGGATGTAGTCGTACGTACCGTTGAGGAGGAGCCGCAGGAAACTGGGGAGGTTACAAACACCGTTAGGGGGATTCTGTCATCCACAGAAACAGTGCGGTGTTTGTTTGTACAATGGTATACGACGGAAAACGTCACATCGCGGGCCGGGGGCCTCATCTGTAACCGTTGCCTCCGGACAGAAACGGGGCCTGAAAGATGCGCACGCTGGTCCCCGCGCAAAAGTTGGGATTTATAAAAACACACTGGACGGGAGAATTAGCGCACCCGCATGCAAACTCTGACCCGTGTGTACGTACGTTTTGGAGACTGGGGATGGCAGTGAACTGAAGTTAGATTGTAGAAATGAAATGGTATTGCTGTATGTGTGATGAAGCCTCTCACGCATTTAAGTTCACTTCATATTACAGTCGGGAAAGTCTGACGGCCTTCCCCCATACGAAGCCCTTACCACCACGTTAACCAGGCTAATGGACTAGATGACCATAATTGGTTGTAGAAATTGTAGAACACAGGATCAGTTTTTAAAATTGTCTTCCACCAATATTGTGTAAATACTTTGATGTAGTTGTTGTGTGTAAAAGTGCTGTAGTAAACACGACTGCGCTGTCAGGGTCACGGAGCAGTACAATGGAGACACTGCTATCGTTGCAGCAGCAACACGGTGCCCCTTCGCTAAATTTGCTTTTGTATGCAACCTCACTGCTTTGGCCACCAAACAATATGTGCTTTCTATTCTGCACCTCACCCACAAGCACTTCAATTTCTGTGTCAAAAAAAAATGTCCTTTTTGAAGCTTCCCTCTCCACTCCACAATTCACCAAGGAACCACTGAGCAGCATGGCTAATTTTATATGCATCAACATTTACAGCGTGGTTTGACAATTTATGGTTGAATGTGGCCGTGTAGAGGACTGGATATGAGGCTCATCAATGTGTACACATTTCCACGTGGACTATGATTTATAAGGGCAACACGCAGGTGTGCGTGCGCATGATTTTATATATCTAAATATTTTTACGCATACGTCATTTTCGGATTTGGTGCCTTTAAGTCTGGATCCTATGCAGTGAGGCCCCCGGTCTGATGTATCATAACTACATTTCGAGGTAGCCATTGGTTTCCATTCTTGCATTAGTTAAATACAACTTGACAACTTGCCATTCCTTGACCTTTCAAACCAACTCGCTCTTTAGGCTATCTTGACTAGTTTTTTTTTCCTACTCTTTACTATGGAGCAATATTTTAATACGTGAGTCACAGGTTTGGTTTTTTTATGCACACATGCGCTTGCTCACCCAATCCACACGTGTGTTGGGTTTGTTGCTATTTTTCCACTCGTGAATTGATTTCAAACTTTTGTTTAACTTTATAAACATAATTGTCTTCCATTGTAAGAAAACCCCGGTGGCTATTTTCAAACTGCACTACCATACATTTATACAGTGGCTGAAAAAAATAACAGACTTGACTGTAATGGAATCCACAGTTCAACTAGTTTCAAAACGTTGCTAATTCATGTTTTTTTTTCCGAACAGAATGGAAACCAGTGCTGCCTGGAACAATAAGTAAAGTACACACTGTAGAGATTGGGGGGAAAAAAAGTTGCGAAGAGATAAAGAACAAAAGGTCAGACAAGTGCTTGTTTGACAAATGACACCTTTCAGTGCAGAGAACCCACCTGCCATACACCAAACTGAATGCAAGAACAACTCAATTAACCTGATAATATGCATAGCACAAGACAATGCTCACTGAATGTATCCGCTTTCATGCGGTGTCACATCCTATGATTGAACACACCAATCTCTCCCTTCAAGGCTACATGCAGAGTTAATCGTGTCGCTCTTGTCATAATCTGCTGTAAAATTGCTCTCGAGGCTGAGCATGTTGTTGCCAAAGGAATTGTTATTCAGCACACTAATGTTCAAGAAGCATGCAGGGTGGCTGTAGACAAAAACTGTAAGCTGTAAGCAGTAACCCGTCAGCGCACCTGCAGTGTTTCAACTTCACAAAAACCTGGAGTTTTGGCTGAATTTTGGATCACTGAATATGAAAATGGTGCACAGCATGACCCCAAATGAACTCCTTTATGCATGCCTGCACATAAACATGATATAACCCATCTCATGACTTAATCCAGCTTCAAATTCGCTGAAGATGCAATTCATTGAACAATGCCACAATGTCAGCCACAGAGAGTCATCTACCGATGGCCACGGAGCAGCTCAGTAGAGGATTACACATCTTGCTTAAATACAAACTGACCTCAAGGGCATAGCTTTATAATCTGTCCATAAAGAAATAGCGTTGTACCTCAGAGGTCGTTTCTCTCCATAGGCCGTAAAGTTTGATTCACATACGAGGAACAGATCTACGGCCTGGGCGAGCTCATGGAAGCGCACGTGCAGCAGGTCAAACTCATGGTTCACATTGATGGCATTGATCACCCTCCGTGGGGTCTCCCTGGGTGTCAGTCGCTCCTTGGTTGGCAGATTGGAGTGGTACACCATGGTGGGAACCCCACAGTAAGGTCCGTGCCACCCTGGCCGACAGACGCACTTGACCAGCCGCTTCCCGTTGCCTCTGGCCCTCGCCTTGGCTTTCGGAGGTGCCGAGGGCTGCTGCTGCTGCTGCTGCTGGACCTCCAGAGGTTTCCGTTGCCCTGCAGCCCCAGCTCGACCAACGTCCCCAGCTCCATTAGCCACAGCCCCCCCTGATTTTCCAGAGTACTCCTTCGGGGTAGCCACCTCCGTCCCTTGCCTGAAGCAAAGGGCTCCGGCTTTGGTGCGGACAAAGTAAGATGTTTTGTCATCTTGAAGCTGGTGAGTGCGGGTATTGAGGTCTCCCATGGATTCTAAGGGGTCCGGCAATCGTTCCTTGGGGAACACCACGCGGTGGTGCTCTTTTCCCACTACTGGTACCTCTGGGAGGTCCGGCCTGCCCGGCGGGGCTGGGTGGCTGGGGTTCCGCAGCTGCTCTTCACCTCTCCTCTGAGGAAAGAAAAAAAACAAAAACAAAACAGTAATGGGAAATGGTTATGGTTGCTGCTCCTCTAAAATAAATTTCAAACATCTGTGGATTTTAGTGTCACTGATTAATTAACTTTACACCAACAAACAGCTTGATATTTACTGGCACCAGCTGATCACATGGACATAATGAAAAGTGGAGGTGGTGACAATTTTGATACTTTGAAACATTTGAATTGATAGTTACATTACAATTGACAAAAATAAAAAATGAAATATAGTGAACTGATGAATTCAATTAATACTGAGTTAACATGAACTATTGCCTACTATTTAAAAGAACAGACATCTTAGCTGGTACATAGTTGCTGACCCCTTGTAATGACTTCCAAATGTTTATATCAAAAGCAATCAACTGTATTTGAGGCTTTTTTTTTGTCTTGTAACAGTTGCTATGAAATGTCGACGTGCTCTTGGCACTTTGAGAGCAATTTCAAAGATGAGCCGATGTGACAAAGAAAAATAAAGGATAGCGGAGAAAACAAGACAAAGGCTAGGGATACACCTCAGGTTTCAACCCTTCTGGAGATCCACAATGGTGGTTTTTAGAAGTAGATGTCAGTGCCAAAAAAAAAAATCACCTCCCAAGGCTCCCAGGAAACTCAAAGACTAATCTGACTCCCCTTGTTTCAAAGATATGTACACACATGCGTGAACAATGCAAAGTGTTTAAATGTGTCATGAACGCAGGCACATTTCTATACCAAAAATCAAGCAACAGCCAAAGGGAACAGGATTCGAATTATAACAGTAAAATTGAAATATCACATTTAAATTGTATATTAGGATAACAATGAATTTAGTTGTGCTTAAGGGCTGAACTTGAACTGGAAACCGGTGACCTACAATCTCAGCTTTACCCAAGCTTGTCTGTATTTAAGACATCAAATTCTGCCCTTTTATACTCCCACTATATTAATACATGTTGCCTAAACATGTATATATTAAACATGTACATTAATGCAAGGTGGACCCATATTAGCTATAATGTATCTTCAAAAGTACAGCTGCAATGGCAGCCTCACTGTCAACAACAAGAGTGGGTTGCACACTAATCTGAAGGTTGGTGGTTCGATCCCGGCTCCTCCTGTCCACATGCCTAAGTGTCCTCGAGCAAGACACTGAACCCTAAAATTGCTCCCGATGGTGTACCATCGGTGTGTTGTAAGTCGCTTTGGATAAAAGCGTCAGCTAAATGAAATGTAATGTAATGTAACTTTGAACGGGTTACTGGGTAACCTTGTCACTAGTATTAAACAAGATCATATGTAGGTGAGTGCAAAAGTCAAACAATCTGCAGTTAATATTTAGAAATACACACTGTTAGCAAACAATAATTAACCCACAACAACGATATCTTATCATTACAACGTTGTTTTGCGGGTCATAATTTCTTGAGACTTTTAGTGTTGATTGACTTTACTTTAACTTGAACTTTACGGCTTCTTACAGTACATCATTGAACACACATGCACATGTGCCCTCTGACGGGTGATTACAGAGCAGTTTCCTTTGTCTCCGAGGCTCCAGGAAAGTGAACGTGTAAACTTGCTGAATGTTATAGATCACTCGCACAGAGATAAAACACAGTGATAGCAGGGGAAGATGCAAGAGGAGATGAGATCAATAATGTGTGAGGCAGTAGTACATTAGAAGTAGCTCAAAGACACAGAGGACTTCCTGTTTCATATTTGCATTTTCTTTCGTTAAAATAAAATGCAAGCAAGCAAGGATTTCCTTAATAAGATGACAAATGTCCCAGAGATTTTAAGGCGATATATTTCTGGAGGCTTACCATTTTTTTGAGGGTGGTAAGTAAGCAACATTAACTTCATCACAAAGGACCAGAGTGACACGGCTTTGATTTATAACTAACTTAGTAGTTAGTTATAATTATCTCTAATTTATAATTGTGCCGATTTATGACTAAGTCTATTAAAGGTGTTTCTTATACTTCAGAAGTTTGTCGATTCTTCTAAGAAGAAGCAAATAGTCCTTGATATGAACAGTGATTGTGCTCAGACAGCAGGAAACACAGTCCAATGGAAAGGAGAACAACTTTTATGATTAATGCATAACGTAATAAGTCTCATCAAAAATCCGTAACAGTGTTTTTGCACTGGTGACCCAGGATGTTTGTGCAGATTGTACTTGGGTCAGTGCGATCGCTTTTTCTTTTTTGAGTTCTGGCATCTCCGATTGGCTCTGTGTTAAATCACAGCACCTTGACATGAGCGTGGAGAATTTCCAACCCACCATCCACCTGTGCTACATGGAAATAAAAACAAACCTTTCACCCTCCAAAGGCACAGACTTTGAACAGACAACTTGCTTACAAGTTTAATTAACATCTTATTAGAATTATTGTAATTATCTCCACACAAGTTTACAGAGATCATCTCTGTTTTTTTTTTTTTATTCTATTCTGCAACTCCAAGAGCTGTTTTTTGTTTGTTTATATCTAAAATATCAAATTTAAACAGATGAAAGCCTGTTATATTACACAAGCATTCATCCGTCTGTGACACCACTCTCTCCTCTGTCCTCTTCGGTCTCCACCTCAAAGTTCAAATTAAACAAATGTTCTCATACATATCTAATTAAACAACTGCGACATAGAATTATTGTTCGATTTGAACTCAAATTAGCATTATAAACACTGTATGGCTGTGTAAACCCTTCTGGATCAGTTCTTCGGAGGGGACAGCGAGTTGACTGCGGGCAGAACATCACACCACATTTCTGCAAGTATGTGCTCAACTTGTTAAACAGGTGTTTGATAAACTGTTGTACTGCCTCCATTGCTGGATAATTTTGTTGCACATACAGTTAAAAAGCTGTTGTTGCCTTGAGTCTGTCCTCTGTCGTGTGTGTGTGTGTGTGTGTGTGTGTGTGTGTGTGTGTGTGTGTGTGTGTGTGTGTGTGTGTGTGTGTGTGTGTGTGTGTGTGTGTGTGTGTGTGTGTGTGTGTGTACTTGCATGGCTATCTTTATGGGCACCAATTTCAGTTTTCGACCATCACCGTGAGGACATTTTGGAAAAGTGAGGTCCGAACTTTCTCACACCGTTTTAAAAGGTTGTTTGAGGGTTAGTTTTTTAAATGGGTAGAATTAAGTTTAGGTTAAACCGGGATCAGACTACACAATATAACTGTCTTTCACTATGTCAGATTAGGCAATCTGGCATAAATTCTTGCCACGTCTTTGTTGGGAGACTAGCAACACTCAACATTATAACCTGAACCGAGGCCAAGAAGTTGTCAATCATGGCTCACCAGGTTGCTGAAGTGCCTCTGCTTTTTCTCGCCAACATTTATCCTTTTTACTCTGTCACGATAATCTCTGGAGAAAACGTCAACAAGGCGGAGGGTATTGTTGCCACAGCTCAACGAACCGTTACTCTATTTTGTTGTTCCACCTGACAGAAAAACCTGCAGTGTCCCACTTTCTTTCCTCCGCGTTTACAAATGCACGACAGAGAGCACTCTGTCATTCTGTTGGTCAACGTGAAGGAACAGGATATGTCATACCAGGCAGGATACAAATTCAGACATGGTGGACAATTCACTACGACACTATGGGCCGAATTTGTGTAATTTAAACACTTAGATGTGATAGTTATAGGGAATGCATTCTGTTAATGTACGTCCTCACAACGAATACAAACGTGTGTGTGTGTGTGTGTGTGTGTGTGTGTGTGTGTGTGTGTGTGTGTGTGTGTGTGTGTGTGTGTGTGTGTGTGTGTGTGTGTGTGTGTGTGTGTGTGTGTGTGTGCTGTGAATCACCACTCAGTATGGGGTTTTATGTGATGTTATTAGTCCACAGCATGCTCCACCTGATTTCATTTTATATTAACTTACTTCGGCTTCCCTCGCCCGACCGCATTAAGATAAAAAAAAAAGAAGATATAATGCTTCCCAGTACAACCTCATCAGTGTGGAAAGTGCATCACATCTTTCTTGCAGAAAGAGAAAGGTGATAAACAGAGTTACACATCCTATAATACAAGGAGAAAACATGCAGTTCTAACAGAAAGCTGTGGCTTTGAGCCAGGACTGCTGTACATTATATTGGAGAGGTGTTTACATTTTCTTATCTTCTCACTGAAAGCAGGATTAAAGTAAAAGTTAACCCTTCTCACCTCATTTAGTGCGTTTTCCAGCTGGTTTTCCTCTGGTTTCTCCCAGGGATGAGGAGGCGCCGGCTCCATCTCTATCCCGGCAGGGCCGACGATTCCTGGACCCCCAACCAAGACCCCCTCATTCCCCTGGCCCAACCCTCCCCCACCTTCCACCGAGCCTCTCGCTTTGTTGTCAGATTGGTGGATAACAGGTAGGGGAGGGGCCTCCTCGGGAGAGGCGGGGCTGAGCGGGGTTGCAGCCACGCCCTTCTCCCTCCAGAAGAAGCCGGTGACCATGATGAAGGACTTGATGTTGGGGTATGGAGCGGAGAGCTCACGCAGCAGGGAGACGTAGTGGAGGGCCTTGTAGTAGTGGAGGAAGGAGATGACGCACAGGCCCACCGTGCACAGCAAGAACACCCGGTGCCGCCGCATTTTCATCCTGGAAAAGAAGGAAGGAGAGAAATGAAGAAACATGAGTCGGACTGATATATATATATATATATATACATATATATAAAAAAGAAGCATCTTACGTTTTGAAAAAAAATCTCTTTATTCCCATCTGCACCATTGACCTCTGTGGGTGAACCACAATCAACTTAAGTAACAGCCTGTGGAGTTGTTAAACATAAACCACAAGTCCAAATAAAAGGAGGAAGGAGTGAGCCTCAATTGATGAAGGAGTCATGAACTTGCGCTTCCTCCTTCAAGCCAGAATTCAAATAATGTTTTTTTTTCACCCAGTCTGCTGTTTTACATGAATATAGCTTTCAGAAAGAAAAAAAAGAAATTGGAAGTATGAAAATGATGCATGCAAATGACAGTTAGCACGACTGGATTATGGATGATATGATGTGAGCCTGGACACAAGTTTAGATGTAGTTATTGTCATAGAGTAAATCAATATTTTTGTATAAACAATGGATCAAATGCCTGTCAGTAACATACAGACATAGGCCGCTTTTTTAATTGAAAAAAACCTCAAATCAAATGGTGCAATGACACTGTTAGTGAGTTGGTGGTGAACGTCTTTGAGCATAAAGCAGGTAAAGAGACAGTTATCATTGTGAAGAGAGAAATCAAAGCCAAAACAAGAGTGAAAATCTGAATCCTCTTAATCAGTTGGCTGAACACACGACTTTAATTCAATGTGAGGTTTCAGTCTCAGATGTTGGAAAATGAGATCTTAATTGCCCACATCAAATGCATCTTCATGGCAGCGCTGCAGCCTGTCTCTGTGCAGTGAAGTGCTTTATCATGTTGATTAAATTATTTGATTCAGAAACCAACATTAGCTGTTTATTAGGGACGATACAGATAAGAATACGTTGCCGTAATGTACTTCTGTTGATACGCTACGACATGATGTAGTTCACTGACTTTTAATTTTAGAAAATGGATTTAAAACTGGCCTCAAAGCGTCGAACTGTGAGCACCTGTGTTGGCTTCAGTGTGGGATTTCCTCTTTAGGCACAGGCAGCCCGGTCAAAGAACGGGGACAGTCTGTGCTTACGCTGCAAGATTCATTCTTGCACTTGAATCCATCTTCAAATGAATGTTGGACATCTGAACACATTAAACATACAGCATGGGGATAAAGAACAAAACACTAAAGTAAGGGGGAGAAAGAGCCAACTCTGCCAGTGACCTCTCAGTAACGCCTCATATGAATCTGAAGTAGCTTCGTCAGCACGACACGGCCCGTTACTGGATGTGAAACAACTGCGAAGAAGGGCGGGGTGGGAGTGAGGCCCAGCTGAAGGTGGGAGGAGGAAGAGGAGGAAGAGGAGGAGAGGTTTGAACCACTGGAATGAGGAGCGCAGTGAACGAGGCCTGATAAGATAGCCCAGAGGAGCAGATGTCAGGAGAGATGAGAAATGAGGAGTGGGAGTGAAGAGCTCTCCGCAGAACGTTTCACATTCATGCGCAGCTTCAACATGACGCCACAAAGGTTCACGTTAGCAGCTGAACACAAATGAATGAGGAGGTTCACCCGAGTGTTACCAGGTTGGTTTCTGTCAACACAACAAACCGGCAAGTAACTTTCAAGGCTGAAGACCTGAGTCGAGTCAGAAATGTCCCCAGAGTCAAGTTCAGGTCAAGAGTGACGCGTCTCAAGCCGAGTTTAAATGCTAAACTGTGTGCTACTCATTACGACCCCATTCACACCTGGTGTTACGCCATGCTGTATCTGAATCTGGATAAATTAAGATCTTTACTGCGTGACCACATCATAAAGAAAAAAATTACGCCCAGAAAGTTAAAATGGTCGTCGACCGTTACTCTGACAAACTAAAGCGAGGCCGATAAAAGCCAGAGGGGAGTTAGCTTGGAGATGAAACAAAGGGAAGCCCACAAAACATCGTGGCTTTCCGTGACCTCTTCGACCTCAGACGCAGCAGTTAGCCTTACAATAGTCTCCCTATAATAAATAGAGAATAATAAAGATAATAAAGACAATAGTCACCTGCCTGGTGACTAAACTGTTATTGCGTCGTATGAAACTGATCTTTCCCGGAAGTCTTCATTCGCGGACTTCGTCTCGTCTGACGTCACGGTGAGCATGTTACGTCACTTCCTGTCTACAAACGGCGCGACTTCTCTCTGCTTATTTCAGTTTTGGTACTGCCAGCTCAGCAGTTAGCAATGTCTCCCCCCTCTCCCGCCACCGCTTCGTGTTTTTTCCCCCCGCCCGGTGTGTGACATGTTTTAGTTACGACCCCGTCCCCCCTTCACGGTAACGATACCTGTAATAAATGCGGTGTCGTCAGGGCGCCGGAGGTCGCGGTCTGAATCGCGGCTGTGCGCCATGCTAAACGACCAGCGTGAATGGAGACTCCGTTTACGCGGGGACAGAGTCAGATGTCTTCCCGGGGACAGAGTCAGATGTCTTCCCGGGGACACTGAACCTGCTGACTAATCATAAATCCAGTCAGATCGTTATTGACGTCGGCGGTAATAAACACGTGTCGGACTCTGTAGTTTCCTGTAGTTTCCTCTGGACTCCTTCCCGACCGGACCAGTGATGACATATTCAGTACGTCTTCCCGCTGGTTGTCCCGCTAACAACGTGGTTGATGATGAGAATACACTCACTCACCCAAAGCCTCCAACATCCTATAGAGCAGGGGTGTCAAACATACGGCCCGCGGGCCGGATCCGGCCCGCCAGGGGGTCCAGCTTGGCCCGCCTGATGACTTTGCTAAGTGTGAAAATTACAGAAAGACATAAATTCCATTTCTATGAGAATATGGAGGTTTATGAGTACCAACGTTTTGTAATTTTTTTTTTAATCGATCCAGTAATTGCTTCAAAAACAGCGTAAATGCGATTTCTGCTCCGGAGGCAGCAGCGCTCGCTGCCAGGGAATCTGCAGAGGAGAGCCGGGGCAGATAAACAGTGGGCTGATGTCTGAGTTTTTGGTCTTTATGTTTCTAGTTTATTGTAGAAAGACCTTAAAATAGGGTTTATCATCCAAAAACCTTCACCAATGATTTAAACATAGAGAAATATTGTCGTTATGTATGTGTTATTATGCTATGATTTTACTGGTCTGGCCCACTTGAGGTGAAAGTGGGCAGTATGTGGCCCCTTAACTAAAGTGAGTTTGACACCCCTGCTATAGAGGTTGTATCTGTAACCAGACCACCTCTATTTAAATAACTCAACAAAAGATGCATCAATACAAATTTAATAAAAATGTATCCGACCAAATTAATGGATCAAAAAAATCTGACAATTAAAAGCAGACTATTAAATATGAGATCTCTCTGGTCTGAATCTCTGTTAGTAAATGACTTGATAACTGATCATCAGATTGATTTACTCTGTCTCACAGAGACCTGGCTGCAACAGGAAGAATATGTTAGTATTAATGAAGCAACTCCTCCCAGTCATATTAATTATCACATTCCTGGAGATTCAGGCCGAGGAGGAGGAGGAGGAGGAGGAGGAGGAGGAGGAGGAGGAGGAGGAAGAGGAGTGGCAGCAATCTTCCACTCAAGTTTATCAATTAATCCAAAGCCTAAACTTAGCTATAATTTATTTGAGAGTCTGACTCGTTGTCTCTCACATCCAAACTGGAAAGCAGAGAAACCGATTCTATTTGTTGTTGTTGTTTACCTCCCACCTGGTCTTTATTCAGAGTTTCTAACTGAATTCTGACTTTTTATCAGATTTAGTGCTGAGTTCAGATAAAGTGATGATAGTGGGAGACTTTAACATTCATGTTGACGTGGACAACGACAGCCTCAGTTCTACTTTTAGCTCATTATTAGATTTTATAGGCTTTTCTCAGAATATAAATAAACCCCATCACCGTGGTAACCACACCCTCCATCTGGTTCTGTAATATGGAAACTGAACATTTAATTGTATTTCCTCAAAACCCTGTTTTGTCGGACCACTTCTTATTAACATTTGAAGTTACATTAATGGACTACACAGCATGTGGGAATAAATCCCACGACAGTAGATGTCTGTCAGATGATGCCGTGGCCAAGTTTAAGGAAGCAGTTACATGTTTATCCTCTTCGATGCCGTGTGTTAAAGCAGTGGAAGACATCTACGTTGATCTTAGTCCCACACAAGTGGATCATCTGGTAGAAAACACTGCAGTATCTCTGCTACAACTCTAGATGATGTCGCCCCTCTGAAGAAGAGAGTCATGAACCAGAGGAAGTTGTCTCCGTGGTACAACTCACAGGTGAAATTCTTCTAAATTAGAGCGCTAGGCAGCGACTAGAAAGCTGGAAAGGAAATGGAGTTCCACTAATTTAGAAGAATTTCACCTGGACTGGAAGGATCGTCTAATATTATATAAGAAAGCTCTTCGTAAGGCCAGGACTTTATATTATTCATCATTAATAGAGGACAAGAACAAGCCCAGGTTTCTTTTCAGCACTGTAGTAGGCTGACGAAGAGTCACAGTTCTGTTGAGCCCTCTATTCCTTCAGCTCTCAGCAGTAATAACTTCATCAACTTCTTTACTAATAAAATTCTTACTATTAGGGAGAGAATCGGGCCGACCCTTCCTGACACCATCACTGATGTGATGTTAAGCACAGCAGCCCTGAAAGCAACTGTAGGACCAGATGTATACTTGGAAAATGTCTCTCCTGTTGAGCTCTCTGAGTTAACTAGAATTATTTCTTCATCTGGATCCTCCAGCTGTCTGTTAGATCTCATCCCAACTAAACTTTTTAAGGAAGTCTTCCCTTTAATTAATACTTCCATATTAGATCAGATCAACCTATCTATTGTACCCGGCTGTGTGCTGCAGGCTTTTAAAGTGGCTGTAATTAAACCTTTACTTAAAAAGCCGACTCTTGATCAGCTGTTTTAAGAAACTACAGACCAATTTCCAACCTGACGTTTATTTCTAAAATCCTTGAAAAAGTTGTTGTAAATCAACTTTTTGATCATTTACAAAGGAATGATCTGTTTGAAGATTTTCAGTTCGGCTTTAGAGTTCATCATAGCACAGAAACAGCTCTGGTGAAAGTTACTAACAACCTTTTATTAGCCTCAGATAATGGACTCGTCTCTGTACTTGTTCTTCTAGACCTCAGTGCTGCTTTTAATACGATTGATCATATGATCTTATTACAGAGATTAGAATATGTTACAAGGATTAAAGAAACTGCATTAGACTGGTTCAAATCCTACTTATCAGATAGATTCCAGACAAACAAGAGTTAGTTATGGAGTTTCACAAGGCTCACTGTTAGGCCCAATACTTTTTACTTTGTACATGCTTCCATTAGGAGATGTCATCAGGAAGCACTGCATAAACTCCATTGTTATGCAGATGACACTCAGCTATATCTTTCTATAAAACCAGATGTAACTAATCAGTTAGTAAAACTTGAAGCCTGTCTAAAAGACATGAAGGCCTGGATGACCAAAAACATCCTGCTTCTAAATTCAGACAAAACAGAAGTTCTTGTACTTGGTCCAAAACACCTCAGAAACTCTTTCTGTAATCACTTAGTTACTCTAGATGACATTGTCTTGGCCTCCAGCAAAACTGTGAGGAACCTTGGAGTCATCTTTGATGAGAATTTGTCCTTTAGCCACCATACAAAGCAAATCTCCAGAACTGCCTTCTTTCATCTAGGTAATATTAATAAAATCAGGGAAATCCTTCCTCAGCGTGATGCAGAAAAACTCATTCATGCGTTTGTTACTTCTAGACTAGATTATTGTAATTCCTTGCTGTTAGGATGTCCAAATTATTCATTAAAAACCCTGCAGCTGATCCAAAATGCTGCAGCAAGAGTACTGATGGGATTTAGCAAGAGAGATCATATTTCTCCAGTTTTAGCTTCTCTTCACTGGCTTCCTGTGAAATCAAGAATAGAATTTAAAATTCTCTTGATGACTTACAAAGCTCTACATGACCAGGCTCCATCATATCTTAGAGATCTTATAGAACCATATAATCCTAGCAGAGCACTTCTCTCTCAGTACGCTGGTCTACTTGTGGTTCCTAGAGTTTCCAGAAGTAGAATGGGAGGCAGAGCCTTCAGTTTTCAGGCTCCTCTCCTGTGGAACCAGCTCCCAGTTTGTGTTGGAGAGGCAGAAACCCTCTCTAGCTTTAAGATTAGACTCAAAACGTTCCTTTTTGATAAAGCCTATATTAGGGCTGGCTCAGGTAGACCTGAACCAACCCTTAGTTATGCTGTTATAGGCCGAGGCTGCTGGGGACCTTGTTACATGCTGAGCTTCTTTTCTTTCCTCCTACTCTTTAACTGACTCACACCTCACCATCTTCTTCTCTCCCATAGCTTTTTATTATTGTCTGTTGTCTCCATTCAGTTCCTTCGCTCGCGTAGTTTCTCTTCTTTCTTTTCCAGATGTCCCGTCATGGAGCTGCATGTCTCTGCTCTGCGCTTGTCGTCTCCACCAACAGTTCTTCTCTTCTATCTCTATGCTGTCCTTTCCTCTCTCTGCTCTACTCTCTCCCCAACTGGTTGAGGCAGATGTTCTCCACCTCTGAGCCTGGTTCTGTCGGAGGTTTCTTCCTGTTAAGAGGGAGTTTTTCCTTCCCTCTGTTGGAGGTTTTTCTCCCTTGAAAAGGAGTTTTTTTTTCCCTCCTGGCTTATGTGGGAATTGTTGAATTGTTGGGATTCTCTGTATAATGTTGTAAAGTTCTGCTGTAAGGACTTTAATGTGTTAAGTGCCATGAAATAACCTGTGTTGTGATTTGGTGCTATATAAATAAAATTGAATTGAAATGAATTGAATAGTCAGCACTGTCAATCACTGTCAATTACATTTTTTGTTTGTTTGTTTGTTTGTAATTATTTCAAATCTACAGTTACCAGAACATGCAAATCTAATTCATACCTCTACTAATTTCCTTGATTTTCTATTTACTTAAGTTCAAGGAAGCTAAACCTGTCGGTCCAAATATTGAGCTCAATGAAGAGTAGGCACATGGTGAAACTACATTTACTCTATGTAATCATGTGTAACAAGAAGCAAATTATCAACACTACAGTCCCTGAAAATAAACTACTGAAAGAAAAAAGGAAATAAAAAGTATGAAACTATAGCCAATGATATCTAACAAACAACAGACCTTTAAATTTAATAAACAAAAACTATACCATAAATCTAAATCTAATTGACACAATAACTTGAGATATTCTGCTAACTAAACATCAAATGGGACCATAAAGTTATTGATGGCGCTAAGGTAGTAAGTCATATGTGTAAAATATGATCAAATACAGCCGCAGCAATAGCGCATCAAGCACTGAATCTCTAAAAATCATCAACCACCAACTAAACTTGTCCCTGAATATCATTGTATAAAAACAAGGTGCTTGAAGCCAATGAGATGTGATTGGTGCTAAAGTGGTTGAGATGTCGGTGCTGTTTACGGAGAGGAGGGGCTGAGAGAGAGGAGGTGGTGAACGCAGGAGGAGGAAGAAGGTGAAGGGGAGATGAGGCGGGAGCCGGTGGTGTTTGGTGTAACAGTGATTCACTGCGCCTCCTCACCTCCCACTGCCACATCCTCTCTTCAACTCTCTCAATTCCCCACTTTATTTGTCATCTCTAATTCCCCTTCACGTTCGCTCTGTGCCTCCGTCACTCCGCTCTCCCGTGTCTCCCGCACGGCTCCCCGTGAAATACAAAGAGGAGGAAGTGAGGACTGAATACTCATCTCACTTTCTTCCCCCAACACAGAGAAAATTGGAAGAAAAAGTGACAGAAGAGGAAGCGCGAGGAGCTTTTCCTTTGAATAGAATTCAGTCGTGCATATTCTAGATTCCACATGTCAGATTCGGAGATGACTTCATGAGGAGCCACAGAGGGGTGCTCACAAATGAAAAAGCACACCGTATGGTACACACAAAAATCTTCTACCGCCTCCTGTAGACTATCACTGTGATACAAAAAGAGCGAGGAGAATGCTACCCAGAGGCTTCGGGGGTGTAGGCAGGGGCCAAATATTTGGGCGGAGATCAAGCGGATTCTAATTAATCAAATCAAAAGCAGACAACAGAATCAAATGTTTAGTGTATATTTAGCAGATTTCTGTCAGGTAAGAAAAGAGGCATAGACCAACATTAAAGGAATAGTTTGACATTTTGGAAAGTGTGCTTGTTAGGATTAATACTGCTCTCCTGTCTCCATGGTTTGTCTTTAGCTTAGCTTAACAACTGGAAGCATTCATTTAAGAAAGTATGAAGTCTGTCTTCCTCTCGAGTGTACTGTCAGGGTGTGTCTGTGTGTTAGGGATGGGCCATTATATCATACCCAATGGTCCTACATTTTTTATTAGCGCATGCGACTATCATTCTTCCTTATTTTCCCTGTTTTTACTAGCGCCTGGTTATAATACCTAACTCCCGTTAGGTAATGCACGTAAAAGCTGTCTGCCAACTGCCATTAAACTACATAAATAGAAGAAGGACAGGTTGCTTCTAGGCCCCAGAACTATGCAAGTCAAATTGTGTAGCGCTGTGAGATAGGATGCAAACATGCAAAGATGAGTACAGCCGTAAAAAGGCTTTTTGTGGAACGTCATTAGAGTGAAGCACAGAGCAGGCGGCCCATCCACTGATCTGTAATCAATGGCCAGACGAAGTGAGGTTGATGTTGGACATGCAGAGCAAACAACCGTGCAGTGTAGACTTTCATGCCCAGAAACCCATCTTACTTGGTAATGTTATGCAAAGAAATTGTACTTTTACTTGTGTTGTGACTTGTGCTGAGTTTCTAGGAGAGGTTGTTGTCTGAGGTTTTAGCTTTTCACTTGTCTTGCACAAGCCCCACCTTTTTCCTTTTTTTTTTTTTTACTTTGGATTCATGTTTGTATGTTGGTAAAACATGTTTGCATACATACGACATTTATATTAATTTTGATTTGCAAACAAATAGAATAAATCATCTCTGATGCATCATCTTGAGGAACTGTAGATACGTTTGTAAAGTATGACATTGAAACACAGACACATCAAGGTTTTCAACTGTTTTAACAATTTTCAGTTTGGCCTTTTCAAATGGTTTTGGAGTTATTGGCAAAAACATGAGAAATGTTTGTCATAGCCTGATCATCTGATCTTCTTCAGTGCCGGTGTTTGTACAGAGTTAAAACATTAAAGGGAAGTTCAACTGGCAGATATCTTTACAGACAAGAAAAATAACAAAACAATGACTAATTCAAAAAAGTGACTAAACTTTGTTAATGCATCACATTTTTTTGCTTTTTGAAAAACATTCTCATTTACAGTTGAACAAAATATATTAAATATAAAGAATATAAATATAAGAAAAAAAAAAAAAAAAAATAGGAGCGAGGAGGGAATTTCCAGAGAGTTTAGAAGATTGATTTAGCCCATCACCAATCCACACAGCCCACCACCAATCCATATACAAAGGCACTTACAAACAGAGTAACCGCAGGCATCGTGTGGGTGTTTTCTGCAGATTCAGGGATACCCAGGTACTTCTGAGCCAAGATTTGACTGCAGACATTATTCCAACGCGCTCAGTCGTTGCCAGTCTACTGTTGCAACCTTCCTCTCCCCTGCGAGGCTGCCTGTCAGATAATGCACAGGTTTAAAGTTCACATAGCATCTGCATGTTTTACCTGCAGCTGTAGTAAAAGGCAACACAGGTGGGAGAATTTACAGTATGTTTCAGACAGTTACTTTTGAATTTGAAATACATATGGATGCATGGCTACACAAGCACAATTCTGATGAGTCTTTAAGAAGTGCAACCAGAAAAACGTATTGATAATTGCAGAACAAAAAACATGACGCAAATTAAAGCACCTGTGAAACAACTGACCGAGAGGTCAAAGACTTTTCCAATTATTTAGTATTACACATCAAACAAGTTGGGAGACACGAGGAGGCTGACATAGTCTGACTTTTAGCCTCAGTTTGTAGCAGAAGCTTTCTGATTAGTACATTATATAAGTACACTTCAGTGAATGTGTAATATTAGTGAAGTGTACAGTTAATGAGATTTAAATGTTTTAGGTGTTGTCATTATTTATTAACACAAATCTTGTGAATATGTAAGACATGGGCAGCATCAAACCCCATGAATGTCTGAACATGAGGTCCAACCTGTTGTCCCTCTTCTAACAATGAAAAAGCTGAATAACAAAAGCTTAAGGCAACCAAATGTCAACCAGCAGGACAAAAACACATGCATACCCCAAAGCCATGACCCCATAACACCTTTGTCCTTTCCATCTTTGGTTTCATCTGAATTAAAATTCCTCTCTGCCACACACACACACACACACACACACACACACACACACACACACACACACACACACACACACACACACACACACACACACACACACACACACACACACACACACAAACAAACAGAACACTGTGACAAACCTGGCAGGGCGACACCCATATCTGCGGCAATAAGCCAGCCAATTCGATTTGGGCAGAAGTTCAGGACTGCAATGCATTGAATTGATGGAAGAGGGCATTTTCAGAAAACTACATTTTATGTGTTTTCGTTCAGGCCGGCATGAGTTCCTGTGTTTACACAACTGAAAGCTTTTATGCGAGGACACGCTGATATCAGATAAGGTGGAGAGATGGCTGCTCTCCCTCACAACACTGTTTATTTGTTTTAGATTTCAGCGCCCTCCTACAACTGAAATCCCCCCTTTTCTTTTATTTTCTCTGTGCGCCCCAACTCTGCCTCAGTGGGACTCCTTAAAATGTTTTAGGACTGCACCCTTGGAGAGTTTGGAAAAGCCCCGACCGCTGGTTGATGAATGCAGTCCAAACATTTGGTTTGGAGACGTGGAGGCTGATCCAAGTGATAAACTACCACAGAGAGAGTCTACGTGCTGGGAGGAGGAATTCTCCCATTAACTACTCCTAATTTAATCACTGTGCGTGTGCGTGTACGTGCGTGTGCGTGTGCGTGTGTGTGTGTGTGTGTGTGTGTGTGTGTGTGTGTACTGGCGCTGCTGACCTGTTGAACTAATTTCACATTGAACTTGGTCAGTCTTACAATCTGGAGCTGGCAGAGGGGGGACGGGCTGTCTGTTGTCATGACAGCAGTGGGAGGAGGCTGAAGTGGAAAACTGTGTCTAGTTATCAGATTTAAATTTTCACAGCACTGGTGGATTTATAGTGATTATTAAAAAAAAAACACAGGGGACAAAAGCATTAACAAAAACATTTTTGAAATTAGAACAAAAACACAGAGTGCAGACACACACCACATGTATTTATTATGTAACTATTTAATTTCCTTTGTTTGGAGGGGAATGGATACTGATTTGCATTTTCCAGCTGTTTTTCACATCCTGTTTCTTTCTCTCTGTAGTTGAAAGCATGTTTTGGTTTGTCAGTGTCAAAAGAGGACCAAACTTATAGTGATCAGTCTTTCGGGGCTTGAGGCATCGCAAACAAAATCATTAAGGATCAAACAACACCCTTTAGAAATATATATTTATACTATATATGACCAACAACAGTGAGCTTATATGTAAATGTAACATAAAAATTAGGATTCTTCGCAGCGCACTTCCCTTACAGTAGCACAAACATACCAGCTCAGTATCACTGCAAAGCGTGTAATACACCCACCCGTCCACCAGGGGAAGCGTGTCCGTGACGCACCTAGCATCATCAAGACATCTAAAAAATGTTACGTAAACAGAGGAAGGTCACGTGCCCGAGTTCGTGTAAGTCACAAACTTTTACCAATGTTTGGGTCAGGTGACAAACTTTTTTGACAGACTTTGATTAATTGGGCGGCACGGTGGTGCAGTGGTTAGCACTGTCGCCTCACAGCAAAAAGGTTCTGGGTTCGAATCCGGTCCTGGGCCTTTCTGTGCGGAGTTTGCATGTTCTCCCTGTGCTTGCGTGGGTTCTCTCCGGGTTCTCCGGCTTCCTCCCATCATCCAAAAACATGCACTTCAGGTCAGGTTACCTGGCGCCGCGGTCGTGGCAGCCTGCTGCAGCATCTCCCCCCTGAGAGCCCCCCTGCTCTAGTGAAGAAATTTCCCCTCGGGGATTAATAAAGTGTATAAAATCTAAAAAAAAAAAAAAAAAAAAAACGCTTCCCTCTGGTGGACGGGCGGGTGTATTACAGGCTTTTCTGTGATAATGGGTTGAACATACTGTGACTGTAACATGTCCACACGGGTCTGAACAAGCTCATGTGTCTTTTTATTTTCTTAAAGGCTCTCTATTACTTGTTCTTAGAATTGTAAAATGTATTACATATAATATTATCAATTTGTTCCTACAACATACTCCCAGTGTTCCCAGTGGTATTGAAGAGCCACAAGAGGCGATGCAGACTACACACACCCTGCATATGACTGTAGGTGCAACACATACACACACGTACATGGGCAGACACACTGCGACACACACAATCTCACACTCGGCGGTTTGTGGCTTTCAATTTTTTTTTTACTATGTCAGCTAAACAGTTTCATAGGTGGAATGAAAAATGATGCAGTGCCTCTTCAAAGTCCTGAAAGTCCTTTGTTTTATAAGAACTTAAGGCGGTAAAGCTCTGCGCTCTGAGAGAAGTGAGACGTCTCATCTCAATCCCTTTTTATTCTCTTGGAGTTCAAAAAAATGATAGAAAAATAAATAACTCTCACAAGCATCTTTCCACATGGGAAAGGCTTTAGTATTGTCTCACCCTGACTACAAAGCGTCTCCTCGGTTAATTCAGCACCACACATAGTCTCTGACCAGTCTGTTGGCTTCGCCTAACAAGCACCCGGGGAGAGAGAGGGGGGGGGGTATCAAAACAAAACAAAGCATCTTGGGTGCAGCAGTTAGTGAGACCAACTTCCAACCAGACCATGAGAAGCTCAGCCCAATCAAAGCCTCCTGAGCTCAGGCCCTGAACTTTAGAAGTGCTTCTCTCACAGACAAATCAAACAAACTCCTAATTAAACTGAACTGAAATCCTCAAACTCATAAATTGTCTCTGAATTTCCTCAGATTCTGTTTACTACCTTCAGTTTGCAGGGGACAGATGGAGAAATGTCAACTAATTTCGAAAGGTCAGGGGGATTTCTAAGGTTATTTGAAATAAAAACCTCTCGTCTTAATGGGTTCCAGTATCAAAAAAAGAGTATCGGTATCAGGTGGAAAGGTGAGGGATAATGCACGGGCTGACATGTCCACAAAAGGGGCGTATACATTCACACCCCCAGCCGGTAATCCTATATCCCTTTACATGCTGAAGGTCAGAAAGAGAATAGCAGGCCATGTAATTGAAAACTGACAGCACATACGGTGTCAGGTTGAGGCGACGAGTCGTCACGCTGACACACTTTAATGTCTTCCACCTGATCGCAGGAAAACACAAAGTCCAACAGATTTATTTTTTTCTAGCTAAGGACATACTGCAAAGATGCATCTGGTCAACATATTCCCACAATAAATACCTGCTTTAGTCATGCAAACCAATGTGTTTCTCCGTCTTGTGACCGGAACATTACTGAGAGCTGAACGTAAGCTAAGCACTGGCATAAAACTGAAACCAGCTGAGTTTTAAAAAAGAAAATGATTCTCATAAGAAATGTCGAGCATCAAGCAGTAACGGTCTGCTAAGATGGACGAGTTTCAGAACAATACGCTTCAGCCATAAAGTTTTACTGGCCCGATCCTTCCACTTCCAGAGTGTAAATCTCCCAGCATGTGCTGCTGACCACAGTTTCCCCTCTTGTTCCTGCTTTTTTTAATACATGATCTGCTAACTTTCTTATAAGTGGTTTCTCCATCAGCAAACAAGTGTGTTTTATTGGAAAGATTTGGAGAAGATGAACTTTCACTCCATCCTGCAGAGTCCCGAGGCACTTTGTTCACGTTATGTCTTCTTTACGTTTCCTCCTTACTTTCCCAAAGAGTGCCAAATGCATGAATGTATCTGTAATATTTTCCAATTGTGCTCTTTTGTTACAGTTCCTAATGCATTCATAAAACAAAAACACACTGTGTGCTTGCTCTTCTGTTCCTCCGGTGGTAATAGGGTTGACTCCTTCGTCTCTTTCAGGATGCAGGACTGTACCAAATATTTCCTCCTCTACTAGCCACACCAGATTCCCAACACTTCTCCCTTCCATCTACTATCAGTAGTTTCCAGTAGTTTTTCCCTCCAACCAAACTTAAGCTGAAATAAGCTGAGGTAGGACACGTTTAATATGGTAGAACCTGCAATATTCTACGAACACAAACACTTTGACAACGTGCCAACAGGAAACGTCTCGAAGTGTTTGCCAACAGATGTTAATGAGACTTGTGGTAATGTTAAAGTCATCAATAGAAATCGTGTTAAGCTGTTTTGAATATTTGATGCTTCTGGCTTTTACTTTTGGATGGTTGCCACAAGATATTGATGCCTGAGAGCATAATGTGACTCAACAGCATGCCTACACTGCATGTTGCAGTCGTCCGTCTAACGCTCATCTGATGGAACGCCCTTATTTTAAATCAGTACCGCTGTCCGACACATGCAGCATGAATGTCTCGCGTTTTACTTGTGCTACCCTCTTGTAAACACAACCTCATGCGTTTTCCTGTCGTGCACACTCATAACAGTGATCGGGTGTTGGGCTCAGAGCCCTTCCAACATGCAGATGACCTACGACTCAATACTGTGCCTTACTGTCGACTGTACAGAACCACATGGAGCACTTGATTTTGCTGCTGTGCTGCTAACATGCTGCTCAAGCTTTGACTTGTATGTCAACAGGGCTTATTTATACTCAAACTACACTGCACAAATTTGCGATGTTGACAGCTGCTTTTTTCTTTTGGCTGATCTGTTCAAAATTATATTTCATAAACATCCCAAATAAAACTTGATTTTTGTATTTTTGGGAATATTTTCTTCTAAAACTGCAACTGGCATATTTATCACTTGATACGGTATCAAAGATTCATGCTACTGAAAACTGGGGACTCGGTGCATGTGCGGAAAAACAATTTCTATCACTCATTACTTTCATGCCCGCAACGCAAGTACAATTTCAGTCTTTAGCAGCTCTGGTCTGAGCGACTGCCACGCTTGATTGGAGGAAGTTTGAGTCATATTGGCCAAACTGCGTCGGTTCAAACTGTGATAAGTGGTATTTGAATGTATGTGATGCTTTGAGCTGTTACTTCTGGATTAATGCCCCATGGATGGATGCCACACAGCCTTTACAGGCCTGCGTGCATCCTATGACCCAAACTTTACACTTTGGCCACCGTACTTACCAGAGGCTTGTTAGATTCTTCTTTTCTTTTAAAGGTTGATTTTCTGGATAAAATCCTTCATAAATAACAAAACCTTCTAATGTGTTTTATCATTTTTTTTTGTACAGTATATTTTGAAGCTGTGACTAGTTCCCATTAGTGTATTTAAGAAAGGATATGACACCCACATATTTCTCATAACTCATGCTCAAACATGATTCGAATAGGTGCATTTCTCTCATTTCACCGTAAACATCAGTTCGTCCCTCGTCTTCCCTCCGCCACCGTCAGACGCCGGCTCTTCAGTTAGCTGAGCGCAGCACTTCTTCTCTCGTCTATTTCGCAGCTAAAATCCAGCAATTTATCTCTTCTCCTGCGAGCTTGCGGGTCGCTGGTCTGGTGAGTCAGATGTCGGGAGAAAGCCAGCGTGCTAAGTGGGTTTCAATAATGCAGGCATGGTGAGGGCCTCAGAAAAAGTGTGTGCATGTGTGAAACTGTGTCGAGATACAACCCGGGCTTAGGTGTACATGAATTATTGGAAAGTGGAGGGCCAGAGCTGCAGTGTGAACGTGTGCTGCCTCCGAGAGACTTGCTGTGTGCAAGGAATATTATTTCGAGTGTAGTAGGAGTGATTCAGTGCACGTGTGTGTGTGTGTGTGTGTGTGTGTGTGTGTGTGTGTGTGTGTGTGTGTGTGTGTGTGTGTGTGTGTGTGTGTGTGTGAGAGAAAGTGCACAGATTGAGGTGAGAGGATGGGAAAGGCCGGTGGAGTGCCTCCATTCCTCCGACATCATCTATAATTCAGCGCTGTAGCGGTCCGTGAGGTCTTTCTCTCGTCCCCCCCTGTTTGCTCTCTGTACTAAAGGTGGAGACAAGTGTTCCACGGTGCAGCTCACTGTCTCTCCCCATCTACCGCCGCCGCCTCTCGAGAGGCCGAGCAACTGTGAGCAGCAGCTGTGCGAGTTTCACTGAATGGAGTCATTCTGAATAAAGAGAATGTGCTGTGTAGTGGGAAACATCTCAATTGCTTTTGACTTAAACATTTAAGTGTGATTCTGCTTCATTTCCAACCAGCGTATTTCCAACAAATGGGTCTGTTGTGTCTCCATGGATTGTGTTAACTTTGCACTCACCACTTCCGTGGCAGAGATTTGGGGAAATGAGGACTCGCACTAAACAATTTTAGGACAAAACAGCCTCCTGCAGCTTTCCAAATGAACAACTGGAAAATGTACGTGAATCATTTCAAATGCTTGATGCTGAATCAGAATTTGCCTTTTGGATTCAGTAGAAACACTTTTGATTTCCACCAGTGAGGCGCACCAGAGGTTGGCTCCAAAATGCCTATGGCTCCAAAGACTCAACTTTTCTCAAGTACAAAGTCAATAATTTTAAGTTATTATTCATAAAATTCACTGATTGGTGCTCTGGGGATCCTTCTAAAAAGAATTCCATAATTATTTGGATATTAGGTCTAAAAAAAAAACCAGCAAATTTGGGGGCGTGTCTGGTTTGATTGACATGCCTATGGTGCAGTCAGGTTTCCACGAGGTGGGTAGGCGTAGCGCTCAGGTTCTCGGTCAGATCCACCACTCATTCCTCCCGGCTCGTCCAAATATGGTCATTTCTGTCTTCAAGAAACCAAGGCTGGAGATAATCTTGTTTTGAACCATCCGTTTGTGTTTATAACCGTTTGCATTGTGAGCGTTATCGTTCACACACTTGCCTCTGTACTCTGCGTTGTTCTGGAGGACGCCACCAGAGAAACAATGATACCATTACAACATTCTCATTTGCCTGCTGCAAACAATAAATAATCACGGCAATCGAGGTCACCACGACTTTACTGATTCCTAGATCAGTTATTTTCAGCACCCCTCCATACTGTCCATACACCGAACTTACTGATCGTGTGTATATTGCATCTTGCGTACGTGTTGCGTTAAATTTATGAGGACGTGCACAACCAACGCTCCTGACAGACGCAGGATATGCGAGGCAGCCATCATGCGTTAGTTTAAATAAGTATATCTCTGGCCTGAGATGATAACGGCCGAAATGCCGAACTTGAGGCATCAGCCGACTCAGCCGTGCTCTTCAGAAGTTTTGATTCAAAAAGATGCCGATGGACCTGTTACATGGGCCCAAAACGTAAAACCTTCAGTATCACAGAATACCTGGAAACTGTTGTTGAATGAGGCACCATCTTGTAATCTAGTATCCAGTTCTCAGAATTGAAAGTCAGCGTGCAGTGGGAGTTGCGACATCGTACAAATGTCACGGTGTCTGCACAGCGTTTCAACCAGCTGTTTCTATACGGAAGAATGGAAATAATTGTAATGGTTGTGCAAAGTGATTTTAGTCAGCTCAAATGTGACGGGGATACTCCTCGGTGGAGTTCTCGCTTGAGTGTAATTATGTAGACAAAGACTTGTGACAGGAATTGTTTGGCCTGCAGGGCGTTCCGAACCGAAGATATCTCATAACAAACCAAATGTCACATTTTGCATGTTTTTAGTGCTTTACGGCTTTAATTGGCAACCCAGCCTTGCTTAAAGGTCTGTTATCTCCAAGCGTTAAACAAGATAAGGGTGCCACTTGAGTGAAATTCTCAGGCTTTAAAGCCTGTGTAGAAACACAACAGATATAACACAAGCGGTATCCCCATTACTTTGATATGTAAAATCAGTGGAGCGGTAAACACACAAATAAGAGCTGCAGCAGCGACAGCTCTAACAGCACTAATAGTATTACGGACTCGGAGGTACACACTTTTTTTTTTTTTCCAGCAGTGGTAGTATTGGTCTGTGCTTTGTTTTTGTACTTTTTTTGTTCTTAAGTGTAAAATCTGCACAGTGAGTGCACCTCCGGGACAACAAAAGCTCGCTCAGCTGAACTCTCCCTTTTCCTCTATTGAGGCTGATTCAGCTGTTCCCTTTGTTCACCTCTTTCCTTCCTTTCAATCCAGCTTTCTCTCGCTGATTCTCAGCTACAACATTCTGAAACGAGCAGTTCACAGAGGCAGTCGAGACACGTTAAGATCCTGATCTCCCCGTCAGCTGCACCAAATAATTCTCTCTGTTAGTAGGTTTTTCTCTGCAGTGTCTCGGTCCTGTGTAGAAGGTGGCTCTTACTGTAATGGCACACTGTCCTCCTCTTCCTTCTCCTACTCACGCTGCTTCCATTTAAAGGTCCAGTGCTCCTGCAGACTGCAGCAATAATGAGGCTGACTGATGCTTTTCAAAAAGATGTCAATTTGTGTCAAGCAATGATTTATTATTAAGCCTGTTATTTTTAGCAGCAGTAATAAATGGAGCTGTGGTAATAATTAGTCAGTGACAGGAGATGCTTTGATGCGGAGGTGATGATGGTTATAGAGCGCGGGTCCATTCTAGGTAGATTTTGTTATGTGATACATCTAATTATCAGACCTGAGCTTTTATATTATTCAATACATAAAATGCTGCACAAATATCACAGCCTCACCAATGAGAAAAAACAAAACAAAAACAAAACTTTGCATATGTGTGTATATATGTGTGTGTGTGTGTGTGTGTGTGTGTGTGTGTGTGTGTGTGTGTGTGTGTGTGTGTGTGTGTGTGTGTGTGTGTGTGTGTGAGATTATTTTGTCAAGTATTTGGTAACTAGTCCATCAAAGAGTGGTGAATCATTCTAATGACTTCAAATGTCTGTTAATATTTGACCCAATTAAATTCACTTTTTTATACAAAAGTATCTGAAAAGTTTCAATGAATAAAAAAAGCAATAAATTGGGTTCCTGCGAGGCTCATAACTGAGAAACTCAACTTCTTTAAATGTTTTGATCACATCTTCAACACCATTATTCTTTAATAATTAAAAACCCTCAGCTGTAACTTAAACTCTGCAGACTCCATTTGCTGATAAAGACCATGAGAAGCAGTTAAAAGCTCTAGAATAAGGATATTGAGCTCTGATTATTTACTAATTCCAAGGTTAATAATGAATTATTCATTATTAACTACATCAAAACTTGAAACAATCTGAAATACATGGCACACAAAATAAGACTTCCCATAATTCACTTGTGCAACTTTCTCAGCGAGCGTTAGCAGACTTGCATAAAGACATCCTACATATTTTAAGAGGCTGGTCGTGATTGAAAAGCAGGGCACCATAAAAGGTTGTATTTCAGGGGTAAAGGGTGTTCGCAAAAGGCATCATGATGAAACAACTAAAATGAAGGAAGTCTGACAGCTGCTTTACGCACAGAGAACTAGATTGTAGTTTGAGGTCCTCCTTTTCAAGACGGGATGAAAACACCAATTCTCTCCCGCCTTCCCGTCCTCATCAAGCATGCTGACTGATCCTCAAACTAGAAAAAGCTCAGCCAGTTATACGTCTGTAACCTACGGGGGAAACCGCCCTCAACTACGACGGCATCAAAGTCCACCTTCCCAATCTCCTGCAGTTCCCTGCGCCGTCGTACATCCGTGGGCAGCTCGGCTTAGCGAACGCCGCTCTCTTCGACTCTATTAGAAGCTAAAAGGCCGCAGAGGCTGCGGTTAGCTCGTCACCGCGCCGCATTGATGACTGTCCGGCGGACCGTACGCTGATTTCAAGCTACTGTTTTTGTATACCATCCGCGGTAATGACGGGGCTCAAGCAAATCATCTTGACGGTGCACACGGATGCTTCGCTCGTAGCAGCGCTTCACCCGGGAGCGTCATTATTTTCAAGACGGGATGAAAACACCAATTCTCTCCCGCCTTCCCGTCCTCCGTCTCTTCCTCTCAGATGCCCGCCGAACTGAGAATCGCTCACTGCGACGAGTACTTATTTGTGCCCGAAATGCTGAAGTCATTCGTTTGGTTTGTGTGCGTGTTTGTGAGAGCGAGTCGGAGGGGTTGGCCAGTGGTGTCTGCAGTGGATCTGTGTGGGGATGAGCTGAACATACGGTCCTCATTATGTGTGTGTGTGTGTGTGTGTGTGTGTGTGTGGGGGGGGGGTGAAACGGTAGCAGACACGAGTGTCTTTTCCTCTGATTCTCCGAGTCGGCTTGTTTACCCGTGTGAATAAACATTCCACCGTGAGACAGCCTTTGTGAAAGGCGCACCTGTTGGCGCTCGCCACATCTTTTCATCTGTTTTTGTTTTTGGTGCCACCTTCAAGCTGCAGCTCCTCTCCAGTTAAAAGCATATTACCAAGTCTGACAGCTGCGTAATAATCCAGTCAATCTGCAAGGTCAAGATACGACTCATCTCCACGCTATCTGCGCTCCCATCAAAATTGCTTACTTGTAAACTGAGCCACACATAGCATGCAGGCGTACACACAAGCATGGGATTAACGAAAGTAGGTCAACACCCAAAAAACATTGGGCTGGAGGATTCACTGACACACTCCTATTGTCTGTGCGGCTGCCATTGTTATTACGGAAACAGGAAGATGGAAGCCATTAGAAAGGTTCCACTTTGGCTCTGGTTAAGCCTTATGGTCTTTGCATTAGTCTACGGTCCAGATGGTAATTGCTGAACGCACAAAATCGGGCCTGATGGACCCACAGAATGGCGCCATTGTGTCCTATATTGTGCTGTGTTATGCATAACAGGATACTCAGCGCTGAAAAGTGGCCATGTTGATTTAAAAGGCAACAAGCCACAGTCATGAAATAGTCAACCATACATTTCATTTTTGCAGCGGTTGCTCAATTTAACTCTTTCCCGTCTCGCAATATGTTCTGCTGCAGCTGCAACTGCAGGACAATTGGTGTCAGGCGCTGCACCTGAACGCAGCTTGGTCGGCCTGGACAACTGTTTTTAATTACAGGTCAATTGAGGCACTTGAGGAAGTCGCTTGATCAGAGAGAGAGGGAGGAGAGGTAGGAGAGGGAGGAGAGGGAGGAGAGGGAGGAGGCAGTGATCAGAGCAGTGAAAATGAAAAAAAAAAAAAAAAAACCAGCTCCAGGGAGAAAGAGGGGCGGGTTCAAACGAGAGAGAGTGAGAGGAAATAAGAGGAAGGTTAGTGTGAAGGGGGTTGCAGCAGGTGAAGGGGGGTGCAGCAGGAAGCTGTGTGGCTTCAGACGTGTGAGAGAAGGAAGGAGGGAGGAAGAGACGGAAATAGAGGGAAGGAGGGAGGGAGGGAGGGAGATGTGGGGGAGGAATGCAATGTTAGAGCTGAATAAATAAAGAGCCAGAAGCTGAGTGTGATCGAGATCACAGGGAGACGGAGAGCGATGTACAACAGCAGATTCAACAGAAAGACACCAAACAGTCGGTGCACTGACATGCACACAAACACATTCACTGCTGTGGAGACACAGATTGAGGTTAATAGTTTGATTAAAGGCACAGGTAGATTTTCAGTCACCTTTCATAACAAAAATAAGGCCGACTATGTGAGGGACGGTTTATTTGTGCTGCTGGTTAGTTGTTTGGTAACTAGTACATCTAGAAACTGGTCAACCAACCTCACCAATATATCTATAGATAGATAGATAGATAGATAGATAGATAGATAGATAGATAGATAGATAGATAGATAGATAGATAGATAGATAGATAGATAGATAGATAGATAGATAGATAGATAGATAGATAGATAGATAGATAGATAGATATCTAACTATCTATCTATCTATCTCTCTCTCTCTCTCTCTCTCTCTATATATATATATATATATATATATATATATATATATATATATATATATATATATATATAGTATATTGTATTGGAAAAACAGTGCAACACCAAATAAGACTTCCCATAATTCACTTGTGTAGCCTTGTCAGCTAGTGTCTGAAGTTTTTTTTTATGAAACATCTTGCATATTTTAAGAAGCTGGTTGTGATTGAAAAGCCAAGAACTGTAAAATGTGTTTTTGTCTCTGTGTGTGTGTGTGTGTGTGTGTGTGTGTGTGTGTGTGTGTGTGTGTGTGTGTGTGTGTGTGTGTGTGTGTGTGTGTGTGTGTGTGTGTGTGTGTGTGTGTGTGTGTGTGTGTGTGTGTGTGTGTGTGTGTGTGTGTGGTTGGTACATTTACATGACCACAAATAAATTCGCCACAGATTAAAGATAATAGTTTGATTAAGGACACAGCAAGATTTTCAGTCACCTGAAGTTAATAGTAATAATATCACAGGTCGGTGATACTGGATTTTCAGGCCAATATGAATAATTCTATTTTAGAGTTTAACATTAAATAATTGGATAGCAACCAATTTCTCCATTAAAAAACATTTTAAATATCCCTCAAAAATAATAATTGTGACTGATATATTGTAGCTGAATGGGGACATTTTGCATAACGACCAATTTAATGAGAAATTGCAATTAAACAACAATATGGAGCAATACAGAGTACTTATGAACATTAACACAAGCTCAGTTCATTACAGTGTTAAAAACAGGGCTGGTTTGCTGTTACCCCACAAAAAGCGCAGCGTCTTTTCCATGGCTGCAAGCAATGATATATTTTTTTTTTATTACACAGAAGAAAATCACTAAGCTGTATATGTGCCAAGAGGAATTTGAGTAATCCAGCTGGGTTAATCGAGTTCTGCTTCTGCGATTACAACCTTAATGTGAGCAAGATAACTCTGAAGGGGTTTATCTGACAGTTGCAATATTACCCAACTGGCTCTAATCAAATTATTATAATGCATGTAAACACAGAGGAGAAGAGGGTGAGGGAAGGACGGAGGCAGAGTGGTGCATCATGAAAGTGAAGTTCAAAAAGTGATGCCGGCAAAAGAGAGATGAAAGAGAATCAGGTGATTCCTGTCAGCTGTGTGAGCATTAAAATACAGACAGTTGGAGTGAATCGGCTATCAGGCCTGTACTCTGATGTCATCTGCTCTTCACTTACCGAGAGGACGACCAGTGAGAAGCCTGAAAGCACTCAGCGCACACTCGCTGTCCTTTCAGATGTGCTCTCAGACAAAACACTCACGAGACGTGAATGTTTCATATAAAAGGGGGACGCAGGGAGGAGGAAAATGGGGAGATACATAGTGTGACGTGGAAAGCAGGTAACAATAGACAACACGTTCCACAAAAAAAACGTCTCTTTTTCTATCCACTAACTCTTCATGAAAGTCTAGCAATTCACACTTCCTTCCTTTTAGGGATTTGTGAGGTTTCCATCTTGTGTTTTTGGACAAACAAAAGAGGTTTAGTTCGTTTGGAATCGACAGAAGCAGCATGAGCACCGAAAGCTCAGTGCCATCATGGGTTGAACCCCCCCGACCTCCATCAACCAAGAGCTAAACATACGTAGCGCTGAGCACACAAGGACATACAGTAAACGATGATGAAAATGTAACAGATTCTCAGAATTAGCTGAAAGCTTGGAGCTCCATTTGGGAAATGATGTCACAATACGTCAACGCTTGATGTAAAAATAAAGCCAGAATTAACCATCAAGATACTGCAGCAGGAGCTCAAATACCCTCCGAAAAAAACAACACACGAAGCTCACGTGTAAAAACTTTTGAAACATGTTTATGGTGTAACGTGTGATGACCGTGTAGATTCCCATGTGAAAACCTCGCCACATATTTTCCCCATGTTATCAGATGTTGCAACATGTGCTAAACATGTGTGGTACACGTGATCGCATATGTTCCATGTGGAACAATGTTGTTAATTATGCACGTATAAATATAGCTACTTTACCCGGATATTTCTGCTGGCTTGTCTTCTTTATGGCCAGTTTCAAAATAGTTACAAAGTTCGTCCTGCGAGACAACTTCTTTTAATGATCAACTAATGTTCCCTTTCTGGTTCCTGTGTGCGCCTGTTATAAAGACACTGATTGCTTTGAAAGCTTTTCATTTGAAGTATGAAGCTCTGAGAACTCTCTTGAAAACTCACCAGGAGGCACTTCTAAAAGCCGTTGATCTACACGTTCCTGCGTCTCCCTGCAAATTTTTCCTTTGAAATTAAGATTTCACCACTTTAAAGTGCAGTCCTTTTTTTTTTGTTTGTTTGTATGATGTTTCTATTAAGTTGTCGTCTAACGTATGACCAGCATGTTACTTCAAACTGAGCTACAAGTTCTGCTGCTAATCTGCAGTCGCACACGTACAGGCTAAAATTGGCCAGCTGACTCCGAGAACCATTTGTTGACTCATACCACAACCACATACCTCACCTCACACAACCCCGACAAACACATTCAGACGTGCATTGGTGACACGTACCGACACGCACTGACACACACACAAACACTCCCACCATCCCTTCCTGTGTTTCCTGGCCCTATCGCTGCCCACCGCTCTTTTCCCCATCGGAGAGGAGACTTTTCAAGCAGTGTGACAGATTGATAAGCAGTTGCTGTTGCACGTGTGATAGCGTTAGTGTCCGATCAAGTTTGGCACATTTCTGCGTCACACAGACGCGTCTAGGAGTCCCGCGCCAACTGCGATCACAAGGCCTGTCTCTGCCCTCCACGGCTCACTTAACTGTTACAGGCACAGTTCAGGAAGCGCCGGGCATCCTGGGAATTCAGTCTTGGTTCTGGCTGTGTTGTGTGTGTGTGTGTGTGTGTGTGTGTGTGTGTGTGTGTGTGTGTGTGTGTGTGTGTGTGTGTGTGTGTGTGTGTGTGTGTGTGTGTGTGTGTGAAGAGGGGGGTAAAAAAAAAAGAATGGGCCTTTTTGTTGCGCGAGTGAATACATGTCTGTTAAACAGGACTATTGCTCTTTGTGTGTTATGGTTGTCTCAGTGGCACTTTAAGCTTTCACACCACGCCCTCTCTCACGTTCAGACTTGACATTTAGGAAGTGAATTTTAGAAACATTAAAGGGAAGCAGAGCACATGGAAAGCAGCCCTGCGGATAAAGTTATACAGCCACCACAATAAAAATGGCAGGGAATATAACTTCTTAGTGAGTTTCACTCCCTTTTCATGGTGCCTGACTGCCCTGTGGATTGAAATCCTCCTTTAACCTCTCTGCGACACATCTCACAATGACAAAATAAATCATTTTGAAGAAAACCGCCTGGGAACGAGCTCGGAGCCACTTAATTTGGTGTGACTTCCAATAGCACAATGAGCCGTCTGCTCTGGTCCCTAATTGTGAAGAATCAACAGTGGATATAAAAAGATTTGGCAAGTATCAAGAAATGCCCTGACCGCTGACCTATTTAGAGTCAAATAAACTTCCTGAATAATTTGAATCAGGCCTCGCTCTGTGCAGGGAACTGTGCGGGAACTACAGCATATAAAGGTGGAGGAAGTGCTAACAAGGCATATCCCACCCCGTAATGCTGCATTTGACAACACACTGCTGAGATACATTGAGCCCTTTTGTGAGCTGGTTCCAGAAGAAGAAAAAGAATTTGTGAAACAAAGAAAAAGATCTTGCTGCGCTTGTGCAATTCAAGTGCCACTTATAAGGACCCCTCAGAGTTGCTTCCTACAGTGTTGCCACAGAAGCCTCACATTCGAAGCAGCCAATGACGTGCGTTGGTGTTGCTGGAGGTCAGCTCCAGAAATCCTCCGCCTCCATAGACTCCCATTCAACTTGTCTCATAAAATTCAAAGTTATTTTGGTGCTGTTAGCTAAAGTCGCTCCTTCTTATTAGTTTTCTGGCCATCCATCTGAAAATAATCCCATCATTAATTAAAAAATAAGCCTCAAAAAGCTGTGTTTTTTTTTTTTTGGGGGGGGGGGGGGGGCTGTTTGATTGGCAGGCCTGTGGTGCAGTCAGGTTACAGCTTTCTTGGGAGGGACGTAATACTTTCGGGTTTCCTGTATGATGAGTCAGATCTCTCACTCGCTCCCCCCAGCTCGTCCAAATATGGTCACTTCTGGCTCCAAATGGTTCCAAACTAGCAAGATGGAGCAGGTCAAAATCCATACTCGAAGCTATGGGTGATGCCCACTGTTGTTTTCCACTTGGGTGTGACATGCGGAGGAAGATAATTACTGAAGCTGTGTGCTATTTCAAACCAAATAATTATCTGAAAATGCATGTAATGCATAATGGGTTGTGCGTGTGTGCATAGTTTTGCTTCTAAAAAAAAAAAAAAAACATAATAAGCACAAAAAAAAAGAAGACAGAAACACTAAAAGAAGATGATAGAAAAATAGAAAATGTGCTGCAGGCAGAACTACACACCTCCAGACCAGAGGAACTCCATTATTCTCCTGGCTGACAGAGAGGTCACGGTGGCTGCAGTCTGTTGTGTCGACACCAGTCACTGTCAGAATCAGAGCTCCTTCAGAGCTGAGATAGTGGCATTACAGTGATAAGACCACTGAAGGAGAGTGTAGACGTTTTAAGGTTTTCCAGCTGTCAGTTCAGAGACTGCAGTCTGGAAATACTTCAATTAGAGTATCAGGGAGACTTTCTCTACCACTGACCCTCTGGCATCTCTCATGTCAAAGGGTTGGCTCCCACATTACAAAAAGGATGTTCTTTTTTGTTTGTGTTTTTGAGGCATCTGTCTCAGAGAGTTCAGTAAAAAAGACATTAAATCTGCATTAATGAATTGTTTTAATTGACTTTGGTCACCCAGGAACAACACACTACATGTTGAAGCTGTGTTTCTAACCAACATAGAAATGCAAGTCCAATGTTCATTCTCCTTTCATCTCTGTTATAGTCTCCATCAACTCCTGATAGAAATGTATGGTCCTATACGTCATAGACTATATAAACAATGTATATATATGTTTAATTGCCTGAGCGTGTAAGACCACAGAGGGCAACAAGGGGCTGGCTCCAAAATACCCCATGGATCCAATATATTCCCATTTAAAAAGCATGAAATACAAAGTCAATACAGTTTTTTCTACAAATCCTTGGTGTCAATTGCGAAAGCCATTCCTTCTGATCAGTGTCCAGGTGGTCCTTCCAAAAAAAAGAAAAAAAAAAGAAGAGATGTATGGTTGTGAGCGTGTCTGGTGAGGTGGGTAGGCCTGGAGTGCAGTCAGGTTTCCAGAATACGTAGGTGTGCATAACATCCTCTTATTCTCAGTCTGATCTCATCGTTACTCCCCAACTCATCCATTTATGGTCACTTCTGGCACCTACGTAGACTGGAGGCTTCAAAACAGCCATTCACAAATCAGTTGGTGGGTCAACAGCTGGTTGCTAATGTAGCCTTTTGGTGCTGGGACATTAACATACAGGCGCTTTATAAAGCTGTGGCTGATACAGAAACATGAGGTGAAGCAATGCTGCGGGCTGGAAGACCAAATCAATGAGCTGAAAGATGCTAACTAGAGATGAGCTGACCTGCAGAGCTGGACCCTAATTCTGTATCGGTATGTCACTCCAAGAAAGCTCTTTCATATTACACATAGTCCTTTGGTCCATTGTTAATGTGAAAATATTTGCTGGTGTAGTTTTAAAAATTAGAAAAGCAGCATGCCCTTCCAGAAACACTTCTGGATAACCCTGCGAACCTGAACCCCTTTTTTTTTTTTGAACTACTATCTACCAAATAACTAGTTCCTGTGCGAACTATTCAAAGGGTGTAACGGTATTATGTGAGCACCAAAATAAAATGCTTTTCAGCGTTATATTATTTGAGTAAAAACTGAAATCTCACAAATAAACACATCAAAACCTGTGCAAGTGCAACCAAAAACAACTGCGTGGACAACACTAAAAGCGCTTAACATATGGAACGGGTGACGAGACTCTTCAGTGGACTAACGTGAATGTTCTAATCAGTCATGTGCTTCGTGTTTGGCCGATTTGCCAGCGGTTGCTGAAGCACAACAAACATTCATTCAGCCACTGTAGCTCTACATTCAGCTCATGTTTCCCTGCCAGCAGTGTCCACCTTGACCGTTTGGCAAGCTCAACGAACCGACTCGCATCTCAAGTGCTCTTATCTCCGCCGACCCTTCTTCCCTTTCGACAGCAAAAGCCCCACCAGCACTTGCAGTGCTAACTGCAAAGGTCAGGAATGTGGAGGGGAAAAAAGAAAGCCGAGGGAAAAGGAAAAAGGAAAATGTCAGGCACCCTGAGCTACTTGTCAGCGGGATTTTTGTTCGAAGGAGGAGGTGGCATGCGAGCATGTCCGATCCCTCTGAGAGCTCGGTAAATAACCCCGGGCCGTCCGCTGTGCTCCCTCTCCTGCTGGCGCTCATGCTAATCTTTACAGGCATGCACAAACACAAATAACACCTATTGCCACTGTTTCCAATCTTCCACGAGCTGACACCTCATTGTCATTCTCTTTCTCTCCTCCCGTCTCTCCCGCTGTCTTTTTCTCTCTGCCTCCATCTTCATCTCTGCTGCGGGCCTTTCAAAAACAGAAAAATAAGGTTCTACCAGTTTCCGCCTTCCTTGTCATCTCGGGCCAACGGAGACGGAAAGGCAGAAAGTTTGCAGACATTTTAAAGCTGCCACGGCTTCTCATTGCTTTCTGTACACAGTAGTCACATACTCAGAGCAGCACAGCTGCATGACACATATTTCATTATCATTACTGTGACAAATCACCCCACAGCATTACAATGAACTCAAATGACTGCTGAAACATTGTTTGTGGTAACAATGACGTAAAATAATGATCAACTGGAAGGAGAAGATTGGATTCGTAGAGTTCAGTAATGAAGTTGACACCAAGCGCCGGATCATGTTCTGTCAAATTATTGTGCAGCTACAGAATCATAAATCCGTCCCTTCCATGTTGTTACATTACCACTTTAATTTTACAAGACGCCTAAATACACCAGGGAAGAACTGATGGTTAAAAGGAGACAACTAAACAGCGACTACAGGTGATAGTGGTCAGTGGAAGAGAACCTCTGGTCAAGTTACAATTTGGCAGCAGCGTACCGGTAAACCGTGGTATGAAAATCAACGGTTATCATACCATGTACAAGTGCTTATTACCAGCAGTGGAACAAACAGAGGTTCTCGCTTGGATGTGGCTCATCTCTTATTCTCCTCGCCTGCCCGCCTCTCAGACTCGGCAGCTAACTTTGAATATCCTAAAAATGAATGTGGGGATGTACTCGAGGATGGATATCAGGTTTGCAAAAGAATTCTCTACAAATTGTCTGCCAAAGCACAAAACACATCAAACGTGTTCAGGAATCCCTCCTCGCAGATCAAAGCACGTGTCCCGTTCATAACTTTATTCCCTGACGAACAAAACATGATGTAGCGTGATTCTGTCCATGGGGCTATTCAGCTTCCTGATAATTTGTAGTTCCGCAGGTGTTACTCCTGTAGTCTCTTGAACAGCAGTTTATGGCAAACCTGAACCTTGAAAGGTATTGATCCCATTTACCATGATTATCATCCACATACCAGGCTATCGTGCATTTTAAAGTACGATTAACTCTCTGTCATATTAGTTTGTGGATGATAGGCAGTGGTGAGTTTGGGAGTCACCGTCTATTTTTCACAGAGTTCACGAAATACAGAAGACACAAACTGGGGTCCTCTATCAGACAAGATGTAATCAGGTATACCCCATCTTGTGAAGATTTCCTTCTTCAGGAATCGAGCCATGGTTTGTGCTGTAGCAGATCGCAGGGGGGAAAGTCAACCCAGCGGGTAAAGTAATCCACCACAACTAACAGATATTCATGCCTTTCTGGACTTCTTGGTAGGGGACACATGATGTCAATACCTAACATCTCATTTGGAGCTTTGACAGTGGGTTGCTGCATCTTTCCAGCAGGTTTTGGATTATCGGCTTTCAGACTTTGACAAACACCACAGTGCTTGATGACGTTTTGTTTTACATCTGTCCACATTCCTGGCCAATAGGCTACTTCATAAAGTCTTTTATAAGTTGCCAAGATACGTGCATGTCCACTGAGGGGATTTTCATGATATTCCTGGAGTATCTCTTGAACCAGACTTCGGCCTATAGTGAAACTGGTTTTCTGAAATCTGCTTCTTGTGAAATACTTTATCTTCCAAGATAACAAAATCCTATTCCACTTTTTTTGTCTCGAAGAGTCATGATTTTCTCCACATAATGATCTTTATGTTGTTCTTCCCAAATTCTTTCAAAGGATATAGGGATATTCTCATCTCATCCACAAAGTGAGTGATGCACATCCTCAGTCTCCCAGGCAAGCGATTGATTAACAGGGGGTACATCATTCATGTGAGGAAAAGATAGGGGCCCCGAACGACCATTTGAGTCAAGGGTTTCCACATGAGGGTGTCTTGGAGTTGGGAAGTAAGTCTGTAAGTGTGCACTAAATTGACCACTTGCATCATAAGTTTTTATCGGAGTTTGGACCTCAGGAGCTTCTATGTCCAGAGAAACTGATGGGGACACTGAAACAGGTCATCATTTCTAAATAAGCACAAACATCACAATAAAAATATCCCTTAAATGTCCGTGAAGGCATAACAATCAAAAATCTAAATCAGAGTCCAGATCAGACAACATCAAATGTCTCTTAAAAGAAAGGACTCCAGTCTCTGTTGAAAATCAGTTCGGTTCAGAGTGTTTGTGTCTGGTATAGGTGGGTATATGTACGTGTGAAGGGGGGTCTAGTGTCCAGGAAGATGAAGGGGTGAGGCGAGGAAGGACAGGAGAAGCCTGGAGAGTTTCTTTACACCCAACCGAAGCCAGGGAGGTCCTCAGCAGCAGCCACACAGGTCCAAGAAGGAGTTAAACAATTTCAGCTCGGTCCACCCGCTGCAGGGATCCACTCAGCTCCACTAGGCCTCGGTCTCCAAAAAAGTCAAAGCAGTCTAGCCGGTTCTGGGATAATCCAGTGCTCTGTTATTTGAACAAATCCATAAAACGTTCTTTTCTAGAGCAACTAACTCCAGAAACTGAATTCTGTCTTTGCCTATAGCTCCTCTTTCAGTCACTCCCACTCCTCCTCAGTTCTCCTCCATGCTTCCTTGGTCTGTTGATTCTCCTTTCTCTCTACTCACAGGTGTGTTTGATTGATCATTTACTTGTCTGTTGATTGAGGGCTCTTCCCTACTTTTTTGTTTCTTAGCTCCTTTTCCCCCACTCTGCTGCAGTGAATGTTTAAACATTGACCACAAAATGCTGCAAAACTATCAACATTGTCTGTCCGTTCGCTACCTCCGACTTACAAACAGACACACCCACTGTGGCTCTGTATCTGACATAAGGGTGTGTGAGTGTTTTTAAGGTTCAGACTGGATCAGTCGGGCTGCACTGTCACGCATCTAATCTAATGATAATCTGTTAGAGCACGTGTGACATCATTTCTCACTATTTTCTGAATTTTTACAAACCAAGCAATCAATTGATTGAGAAAACAATCAACAGATTAATCCATATTGAAAATAGCTCATCATCAGTTGCAGCTGGATTCAAAACAGTTTAAAAGAGCTCCATCTAAAAAAAACTGCGGCAGTAAAATCCTGCTTTGACATTAAGGCATTTTATTAATTTTCAAAAGAGAAAGATACTTCAATTCGACTTAAATTTGTTCATTTTAACTGTCACTAGTAATAATTGTGAAATACTGTTTACGCGGTAGCTTGAGGTTTTCTGCGATGGTTATCATACAGCAAAAAAACTATAGTAACAATGGTGAAGTCCAAATGCAGCCGTGTATAAAATATTTCTGTCAAATATCAATAAAATGTGTTGATGTGAGAGGAAACAGACAGCCATGTAGCCTCAGGGAGCTTTGTATGAGTTCACACTCCCGGCTATAACAAGAACAAGTGCCTCGAAAAACTGAAAGAACTTAGATGTTGCCTCGACTTACAGCCGTGTTGGTGTGTAGAAATCCTCATACCTACACAACAAGTCTAATTAGGAGCTTTTTATCACAATATAACGAGCTCCTCACCAGCAGATGAATACTACTCAGCTGTATGTATGTAGCTTCAAAGACCGCCATTGATATGAACACGAGATCACTAGTCAGGAAAGTCAACAGAATCACAGGTCATTTAAAGGATGAGATTCAAAGCCGACAGGGATGGACAGAAAAATGAAAGTTAGCTTTGACATTACATTTTGAAACCACCATAGACAGCTGGCCATGACAACTAGGGCAACTTCATTTGCTGATGAATATCACACAAATTGTACTAAAAACAACAATTATATTCTATTAAAGTGTTATAAGGTGGTCTACTCTGCTTTGATGACTCTCCAAAATCCATTTGGAGCAGATGGATCAAGGTGATTTGATTAAACACTTGAGGCTTCTCCAGTACTTCCGTTGATTGAAGCCAAATAGAACATTTAAAATATAAATAATCTGACTTCCTTTCCAGTGTTTTTTTTTTCTCTCTCTGCTTTAATGGAGTGATTGCAAGAGCACGGGGGGATACATCAAACAAACAGGATAATTTTTTTAATAAAACATCGTATTCTTAATCTCCTCTGTAAAGCTTTCCCTATTCTACATCACTGAAGTAGTTGCACGACATCGCATATTAATCTCCACTCAGGGGAACTGAAATGTTCGTGCCCAGGAATGACAAATTAATATCCCCAAATTGGATCCGACTAGTAATGACTATTTGGCTGTTTACTGGCAATGGTTTTAATCTTGAGTGACATGTACAGTAGTATGCAGGTTTTAATCAGAGCCACATCGCACAGCAGCTAAACTCACACTTCACTCCGACACACCGAACCGCTCAGTGAAAGCAGCTCCTTTAATAAAAACGCCGAGGTCAGCACATACTTGAAAAATATGAAAAACAAGTCTATCTTCAGCTGCACCACACATCTTCAGCTCTGCATAAACCACGTGGAAAGGCAATGCCACAGGCAAATGCTGCTGATACGGCTCCTGCACGTGGTGGAAATGCACCATTGTCAGTTGGTCTTACTTTCCCTAATGACGTACAGCTGCAGTGAGCATACTGTACAGTAGATACTGTCCTAGGTTACTACCTAACCTAAAAAAAAAAAAAATAATTTAAAAAAAATGCTGCTGTAGCGAAAAAAATGTCCCCTCGGAGATTAATAAAGTAACTACCTAACCTAACCTAACCTAACCTAGATCTCACCAGCACCGGTCACTCAGGTCACCGTGAAGAATACTACACCCATATTTCTGCAAAATACTGAGAGCTTTGGACTGCAGTTATTGACCTGCCTGCTAATCATCCCCAGAACTACAAACACATACGACAATAATAAGCAAACTAAAATAAAACACCTGTAAGGGTAGATTTAAAAAAGGAAAAAAAAATGGAAATAATAAATGGCTTCAACAAACAACTAGTACTAGTTAATCTGGTGGAATAAATTAATTCATTGTTTGGTCAAATAGTAAAAAAAAAAAAAAATTGTTCCCAGAACCTGAACTTGGAACAACATGTCAAGACCCAATCAAATCATGATCATATCATGTGACTAACCACAGCAAAAGCAGGATATTTTATCAACCCAACAAAACACTCTTCATTGCTTACAAGATAAAAAAACGAATTAAAAAAAAAAAAAAGGTTTGGCTACTAAACATGCAACCTCTATCTAGTCAATGCATGTTATACACCTGTCAGTCCACTACAGGACAGCGTGTCAGTGTCATATTTTTCCTTGCCCAGGCGTGAAAAGAAAGATGCCTCCTCTGGCTTAGGCAGCAACAAACAGGTGGTTAGGTTTAGCAAAAAAGAACTTGGTTAGAGTTCGGACCTCTCCGGACCAACCTCCCTGCTCTAACTTGATCACTGTTGTACTTCATCACATGACCTCCCTCGTCAACACTGGTCCTACATACATGTACTTTTAACACTCTGGCAAAATGTGACGCTGACACGGTATCCTGACACTTAGTTGAAACGTACAAGTAGTCGGCAGGTGCAGCAGTGTGCTATATAATTTACCCCATAAAAATCAGTGCACTTCATTTCTTAACAGAACAGTCATGCACTGATTTGAAGGCCCTTAGGAGAAAAAGGAGAAACGATGACCTGTTTTCTAATGAATACCTGCCACCTTTTTGTTGACGTAATTATAGGCCCTGTTTGACACATGCAGGTTGTCACATGGACACAAACCTGACTGACTGGAGACAAAGAAGGGGTTTTTCCTCTCACCAAAAAAAATAAATAAATAATAATAAAAAAAAAAATGCACACTATTTCCATCAGGCCCTTGTGGCAGTCTCTGGAGGGAAATGTGAGAGGAGGGAGAGGCGACTGGCAGCTCATTAGACTCTGCAAGACAACCTGTTAGTGATGCAAGGTGGTGGGAGAGAGTGACACTCAGCAAGCACCTTACCCCCGCTATTAAATGCTCGTCAGCATGCACGCACAAACACACGCAGGCATATGAAGCCCACACAAATAGGCACTAACACGTTCAGGCAGAAGCTACGCAATTTACCAATATGGCTTCCTCAGACTATAGAAAACTCTTATCTGCATGCAAGTACATTCAGGCTCGCGTATACGGCACGGCAGAACTCCCATTAAGCAAAGAGGTCTAATTGAGTTCCTGGCAATTAAGCAACATCTGTCCACTTCTCATCTCGACTCTTCAGCATTCAATCAGCCCCACGTGCAAGCTATAACACACACACACACACACACACACACACACACACACACACACACACACACACACACACACACACACACACACACACACACACACACACACACACACACACACACACACACTCCAATTACGGAGGGCCTGTTAGTGGTGTTAATCCCTTATTTTCATGATGGCAGGATGAGAGTTTATTACTGGGGGCTGCTGTAGATCTGCATGTGTTGGACCCACTGTGTGCTGTTTTGCATACAAGCGTGCAGCTGGGCCTGGAAATAAGAACCTTCCAGATGCAGCTCGGTGCTCAGTAATGAGAGGAAGCATGAGCTATTTTTAGACAATCTGACCATAATGTGAGTGTGTGAGTTTTGGACACATATGATCCATTACCTAGTTGTCAATAAATACTGCAGAGAAGGATTATTTTTAGACATTTAAAAAAAATCATATTACCTTAATCAATACAGTGGATAAGTTTATCGACACCAGAGGTCTCCAACTCGTCGCTCGTGAGCTATCAGCAGCTCGCCACATATTTCTGAGTAGCTCGTGGACGTCTCAAACAACATGCAGTGCTTCTCATACATTGACTTACTTGGGTGGGCCGGCTAGCTTTATTGACAAGTATTTGGTTCAGCAATTTTCAGTTTTTTTATTTCCTAACCTGTCAGAGAGAACGATGCTACCAACTTTTCAGACCAGTTTGGCCACAAGCGTTCACATTACAGAAGCTTATTCAGCTGGTTTGAATAGAGCTACGTGAATAAATGTTACTAAAAGTGAGTAGATCTCAGACACTTTCATTTTGTCAAAGCAGCTCTCAGAGGAAAAAAAGGTCAGAGACCCCTGCTTAACAAACAACCCCCACAAAATAACTGTGAGTTTGTTGTGCTGGACTCTCAGAAATGCTGACTAAACCTTTGAAAAAAGATATCGTCAGTGACTGTCCTAAACCATCCAGCATCTTACCTGTTCCCCAGAAACCAAACACCTGCCTCTAACTCTATTAAACAATCTTAGACCGTTTCAAATTAAGAATCTTCCCTTTTTTGTTTGCCATCTGTATCCAATCTGTTTTACAGCTACTTACTTATGCCTGGAGGTTTGCCTGACCCTAAGTGAGCGATGTAGTTTCATTGAAAACTTAAAAAACCTCAAAAAAATAACTGTACTGTTACGAGTTTGCAATCCATAAATCAACATAAAATTAACTCTGTTTCTTCAGGCATCTACAAATCATCCAAATTAAACAATTTGAGGGAGAAATACCTTCTTTTGTTGACGTGCTTGCAGCCCTTTAACCTAAACCTCAGATAAGGGGCCACAAACCAAAACGGGCTGTGAACCATGGCTCCGAACTGAGCGACTCTCCTCACTGACACCAGACTTGCTGCAGTGTTTCCCCGCTGAAAAACCCCGCAGCCCTCCACTTCACTGCTCATTCAATTTCCTGCTCTTTGCATTGCTTACATTTTACATTTTTGGGCATCGGGGAGAATAAGCTCCATTTCCTGGATCACTTCTGTTTCAATCAACCCACATGAGGAGCTGGAGGAAAAGCCTCTGCTCCCCCGGCAACAGAGAGGGAAAACAAAATTCCTCTGACCTTAAAAGGATCATGGCAGAGAGGACTCAGAAGTGAACAGGAGAGAGGAGACAGGAAGAAGGTGGACTTCTTTTTTAATGAGTAATTAGTGTGAGCGCAGGAGGACAATGTAGGAGACACGATGTGATTCAGTGGGGTTATTCTTAACGTGATGAGTTTTCCACCCTCAGCGACTCGTGCTTTAACGACGGTGAAACAGTTATCCCACTGGCCATTGTTAATGTCAATGTGTCCCATTCATGTATATGTTGTCGAGTGATTGTGCATTGTATTCTTTGATTTACCCGCAAATGAAGTTTCCCGTTAAGGGACAAAGAAAGTGTTGCACTAAAACACAACAACAAATTCCTGAATTAGGCTGACAATGGAGAAGCAGTCCATCTGGTTGAACGGCAGTACGGTTTGAAGACAAACACAGCTGTGTGCTCAAATAGATAAATTGGATCATTTAGAAGCAAAAGCAGCCTCCGTCTTCTCTGATAAAATGCTGCATTATGTTCCTGAGACAGTGAGGGGTACAGAACAGGCGGGCAGCTTTTCTCCAACTTGTCAATGAGTCTTTAAGAGCGAAACTGTAGACATTCAAATGTGCACACGCATCAGTAAGAACACGCAAACACACAGCTCCTGTTTCATACTGAATCTTGTTTCTCAAGAATGAATGGTTATAGAGGTTTTTTTTTTTTTTTAACTCTGTCTGAAATGTAGTTTCACGTAACTGTTCATTTCATTCCAAAAAAAAAGAAGCTCGGTAGCCACACAAAACACTGCAAACATGCCTCTGAATCATTCACCAAAAACAGCATCAGTGTTCAACCACGCAGAAACATGGCCACTTTTCTGTGGCAGAAAAACAATAACTACTAATAGCATTTCAGAAAATGAAGAATTTAATTCAAATCTTGTTGACAGATATTTAACATTTTCGTTACCGCTGACAAAGCAAATTGTTCGGCCGAGCCTCGTCCCTCCGCGAGGTGGTCTAGTGGGTAATCAGCAGGTGATGAATGTCCAGTCGGTTCTTGTTGTGAGCGACTCTCACATGTGAGAAGTAACATTAGCCTCAGTAATGTGGACAGCAGTGGTGAAGTTTCTGTAATCAGCCAAGACGTGTCCAGACCTGTCCAAGCTTCAGTGGAGCAGTTACCTCAATGTTGATCACCGTGGTCGCTGACTCAGAAAAGTCAAATAAAAAGTCCCAGTTCATGCAACATTACAAAAACAGTTTGCTCATCACTGCAGGGTTGCTCTGGACAATAAACACTAGTTACCAACACACACACACACACACACACACACACACACACACACACACACACACACACACACACACACACACACACACACACACACACACACACACACACACACACACACACACACACACACACACACACACACACACACACACAGGAGACTGCAGGTCCTTTTATGCCATGGCTGTCAATAAACTGTTAGTAGCTTGAACACAGACACTATTAGGCTACAGTATAAAATACTGTGTTTCTACACTTTTAAAAGATATATTTTAAAGGCTCATTGTTACAGTTGTGTATTTCTCTGTAATGTGGCACACTGTTAACAATGTTGCTTTTTTGCATTCTCTGTTGCATTCTTTAACATATACTTAAATAATAATTAACGTCATGAAAGTGCAACGACTTTTTGACTATTGGCTTGAACAAATGACTATCAATCAGCAAGGAGAACCTTTAGACAGGGGGCAGCCCGAAACTGAACAGTCACGACATCCAGGGAACACCCGTCCAGGGAGTAACCCCCGACTCACCAGATGTCAGCTGTCGTGCACACGCTAATGGACACTCAGATATACTTAATGGACGGTGCCTACGGTGCCTCTTTTTTTTTTTTTTTTTTTTCCTTTAGTCTTAATGTTCTGTTTCTTAAATGTCATTATATCTTAATGTTAGCAGACAGGGTCCATATTTCAAATTCAAAACTTGTGTTCATTGTACAAGAGGGTTTGGAACTGAGCAAGATGTCAAAATGCTGCACTTTGCAAAAAGACCAAGACACAAAAGAAATCTGATGCAGCTCACAGTAAACGTCTCCAGCACTATTTTTGACATTCTGACACTAAAACACTGTTTAAGACAAATAGTCTGAAGAAAGCCAGGGAGGTCAGTGCTTTAATGTCTTTATACAGGGTGTTATTTAGTCCTGGGAACTGCCCGAGGTGTCCATTCGAGGGTTGATACAACTTTCTTTCAGCACAATTCAATCCCGATCCAACGCTGTGCTGAAAAGCACTGACGGAAGATTGGCAGTAATGGCAGGAGACCTGCGGAGAGGCAGCGTGACTCTGAACCCAGTCAGTGTGAAAGAAGGAGACAAAAATAGGACGGGAGTCATAGGGGGTGACATGCGATTAGACGAAATGGTGTGTGAGTGTGTGTTACAATGAGTGAACACGATACTGATGAGTCACCTGACCTTGCGATCGTAAGAACAACCCTGACAGCTAAGGAGGGGATGAATGGTTTACTAACACCCTCCCTGGGTTTAGGTGCAAAATGGAGCTTCGAGGGAACGTGTCGATTTTCTCAATTCGCCTACTTCTGGTTCGCCTCTCAGGTTGAAGACATCGGTGTGTAATCTCTTCACGGAAAGAAAACAATCTCTGGTCCGATCAAGTTGGCCAGGTTGGCTTGAGTCAGGCTGCTCCTGAGCAAGGCATTTAAGCTCAGCAGCTCAGAGTGCACCTGCTGTTGATATTCTGGGAGGCTTTAAACTGCATTACAATCAAAACAACATGTGAGTTCCCTGCGTGTCAGTCGCCCCAAGTGAGAGGGAGACATCTTTGGTGTGACGGCCTGCTTGCAGAGGTGTTAGTCCCAGTAACTGTGTGTCAATCATTGTGTGTGTGCAGTGCCGGGGAACACTATCTTTACACTATCTGTTCGTCAGCTGGTCTGTCGGATAAATGTACAAAACTCTGAAAATAAAAGTGGACAATCGGTCAGGCGTGACAGATGAGAAAATAATAAAATACTAAAAGTTAAAGTTGCAGAAGACAACAGGAAGCCACATACATTCTACTGTGTTTCCACATGTTGCTTGTTTGTTTCACGTGTCACACCACATCAAGCAGGCGTTTGTCTGTGAACTGAGCTCAGGACGATTATAGGTTTTATTTATTTGTGTTGATGTTATCACTTCTACCTTTATACAGGCTTCTCGTGTCCGGCTGGCTGGTTTATAGACCATCGCTGTTTTGCTACGTGTCGCGTATATCCACAGATTGTGCTGTACAGTATCAGAGAGGAGCGAGGGCAAAGCAGAAACTTCTGTTTCTCTGTGACACAGATATAGAAGCGTCACAGCATATGTGTGCGTGTGAGAGCAGACAGATCTGACAGCATGTGTGCACATACAGGAGATAACCAACAGAGCGTGTGTGTGTGTGTGTGTGTGTGTGTGTGTGTGTGTGTGTGTGTGTGTGTGTGTGTGTGTGTGTGTGTGTGTGTGTGTGACAGCTGTGGGACTTTTCTTTTCATCACTTCCTCTTTTGCCATCAGTGCAGCTCAGATGAAGTCGGTACTCGTGTCTCTCCGGCTCACAGCCATTAAACAGCAGCTCAATGGAACCGAGTTTTGAGTTATGCGGTTGTCACAGTGCAGAAAATGCAGTTCGGGGCTAAACAATATGACTTTGCTTTTATTTTGAAAAGATACAGACACCAAACAAAATAAGACGAAGGGTATAATGTTTGAATATTGTCATTGGGTCATGTAAAGAGTGCATTATGTTGTATTGATACAACTCTACACGGTGCTTTGTAGAGTGACTAAAGCACATCTGATACTGAGTGTGGCGGCAGATCAACAGCGATCAATTCGGTAACGGTTCCCACCTCTAAATCTGCAGCGAGACGCCGTTTTACTTTGTGTTTCTTCCCTGAGGTCGGTTGAAACAAATTAGAGGCGAAACGTGTTTTATGTCGTTCCTTCTAGGGAAGCGATGTTAATCCAGCTGAGATTGAAAAATCATCACATCAAACCATAAAGCTCCCAAACAGGATGTGTCAGGGCGTTCAAGTGTTTACGTTTATGAGAGAATGAAAAGCCTTGTGGAAACACGTGAGACTGTATTCTACACGTGTTTAGACTGTATTGAACTCAGACTCATTCGGTTTACAATGCATCAAACTGCATGTGCTGTGTTAAATATTGCAACTCGTGCCTATTTAACATGCAGCTGGGCAACATGACTCTGTGAACACAGAGCTGAGGAAACGAGCGGTGATGATATGAAGCAAGTTTGGTGAGCACATGAAAACCAACATGATAATATAGACCGTAGCTGGCAGCCTCGGGTCTGTGGTGGGTTGATATGCATTGTGTTGCAAAGACTGATGTATTTGATTTACGTTGATTAACTTGACCAAGTCTACAGGAATGCCAGCAGCTCTACGAGGCAGTACTTGCACAGCAATGCTTCAAGCTAAATCCAAACATCAACATGCTGTCATGCTCACAGTGACAAATACCTAACATATTAACCTCGCACTAAACAAAAGTACAGCTGAGACTTCTAAGGCTGGGATTGGTTTAGCAACTCATCATAAAGTATTTCAAAACTTGGACCCGTTGGTGGCACATGATCAATAAAGCTATTGCAATTCATCCGAATTAGGAGCATAAATATCTGTTCCAGACTTCATGGCAATCCATCTGGTGTTTACAATCTGGAACGATGGCAGAGGAGCGAGTGGCTAACCTGATATTGCCGGCGTGGCTAATACAAATAAGAGAAATTGAAATCTCTTTAGCGACACATTGATACAATCCGTGATCTTGAGAACTGTATGAGGTACAATAAGCTGCCGTCTCGTCATTGCATCACATCATCTGCTTCCATTGGTGAACAGGTAAAGAGCGTTTTTACTGCTGGTGGGCCTGCAGGTAAACCGCAGCGTATACAAATAAGAGCGTTGCCTCTTTTGAAATTGCTTTCTGATTGCTGCCTCTTATTCTCTGGTCACGAGGATTAAAAATGGGGTCGGAAAAGGCGAAGAATCCAATGCTAGAGGTAATGTCAGAGTTCGTGCAGCACTCTGACATTACCTCTAGCAGTACCACAGCAAAGAGGGAGGCTGGTGCTGAAGGATCCACGATGATTTCTGAACTAGGACAGACTGGTTTCTGGTGCTGTGATGAGCAGAAACCCAGCTTGAAATTCATGATTCTAAGAGATTTTAAAGTTTTGTCTATTGCTTATATTTCTAATAATTTGTGACTTTCATTGACTGCAGTTGTGTGTGTGTGTGTGTGTGTGTGTGTGTGTGTGTGTTGCTTTGAGGAAATGATTTACATTGATCCGTAACGTAGATGTAATTAGTTCTCAGGTCTCTAAGAGATCTTGATCCCGCTGAAAAGATCTCAATAAATAAAGCTTAACTAACATAACTCACAAATTAAAGCCTCATCTACAGCATGACTTTGAATTTTTTTCCATGAACAGTGACACAAAAATGTGCAGCTGAGCCCTTATCTGAGTCCATCTCTAGCTACAAAACCGACGCAAAGACACCAGCTTTCCAATGTGGCTGCAGCAGAAGACAACATGACCGGATTTCATTCTCAGTTTAGATGTATGCATTAATTATTAGAAAACAAACTGCTGTTAATTCCAGTACAGTGCTTCTCATTATGTGTGTGTGTGTGTGTGTGTGTGTGTGTGTGTGTGTGTGTGTGTGTGTGTGTGTGTGTGTGTGTGTGTGTGCGCGCGCGCGTGTGTGTGTGTGTGTGTGTGTGTGCGTGCGTGCGCATTAGTCCACAGGCTTGTCTCCAAGACGGGGCTGCTGGAACACAATGAAGCCCATTCAACTCTGTAGCCACCTCCTGTCTCTAGAATAGTGCTGTATCACAGCTTCTGGTGGAGTGAGTGGTGTGTGTGTGTGTGTGTGTGTGTGTGTGTGTGTGTGTGTGTGTGTGTGTGTGTGTGTGTGTGTGTGTGTGTGTGTGTGTGTGTGTGTGTGTGTGTGTGTGTGTGTGTGTGTGCACAGTGTGTGTGTGTGTGCGTCTGCGTATCTATGAGCCTTACCCTCACACTCACACACACTCACATAATCCCTAATAAAGCCTTGAATTGTCATTCCGTTGCTGTAATAGATGTGATGAGGGGATGGCACGTCAGCCTGTGAGTTATAATAACTACATACATCCATCATGTAATCTTAGTGCATGTTGAGTGCAACCTAACGACCTTTAAAGCTCCTCAGTGATGGATAGTCACATAGTTGGTGTATAAATATACATTTTAATCGACAAATAAAGCAATGACTACATCACCCTCTGTGGCAACATGATATGTGGCTCCATTATTTTCTCTTTGTATAATAACAAACGTTAACTGTAAATTGAAGCGCGCCGCTGGGATTTTCCTCGTCAGCAGAAGACTTCCATGAGGAAAAGCTTTCAGTAAATACACTGCTGAGGATGAGAGAAGTAGCATTACACAAAGGCTTCAACACCGAGCGGTTATCAGTAACCTCTACGACCACAGTCTGTCTGCTCAGCTCATTTTGAATGTCTAACACTCTGGCTTATGAACAAAAAAAAAAAACTGCCACACTAATGGTGTTCCTGTCAGCCACCAGCTGGACTTTACGTTCAGTGCGTATTAGTAAATGCTCGTATGTTAGCGTGGTAAATACAGTCCCACTCAAATATTTGCATTGACACTGTCCCTGTTAGCATGTCAGCATGCTGTGACCAACGCCACTAGCACGGCTGCAGACTCTTCGCTATACATTTTTTTTATTAAAGGTACAATAATGAACACTTCCGTATTCAAATGGTGATTCATGACATATGGACAGCTCTTGTTGTAAACTAAGCTACCCGAGACTCGCCTGTGTAAAACAGAAAGAATCACCTGCACTTTTAAAAACTGCCTCATTTAAATATTAAATGTCACTACATGACAAAGGGTGTAATATAAAATAACAAGCAGTCAAACATTAAATGTAGTAGTGCTGTGTTTCACAGGGAAGTTTAGAATGTTGTAATAGTGCAAAATAACTGCAACTTAATTTGTCACTTATTTATACATGTAAACATAAAAGTTGTGCAGGCAAGCAGACACATATGGATATCATTTCCAAAAATTCATTGTTATTTAGTTTGAATTAACATTTCCCCTCAAAGGTTTTTTTTTTGTAAGTTCTTTCCAGAAGACATCTTTAAAAGTATTTAAACATTACACACCCTTAATGTAAAGCATAATGTCTTCATGCTGGGTCTCTGAGCACATTTGGGTCTTCTGTCACATTGGAGGATCTCATGACCCAGATATCATCTCACATTTACCACATTTAGTTTGGTGCCTTAAATAGTTTCTGTTGAAGACCGACATGCAATACTGGCCCACGGTGATGTTTTCTTTTTTCAAGCATGAACAATATGTTTGTGTTGTGTATACATATACGGTCGCGGTCACTGATCTAAAGCCGTATCTTAGGTTACTGGCAAGCGTATACAAGGTATAAATAAAGGTGCGTACGACTGGCCTGTTATCTCACACAGTGGTTAAATGTGAGCCGGTTCCTGTTTGCAGTGTGTGTCCTAGATGCTGCAATAAAACACAAAGTCCCAAACACACCTGATCCCTCACACAACCTTTCCACACAATCCGTCATTGCTTCACCCCTGCCAGGTAATAGCTGCGGCCCAGTCACACCAATTGAGCTCCCCATTGTCTTCCAGATATACAACTGAGATACATTGTGCCAGTGGGAGTGGTGTCTGCTTACACAACCTTTATAGAACAATGAACCGCCAGTGGAGTGAAACATTGAGCAGAGGATGTTGACGATTTGACTGTGAGGCAGGGAAGGCAGGAAGCTTCACATGAATGCAGGAGACACACATGAATGCCTAGGATCCAAACCAAGTCAGGGAAGACTGATCGTCAGAGACAGACCAGGTAGCATCAGGTTGAAATATGTCTGAACTCCTGACACATGTTTAGAATATGATCAAATCAGGCTTTATGCTCGTTTTAAAATGTTGAAAATGTTTTTTTCTAAATCAAGTTGAATTTGCTTTTTAAAACGCTACTGGTGCTCTGCACCTTTAACTGAATCTGACTTTGCATTTCTCAAAAAAAAAAAAAAAAAAAAAATTCAGAATACATCTTCATCAGGGTTAAAAAAGCAGCATGTTTAAAATTAGGAGGGGAAGCAGTAAACAAAAAAACAGTTAATTATGACTAAACTATCTGCAGCAACTGTCTGAAAAACTGCTTTAAAAAAGCAGTTTGAAGGGCAGGTCAACGGTTTTTAAAGTGCGACAGTGCGTTCCAGGGTTGACAGATTTCGCTGAAGTGAGTTGGTATTGTGGACAAGCAGGAGTAAACGTCAAGCTCTCTGAATGCTGCTAACGTGCTGACAAATCTCTAATTTCTAGAGAAGAAATTCCTCACATCTCTCTGGGGAGGATTCAATCTGGAGGCAAAACTAGCGACCAATCCCAGAGTTTATGGTTTTAAAAAGGATTCTGGGATTAGGGATCTGCTGTGAAAAATATAGGAGGGCCTCGCTTCTGTAAATCACTGTTTTCATTTAACCACGGCAGAGAGGAAGATTTGAACTTTTGTATCTGACAGGAGCTACAGAATCTAAAATATGAATGAAGGAGTCATTAAAATAGGCTGTTGAGCTCCTCTACTGTGAGGCTATGGTGTTCATGGACACTAAAACATGTTTGAAGCAGTAAAATCTTGATGGGAACAAGGAACAGAGAGTGACTTTAAAGGGGTAGAAGTGTATCACTTCAAGAGGGAGTTTGGGATAAAGGGAGATTAATGGAAAGGGAAAAAGCCTGCTGTATGATCAGAGACGGTAAATAAACCAAATCACAAATTGTACACAGAAACCAGAGCACAAGGTCAAGTGTATGCAGCATTTGTAAAGGCTGGGATCGGTCTTGAGATATTTAATAATCCTACTGTTTGATCAAATCAGAAGTAAAAGAGGAGGAAACTTGAATCTAAATATCACCAGCAATTAGTTCAAAGGATCCATCCATCCATCCATCCATTATCTATACCTGCTTTATCCTGAACAGGGTCACGGGGGGGGCTGGAGCCTATCCCAGCTCACTTAGGGCGGGTCACCAGTCCATCACAGGGCCAACAAACAGAGACAGACGGAAACAAAGACCATTCACGCTCTCATCCACACCTAAGGGCAATTTCTAGAACCACCAATTAACCTGAGGTTCATGTTTTTGGATGGTGGGAGGAAGCCGGAGAACCCGGAGAGAACCCACGCAGGCACACGGAGAACATGCAAACTCCACAGCAGAACCTTTTTACTGTGAGGCGACAATGCTAACCACTGCACCACTGTGCCAAACCTAGTTCAAAGGATCTGCAGGTTAATACTAATTGTAAAACTAATTGCAAAACCAACAAAAAAATTGAACTGTACATATAAAGTGGAGAAAAGCAAGCAAGACAAGAGAGCTCAAATCATTTCTGTGCAGTAATGCAAGGTCACCCAGCCCAGTATCACGCCACAGGTCATGTGACGGAGGTAATTCTACAAAGAACAAAATTGCAAAATTTGCGGGAGGACTATTTTTATGACAAGCCGAGGCAAAACCGTGGCAAAGGCACACTTCCCTCTGACGGGCTTGCGGGTGGATTACAGGTTTAGCCGCGATAGCAGGTTTGGCTACAACCGTGAACTTTCAATCTTGCAGGTTGAAAAATGAAATATCTGGGGTTCATAACTCACAGGAAGGGGCACGATAATTAGTTATAATCCAAGACTGAGGCCTAATGGTAAAAAAAAAGGAAACAAAATATAATAATTATTTGGTAAAGATAAAAATCCTGGCAGATAAAAGAACCAAAGAGATTTCTCATTCTGTAAACAGAAAGGAGCCGTTTCGACAGAGGGGATTGAAAAGGGGGATTTTAATTGTGGTGACGTTGCGAAAATTTGGTCCTTCAGTATTCAGCAAAAAAATGAAGTGACGAAAAGAGAACCAGGACCAGCTGGACCTGCGGCGTCGGGGACAGGACCACGGAGCACAGAGGCTGGATGCAGCTCAGGGTCTCGCTGAGAAAACAGTACGTGTCAACTACAAACACGAAAATGAAATGTGGATGGCGAGCCTGTGGGTGTGCTGAAGCTGGGTGGTGAGGAGCGCTGTCGAGACGCACCACTAGGAGGCAGACTAAGGTGGGGCCGCCGGATCTGAGGGGTCCAGACAGAGGAGAGGAAAAGCTGGTGAGTGAGTGGGGGGGGGGGCATCCTCATCATCTGACACCCAGCGGGTCACAGCAGAGGGCAAAATAGAGCCTTGTACAACCCTTTACTGCAGACGCCCAGGAGTGGGAACATTAACAGGAATCGGATCTGCTTCGGCGGGACCGCAAGCTTCAGATGGGCTAGCCAGAAACAGAGCTCTATCTGGCCCTGGAGATGATCCTCGACGGACCACAGTTCACTATTCAGCTCAGAAACACTGACACAACAAATGGGGGACCAACAGAGAGATTGTTGACAGCAATCAGGACAGATCCAACCCCAGAATAGAGAGGGGCATTTATCACTGAGGGCCCGAGACTGGGCCAACAGGGAGGGATCAACTCTGGAAGGTTTCAGCCAGAGAAGGCTTCCTGCCCTCTGGGTAACGTGCTTTGATTGTCCCCACTGCTAGATTTGATGTCTGATCACTTTTCTAACGGATCGGCTCATCGTTTCAGCGCTGCATAATTCTGCTTTTGTCGACGCGCATTGTTTTAGTCTCGAGTCTACAAAGAATTTCAAACATCTGGCCTCGAGTCTCCGTGTGTAACCACAGCCGTGGAATACAAAGCACCTCGCTGCTATCAAGGCTGGATGCAGCCTGCTGGTGTGGGTGGGCTGCAGTTCGGGGATGCACGACGCATAAACAGTGCAATCAAGTGGGAGGAAATCCTCTGAGATTCAACAAGAAGCAACAGACGAATGAAGCACGCACGCACACACACACACACACACACACACACACACGCACGCACACACACAGAAATTCGCAGCATTTTATGTTGGGATCCAGCAGCAGTATCTTTCTGGACGGACCACAGGGTAGCGAGCTGCCCTGAAGAGGGGCTTTCCTGGGCAAGCTGAGGTGAAGCACATCTTTTTCAGTTTTCGCAGCCTCCTGAGGCAATGTGTGTGTGTGTGTGTGTGTGTGTGTGTGTGTGTGTGTGTGTGTGTGTGTGTGTGTGTGTGTGTGTGTGTGTGTGTGTGTGTGTGTGTGTGTTCAGTAAGCACTGGGCCACTTTCCCAGATGAGATTCTCTGCTGCAGGATAATCCTGATGAAAACGTGGTTTCTCTACCACTCCTTCTCATTCTCTCTACCCGTCCATCCGTCAGACAGTTGGCCTCGCTCTTCCTCTCCCACCTTTGTTCACATCTCACCTCCCTCACACTCACGGCGACAGCCTCCTCACTGACGTACGTATCCCTCCACAGCCGAGAAAGAAAAGTAACATGATAACTCCGCGTCATTGTCATTTGTACAAAACAAGCTGAATGGCCACGCTGCTTCTTTGTCGCTTGGAATGAATCATGCGCTTGCTTCCGACCTTCTTCTTCCGTCATCTGCCTGACGCCTTCAACTCGGCCTTCGCCTCGGCCTCCGCCGATTTGTCCAGACTTATCTTTTATTTCTCTTCGCCTTCGGTTCTCTAGCTCACACTCGAGCGCATGTTATAAAAGACGTAATGCCGGTGAAAGGACAAGAATCGCAAATCGGTTGCAGGTTTAAAGAAAAAAACACAAAGCAAAGTCACATTGACATCCATCCTAGCGCGTCCAGTTTGGACAATAAATTCACTTTAAAGCATCATCTGATCTGACTTGAACAGCATTTGCACACAATTCTTTCAAGCCAATTTGTGTTCGAGTGAGAAGTGTTGGAATGACGTCATGAAAACACTCCCACACTTCCAGTTTCCAACACACCCAGTTAAAACATGTGAGTCATAAGACATCAAAATGTCAAGTATTTAAGGGAATCTGTAACCATTTACTGATCTTTTAATGTGAAGTTAATTGGACATTAACTCCTAATTTTATTCCTTTTTGCACACTTACGACACGGTCACTAATGTGTCGGCCAGCTTTTCCCAGGCTCGTGCAAACAGAGACAAAGACGAGTCTGTCTGACTCGAACGTGTTCCAACTTCACAGATTCAAACTTGTCGTCGTGGTTTGATAAGCTGACTTTATAAAACGTACGTTTGGTTACTATTCTGTTTCATCCGTCACGCCTTTATCAAAACTCTTATTGGTTGTTTTTCATTACTAAATAAATGGGTTTTCTAAATCATCATTCCAAAAATAAATTCAGAACAGGATTAGAATGAATTTATATTTAAAATAGGACGATATTTTGTTTCTACAGCAGCGGCAGCTGTTTCCAACGGCAAAAGTCGCCATAAACTTAACAACATTACACTGGAAAGAAATCTAAAAATGTCAATAACACATAATATTCTTGACATCAACATACGGAGTGAAGTTTAGAAAGGAGAAGACAGACATCTTCTGTCCTCCTTCCTCTGCTGCAGGTGGAGCTTCTTCTGTCTCAGCCAGCAGCTACAACTTTACAAAGAGCTTCTCAGTCCATCTAAAGTGAGCCTGCGAACCCACAGTCGCTAACTTCGGGGCTAACCTCCTTCATGTTAATCAGCAAATGGCAGGCTACATGAGGGAGCTGTGAAGAAGCACTAATTCTGATTGGGACAAACTGTTTATCTGCCCTATAGTTTTTTTAAAGTCACATTTTAGATGATGTCACCATATGTTGAGGTATGATGGAGTCGGTGAAAAAGCTTTAGACTTAACCCGAGACTCATTTTCTAAACCTATATTTCTTTTATATTGTGGTGAATCTGTATTAATAAAAAATAATGCTGCTCGCGAAGCTGGCAGCAGTTCTTTTTTTTTTTACCTGCACTAATGCAGGTTCAGACAGTGACTCAAATGAATATGATACGTGAGAAAAACTTTATATTTAGATGTTATGAGGCGAAATCTGTCTCTCTGCACACATATCATTCATGGACATCAAGAGGACAGAGGAGGTTCCCGTGATACCAGCGGAAGTATATTCTGTGTTATAAAGGTCAAAATAAAGTCACTAAAGCACTGGATATGTTTCACATGCAAAGTGAACTCGGTTTTCAGCCAAACGTAGCCCAGTTTTTACCTCAATGCCTCATTAGATGATTTTAATCTGCCAACCACCAGAAATTGTGCGTAATGAGCAGAGAAAGAGCCTCAATTCATCATTTCAACTTTCTCTCCTTTCTTCTTTGTCTTGGTTTGTTGTTGCATGACAAACACAAACCATCTGGTACACCACATCGACAAAACACACCAAGACATATATGCATACTCATTTCTGACCCAGGCGCGACTTTCCTCAACTGGCACCGGACACCCCCCCCCCCCCCCCCCCACCCTCCTACCCCTATAATTTGTGCGGCAGTGGTACATTCCAGCACTGTAGCCTCAATAAACACACATGCTGGGTCACGCACAGGTCAGGAGGGTTTTCCTCTGCTAGGTGGGTCTCTCGAGGTGTCCCTGGTGTCTCCGCGGCGGGACACGGCTGTAAGGTGACACGGAGGTGACCGAGAGAGAGAGAGAGAGAGAGAGAGAGAGAGAGAGAGAGAGAGGGTGAGGAAGTGGGGCACTGAGAGGCAGTGATACAACCTCAAGGACAGACAACTTCTATTTAGGCCCGGTGGTAAACTCAGCTGGGCTGTGTGTGTGTGTGTGTGTGTGTGTGTGTGTGTGTGTGTGTGTGTGTGTGTGTGTGTGTGTGTGTGTGTGTGTGTGTGTGTGTGTGTGTGTGTGTGTGTGTGTAGCGGCAGTGTGAGGACATGAAGGGAGAAAGTGCCTTATTTAGAAAAAGGGGAGCACCCTCCAAACTGCGCGAGGGGAGGGAGAGGCAGGGGATAGAAAGCGAGCGAGGGGAGGAGAAGGAGGTTGCCATGCCGGTCCTTTGATGGTCGGTGCTTGACAAACAGCAGCAGTGTGTGGAGTGCTCTTCATCCACCTCCACATAAAGCCCAGCCACACTCGGTTTGACCTGCCAGAGCAGAAATCCACACTTAATCATCACAACGACTGCCCCCTCAAGACCCGGCCTGACATACACTGTTTGTGTGCGAGAGACTGTTCACTAGACCCGCAATGTTTTCCAAGTCTGTCCTTTGTGGAGGCTACAATGGGACTAATATCTCAGAATGTGCGACAGATGCTTCCCGGCAGGACATCGGTCGCTGTACAGTACAGAACAAAGTCCAGTGTGTCGAAGCTGCGAGCGCTTGTACGGTTTTTATGGCGTCCTTGTTCAATTGTTTGCATGTGGAACGGCTCTGATAGCGACCTGTGACGCTCAGTGCCACTGTAAAAGCCAAAACTAATAAATAACGAAGCGCACGCACACACACACACACACACACACACACACACACACACACACACACACACACACACACACACACACACACACACACACACACACACACACACACACACACACACACACACACACACACACACACACACACACCTGTGCAATGGCCAATCTAGTATCCAGTGACACAGTAAACAACCCCCAACACAAATCCAACAAATACATGACTTCCTAATAACGTAAGCCTCATAATTATCTTAACTGGGGTGTAAGAGTTAAAGATGTCACACTGTGTGATGGATGTTTTACGGGAATCTGAAAAAAAAAAAAAAAAAAGAAAACATTCAGGAAAGAGCACAAAGCTGACCATGTAAAACTGTAATTCAACACAGTCAGTTCCCCAAACATGAAAACTACAGCAAACTGAATATTATTTTCATATTAACTAACATGCAAATTATGGCTGTAAATAGTGTGAAAAGTGGTCGAGAAATGGTGAACATAGCGCAGATCAGGGTATCAGTAAAATATAATGAATAGGTCATTATAAGGAAACAATGGCCTTCTATTAATATATAATTGTATTTGGTTAAAAAAAATTCTGTATTTAAATAGATTACAAAATACAGAGTGAAATCTTTACATATATATATTAAATAGTGAATTCATCTCAGGTCTGCGTACTAGAGGACTGTGCGATGTGGTTGAGAGCTCTGGAAAAAAAGCTTGAATAATGTTTTTTCTTACATTATATCATCATCATCAGAAATTATTTTTGAAATAATCTGACTTTGGAATTGTGTTGACATGGATTTAAAAGAATAAATCAGTAGAACAACAGATGAGAAGCTATAAATATCAACACACTGTAACACAGCTGCAGAAGCTCCCGGTGTCATTACACATCCAAATCTCTGTCATCAGCTCAGCTCGCAGTCATTCAAAAGAGAAGTTAATAACTCAGGTTTCTTGCTTTCAAGTTTGGTTTGTAATTACTGCTGAATGACTGGAGGTGCTGGCGCTATCTGTAGCTGTCACCAAACCCGTCTCACACATTTTCCATCAACTTTGCACTAAGTGCCCTGCTCGAGGGCACACCTTGAAGACATAAAAATGCAGTCTGCTTGTGCGCCCGGCACGCCCGTCTGCAGTGAGATGTGAGCTTTCGGAGTCAAAGTAGAACACCAGAGTGCTACCTTTCATGTGCTGAGCACCGGGATGATGTTTTTTTTTTTTTTTATCTCTGTCAGTCGGGCGACAGCAGGTTAGTGACGGGAAAAACTCGGAGCTGATCGCGCGCCGGGCCGTCAAACCCTCTCCGGCCGACTAATTAGGGCTCTGAACACTCGACCCCACGTTGCCCGGGACCACCCTCCTTCCCCCTGCGCGCCGTTTAAACACAACACAGTGTGTTTGCAGTGAGTGTGGGCAGAGGGGCGATCATAACGCAGGTATGTGTAGGAGACGCAACGCATGTTCATGAGCTGTGTAGGCTGAGGGAAAGAAATGGAGAACTTCACCGCAGAACCGGGACGGTCAAGAGGAATTATAAACACACGGCGTGACATGGATGTCAGAAAAGGAAAGAGACGCGCGCGTGTGTGTGTGTGTGTGTGTGTGTGTGTGTGTGTGTGTGTGTGTGTGTGTGTGTGTGTGTGTGTGTGTGTGTGTGTGTGTGTGTGTGTGTGTGTGTGTACAGATGCCAGATCAAAGGTGGAACACAGCTTAATTCCCTCAGCAGCAGCAGCGGCAGCAGGCTGTGCTCGGCCGTACGTAACCTGTTTGGTGGAGTGTCAGCGCGGCGCTGTCTGGACATCCTGGAGCCTGGGACGACCCCGTCTGTACAGCAGATTACACACACACACACACACACACACACACACACACACACACACACACACACACACACACACACACACACACACACACACACGCACGCACGCACACACACACGCTGCTCACGATGCTCGGAGAGATCAGTTCTACTGTGTGATCCAGGTCAATTAAAAAAAACAACAGGCAACGAGGGCACGAAGAAGATACCTCAACAGAAAACAGATTATTCTGCAGTTTTTCTCCGTGTTGCTGCACGTTCCTTTTTTCCCTCCCCGTTCGCTCTCCACTGAGCTACAGTATGTCTTGTAATTGCTTTGGTGCTCACCAGGTTTTTTGTTTTTTTTTGTGGGTTTTTTTTTTGTCTCAGCACTGAAAACATCTCTTTGTCACACTCGCTTCCAGTGGAATAAAGAGCATATTAATGCCAGAGCGCGCCCCGGGTAGGAAGTAACACTAACTTCTGAGTACCGATATGGCCTCCCGCATAATTCATCTTCTCCCAAGCTTTGCTCTAATTACATCACCGAACACTTCTCACTGTGGAGGCTACAGCTGGGCACCAAACGTTGATACTTTTGTGGCACCAACTGAAATGCTTTGGTACTGTCTGTTCATCCGGGAACACATTTTGCAACCTTGCCCACATTTACACCAACACGGTTGTTTTAAAAATGCAGAACTTTTGCTCCTTTAATGCAGGATTACATCTTATCAGTGATGTGCAGCGTTTACTTTACGCAATCATCTCTACTCCGGCCCGCAGAGATCAAATCACTCAACCAAGCAGCAACCAACAGTGACAACGCCAATCGGTTTGTAAACTGCCATTATGAAGCAGAATTTGGACTTTGGTCGTCGCCATCTTGCTCGTTCTGAGCGGTTTGGGGGCAGAAGTGACCATATTTGGACGAGCTAAGGAGGAGCAAGCGGTGGGTCTGATTGGGAACCTGAGGAAACCTCGGCCCGCCCACCTACAGCGGAAACCTGGCTGCACCACAGACCTGTCCATCAAACAGACAAGCCCCTAAAAACACATCTTTTTTTTAGGCTTATTTTCAACAATGGGATTCTTTTCAGCTGCACCTTTTATGTACAGTTTATGGTTTCAACTTAATTAATTGTCACATTAGAACCCCTTTTTTCACTCCTGTCAAACATATTTTGGGCCTCATGTCTGTTCTGTGAGCTTCATTCATTGTAGGCTTCTCTGCATGCATCTAACATCTTCCAATAGCAAGTGAGACATTTATGGAACGTCGGTAAATTGTAGCATCTAGCGATAACTTGCATATGGGACATTTTTGTAGCTGCTACAGAAAACAACCTGAGTTCAACTCTCCCCCTCTAAACTGCAGGAAGACTCTAATGCTGGATGCCATTATCTTTTGCCTAAAATAGATTACATGAAATTAGTATCAAACAAAATATCATTCAGAAACCAGTATCAAAGCTTTTTGAATGATACCCAGCCCCAGTGGAGTCACGGATAAAAATGACCGTCACCAGCCATCCTTTACATTTACTTAAAAACTATTCTCCTGTTTCTTTATCCTGCTCAGCAGCATCTGACAAACACGTGAATGTAACCAGGATCCATTAGTGTTCATCTACAGCTGCTGCTCGAGGGCCACAATCCTGCAACTTCAGGAGTCTGCAAAAAAGCAGGTATGAGCAAAAACTTGCATCCTGAAGGCACACGAGTTTCCGTTCCTGTCAAGATATCACAGCTTCAGAGCAGGTGGAAAAGACCTTCGGTCACAGACAGCAACCACTCCTCTGCAACAGTTTCCACATCTGATACTTAGATTTTTTACATTTAATTTCGGATAGATAGGATTGTATTTTCCATGCACACGTTTCTTAATGATCCCTTCAAGACATGAGAATACTTTGCTGTGAATAACTGACATCTTAAGTGAAAGAAATGTTGAGTTACAACCTCCATGAGGTTACTAATAGGTTTCATTTCAGCAGTTTAACTGTTAGTCAGAAAATGTCTCCTGCTTGTCTTGAGGTTTCAAGTTTCCACATCACACTTGTGCAAGTCACACACTGAATCACAAGTGTACATATGTAGTCACAAAATGCTGCCCGTATGTGGGAAGTGATAAAAGTTCCTTCTTTCAGCAGATGAATTTGAAAACAGCCCTCAATCATTGCATGTCTTATTCTGCACGTCAGCTGTCCAAATGAAGAGACAGTAAGTGCGATACAGCTGAGAGACATGGACATTTCAAAATCCTGGTTTTCTTTGTATTTTTAATGTAATACCGAGCTAAATATTTCAAAGAAGGCTGAAACAATACTTAAATCATTTCATTCATACCTTCAATATGGAGGAAATGTTTACTTTTTGCATTTGGCTTGTTTACAACAACTCTCCAAACCAATGTTGGTGAGTAAAAGTCACTGAACCACAGAAAGTTGTCTTATTCTGATTAATACGAATTTCCTTCATCCATGCAAAACTGTCTGCGCTGCCCTTTGCTGTCCTTCACTGGTGTTCACACACTGCAGGATATCAGATGTCCGCCTCCATCTGCTTAGAACAACAAGTCTGGTTTGTGGCCGTTTCCTGCAGACATTCTCACTTTTCACAAAATGCAATACGTTCAACTTGGAAAGAAGACCGAGGGAAAAAACTCGTCACGGTTCCGAAACCTTTTCAATCTGACGGCAGCCTGTCAGTCTGAAATCAGTGCGGTATCTTATCGAGAGGTTTGATTGCCGGGTGACTCCGAACTAACGTTTGATTTCCCAGATATGTATTTTTTGTTTTTTTGAGGAGCTGAGGCCAAGGATGCTGTGGAAGAGGAAGAGGCGGCTGATCTCTACGTACCCAAATCACCTCTGACAATATTACCTGAGAGCCTCTCTGTGTGCCAGCAAAACCATTTGTTTCGGTCTTGCAACTTGAGTCGCAGGCAGTGAGAAAGAGGGCGCAACATAATGAAAAGAGCTGAGTGAGCGGAGGAATGGAAGAAAGGCTGTGGGAAATTCTACACATTCATGAAAGCAGTAAATAGCTGTAAAGCTGCGTGGGACTATTTGTAAAGCGACAAGAGATATTATTATTATTAAGAGATTATTAAGATTTTTCAAGCTTTTAGAACTAAATGTGATCAAAGCTTTTGAAAAGCTTTCAGACATGATGACCATGTCTAATGATGAGAAAAGAGAAGAACAGAAAGCCTGCAGGAACGGCAGATAGAAATCTCTCTGCAGCCACAAGGAAAGACAGACAGAGGACACATGCTGCGTTCCAAACGGTGGGCTTGTGTACTAACTCTCACTATTTTGAGTGCATGAGTGCGTTCACACTGTCAAGTACAGAAACACGCAGTGCACTACAAGTACCAGGATGATGCACTCGAAACAACTCCAAAAAAGAAGTGTGAAACTCTGGACAAGTTCCACCCTTAACGGTCGCCATCTTGGCTTCATAAAGGAGGAGGAGGGAGCAGCAACGTAAAGAATTTTCAAATGAAAGCGCCTGAGGAAGCTGTAACTGTTCCTGAACACCACACGAACGTGTTTCTTTAACACTAACGCAGTGTGTTTATTGAGTGTGCTAAACGGAGAGCAAGAAAACGTGTTCATTTCTGGGTGAAATAATTAAAGCTGTAGATATTTTGGCGGGAGATGTGTTCACATGCTGAGGTTATTTCCGGCCAGTGCAGAACAGCGGTGTGCGATTTGAAACCGCACTACTTTGTCAAAAGTCATGTACCACACAGGTAAGAGTCCCGACATGGAAGAGCACTATTCTTTTGTGTATTAAGGGAAGTATGCCATTTGGAACAAACCAATAGTCTGTTTCACTGCCTTAAAGGAATAGTTCAACATTTTGGCAACGTACTGTTTACTGTTTTGTCAGGAGTAAGATGATACTGAGTCACGTAACTGTAAGGTAAATCCAAAAAGTGAAGTAAAACTGACACGTTCCTGTTCTAGCACGGGTTGCGGGACTATTTCTTCAGCCAAAAAACAGCCCATAATAAATGGTTCCTAACGCACACACAGGAGCTATATATGAAACGGTGACTGTTAATCGCTCTTTTCTTGTAGCACTTTTTGTGTTAGTCTCTTTCATCCACTATTTTCTTCTCTATACATGCAGCTGCAACACAAATGATTTTTAAGCCAACAAAGAAAATTGAAAGTGAAACTGGGAGATTGTGAAAGACAGGGCGGGGTGTGAATCACACAAGCGTGTTCTTAATCAAATCTGGCATTCGAAGCGAGCTTCAGCTGTGGGGCTCAGGTGGATCTCCCGAGTCTGCACACTTTTTTATTTTTTCCGGGCAGATGACTGAATAACATCCCTCTATTTCCTTTTTTTCATCCTGTTCATCCATCCGGCACTCCTCTTATCTCCTCAATCTGACCACGGTGGCTCCACCTCGACCCGAAGCTGCAGCATCCCAAACCCCAAAGATTCCCTTGAAACATTTCTCTCACCCATCATCCTTATTCAGCCACTCCTACACTCCACACACACACACACACACACACACACACACACACACACACACACACACACACACACACACACACGCACACGCACACTCAGACTCACACCAGCCCGCCGCCCCGTCTCTCAGCATCAGCATCACCGTGAAGTGAAAAGGCCAGCATCCCCGAGAGATGTGGTCTTTCTCGCTGCTGTTGTTTGAAACGGCCGAGCTCTGGGATGTTCGTTAAGGGCTTCGTCGACCATTTGAAGTCATGGCGAGACGACCACAGTAGCAGCAGCAGCAGCAGCAGCAGCACTAGTGTCCCTCTGTTTCAGCTTGCAAGCACATTGAAGTACTTCCTGCTTTGCTCTCTCTACCGCCTGCCATGTCCTGATGCAGCACCGGTTTCCAAACAAAAAAAAAAACAAAACAAAAAAAATCGAAGCTGCCATTTCATGTAAATACTCGACTGGGAAGCAGAAGAGCAGCATCTCTGAAATGTCCTGCAAACAACCTGCGATGGTAAAATAATTACCCATCATGCATCTTTAAAAAGCCTGCGTTCATCCTCCGAGAACGGACCGAGCATGCTCATCAGCAACGCCCGGCTTCGCACGCGCTCACACCTGGGAGCTGTCGGGTACGTACGTCTGTACCGTTGCAGCACTGAGCAGCTCTAATGGAGTTATCGCTGATTAATTGTGCTCAAGGGCAACATGTCACGGGAGAGAGAGGTTCATCTTTACGGTGCACCGCCAGATTCTTCTGGTGTGTCTCTCCCGACAGTCCAAAACAATCACCTGCTTCTCAGCAACTTATAGACCGCCGCCCACTCTCAATCATTTGCACACAAATTGCTCTTAAGCGCCTGTCAGGGATCAGCTTACTCAACCCGCTCGTACGCTTGCGCCCCTTTTGGAGCGTTGGATCAATAGTTGACCCCCGAGCAGCGTCCAGGGAGTCGGAGTCCGCCCTCGTGGGAAATTAGAAATGGATTCGGGAGGCAGCTGTGGCGGGGCTTTTTGGTTACTTTGGTTTGACTGGACGTAAGATGAAAATAGTTTTTGTCAGCGAGGCTCGCAGTCGCCGCATCCAGACGACAACGGCCCGGGGCGGGGTGATTCGGACGAGGCGAGATGACGTGTGGCACGGCTGCGGAGAAGTGGCGGTGACAGGACTGAACGCTGCCGTCGGTTCAGGTGTTTTTAGGTGGGAAATGTGATGTGTGACAGTGGGAGCGTGACAAAGCGGCCTGGAGAACACGGCAGCGTCAGTGGGCACTTAAATCACCTTATAAAGGTACGGTTGGGCGACCAAAATGGGAATCCACCCCGAAATCCTGGCAGTGTTAGTGCAACATCAATCCACTGAGCCACTCTGAACTGTCAGGGATGTGAGAGTGTGAAGACTACATTGTTTTGAAGGTTATATAAGCCTGGCCTGTGGTCTCTGTGTGTCTCTTTAAGTTAATTTGGCGTCTCTTTGGCGGCCATTTCTGTTTCTTTGTGTTGGTTTTGATTCTTTTTTAATCAGCTGTATCTTGTTGTGTCTCCTTATGGGACATGTTCCAGATAAATGCCCCGGGGTCCCCTGACCTATTGGCCCCTGTCGACCCATTCAGTTATCTATCCATCCATGGAAGACTCGTATTAAAACCAAGACATCCAGGACAAAACCTAAATAGAATACAGGAGAGTAATAGCATGATAATAACAACAATAACAATATCTCCCATAGTACACGGGACATCCAGCCTCGTCAAAAGTCCATCTGTTTATTCCCACTCTTCCTCCTGATTTGTGAGAGGCAACTTCATCCGCACCCCACACACACGCGTGCGTAATCACCCCCCCCCCCCACACACACACACACCACCCCACCACCATTGTAAGTGCAGTGGCAGGGGTCTTCATGTCACAAACCGTCCTGCTCCCCTCCACACACACACACACAGAAACACACAGAAACATACACAAACACAAACACACACACACACACACACACACACACACACACACACACACACACGCGCGCGCACACACACACACGCACACACACGCCCAACCTTCAAACCCCTGAATTATTAAAAAAAAAAAAAAAAAAAAAAAGCAAAAGCAGAGCATCTCCTCTTACCCATCTGTGCCTCGGTCGGATGTCTTTCAGAGGTTCATGGTGGATGAGAGCCCTGCTGATCCGAGTCCAGTCGTTCCGTTTTGCTGCAGAAGCCGCTATGCCATCGCATTGGTGATGCTGGAGACTCGGTGAGAACCGGGGGGCCGGGGTCTCTCTCTCTATCTCTGTCTGCCTCAGCCCGGGTTACTCCGCACTCATCTCGCCTTGTTTTCCCACCTCTCCGGCTTTTATCCGCCGGATCGGATGCGCCGATAACCGTCCCGAGCAGGACCTACAGTAGGAGGGGGTGGGGGTTGGAAGAGGTCCTTGTCGGTCGCGGTGATGGCTCAGCCTCCTCTTTTCCCCTCTGGTGTATATTCTACGAAAGAGCGGGCAGCAGCTTGGCCAGAAAATCAAAGATTAAAACGAAGAGAAATCGGAGCTACTTTGATGCGCAAAACAATGAGCCGAACGGCGTGAAAAGGATGGAGATGAGAGATGATAAGGGACACGGGGGTGGCGGTGGTGGAGGAGGGGGTGGGGGGAGGTGATCGCCGCTGTCTGCCGTCCTATTCGCCGTTTTCTGTCGTGTTTACGAGCCGCTGTCGCCTCCTCCTCCCTCCGTCTTTTCTATCTCTCCGCGATGCGTCTCCCTCTTTTCCGTTCTCCGCGCTGCACCCGCCGTGACGCCTTTTCCGCTGATATGAAAAGACGAACCCCCTCCTGCTGTCCTCTGCTTTACGTCTTTTTCATCATCTTCCCTCTCGATCGGCAGCGAGGAGGAGGAGGAGGAGGAGGTGGGGACGGCTGTGTGGGGGGGCAAGTGAAAGAAAACGAAGGGGGCGGAAGGAGGAGCCCCGCGAGAAGAGAGCTCCTCCCCGTTATGCCGCTTATCAGGGGTGGGTGGGGGGGGGGGGGCGTGTGTGTGTGTGTGTGTGTGTGTGTGTGGTGGAGGAGGGAGGGGAGGGGAGGGGAGGGGGGGGTGGAGGCGACCATCATGAGAAATATAAAGCATGAAATAGGAGCGGAGGGGCGGAAGTGAACTCGCGCAGGAAAGGCTACTATTAATTCTGTTTTCCAATGATTGCTGTAAAAAGTCGTGAATTTATTCAACTGCATACAATCTCTGCAGATCTAGAAAGCAAGACTAAAATGCCAGAGGCTAATGCATACCGGGGGGAGAAAAAAAAAAAAAAAGTTGCACAGATTCAATAAGGTGCTATTTGTAGACATTTCCCATAGCGGTCAAAGAATGTGAAGTATGGCCTGAGGGCGGCGCCAGAGGAACAGCAGCTGGAAACGGGACCGTTGGACACTTTGGGAAACGTTGAGTGTTTTGAGTTAGATAGTATATTCATGTAGTCATTGCCATCACCCTCTCCTGTGTATTCAGTGTGACGGAGTCAGAACCTGCTTGGATTCATTTAGACATTTTATTTCTTTAATTTGTAAAGACTAAAAGTGAACTTTTTGTTTGGTTTAATTGAATTGAATTTGAAACTGCAGTCATATAATATGGGATATATTGCATAGTTTGATTTGAGAGGGTCAAACCTGCTGAGCACGGTCAATGTGACGCTATCCATTAAACATGTGTTTAAATAATTGAAAGACACACTTTGGCTGCCACCCGACATCCTTTTTTTGCACCATTAGACACTACCAGGTGTCAAGGCGGACGTGTGGTTGTTGTCAGAGTGACAGGAGATCTGAGCTTCACTGTCGGAAGTACGACTTGAGTGTTAACGTGAGACTTTTTGCTGGTCGGGAACCTGGTCGCTACCGTAACCTTTACATGACATAAATCCAGCATGAACTTCTGTTCAATTTACATTCTCTAAGACTCAGTGAGACTCGCTGCGCTCTGTAATCGATTTAGACAGGGAAGCCCAATATTGGATTTTTTTTTTTTTCCATATCTAATATACTAATATTTTCCAGATCTTTTGGCCAATAAAATATGTTTTTTTTCCAGGTATTTGAACATAAAGTCTCTCCTGTAGCTCTGCTCTTATTGTGATGGCTGACTGACAGATGCAGACATAACATGCAATGGGTTTTAAAAATGCACACATTCCCTGGGCAAAATAAGAAAACCTCTACGGTGATCATGTAAAACATGCCATATTTAACATTCTTTCACACAAAACGGAAAGATTGATGCTACTTAAACAGACTTAGATGGTGCTCTTCCGAAGACAGCCCTGAAATATTTAGGCATAACTAAGGCATCATTTTATCTGTCCGTCATATTGAGAGAAATATTAATTTCAGGCTGATGTCGATACTTTATAGAAGCCGATAACAACAACGTACCGATATCATCATTTGAAAGTATTCTGGATGTGCGTTTTGTCATGTAATGTACATGTAATACTACGTGTAGTCCTTCAAAAATCAGGACACTGTGGCAACCTTGTCCAGGGTTTCTGATCCGTTCTGTTGTATTAGACAGAAAGAAAAACAAAATCACGATGATAACCAATGAGATCGTGTTCTTTGTGGAGTCAGTCTCTCAGTCACAGAAGCCAAATACATCAGAGTCCAGACACAAACCAAACAGGCTTCATCATGGCTGTTCATCACAATCCAGAAATGACAGATTTGCTGGTTGTAGTAGAATCAGAGACAGACCATCCCTGCTGCAGACAAATCCTGAACCTGCATAATATTACAGTCCGTGTTTACTTGGATATGAACAACCCGGTTTCTCCGTGCTTCAGGTCACCGAATACGCAGAATAGCACAGGAACTGCCGTGCATCTAAACCTTTTCATGATCAGAACTGGTTTCCTCTGTGCAGCGGCAACATGGCGACGCATGCAACGACTCATTTAACACTATTGAACAAGGATTAGAAAGCTGCTGAGGGATCGACAACCCTGAGATCAAATAAAAAGTCAGGACAGCGGATGTTCCGGTGGCCGAGTACTGAAGGCACCTATTACGCTGGTCCAGGTTCAGTGCCAGCCGAGGACAAGCGCTGCATGTCAAACCTCTCGTTCTTCTCGGGTTTCTGATCTTCTGCGATGCTGTCCTCTAATAAATATCAGAATGCCAAAAAGGATCTTTTAAAAGATCAGGCACACCTACACGCAAAAAGCAAACAGACACTCAAAGAAGAGAAACAAACTGATCTGGACCTGTGTCCCCAATGAGCTGTGTTCTTACTACAAACAGGATTCAGCACCACGGGCAGCGACAATGCAGACAACAACATTTTAGGCAGACAGATGTTGGATACGTGATGTTCACCTTTTGGGCACCATCAATGTAACAAATGTCACAGTAATTCATTTAACAGCTATACGTTTTAATCAAAACCAAAGAAGTCAATCTCAAAGGGCAGGTGGGGACGAGGACTGCCTGAGCAGTGCGGCTAACATATGCATTCAATTACGTGTCAAACTTATACCATTAACTATCAAGCACCAAAAACGGCTTGTCTGATAATGTTACAAGTCGTCTCTGCTTAATGCGGATGAATAGAAAGGGCAAACAAACTCCCTCGGGACGCAGAAGGTCTTTGACAGGGTGGACCGGAGGCATCTTAAACATGTCCTCCACAGACTCGGCTTCGGTCCAGGATTTTGAAGTGGACGTACATAAACATACCCAAGGCGGCAATACAGACAAATAGTGATTAGAGGATTTTTCAAGCTATTAAGAGTCCAGTATTCCCATTTCTGATTGCATTAAAGCCTCCAGCGGTAGCAACAAGGACCACAAGGGAAGGGAAGGGAGTGATGAGTGGAGCAGATGAACATAACTTTGGTTTGATTTGGAGACAACATTTTACTGCGACTAAAGAAATCCAGAAAGAGTTGAGTGTTTTTCATCAGTTTTAGGGTATAAGGTAAAGTGACAGAAGCAGTGAAGCAGTAAAGATGTCGGGCATTGTAGTTACGTAAATTCTGAAACACATGCTTAATTGGGACATTGGATCCTGATACAAATACTCTGAAATTTCAAAACAAACAAACCCGGACAGTTATGTTCATAATGGTACGGTTTGTATTTGATTTGGGGGTTCAAATTTGTCATGTGTTGAGTGTCTAGCTTTACAAGCCTTGTTTTTTATTTTTTTTATTTAAAAGTTTAAAAAGTAGCAAAAGTTAGGTCTGCAGTCCTGGTCAAGTTTATAATCTTATTTTCTTATTACATTGTTCCTGCATTAAAATAAGTTAATTACAGACCAAATTTGACATTTGAAAATCTGACCTTCTTTTATTACAGACACACACAAAAAAAGTTATAAGTAATTCAACTAATTTTGATATTGACACTCTGGCATTATACTGGCAAGCACATCAAAACCTTTCAAACAGATCCTATTACAACAGTAAAGTTGAACTTCGACTGCAGTGGGGTAAAAGTGCCCAAAAACGGTACTTTTATAAATGATCTATCACTTAAGGTCATGCTATTACCCAAGCACAGCCACAGTGCAGGTCAGCTTATCACAATAAGTAGTATGAAACTGTAAACACAGCAGTTGATAAAAGACAATGGTGCTTGACAGGTTTTGTCTTGGCATGATGACACAACACACAGAGAACAATGAAACAAATGTCAAATGTTTACCACAGACAGTTTCCACCCATTACTTCCAAAGGTGATTCTAATCATTGGCACCGAATGTGAAACCCAAGATTTTATTTTGATGAATTTGAGGCTGTTGGTTTTTTTTTTTACATTTTTATTCCATAATGTAAGTGACAACAAAATGTGCATTTTACTTCATGTGTTTGAGCATTTCACCTTTATTAAGAGGCACAAAGAGGAACACGTGTTTGCATGTTCAAATGTATCCAAAAAGTTAACAAACTACACCCCTCCACCCCCCCCCCCCCCCCCCCGACTGTATGTTCAGGTTTTGCTGGGTGATTTCAGAAACTCAGGCCTGGGACGTTTTCCAGCTTTTGACAAGCTTGTGGAGACAGATGTTACTCCAGTGCACTTTCTTATTATTTGTGCTGGTTTGATGCTGTAGCTGTAATAGCTTTCTCCTGGCACTGGTGACGAATGGTGACTGGATTCGCCTATTTACTACTGTGCCAAACGGTTGTTTGACAGGTTTGGTTAGCGCATATTACTCTAATTTTCTGTGGAGCCATTTCTGGGTTCGTATCAGGTTTTAGTTGGGTCACTTTTTGTCAGACACAAGCCTTTCACTCGTGTTAAAAAGAAGTCCAGGTGTTCATTATTTGGCAGCGGTGATACTGTTCCGACCAACAATAGCCTGTGACCCATTTCTTTTTAACGAGTGTCTGCTTCAGTAAGTCAGTGGAGTTGGCAACCCCTCAGCTTGTTATGGATTAAATACAGCTGAATGCTGGACTTTCCCTGAGTGTCACATCTTCCATATCAGCCCGAGATCTTTAACCTCAGAGCCTCCGTCTGTTCTCCCCTCTGAGCAGTCAGCAGCCGTTGGAGGGAGGCTTCTGCCTGTTATTAAATATTGATATCAGTCTGCCAACATCCTCCTCTATGAGAGTGGCAGAGGTGTCTGCTCTCGACAACAGGAGAATGTCTGAAAAGGAGTTTTAGTAATACCTGGAGGCAAATGATCCGAACGAAGTAAAACGCCTCTTTCAGGTTGTGCTCCGCGGTCAGGGACACAGCTACTGTTAAAGACAGCACAGATACACCTTCTGAAGTTATAGCTCAGTTTTGGAAAATGTACATGTTTAGTTATTTAAGTGCCATACCTCTCAGTATTTCTACCATCTGGGCTAGAACAATGTCTTCGATCTAAACAACACAATAACCCCGCTTCACTTATATTGTGCAATTAATGAATACTCCGTTCTGGTAGTCAACGTCCTGCATGCTGAAGACATGGCTGAAAAAAATGCAAGAAAGTTTGGCAGGGGCTAGATTGTTTTGGGCACACGACCGGGTCTGTTCATCTCTTAAAACCTCAAGACGAAGAGGATGCTCCTGGTCAGCAGCAGCGAGAACCGAGACCCGTTAAATAATCAGACCGGGGAAGAACCACGAACCGGTGGGCAATATGCTGGAACAAGTGTGATGGGTGAGCTTCTGAAGACGAACAACCAAATCCTTCTGCTCCCTTTGCCGATTCTCTAATCAAGCACCAAATCAACAAAGAACAAAATTAGCAGCCAGATGATTGTTAGCAGAGAGCGAAAGGCAAGAAAGGTGGTTATTCATCAGCAAGCTACAAATACTGATCATATACTGAAACGGCTCGTCCAGCGTTGCCATATATTACCACTCCCGCCCGCTTTGCGGGACAAAACATTGTGTTAGGTGAGAAAAATACTCACTCATTGTGCATCTGCCTTCGCAGCCCCGTTGGGTTTAGTTGTCTTTTCCAGTTTATCTCCGATACGCTTCAGAAGGTCTTTAGTCTGAACACAGTTCAGTGAGTTTGTAATTCACAACATGAACCGCCAGGACCAATTCGGTTTGAGTCTGATTATTTGATTATTCAAGCGAGTCGGGCTCTGCGCTGCAGTGGATCAATAAACTGTGAGGTGGCGGCGGGTCTTCCACAACTGCCGGTCTGATGCGTGTCAGAAATTAGACGAAATAAACTAAGAGAAAAAAGCTAAAACCAGAGGAGGCTTTGCTGAAACTTGTCAAATTCAGCCTGTGTTCTGAATCACTAAACAGCTGATTTATAGCCGCCAGTTCAGTTTGAAGGTAAATCTCTGCTGTTCTCTGTTCAGCGGCCTTCGGCAGAATCACACAAGGTATTTTTTTTCTATGAACAAAAAAAGAAAAGAAGCGCAGACAGAGATCTTCAGATGTAAAAACTATTTGAGTGGAGGGAAAAACAACTAATGAACCTGTGGTAACATGACGGTAACATGTGGAAGCACCGAGTCAGATATGAACACAGGAACGTGACACAAAGAGCTGCATTCACTATTTCTGTTGCTTTTTCAGAGGACGTCCGTTTAGTAGGTGGTCCTTCAATTTCTGCCATACGCGTCCTAGACCACCTCTGAATGTCTGAGCAGGTCGGATCTCAAAGCATTCTTGGTTGCTTTCGCACCTTTCACATACTTTTAGCAGACCGCTTGCGATCCGATCCCCCAGGGTGCAAGTTATAACCAAGTGTGCCGAGGGTCCATGCCTCAATAGGTCAGGGCAAAAAAACAAAAAACAGCTGTTTTAAGGCAATGGTGGTCGTAATATTTCGGTTTGGTTCACCAGTGTACAAGGTCCCAAACTTTCCAACTATGCGTTAATAGACTGTAGTCTATTTCCAATGAGCAGAGAAACACCGACATGCTACCTTGCTTTCTGATACTCTTTCAAGGGTCAGAAATCTGCTGAATGGACGGGATATTAATGAGAATGTCGGTCATCGACCATCTTACATCCTGAATATCAGATGACATGTCATATTCCAACCGTGGCAAGAATACTGACAGGAAAAAATGTAATACATAAACATTTTTGCTTCAATACCAAAACGTTTACTGAACACTGGAACAAAAAAAAGTCACTTTCTGTCTCAACATCTGAAACCTTAAATGCTTAAAAGCCTTAGTTCAATTAGTTAGAATGTATTTTTCTTTGATTTTTGTGCACACACACACACACACACACACACACACACACACGCACACACACGCACACGCACACGATGCAAAATATTCAGAAAAGGAGCCTTCTCAGATGACACTGGAGATATGAGGCACTTTGATCCAAGTCCAGACAAACTGAAACGTTAGTGCTGCTCGTAGATTTCCCCTCTGCGACGACTGAGGTTCCCCCAGATAAAATTCCACAGTGACAGACAGAAATGTGGAGCTGGAGAGCAACCATCAGACTGAACTCAAGGAAAGGTCAGGAAGACAGAAGTGTATGTATGTGTGTGAGGAGAGGGGGAGTGTTATGTGTGCTTTCGTTCTTCCATAAAGTGCCAATAGCACAGAAAGAGAAAGAGAGCTGCGTGTTTGTGGATTTGTATCACTTTTGGACAGATACAAGTTTCCATGACCAGCGGACTTCGTTCGAACTCAAAGGTCTGAGATTATTGCTGATTATTTTTTATGATTTCCTGTTTGTGCAAGCTGTGACTGTTGAACACACAAAAAAGAACCTCGTGGATATGTCTTTCTAAAAGCCAGAGTCGCGAGTGAACATATGTTTTAACAAAAAAGAAAAACTAAGAACTAACTTATTCTGTGTGGTGTTTTTCCTCCTCGGGACATTATTTGTGGTGATCTCTGCCTTTTAAAATAAAAGTGACCAACAAGTAACAGTTGCTCGCAAAGAAGCTGCATCAGAAGCTGCAGCAGCGGAGTTTACTCCCAGAGACAGAGCGTCTGACGTCATTACACTCACAGCACGAATTTAAAAACATTTGACAGGACAGCGATCACAGAATTTCTCCGACACAACCAGACAGACAGACAGACAGACAGACAGACAGACAGAGCTCCTCATCTCATCTCCGCATCCTCTCACATCTTTACCTTTTCCGCTGCTTGTGTTCCTCTTGCGCTCCACCTTGGCTTCAGTAACCAGTCCAGCTCCGGTCAAAGTCTGTCCTCTGTCGAGTCCTGGTCTGACTTCAATAAAAATAAAAAGCTTTGCCACCTTTTCAAGGTGAGAAAGATCAGGTGTGTGTGTGCTGAACAAACAGTGACAAACTGCAGCACTTGATTGGTTGTTATTACACCCTAAACACACCCACAGAGTGCCAGGTCCATCTGTCACGGGTAACTTTTTAACTCTGTAACAATAGAAATAAAAAGAGGAAATTGTATAAATAGTATCGATGGTGGTGCTTTTCTTAGTCTTTTTTTTTTTTTTGTAATAACTTTAAATACATCAACTCAAGAAAGAGAACAGGATCAGGAATACATTCATGTCTTGCATACATTTACTAGTGCTTGGTGTGGTGGTGCTTGAGAACTTGAGCTTGAACTTGAAGGTGCTGCAAGTGATCTGGAAATCTAGCTCCACATTGCCATCTGATGGACCGCTCGAAACAAACAGCAAGAGGCAAGTCAGAGCAGTGGAGGGTTATGTTCAGTCACGGCAGCCAAGTACGGGCAATGTTTTAGGTGTTGGGTCAAAACAGACACATTACCAGACAACAGAGAGTGACGAAAATGAATTTCATTTCATGTTAGGCTCCAAATTTAGCCTATCCCGGCTCACTTTTGGGCAAAGGCAGCGTACAACCAGGACAGGTCGCCAGCCCATCACGCGGCCACATACAGACAGACGGAAACAAAGACGATCCACGCGCTCGTTCGGGCCAATTTGTAGAATCGCCAATTAACCTGGACGGTGGGAGGAAGCCGGAGTACCCGGAGAGAACCCAGAACCTCCTCGCTGTGAGGCGACGGCGCTGACCGCTGCGCCGCTCTGCCGCCCTTTAAACACAAACCCAGCGAATCAAACACCACGCAGCAACATACCACGCCAGCCTGACCGCGCCTACTGTCGCTGACCGCTTCAATTCTGTTCGCTGCGATAACGATCCGGTAACTCGGCTCGTATTAACGTATTGGTTGCAGCGGTGGCAGAGTGTCACGCCAGGCCATACCACACCTTTTTAGGAACTGGATTTTCAAAAAGGTCATTTGAACAACGAGTGAACTCATTATGTCAACACTTTGAGATTATCCTGATTCTTTCTTTCCGGCTTTGAAACTTGTAACACAACATGCTGACCAGGGTGTGTGCACCACAGTGGTATTTTTTTCCAGTTACATTGTTTTCTTCTGTGCTTGGCTTCAGCCTGGTATTGTCCCAAAGGTTACAGTAGACACAAATGACTGGTTTTGAAGAAAGAGGTCATGTGACAAAGTGGGAACAGCGATAAAGTCCCACTATGAGGAAGTGGTTGGATGGAACGAACTCGGGGTTTCCACTGCAGAAACTGGCATTCGGATAGTGAGAAAATTCAAGTTAATGAAGATTTTTGTTATTAATGTAAGCAAGTTACTTTCATAAACGTATATTTGAACCCAAGCCATGATATCTTTCTAAACCCTAAACCTGAGGCACTTTACTTTTCCCACCAAGGTGAGGCAAAACGTGATCAGAGAAAGAAACAATTATTAAACATCAACCAAAACTTAATAAAAATGACTTATATGTGGTAAAATGGAGTAAAACCAGTTTTTTTGCTTGATGGTTTTTGTAATATTTTTAATAGCAGCATTTTCGAACTTTGGAATTCATTTAGAAATTAATTTATCTACGATAAACAAACAAAACTATTCCGTCACTTGGTTAAGCTTAATGCATCCTGGCTAACAGTTCATTTCTTATTTAACTCAAAGCAAAGAAAAAGTATTTCAAACCCAACTATTTATTCATTCAGTTTCCCCCGATTTCTTTCCAACTATACCTGAAGGCACTTGGCAGAGAAATCACAAAACGTTTACAGCTCAGTCTATACGAGTTATGCAGCCTTTTTTTTTATCGCCTGCAGCCCTCAAATCCTCAATACATTTTTTTAAAACCCTTTGTGGTAGGCTACCTATATAAAAAAGATGAATGTCAATATTTAAAAAAAAAAATCCTATTGATTGTAACAGTTGCAGAGCTTAGTACTAACACCAGCAAACACACAGTATATGTATTTGACATTTATGACACGTTACATTTATAGATTTTAGAAAAATATACATTTCTTAAAATGTATTAATACGTCTCGCTATGGGTGCACACAGCCCTCGCTAACTTCAAAACTCAATTTACTGCTCCGAATGTAACCCAGCTGCATCGTTATGTTGCGACATTATGCATCGTTGTGCCTGAGGCAAAGCAGCGTAACAAGTTACTACGTTCCTCGAGCCACTGTTAAAAGACAAGTCCTGTGGTTTGAGGAAAACCAGGGAGTCGAATGTTTAAACAAATAAATAACTCTCGTGTTGTCATCGTCCAAGGTCACGCTGCTTACGTCACGCTCATCCTGCAGCCATTCATCACAGCAACACAGGAGGTCATGTTTCTACTGCAGCGAGGCACCGTAGTGTCCGTTTCCCATGCATGAGGCACACGCGGGAAAAGGCAGCGCCACTTAAATAACAGTTCCACGAAGCTGGAAGTGAGTTTTAAACAGCGTGAAGGCCTCAACTCGCATCTCGTAACGCCGTCACACTGGCTCCAAAAAGGAACAATATGTTGCTCACTATTTTCATTACATTTTCCCGAATATTTCCCCTTGACAGTTCAGTCAAAGTTCAAGTTTCTAACAAGTTTTAAAATGTGAAGAACATGAAGGACGCTCTCCAGAGCCGTGGTGTTTGGTTTGTCCCTTCTGGGCTACCGTAGAAACATGGCGGGTCAACATGGCGCACTCCACGGAAGAGGGCTCGCTCAATATATGCAGATATGAAGGGCTCATCCTAAGGTAACGAAAGATTCTTAAACTAATGCGATTATGGAAACATTATCAATATTATATTCAAGTTCTGCCAATAGATCCCTTTAAATCCTTTCCTGGTCCTCCTGCATTTATTGATTGTCTGGCAACAATCCAAATTTGTAATTTTATTTTATTTTTTGTACTGGAGACGATGCATAACCAACCTGACATGATCCAGGGTGCTCTCCGAGGAATGCAACGCTGTGGAGCATTCGGAGACTCAGAAACCGTCACCCTGCTATTCTGACAAGGCCTAATGTGTCTGACATGCATCTCGCTATCACCACTGGGTTCTTTCCAGCACGAACGACAACAGTCAGCCGACGTAAGGTTTCCAAGGTGTTTATTCAACCCAATACAAACTACTAGTGATGTTACGAGGTGCGCCGACGCTTCGAAGCGCGTGTGGAGTAACGGAGGGGGCGTTTCCTCGAAGCGCGTGTCGAGGCTTGCTTCATTTAGGGGAGGAGCCAAAAACGATGACGTCCGAAGCCTCGGATTCAGGGCATTTGTGTCCAAACTGGATCCTAATTATGTCCTCCCTACAAGGCAGGTATGTATGGGTGCATGCATGAAACAAATGAGTACTTTATTGTGTCTCACAGTTCAGCACTATGTATTTTTTCCTTTAGGCTCTGAAGGCCACGGTGGAGGCCGAGTATGAGTCAGCTGAGGAGAAGGAGAAGGCTAAAGTGGAAAAGGTGGCTGCTGTTAGCCTTACTTCGGACATGTGGACATCCATCAATATGGATGCCTACCTGGCTGTAACATGCCATTTTGTGGGTGAGAAAACCACACTCAGTTCAGTGCTGTTAGGAGTGCAGGCATTCCCCCAATCACACACTGCTGAAAATATAGCTCGTGTGAAAGCCTCCCTGATGGAGGAATGGGGAATCGCCAATAAGGTGACATGTATGGTCACTGATGGTGCTCCCAATATGGTTGCCTGTGTGAGAGAGCTGAAGCTTCGGCACCATGTTTGCATTGCACACACACTGAATCTGATAGTGAAGAAGGCACTTGACCAGCAGCCTGCGCTCTCTGGCATCCGGGCCAAAGCACGGAAGCTGGTTGGCTTCTTTAGAAGCAGCACCACTGCTAAGGTATGCTCTTTCCCTTTATTCCAATTTCTAATAACGCTAATAGTTTGTCTGTGTTCCTACTGCAGTGATTTAATGGCCTACTCATCTGTATCTTTAAAGGAGAAGCTTACACAAGTGCAACTTTATCTGGGGATGGCAAACACGAAGCTCATGCAAGAAGTGGAGACCAGATGGAGCAGCACATATTTGATGCTGCAACGTTTGGTGGAGCAAAGGGAGCCAGTAGGAGCAGCGTCCCCTTCCTAACATCAGAAGAGTTCAACATTGTTGGAGGGTGCCTTTCTTTGCTGTCTCCCTTCTATGATGCCACTGTAGAGCTGTCGGCAGAGGAAGATGTGTCTGCCTCCAAAGTTGTCCCCCTCGTGAAGATGCTGGATCACACCCTTCAGGAGGAAATAACAAAGCCGGCACCTGCAGCAGCGTTGGAAATGGGAGACCATCTCATCAGGCAACTCCGGGAGAAGCTGTACACTTTGCAGTCGATGAGCATCGTGTCTCTTGCTACCCTCCTGGACACCCGATTTAAAGCAATAGGATTTTTCAGCCAAACAAAAGCCACCGAAGCAATAAAACGACTGACCTCCGAGTGTGCCACCATTATACGGTCAACACAAAGCAGAGAGGAAATCCCCCAGGCTTCCACCTCTCATGGTGTCACAGGAGGTAATCTATTATTTTACATTTTGAGATCAATTATTCCTATGAGAACACTTAGTGATGATCTGTGGTTTCCTCTTAGGTAGCAAACTGTGGCATCGTTTCGACACCAGCGTCATGGAGGCACGGAAGACTCAAAATGTGACAGCAGATGCCCTGTGGAGGTCCAGCGCTACCTGTCAGAGCCAAATATAAGCAGGCTGGAAAACCCTCTGGAGTACTGGGAGAGGCAAAAATTACTGTATCCAAATTTATATAGACTTGCTCTTGCGTTTTTGTGCACGCCAGCATCTTCTGCACCCTGTGAAAGGTTATTTTCAAAGGCCGGAGAGGTTGTGTCAAAAAAAAGGAATCGTTTAAAACCAAAAACTGTTGAGAAACTGTTATTTCTGAATAAAATGTCCCCTGTCCTGTACATCATTGTCCAAGTTACACAAGCATATTCAGTCCCCTCTTCCTAGTTCCACAAGCACTTCCACTGTCCTCTGCCTGCTTAAGCTCATGCCATTTTCCTAAAGTGACAGAAAAACATGATTACACAACCTGCCATATCATATGATACTACCATTTTGGGAAAATTTACACACACAGAATACATTCAAAAAATATTTTATTATGCACATATGTGATAATTTATGTACAGAAATTATTTGGTCATACATTTTTGTAATTCATAGTCATTCCCAACAGCCATAACAGACACAAACATTCAATGCATCACATGTGGTTCAGATACAGCTGCCTGTGATTATACACTTGGCCAGTAGGTGGTTTCGTGTGCACATGAAGCTTCGAGTAATGAACCCTTTCTCCAACCAATTAGCTGAAGTGGTTTGATGCCTCATGAGGCTTCATCTCACCATCACTACAAACTACCCATAAATGCTCCACAATGTCTGTGTCTTTGTCTCTCTAGCAGCCACCCTGCGTCCTCTCTTGCTCGTCTGGTGACCTGCTTGGGTTTTGATCTGGGTTAGGGAGGGACAATCAGGGATGTGATTCAGCTGGGGCTAATTAAGCCCCTTCCAGGCACCGGTCCTTGAACCACTCCCCGGTCCCTGAACCACTCCCCGGTCCTTGAACCACTCCCCGGTCCCTGAACCACTCCCCGGTCCCTGAACCACTCCCCGGTCCTTGAACCACTCCCCGGTCCCTGAACCACTCCCCGGTCCTTGAACCACTCCCCGGTCCCTGAACCACTCCCCCACTCAGTCCCTCCTGCAGCTGAGCTAAACCACGCCCCGCCACCACAATGTCTTAATGTACACTCCCACCACTCCGCTCCTCCTCTTCCTGCTCCTCCTCCTCCTCCTCCGCTCCCTTCACTGGTTACCAGTAGCCGCCCGCATCCTTTTCCAAACATTGGTACTTGCGTACCGTGCTGTGAACAGATCGGGTCCAGTCTACATCCAGGACATGGTCCAACCCTACACCCCAGCCCACTCCCTCCGCTCTGCTTCCACCAATCGGCTTGTTGCTCCTCACTGAGATAAACACTCTACTAAATCACGACTGTTTGCTGTCCTGGCTCCTAAATGGTGGAATGAGTTCCCCAACGACATCAGGACAGCAGAAACTCTGAACATCTTCCACCGCAAACTAAAAACACACCTCTTCAGACTTTACCTTGAATAGTAGAACTTTAGTCGCACTTAAAATGTAACTTACTGATAGAACTTTGAAGTTTGGCTTTCTTGAAGAAAATTGTATTTACTTGATTGCTGTTGTTCTGGGTTTTGTAGCCTCATGGTTGAAATGAACTTATTGTAAGTCGCTTTGGATAAAAGCGTGAGCTAAATGTAATGTAATGTAATATTACTCTCACTTGTCCAGTCCTGGTTTTACCGGGACAACTCTGGGAACGGTGGTGCAGTTTGCTGTCTGGTGGCTGCGTGATTCTGGACTAAATATAGTAACAAAGCATACGAACATGCTTTTTAATGCGTAACAAATTACTCCTGCAAATCCAAACACAATGCAGCACACAAACGAGCCGGACTGACGGGTCAGGTGTGAACAAAGGTAAGATAAGATAATTCCTCTGTGAGGAAGCTGGGCATCTCTGAAACAGGTTCTGTGACCGCAGCTTCACGAGTGAATGGACTTCCTTATTGACAAAAACAAAGAGAGGCTACAAGCAGAAAAAGTGCAGCTACTTCTACCGCTCACCATTCATTTCATGGCTTTGTGTTTCCCTAAGAAAGAAAGGCTTTGTGTTTCCCTTTCTTTTCTACAAGATACAACAGAGTTACTTGACTCCACTTTTCAAGAATTAGGTCGTTTGCCTAAATAATAATAAAAAAAATAAAATAAAATACTCCAAATTGAGTTATTAGCAACATTCTAATGTCTGCATTAACAATTCACCTCCAGCTGGTGAAGCTTTCTTGCGACATGATTATTCTTCATTTTATAACTTCTCTGATTAAAGCAATTAGGGTTTGCTGATAGTGTGAAGTTAATTTATAGGATGAGATAATATTTTCAAAGAAGACACCCTCTGTGGAAGCACATTAGACGATGACTGGCTGTTTAATGTTCATAAAATGTAATAACACGAATGGAAATAATAATATTTTTGTGCTCACAGAATCACCCTGGCAACGTGATATCATGCTGATAAATTTCCAAGTCGAACAGGTGGAGAATTCTCAGCTATTTTAGTCACAGAGGAGAGAAACTGTCTCACAGCCCTCTGACAATGCTGGAGAAGGCTTCAGGGCCTCAGTGCGGCAGAGCGCTGTAAGCTTGCAGCATGTTTGCACATCCGACATTAAAGGAGTATTTGAAAGAATGTGACTTTTTCTCGGATGGAAAATGTCCTTCTTCCTTTCCTGACAATGATTTTGGGGGAAAAAAGGGGAATCGGAGAGAGTGGGAGAATCTGATGAGTCAGGCAGAATACGAGCGGTGAGCTGAAAAGTTTCAACAAAACTGTATACGGTATCCTGAAAGGCAAAGCGCATGAAAAACGGATATCTAGCAGTGCAAGATGAAAAAAAAAGATGAGTTTAAAATTTCCCGTTAGTGAGTTGGAAGTTTGGATTATTACCTCTGCCGAGGAGATCATGTTTTTCGGAGCGGTCTGCTCATTTGTTTCATTGAAGTCGGTGGAAGGGTGCAGCGTTTGAAGTGCATCAGAATCACGTAGCGAATCCACAAATTATTCTTCACTTTCATTGACGTCGCGACATATTTGGCCACACATCTTCAAATCCGGTAAGACGGTGGGAAACTCCCAAAGCAGGCGAGTCTAAAAATACGACGACTCCGGATCACGATCCACATTCAGTGTTACCGGTAAGCTTGATGGGACACGAACGTTACCTGCTCAAACTGAATACAAAAAGGAGGCATTGTGGAGCATTCGGCGAGAACCAAACTGGAACGTCGGCCCTGTTGTGGGGAGATCCTGAAGGACACGTCACGGCGGCAGCGGCAGCGCGTTCACGTATCGTTCTGAAGCAGATAATCGGCCTCGGCGGGAGGTCGGCGCTCTCCGACTGCCCTCGCCGATTCGGAAATCATGCCGGCACACGGGATAGAAAAGCCAATAAGTGATGGCTCAGTTTGACCTTGATGGATGGCTCCATTTGCTTCAGCAATCACCCCCCCCCCCCTCCCACCGTCCCGCTTTCGTCGATCATATTTTTGACTTCACCGCGTTATGAGCACAATCTGCTGGCGCTCGAGTCTCCAGGTTCACCATCCATCAATGCCATGCTGCAGGAGCGTCAGAGAGGTCTCCTTCCATTCCTCTTCTTTGTCTTGTTGAAGGAACGGTCAGCGCTTCAGATCCAGGGATGCAAAACCGTCGCAACAGATCACCTCGTACCTCCTCTCGGACTTTGGCTCGTCTTGCGTGACAAGGGTGCTAAATCTCTTCACCGTTTGAACCCCGAAAACCTCAAGGTTTGGTGTTTGGTTGTTGGCGTCAAGAGTTGTCAGATTTAGATTTGCGTGGTGTCGTCTTGCCGCCATGCAGCTGGATTTTTATTAAAAAGAAAAGAAAATCTTGGCATCAAAATGTTGTACTGAATTGTGCGCGAGGTCCGCGTAATCAATCCGCATCAAATCAAAACCCTTTGGGTCTCACAAAAGATCTTTAATGGGCTAGATGTGTGTAATGATTAGGATTAACACGTTCAAATACTACATTTGAACCTGTCACTGTAAAAGCAGAGCTTAGCTCCGTCCAGCTGTTGGTCACAGCTGCAGTCTTTACTGTGATTATAGTCTGGAAACCCTGTTTCACGTTAAGGTTTGCTCAGCCACTGTGGAGGGCCCGTCAGCAACTAGCGGGGGTGTGTGTGTGTGTGTGTGTGTGTGTGTGTGTGTGTGTGTGTGTGTGAGATGACGTTTAAGTCAGAGGTTTGTTTCTGAAAAGAACGAGTTTCAACAATGGCAGCAGTGGTACAGTTTCGTAGGAGAACATACATCGCGTGGTGGTCGATGCTGATTGGCTGAATGCTGCTCCAAAAGCTTTAAAACAGGTCAGGGGTCTTCGTCCAGCGGGATGCACCGACTGGAAACAATCCCCAACGGAGCGAGGTCAGTCCCTCAAGGGAATTATGGTCCGGTAATACCAGGCTAGTAAATGCATGTTTAAGTACTTCTAGACTCGTTCCAATGTATAACCGTGTGACATGATCCGTCCACATACAGGAAATGATGCATGTTACATGTGGAAGAGGCGGGCTGGTGTTCTGTTACCTGGTCGTGGTTAATAGCATCATATTTATTTAGAAAAAAAAAAAAAAAGGTTTTCCTTTCAAGACAAACTCATAATCATTTTCTAAATTAACGCTTAATATGTTTCTAATTGTAACTTCTCTTTCCTGCCCCTCCTCAGGTACTAATTTCAAATTAATCTCCGGGGTTTGTTGACAATGAAAATGCATCTAATGTACCCGTCCGTCACCACAGGTGTGGTCATAACTACCAAACAATCTTCAGGACGAACATTTTCAGTTCCTTGATGGAAGTCAGGACATCAGAGTGAAATGAATTGGGTGTAGTTGCAGTTATCAAATGCGATGAGAACCACTTGTATGAAGAGAAGCTCAGAGAAGCGTCTGATTAACCTGGGTATGTATTTTCATTACAAATAAAAAAGTACTTTCAAGCGCATTCATTCATTCCATTTTAAGGCCTTACAGTATGTAATCATTCTTAACTCCACAAACTCGCAGGTCCTGTTTTTACATTGCAATAATTTCTACAATCTGGATTACAAGTATTCCCTCATGACCTTTTGTCTATTATGCAAACATCAATGTGGGATGTGTAGTGACATCATTTTCTCACCATTTCATAGCAAGAGGTTGAGTCCTTCCTCCCTGCGTCCCCATGCACCTTCAGGCCACTTAGTTTTAGTTATGATACATCAATAGCATTTCATCAGTCATAAAATCTCTTGCCACCTCACAACCCCCATGGGCCTCCCTGCTACCAGAAAATTCAGTCCGTCTCCGTCCGACTGCACCCCCCCCCCTCACTGGGGTCCGAGGCCCCCCTGGGTGCTGTGGCCGTCGCTGTGGTCGCTCCCCCACAGCCGGTAAAACTGACTGAAGTCTACGTAGGGCGGGACGCGGCCCGTCTCATCAGGCTGCGCCGCCTGGCTTCCTCTCTGGCGGAACAGGCTTCCGTCCCCCGAGCTGGAGCTGGAGCTCTGTGTCTGGGTGTTGGTGGACTGCAGGGTGGCTGTGGGGCTCTGACTGCTGGAGAAAGGTGGGTGGTCGGGGAAGGTGGAGGAAGGGGAGCAGGAGGAGGAGGAGACGGGTATAAGGGTCGGGATAGAGGAGGAGGAGGAGGAGGAAGCGTAAGGGAGGGGTTCCACGTCGCGGGTGGAGAGACAAAGGAGGGAGGTGGACAGAGGCAAAGGACGGGGAGGAGGAGGGGTGGTGGAGAGAGAAAAGAGGGAGGTGGAGATGGGGAGAGGGGGAAGAGGGGAGAGGGAGAGAAGAGGGGAGAGGGAGAGAAGAGGGGAAAGGGGGAGTTCAATTATGGGCTGCAGGATGTCGACGGAGGCTTGGCAGGTGGTGGGCTGAAACGTGCTACGGGAGTGGAGCAAGGAGAGGCGAGGACAGAGTGGAGGAGCGGGACGGAGATTCCACGAGGAAGAGAAATATAGACGTGAGTCAGACAGTGAGAGACGGACGGGAACAGAGTGGAACTCATGAAGTAGGAAAGAAAATGCACATGCACGTTAAAATGGGCAGCTTCCTGTTCTGATTCTGTAACATCATACCGGAAGTTGTTTGAAGCCGGTTACATTTCAACCTGTCAATCATTCACTCTTTCTGATAAATTAATATATAATATTATATAATACTTAACTTCTACCTACTCTCACTTTGAAGAGCTCAAACAGACACACGGAGGACGAAACCTTACGGAGTGTGCCGCTGTGGTTTATGAGGGACAAGGCTGCGTTCCTGTGTTATTTGGGGCAAAGGTCCATCGAGTGGGAAGAAGCAGCAACACTGAACCCGCTACTTTTTTTCTGCAACACAACGTACAGTGTATCTGGCAAGCTGTTTTGCTGACCAATCACTAAAATGATAGTTCAAGTTCCTGATAGATTACTGTGTGACATCCAACGCCTTTCTTCAGGACTGTTACGACTAAAACCGATAAAAAACTATCCAGTTATGGAGTCTGATAAGCTTTTAAACCCGACGGTGACCCGTCCACGGGTTAGTGAACGGCTGCTTTGAAGGCTTGAGTCTGGCATTTTGGTTGTCGCGATCTTAGATTTTTTTTTGGGGGGGGGGGATTTTGAGCCAGAAGTGGCCATTTGGACGAGCCGGGGTGGTGAACACGACTGAAAACCTGAGGACGACCTGACTGCCCTCCTGACATGTCACTCGCACCAGACACGTCACTCACACCAGACACGTCACTCACACCAGACATGTTGGCTTCGTGTTGCAAGAGACGAGTTGACGCTCTCTGAATGGGCGTCTTTGGAGCCAGCCCCCCGTGGCCCCCAGTGGTACTGCACTCTGATGCACTGGCTATACTTTTCAGACCTGGAGACTAAGTGCTTTTCTTTATACAGTTTATGCTTTAAATACTTGAATCCGAACTGATTTAACACTTGAGCAGTTAAGCAGCAATTTGTGAAATAGTTATGATTTCGGCACAACGCTGTCAGAAATCAGTCAAATTGACTCAAGGGGACTCTGCTGATTTATTCACATCTATAAACCGACACAGCTTGTATGTAGGGGGAAGTTCAGTATTCAATAAGTTCCGCTAAGTTTTTCTTTTAAAGTACGTGAAAAGGACCGTGGCACGGCAGCAGAACTATGGGGAAGTGAAAACTATGCTTATAAATAAGCATAGCAGTGGAGGGACACAGGGGAGTGAAAATCAAGCTAACCTAAAATAAATATAGCAAGGGAGAGACGTGGAAGTCGAACATCTTGCTTATTTAAAATACACCCAAAATAACCCTAACGGTAGGGAGGGTAGCGCGGAGCCAGAAGAAAGCTCACCCAGAGCACCCACGCTGCAGCACAGCAGCGAGGGAGGGGAAGTCAAGTTTACACCGCAAACACAACAGCTGAGGGTCAAAAAGCAAAACTCAAAAGTTAATTCAAAGATGCAGAGCAGGCAGGAGACGAGTCAAGCTCACCCTGGTGTCGGGGTGCCTTCCTCCAGGGTGGAGGCGGTGTTGGTGCCGTTGGTGAGGGTGCCTTGTGAAGGCATGACCAGCGAGAGGGTGACGCTGGTTTTACTGGTGCTCTGGCTGGTGGAGTAGGGCACCGACACGGGGTAGATACGACCACCTGAAAGAAGTGCGGGGGGGGGGGATTAAAGTGATGGTTGAAAAGAACGTACTAGTTTAATAAAGCATACTGTTAAAGGCTGCTGTTCCAATGGGTTGAAACGAAAATGTAAGCGTTCACCATTCATTCAACTTTTATTTTTGTTTTTAATGAAAGACAAACGAAAAGACTGGGACTCGTGTGCAAGCTCGGCATAAAATGGCCATGTGAAGAAGCCAGACTGAGATGAGTATTTTCTACATGTGCCTTGATATTTTGGCTCTATTTGGTATTCTTGGCTACGACTCTCAGAATCGTTGATTTCTTTTTCTAAAGGTTCGCTCTAACGTGAAGCTCTCCGCTGCATACATTTTCGGTTCATTACTAGTTTTAATCCATGTCTGAAAAACAGACAAAGTATTCAGTCGCACAAGCCAAGTCCAACATGATGTTATTTTAATATTATTCGATCATTTCTGTATGGTTCCAATTTCAAACAGTCAAAATGCAGGATGCCCTGATCAAGATTTTCTGTACCAGATCTCAGTCAGACATTAAAAATCGGTATCGTGACAGCTGCAACCCAAAACGTACTTATCCAAACGTCAAACATGTATCTGACACGCAAAAAAGAACAACACCACGCCGTATTCTGAATGAGCTGGCGGTCCTGATTCAAAACTACAAAGCTGGTAAAATGACAAATTTGACATTTTTGAGGACTTTGCTGGTTTACAGGCCTGATCAAAAATCTGAGGAAAGAACAATTGTTTTTTGTTGTTGTTGTTGTCCGTTCCAAGAACATTAAGTATGTAACCGTTGATCAAGGCTTATGAGTTGGTTTTGTTTCCAAGGGTCACAAGTCAAAAAGGTCGGCAAACCACCGGTTACAACCTTCTCGTGGTTCTGTGTGAATAACGCATTTCCAATCTGACTAAGTTATGCAACTTCTAAATGAGGAACATTGTGTTGGTGTAGCCGGTGCAGAGGTCTGTTCCCTAGACGGGCGTTCCATGAAATGTGAATCAACCCCAGAATGCCGTTCTCCTACCCTGCGTGGGCGTGAGCGCTGCGTCGGCCATCGGGTAATTGAGTGTGCGGATGAGCAGGGTCATGTCCTCGTGCCGGGAACAGTAGGTCGCCCTCTGACGGCCGGACACGAAGACGTCGTGGTGAAGCCGCTTCACCCGCTCCACCACCGACTGAGCCACTGCCTCCAGACTGGTCTGCAGGGCCAGCTCTGCGGCTACCATGGCAACGATTTCCTACAATGAACCGCAGAGGAGACGGGGACGGGCGGGGGGGTGAGAAATAAAAACTCAACAAAATACTTATTAGGAATAATCAAAAAAACACAAGTAGAACAACGTCTAATTCACCCAAAGTATATTTTTCTCCATTGTGTTCTGTAAAAAAAAAAAAAAAAAAAAAAAAAAAATTGCACATCGGCCAACACCAACACTGATAGTTCTGCGATAGGACAATATCGGAAGATAAAATCGGCAGCCTTATATTTCGGTCAGGCTCTAATTAGCAGTTAATAAGCAATCCCATGATCCTTTGGGTTGTCTGTCCACCAATCAGAGGCATTGCTCCTGACTGAGCTCTGACCTCAAACACACGGCAAAATGGAATAACGGAGCACGACCGCATTCTCCGGTTACTGGATCCATACTGTTAAAGACAACGGAATTTATTTTTCCTCCATAAACTCGTTAACTGTATGAAGGACAATCAATGAAGACAACGAAACAATGATCATTGCTTATAGTTTATATTACACACCATATGCATGTGTGATGATGATAATGAGCTGAACCACGCAGCAGGCGTCACAGGACTGAAGTGTTGCGTTCATGTTATTCTCTCAGTCCTGATTGGACACTCAGACAGAAGCAGCCACGGAAACAGGACACGGACAACAATGGGCATGGGATCGAAACAGAAAAACTAAAAACTGACAGAAAAAGGACGTCAATGAAAGGACAGAAGAGGGAAGTGGAGAGTGGACATGAAATGCAGTGTGGGTGGTCGGAAAAAAGGAAGATGAACACGTCATGCAGGGATCAAACAGCAGGAGAACAAAAGGAGAGAAAGTGGAAAGAGGCCATCAGAATGTATCCGTTACCTGATTGGCTTGTTCGGGGCCGTGGGCGGATTCAAGGGCATTTATTAAACCCTCTGACATCAGCAACAGGAAGCCTGTCACACCATCCACAGTCTGGCTGCCATGAATCTCGGGCTCCGCGACGACTGGCCTCGTCTTGGCCGCACTGATGGTGGAGGAGGACGGGAGGAGACGCATATATTAGTAGTTACATTCATATCAGAGGGCCAGAGATCAATACAGCCAGGGACAGGGACTGCAAGAGACACAAAACTGAGACATTTAGATGAAAGCAAAGACGAGTCGAGACTGGAAGACAACATGGAAGGAGTACGAGGGGATACTTGAGATGAAAAAGAGACATAAGAGCACCTGACCTACATCCTATATATATACTTCACCCACATGAAATTTTCTGCACCGTCTTTGATGCTACAAAGGGGGAAAACTACAAAGATTCCATTGTGTGTCGAACTGAGAATCACCATTGACTCGTAGGTGTCGTCGTCGCCTGATTTGTTTCGCCTCAACAGCAGACATGAACAGGAAATGAGCGGGGGGGGGGAGGGGGGGGGTAGGAGAATCTAGAGAGGCTCAGCTGTGGTAAAAGAAAAAGGCTGGAAAATACAGACAATGATATGGACACAGAGCCATCTCTGTCCACACACACTGATACATATTCAAAAATACCTGTAACTAAAATGTTTTGGTAGCTTTCCCAATTTGCTTTGAAAGACTGATAGCACTCTTCAGGGGGGACAGCTAGTCTCCATGCCAACACCTCTAAATTTTACCAATGGACATGTTAAGTTTGTCATCACTGCTTGGCAACCGGCGGAGGAAGTGACTGAGTAGTTCCAAGAAACAACCAGAGACGGTATATAAAAATGGACATTCCAGTTCTGCAAAATGAGGCCAATGCAGAAGTGCCTTAAGCTGTAATACCGTCGGGTGCCACCAGAGGTCGGCTCCAAAAATCCTCCGGCTCCATAAACTCCCATTCAACTTCTCTCATACAATGCTCAGTCAATAAAGCTTTTCTGTATGTCATTTGCTAAATTCACTCTTTAGATTATTGTTCTGGCCGTCCAACTGAAATGAATCCTGTCATTAATTTTCAAATAAGCCTCAAAAAGCCATGTTTTGGGGGGCGTGTATGTTTGATTGACATGCCTGTGGTGCAGTCAGGTTTCTGCTATCGGTGGGCAGGACGTAGTATTTCCAGGTTTCCAGTCAGATCCCCGATATCGTTCTTTTTTACAGAACATAATTCAGAAAAAGATCTGTGGGATAAATTTGAACTGTTCAAGTAGTTACTTATAATGATTACATTCCCAGTAAAGTTGACTGCTTCAGTGCACTGATGTCAGTGTGGAGAATAAACTGTAAAATATCCTGCCTCAAAAGTGTCAAAACGGTTTGATAACCACATTTTAGCAGCAGATGTGTGTTTAAATATACTGTATATTCCATGTATAAAGAATTATCGACAGATTTCATCAATATCAGATGTTTTTTACTCCCTAGTACCAGAATTGGCCCCAAAAACCCAGGATCAGTCAGGCTCTACTTAAAGACTTAAAAGAGAGTCCACCATGTTGCACTGCCATGTTTCTGCAGTAGCCTGGAGGAGACAAACCAACCAGTCTTTGGAGAAGGGTTTTTGTGTTTCCGCAACTTTCACAGTCATAGCTTCTCTTCCACGCTTATCAGGGATCAGAGGAGTGTTCGGTTTATTGAAATCAGCAACCAAATCAAACTGTTATATGCCACTAAATCCTGGACACTACTCCTTTAAGAGAAAAGAAAATGTGTTCACGTGTTCATTAGTGAGTTTTAATGGTGCTGTTCAGCAGATTTTTTTTTTTTTTTAACTTTAACTTCCCCCCACGTCCTGCCTCTATGCTAAACGGAGCTAACTGGCTCTCGGTTACAGCCAAGAAAAGTTCTGATGGCATTTAGAGGAAGATAAATGCATTTGTTTCAGCTGACTATGTTAACAACCAATACGCAGAATAGGCTTGAATAAACTGATTCAAGATTTCAACATAGTCATTTGGGGTGTTTTTGCATTTGATAGATGGACAAAACATCAATGTAATACAAGAAGAAGGAGGAACAAGGAACCAACCAAACAACCAAATAAGATGAGTGTGGGAGGTGGTGCTGCCAAGGTAGTCCATGAACAACACTGTGAATCGTGGCTTCACCTGAGCAAGTCGATTTCATTGTAGTTAAATTTGACCCGGTAGTCTCCGAGCCTCCTGGTGCTGCTCTGTCCCGCGATCTGTCCTGCTTGTCTTACACGAGCTGAATCCACACCTGGAGGAGGGCGGGCAGTTTGGAGACACAGAGGAAATGAGTTGAAGGGGAGCAGAAGGCTGAGCAAGAGCATGTGTACGGAGACGGGGAGGATAAAGCAATAAAACAAGGGTAATAAGTAGAAGCAGGAGGTGGGGGTGAGGGAGGAGGAGCTGGATGTTTGAGGTGTGTTTGGAGATATGAGGGGAGAGGTCACCTTGGCCTGGGTTAATGGAATGACTGTCATTTCTTTTAAATCATTCAGATGAGGACCCGAATAACAGAATAATTATGGGAGTCCCAACTGGAGCTGGAGCTGGAGACCTTTGTCTCCTCTAATGGTGTGAAATGCTGAGAAACAACGCAGCTAATTCCCCATTATATCCTTTACAGGTGACAGGCTGCACCTCTTCTGCAAAGCTAATCGCATTCTATGTATTTTCTGTTACGACCCTCATTACGGGACCATTAGCTTGGCTGTCCATCATGGATGGATGACTCTAAGTACGTCTCTGTGGCTCTTAGTCTGCACTAATGATTGCGTCTGTGTCGGGCTGGATATCCTGCTTGAAGTGGAAGGTAAGGAGCGTCTGCTACCGTGCTAATCTAAAGCATCTCAATACCAATGTGGCAAAGATACATTTCTGTTCCTTCATCTGTCAGAACCAAATAGGAAGAACCTACAAAAAAAGAGCTGTTCTTGTTTTTCTAGTTAGCACCAGTATGTTTGACTCCCACTGGAAATCGGGTAAATATAAAAACAAAAAAGGCTTTACACTTCAGGATACCAGTTTTTGTTTCATTTTCCCCAAATTGAGCACTTACATTTTTTTTGTTTTGATCGTGATCAGTTAAATAAATAAAGCCAAACAAATAGTCAATAGTTCACAAAACGAACCTTCCATAAACACCAAGCTGGTCATGGTCTGTGCTGGAAAGCAGTTGGAGTTGAAATTGACCCTTCTTCTTTTTGATTTGCACATCTGAATGCGGAGTGTGAAGTTTATGCTCTTTAGAGTTTCCTCAAAAATTCTCCACCGAAGACACCTCGGCATCCAAACAACTTTCTAACAACAATCGCACGATGAAATCTATCGCGATTTACACACGCGGAAATGACCTTTGTGCGACCCCACGCAAAAACAAAAAAAAGTCAACTATTATATTACAACATAGTGATCAGTGAATGAGGGACTGAGTTTGGACGCATCATTTGTATCTACTCTCCATCTCCATCACGTTTGCGAGTAGCTGTGTACATACAGTATCGGCGTGTCTCACCCAGAGCAGCCAGCCTCTGCAGCTCATCCTCGTTGTCGGTACTGTGTGGTCGACCAATCTGAAGAACCTGGTTCTGGCCGTCGCTGCTGGACTTGCACAGCAGGACTCGGTTGGTACCTGGAAGCGCACGCATATTAGACATAATCAGACGTATACGTGTGAATTAACACCAACATGAGGTCGACTGTGTCTGGACCAGTCACATCTCTGGTTGCCATTGAATGAGCTCGTGTTTACATTGTTTAGGAGAGGGGTCCGTATGAACGCCTCTCTTGTGGTGTCCACAACCTCGGAACTTTCTGAAAGCTCAGAGTTCACGAGTGGGGAAGTATTTGCTGACGTCTGCAGTGAGATGATAAGTTAATACATTGTAATTTTAGTCAAATAGGCTTTTTTTCCCGTAATACGTCTGAGAAAAATGTTAATGCTCCTGGCGGCCTCGTCTTCTCCCTCTGACATTATGCCTTTGAATTTCCTGCATTACTTTACCAACCTGCTAACTCGCTCGAAATGTTTAGCCTCTGTGGCTCCGAGACGCCGTCCATGGTGCTGTTGCTAAGCAACTATTGTCTTCCAACTTAACCCCTTGGGCACCGAGCGTACTGTGCACATGACCCCTCATGTTGTAACTGCGAGTTATTTTTAAAGGCAGCAGATGTGACGCATATAGACCTTCTTCATCCAAGATGTTTTTACCTGTCATAGTAGAACAGACACAGATGGACCTAATAACATTAACAAGGGCTCCTTCTTTCAAAAGCCATTTATAAACAGGCCTTTTTCAATGCAGATATCCTCATCACTCATGGTCTAATTCATAATATTAATGGTTATCCAGGGTTCAAGTATTGCGCATGCCTGCTCACAGGCCACACCTTCAACATTTATAGAGAACATTAGTAGTATTTCTTACACCTGTGATTTTTCTGCTATGATAAAAATCGAAATGTCTGCTGTGAAAAAGAGACGTTAAACAGGCTACAACATTCAACTACACAGTTTAGTTGTGGCGTTTATTTGGCTGGATTATATTGAAAGATTGATTTCATTGTTTTGGCTTTCCTATTTAGACACAAGAAGGATGAGAATATTAGAAACACCTAAATACCACCAGTAGCACAGCCTCAACCAGTTACAGGAGCATTTACTTCAGGACCGTTAAACCGAATTGCAAAATGTTATACAAGTGCATCTTCTATGAGATTTCCTCCTGGTATAAATTACATTTTAGATTTAACATTAGGGAACGTCATGATGTAAAAGGTTCAGCACGCAAAGCATGACACAAATTTTAAAGTTCAAAAATACACCTATTCACATTCATGAGATTCAGCCTTCTAATTCTTGCACACATTTGTGATGCAGGGAGAGAAATGCACTGAAGGTCTAAAGCTTAAAAGACAATTAATCAGGTAAGATGCTGTGGTCCCATTAAAAAGCTATACATGGATTATTGACTGATCAATGAATAATTCACTTTTATATCAATACTTTTGGGCCACCGTGCAGAAGCGCCATGCAGTTCGGGAACACCTCCAACCAAATCCTATATGTCCTGAACACGCCTGGAGTTGTGTGTTCTGGAGACACGGCCGTCCAATCCACTAGGATCCCGTGTCGACCTGTGTGTCATTCAGGCAGTGACGGGACGCTGTCGTGTTTAAAACTGACGTGTTAGTCCGAAACCACACGGACCCGTCTGGTTAGCCTGGTCTCACTTACGTATGTGCATAAATAAAGTTGCTACGTTACTTATATGTAAAGAGTAACCAACTAGTTCCGATGTTTAATGTTGATGTAGCGTCGGCCCCTCACACACCCCCAGTCCCAGCTCGAATTACGGGTCGTACAACCTTAACTGTCAAATATATTTCACATCAACGCACAGCTGGGAGTGCTTTATTGAGAACACTTACTCGTATGTTTAAAGCTCCCTGGGACCCGTGTTCTGTCAACTTTGAACTCTTGACCCTCACACAAAGGGCCGGTGGGGAGAACGGTCCTCCTTTCTACCCACTACTAATTACTACCCTCCATTTTTCTTCCTTAGTACCGGGTCCTTGAGGACAAAAGAAAATAAAACCCAGAGCGAGGGTGAGGGGCTCTTTTCCTTTGGCTGCCCTGCAATCAAAGATGTAGGCAAGAAGAAAGGAACATCTAAAAAGAAAAACTACATTTAAGGGATTCAACAAAAACTGTTGAATTAGTGCATCATTAGAATGAGATTCATTCTCTTTATTACTGATTAAATCAAGCTGAAATAAGAATACGCAGAGTTCCCAGATAAGTAAAGCTCGTTGCAACAGCGGGAATCTTTGGCATGAGCTCTAATGACTCTTAAAGTGAAATCCTTCACAGAAATGACTGTAGCTCCATTGAACAAGTGTGTGTGTGTGTGTGTGTGTGTGTGTGTGTGTGTGTGTGTGTGTCTGTGATTATCCGTCTCCCACCGACTCATTTGAATTTAAGGATCTAAAATGGCCTGCGGGTTCAGGTAGTGAAATATTATTGACAGACACTCCTGTTCTTAAGATATCAGGTGGGAATCTGTGTGCAGACACAAATATAGACACACCGAGAACCGGGCTACTCGTCCTGCAGCTGTTTTCTGTAGGAGGCGGGTTTGGCAGCAGAGACTCCAAAGCAATAACTGACATTGTATGTATGTTTTGATTTAGGAGAGTCGATACGATTTCAACATGTCTGTAGGTTGTAGGAAACACATGTGGGAACAAATTACTTTCCTCTGTAGAAATAAACTTTCTGCACAGTAAGTAAAGCACATGTTTGCCGACGGGGGGTTCAATGTGTTTATTGTTTCCTTTTTCTTTATTTTAGAGGCATAGCATATAATGTATCATATATATACTGTTTGCTTACAGCTTTGGTCTGGGTTGCTAACTAATGGCTCGAAAAGAACCTGTCTAGTTGTACGATCAAAAAGTTGAGAGACTTCCTGTTGCGTTCAAACAAAGTGCAGCAGAGCGTTGCGCTCTGAGCAGGGAGAAGCAATAACCTCAGTGAGTAAGTATTCCATGTTATGTCACTTAATCAACATCAGTATCCGAGTTACACATGTTTTGGCGACCAGTGGTACGTCACCTTGGAATGAGGAAAAAAGGCGCAGTTTACTCTGAACTATTCAATTATTAATCGACTGTGACACCAACAGGGCAGCTGGCAGACAGCTTTTAGGTGCATCGCTGCCACCTTCTGACAAGAGTGACGCATTACATCCAGGCGCCAGTAAAAAACGGAAACAAAGAAGGATAGTTGCATATAATAATCGATTTTATATAATTTAACGACTATTTAAATATTCAAAAATCATGTCCCATCTCTACCATGGACCAGAAACTTGGGCAGAGCACACATCAAATTTATGGTCTACCTCCTTGGGAAGACAGAGAAGTCGCAGGGACAACAATACACAACCCTGCCAGGCACTCTGCCGCTCTGGAAACGTGAACGCCACTCAAAACACCGGCTCACTGATATATGCGGAAGCATTTAAAGGTCTCAGTGGCAGATTTTCCAAGTTTAAAATTAGACTGTGCTCACAAATGTGCTCGTACCACCGGTCACAAACATGTGAGGAACAAAGGTGCTGACGTTAATCAAGCTACGCAACCTCTTGCACATATCTGCGCTGCCCTCCATTCACGCACAGCAGGACCAGTCCTGGAAACCTTTTGATTGCACCTGGTGCAGCACAAATAGAAATAATCATAAATGCTGTGCTAATTGCTAATTATATCAGGAAGGCAGGCTGGCAGTGAGGTTAGATGACCTCTGCATGTTTGTAGACTGTTTGTCAGTGGGCATCCACCCGGCTGATGTGCCTTTGAGCAAAACCCTGAAATACAAACAATACAAAAAAACCCTATTCTGTAGCTCCTTAAATCGACCTGTACAATAAATATTTCTTAGACCAGTAACTATAATTGCACAGCGTGTTTCATGCAAAAATAAAAGGAGCAAATACGATAATAAAAAATTAAAAAAACAAAAAAAAGCTTGAACTGGACCAGTCACCCTGCCTGAAGCTGATGCTGACTATTCAGCATTAGATTACATGGGTGCTAAAAATAGCACCAGTGTGCTCTCTGGGGAGATGTGGGTTTTCATGGCTTCAAATGGGAGTTCTGCAGCACGTCAAACACGCTGTCCCACAGCAGCATGGAGTAATACTGCATGTACATGTTCACTGCCTTCATGTTTGCTGACTGTGGTTTTACAACTACTGTCTTCTCCTTTAGTCAATGAAACGCCCAAAAAATGCCACATCATGTTGACCTTTCCATACATTTCTGTTTTTGCTTTTGTTTGTTAAAAAAAAACTAATGTTTACAATAATCAAAATATTATCATACAAGAAGGGCTCGATCTCATTCAAAAATGTTCGAAAAAATGCTGGCCCGCTGGCCCAGCTTCTACGGTGTGGCTGACCAGACATGGTCTTTGTCAAATGTGTGTGAAGCCTGACATCTGCTGGTGTAAAGCAGATTGTGAAGCGGCTACCTGCCACTGGATGCTCTTTTGCTGCCACATATTGCTATCAACAGCTTTTGGATGGATCTGCAGCAGTTGAACATTAAATAGCAAATCTCTAATATGACTATAAAAGTCCAAATTTGGGTATCAAGACAACTTCAGACGATTTTAATATGAGTGTGTCCGTACCGACGTTGGCGATGTAGAGCTTGTTGTTGAGAATCAGTGCCACCACGGCCGTCGCACCTCCGGACACCTCCTGCTCCAGCTCCTTCAGGCGCTCCTGCACCTTCTGATTCTGAGGAGAAAGTTGGTGGAACGACACATTCTAACCAGCCGGGAGGTGACGAGAGAGACGAACATAGAGAGGAGGAGGAGGAGGAGGAGGAAGGAAAAGGAGGAGAGAAAAGGAAAAGAAGAAAAATCAGGAGGAGCAGGCAGATTGGTGAGTAAAAAAAGAGGAAATAGCCAAAACAAGAGGAGATGGAGGAGTAGAGGAAGAAGAAAGAAGCAAACAGGAAGGAGGTGAGATGAAAGAAGATAAGAGACGAGGAAGAACAGGAGATAGTGAGACACATAAGAAAACAAGAAAACTGTGAGAACGGACGAAAGGAGATTATGACTAGATGTTCTTCTTGAACTAAAACACCAAAGGTGACTCACGTTATCTTAAAAAAATGGCCAGACCAGCAATAATACCAGCCGTTAATATTAAAGAACGTGAAGCAGAGAAAATATAGGAGATAAAACCAAAGATTGGCACGAGACGAAGGAGAGAAGAGCTGCATCAGAGGGAAAACTGAGACCGGCTCATCTGATGAAACCAATTAGAACTTAACAAGCTCATTCTCCAATGGCTGAGACATTAGCTCACACTAATGCCCAAATCTGTGGTTGCTACGGAAACGAACACAAAACCCCTCTTTCTCAATTTTCAGCTTAATCTGTCAATAATGTGTGTGTGTGTGCGTGTGTGTGTGTTTGTGTGTGCGTGTGTGTGTGTGTGTGTGTGTGTGTGTGTGTGTGTGTGTGTGTGTGTGTGTGTGTGTACCTCGTTGTGTGGTAGGAGGTAGTTGGACAGGTGAGCTTTCTCAGCCAGAGCATCGTCTATGGTTTTAAAGTAGCTCTTCTCAACCACATCAAAGGCCTGCAACAAGATCACAGATCACAGATCACTCAGTCAGATCTTAACATGTGCTTCTCACATCATCGCCATCGATGGCGAGGGAACGCTCCACATCTGGGGAACGCTCCACATCTGGTTACAAATGCATTGAACGGTGAGGTTCACTATTGAAGAGCTGAAACTCATGACTTTCCAATGAGCAGAGAACTTGCTAATGCAACGCTAGTTTTGACAGTATTCAATCTCCAGGATTTCTTGGAGGTGTTTTGTGTGTTGGGCTAAAAAATTTGAACTTTTCTAAAAGATTTGCGATGCAGATGCAGTTTACGGAGTCACGGACATACTACTCAGTAAAGGAAAACTCACAACAGAAACGGGCGGGGACTTTTTCCTTTTTATATTCTGAACTTAAAGAACCCTGAGAACAAAGTTACAAAACAATTCCTGAGTCATAAAGTAACGTAGGTTTACAAAACAGAAAGTCTGTAAAGGCCATCTAGAATACACAAGCTGCATCTTCTGCACAAATACGTTTATAATATTCCTTCTAGCACATAATAACATCGCATGGACTTATTAACTTCCATTGGAGATGGTCTTTTATCAATAAATGTGTGTAAATGTTTATAATACCATCACTGAAGAAAATTCAAACTTGTGTTTACAAATTTCCTGTCGATCTAGAAGAGGATTAGAATACGATTTTCCTGATCTGCTTCTGCCTCAGAAAGTTTGGCCAGAGTTGGAGCCGTTTTGCTTAATTTACATTAAAGACTTAGTTTGTTGTGTTGACGTCTGATTTTCTAACCGGCTTGAAGCAGGACAGGATCAGGTGGTAAAAACTGACACAAAATATTTGACGCTCCAATGAGGATTCAGCACGGGGTGCCAGGTGAGGGTCAGTGTACGGCGTGAAAGGATGTTGGAAGTGAGCCCTGCAACTATCGACAGCCTCTTCATCAGTTCAGCGTCTCCATCCGCTGTGGTTTGACAGGACCGTTGCGCATGAAGCACATGTGGCTCCGTTTTGTTTTTAAAGCTACGATGTCCTGCAAACGCGGATCAAACCGGACCGCCGCGACACGGTGATGTTACACCAGCATTTCAACTGATCCACTTCAGCAGCAGCATTTGGGTTTTCAGAACCCTGTAACTAATATTTGCATGTATCCCCTTCTGTTCACTCTGAAAATGGATCCTGCTTCCTTCTGTTGATCAATACTAGTTATGTTTTTTTTTATTACCAATTTACCATTATCTCATAGCTTAATCTGTAAATGGCATCACTACTGGAGGGAATTACATGGTATTTAGGATTTACTGATCAGCTGGTCATTTGGAAACGACCCCTGACCTCACTTTCCTCAGCGTCAAAGTATTTCGGTCGCTTTTCATTTGCACGAGCAAACGCAACACTTTGAATGCTTGGAAATAATCATCTTAAAGATTTTCATTTAAATAAATGTGTGTGATGTCACTACGAGGTAACATAGTGCTGATTGAGCCTGTGGCTTGATGATAATACATTTTCAGTGTGAGAAGGGAACGAGTCGAGTGTCTGCGGCTCAAAGTTAGTGATGAGATTAGAGTTGTTCTGCCAGAGAAAGGAGGCGGAGCTAACAACAGGTTCACTCAGCTCACTCGCGCGTGAAGTCATGCCTACTGGCAACTGAGCGAGATCACACAGGCAGCCGTTGGTTCGGATCGGCGGGAGGTGAAACCAAGCAGAAACCCTCCCATCGGTTTATGAGCTGCAGTGTTTGAAGCCTCGAACTTGGCAGTTTGTCCGTCGCCATTTTGCTGTTTAACAGCCAGACGTGACCTTATTTTGACGAGCCGGGGAGGAGCGAGCGGTGATCTTAACTCAATGTGACCGGGAACCTGAGGACACTATGCCCACCAACCTATAACAGACTACTGACTGCACCACGGGCCTGTCAATCAAACACACACGCCCCCAAACATACTGCTTTTTGAGGCCTAATATCTGATTAATGGTGGATTTATTTTCAGATGGGCCACCAGAAAACTTATCAGAAGGAGCAACGTTAGAGAATAAAACTATAATGACCGCTGGAAAAAATGACTGACTTTGTATTTAATGAGAAGTTGAACGGGAGCCTGATGAGAGTTAAAGGAAAGACCGAACATTCGCACTTGAAGCTCCAGATTTAAACTCATCACGTCTCATCGCTCCCTGTGATGCCTTTTCACCCCGAATACGAGTGAGACCACTCGACAAAACTGTGAGTGGTCGAATGACGTCGAGCAGAAAACGTGTTCTTTTCTAGCATAACCTGCCTTTATGCGTCCGAGTACGTAGAGTCTGACTTAATAATGACAGACGAGTGTTGTGAGTGTTTCTCATTAGATCATAATTGAAAATAAAGACTTGTTTTACTCCTGCATAATAATAATACTGTGATAAATAAACTTTTGAAAGCTTCAGAAAACATAACCATCTTAAATGTATCTTAAAATATTCTGCAGTTAGTTTGTATGTTTAAAGACCCAAGCGCCAAGAATTGTGACACAGTGTGTTGAATTTTATCCTCTTTTTTTTTTTTTTTTTTACAAATTTTGTCTTAAAAGAAGTGACGGAAAAAGTGTGAGAAAAATCCTTTCCCACCCTGCGGAGTAAAAGTCTATTTGTTCTTCCTGCTAGAATGTGAAGAGCATAAACGTGAACCGTACGAGCCCGCAGACACCGACCTGCGTGAGGATCTTGCGGACGTCGTTGTCGGTGCGACTGGACTTCAGCTGCCCGAGCAGCAGTTCAGCCGTCAGACACTGGGAAGCAAAACTGGCCACTCTGCTGCCGTCATACCCGTTAAAAACCCCGTACAGGAAGGAGTCGTCCTCGCCTCTGATTGGTGGACAGAAGACAACAAACATGAGGCCTTTGTTTCCTTTAAGGAGTAAACAATGAACATTAAGACCAAAGAACATCCTTTATCCATCACTCGGGATTGTCGTGTGTTTTGTGTGAACTGAAACTCCACAATGCCAAACAGCAGAGATACACGTGTACATTTAATGGAGCTACTTTGCGTGATTGCAGCGTTTGATACTGAACGAAGCGTAGCGGGACTGGCGCTACCTCATGCAGTAACATGGCTGGACCTGTTGGCAATAAATCACTACCATGATGTCATGTTTACGTAACAGCATTTAGATAGGAATGAGCTTGCTGTTTGCTTTTGTGGCAAAACGCTCAGATCCCAAATGGAAAACCAGTTTTTGCTGTGATGACTCGGGTGTAGCCACACATTCTGCTCAGGTGGTGAAATACTGTAATGTTGTGAATGCTGTGAGGGGCAAACAAAAGGTTCTGAGAAGTTTACTGTAGCATGTGGAGCGCAACACAGTGATGTGCACACAGCAGAGGGAAGCTGCAACCTTCGTGAGAAATTATTCCAAATTATGTCACTTGATCAACGTCAGCAGCTGAGCTCCACTCGTTTTTGTGATTGCTGAACGTTCCCTTGACGACGGTCTGTGGCAGTAAAGCAATGAGCTGCAGGTGGTTTGAGACGTGGCGCTTCGTTAATACGGAGCTGCTCCCTCCAAACCACGAGAGAAACAAACACTACTTGAACATGTCAAACATAAATGAAATATTATAATAATAGTTTGCTTGTTGAAATGCAACTGGTCGTCTGTCAGCGCCTGTAAGCAATCAATAAAAACTCTTTCCAAATTATATTTCATACATTTCTGTGTGACTACTTCTACTTCCTGGTGCAGGGCGTTGGCCGAATGAGAGTGAATGCAAATCCTTAAACTTTTGTCAACTGCGGGACCTGAGGCCGCTCTTCTATTGGATGTTTCAGATTTTCCACGGGGGGCACATCTCCGACCATCCGACCCTCCGACCCTTTGACCCTCCGACCCTTTGACCATCTGACCCTTTGACCCTCTGACCCTTTAACCATCTGACCCTTTGACCCTCCGACCCTTTAACCATCCGACCCTTTGACCCTCCGACCCTTTGACCCTCCGACCCTTTGACCCTCCGACCCTTTAACCATCCGACCCTTTGACCCTCCGACCCTTTAACCATCCGACCCTTTGACCCTCCGACCCTTTAACCCTCCGACCCTTTAACAATCTGACCCTTTAACCATCTGACCCTTTGACCCTCCGACCCTTTGACCCTCCGACCCTTTAACCATCTGACCCTTTGACCCTCCGACCCTTTGACCCTCCGACCCTTTGACCATCCGACCCTTTGACCCTCCGACCCTTTAACATCCGACCCTTTGACCCTCCGACCCTTTGACCCTCCGACCCTTTAACCCTCCGACCCTTTAACCATCCGACCCTTTGACCCTCCGACCCTTTGACCCTCCGACCCTTTGACCCTCCGACCCTTTGACCCTCCGACCCTTTGACCCTCCGACCCTTTAACCATCCGACCCTTTGACCCTCCGACCCTTTGACCCTCCGACCCTTTAACCCTCCGACCCTTTGACCCTCCGACCCTTTAACCCTCCGACCCTTTGACCCTCCCTCTTTTATTGGCAGCAAATCCCTATTGTTTAACTTTTTTTTTTTAATCTAATAATGCTGCATGTAATGTATATTTTTACTGCATGCCATTCACATTCCCAGTCGGTGAGCACTGAGAAAAGGATGAATTGACGCCGGCGCTTGCTCGGCAGACATCACTCCAGATTAGATTTTTGTCCTTCCCTCTTTGGGTTTGTTTACCTGAACCTGAGGTGTCCGTCCTCGTTCGGGTGGCTCTGAGTTCCTTTGCCATCGGAGCCGTACACACAGTTGGGTGCTGTGCCAACCCCACACAGCTGACACAGAGGCAGGTCATCTGTCCAAATCTGATGCTGCCGAGGTAAAAGAAAAAAGAAAGGGACAAATCAAACAAACCTTAAGACCAAAGCATGAAGTCGTGATCTGTGTGTTGCAGGTTAGTGAGCACGCGAAGTCATGTTGAATGCGCTTGAGCTTCCACTACATTGTTCCTGTTTAACTCACACTGTGACAGCATTAATTCATAAATACATTTATTAAACTCTGTTTACAAATACTCTCCTGAAATGGTCTAAAACAGGAATAAATCATTCATCTTCATAAATATAATCCGGCTGGTGAATAAGTAGAAAGATCGAAACCAGCAGCAGTTTTAAAAAGGTAAACACTGGAGCTGGGAAATATGTCCATGTTATATCTGGTCATGATGAGAGACTAGATATTGATTTAGATTTCAGATATTGTATTATTGTGATATGACACAAGTGTTGTCATTCCCTGGTTTCCGACGGCTTCATTACAGTAAAGTAATGACACTTTATGTACTTACCAGATTGTTCTCGCCATTATATAATTTGCCTTTACCCATTAAGTCAACATACACTTCACATCAAACATCCCATTGTGTAAATATGTTGTGAAGTCTTCCCTACAGCATGAATATTGAGGTATTTGATTAAATGTCATTGTTTAATAAGGAATCAACATAATCTGCAGACTTTGCTGCACCTAAAATGACTGTATAAAGCTGAAAACGTGTTCAGGAGCATTTGATGGGTCTTGACTTTGTTGTATCGTGCATGTGTTTCTATATTTAACAGATATAAGTGTGTAACCATGATTTATTGTGACGCGAAGTACGACGCACACGGGAAACACATCGGCCTCCTTTGGCCAAACACGTTTAGGTTTCCATCGAGTCATCAGATTCAGTTTAGACTCACTGAAACTGAATCTAATCTCATAGTTGAAGTTGTTAAATCGAGCTCAGCGTCAACAAACACTTTCACAACCACAGGAGAACAGCTCGACCGCAGCAGCTAGCGCTAGCATCACTAAAGCGACACCGATCAAACAATACACCGAGGAGATGAAGTCACAGCGACCACCGGGAGGGAGGAGGAGGAGGAGGGAGATACCCGGGACCGAGACCAGCTTCAAAAGTAACGCAGCGCTGACATAGTTTTAGTAAAGAGGAATAAACAGCTGCGTTGTTCACTTACGCTCTGCATCAAACTCCTCCGCTGCGCCGCCATGTTGGATGGAGATCCGTTGTGTTCAGGACGCGTCGTGAAAGGTCGGAATTCTGAGACTTCGGGACGTAAACGTAAACGCTGCAGTTGATTTAGGGAGATGGTCAAATGATATGAAGACGAATATAACACGACACCTTTCAAGACTGCTGCTATGATTCGTAGTTACTAAGGAGGATGTAAAAGACAATACGTGAAAGTGCATTTCGCAATGATTTACGTGTTAGACTAATAAGCATGAAGGCAGCATCCGTGTAAGGTTGTTGAGCTCGTGAATATAACTTTTTTTTTTTTTTTCTAAATTGGCTGTTAACAGTCTAATTCTTAATTTAGATTATTTATTAAACTTAATTTAACAAACTCAACTTCCGGTTTGATGCCACACTGGATTTATTTGACAATATTGCCACCGTGTGGGATTAATATAAACTACAATTACCAGCAAACAGCAGCTTGCACGCAAATAATGGCTATAGGCTGCAGCCTTTGGGCCATCATTTTCTACATACCTTTATATCGGACTGATATCAAGTAAAATTTACATTTAATTTGAGTTATAATAATATTTATGGTTGTCTAATAATAATACATTATTTTATGGTAGCAAGTGTGTTTTGTTGATGATGTGCTTATATAGATTATTTGTTTTTTAAGGTCTGTTTTAAAAGCTTATCATGAGCTAAGAATTTAGGAAATGAATCATAACTATCTAAAGTCACACACACACACACACACACACACACACACACACACACACACACACACACACACACACACACACACACACACACACACACACACACACACACACACACACACACACACACACACACACAACCACAGTTGAACAGCTTCACTCTCTTGCACTCAACTAGGAATGAGCACATTGTAAAGGAAAATGCCTGCAGAGGAAGATATTCATGTCATAATTCAGTCTCGTCACTTGAGGTATAAGTAGAGGATGCCTGCTAAAAATGCATGAACAATTCCTATACAGCAATCCACTTTAAAAGGTGGAAAGCTGACCAAAAAGGCTGACCCAAGCTCATGCTCAGACTTTATAAACTAAAAATCTGCTGCTGTTTGGTATTAGAGCTCCAGATGTTTGTTTTTGGCATATATCAGTTCATTCAGGAAAATAAATATTAAATAAAAGACTTTAACATCCAAGAATCTGAGACCAACGAGTCATATCTTTATCTGTTTTTTTCTTTATTTTTACTGGTTAAAATTGAACACATCAAAAACAAACATTTGTACACAATCTTTTTCTTGAATATTACCTTGCTTTTTTTTTTTTTTTTAATGGATTTCACAGAGGAACATCACACATCTCTACGTCTACACGGATGTACAGTGTAAAGTATATATGTGCATATATACCTTGATAATTTGGTCACATTGTTTTGTTGCCATATTCCTTTTTTTTATAGTTAGTATTGTTATCCCAAAATAAAAACATCTCCTTACCCTGAAAGCAACATAAAGGATGAGGTATGGAAATCCTCACCACATATCTTATCACAATAACACTCAACAGACCACAGATCTTCTTTCTTTTGTCTTTTCTTATTTTATATAGAACTAGCATAATGTTCTAAAATAAAGCATAATCTTTTTTCCCAAACACTTTAATATACTGAATTATAGATTTACATATATTTATAGAGATAGATATACTTTATACTTTATTCTTTAAGAAAATGGAGCAATGCATGTTCATAAATAGTCAGGATGTTCATGGTCGCCTCAGTTGTAGATTCATTGAAATTAAGTGGAAAACACAACAGATAAATCCTTCAGTTGAAAGTTTCCTTCTGACAAGAAACTGCCACTTTTATGTTATTTGAGATGCCTGCTAATGATGATAAATGTTTGGTTTTGTTCAGGGGTTGAGGACAAAAATAAGACAGAAGTATTATCTTTACCGCCGCATTAACGATGCTGTAAGAGAACCGTGATCGTGTGAATGTTGGGTTCATGTTGTCTTGTTGGGTTTTGCTTGGCAGTCAGCACTAAGGCAACAATCGAGGAGAGAAACAGCTTCAGAGGGAAACAAGAAAACACACACCGTCTCACATCCACACATCAAGAAAAAAAAAAAAAAAAGACCTTTTAATACAGACACAGACACACTCTTGTTTTACAGTTGAGGGGAGGAGTTGCCAGATATACCGCTGTTGCTTGTTTGTCTGTGCTGATATCCTGTAATGCACCACCAAGGAGTTTTGTCAGCAGAAACTTTTATCTGTTTAGAATCAATACACTGTGAACCTGTGCCTGTGTCTGTCTGTGTGTGTGTGTGTGTGTGTGTGTGTGTGTGTGTGTGTGTGTGTGTGTGTGTGTGTGTGTGTGTGTGTGTGTGTGTGTGTGTGTGTGTGTGTGTGTGTGTGTGTGTGTGTGTGTGAACTAACACTGATCATTTTGCTGACTGGCAGCAGACCTCAGAAGATGAAGGCAATGTGGTCACAAGCATTGATCTGCTACAGGGTGACCACTTCTGCAAAACCAACTGACCTGCCAATTATTTCTCAGCCCCCCCGCCCCCCCCTCCCTCCCCCGACCCTCCCGAACACCTTCGATTATTTTGCATCCCACGGCCCGTTCCCACAGACGACCTCCACCTATTTATGTTATTCTACCGCAGACACCAAACCGAGATGTTGTCCTGTCCCCGGGTGTTAACTGGGCCTCTGGAATCTGGAGACACCGATGTTTATCCTTCATTACTATATGTCACACTGGTTAAAGAGCTCCTCCTTTAACTGGTGCTTGTTGTCAACAGGGTTAACTTTATCCATGTATAAAAATCCTGCAAGACAGTGTGTTATTTTGACCCAGTGTTAGTGCAGTAATATCTAAATGATGGTATTAACCCAAACTATCATATTCTCATACTTTATGAATGTACACCTTAATATGTATTACCAACATTTTTATAATATTTGGGTGTCAGATGTGCACTGTGTTGTAAATGTAACTATAAATTTGCAACAGTTAAGAGGTCAGGATTGTTGTGCCTATCACTGGGTCAAAATAAGTCACTGTTGTTGGGTAACCCTCCCCCCATCTCAGTAGTCTTGACGCTGGTACCCTCCGGTGCCGTCGAAGGCCCCGTCGCCGATGGCCTGGCCCCCTCCTCCTACCGGGCTCTCCACGTCGTCACCGCCGAAGGAGGTGTAGGGGGCTCCGGCTGCGTCCTGGCTGGGGTCCGTGTATTCCTGGGAGAAGAGGGCCGAGTCGGCCCCCAGCTTGTATCTCTGGAAACCCAGGAAGGACTGGCCCGCCTTGGGGACAGATGATTAAAGAAGGCAGAAAAGGCGGACAGATGACGAATGAATAGATAGAAGTTGAAGCAGATATGGAGTGATGTTAGAGCAGAGAGTTTGGGAGAAGATAGAGAGAAAAGGAAACATTGATTAATAGACTGGAAAGCATGTGAAGCTTATTAGATAGTTTGATAGTTCATTTAACGAGTCACAGCAGGTTACTTTTACATGCAGCAGTGCAAAAAGGCCATTTATACATTGTTCAGCTCCATAAAGACAAGCACCGCTCCAGTCTACAGCAGGAGAGTCACAGGGCAATTAAACAGAGTCTGTGTGCATTACTGAGCAGCTGAAGCCCACAGTATGAAACAGCACACATTTATCAATAAATTAGAGATGGTTCAAGACTCACAAGCCAGAGATACCATGAGACCAGAGCAGAGCAACCACCGACAATGACTGGGAAAAATACAAGGTAGAAGAGCTCTGAGAAGTTACATGAAGAGGATGTATTTGTTTTTGGCTGATCAGATGTTGAAGACAGATTGTGCTTCCACAAGTCTGACTCTTTCAGTCTGATACATCACAATGTCTCAGGCCCATTATACTGTATTTTCAGGTTGGTTGATTGTCTAACATGAAAAAAAATTCAATAGATTTTTAGAAAAAACTGTAGTTATTGGAGCACAAGCTGGACAAAGTAAAAACATTTTGCTGTCTGAACCCTGAATATTTCAGATTTTTTAAAGGCAGAAAATTTGAGTATAAAACTCATGTAACTTTTTTACAGTGTGACGTAGTAAGATCCACAGTTACAAGCCATTAAACCCACTGAATATGCAATAAACTGTCACTGATGGGAAAAGAGTTGCAGGGAAAAAGTTTCACATTTGAAACTTCAGAAATAAAAGGAAATGAGTTTCACATGCTTTCAACATGTATGTACCTAATTTTGTAACATCCGATAACATGGGGGAAATGTGTACATGTTTTCACACAGAAATCTACATGGGCTTCACACATAACATCATGGAAATGTTCCAAAACCATGTTTTCCATGGACAAAATACATGTTTCACATGTGAACATTTAAATGTGTATGTGATCATGTGAGTTTTTTGCACATGTAAAGTGCATTGTTTTTTTTGTTTTTTTATGTATTTGGAGGAGATTGATACCACTTTAATAGATATCCATTGGAGCCTGAATAACTTAACATATAACCTTTAAACAGGGAGAAACAGCTAGCTGGCACCATCTGAAGGTGAAAAAAAATCCAACAAAAGCACTTTATTAATGTTACATATATTATTTTGATTGTTTGATCCTGAAGTCCGGTCACTGCAGGATGTAAACACATTAACTGTCCTGTGCTTAACCCTCCACACAACTCTATGTGTTATTCTTAGACTGTGAATAAGTGTATTTCTAAAATTGTATGGAGCCAAGGGAGTGAAGGTGAAGCTTCGGAAAAAACATAAAATAAGCAAAACCATCACCATTTGAAGAAATGCACTCTGACAAATTAGTGAGATCTGAGTTTTTTTTTAAATTTTTTATTTAAATAAACTTGTGGTAAAACCTGTCGCCTTAATATTGTTGTGCACTGAAGAAAAAAAAAAGCACATGAAGGATATTCATGTTAAGGATTAGAAGAGGTGGTGATCAGTCCTGTAAACTGAGACAGCACTCATTTAACGGCTCCATGTTTAGTGTGTATCTGTCACACTGTACACCTGCTGGAGCTACCTCAGCGATAAACACTGACCTTTGAAACCAAAATGCTAAAAACAGAAAACTACAAGGCAGAAAACAGAAGTTCTCTATTAGCGGAATATTATATATATAAAAAAAAAAACCCTGTTCGCATGCTTTTCTTTTTTGACTTCTTTGTCTATCAGAAATAAACATTATTATGTAGTATTAGTCTTTGGACTGGAGCAATTAAAACTTCCAGTGAGATAGAAACCGGACAGCAGGCTTTTCAGGAGATGTTTATGGTCAGAAATTTGTGAATTTGGCAATTTAATTGCTGAGTCATTTGTACTGATCAATATTTCAGTCATGTTATGCATACGTTATAATCATAAGGTGTGTGCATCAGGAAATACGTACAGTAACTATACTAGGCAATCACATGAAACAACATCTTACTGGCTGCTGCTGTAATGATACAACTGTTCTTACTGCTGGATCACAAATACACTCACTTCCAGCAGTGTTGGATGTTAGTAGGAGCCCTTAAACACACACACAGCCACAGTAAAGTAACAGGGGTGTGTGTAGAGGGTTAAGGATGCAAATGGAGAGCAGAGTCAGACAAAAGGTTGAGGAGGCTGAGGGGGGAACAGCTTGATGTATTCCTCTTCAAATGACACATTCTTAAACTTCTCCATAGAGAAGAGAGTCTGGGCGCCCTGTCGGAACAACATCCACACACTCATGAGTTCACATGGACACAAATACAAATGTTCATCCATACACCAACCAAAAAGAAGATGGAAAAGGCGAGCACACAAGCTCATTGGCTTTAAAGGAGGAAGGGAAAAGGTGTTCAATCCCTTCTGAGGCCACAACAAGGTCCCAAACTTCAAATAAAAGCTCCCACCAAATGCTGGTGTTGTGCCCTGTTGTGTTACACAGTGGACCAATGAGGTGTGCGGATCCTTACCCAGGTGAAGATGGAGAAGAAGGAGAAGGTGATGGCTGCCCGGGCGGCGTCCCCTCCCTCCCTCAGGGGGTTGTCTTCTTGCTTGGTCACCTGCCACTGGTTGGCCAAGAAACAGAAACCCACAAACCACATGAAGGACCAGAAGGCTGAAAGAGAGAGAAAAGAAAACACAGTTTAAATGGGACAAGATATGATACATCCTGGGATGCTGTATCAAGTCTGGGATCTGGGATGGGAGCTTGAGCCAGGAAGCGGTTAGCTTGCTATAAAGACTGGAAGCAGGAGGAAACAGTGAGCCTGGCTCATGCCAAAGTCACATAAAAATCTGCCAAACAGCATCTCCAAAGCTCACAATAAACATGTTAGCTCGTGTTCATTTAATAAGGTGCTGGTAGATGAAGACTTTTTTTTAAAGCTTTGATAGAGGCAGGCGAGTTGTTTCCTTTGGCTTCCACTCTTTTTGTTTGGCTGTGCTATCTCTCTGCTGGCTTTTGCTGCATTTTAAACAGACAGGACAATACAATTACAAGTGACTTTTGGCAAAGAGAACAAAACAGCATGATCCCAAAATGTCAAACTAGTCCTTTGAAACAAATGTATGAGTGCCAACAAATACCAGTTTGAAGGACAATTGTAAAGTTTTTTTGTGTGTATTTTTCCCAAAATAGAATACTTGACAGTGACACAGGTAGAGCAGGGCAAGACAAATAATCTGCTGTAGTTGGAGGTCTATAAATTGTATATCATCAGCATAACAATAAAAATAAGTGGAGATGATCAACTGAGAAAAAAGCAAGGGACCTAGGACTGACCCCCGCGAAGCCCCAAATGAAAAATGAGCAGTCAAACAGCAAGAATTACCCGCAACATCAGATATTTTTCTTTCCTGCTAGCCTGTAGTGGTAACCACACGAGGAGAGAGGTATTAATAGAGCTGGAAATACGGTGGAGAGAGAAAATATATCAAGTTTAATCAGCAACATCCAGGTCCGCTCAGGATACCAGTTGTCCTCTTGTTTTACTAACCCACCAACCATCTCTTTGTACAATGTAGATATGGTGAGAGAGAGACAGACAGAAAGTGTGAGTGAATGATAAAAACAGGGAAGGTGAATCTTGTCTCTGACAGGAAGTACCCAATTACCCGACTCAACACTGGACGGTTTTGCCCTCATGTCTGAGTTCACTGCGGCAGCAGTGCAGCAGAGAAGCAAAGGAAGCCGCTGTCAGACACACCAAAGCACAAAGTCGCAGAGGCTTGTTAGTGCTGGAGGAGTCCTCGTCTCCTTATTGTCCCTCTCACTCCTCCTCTCCTTTTGTTGTGATCATAACGTCACTAGAAGTCTGTGAAATGTCAGTGAGGAAAATCTGCACAGAGGAAAGGGGAGTAAAATTGCCTTTATCCTCATCCTAACCAAAAAATACCCACAAGAGCACCCTGACCCCCTACAACAAAACATAGCGGTGCAGTAGCATACAACTGGAGAAAGAGTAGAATTGTAAGTATGTGGAAGAGAAACTTGATTAAAAAAAACCTCAAATGGTGGCGTTTATCAAACTCGGTGGTTGGGAAATAAAACCTTTGATTATCAGATCAGAAATATCTGATTTCAGAACGTCTGCTTTCAAACTGCTTTGTTATTATTTTTTTTTACAAAACTCACAGAACTTTTCAGTGTTAAATTACTTTAGACAACTCGTATCTCTTTCATGTGTACATCATAGTGCCACGTTACAATTGCGTTTGAGGAGAGTGTATGAAAGCGTGTGTTTTGCTTCTTTCTATTCACCTTTCCAATCTTCTGATTGACACTGCAGGCAGTGATGGCCGCCAGTTTGTTTGATCAGGTCGTGTTACCGCCTCTCATCGACACCCCAATTGTTTTGGCAACAGAAAAGCATTGTAATCGAAGCCTCAAATGGCTTTTTATCACATTAAATATGTTTTACTATCTACGTGTCATTTAAAGCCAGGGGGAAATCTGCGGGACTAAGAAAGAAAGAACCACAAACTGCAGTTCCTATAAATGCCCACTGGAGGCGACCTACAAAAGCGAGTCCATCCCTACAGACCCCCCCAGCTTTACAGCAACATTAAACGTGTTTACCGCCTGATACAAAAAGTGGTTTTGATCTCCATAGCTAATTTCCCCATTCATGACAACAGTATGGGTGAATTTTGTTTTAATTCAGCCATTTTATATGGGTGGTAGTTTCATATCGTTATATGGGTAGTTTATATGGGTACATTCATAAGCTACTGGGAAGTAGGAAAGTTCCGACCTGTGTGCGAGTGGGAGAAATCACCTGAACGCCTGTCGAACTGGGAATTTCCCTCTTGGATAGTCGGAGGTTTTTGAGAGCTCAGAGAAGTAGGTCTGACTTCGCTCAACATGCCAACGTTTGTGGTGAAAGAAAAATATATGACTAATTGCTCAGCACAAAAATAAGTCACTTCATGATTTAATTAGGTCATACTAGTTAGAACAGGGTGTTGTGCCAATAAACAATACTAATGAGTATATTAACAGACAACGACAAGTGGTAACAGTCCTCCCACACAGCTGTCACATGTAGAAATGTAGTGTACAAATCATAATGTCTCCATTTCATCCCTGTGATGGTCTACATGTGTGATGACGAGGTTGTTTGTCACGTTTTTTTCCTGGGGGATGCCGTGTTACCTCTTTGTTGTTGTCGTGACAACGCTCTCAACTGGGAAGTCGGAGGTTACCAAATCGGAAGTTTCCCACTTCTCACCTGGACGCACCATAATGCTGTTTTGAGTGACAGGAGGATGCTGTCACAGTTAGCAAACAGCCTGCATGTTTCCATCATAAATACAGACTGGTTTCAGCAACCAGGAGGCTTCATTCTGCCCCTCTAAGCTCCTCCCATGCACCACCTCTTGGCCCAATTTTGGTTTAGCTCGTAAGACTGAGTCAGACACTGTCACGGAAGCTACGTCCATTTTTGTTAAATACAGTACATTCAGCACAATGTCTGCTACAGTATATGACAGACCAAACCTTGTGCTTGTTCTGACACCTGAGTCAGAACACGACATTCAAAACATTACCTGAAAGACCGTAAAGTCACTGACTCAAGCCAAAGAGGTTAAAATGTTTGTTTCAATTTTATTCAGCTGCTTTTTTTTACCCCCCCAATCTTTACCCTATGTTATGTTACCTGTAAACATTATATATCTTGTGGATGTTTGAGTAAATTACTGGATAACAGTGAGTCTTGCAGTCCAAATCTCACACAAATAAACAAGTTGTAAAAATAAAGTCTCACAGCGTGTGAAATATAATAGGCCTTGAACTAATCTGTGTCTGTAAACTATAGCAGTAATATCTTAGGATGTGACAGCAAGCTGCAGAACCGCATCTGTAGGACGTGGGCCTTCTGAAAGAGTTGGAAATGATTATTGCGCTGTTTCTTTGAAATTAAACGGAGATATTCTAACTGATCTGAATTGATGAATATGTGAATGTCACCCATAGCTGTCTGAACAAATGAATGTTAAAAATAAACAAGAACTACTCACAATGTTGTTTTTCTGTTGTTAAGAAATAAGGCACATGAAGCATGAAGAGATTCCGGGTTTACCTGACACCCCGATGTCAGCCAGCACAGCTTTCTTACGGTCTTTGACGCTGCTGATCTGGGGGAAGTAGACGTCCAGAGCCAGGAAGGCGATGCAGCAGAGGAAGGCCATGGAGCCCATGAAGACGCCGTAATTGCAGGCGTTCTGGTTGCGGTTGAAGATGCAGTACTCCTCCACCTCCTTGGGGCGGTTGATGTAGCCCTCATTGGCAATGCAGCCAAAGATCACGATGGAGAAGAGCTGGAGGGAAGAACACAAGAGAAGAAGGGATGATAATGGGATAGCAGAGAGGAGAGTCGAGAAGACATTAAACAGGATAGCGTTTGAAAGGCAGCGCCAGAGATCCGTCTTCAGTCTGTTTGACTGTTCAGGACGAGACACAGACAAAACTTCAATAACAACAATGTATGTAAACATGTTTAGCCATTTATGTGTTCTGACGATATGTTTGCTTTCAGGACGTCATGAAAAAAGATATTTTGGAAAAGGTTGATGCCAAAATTCAGAAAATGTGACGGCACTCATTTGTTATGCCATCACACTGAAGATACAGACAACTGAAAAGCAGTAAAACGGTGTCACGGATCATTCTGAACGACACCGCAAACCTATCTAAGCACTGCAAACAGGCTTCCCAGTTACGAGTCTCAGTTGTTACAACACATCATCTGAATGTTGACATCCTGAAATGTTTGTGTTGTTGTTTGTGAATTTTGACAGCATCTGTTGCAGCAATGCTCCACACTCAAGATTCAACGAGATAACATGATCTTGTTTGGGTGAACGTGGCAGCAGTGTGAGCTGTCTCAAAACCTTCTACTGTCATTACTGTTCAGTCTGTCAAAGAGTAACGTTGTGTGTGTTTTAGCACACTGTGTGTAAAGCAATTCTTTTTTTTTTTTTTTTTTTAACAAAACTTGCATTACAATAATTCAATTGTGAAATGGCTACTTTGCATCTTTAAGAACTGTAATAACTTCAAATAGTAAAACTGCTGGTTAATCCAACAACCTGATAACAAGTAACAGCTCTGTCCATCACTGACTAATGTGCATTGCTATTTAAATGACTCTCTCAGTAGTTTTGTTTATCACAGTTCCCCAGACTAACAGTATCTCACTAATAGTACTTAAAGCCAGTGAATAAATACCAAGATAAAAAACTCAGAAAGTAAGCAGAACATTCTGACATCAGATTAGTTGGAACCAGTAAATGTTTTCATAAAAAAAATAAAAAAAAACCCTGAAACAATCAACATTTTGACTCACTGAGTAGTTGACAACTATCAACGGAGTTGAAAATATGTGCAAAATTGCTAAAAAAAAAATTAACTGAAAATACTTCAGCTAATGGAGTAGTTCGTGGATACATTGTATTATTTCAGAACTAAATAGTTATTATGTCATTCAGGAATTGATACTTTTAATAGCTTTATTACAGTTTTATTAGTTTAACTGCAGCGAGGTTTCTTGGAGTGAATAAGGAGTAAATTTAGTCTTTCTTTACATAGATGATGTTTGCATGGCCTGTTTCATATGTGCATGCTAATAATGCTTGTGCTTCCATGCTGAGTGCTCCTCAATGGTTTTTTTCCTTCATAATCTGATCTCCCTGCTCACATCTGTATGTGTGGACCTGCTTGGTTTTCTCTGTTGTTTTGTGAGAATTTCATCAGGGCCATTGACATCCCAAAACAAAAGCACCTGCTGCAATCATATGGTATGTTTAGCCTGACCAGGTAATTTGTGAATAAGAAATCACTTCAGCGTGATGCTCTCAGCCCATAATGTCACGGCAACCCTGCAGGGGAGCTTTCATGAATAATCCATCATGCCTCAATGCACCTCCAGGTTTTCTCTTAAAATATGAAGTTTGATTGAAGAAAAATGTGTCTTTTTCTGCTATTTTGCTGTTCAGTACGACAAATACTGAACACGCAATGAGAACACTTCATACTCTGTGTGATAGTTAGTCCGTTTTGTGTACAATGTGACTATCAGGAAAAATCTGGAAAAAGTATAATTTTGTCAATGGACTTCAATCAGAATCTATGGAAGTAAAACTGCTGTAGATATCAATATATTTTTGGGAAAAGTTTGATATCTTCTTATTTTATTTTATCTTATTTTATTTTATTTTATCAAGCAAGTGATATGAATTGATCATGATTTTCAAATTTAAAAATCAATCAGCAAATGCAACTATCTTCCTTCCTTATTTCCCCTTTTTTTTACTTGCAACTGGTCATAATGCGTTAAAGCACTAAAAGCTGTCTGCTATTCACCATTAAACAACATAAAGAGAGAAGGAACATGTTAAGGCTCCACAGGTTTGCAGGTAAAATGTGTGGCTCTGTGAGGTCAGATGTCACAGTGTGAACAGAAGAAACACACAAAGACTATTCCAGCCGTCAAAAAGTTCTGTGTGGAACTTCCTCAAAACATAAATGAAGATGAGGTGCATGCAGTACGAACTCTGCAGCTGAAGCTATCAGATCATCAGTCTACCATAGTTATGTACAATCATTAGAGTAAAGCACCGAGCAACTGTCCATCCGGTCATCGATAATCAAAGGTCAGACCAAAGCGAAGGTTTTAGAACTCGGATTGGCATTTGTTGACCATATTGATGGGGGTGTGGGGGGTGGGAGGGGTTAAAAGTCAAATAATAGTCGATTACTCAGCGATTATTGAATAGGATTTTTTTTCCCAAAAATGTTGAACTATTTTATTCAAATGCGGCATCTGATTAACGTGAATGACGTAGCAGGAGACATTAATCACATCCACTCTCACCAGGATTTGATCATTTACACTAAAACTTATACAATTAGAAACAAATTAAAGATGCTGTAAACATATCAATAATTTGCACCTGACAAAGCCTGACAAAATATGTGTATGTGACATTAATGTATTAACATGTGCCAGTAAAACATTTTATTCCACACGGAGCCTGGAATGACAATTCATTATTTCAAAGGCACATTAAAGTATTATTTCTGACAATACTGTAATGCAGATGTTCTGTGAGGCTGTGTGCTGGATAGGTTTTGTCCTTCCAGCGGTGGGCCGGCTGAGGTGGAGGGAGGGACAGTGACGGTGGCGAAATGGAGCCAATGAAGGGACAAGGTTACTCTGATAGCATCTGATCCCTCCCTCCTCTTCCATCCTCTCGCCTCGGTCTTGTATTTTCTTCTCCGCTTCTGTCTGCCTTTGTCTCAAAGAGCTACAAAATGGAGTCAGTAACAAGGGGAGGCTACGAAGATACCATCTAACTCTCCTCTCCTCTCCTCTGCAGCATCACGGAAACACCCTTATCAAACCCATGAATCCAAAACCCCCTCAGTGTCGGTATTCCACCCTGCAGTGCTGTATAGCAAGTCTACTTTGTACTTCACTTGATACCAGCCGATCAGACAACTCCATTCAGCAGACAGGCCCTCAGACCAAACCTCGCGGGAGCTTTTTCTATGAAGCTAAAAACCGAGACCGAGCATGTTTATGTTTGCCGGCAGTCTGCGTGTGGACTTTGCAGCGGTGAGTGATGGATTCAGAGTGCGTCTGTGTGTATGTGATGGAGAGAAAGACAGCTCCAAGTGAACCCCGGGTTGGTGGATAGTTTACCCAGCTGTTGCGTCTGTGTTTGTGTGGTAAATGACAGCGATACAAAAGGGAGAAAACACAATAGACTACTTCCATCGACAGCCCTGACCATGAAGGCCAGCAACCGGGCCGCGAGGAGACAGGGATGTCAGTCACGATGGGGATTACAGCACAGTTTTTCTCTTCAATCCTGTCCGTCTTTATCTTCGAAAACCTCCCAGTTTCCCTCCACTGTCTTTTCCACGCTTGGAAAACAACAATTTTAGTGCTGACGTTGTGTGCTCAACATCTGAAGTGCCAGCAGAAGCAGAGTATAAGTCTATTCAATTTTCTTGACACAGACTTCATCATTTCAAGACTGACATGTTTGAGATCACAATCTCTTTTTTGAAAGAGAAAAAGTTCAAAATGAAGTTACCTTAAGTTGATTTTCTATCTGCGGCTGCGTTGTTTGGAATAGTTTCAGTGAATATATTGAGTTTAATTTTAGAATAATTGTTTTCTGCAAACAAGCCCTGAAATGATGAATTACATATTTTTGAAAAATCTAATCAAATTAAGATCTAGTTACTGTTTTTATTTTACATTTGCATGGTTTTCTTGAAGGCATAAAGTTTTCGGTCGAGATAAATTCCATACTTATGTCATGTGATGGTGAGTGCGGCCGTGTTTCTAAAGGAGGCAGTGACCTGTAGTTGAAAGCTCTAGAAAACGAATAAGACGCTATATAAACAGCACGGCATTTCAGGATAGGAATGCCTGAGTCGATTGGATTTGTACCGAAATAGCTATTGGATGGATTCCTGTGAAATTTGATACGGCCCAGTTCCACACCATGAATTGGATTGGCGTTAATAATCTTTTAGTTCCGAGCGACTATCAAATAGTACTTTTGCTTGAAATGCTCATTCCTAGTCTCGGATAATGTTGCTGAATTAGAAGGACTTTGGTCCAGGCCTTCAAGTCACACACTCAAAGATTTCAGTTGTGTCCTCTTTTGCGACACCTAAGGGGATGAGGTGTAATGGCAGTTGTGTTTTTGGACTTAACTTCCCACAGATTGGATCAGTATTGCCTGTGATCAGTCGGTTGGTCGCAGCATGTTTCTGTGTGTGTATAGCTCTGCCTTCCCCCTCTGGTGGAATAACTTGTGACTCGCCAGACAACCAGCTTGTTCAGTTCAAGTCACAGCAAAAGTAAGAGCCTTCATCAGGCTACATCACCAAAAAAAAGTAGATCTTATTCAGTGCTCCGGTTTATAACTAAATACTAAAAATAATGACGTCCCACCAAACTCAGCTATACTTTGTGTTCAATGCTAATTACAAAATGCGAGAAAGCCAACATGAGTCACCTTCTGTCAGGTCCTTCAGTATCATAATGCAAAATAGGGATGTCGCAATATCAGAAAGTTGGTAGTTGTAACCAATTCCACTACAATCCACAATTATGGACATTAATTCTGATACCAAAAATAATAAATAAACTGATGCACACACAGCATGCTTACAAATGTTATATTTTGAAGGACTGAACAGTCATTACAGTGGCCTGTTAACATTATGATGTCTATCAAGCTAGGCATGCCCACAAACATACCTCTCTTTGAGGCCTAATAATTAATTATGCATTTATTATGTTTATTTGTTCATCAGGAGTGAATTTAGCTCAAGACAAAAATAGACAAAAAACTTGACCTTGTGAAGTTGAGGCTTTTTAATTTATGAAGCCAGATTATATATTTGCCCCTTGTGGTCATCAGTGGTATTGCACTTTACAACTTTACAGCATTAAAACATTTGCTTTACTTTTCAGAGCTGGAGGCTACATTTATTTTGATCTGCGGGTAAAACTTACTGGCGAAGTGATTGCATGGCCACTTGTATTAATCAGCAGAAATAAAAGGGATTTGGTGTATTATGGTTTACACACAATAAGCCATTTTGAGCTATCGTGCTGTAAAATCCCATCATTTAAACCGACTTTAATGACAAACCGATTGGATAGCTTGTAAGCGGGAAACACAAGCTGGCATTTGGAGTCTGTGGTGTAATGGCAAACTGTAACAGTTCGTTAGCAAGCATGCGCAACATTTCGGTTCCCCTCCACCCACTTTCTGCCTCTCTGCTCTCCGGCCCATGTATCTCACGCACTCTGCTCTCCGACTGAATGGTGTGTGGAGGAGGATAGTAACACCTCAATCCCCTCCTTCATATACCTGCAGTATTTTCATTAAGGATGGAGAAGACGATGATGAGACGGAGGAAGAGATGGAGGGATTGCGGAGGGAAGTGTTGGGGGCAGAACGGGTATGGAGGCGGTGCTATTTTTAGACCGACTGCATCATTGTTCCCTCCCTCCCCCAACGTCTTCTCCCATCTCCCCTCGTTACAGGCCCTGCCTCTGCCCACGAGCGTTCTTGAGAAAAATGAGCACACACACACACACACACACACACACACACACACACACACACACACACACACACACACACACACACACACACACACACACACACACACACACACACACACACACACACACACACACACACATACACTCAGCCATATACGGCTCAAACGCTCGCTCAGCTTGTGCACTGCTTCACATGGCAGGCTTACTTTAGGATTCAGGTCAGAAAACAAAAAGTCACACACACACACACACACACACACACACACACACACACACACACACACACACACACACACACACACACACACACACACACACACACACACACACATACATACATACATACATACATACATACATACATACACACACAAAGCCAATCACATGATATCAAAACACCCTGTCTGCTCGGAATAGTCACGAAATAAACTTATGCTAAAGATGCATAAAGTACAATGAGCAGAAAAGTGGTCTGTGTATATTTTTCATTTGTTTACTTGTTCACGTTCCTCTTTAGAGAATATATAACATCTTATATTTGTTCATCTAACATTGACACACTAGATTTGTGGCTCTCGGTTTAAAGCTATAGAAAATGTGGTGACTTATCATAGACGTAATATATTTTGTTCCAATGGTAGAAAATGTAGATACCCTTTTTAATAAAAGCCAGTGATGATGTATTAACCAAATTGAAACGACTTCAAACAAATACTCAAGTCTGTCAGAGTGATGAACATTTCTACATGGCTTTCTCATCCCACTTACTCACATGCAAGTAAATACACTAAAGAGCATTTCAAGTTTTTTTTTTTTATCATGTGTACATTTCTGATGCCTCTTGCTATCTGTAATAATGGACACAGCTTGTCGTTTATTAGCGTATTTATAGAGCGCGGAGCTTCATTCTTGCCACATCTCAGCCTTCCTTCAGTGAATGGAACTGATTCTGGCGTTATCACGTGACTTAAGTGTAGCCCGAAGTCATTAGCAGGAATGAGTGGATGACCAGAGAAAGATCCGGTCATCAAAAGACAGGATCATCTTTGAATAGGCAGCCATATACGATCTTCTCCCAACAAAACGCAACCTGTTTTCACATGATCACATTTCTGTGATTACGTCACATGATGGAAACCTCTGAAAAAAGCCAGTTGTCCTGAAACAAACTGCAAGGTCCCCAGTTCAGTTCTAGCCAGGCATCTTTTCTGCATGTTACCCCTCATCTGTATGCATATTTCATTGATTATGATGGCAGTTTGCGTCATATTGTGAACTAGCGGTGTTCGCAGTGTTTGCTTTACAAATACAGTGACTGTGGCGGATGTACAGTTCATCCGTGTCTCTCACTGTTTTTTGATTTGGATGCAGAAGCAAGTTTGTCAGTTTCTGTAACAGGGACAGCGGGACCTGCAGGGCCACTAGTTTTTAGTGATGTGACACACTTTGTTTTTTTTTTATGGTCCCCAGAGAAACTCCTCTGGGAAATAAACTCACCACCCGGGACTCTCTTACTCTATCTGCCTCTATTTTCCAAACTCTCCCCTTCTCCCTGCTCGCTCCAGTGACACAGGCGCCAAACACACAAACACTCTCACTTGAAATAAGGATTGGTTTTGGCATGACCTAGTTTGCCGAGACTGAAAACACACGTCGTCTTCAGGGTCACAATTATATTTGCTATCACATGGCAGTGGGCAGATTGAATTACTGAGCCTTTTCTCCGGCTGCCAGCAGAAATCCAGATGAGTTTGTGATGGCTGGAGCGAGAGCCTGTCCTTCACATGGGCAGCAACTGTGTATCGCAAGGTGGAGTGCATCATTTTCTACATTGTGTACCACTGTGATACAAACATGAGCTTAAGCATACATTGTAAACACATAAAAACCACACAGAAACATGCACGACAAATGAAATGTGGTGAACTCGCTGCACCTAAACATTCTTCACTTGCTCAGCAGCCATGGAAAGTGGAGCATGTGACATGGTTTCATAGATGACTCTGCTTTAAACCATCCCCCACTCTTTCTTTTCTGTCAGTGTACGACTTTTTGAAGTGAGTGTGTGTGTGGAGGTTCCCCAGCCCCACAGATCTGTAGACACATCACAAGGCTTCTGGAGGTGATGAAAGCAGCCACTGTGAAGAAAACCACGTGGGGCCTCTGATCTTGTGACCATCGGAGGGTCACTCACAAATTGCACATTAAGGATGCTGATTGCCAGAAGTGTGTGCATAATATGTGTGTGCACATGTTAGAGAAACTGTGTTTCTCTGGCATGTGCTGGAGCCATGCGTGCGTAAAGGCCTCTGGCATCTCCCTTTTATGATGTTGGTCACTGTGCTTTTGCCTTTCTTTTTTTTTTTAACTCCTTTCTTTTCTGTCTTTATATTGAAATCATAAATTCTGTCATTTGAGTGATTGCTACATGCAACTCACACACACACACACACACACACACCCAAACAAACACCTGTCTCAGCTGCAACCGAGACCGAAATCATATCTGTTCAGTCTGGCTGGTTGTGAATGATTTAAAGCTGCTGTTGTGGCGGCTGAAAGGCCTTTTGGATGCATTGTAACGGCCAAACAATTGAGCCGGGCCTCATGTCAGCCTGGTATTCACACTGTACCTCGTGCACAATCCTGTATTGGAACAAGCCACACACACACACACACACACACACACACACACACACACACACACACACACACACACACACACACACACACACACACACACACACACACACACACACACACACACACACACACACACACACACAGAAGTGGTCTCGCAATGTCCGGGTCTTTGTGGCTGCAGCCTTCGTCATCGTGCGCTCACATTCAAACAGCAGATTACATTCTATAAAATACTGAAAAAGTAAATTCGTGATCCTCTTTGTTGGCTTGTTCACTGACTCATCTAAAAACAAATTTAAGTTTATGAAAGAAATTGTGAGTCCAAACTATAATTACATTCCCAAATAATCCGTCTTTATGAGGGATTGAGTCCTTTAAGACTTCTTAAAACAAGAAAAGAAAGCCCATGGGGTGAACCAATGTCATTACTTTTAAATGAACCAGCCTTTGTTTGTGGAATTTAGTCATACGCATGGAAAACTTAAGAAAAATATGTTTCAACATTCTGGCTAAGCAGCCAAAATTATTTGTGTTGTAATTTTTTCATGGACTGTTGACAGACAGGCACACACCCATCATATACATGGAAGAAGTAATTAAAGTACTGCAGTTGGGAAGTGCCAATACAGAGAGAGAATTTGGGGAATCCCATGTATCTGATAGATATAAAAGATATAGCAGCACTGTGAAGTAGGACAGCAGTGTGTGGTGGCCAATATGCACAAATATAAATACTTTTTTTTTTATAGAACATAATGCAGAAAAAGATGCTTGAGGTAAATTAGAAATTGTTCTTTTTTTTAATGAGCTACCTGTACTGATTACATCTCCAATGAAGTTTAGTGTAGCATATTTTTGTCACCAAGTGTTTGATAACCACATTGGACATTTGATCATTGCAATAAAAATGTTTATATCAACTGTATATGTGGTATATAGAGAACATTGACTGACATATTGCAATTGGTATTTTTTTATTCCCTAAAAAAACAATTCAGCATCAGCCCTAAAAGTCCAGTATGTGTTGGGACTGGATTGAGGCTGGAACGAAAAACAAGTTGTGAAAAAGATTTAAAGTGGGAATATGCTCAAAATGTGCTCGTGAAAGAAGCAAGACATGACAATCATTGAAACAGGGTGAACTTTTGCAGCTCAGCACATCTGACCCATCACCGTATAACACGGTCACCCTGGTTGGATGTTTAGCTTTGGAGAGTTACAGAACTTGTAAGATGGAGCCTAATTCCAAGGTTGAAAAGGTGAGGCGAGAGGGCTTTCACTTGCATCCTGATCATGAAGGATCAGCCTGAGAACCTCCACGCCTTTTATAACCTCATATCTTTTGTAACGGCAAGCAACCGGTAAAACAATATGGACGGCCATGTAAAAAAGGAGAAACAAAAACAGAATTTTCCAAACACTTTTTCACTGGTGGCTGTGTTCCACTCTGATCCTTCATGTTACTCTTTCCAGTCTGCATACTGTATTGACATTCGCTAAATGTCAAAATGTCCACTATTTCAAATGGACAGTGAAAGAAAACACAGACCTCGCCCAGCATTACGATACAACCAAACGGACACAGAACAGACGTGTTGAATACTCGTCCACAGATTCCCTGTTATTTGGTTCGTTCTGCTGTCAGAAGTAAACAAAAACAAACTGACAGAAAACCGAAGCCGTGAATGGTCAGTAAAAGTAACTTGTGAAAGAGGATGACGGTGAGAAGTGATGCTCACTGGAAGTCAGCATTGAGTTCGCAGCTGCTTAATAGAGGATCACTGCCGGAGGGTATCACTGTGGATGTGTGTGTGGATGTGTGTGTGTGTGTGTGTGTGTGTGTGTGTGTGTGTGTGTGTGTGTGTGTGTGTGTGTGTGTGTGTGTGTGTGTGTGTGTGTGTGTGTGTGTGTGTGTGTGTGTGTGTGTGTGTGTGTGTGTGTGTGTGTGTGTGTGGGCTTATTGTCTGCAGCAGAGCGTTGGCCTAGGCTGGGGATACCTGATTGCCGCTGTCACCATGGCAGCAGCTGCTCATGTAATGAGAGCAAGAGAGTGAGAGAGACGGGAGACCTTGTCAAAGTACAATTGAAGGAGAGCCACTGCAGCACCAAGGACACACAATGAGACAGGCAGACCGCATCACAAGTCCAGGACACAGCGCCACTCATATCTACACATCTACTCTCTATTCTGCTGAGTAACTCCTTCACACACACTCTGCTCTTCTCAATATGCCTCTCTTTTTTTTTTTTTTTTTTTTTTTGCTTCATCATCATCTCCTCTCCATTTGAATTGGGGGTGGGAGTGAGTGAGAACATGATCAGGTGAGTCCAAAGACTGTATCAGTGCAAGGAAACAGACGGTTCCTAAATCTTGTCAAGTCTCGCATAACAGAATCAGTGAGAATAGAACTGCAGTCTGGACTGGTGCTCATTCAGTTACAAGTTGTTGTTTTTTAAATGGCAAGGGGTTCGTGAAACAACACCATGTGGTTAGCATTAGGTACAAACACTGCTTCGGTTCGGGTTCGGAAAAGATTTCTTTAAAATAATTCACGTCTCTCAGACTCAAATTCAGGTCTCCCGGGTGAAAGTCCTGGGCTGGATTTGTCCAACCAGCCTCAGCCTACCTCACGACTCAGACTTAAGCACTGACTTCTGCTGAGTCGGACCAGAGCCAATCACTTAAAGCTTTGCGAATGCTCGTAAAAGGACCACACCAGAAGCTTTCCATATTTTAGCCCATTTATTACAAATGCAAATTTTACAACTGCAAATTATGCATTTGCTATGCTGCATGAAAAGCTGTTAGCAGGCTGTTGATTGAGTTGTGTAGTCTGTCACACTCATGAAGAATATACATTTGAATCAGTGTAGGCTTGATGATACATTTTGAAGACCATTGTAGTAGTCTTTCTTCTACATGTTCCTCCTCTTTTAACTCCTTCATTTCATCTCTCTTTCATCATTGTGAATTGTCTCCTGGTCGTACTGTCTGAATGCAAAACTGATTCACCCATTGATTACAACTGCACTACATAGTAGCCGGTCACTGCCTACTGATCCTTTTGAGCTACCTTGCCGTTATTCTGGGTCTACCTTACCTAGCCTGGTATTACCAGACCTAAATTTATTGTATGAATATATGGGAGCAGCTATGCTTCGTTGACGGGTGTTTTGAGTCATCGCATCCAAATCGGCGTAAATCTCAAAAGAATTCAACACATTTTTTGGAGCAGCCAAAAATACATCTACTGTTTGCAGTGCGCCAAAACTCAACCACCGGCATCATTGTTGAAACACCTTCACTGTTATTGCACCCCCAGTGGTCGCTGGATGATTCGCCCTTCAGAGTGGCTGAGAAAGCCTTAATGTAACCAGGGCTTCCAGGCTATAATCACAATGAAGACTGGAACTGTGAGCAATAGTTGGGTGGAGCCAGGTTAGAAGTTCACCCACTCGGAGCTCAGCACCACCAGGAAACTTCTACAAAGCCTTGGGACGGATTTCTTTAACGTCACCAAGTTTGAGTTTATATTAGTCAAAGTCAAATTATCATTATAAAGCAAGGCAGAGTAGATGTTTCAAAGCCATCTGGACTTAAATTGTTTTCTACACAACAACAATATGCAAATGACTGAAATGAATGCAGCCTTGGTGTGCATTATACTATTAAAGCAAGGTTCAACAGCCTGCATATAGATTATCTATATTGTACAGAAATAGAACTCATGCCTGATGGAAGGAAAATCAAAACTGAAAGTGGTCAGTAAAGGAAGTAAATCCGACATTAGTATGAAAGGCCATTCAGATCCATCTTAGATTTAGATTTCTGGCAATTAAGGACAAACACAACAGGCATGATCACAATTTGTTTTAATGTGCACACTTCAGAGAATTGACTGGGTGAGGTTTCCCACAAAAGCCAATAAACACTATCCTTAGTGCAGTATGTAGACCAATCAGTGGAGTTTAGGGTGTTACTGAGGCTGACTAGCCAAATTCCTAAATGTGTAAACAACCCTAATTGACAAAGTCTAGCCCTGCTTTCGGGTCATTTGTAAATATTTAATGCAAAAATCGGAAGACTTTACGCCCACACATGATGACTGCAAGCAGATAAAGGCATTTGTACAATGCAAACATGCAACCTACATCTCAAAATAGCTTTCAAACGGTGTTCTGACATGTAGGCACTAACAAACTGTGGGTGTTTGTGTGCGAGTGTTCCGGTTCAGCACGGAGCTGACAGAATGTGCCACGCTGCCGTGTTTGTGTGTTTGTGTTGCTAATATCAAATAGTTACTCAACAATTATAAAATCTCTTGGCCTCTGAAATCCCAGTCACCATCGCAGCTAAATTTAAAGCATTAACCCACGTTGCTTATGTAAGGGCGTTTTAATTCAATGGAAATATCAGAACAGTCGGGTTTTCTTCAGCAGCTTTCCAATTTTACTTCTCTTGGATGTTTAACCTCGGCTGTGCAGACTGGTATAAGTAGAGCAGATAAAGATAATGATATTATATCAATATCGTGATATGAGACGTATATGATATGATATGTACTGTCTATCATATATCATTGTAACTTGATATTGAATAAGTTCTATCTTTTCCTGTTTTTTAAGGCTGCATTACAGGAAACTGATATCATTTTCAGATTTTACCAGACTGTTCTAACTGTTCTATTATTTCCTTTATCCACTGAGTCATTATTTGTACATTACTGATGATTATCTATCCAAAAATCTCATCGTGTAAAGCCTTAGTTTTTAAAATTGGAAGACTGTCCATCAGTTCTTCTGCTACGGTGGAACGTTTCTCTGCGCTCACACAAAATCTGAGTTTAAGGTGTGTGCCTGCGAGCAGGATTTGTGACATCACAACTAATTAACTAATTTTAATTAGGGAGCCAGTTTTGATATAAAAAGCAACTCACTGAGGAATAATGTGGAAACTTAAGTCTGCGTTGCATGTATACTAAGAAAGGTCTGCCAGTCAAGTGGAAGACATCTGGTACTTCGGTCTGTAATGACTGCAACGTTTCAGTTGACAATACAAATAATTGCAATTAACGATTTAAGTGTCTTTTTCTGTTCATTTTATGCTGCTATTTTTTGCAGAAGCCTAATCATAGTTTAATGCACACACATTTTAGAAAGAAGAAGAGACATTTTATTGGCTGTAGTTTTTGGCTTTGCCACTTCATCCATTATTTTATTGTCAATAGATGTTCATCAAAATGCAGCTGGTTAAAGACTAGTTAAGCACCTTGAGACAAACAGTTGGTGGTGCTAAATCTCCACTCGTGCCATTAAACCAAAGCAGAGAAAGCAGGCATAGCGAGATGAGGTCATGACAAGAGTGTCAATCAAAGCTCAAACGGTGAAAAAAAAAAAAAAAAAGTTACGGAGCTTTGATGTTTCTGTTTCATTAAACTGTTTTCATACAGATGAAGGGAAACAATGGTAACGTTTTATACAGAAGGGATCCTGATCAGGCGATTATGTAATAATTGTGACAAGCCTTGTATTCAGTAGCTGAACAAAATATTTGCGTAGGGTTGTTCAATGAGGAGGGTGTTGTTGTTATTTTAAGAATTTCTCTGCAGGTGATTTTACTGGAAAAAAAAAAAAAGTATCAACCATAACTCATTAATCAAAGCGCTGGGTTTTTGGTTAAAACATATCTGGAGGGGAGTGTTTGTGTATTTGTAAATAACAATGTGTTAAAAGTCATCTTTGAAATGTGTCTTTTTGTCTGATTTGGATGCAACAGTCTCATGGAAATAAAAGGAATTCAGGGGGAGCTTTATCACTGACTGTGGTGGCTGTAGCAGAAACATTATTCAAAGTGTGTTATTTCAGAGTACACACACACACACACACACACACACACACACACACACACACACACACACACACACACACACACACACACACACACACACACACACACACACACACACACACACACACAGCAAATATCTCTCTTTTTGTTGCGTTAGTACAGAGTTAAATGGTGGACTTTGATCTGCATTTACCCCGCGGGCAGACAGAAACGATGCTTTGGGTATGTCGACTTCTGAAAATTAAAAAAAAAAATCTTCTTCAGCAGAGTCAAGCACAAAGCAGAACTAAACAGCCTGTTTAGGTGCATAATGATTTGATGGATGTTTTAAGTTGCCCTGGTGATGAGCCAAATCCTTGAGCAGCAGCAGCATTTAAGGAACTATGCTCAAAGCAAAGAAAGCAATGATACAAACTTCAAAAGTAATACTCTTTTAAACAGATCAAAGCAGAACCACGGGCAAAAAGATGTCATCGTTGCTTTCCAAGTCGGGTCGATGCAGTTTAGTTTACCTCAGTAAATACATTCAGCTCTTCTTATTTCTTCATCTAGAAATTGATCACACACAACACGCTCTCGCTCCATCTGTCAGTGGTCACTGTTTCTGTTTTCTCCATCATTCGTGCATCATCACAAACATGCAGGACTGCCTCTCTGATGGTGAGTCACACACACACACACACACACACACACACACACACACACACACACACACACACACACACACACACACACACACACACACACACACACACACACACACACACACACACACACACACACACACACACACACACACACACACACACACACACACACACACACACACACACACACACACACACACACACACACACACACACACACAGGACATACACTCAGCCATATACGGCTCAAACGCTCGCTCAGCTTGTGCACTGCTTCACATGGCAGGCTTACTTTAGGATTCAGGTCAGAAAACAAAAACACACACACACACACACACACACACACACACACACACACACACACACACACACACACACACACACACACACACACACACACACACACACACACACACACACACACACACACACACACACACACACACACACACACAGTCATTATCACCTCCACATTCAGCCATCATAAGTCAGAAGAAGTGGGAGATAGAGACAAAAGGGAGGGCAGAGAGAAGCCTCAACCACCATTCATAAACTGCTCTCTCTCTTTCCAAGTATTCATTCCTGTTGGTCTGCCTCTCTCTAACACGCACACACACACACACACACACACACACACACACACACACACACACACACACACACACACACACACACACACACACACACACACACACACACACACACACACACACACACACACACACACACACACACCCGTTGGACGTCCCCCATCAACAAATGTCTAAAGTACTGAATGTTTCCTTCCCCACAGACTGCAGCAGACTGAGTATTAACACCATCACAAAAAACATCACAACTCCGGCTCGGGCTGTTACTATGGAGACATGTTGCTCTGGTGACGCCTTAGGGCGGGGCATATGATGAGGGGCCAAACCACAAGTATTATCTTTTTTTGTGTAGGCTATATTAGTTGTTTTTTTTTATAAAATTTTAATGTGATGATAATGATCAAACGTTGAATCAAACCTCTGATGCTGAAAAATACAAGGCTGCTGGATGGGAAGGTTATAGGAATGAAACACAGCAATATCATCACCATGGAAGCAATTTGTCAACCAAAAATTACACTTAAATAAATACGCTTAATTTTAGCCATTTATCAAGAAAATAAATCCTGACATTTGTTGTCTCAGCGTCTTCTTTTTGAGATGTCGACTAATGGTTGCAGTTGCATTAATAAAGAAGTATCATCAGGTCACTATATAGCCTATATATATTGTATATACAATTATCAAATCATTTGGAGCCCTTTTGCTGCCTAATTATTCAGTCAATAATAAAATTAAAAAAAGACAGATTAATGGATAATGACAGGAACAATTACTTAAAGATTTTGTTTTTTAATTTATTTGGAAAAATCAAACTTAATATTCATAGAATACCAGTGTTTCCACAGTATTATATTGTGACATTATTGTGTATTAGTAAGAATCTGGTGATACGATAAATATATAAAAGAAAAGGGGTGATTTTTTGGGGATATTTCCTGATATATTGTGATACTGTAAGTAGGGTAATATATTACAGTTATTGTTTACCTAATTTTAGGAAAACAATTTCCTGTGTCAGCATATGTTGTTACAGTTGAAGTTGAAGAGTATTATAAGCAGGGGCAGTGCTGTAAGTACCAGAGTGCACCTGGGCACGCTAAGTTGTGGATCGTCTCTAAGCTTGTGTATCCACTGTTCCTGTGGTGGCAAGTTTACATACAATCATCAAAAATATCTATTTACATTGCTTTATTTTAACAAAGTCAACAATGTAATGACACAATTTTCAACGGTTGTTCTGGGTTATTCCAAAAAAAAAGTGTTCTTGTTTGATTTCAGTCACAAGAAGTTCCTGCAGATGTTTCACAATAAAAGCCTTGTTAAGAAATGAAGGTTTTCTGTCTTCTAAAATGCTAGAAATTTGAAACACATACAGGAAGTGTTGAGTCTTTAAATCATAAACTTCCTTACACCCCTACGACGTTAAATAACTGTCTTTCTTAATTCTAAATAAAACAAATATTCCTGTTGTACAGTATACTGTTCAGTATTTATCATATGTATAATCAGTTCATTAACCAGAGCTGTGACTGCCACATATATTACGCTGGCCTCAAAATAAAGTCCAATAAAACACAAAGTCCTTCATCTCACTGGATTAACTAAGATATGTCTGTGTATTTATCTACAGGGGAAAAAAAAAAAAACAGACCTCATGACTGCAAACATTACATCCGATAATTTCATGGTTCACTGACTGACCACATGACTTGGCTTCACATGTTACTTGGAGCTCGGGGTTATAACACGCTGACATATGGTTTAGAGCTGCAGGATGTAATTCATGTATTATGTGAGTATTAGATTTACTATTAATCACACTTGTAGCTTTCATCACAAGGGACAGAAGTAGGACGATGGTGTGCAGACACTTGGTAGTAAACTTCAATAAGTTCCACCTGTCTCATCTCCCTTTTGCACATTCTTGAAAATGCTCTTGCTGTTATTTACGGCCATGCAGACACAACCCTATAAATAAGACATAACAGCAGCTTTGTGAATTTCATGCTGTAAAGTGGGGAGACCGTCACCGTTAAAGTATTGAATGCTTTACCGGAGTGAGTTTGTGGGAAAAAAACCAACAACTTTGTTGTGTACATTTAGCAAAAAAACAACAACAAGCAAGTGTGAAGTGTCTTGAAGCATTCCAACTGTTGATCATTACTTCTGGCTAAACAGTCTGCTGGTCTTAAAATCGGATTAACTGATTTTTGGAAGATAAAAGTTAGCAAATTTGTCTCATGGCATGTCATCACTGAGTCCTAATCTGTAGCCATAAATTCAAATTCACAGGAACTGACGGGCCTGTGGAGCCGACTATATTCTTACAGTATTTCGCAAAGAAACTGACCATAAATGTTAAGATGTACAACTAAAACATAGAGAGGGGGACAGGGGAGAGGGTGGCAGAGATGTTGATTCATGTTCCCTCATGAAAACAAATCTTATGGTGTGTCTGTCTTTCATTCTGAAGGTGATATGAGAGTCAAAAGTGCCTAAAGCTGCCCATCCACTACATTCATCTAGAATTCATTGGGACCATAATCCTATAAAATGCCACCAGGCCCCTTTGAGGACTTGTGTGTTGCCATCTGTTTACTATGCTTCTTAAAAGTGTTCCCCTACTGTTGCTGCTCCTTTTGATTAGACGTCCTCCTCCCTGGGGGAGAGTGGGCAGTTAATATGAAATCTGTTATGAAATCATTGTGCCTGTGTGTTTTCACTACGCATATTAGAAAGCATTATTTGGTCACACATGTATTATCTGTGGAGGGTAAATGTGACAGTGATCAGGACTCTTGCACATTAGCAGCCCAGCCAGTACTATACATATAGCCTATAATAATAACTATAGATTTTAATAAACCAATAATAGGTTATACTATTATTAAATATATATTCAAAATGAAAATGAATACCATGTTATGATATCTTCCAGCAATCTCTATCACATGATTTCTCACAGATGAAGCCTTCAAGGGCCCCTCTTCAATGCTAATGTAACCCCATATTTGTCATTATGCAAACACGTGAAATGTACTATAGGAATAGTAATGAGTAGGAGCCAATGCAGCCACTCTGTAGCTATAATAAAAATAAAAAAAACCTTATTTTTCTTCTTTTTTTTTCTGTCTCCTTTCGGAGCTTTGACTCACCCACGACACTATGCGGAGAACGGTCTGAGGCTGCTGGAGGAAGGTGACGGGGTCGAAGGCTCCTCCGGCTTTCCCGGCTCCGTATGCCTGCATCCCCTCCATGGTCCTCCTCCTGTCTGCACAGCCTCCTCTCTGGTCCTCCTCTCTGGTCCTCCTCTCTGGTCCTCCTCTCTGCTGGCTCTGAGGCGCAGGGTGTGTGTGTGTGTGTGTGTGTGTGTGTGTGTGTGTGTGTGTGTGTGTGTGTGTGTGTGTGTGTGTGTGTGTGTGTGTGTTTGGAGCACCGGGCAAACCGACACGGAAAACCCTCGAATCTGCTGCTCCTGCCGCGCTACTACGGCCGCTTCTGCACGGATGGATGCGCGTCTGTCCCGGGCTCCTTGGTGCACAGCCTTCCCCTGTTCTCTCTTGTTGTTGTTGTTGTTGTTGTTTTGTTTTAATTTAACCTCTAAATCTCCTGCTGTCTCTTTGCTATCTGGGAGGCTGTTTACGCCAGTGTTTTTGATGATGCTTCCTCCCTCTCTGTGAGCGCAGAAGCCGGTGGCGACCACGTGAACGCGCCTCCGTTGTCACGCCTCGGACCGGGAGCTCATCATCTAAAAACCAATGTCGGAAACACAGCGCGAGCGCGCGGACGTGTTTATGCGAGGCGCGCGCCTGTGCTCACAGGATCGCCACAAGGAGTCACGCGCTATCCATTTGTCTGGAGTTTTATTTTTATTTTTTTATTTCTTTCTTTCTTTTAAAGAGGCAGCGAGGAAAACAAAGTTCATTCAAACAGCACCTGCTATGAAATTAGGATCAGTTATGTAGGCCTAAATACGGCACCACGATGTGTTTAGGGGAAATAAAATGTCCAAGGTGATTTCATATGAAATATATGAATAGTATGTGTCTTAAAACCACTGTGCAAATGAAATGCTTAATTGGAAAGCGTTATTGTGACGTTACAAACACCATGTTAAAAGTGATGCGTGACGCTGGTGCAGAAACTCCGCCCTCTAGCGGTCTGAACACACTTTGCGAGGTCCTTCATATCCTCATGCACGAGGTCACTCTCAGCCAGGCAGTTTCTTCCTCCTAAAATATGATTCATACTCTCGTGCCTTTCCAACAAGCGACACCAGTCTAATCGGTATGTTGAATTAGTGCTGCTAAATGGCGATATTGTAAAAATGTTTTTTATTTTTTTAAATCAAGCCTTGCCTGACAAGACACACTCAGGGGTAAAATACACACCGCCGTCCTCACAAATAGCCAATGGCAGCACGAGTACGTGTGTTACGTACTTCCTGGCTGGCCCAATGAGACGCCGCTGTAGCTGGTTGCTAAGAGACGCGTGGTAGCCATGTTGCCGAGGCGTAAGGAAGAATAATTTGATGCACAACTGAAAACAGAAACAACCTTTTTTTTTGTTTGTTTTTGTTTTAACTTAATCGGGGGAAACGAGAGAGTTTCGAGAGCAACGAGAGAGTTTGCTGACACTGCCTCCGAGACATCCGCACTCATGGTGAAGCTGAGAGCGAGATGTCTGCTCGTCGGTAAGGTTTGAAAGTCTGAGCTCATCCTGCTACACTGGGTACAAAAGATGGAGCTGACCGATCCGCTTCAAAACAGTCAGTTCAACAGAGGCATGAAAAGACACGAGATACATACACGTCTGCTACTTTTATCGATGTGCAACAGCATGTTTATTTACGTGAGGATTTGTTTTGTTTCGGGTTTTTTTTGTGTGTGTGTGCAAATCCGATGTAAGTTGCAGACTTCAGATGTCAGTCACAAAGGATGCTGAACATGTTTTTACAGTATACTTTACCAGATAGTTCAAACTCTGACAGACCAAGAAACCAAAGGTAGTTATGCATTTAATTGACAAAGCACTTTTTAAACGCACATTTAACATTGTGTGTGTGTGTGTGTGTGTGTGTGTGTGTGTGTGTGTGTGTGTGTGTGTGTGTGTGTGTGTGCAGGAGATGCTGCAGTGGGGAAAAGCGCCCTTTCTCACATCTTCTACAGTGATGGTACTCTCTTCCAGAAAAACTACAGCATGGTAAAAAAAAAAGCATTGACACACAATCCATAAAAGGGTGGAGGTTCGATCCCTGATTTAACACCGTCACGTGATTGGAGGTGTAGTGCTGCTGGAGCGCACTTGCATGATGCCTCCACTGCTTTTTTTCTTCTTCCGGGTGTGGAACAATAAAATGGTCACGGGTGTCTTCATCTAGTTGGAATTCATGTACATTTTGTTTTAAGTGCTTGAAGATCCGATCATCTCTAAAGCGTATGCCGTGCAATAGAGCCAGTAAAAACAAATGGTTGTCACATTGGTACTGATCAATTCACAATATCAACTCCACGCCGCGGTTTGATCCGCTACCGTTTGCCTGTTGAAAGTTACTGTGTTACGTTGCGGACCCATTTAAAAATAAAAGCCCTTAGAAAGGTTTTATTTTGAGACATTTTCAGGAATGTGTTGTGACTGAAATCAGACAAGGATGCTTCAGACAAGCAACGTTCAAGTACTTTGACAAATAGCAATACGTGCCTGCACGTACCTCAGAACAAGGGCATGCTCTTCCAAATATACTGGTGTGCATGTGGAGTATTCAGTCTCATCCTGGTAAGGGTATAACGTATTATATTCACATCGCACAATCGAAGTTGTAAGTTGTAAAACAACTTGTTGAGGGATTTAGAGATAGGGCTGTGCTCTGCGACTAGCCACGGGCTTATAGATTTATATTCGAGCTGGGTAACGGAGGTTTTGAAATGGGGTTGGAAGGAGCAACCCGAGAAGTTTAATTGTGGCTCACTGCCAGCACAGAATATACAGCAGCGTGATGGGAATAGCCTGATCTGTGCCTATGAAGCGCTGTAGTATTTATTCAGATGTTCATTCCTGCCTGAGACCACAGCATGCAGCTAATGAGCGTGTTAATCAGCTAAATCTGCTGCTTTAGTCGAAAACACATTTACCTAGTAACTAGTATTAACCTTTCCCAATACAAAGTACAAAGTACACATATGTGGAGAGATTGTAGCAGGCTTTGTATATATTTATATTTATAGGCACTGATTAAGCAGTGATTAAGTACTTGTGGAGCAGCACTGCATACTTGATTGGGGCCAATCACTTATTTGAAATTTACAGTCAATATTTGTAGAATTTGGAAATTATTAAAACATTTAATTTAGTGGTTATGTTAATTTGCCTGAGGAAGACACCACTGTGGAGAAGATGTAATTATTATTATTATAGTCACTGAGAATCATCCCTCTTCATACAGTGTGTCGTTTCTTTAGTGGAACTCCTTGCAAGCTTTTCAAGGACCTGCAGAGGTCTCTTAAATCTGTTACAGGAATCACTGAAGTGCAAAACAGCATAATGTACCAATTAATGCTGATGCAGAGAAGGCTAATCTGCATTATTTATGCAAATCTTCATGAGGGAGGGAACCGTGTCATTAACCTGACTCTGTGATATATGGGGTCATGGCTACCGCTCACTGAGTCACTCAGTCAAGCTTCTGAGGGCTTCAGACTTCAGCTGCATGCGCCGCCAATGCAAGTGAATGCAGGTGCAGTACATAAGCACTGACTTATGGACATGAATACACACCGGTGCGGTTTGTACACATATATTTCTCCACCATTTACATACAGTTTATATCTAAACCTTGCAGCTGGTTAGGGTACAGAACAGGTTGGTAAGTAAAGTCCTGGAGAAGAGCCCAGTGTGTGTGTGTGTGTGTGTGTGTGTGTGTGTGTGTGTGTGTGTGTGTGTGTGTGTGTGTGTGTGTGTGTGTGTGTGTGTGTGTGTGTGTATTTGTTCAAGCTCTTGCTGTGTCAGCGATATTGGGGGTTCTGAGGTGACAGGAACGTCGATAATTAATACAGCAGGATTCTGGAAAGCCACCAGAACAGGTACTTAACAAGCAAACACACACACACACACACACACACACACACACACACACACACACACACACACACACACACACACACACACACACACACACACACACACACACAGTACAACAACAGTGTTGAGTTTGTCCATACTGCATCGGCTCATACCCACTTGTTTGTGATGCTGTGTGTGTCTCCTCATGTACGACTTGCAGAGGATTACCAAAGTAGAGAGGGGTTGCAATAGTGCTGTATTTTTAATATGCGCTGGCCTCGTATGTGTGCTTACTGAACCCCAGGCAAGCCGCAACACATCTCCACGACTGCATAGTCGGAATATTTCCAAGGAAATGAAATACAAACAGAACAAACAGATGGAGTTGTGTTGCGGTGTTCGTGCAATGTGACAAACAGGAATATGAAAAGGGATGCCGTGTTGAATGCAAGTAGAGAACAATTCAGTTTTGCATTTGTGCCTGTAAATCAAGGCTCTGTGTAGAGAGGACACCACTTTATTATCTGAATGCACTGAAAGAAATGCTCATGGGAAAGTGCTGGTCACAGGCTTTGCTGTTGCTATGCAACCGTTAAAACACCTGTTTTAAGCCTTGATACTAGTTGGAAATATATATATATATATTTTTTTTACTTTTTACTCACTTGACAACAAGTGCTTCAAGTAAAAGGCATTTCACTTTCAAAAACTTTGAAGATATTCAGTGTACATTTGTGATCCTGGAATTCTACATATAATCACACCATCATGTTTCCAGAATTCCAACATTTACTCAAGAAATATCACAATCTTATTTGACAGATCAGATCGACATGAAGTTTACTGCGGTCGTCCCCGGAGGATGAAACCTTTCCTTTTGGGACAAAAGAAACACTTATCTTTTATTTGGTGCCATCCTCCTAAAATGTTAAGACAGTTCAAATTTGAACCCCCAGATTGCCACTGCTGAGCTCATTAATTGTTACAAGGAGTTTAAACCTCTTGTTGTTTTGCACATGTCAGATTGGATTTACCTGCTGATGGAAACATGTGTCTCTTCCATGTGGACCGATGTGAAAAAGAAACCAGTGCAGACGCCCAAGTCATCCCTAATGTTCTTCAACTTTTGATTTTGAAGGGTAGCGGAGGCTGTCGACCATTCGGCTCACGTCCTCCTTTGAAAATGTCAGACGGCCCGTTAGCAATATTCGGAGCTTATTTGTTACTAATAGGCCCTCATTGACATTCCAGCGAGAGGCTTCCTATGCATCACACCAGCTCATTAGGCCGCTCTGAAGTGGGACTGCAGCATGGTCTGGATGTGTGTGTGTGTACCGGATGCTTGCTACGAACTGTGTTTGTGTATGAACCAGGTTAATGTTGTGCTGAAGTGTGTGTGTGTGTGTGTGTGTGTGTGTGTGTGTGTGTGTGTGTGTGTGTGTGTGTGTGTGTGTGTGTGTGTGTGTGTGTGTGTGTGTGTGTGTGTGTGTGTGTGTGTTATTCTGGGCTTCAGTCTCTTGCATTTGACATGCTTAGTTAAGTGTGAGCTCAGAAGATCAGATCAATTTAGAGTTTGGTGCTGATGTGAAGAAACCTCGAGTTGCTTCTTCAAGGTCACTACTGATCTCATACCAGTGAATACACAGCAGGGAAAAGCAGCCTGCAACCATCCAGCCCACTTAGGACTCCTTTAGATCTCGTAGCTTGTGAAGAAGGTGCATTTGTGATAAGACCAAAGTTATATCCACACTCTCCTTACCCTCTACTGCCTGCATCTTACAGCTACCTCTATTTGCCCTGGTTTCATTTCTGAAAAGTCTCAGCCACTAATGTCTCTTTCCTCTGCAGTTTTTCTTACATCAAGACAGTTTGACCGAAGTTCAAACAGCGACTTCTTCTTGAGTAGCCATTTGGGTTGATTCCAAAGCACATCTACCACCTCCACCAAAGAAAGGGAAAAAAAAGAAGAAGAGATAAATAGTGTCTCTCATTTTAGTCTGCCAAAACACACTGAGCAGCCAGCGTGAGACTGTGGTCAGATTCTGAATTTTGGTCACTTATTATTCAATTACAAACTGTGCATTCCAGTATTAATAGGATACTATTTGGTTTGCCAGGAAAGAGATTCAGTATGTCTCAGTATGTCATATTTTGCAGTCTGCAAGCCAACATGCTTCTCTGGCTGTTCTGACCCACAATCCTCTGTGCAGCAGAAAGTATGTCACATTGATAGAGCAGCATTGAGAGAACAGGTGGCGCTAAAACTCCGCAGGGTTGCAATTCACAAAAGGAAGAAGGGAAGAGCCGGCATTAAAAAAAAGAAGTGTAACGTTAAATGCGGCATTTGTCCTTTTACTTTAAATGTCACGCTACGGATCGTGACGGATGCGACCAAGAGGGTCAAAGTTCAAGGCCCATTTTTTACAATGAAGCAGGATGTCCCACCTGTGTGCACGCTGCATGCAACAGAACATCGTTTGTAAAGGTAGCTGCAGTACAGACTGAAAGTAAAAAGAAAAACGATGTGATTGAGAACTCAGCAATAGTTTCTTCAAAGTTCAATCAAAATATTGGGAATGTTACTTGCATTCCAATATTAATAGGATACTATTTGATTTGCCAGAAAAAAAGATTGAGTATGTCTCAGTACATAGTCTGTTAAATGCAGTCTGGTAAAATGATCAGAATGTCCTACTGCATCTGTTTGATCCTCCGGCTGTTCTGACCCACAATCCTCTGCACAGTGGAGGATACATAACATCGACCGAGCCACCAAGAGATACTCACAAACTGCCACCCTAACAACCCGTCGCTCAAAGCAGCCATATCATTAATTATGCACAGCTTATTTATTCTTATTGAGACATTAAATAAATCTATGTTTTAAAGTAATGGAGTCACAGCAGCAGAGGTGGTTCAGTCAGCATACGAACATCAGGATGGTGAAGCTGCTTTCAAGTCACGCCAAGCTGCTAATTAGTGCTGCTTAAGTTTTGACATTAACAATAAATCACAACAGACAGTTTGTTGTGCAACTTTCTCCTCTCCTCTCCTCTCCTCTCCTCTCCTCTCCTCTCCTCTCCTCTCCTCTCCTCTCCTCTCCTCTCCTCTCCTCTCCTCTCCTCTCCTCTCCTCTCCTCTCCTCTCCTCTCTCTCTCCTCTCTCTCTCCTCTCCTCTCCTCTCTCCCCTCTCCTCTCCTCCCATCTCCTCTCCTCTTCCTCTTCCTCTCCTCTCCTCTCGATATGACTTGACCAACTACAACAGTTAAAAAATGACATAAGAAAATGGAGCTGAAAACCTAATATTGACCCAATAAGAATCTGTGACTGAAACAACAAGTAGCAGATCTTTTTTTTTAAAGAAGCATGCAGATAGAAAAGAGATGGCCGCAACACTTCATGACGGTGTTTGAGCATTTCTTTACATAACAAATTCTCAATGAACATCTCTGCTGTGTTTGTTTGTCAGACGACAGGAGTGGAGCTGCTGATGAAGTGCGTCAACATCCCCGAGACCAACGACAGCGTGGTGAGTGTCTCTGACCAGAACTTTACCTGCAACCACGCAACAAAATGACTAAATGGAAATGTTGCTGCTGCGTTTGTCTTCAGATACTTTATGAGGCAACCAACCGCGGTTCAGGCTTCTTCTCCGTTTTAAAAGAAAGTCTCTAAATTGCTGAAGGTGGATGCTGAGAATTGTAATCCATCACTCAGTGTGGAAGAAGTTTTTCCAGACATATAATGTTGTTAGTTTCTAATTTGTATTCAGTGTGGCAGCATTGTAGGAGGAACATTAATGCCCCTGCCAAAGAAAGTAGGAAGTTTAACCATGTAATTTGACTAAATCCCCGTGTATAACACTTCCTCGTTCCCCTTCTCCTCTTGCCTTTTCCCTCCAGGAGCTCTACATAATAGACTCGGCAGGGAAGGAGACATTAGTGGAAGGCTGTGAGAAAATGGTGAGACTGCTTCTTTGGAATTTTTCTATTCGCATGAAACGAGTGAAATTCCCCATCCGGAGCTCTGCGTCCTCATTTAAATTAAAAACCCAGCGGAGGCACTCGAGTTGTATTTATTTTGTCACAGAAGTAGAAAAGAAGTGTTACCGACTCTGTGTCTCTCGACGTCTGTCCCTCTCTCCTCATTCCCTACACAACCACTCGCCACCTTTCCGTCCACAGTGGGGTGAGCCTTCGTTGCTGTGCTTGGTTTTTGACCTGACCAGCGAGCAGTCGTTTGCCAACTGCAGCCGCTGGATTGAGAGAATCCGCGCCCACTGCCAAGGTCTCCATGTTCCAGGTAACAACAAATGTATGGGATACTGGCAGACTGACAGCAAGAGTTATGTCGTAGTTCAACAAAGAAAGTTATAAATGTGACAAATTCGACGACAAATTCTTGTGAATCTTGATTTAAGATTCTTTGGTCAAACCACTACTTCCAAGATCAATAATTATATTTAATGTTTAATTAAGTTGCAATGAAGGTCTGAATTATTGTGTAGTTTTTAAATGCAGTCGATTATGTAATCGACTTTCACACAGACAGAAACACAAGAAGAGAGGTGTCGGAGTAACGGGCGTTTTGCTAAGTGAGAAATCTTTGCCCACTCAAGCCTCATTTTAATGCGTGTCAGTTAGAAATGTATGTAAATGTCTGAAAACCAGACTTAAATTCATAAACTGAACCTTCAGTTCAGGCTCAGATTATGTCATCAACCCAGCTGGTTTGAGAGGGTCGGCCTCTGCGCTGCGGTAAATAAATGAACTGCGCAAGCAGGTAGAGGTTCCTCCACTGTTACAGTTGTAGGTCGGATGTGTGTCAAAAATTACAGACGAGGTCATTTAAACTAAAAAAAAAAAATTAAAATAAATAATAAATCCCCAGGAGGCTTTGGTGAAACAGTGAGTCACAAAACAAACTGCTCTCTAGCCAACCATTTCAGTTTGTTACTTTCTGCACAGTTCGGCTGCACTCGGCAGAATCACGCAGGATATTCTTTCTATCGGGTGCTTCCTTTACTTCTTTAGCTTTTCCACATCCAGACATTTTTCAGTTTTTTTGATGTTGCTGTTGTTTCTTACTAAAAGTTAAAAAAACTAAAAAAAAAACTTGGTTATTCTGTGATTGTTGGCTGGGTTATTGAGTTTATCCCCTCGCGGATACGCACTCATTAAGCAGAATTTAATGCACCAAAATCCTGTCATAATGTTTAATTGGTTTTATTGTGACTGAAAGCAAAGTGTGACAGGGTGTTTCAAGCAAAATGTTTTAGATTTTAGTTTCATGTCTTTCATGTCTCATTGTAAGCCTCTCAAAGCTGATAGTGTTTTATGTTTTTGTTCCATAAATAGTGTGCCTTTTTGAGGAGAGTTTTTGTTTTGTTTTGTTTTTGTTTTTCAGAGAGATGGAAACAATACATGCCACTTTTGCCTTAAGTCTGTGTTTATGTAAACATGTACACTTGTGTGTTTTCCAGGTGTCCTGGTGGGCAACAAGTCAGATCTGTCTGTTAGAAGGGAGGTGCAGGCGTCTGTGGCCAAGGAATGGGCCCAGAGCCAGGGATTGGAGTACCATGAGACGTCGGCTGTAAGTGTAGCTCCATATCGACATCACAATATTCTGTGTTGATGACTCGGGGATATTGTGGACATTAACAGTTCACGCATTTGGAGGATGAACTACAATTAGCAATGACGATTACAAAAATTCCTTGATGCCATTGTTTGTGTAATCGTACAAACGGTAACGTTTCCCTGCATTAACCTCCGTGTTCTCTGGCAGAAGGAGATGGAGAACTGTGACGCGCTGCTCTTCAGTTTAGCCCGGGCCTTCCTCTCTCTCTACCAAGAGCACCTTGAGACCATCCAGAACCTTAGTCCGGGCTGAACCCCCCCCCACACACACACGCACACACACACACACACACACACACACACACACACACACACACACACACACACACACACACACACACACACACACACACAATATTTCCATTCAGAGAATTTAATGGGCTGAGGGCCACTGAAACTTCACATAATACAGATAACACGTGAAAATACTATTTTCTATTGTAACAGCCAAGCTACAGAGCAGGCCCAGAACGGCTTGTCCACAGTAATATTTTATATGGCCATGAATAAAGTCATTTTCCGTGATAATTAGCGGTTCGCTGCGTTGTCTCGTATCTCTTTGTTCCCTCTCTGTGCACAGATAGTGTAGTGGGGTTTACTTTCACTGTGATGGGTGGGTGATTACCAAAACCACCACGACAAGAGTTCAGCTCATTGTGAAGGTATAAGCGGAGTATGTACCTCCCTTTCTCGATGTTTGTTCTTGCATTTATGCAGTACTGAGGTTTGATTACCCTATTTTATTGCCTGTAACCCTCCCCCTTTTTTTTTAATGTTTTCTTTTTATCTCAATGTCACTTTGTTCCTGGCCTCATATTTATTTTGTCTGCCTTCATTCTCACTCGCTCTGTCTCTCTGCCTTCATGAATTTCTCCCTGGTTTGTTGAAAAAAACCAACAACACCTTCTTCCCACTTGCTGTCTCCTCTCTTTAGAGTCCTGTCTCTTTCCCTCCTCTCTCTGTCTGTATAGCTCACGGTCTCTCTTGTTGTGTTAACTCCCCAGCTGCAGCCCTCTCACATCATTTCAGTCGTGTCCCCAGTGCGGCGTTAACAACCAGTAATTACCGTTCTAATTAGCACTCTCCCATTCAAACCAGGTCAAAGCCACGTCCTTGTTCTCTCCGTGCCTCTCAGACCAGCTGCCACCATTCAAATGAGGGCATGCCGGTTCCAGCCAGACACAATGGTTTTTATCTCATTATAGAGTGACTGCAGCATGTAGTAATGATGAGACAGTCTCTGTCCTGTTTGGGAAATGTGGAGTCCAAATGCTGTCACTGAGTCCGATTTTTGGGTGTTCTTTCTTTTGTCACTTGTTAACAAATGTAGAACATTTTGGAAATGAAAATTGTCTTTATTGTGGTTTGTGGACAACAGAAAAGAACTAACCCGTCACCCTTTTTCATGAAAAATGAAAACTGATTTGTAATGAGGTTCTTTACGGAATCTGCATTTAACAACTTTTAATTGTTATTGTAGCCCAATGTTTTTGTACTTCTTGAGTGGGTGATCATAATTATAGCAATTAGGCTCTCTATCCTTTTCATTCTTTCTCTCCTTATTGTGTCTTTAATGTGTGTGTGAGGGCGTCTGCATGTGTTTTCTGGTCTGTCTGGTTGTTTTTTTTGTCTTCGTCTTTTCTTTTGACTGGTATATAATTATATTTACAAATAATAGCAATACAGTCTGTCACATTAAGTTACTCTGTGTACCAGCATGTAGATTAGACATGGCTTCTCTTTATTTGTGCTCAACAATGTGCACAAAGGTTTCTGTAATGTGTGCAATGTGTGTAGTATTACCAGCAGGGATGGGCATTTTGAATAAAACAGCTGGGGACTATTTGAGTAATATTCAAAGAACCTGCCCTCCTTCTTTTAACAATCTTACCTCATTCGTTGGATGTCAAAGTTAGCAATTGACTGACCTATAGATGGACAAGTGCTTTGCTCTCAAATGACTTAGCATAGCTGTGGTAGACTTGTGATATGCAAGCTTTACTTTACTTTAAAGTTCACATTTCACCACATTTTGTTTGAAGGATTACCACGTAAAACTTTTTGGATGGCTGAAGTAGCCTTTCAATGTTTTTCCTGTTTGTACTGTAGCGTCTAATCTCGCAGCGCCTGACACGTTTTACACAATTTTGTACAATTTTGGCCGTCGCCATCCTGCTATTTTGGAACCAGAAGTGACCATACTTGGACCAGCTGGGGAGGCTGTGAACCGTGGATCCGAACACTTCGCCCGCCCACCTGTGGCGGAAACCTGACTGCACCACAGGCCTGTCAATCAAACAGGCACGAACCCCCCCCCCCCCGTTCCCCCCTGAAACACAGCTTTTTGAGGCCTAATATCTAATAATGATAGTAATGATTGGTCTGCCAGAAAACTAATAAGGAGTGACTTCAAATGACTATCAAACGACACCATAATGACTCGGAAACATTTAGTTGACTTTATGAATGAATGAGAGAAGTTGAATGGGAGTTTATGGAACCAACCCCTCGCAGCCCTCAGTGGTAAGGCACTAGCGCACTTTCCTCAATTTTCAGACCCACAAACTAACTCTCCTTTTATATACAGCCAATGGTTTTACCAGAACCTGTAGTAACTTTAACTTCTTCTAACTACTAAGCTGTAGTAACACATTACCACCAGGCACCAGTAAAAACAAGATACGAGACGAAAGGATAGTCGCACTATTTGATTTCTTTTTTTATATATATTACAAAAATTCACTCACCATGACTTATTCCTGTAATTACCACCTGCAGTTGCTTCTTCAGTGCTGAGCCTGTAAGTAAACCCACACACATACATAATTTTGTCTTTGTGTGTACACTCATTGATATGATACATTTTCTAGCTCCTTACCCAACCATCACAACTAAAAGCCTGGTCCCAGCCTGAATCTAATTCTCACCATAACCTTAAAACGAAGTCTCTGAAGTTGTGGGAAGGACCGTCCAAAATGCCTTTACAATGTGCTTTTTTTTTTTCACAAAGATGGTTTGGAAATCAAATTTGTTCACACATTAATAGACAGTATGTACACACACACACACACACACAAACATACACACATGCATAAAGGTGTAAAACCATCACTTTCCATCCTGGAAGTTCTTCCCTAACAGTGTCCCGACAGTCCTCTATTCATTTTAAATGGAGCATCCTGCCTTGGGAATGTCACTTAATAATATCACAAGATAGAGCGTGGGTTGTTGCTTATTGCTTTGGGAGAGTCTTCCTCATTTCCACAGATATTGAAACGGGTGGTCAGAGATTACAGTGATGCCGAGCTTGGCCTTTTTTCCGTGGCTCGCTCATAGGCTCAATCATCAGCCTCTACTGAACGCAATCATCATTCACTCAATAATTAGTATTCAGAACATATTTGCTCCTTTGGCACAGACCTAAAACACAGCAGGAACAAGTGCTGTTTACCGTTCAGCCACAAGAGAGGGTGAAAATGATCACCACCCCTCCCCTTCAAAGCTGAGAGGTCTACTTTGGGATGTTCTAACAACTGGTCTGGGGTCCATTAAGTGTGTGTTCGTGTAAATCTAAAATAGATTCAGGCGCTTTTATTGGCATTCAATATCCGTGGTGTAAACCTCAACCATCTCTTTTGCAGGAGTTTGGTTAAGTTCATAATGATAAAAGAGGGTTAACTTTGTGTTGTCTTGTGTTAACTTCAACTATCTTCATGTAGGATTCTCTAATATACAGTAATTAATGCAGGGGCTTTTTGCAGTACTCAGCAGAACACTAGAATCTTTTAAAGCTGTTCATGGCTCACATATTAATGCTTACATGTGCCATTAGGTGGGTGACTTTTTTAAAGCATAGCATAAGTGCTTGCATTTTATCATGCATGGTCCCAGTGGGCAATAAACTGCTACACTGCTGCTTGCACTTTCAGGTTATTTGAATAGTGAACCGCAAAAAGGGTTCACTTTCCTAACATCAACGTGAATATGCTCAGTTTGGAAGTGTATTAGACATGGTTTATAAATGTCTAAAGTTCTTACAAGAGCAGGATATATTCATATTTTTATATCTAACTCTAGGAAAACAAAATGGGACAAGGGAAGTGAACGGATATAAACTGTCCTTCAAATTTTAGTTATGTCTTGCTATTTGCTATTTGTCTTGCTATAAACTATTTCACCCATTAGATTAGATTTAGGAAAAGATCATAGTTTGGATTAAATGGGACTCGATCACAATTTGGTTAAGTTTAGGCACCAAAGCTGCTTCGTTCGGGCTGGGAAAAGATCGTGGTTTGGTGATTTTACATAAGTAACATCACACATTACACATACATGTAAGGTAGTTAACAAACATTATTTTAAGTTGAATATGTTATCTAAGTAACTTGCACATGTTACTTAAAAAAAAATTGACAGAATTTTGCTTTGTCCGAGACTCAAAAAACGTTCTCCTGAGTGAGAGTGCTGTGTTTGTTCCATCTAAATACACCAAACTTCCTCCCTATATGAACTTTATCACTTATTGCACTTTGTCAGATAACTTCCTTCTTCCACGGTCATACATGCGTGTACTTCTCACGTCTCGGCAAAATATGCCACTGACATGGTATCTACTTGTGCACTGTAATAATGGATGTTTGTCAGGCATTGTTGTGATCTCGGGCTGCCCATTAAAAGTTATCGTACGATGTTCTGCCATTCAGAAGTATATTAGCTCATCCTGTGTGCAATATGTTTTTGTGCAACCAAACAGCGGAGACATTCAGCAGCCTGCCTTGTCATGCTTTGATCATAACTTTGGCATACATGGGGTCGTTGGGCCCTATTACAAGTTTGGTGTAGTCTACATAATTATAGCATACATGTATTTCAGCCTTATAAAACCAGCTGAGCCAGTATTCTGGATTCAAAAAATTAATGTTTTATGGGAAACTTCGTACTTTTCGGTGCTTTTTTGAAAATATAAAAAACCTCTTAAAAAAAACCGTGCTGTATACAGGCTAGAATCCATGCTAGATTTATTGAGGCCCATCATGACTTTAGAAATAGACTTTTGACATTATGGCCCCCACCAAGCTGTACATTTTGTGTAACTTAGTGATGCACCCATAGCCTGGCTCCGCCCACTTATTGCTCACTGCTTTAGTCTTCGCTGTGATTATAATCTGGAAACCCTGTTAACATTAAGAGTAGCTCGGCCACCCTGAAAGGCGGACCAATCAGTGACCCGTGGGGATGCCTGAGTGTGATGATGTTGTAGTCAAGTGTTTGTCTTGAAATATAATTCAAACAGTGGCGGCAGTGGTAGAGCTACATGAGGTGACACAAACAGTTGCAGCCGTGTTAGCAAATATTGAGGAATTGAAGCTGGATGAAAAACAAGGCTTAATTTACTATGCAAAGTCTGCAATGGTCATTTACCAGCATGGTGTTGGACTCTGCTCACGCTGGGGGAGGGTCTCTGCTGTTTGCAGCTGGGTGAGTATCGGCGCACAACATGAGTCATATGGTGGTTAAATGAACCCGAGGCCTACACCGATTAGGATGCAACAACTGAAAACAATCCCCAAAGAAGCATGACCAGATCTTCTCTGTTCACAGAGTGAATTTGGGTCGAGTAAAACCAGGCTAGTGCAGCAAAGCTTCTATGAGCTAGAGCAGAGCCTTGACCTGTATACGTTATCATTTATGTGGCATCGACTGGTCAGTTCTGACTTTATAGCACCACAGCCTGCTCTCATCCAGTTTATGAAATGTACTCAAAGCAGAGCCCAATTTGCTGCATTGAAAATGTCCACGTGATACAAACAGCAAAGGTTGAATAAACATTTGAAGCACTAATTGCTGTTTGGATAAAACCTGGTTGATTTCTACTTGTATTACTTTGAAATGGCATCATATGTTCACATTTTCTAAATTAGGCAAGCAGTACTATTTTACATGATTAAAAATGCATGTTTGGTGATCAAACCGTGACTGCATTCCCAAATTGACAGCTGCAGTTGGCCCGAGCGTACCCTCTCTGCACATCATATCTGTGCTGGTGTGCTTTGGGACCTCAGGACTTTATTTCAGCGATATTTCACTGCAGTGCTCCTCACCCAAACAAACACTAACACAGAGTTTTGTATTCATGACACAGCCTGAGCACAGGGCGAAGAGTTGCAGCTCATATCTTACACCTACGCTCGCTGTTTTTCTGTTTCTGTCGCACTTTTCCTGCAGATCAGTTCTCCGCCTGTTTGGTGACTCTTGTTTTCTCTGTTTCCAATCCTTATCAGTACTAGTTTTTAAAATCTTCTGCAATTTCTATCATTTACGCCATAATAGTCCGAGAAAGGTGATATCAAGCATTGAGCTAAGCCAATCTTACACACAACATTATTATACCAGAATTCTAACTTATTCTAACTCATGTAGTAATTTGATTCAATTTAAAGAGGATTTACCTTAAGCTTTGTCTGTCTGTTTGTAGGTGAGTGTGTGTGTGTGTGTGTGTGTGTGTGTGTGTGTGTGTGTGTGTGTGTGTGTGTGTGTGTGTGTGTGTGTGTGTGTGTGTGTGTGTGTGTGTGTGTGTGTGTGTGTGTGTGTGTGTGTGTGTGTGTGTGTGTGTGTGTGTGTGTGTGTGTGCGTATATGTGTGTCTATCCAAGCATTGCTTGTTTTATAGCCCCTAACTGTCCATGACCTAAAAAAGCTTGTTAATTGCAGGTGAGGGAGGACACAGCAGCTGTTCCCAGATCTGCTACCCTCCTGTCTGAACTGCAGCATGACAATAATCAGCAACAACGCCTTCAAGCTCACCTGCATAAAAGCAAAAATGTTTCACCACATTACTATATCCTATCTGAGAAATGAAAGGCAATTTCTTGCAAAACAAATGTACCATGGTGGTGCTTGCATTCACATTTAAATAATAATAATAATTAAAAAAAAAAAAAGGTAACCTGCAGGTGCTATTTTAAGCTTTTTCAATAAAAGTTTTCTGTGTTGTGCCAGAGAGCAATCCAACAGATTTATTATGAAACTTGACCTGGAGGCACATATTGTAAAATACCCAGCAAAGGCCTTCAGTTTTGTTGGTTTATGCTAATAGTAACAACAAGTAGCACCTTAAAATCCTTCAGACACAAACAATATCACTGCATAACTCATGACTATGGGAAATATGCTTATTTCTGGCAGTAAAGTATACAAAACATTCACTTGCATATCATTTTCATTTAAGGCCTTTGAGCATGTAAACTCAGCTTTTATTGAAAATAACAGTTGGCTTAGCCATGTTAAAATAATAAAATAAAATCCACTTAATGCCAACGAGAGTCAGAAAATAGTGGTAATTCAATATTCCTGAATTCAATAATTAATAGCTAATTGAATTTCTAAATTTAAGTCCTTCCCCAATGTTTGCCAGAAATACTCCATCCCAAAATTCATGCTAACAAGCTCATTACAGATAAAAAGATCCTATAATTTAAAAGCACTTAAGTATTCTCACAGGGCTGACTGACACGTGTTTTGTGTTGGGAGTATACTGTAAAGTTAATAATTATCAGTTTATTAATTGATTCGAATGTAATACTGTCACAACTGTGGCGCACAGCACACCCCAAATCCAACATATCGATGTGGAGTCACACCACGAAGGTCAATCTTGTTGTGCAACTAAGGAAGTCAACAGAATTTACCGTCCACCATATTGATGCTGCTTACACACACGGTTGTGGAAGACTTATTTTCTCTGCACTTTGGGGAGGTCACTGAGTTCGAACAGCACTGAGGATCATAATGTACCTCCACACCAGATGGGGGCACTGTGGCGCTGTTTGAAACGGGCTAAACAACTGCTCCACTCCCTGTTCTCTCCCCTCCCTCCTCTTCCTCCTCTTCCCTCCCTCGCTCGCCTCTCTTCGGTGATCACAGCAGCACTGCAGAGAGACATGCCAGCCACTTTGATCATCGCACCGGGGGAGGAGAGGAGAGAGGGAGAGAGAGGGAAGGCAGAGATAAAGAGAGGGACAGCACACAGAGACAGAGTATCACATGCAGCATGCAGGACATCGAGGCTGATGTTGAGGAAGTTGACATTTATTTTACGGCGATGGAACGACCAGTGAAGAGCGAACGGACGTAGAGAGTGAACGAATGACAGAAAAACAGAGAGATTAGAGGACGTGCTGTGAGTGAATACGTGAAGAAGGAGATGAAGATGAGAAAGAGAGTGAATGAGAGTGAGTCATTGAAAGTGACAGAGTGAACAAGGACCAGACATAGAGTGAATAAGTGGTGACTGAGTAATTTTAAAAAAGTACAAAATGACCAAGTGTTAAGCACATGTTGCTGTAAACACTGTTGGCACCCTGATGAAGTCTTGCCTGTTCTTCAATGTAGTGCTGCATCATTTTTGTCGCTTTCAACCCAACAAGATCGAATCTGAAACACACCTTTTCCGTTCAAGCTGATGACTCTGCTGGTCGGTGTAGGTGTTTGACTGACAGTTGAGCAAGCTGGTGCGCTGAGACGCAACATAAACTGCAGCTTCCATACCGAGGACAGAGAGACAGTGTTTTCTTAGAAAAGGTATTTACGTAGTCTGCACTGATATGGTGCCTTTTTACCTGCACAGGGTACAAAACACTTTACAATGTCTCCCATTCATCCATTCACTTTCATACCAAATATAGCTCGTATCGGAGGAAACTCCGGGTACAATTCGGCTCGCAGACAGGAGGAACCATACATTGAGCTGCAAATATTATGGTGGATGGGCATCCCACTCTACTGGTACTGGAGAATAAGCAGCACACCATTCAGCATTTAACCTCAAACAGCCTTGTCACCTAAGGTCTGCCACAATAAACGATCATAAATTACTGAAAGGCTAAAAACAAATGTAACACAGTGGATGTTTTACCTGAAGCTACATTTTTTTTTTAACTAATGACAGAGTTTAGCAAAACCAGTCTATTGTGACTTAGAAGAACAAATACAGTAAACACAGTTATAGATCAAATACATTAAATAATTACTTTAAATTGTGGAGCTCATGCTCATCTATTGCATCTAAACAAATTAATAAACACTGTAAACTGTAAACTTACAGAACATACAGTAAACTATTTCAGATTAGATGAGTTGGACACAAAGAAATCAAACGATCTGACCCATTTTTCATTTGAAGCAAGGGTAAAAAAAATTGTTTTCACCGGGCACAATTGGCATATTAACTTTTCAACATACTGTATTGTATTGGTTCTATATTCAGGCTTAAGAAAATCTAGACTGTGATGGAGGTCACTGGTCATTTCAGAGAGAGGGCGTTTCTGTTGGCTGTTCATCAAATGCAGATGTACGTGTGCGTCTCTTCAAGTATTTGGCCTGATCCAATGGCAGGAATCCTTCAGAAAAGGTTCATTTTCCTCTATTGGCAACAACTAGAAGACATTTAAGCGCAAGGTTAAACTCTCCTTCATCAAAGGCCCACGGATGGTAACCAGGGCGGAGTCGCAGAATCACGCCAAGGTTTGGCAATCGGTGGGCCAGGACTGGGTCCCATACAGGGATCCTTTATTGGCACCTTTGACATCAAGTCCATCGACCCTCGGAGAAAGCCCCTGGAAGCTTGTCATTTAGATGGAGATGGTTGAGGGAAGACTGTGAGGTGCACGCTGTCCACGCAGAGGTCTGAGGGTGGGAGGCCGAGGTGACGACACTTCAGAAGACCCACGTGGAAGCTACGGGGAAGAGTCCCAATCCCCGAGCAGAAGCAAGGGTGTCTGACAACCAACTAACTCCTCTGCTGTGTGCTGCCATCGAGACCAGGCAAGAGACCCTTTCCACTGCGGAAACAAGTCTTCAACAGTAAATGACGTGATATCATCGAATAGACACAAAACCTAGGTGAACCCCAATTGCATTGGCTGTGCAAAGATATGCACACTTCTTGTCTACATGATGGGAGTGACTTGGGCCGAGTTCACTGTAGTATTTAGTGAAACTGTCGGAAACAGCTGCTCAACTGCAACACATTTCCACAAATATTGGTGCACCAACTTTATCAAGCCAATAAGTCTTTCAATACTGCCACTGCTGAAATGAAGGAATGTTGCTGACTCATTTAATTATTTTTTGTTTCAGTCCTGATTAGCAGCTTCAGCGTTACCCTCTGTGGTCTGACAATCATCATCCTGCTTCTGTTCGAGATATTAGTTTAGCGTTAGCATACGCTACATTCCGACAACATCTCAAAACTTTGCAATGTTTCACCACACTGGCCATCGCCTTGACTGGCAGCTATTCCTACCCACACGGCAGAGAGATGCAACATTTTTGCAGCTTTTCGAAACATTAAACAGCAACTGGGTACCACAGCAAATCCACAATGTATTTTCTGACAGTTAAATCACATACCCCTTAGCGTCTACATTATGAATTTTGATCAATAAGTTATTAGCGGCAATGCATCAATTAATGATTCATCATTAAAATTGCTTCTGCTATGTTCTATGAGGGTGGATCAAAAGGTAACTAGACTGCCGCTGTTGTGCGCCAACGGTGCACAGCACCCTGACAGGCACAAAGCAGGGGGAAGCAATAACCCCTGCTTCGAAGCAAGTATTCCAAGTTTCACCGCTTTATCAACATCAGCATCTGAGTTACACGCATTTTTGTGACCGCTGGTCTGGGCGTGTCTGCCAATTGAACATGGATCTGAGAGTTGAGCAGACAGAGCACATCAAATCTTGTGTCGCATTTTTGGGGAACGGAAAGCAGCCCCGAGGAGCCAAATCCAGCAAGTAGGGGCGGTGGGGAGCGACGTGACAATGCGTCGACTTACGGGTGCACTGTCATGCTTCTTGCTCACAAGTGTAGAACCCAAGTGCCATCATGCAAATAGTTCAGGTCGTTTGGACTGAATGTTTTCCCTGAGATTTCATGGGAACATCACAGTTGAAGTGAGTGTTAACAGTCTGACCCGGTGGATGAATTCACAATGCTCGACCCTGTGAAGGTCAAAGAAAACCCACCTGGTTGCACCCCTGACCTGATGCACCTTCTTCGGACAGTGACGTTCCGCCCCCTCGGAAACACAAATGTCACTCAAAAAACATCTCCAGCCTTTTGTGTGTCGCTTGCCATTCTTGCCCCCCGCAATGCTTTGACACACAACCAATTTGCATAGCGTAGAAAAGGAAGCTGCAAACTTTAATTTTTTTCAAAAATTATTTTGTTGAATCATGTCTTTATCATCAGACCTTCAATGAAGAGTTCTTTAGTCTGTCAAAAGGTAGAAATGAATGATGGTACTCAGTCTATCACAATGCTGCTGTCTCTATCTCTGTCTCATCTTCTGATTTTTAGAAAATCTCTTTTATTTTGTCTGTCTCTCTTTTTGATCAAGTTGCCTTAAATTTACTGAGGGCTAAGTTACTGGTTCTCTTCTGGTCTAACTGGACCCAGTAGCATTGTGTTCTTAGACCAAATATAATACAACAAAGTCTCATTTAGTTCCCTACGGGGGGGTTCAATTTTTATTCGTCATCAGGACTTGATGCATCCAAGTTCAGAATCATTCAGTTTTGGCACCTTGAAAGACATTACGCTTTTTTAAGTTCTCATTTACAACAACACAACGCAAAACCAAAGAACAAGAAAAATGAGATAAAGAAAGAGAATAAGGCTGTGTGAGAGTTCAAAAGAACCGAGAAAATAAAATGAAATGAAAAGGCAAGATAATATTTTCTTCTGTTAAAAAAATCCTTGATACGTTCTCCAAAGTTTGTATTTTTTTTGTTTCAAGCGTAATGAAGCCCCACCCCAAATTACCCACTCAAAATAAAAATAAAAAATTGAAATAGACATAGTACTGTAACATTAATTTCTACTTTGTCACTCCCACTGCCCTTACATGGTATCATTGTTCAATTGTTCAAAACATAGGTTCCTTAAAAGCAGATCGGATGATTTTGATTAGCATGCATGTAAATTCTTAATTTTTTGGAGTCACTTAGCTTCAGCTCGCTGGTAGCCGTGTTCTCTCACGCACTACTTTGTGTCTTTGGCAGTAGTGACGTTTCATTGTCCACAGTCATCTTCAAGTTTGCAGAGAGACCATCCATTACCCAGAGTTCTCTCTTCTCTCCGCCCCTTTATGGGGCTAAAAGAAAACAAAAAAAGTGAGGTCAACTTTTCATCTCTAGTTGACCCTGAACAAAGATGGCTGCCAGGGTTTCGGCGGAAGGCCAAAAGATATTTTTTTGTTGTTGTTGTAAAAGAATGTGATAATGTGTCTAATACTAACCAATATCAGTTTTTCAAGTAGGCTGAAGCCTTTGCCAGTCAAATGAGCCAGTCACGATGAATCCTTGGTCGTGGTTTAGTTTCCATGACGACTCGATTTAGTTTCACTTGTAAGTTACCTTGTTTTCTTTTTTTTTCTTAATATTTTTTGCTTCAGGGAAGTCAAGTCATGATTTATTAACATATATATTCATATATTTATATATAATCAATACATATATTAACTTATGTGTTTTTTTTCTTGTTTTTTTTTTTCCTTTTTTTGCGGCCTGAATTGCTCCCTGCTAAATTCCCACACCGCAATGGTTCACAGTATTAATGCGAATAAAGAATGAAATCAAGAAGATACAGCAACTAAAGAAAGGAGTGGGGTTTATGGGAGTTTAGGGTGTGTGGGTTGGGGGCTTGTGGTATGGTAGTGCGAGGGCAGGTTCATAGGCAGGGCTGAGGGGCAAACCTTACCCCCTTTTAATCAGACTGAGGAAGAGTAAAAAATATAAAGTTCACCTTTAAACAGGCAGTCTGGCCCAGCCCACCACTCCACGGATCCACAGCCCCGAGACAACCACCACCCCACCCCAGTGTCCCGAAGGCCCTCCTCCCGCCTCATCTTTCCCCGTCCTCCCCCTCAACTCTTTACAAACATGTTCAAAACTTGTTAAACAATGGTTCATGGGAAAATCATGCATGTTTCTTTTTTTATGCATTTTTACTCCGTTTCCTTTTTTAAAACAGAAACTCAGTGATTATCTGAGGTGCTGTGGAGCGCTCAGAACTCCCCCTCTGTCGCTTACCCCTCACTCCTCAATCTATCCATTTTAAGCCCTCTTATCTTCCTCCTTTTGTCTCCTTACACCATGAGCTGTCTTTTGCTGCTTCCCCCCAAAGTTCCTCTGGTTTTTGTTAGTGTCTGTGTCAGTTTCATACAGGTGTGGTGCGCCGGTTAGCGGTGTTGCTGTGACCGCCTGAGTCTTTCAGGTCCTTCTGGATGCAGTTGTGGACCTGCAGGAAGTTGTGGTCCCTCTCTGTGGAGTTATAGGTGGCTGTCGGGGTGCCCGTTTGGCCCTTGGGCAGCGTGTACATGGACAGCTCAGTGGACGGCAGCGTCCCGAAGGCCTTCAGGCCCACTGGCGATGCTTCACGAGAGTGGGAGGGATCCGTAGAGCGGGACGAAGAGCGTGAGCGGGGTCGATAGCGGTAGCGGTAACTCGGTATGCGTGTGATGGCCGCTCCTTGGAGGTAGTCGGCGGCTCGGGCCCCCACACGTAGCTCCCGATGGCGGTCGATGAACATGTGCACCGCCAGTACGCCCACCATTTCGGCCATGATGAAGGACAGGGCACCAAAGTAGAAGGACCAGCCGTAGGAGTAGCTGTTCTTCTTGGAGTCACTCTTGGAAGGATCCCCAGCATTGGCTGATATGTACACAATTATTCCTATGATGTTGCTCAGACCTGGGATAGGGAAAGAGGGAGGCAGATTAGATCAGAACTAAAATACAGTCAAACTCAAATAAGTCCACATATTCAGCAACCACAGCCTGCTGTGAATCTGGTACAGGAACAATTCTAGTGAGGCCCTATGAGTTTAGTATGTTTTGGGGCTTCATTTCATTTTGTCATTTACAGGAAGTGTCAAAGTCAGCATGGACTGTATTAACTAAGGCTGATATGAGCAGCGGCCAATCCAAGTTGACTATACCAGTCTGTATGACTTTGCAATACCGAACAGTCGTGGCAACATGTGTACACAGGTACGGTAACCCTCGGGGAAAAATATGTCATGCAGTCCCTACCCACAATGCTTCACACAACTTTGGCATAAAGTACTCGGGCGACTTTATAATGCATTTTAGGAAGGTATATGTTTCCATTGACCTTATATTGTTATCAGTTAGTTTTGTAACATACTGTCTAAAGCCAGAGAAGGCAGCATTAGAGACCATGCATCTAGATGTTTCCTGGAGGCAGCAGGTACCAGTGCAAACCCAATACCCATCAACGTACCATACGAATATTTGTTTGTTCTCTTTTTTGACAGTAGTTAGCTACCACATTAACACAATCCTAAACTTAATCCTTTTTATTAATCTAACACCTTCTGCCACCACTGAATCATTGTAAAGCATTGTAAACTGCAGTCTATTCACAATGTAAATTAAATCAAAACTTTTGTGACAGTGTTGATTAAAAGATAGATAGATAGATAGATAGATAGATAGATAGATAGATAGATAGATAGATAGATAGATAGATAGATAGATAGATAGATAGATAGATAGATAGATAGATAGATAGATAGATAGATAGATAGATAGATAGATAGATAGATAGATAGATAGATAGATAGATAGATAGATAGATAGATAGATAGATAGATAGATAGATAGATAGATAGATACTTTAATATTCCCACACGGGAATTTTTTTTTCCGCTACAGCAGCATTATAAATACAGGTAAAGCAATACAAATAACAGAGTAAAAAATATTAAATATGAAAATGAACAATATATACAATAAAATAGAATAATATTAAATTAAACTAACTAAACAATAGTGCAAGGATTTAAGCAAACAAACAACCAACGGTATTATTGTTGTGTGATGGATTTTGCCAGAGGTGAGTTATTGTACAGTCTGGTAGCAGTGGGTAGGAATGATCTCCTGCATCGGTCCTTGTGACAGCAGAGCTGGAGGAGTCTTTTGTAGAAAGTGCTCCTCTGTCCCTGCAGCAGGTGGAGAGGGTGGTCCGGATTATCCAATATGGATAATAGTTTGTTCAGCGTCCTCCTCTCCACCACCTTTTCCAGACTGTCCAGTTCGCAGCCAATGATGGAGCCGGCCTTCTTCACCAGTTTGTTAAGTCTGTTGGTGTCACCGGCTCCAATGCTGCTCCCCCAGCAGACCCCAGCGAGGTACAAAGCACTGACCACAACAGACTGGTAGAACATCTCCAACATCTTGCTGCACACATTGAAGGATCGAAGTTTCCTCAGAAAAAAGAGTCGACTCATCACCTTCTTGTAGACAGCGTTGATGTTGGTCTTCCAGTTCAGTCTGTTGTCATGGAGACACCAGGTACTTGTACTCCTCCACCATGTCCACCTCCTCATGGTGTCAGTGGTGGAAGAACCCTTTGATGTTGAGGGCTCTGTGTCCATGCAGCTTACCAGGGGGGTCAGAGGGGGGAGGGGGGAAGGCAGCGGAGGTGTTTGGGAGGTGTGGTGTGTGGAGGAGACCATTAAGGGCTGTGAACTAAACCTGTTGAAGAAACAGTTTAGCTCATTGGCCCTCTCCATGGAGCCCCCTGGTTGTCTCTCTCTCCCCTTGAACCCAGTAATCTCCTTCATACCGGTCCACACCTCCCTTACGTTGTTCTGTTGGAGTTTGGCCTCCAGCTTCCTCCTGTAGGAGTCCTTGCACTCTCTCAGCTTCTCCTTCAGGTGGCGCTGCACTCTCCTGAGCTCCTCCCTGTCCCCAGACCTGAAGGCTGCTTTCTTCTTATTAAGAAGAACTTTCAGGTCACCGGTGATCCACGGCTTGTTGTTGGGGAAGCAGTGTACAGTCCGGGATGGTACGGTGGAGTGTTCACAGAATTTGATGTATTCTGTGATACAGTCCATCATGCTCTTGATGTCCTCCCCATGTGGTCCACACAGCACGTCCCAGTCCGTGGACTCAAAGCAGTCCTGCAGGGCATCTTTAGCCTCCTGTGTCCAACTCCTCACAGTCCTGGTGGTTACAGGCTGCCTCTGTACCAGAGGAACATACTTTGGTGTCAGCAGGACCAGGTTGTGATCAGACCTACCGGGGTGGAGGGGGGGGCAGTAGCACTGTAAGCATCCATGGCATTATCATACAGAAGATCCAGGGTTTTATTGTTCCATGTGGGGCAGTTAACATACTGGTGAAAAGTTGGCAGTACTTTATCCAGACTGGTTAAAGTCTCCAGTAACTGCCAAAAATGCACCGGGATGCTTAGTCTGCAGTTTAGACACAGTGGAGTGGATGGTGTCCACTGCTGCCTCAGCATCAGCTGATGGAGGAACGTTCACTCGCGGTACTCCCTCTGGGTCTTAATCAGCGCGCCGAGCGATTGCCCAAGGACCTCACGTTCCCCATTAAAATCGCCAGTACCGATGGTTTGAATTTCCTTCTCTTCGCCTTCAGCTTAGCTCCAGCTCTGCAACCCCGACGTCTTCTCCGCAGCTCGTCCGGGATTTCAGGCCTCGCTCCGGGCAGCAGCAGCAGTGGTTTACTCAGCTCGATCAGCTGATCGCGAGAGTAAAGGCGCCCTCAGTACACTGTGCGTGGCTCTCCGTTACAAAGAGGGAAACAACTAACAGAAAAGCCACCAGAAAAAAGGAAAAAAAGTTACGGTCCATTGTCTGACCGTCACTTAACAAACGTGAAAGAAAGAGAAACAACTCAGAAGAGAGGGGGAAAAACAAAAAATACTTAAAACAAAAACACATCTGGGGAGCTGCTGCAACGGGCTGCCACTAGCACGGTGACATCTTAGCATCACAAGAAGCTCTGGGAGATAAAGATGACTAATGATGATTTGTCATTATTTTGACTCTTTATAGACAACTGCTTCACTTCAATAATAAGTCACAGCATACAGGCAATATAGCCCTTTGGGATGACATCTACAGTGATTTTAAGGCTTTTCATAATTAAGATGCTTTTACATTTTGTATGCATGTACTTCATTTTCCATTTGTTTATGTTTCATTTGCTGTTGTTGTCCACCAAGACAAGTAGCCAAATAAGTGTCCTTCACAAAGAAGATGAAGACAGCTGATCAATAAGGATAAAAAAAAGAACTAAATGTGCTTCAAATGAATTAATAACTTATTATAGACCTATCTGTGTCAGCAGCGTTAATGTGAGTAGGATTTGTTGCAGTTAACAGACCACATGTACCCATTTCAGCAGCGGTGGCTATTGACAGCCAGCTCTTTCTATCACTCATGTCTCCTTATTTTTGCTCAATCACTTCTGTTTCCTCTTTATCTGTTTCACCCTCCTCAGACGTTCTTGCCCACCTCTGTGAATCTTCCTCATTTGTCTCACATTTTTCTCTCCATTTCCCTTTTCTTTTTTCCTCCCTTTGTTTTGATCTTCCAGTTTTCTTATCACACATCAGCACTCTGGCTATGTGTAGCCAGCAATAGACATGGACAGAGAGACAAAAGGACAAATATGCAAATAAACAGCGAAAAACAATCCTGTAAAATGTCATAGAGACCCAGGCTGAGGGGTGAGGACTGAGAGGGCCTGATTGAGATGGATCAGAGCAAAAGAGTATCAGGGACACCTTATTTTTAGAGTGTAATCCCAGTGGCCTCCTCTTAGCCTAGCAACAGGGCGAGAGAGACAGACACAGACAGTGAGACAGAGAGAGAGAAACAGAGAGAACTGCATCTCTCACTTCTGACTTGGAGGGGAACTAGTTATCTAGTGCAGCACAGTAGGCCATGGCCTAGAACCATAGTACATGCATGCACACACAAAAAACACAAAAGTGCTGTGGCAAAATGGCAACCTGCACTATCTTCGTCTCCCTAGCTTCATCCTGAGGCGAGTGTTGTAGGCTACACACGCGTCAAACGCTGCGCGACACATCACCCGGTGGTCATTGAGCACCGTCACAGCTTTACCCTCCTCCTTAATGGTTTCATCTCCAGGTTTGTCATTGCCTGTTTCAGCAGTATTAATACTGCTCTGCGACTGTGACTTTCTGCACCTCTTTCTGCTCTCAGCCCTCAGCGTATCCTCTTTTAAATTTTGATTTATACACCGGTGATTAACAATGTTCGGACCATAGAAACAGAATCAGAGGTCACTCATTACTAGTTGGACGGTTAAGGCATTCAATGTGCCTTCAGACAGGCTGGAATTGGGAGAGTTTCCATTTTGAGAACATCCCACTTTCAAGTTGAGAGTTTCAAAAACAGGCAACATGGCAGTAGGCAAAGAAATGTGTTTTACTTCTGCTGTCAGAAGAAAGAAAAGTAACAAACAACCTCATCATCATCCATATAAAAATAATACAGGGATGAAATGGAGCTCAGAACGTCTACATGTTTCCTTGAGATATTCCCACTTATACAGATGTTTAGATGTGTTTTACCACTCGGACATTGTAACTTTCCCAGTTGCTCGTAAACGCACCATCAGTTGTTAATCAGTCAAATCTTTTTCATTGTCCTGAGCTTTGTTTATTTGTGTATTCTAACATTCGATATAGTTTAATTGCTATTTTTTATTGACTAATATTCGGTTTGCATTCATCAGGTGGCCAAAAGTACCACCAAGTAAATGCTAACGTTGCCCCCATCACCTGGATGTGCAAATTAGCCACTGGTTGATAACATGTTAGCTGCCTCAACATCATACATTTTGTGTTTAGAGCTTGAAGTTTTGCCCCGAAGTCTAATTTTGTATTAGTTTCCATCCATTACTTTGACAGAGGTGAAACAAATGATGTTACTTGACTTTCTTGAAATACCCTCTGTTATCATCCCTCCCCTGCCCTCTTTCATTGGTCCTTTTATTCATTCACACTGATCCTGTATTTCCTCTTCCTTCTATTTCCTCCTTTCCTTTTACTTCCTCCGACTTCTTCCTCAGTCATCTCTCACTTTTGCCCCCATCTGCCCACCCACTTTAAATCTGACATTTCCTGGTTCGTCTGTCATCCTCCTTCCCCTCCATCCTCCCCTCACTCTTCCTTTTTCATTTTCCCCTCCTTCCCTTCATACCTGCGGAGACGAAGAGGATGCCGGAGCTGAGGATGATGTTGTGGCGTGACTTGTAGAACTCGCTGGCGGCGATGCACAGCCCCCCCATGAAGAGCAGGATCACACTCAGGATGGGGAAGATACTGGAGGCTCGTACAGCGCCTGGACACACACGCATCAAGGCAAAAATAGTTGTCATAATTGTCCCCAACGGACACTTGCTAAAGATATGATTATGAGTACAAATGGTGTGACGACGGGAATGACTAAATTATAGCTGACATGGATGGAACACCTTTAAGCTGCTGGTAAGAAATTCATGAAGCATTGATAGCAAACATATTAAAACGTAGCTTTATTTGAGGAAGCCAGTGATTTCAGGTGGTACCTGAAGGACATGAGAAATAACTTGGCCTGTAAACAGCTTGTTACAATCACCAGACAGCATAACAGGAAGTGTTTTTTTTTTTTTTAAACCATGTCTCTACCAGCATATTCTGATGGTACCATTTAAAAAAAAAAAGTATAAAACATTATACTGAACACCACTTAAGGGCAGGAAGTCAAGCTACCTTTTTTGTGTATTTGAAAAAGGATTGACGGCATTAATGGCCAAAACTAAGCAACCAAGGAAACAAGGTGTCTTAGGATACTGTATAGTGAGCATCATATTAAACTGTACTTTGACTTTTTATCTTCTTTTTTTTTAATAATCATCATTATTATTATGTGTTTACCTAAACAAACCTTTTTTCCTCCCACCTCTCCCCTCCGCCTCCTTTTCTATCCACATTGAGGATCTCTACTCCAATGGGCAGCACATCTGCCTCCGTCCATCAGACCCCTCTCCATCGCTCCATCGCTCCATCTCTCTAAGTATCTGAGTCTCGGACTCTCTCTGTCCTGCTTCTCACCCCTGATATCAGTCTGTCCATCAGCTATCGGTCTGTTTGCCCTCTGTGTGGCTGATTTGCTGATTGGCCTCAGGCTTGTCACGCCGCTGCTGTGGTCATGGAGCTCGATCCGGCCTCTGAGGCGACCAATGTCACATTCCTGAATATTTGGTGGTTTTTCAAGCTGAAACAGTTTCCTGCATAATTCTGCAGCTCTGGTACATGACATCATAATTATTAAAGCTTGGGTTGGTAATTAATGTGTCATTATATCCTTACACACGGAGTGTTGTGACACACTAGAGCCACACCTTTGTTGTGAAATACAACTCTATCGTGACATGTTGGCTGTCAGTTCAGTTGATATCTGATTGAGTAAATAATGTTTGTTCATGTTCAGTTGAAGAAAGAGTGAAGCATAATGATTGGAGTGAAATAATTTCCAAAAATGAGACACTATACTCAGTTGTTTGCTGATATTTGGTATCATCACTGAAAAGAAGCACATGAAGTAATTCTGGTTGAACTTGAACTACTGTACTTGTGAAATCATTTCACTTGTGGTAAATTACAAAGTCATCCTACCCAAATAAATGAAAACAAAATCAGAATTAGACTGAATAATGGAGTTATAATATACCAGGCACTGCCCCTAAAATGACTGTTGAATAAACAAAGTGCATGTCATGTCCTTGGTTTTGTTTCTGTAACTCTCCATCTTTGTTTTACCTCCTTCTCTGCTTTTACCCCCCCTGTTCAACCGTGTGTCTTTCCCTCTCTCCGTTCCTCTGTGCTGCGATGGTTTCATTCACTGAAGCAGATCAAATATTAAGGTGACCTCAGAGTTGGCACTGTGCCAAGATTCCCCCTCCTCCATCCTATTCGTTTTAACCTCATCTCCTCTTCTTCATTGACAAGTGCCGTCAGAGCAAATTGTCTTCAAGGTGGAAAAGCGCCTCATACCAGGAACATACTGTACGTACACACATCTTTTTTTTTTCAAGAGTAAGCACAAATGCCTCCTGCCACACACTCACACCTGTGATTGATCTCTCAGTAGAGGTGAGCACTCTGCCGGATGATACTCTGTCACACTGAAAGACATACACAGAGCACATAATATATGGAAGCTTTGTGTTTTCTGATCAACATTTTATTGACTGTTGGCTACTGTTGGCCCATCCACGGTAGTTGCTGCTGTTGCACATACAGTTTACAATGACATCAGTGTCCGTAGTCCCATTTATAACAATGCGTCCTGGATTTCAGAGGAAAGTAAGACATAATCAGGCTTCTTGTTTTTACCCAGTGACTGATTTAGTCTGACTGAACTGACAGCTGTCGCCGGCAGATTGTAACAGTTGACGCTAGACAGCCGTATTGTAACATTAGCTGCACGAGATTGTGGAAAACTCTACGTCTGGCTTTGACTTTTCAAATTTTCCAGTTGACTTGTATGAAAATAAAGACCCCCTCCAAAGGGCCTTATGCGGCTGTGGCTGATATCATGCTAAGTCAGTGCCATAACTAGGTGAATAATGACATTAGAGAGACAGAGCATTAGTGGGTATTATGGATAGGTGTAGTGTTGCTGGAGCGCAAGAGAGGAAGTCAAATGTTTACAGTTCTTTTGATTCAGTTGGAATTCATTTCTATTTTTTAAGTGCTTGAAGGTCCAATCATCTGTAAAGCATAAGTTGTGCAAGAGAGCCAATTAAAACAAATCACATATTTAAAGTTGTCATATTGAAGTTTAAAGTGTGTTGATTTATTTACGATGTCAATTCGAAGCCTTATTTTGATCTGCTACTGTTTTCTCTGTTTAAGTTACTGAATTATGCATTAAAATCACTTCCTGTGTTTCTTTCAACTTAAAAGCCCTCTTGCATTTCCACAGACAGAAACTGTATATTTCTTAATCCAAACTTTAAAGGAGTAAACCAGAACAACAATGGCCTGATCATATTGTTGATATTACTGAAATCAAGCAGCAATCATGTACATTATTAACTGTGTATGAACTTGCCGGTGTAGGAACAGCGGTTACACAACCTCAGAAACAGCAACAACTTAATTGTGCATGTGTATGTGTGTGCGCGTGTGCGTGCGCCCGTCACAGGCGGCTCCGGATCAAATAGCCCTTCACCCCTGATGTCATGGATATAGAAGAAGTTACAATAACGTAAGCACTCCGGCTGTGGCTCTGCAACATTTTCCAAGTATCTATTTTATGCCACCTAAATGTTGTTTGTTTCATCGTGTAACTTCTATTATCAAGTGCTGCTTATAGGGACTCATTTACTCTGACAGTGAACAGGGATAGAAAACCAAACTGAATGAGAAACACACAATGAGAGATTGCACTGAGTTGCAGAACAGAGACGAGCTGGGTGAGGATGTGAGATTCCAACAAAGACAGACACAAATACAGGACGATACATAAAAGGCAACTGCGATGGAAAGCTGACATTGACAAAATAGAAGGAGAACAGAGGGATGAATAGGGAAACAAATGGAAAGAAGAAAAGAATGCAGGGAGAAACCGAAATGAGAGCAGAAGAGGAAAAAGAAGACAATACAAGAGGAGAAGCGTGAAGACTGCAGGCCTTCACTTCTCTGTGAAGCTACTTCGCCTCCAGCGATCTCTGTCTCTCCCTCTCTCTCTTTCCCTCTCTGCACTTGCGCTTTAAGCAGAAGGCAAGGAGTTTAAAAGAAAGAATTTTTTTAAATGCGCTGGCCTCCAGGCGCACCCTGCCACCAAGCACATCATGGCACAGAGACGGAGAGAGTTGAGAATGAATGAGTTTCAGTGGCAGCAGCGGGAGGAGACATCTACAGTGGATTTTTTAGTTTCTTTGTCAAGCATGCTGGAGGCTGCCGTGGGGATTGAAACTGAGTCTTCCCGGTTGTGGATTGATCTTTGTTTACAATCGATCTTTGTTGAGGCCACCCTGCCTCATCATACTGTACCAAACAATCACACCGAGCATCTCACTAAGTCAAACTTTTCAGATACAGTATCTGTGCCATTGTTATGGCAAAAATAAATCCATCACCACCATAGCATCTGATTGGTATTTGATCTGAATCTTTGTCCGTGTAGGCTGCAGTTTCCTTCAGTCTAAATAAAAACATTATAGTTATGTTAGTGATGAGAGATTTAAAGGTACCCTGTGGAGTTTCTGACCTCTAGTGGTGCTATGGAGCCCAAAGTGAGTCTGTGTTTTTGTTTGTTCTTGGTAATGTGCATAAGGATCCACATGATCAATATATGAATGATAAAAAATATATTAGTGCAACAGTTTGTTCACCTGTTATACAGTGTTGTGGTGGAAGGTAATGATTTCGTAAAATGTTCTTTAGCTGAATTAGTCTGTTTGGAAAATGAGATCGACTTTCTCTTTGAATGGATTGGATGAGTTGTCTACGGTGGAGAGCAGTTTGTTCAGTGACCTGCTGCTCCTCACTGACTCAAACGTATCCAGGTTTTGCCTAATGGTATTTCTGGCCTTGTAAATGAGTTTATTGACCCTGCTGATATTTCTGTCCCTGATGCTGCTCCCCCCGAAGACTACAACACAGTAGACAGTGCTCCAGATCTCCATCATCTTGTTGCGTGTAGTGATAATTTGCTAGCGACATCCAATGACTTTGAAGCAGTTCAACATTCTCATGGTTTTTGTTACGCAACAAACCAGTGGTGTAATGTAGGAACGTAATGATAGTTCATATTTATACTTAATAATACTCCACTATGTTTCCTGACATATACTATTTCTTGTATAAATAGTATATACAGTATACTATGTTCCAAAACACATTACTTCATTACAACACAATAAAATCAATAGAAATTTAATGGCCTGATTATACAGACTGCACACAAGCTGGTCTGGTGATTCGTTTGAGCGAGTTGCGACTACTATAACTGAATACCAATAATCCAAATTTTCAGCAGTAGTCTCAGCGGCTCCAGTTCAGCAGGTGCAGTGTTGTTTTAAAAGAATAAACTTCTTATTTATCAAAATTCGGATCACTTGCTTCTTTTAATAACAATGTTTAAAAACAAAAACAAAATATTTAAAAATGATGATGAAAAAAAAAGTCATCAATGCATTTCCATCACTGATGGGTTACGCTTGTTTGGGATGAGCAGACAAAGCAGTCATTAACTTAAATTAGAGTATGAGGCTGACATTGCACAGGTGAGCAGTCAATTGATATTCATGGCATTCATTTTGATTTGCCTTGTTGAGGAGACTGGAACGGGGCCGGACTCGGTTTAATTTCTCACTAAGAATTCATTGCAGTTAAGTTCAACACACATTAAACGAAATGGCATTACTTGACCTTTCCAACAATTCATTTTAAATTTGCATCGCATTATATTACAGCTACAATGTGAAGCTCCGCTTTCGTCTCCATACGCATTCGACCAACTTCTGTGTGAATCAATCATAAACTCATTATATGGAACACATATCCCAAGAAAGACACAAGCTTTGTAATGATAGTCACAGGTTTTTACATACTGAAGTGATTAAGTTATAAGACAGATCAAGCATCTGCGAAATGATGTCTTTACTAGTTTCTCCACCCATTTCCACACTGCTGCCCGTTAGTCAATAAGTAACAGAACAGCAGAACTTCCCCTTTCTGATGATACGACTTGTTTCCCCGTGACAAACATATGGCCGACTTAAGATTTCAGTGATTAAAAAACAATTCCATTTTCCATTTAATTGCTACATCACAGAAGATCTCACTGTTATGGTTCCGATATTGCCAGATTATATACAATCTCTCCAACATAGTAGTCAAAAGATACGACTGCTGTTTTTGTATGGTCAGATACATGTAAAAATACAACAATTTCAATTGCAGTGGGATGGAGCTCATAATTAGACGAAGGGGGGTGTTACACTCTGGTCAGGTCACCTGTCTGCTGATTATCAGCATGTAAGTGCTTTTGTAATATTGTTTCTATGTTTCCCTCTTGGATCGTGCAAGATTATTTGTTTACTGGTGCATCTTTAAATTAGCAGAGCACACGGAAGGCCTTATATTACTATTGTTCAAGGAAGAAACAGTTATTGAAAGGAGAGTGATGACACTGTTACTGTAATATACTTCTACAATTGATGCTCAATGTAACGAATTATCAGCTGTGTGACGTTTCATCTGAAAAATCAGAACCTGCAACAAGCTGTTTCTTTCTTCTGTTACGCAAAACCGTGACACTGTGTCATTCCTACATCCACAGAGTCAATATGTACTGTGCACTACTGTATGTTTATGATATACACACACACACACACACACACACACACACACACACACACACACACACACACACACACACACACACACACACACACACACACACACACACACAAAAACCAACACTCTCAAACCTCCACGTTTTCTTTCTCTCTCTTACACTTCCACCTTCCCTTCATTTCTTCTGTTGCTTGGTTGGCTCTGCTGCAGTGGTGTGTGTTTATATGTGTGTCTCCGGCTGACTTATGGTTTCATTAGCTGCGGCAGAGGAGAGCCTTGTAATTGTGGCTGAATTATAGAGGCGGGGGTGGACACCACCATGGGAGCTCCCTGAGTTCGCACACACACACACACACACACACACACACACACACACACACACACACACACACACACACACACACACACACACACACACACACACACACACACACACACACACACACACACACACACACACTAGCTCAACAAGCTACAAAGTGAACATACTCATCGATCAGCCAACCACCTACTCACTCGCTCACTCGCCAAAGTGGGGTGTTTCCCATACACACTGTACACTTCCACTGCAGGAACAATCTGCTCGCTCTCTCTGTCTCCCACACACACACACACACACACACACACACACACACACACACACACACACACACACACACACACACACACACACACACACACACACACACACACACACACACACACACACACACACATCTAACATCTAACACACACACTTTGCCCACGTGGGAGAGCCCAGCAGCAAATAACATGTGGCAGTGGGAACTCAGCAAAACAGCTACAGGGGAATAACTATCCCTGTGTGTGTTTGAGTGTGTGTGTGTGTGTGTGTGTGTGTGTGTGTGTGTGTGTGTGTGTGTGTGTGTGTGTGTGTGTGTGTGTGTGTGTGTGTGTGTGTGTGTGTGTGTGTGTGTGTGTGTGTGTGTGTGTGTGTGTATGTCCATGCAAGGCTGAGAAACATGTTCACAGGTAGAATCATTTTTTTTGAAAAGAAACTGATATTCTTCAACTGAAATTAGAAGAAAATGAACACACACACACACACACACACACACACACACACACACACACACACACACACACACACACACACACACACACACACACACACACACACACACACACACACACACACACACACACACACACACACACACACACACACACACACACCCCTCCCCCAGTTGTGTGTTTGGATGTGCCTGTGTGAGTGTTTGTGTGTGTTTTCGTATGAATAGTGCACACGGAGGAGCCTGCGCAGCCTGCCAGTTATTATCATACCGTATTACTCATGTAAATCGTGATATGCCTCCATGTCACAACTCGGCTTCCAAAAATAGCTGCGGTGACATCAGTGATTCACATGACGTCATCGGTGGGTGACGTCACGTGTCTCCTAACATCCCGATCCGAAGTATTAGCATTATGTACGAGCATCCAGCTTTCTAATTATAGCAACAGATTGCGCACTGCTTCAGTGTATTCAGAGAAAACCAGGACTCTGTGTACGTGTGTGTGTGTGTGTGTGTGTGTGTGTGTGTGTGTGTGTGTGTGTGTGTGTGTGTGTGTGTGTGTGTGTGTGTGTGTGTGTGTGTGTGTGTGTGTGTGTTGTTTTTCCAACCTTGTAAGGACCAAGTTTTGGACCTAATGATTTGAGGATATTTTTCTGAAGTAAAATATTTTCGGTATTTTATCTGTTCCTAATTATGTTTAGTGGTTTATTCGGCTTTGATGAGAACAAAAATTATAATTTTAGTAAAAAGTTACAGGTGTGAAATAACTAAATACAACTAAAGAGATGCTCAACTTTACTTTTGAGGCTCATATTTGTATGTACTTTGAATTTATCTTCAACTGCATCTCAGAAGAAAATAACCTTTTACTTAGTAACATTTATTCACTCGATTTGTTTGTTTTGTATATTAAGATTGAACCAACAAAAATGTAATTCGTTTATAAAACATGATATGAGTTCGTAAAGGGCTGTGACTCACAAGTACACAGTACCGGCACTGCAACATTTCACTCTTTGATGTACCATGACTTTTTTTGCACACCATAACTTCTTAAAAACTGCCTGTAGTCCTTTCTCCCTTCTTCAGACTGCCTGCATTTATCTGCCAGTGGTTAGTCTAAATAATGTTACTTTAACCTTACAATACTGTTGGCCTGGCTCCAACAGGCCACAAAGTCAACACAAACAGAGTCAGACAACAACACAGCAAAGTCTACACAACCAGTACTAAATGCAGTTCAGGAGCAGCTAACTAATATCAGCACCACTGTTAATGCTTATAATGTTAGCATCAGCAAAAACAATTCAGTTCAACACCGGGATATTTCTGCCATTTATCTGTAAGTACGTGAACATCTTATTCATTATGAACAACAGTGTTGTTTGTCCTCCCAAAACAATATGTTGGCTGATGCTCCCAACAAATTAAATCAGATAATGCAATGTAACTTTTTTCTGTTTCTTATGACAATAATCTGGACATTGTCTGGAGAAAACAGCTGAAGTCACCATTGGTCAGAAGAATGCTTCACAACTGATTGATTGGCTGCAAGTCTGTTTCAAGTTAAAATCCCTGATTTCAAATTGAAAGCCTTTCGAGCCTTTCATACACGTTCCATCCATGTAGCTTCTGGGGTTTGACCGAGTTTTTTTACTTGAATTATTGTCCACTTGATTAAATACATGTATGTTGCAAACATGAGCAAAATATACTGGTATCTTTTATTCTTTGTAGACATTCAGATGTAATGCTGATACTGGCCCATACAAATGCCAACATGCAAATAAAGTACTAACACTTGTTAAATGATCTCTTTAGGCACTATATATATAATATGACATATTTTGCTGACAAACATTTTTGACTTGTGTAGTCTTCCTCTGTTTTTGATGGATGAGCATTACAGGTAGTTCTGAAATGTTCTTCAGTGGTTTTTCTCAACTTTGTGTACTCTGGGTCTGGACTTCTAAATATACCAGGCATTTTGACTATTGGAAATTTGGCTCATCTTTTAAGCGATAAAGTGCAGGGCACCCTAACCCCGAACCGTCTGTTCCTCCGTTTCATGTTTCAGTTTGGCATGTACGGAAAGTGCTGAAGGCAGCGAGTGTGTATGAGAGCTCTGCTTTTATCAGTATCAGTTGAGTCGAGTCGGGTAGGTTATATGGGTTTTGTATGAAGGAGAGCAGTGCACCCATACAGCTATGGTAACACCCGAGGGGAGAACATATATCAGTAAGTCTCCACCAGCCTAACTCAAAGCAGGCTAAACTTTCTCACAGCAAGTTTTTACTCAGTTGAGTAAATAGCAGTAAAAACACGGTCTTATTCAAAAGTTTTCTGTGGAATTTTCTTGTAAAATTTTTTTTTTAACTTTCTTATTATCATACATTGTGTGTCCGTGGCATCTGTAGTGGTCAAAAGCTGCACTGGGGAATTAAACAGGGTTAATGCCATGAACATATGACTCATTTACCAGTGGTTAGATTTGAGTTTAAGCAGTGATTGTGGTGGTTGGAATGAAATACGAGAGAATCATTTTTTAGTGAGGGTTCTCGCAAGCATAGAAGTATAAACACAAATGTGCGTGGGTCTGTGTGTGTGTGTGTGTGTGTGTGTGTGTGTGTGTGTGTGTGTGTGTGTGTGTGTGTGTGTGTGTGTGTGTGTGTGTGTGTGTGTGTGTGTGTAACACTGTGCCTTGTTCAAGCCAGTTAGGGCCAGTGCTGAGCTGTTCGCTATATCTAATCCCATTCATCGGCCCCATGCATGACACAGCACACATAGACACTTCACACACTCGCACACACTCACACCCTGTGTGTTATGTACTTCACACCCTTTCTCATTTACCATTTACAACTCTGCAAGCACACAGCTGCGATAGTAGCTAAACAAATTTTTTTTTTTATACTTCACATGATTTAAATTAAGCTCCCAATACACATAGTTCAAATGTGATCCAATTCAAAATACGCTCTTTGACATATACAGGGACACAAAACACTCTGTCTTATTCCATTTCTGGAAATAAATAAATATTCTTATTTACTCTTGTTTGTGGGAACAGGGAATCTACATGAACAGATCATGGTGATGCCAAGGGACATATTGTCACCTAAATAATATGATGAACAACTACAAACTCAGGGTTCAAGGACAACAGGAGGTCAAGTGCAATAATAGCACACAGTGCAAGAGATATGATGGACTGTAGGCTATACATCAAAAATGTTTTACGTAGGACATCCCAGAGTCTCAGAGGTGAATGGCACGTCCTTGTCTAATTTTGTCCTTCTGACTTTAGTTGCAGCCCCAGTTTGTGATTTTGTCTGATGCAGAATTTTTAACTAAGTCCTTTAAAATTCAGCTTGACACTGCCAAATGCTCCACTGGCGAGCAATGTAAGACAGTGATTGTGCTGTGAGATTATCCTCATGGTTCCAAAATGTTGCATTCAATCCAAAATGGGCCTGGAGAGAACCTAACCAAACCCCTTATGTTCAAGTTTAAATGTTCAAAAAGGAGAGACCCGAATCAAAAGAGAAAATCTAAAAGAAAATTTGACCCGACACTCAAAATGCAGTCGACTCAAAGAGAGGAACCGGACTTCTGCAGTGACAGTTCTGCTCTGTGATTTAGATGAGAACACCAGCAAGGTAAAGCATGGGCTCTGTCCTCTATATTATGCTGTGGTGAAGGATTGGGGTGGTGGCTCCGTCCTCTCTCTCTCTGTGGCTGATAGTACAACTGCTGCAGGACGAAGGCTGGCTGCTCGCTCTTACATAACCACATGTACAAATTCACCCAGGGAGAGGAGGGCTGGGGGGAGCTGGGAGAGGGGGCAGCTCAGAGAGCAAAAGACTGAGGCAGAGAGATCGAAAGGGCCCTCGGGGAAAGAAAGAGAGAGAGTGTAAAGAATCCGAAATGAATGATGACTTCCATCCTCGATTCAATATTAGTCTAGTGCTGTTTCAGTCGTTCCAAGTGTTCTAAATGATAGCAGTGTTCATAAATTGTGACATTTCTGTCTGTCTCTACTAGAAATGAGTTACAGTCATTTTCATCTGTGGATTCTTTCCACCAAAACTGAACATCTGCTGCACTTCGTTATTCTCTCTTTTCAGTTCATCCCCAGACTAATAACGCAAACCAGAGACAACTGCTCCACTGCCCTGTTTTCAGACCCATCCCAGTCAGCGATGTCGCAGCAGGTGTTGTCCATTGAAGTTCATTTTATCCTGTGTAGTGCAGGTTACAGTTGAAGACAACTGATGCAGCACTTGTGAGGTATCACGATGCCTCGACAAAAGAAGAGTATGTCAAGACTTCTTTGCTGTCTCCCGCCTTGTTTGACAGTTTCTACATCGTGTTCTGTGGTGTTGGTCCTTATCAGCACAAAGCACTCTTCAGGGCAGTTAACATGGGAGAGCAAGAGGAATGACCATTTGATGTCGTTAAAATGCACTTGTAAACATTTAACTATCAATCTTGGGTCAAAAACGTTGTTAGCCTGGCTGCGGCAATCGTCGCTCACATCGTTAGTGTTTTTTCGCTGTGATAACAGTCTGGGAACTCGGGCTCGTATTTACGTTTGCGCGGCCACTCTGAAGGACGGATCAATCAACAACCTGTGTTGGTGGTTAACCGCGTTTGTTCTGACCCTCCTTCACTGTGATTTGGTTGACTGGTGACAGTGATGGGCACAGCGCTAACATTTTTCAACTCTCGGTGACAGGAAAAAAACAGAATTTTTCACCGCTTAGCGCAGAATAAACGCTCAGCACCTTGTCAAGCTGCTGGCGTTCATTAAAAACAATAAAAACAATACGCTGTGCTCAGGAAAAAAACGCATTGGTGGACACAAGCTTCAGCTAGTTTCAGCGGAGGCTGAGTGTCAGCCAACTTCGGCGCATGCTGAATGGTCAAAATGAACCCGAGGTCTACGTCCAGTAGGATGGAAAGACAGCAAATGATTCCTCATGGAACGTGACCAGACTCATATTCACACAGTTAAATTGGGTCTGGTTCGAATTTTTTACTGTTAATCACCCATGTGGGTGTGACTCTCTCTCCCCACGCACTTTATGTGTATCGCAACCTGGTATCACAACAAAGCATGTACTACACCCGTCAGTCCACTACAGGATACCGTGTCTGGGTATCATGTTTTTCCCAGGCATGAAAAGTATGGTGCCTTTGGTTTGGACACCAAAAACCACATGGTTAGGTTTCAGAAAAGACAAAGCTTTGGTTTCACAGTGACACTTGGCAGTTTGCTGATTAGAGTTAGGACAAGATCCTGATTTGGGTTAAAATAAGTGATTTTACATAAGTATCGTTCCTGAATGTGTTTTGTATGTTAAATATGTAATATCAGTAATTTTCTTACATTACCTAAAATGAATTGTCTTTTGTATTAATACGGTTACATATTTAAACCCTGGTCTTCTGTGTGGAAGTTCTGTGTATCCCACACAATCTTTACCATTTCTTTTTAATGGGCCGGTCATTCATGTGTGTTCTTTTCACGCCTAGATGCAGCAAAACGTGACACTGACACGGTTCCTTCTAGTGGGCTGACAGGTGTATTACACACTTAAGCACAATACTGGTCTGTATATTGCACACCCACACACTCTCCTTCCTTTGACTGTGGAGAAAGAAGTAGGAAGCACTGGTAAACAAAGTATTTTGTAGATTAGGCATGAGGACTGCCAAAAGCAAACGCTTGCATCAGTGATTAGGTCTCCTGTCCTGTATGATTCAGGGTGGATTTCCTTGTAATAATTCTGCGGTTTGAGGATGGACATTATTGTTCTGAGGATATCAAGAACCTGTTAGTCAACAAATACTGAGAGCTACTGTTTCCATGAGTTTCCATGGCAATCTTTATTATACCATATTCCTGAGAGTAAAAACAATGATTTCATTTCAAAGTGGCAGCCGTTGCCTGGGAGTAGTAGAAGCGGCATTTGAGGCTTTGGTTTTTGAAAAGCAATGGTCTCCCATATCTTGGCTACTGGATAACAAGGCACCCATTCAGTCCAGTCGAGCTGCTCTATCGTGAGCTGTACTGAGAAGCTTCCAGGTGAGATTGTGTACGACAATATGAATTTGAAGCAGAGTAATAGAGGAAAAAAAAACATCCTGCCTCCATAAACAAATGTTGCATCATTTCCATGTCAGAATGTGTCATCATCCACACTTTGCATTGTTATTGAAGTAATTTAGCTGACACTGTTAGTCAGAGGGACTTGCAGTGAGTGCTACAGTAGAATGGGCTTTGATAACCATATCACTGAAGATTACAGGAAACCAAAAGCGAAGAGTGCAAGAGTCAGTGTGTTAGCGCATCTATAATAATTAAATCCCGCAATCTATAAAATGATGCTCAGAAGACAAACAGAAGAGGAACAGCGTGCAAAACGATCGCTGTCACATACAATTAGGGACTTGATGCAGCAATGTTTCTTAGATGTGGAATACAGGCTGTACTCAGCTTTCCAACAACTCCACTTAAAACAGACTTTATTGGCTGAATATCTAATTTAAAGGTTAGTTACTCAGCCAATAAATACCTACTTCTCTAGGAGGAACAACTGGTTTCTTTATGTAATTAAGCCCATATTCTACACTTTCCTTACTATCAATGAATCCCATGAAAAAGGTATACGATAAAAAAGAGGATAAAGTATTGCCTTTCTTTCTTTCTTCCTTTCTTTCTTTCTTTCTTTCTTTCTTTCTTTCTTTCTTTCTTTCTTTCTTTCTTTCTTTCTTTCTTTCTTTCTTTCTTTCTTAGTTATTATTTCAATTTATACTGCAGTCCAAGTGATGTGGGGGTGTTTACCTGGACAGAAACACAAATACACGCATGTACATACATAAATTGGGTTTGCTATTTTTAATTTGAGCTGTTAATTGTGTACAATATTCATAACAGTTTATTTCTTTCTTTCTCACGCAGGTTCTTTTAAAGGCATGTGTAAACAGGATGAAGAATGTTTTTTCATTTCTGACAAGTACTTTTTGTGAAACTGAAGCTTATTCATTTATGCTATACAAAAACATCTCATTCACTCAGTGTGACAGGGTTCAGCCTCGGCCCTCAGATAACAAAAAACATGATGTAGTCGTAGGTAGAGTGATGGTGAACGTTTGTGTGCTTGTCTCCCAGAAGTGCAGATTGGTGGCTAAAATATATTTACAAGTAGAAAAAGGTACCAACAAACAACAAAAATGTTTGCAAAAAAAAAAAAATTCCAAACCAAAAAGTTACAGAAGTCAACGGTGCCTCAACAAAGTAGCTGTTATCTTGTTTGTAACTTGGCCCACACTGACCCTCCATCCTCAGGAGGCTCCTTTAAATGTAATAAGCCCCTCCCATCAAGCTGATTGATTATAATAATACATACAATAAAGCAAATATCTTAACCCAGAGGTTATGATTTGTCTGCTTACTGCAAAAAACAAAACTGAAAACAAATCCATTTTCCCTTCACTGAGCCCAACAAATACCTCTCAGACAAACCTGTCTTTATGATTAACAATTGTATTTTGAATAAATTGTGACCGTCGCATACTGATGATGTCACAAAACGGTGCACCGGCATATTAAACAGCTGATTGGCCTCTGCCTCAGTTTGAATGGGAAGCCCCGGGAACAGGCTGAGAGGAAAGCCGACTGACAGTAGGTGACCAGCGGTGTAAAGTTATGCTCCAACTACCAAGTGTGCACCTTAATAATCTACTGGCAGCCGAATGACTGTGAAGTTCCCGGGTCCCGACGTGGTAATCTGGATGGAGTGAGAATGAACCGCGGGTGTGTCTGAACGTTCCTCACATCTCATCTGTGCATCAAATATACAGCAATTCACTGCTGAAAATAGTCACTAAAAATGCAATAATGTTTGTTTAAAACAGCTATTTTAAAGATAACACAGAGATTTGTATTTCTTTGAACTATTTAACTATTAAACTATGCAGTGACTCAAGATTTGTGTTTTTGTTAGAAATGAATGGGCTTATCAGGTTTGCAATAACTGACACAGCTAGCCAAATGGTGCATACAAACAGTTGCAGAAACTGCCCTGTGCAGTCTTAATACGTATATGATGAAAGAGCTCTCAAGAGGATACAGAGAAGATGTTAAACTGAAAAAAAAAAATCATTGTAGAGCGAGAAAACAAATTCCATTGAAACATATGCTAAAATCTGGCAAATCAAATTACCATATTTATTCATGGATTTGCCCCAGTTGAGTTTTTCTTGTGTATCGTTCCTTTCTGGGCCACAAATAAAGGATAATTATCTTTATAATGGTAACAGGTACACACAGGAACTGACACCAGTAGCCAATAAGTTGATGATACTAATATTTGTACCTTAATGTACAAACAAATATGCAAAGACACAGCTCATTTTATTTGGTTGCCATGGCGACACAGTGAGAAAGCAATGAATGAAGGTTTGGTGGTACAACTAGGAAAAATATAATACATTTAAAATGAATAGCATTTCCACTTAAAAATGGTCGGCTGTGGCTTCAGTGGCCACAAGAGTGTAAAATATACTAAACTGCCAATCAACAGTTTTGGCATCCATCTCCTCCTAAATGGCTGTAGAAATACAATACTGAAGAGCGACAAAGAAAGCCTTAAAGATATTAAGAGAATCTTTACAACCAACTTAGAAACCTCCCTTAGACATTCACGAAGTCTAAAACTATCCAGTCTACAACTAAAAGTTTGTATGTCTAGGTTCTGCATGTTCTTACCAAACTTTCACAAACTTTCGGAAAAACATTTTGAGTGGACTTGACAACAACTTCAGTTCCCTCTCCGTCCTGTTCCCCATCATCTCCCGCTCCACCCCACGGCCTCCATCCACCAGCTGTCAGACAGGCGTGAAGGCCTCGGCGGAGATGGACAGACAGATGGATGGAAAGCAAGAGTGAGGAGGCGAGGGATGGATGGAAGGAAGGAGGAGAGGGAGAGGTGTGACCCACTTAGCAGAGCCTGGAGTATTTATAGAAGAAAGTGTCCTAATTGGCAAGCCGCTGGGAGAGCGACAGCGCTGCACTGGTACCCTACTCCTTGTCCTTCACCTCCACAACCTTCCCTTCTCCTAGTCCTTTGCTTTCCTCCCATACCAGTTCCTCCTGTCCTCTTTCACCTCGCACAATGTGTCTTCTTTAAGACTTCATCACTCTTTCTGCTGCCCTTCTTATTCCACATGAATACCTATCCTTCCACTTCCACCTTTCACCCCTCTTCATCTTCTACGCTCTAACTTTACACTGCAGCCTTCCTCTTCAGCTTTATGCCACTCTTTGTCTTTGCCATCTTGCGTCACAGCCTACTTGCTTTCTTTCCCCGTTCTTCTTTTGACCTCATTGGCCAGATCTGCTCTCAATTTTCTGACCTGGTATCTCACCAAAGTATGTAATACATCTATCAGTCCTCAACAGTGTCATGTTTTGCATCAATGACGCATGACAAGTATGATGCCTAAGTATTAGCCACCAAAAAACACATTGTTAAGTTTAGGAAAAAAATAACTACCTGGCTCGAAGAAAGCAATTCATGGTTTGAGTTCAAATAAGTTATCTAAACATATGATATGTTAAATGTGGTATTTTATGTAAGTAACTTACGGATGTTACTTCAAAAAATTCCACATTGCTTTGTCACTGACATGAACCTGGTCTACTGGGAGAAAGTTTTTGGTTATGATCCATCCAACCTAATCTATATCACTATTCGGACGACCTTTTTGAACATGACCTCCATCACATGACTTTCTTCTTCAACCCTGTTTGTGTACTTTGTACACATAATCGGCAAAACGTGACACTGACACGGCGTTCTGTAGTGGACTGACGGTTGTGTTCCCTGCTGCAGTTTGATGCCGGATCTTGTCTCTGTGGTTTTTACGTCACATAGTTGATCCTGACATATTTCTGTATCTGTGATATTCTATGGGATTCTGAAAGCTCAATCATTGGAGCACATTTCTCTGGACTTCAGGAAGATATGTTTGGAAATCTTTTTCATTATTCGCTGCACACTACAACCTGTTTGTAACAAAACATTGCAGAACCTTTTTAAAACTATTGTTATTATTTCAAATCATGTTTTAATGCCAGAGTGAGTATATTGATGTAGCATTGTTATTTAACACAACAATTGTACAGAAGTAGTATGTTGCACTGCATGGTAAAAAGTTTAGAAATGGCCATTGAAAGTTAACTTTATCCATGAATGGTAACTGGGATTTAAAAAACAAACCAAAACTGAAAGATGATAAGGGAAAATAATACTAGATGAATAAATGGATGAAAACATGCAATCATTTCTGGCAATATGGATTGATGAAAGGAAAAACTCACGTAGGAAGTACTCGGAAGCATCCGCCTCATAGTCAGCATCCTCAGGGAAGTGATCTATCTGCTTACACATGCCTTTAAAAGAACCTGTGTGGGAAAGAAAGAAATAAACTGTTATGAATATTGTACACAATTAACAGCTAAAATAACAAACCCAATTTTTGTATGTACATGTGTGTATTTGTGTTTCTGTCCAGGTAAATACCCCCACATCACTTGGACTGCAGTATACATTGAAATAATAAGAAAGAAAGAAAGAAAGAAAGAAAGAAAGAAAGAAAGAAAGAAAGAAAGAAAGAAAGAAAGAAAGAAAGAAAGAAAGAAAGAAAAAAGTGATACAGGAAGCAGAATCAGAGAAGACGGAGTTTGAAAAACAGTGGTAGGAAAAGAGGAAGCACAGAGGGAGGAATTAAGAATGGATTTAAAATCTCAGAAAGTGATGGAAAAAAGGAAAGATGAAAGGAAGGTTAGATGAAATATTTGAGACAAAGGCGATAAGAAGAGGAAGATCAATTTGTCAACAGCTTTGAAGGAAACACATCACAGGACGGAAAGCGACAGACAGGAGAAGAAGAAGAAGGTGGGAGGAGTTTAATCTAAACTGAGGAGGAGAGGAAAATGCAAATGATAAGAGAGGAAGAAAGGAGAGCTGATAGAGCTGCTCATTAAGAGAGATTGTGTGTGTGTGTGTGTGTGTGTGTGTGTGTGTGTGTGTGTGTGTGTGTGTGTGTGTGTGTGTGTGTGTGTGTGTGTGTGTGTGTGTGTGTGTGCGCACGTGTTTAGCTTGGTTAAGCTCTAGTGGTAATTGTATGCCCTCCCAAACCACTGCAATTAAATGGGCCCTTGTTAATTGCCGATTGAAGGACGAAAGACTAGTGCCCGGCTTTCAATTGGGCATCGGTACACACACACACACACACACACACACACACACACACACACACACACACACACACACACACACACACACACACACACACACACACACACACACACACACACACACACACACACACACTGTACCATCAACCCTGTTGTCAATCACCTCACTCTTTCTCACTCATCCTGGTGAGAGCACTAACTGCTAAACTTGAGATATTTTGTATTTCCATCATGGCTACAAAGAAAATAACAATTTTACACCAAAGCCCAACACATGAAAGTGAGAAAATAAAATGATGACAGGACTCTAACAGCTGCCTGATTCATATTTACATATGTCTGATACACCTCAGCAAACACTCAGGCGAACAAAGTGTTTTTCATCAGGCAGATTTTGATAGATGCATTAAAGAAGATATTTCAATGGGAAGAGATGCGGAAACCTTTTAGAATCCTGAAAAATGCTTCCATGGCTCCATATTTTCAGTGTAAACTGTGTGAAAAAGCTGCATGTTGAAATTCTGTTCGGTTCCCAATAATAATGATAGTAACAATAAACTTTATTTGTATAGCACCTTTCATACAAGAAATGCAGCTCAAAGGGCTTTACAGCAAGAAAATTACACCGTGTTTCACATAAAAACAGATATAAAGGAGTATTTAGAAATCACGCTGAGAAACGAGATGCAGAAGAACAGATAAAATGCACAAAATGAAACAAATACAATTAAAATATAAAATAAGAAATATTAATTTTAAAGGCGTGGTAGTTTAAGTGCAGGCAAGTGCAAGAGAGCTTCAAGAGTAGCTAGTTAAAGGCTGAAGTAAAGAGATATGTTTTAAGCTTTCTTTTACAAGTGTTAACTGAGCTAAGAGGACTGATGATGTTTCAGGAGAAAATGATGCACATTTGCATGTTCCTTGTCTCGATTACTTACTGTAATTGTTTTTATTGTGCAAATGGGAGTGGTAATACAGAGTTAATTACACTTGAATCACACTGTGTGTACTCGAGGGTTAAAGTGTTGATGAGTTGAGGTCTTGTTGGTGATACAATTTGCCTTCCAGTGGACATGAAGGAGGCTCTTCAATCTTGCCTCCTAGAAATCAAGTTTATTTACAACTAAACTGCAACAGCAAATATGTTCAGAAGGAAACATAATAATAACCAGATTATATTTATATTACGCAATGAAGAAATATGCAATGCACTGGTATGGAAAGTATCAGTTATTTATAAAATATTATTTTTCCAACAAAATATCCAATCTTGAAGCTCAATATGCTCTTTTAGTGACAAACATCATTCAACTTTTTGTGGTTATTTTTCGCCACTGGCAGCACTTGGTTGCTGGAACATTTTTATTCTGGTTTAATGCTAAAAACATCTTCCATCAGTTCAGATAGCTGATAATGTGCTCATTGGTTTAACCAGAATCACAATATTTCCCAACCTTAACAAGGCAGACTTTGCAAAAAAAAAAGACAAAAGGCAGCTGGAGGTGGGAAGACAAGAGGGGTGGGACGATAAATGAAATATCAGTTGACAGGTGAAATGAGTAAGAGATGGAAAATGAAGGACAATGAGGACGTGCTTTTGTTACTTGAGCCAAAGCACAGCCCGGAGTCTGGATGCAAACCTTGATGATTGGTGGGAGAGGCGAGGACTTTGTACGTCCACAATCCTTCAGAAACCAGCTCCTGAACGTAATCAATCTTAATGTAATGAGGAACAACTTTGAGCTTTTATAAAGGTGGATTCTAAACTATCAAATGACATCATGTCTTTTAGCTGAAGATTTATGACTGATAGATCTTATTATCTGTGTTGAGAACGGTGTCATCCATAAATAACAGAATGTTCAAGTAACATGAACAGAAGTTTCCCTGCTTTGATCGTCTTTTAATTAGGGAAATAATCCTTTCCAAAAAGTACAAACACAAAAGTGATTATACAAAAAACACAAAGATAATCTAATCATAATCTATGTTTAGATAAATAAAGTCCTCCTCTACTCGTAAAATGTGTTTTTCTTCTTGTTCCTTCAGTTAAATGTTCGAGCTTCACTGTGCAGGATGATTTACATGCAGAGTTTCAAACTAGAGGGCTGTTTTCACATTCATCTGCACGAAGAGGACATTTTCTCTGCGCTCATTGAAAATCAGATTTTAAGGGGCGGGCCTTCGAGCGTGATTGGTGACATCACAAATAGTTTGCAAAACAAATGGTCCTATTCAATTTCCACAAGCGTAATGTGGAAACTTGATGCCTGCAGTGTGCACACGCAGTATAAGAATGGACTCTTCAGTGAAATATGAGACGTCTTGTGTCCAGAGGGTAAACTTTATAATACATCTGCATATGAGGGAGAACGATTAGATGTCATTTTGAGGAATTTTACAAAAAAATATATTTTTTTGTGGAAAAACCGTCCTAGAACCAAATTATTTTTGAAAGCACAATATTTTATATACAACCTTTAAGGTGTATATGTGTATATGAGATGTATATATGTAATATACATGTATATATGTGTGGAGGGGATCTTTACAATTGTTGACTGTGTTGAAGTGGAGACACACTTCACAGCTGCGGGAGTGATTATAGTTTGGATTTAGACATAACAGTTAATTAGAAAAGCTGCGTTTTGGATCTGTCTGCTGTTGACAGTTATGGAGAAAAAAAGCAAAACAATTCAAAACATTTTCCTCCTGATTAAGTTGCCCATTTGTACAACTGAAACTGGGTCAATGGCATCACACGATGAGAGTAATAGCAAAAATACTGCTAAAAACATTCCTAGCAAACACAAACACAGTGTGGTTGGTACAGATTTTAGAATCTAGTTCATCCAGGTTTATGTTTACTGCCACATATCATCCTATATCATATGTTAATTTGGTCTTTGCACCAATTTTAGCATAAAAGGATGTCTATTTTGGGCAGCTACATATAAAGAAACCCGGTGTTAATCATAGTGTGCCATCCGCTGTATTTATTCAATCATTTCAAACTGTCAAGACCAACATTCTGCGTATGCCCACACTATCTTACAGGAAGTCGGTGATTACATGTAGGTACATGCCGGTCTGTAAATGTGCTCAACAGGAGCATTTACCAACTCAGACAATTACTTTTTTTACATTCCTGTATGATCTCTATTATTCTGTCCATCATCTAACATACGTGTAGCTACAGTATTGTAAAACATTCAAAATGGTGTCCGCCGTGGTTGCTTGGTGATGTACAAAGTGGGAGACGACTGTTGTGTTGCTGCCATCACTCCCTCAATTTAAATGAAAACACCTCTTTGTACCTGTGGTTAGCTTTCACCTTTGATGTATTGTTTTGAGCGCTGGTGTCTTCATGCAAATCTCCCACAATGTGTCAAACGCATCGGTTCGCTCACGGTGATGCAGAAACTCCATCGTATCCATTCTCTTTCCACCATCTCTGCTCTCTCTCTCTCTCCCTTTCACACGCTCCCTCACTCGCTCCAACACACACCCACCCACGCTGCACCACAAGCACATGTAATCTGGAATTGCATTTTCCCTTTCCTTCTCTTCCTTCTATCTCACACACACACACACACACACACACACACACACACACACACACACACACACACACACACACACACACACACACACACACACACACACACACACACACACACACACACACAACCCTGTGTCTCTCGTTCACTCGCCCTCCTATCTGTCTCTCACATACATACATGTGCCTGTACCCTGAAGACCAGATTCCCATATGAACTGAGCTGCCAGCTCAGCCCTCTGCTCCTCCTCTTTCTCTTTCATTTTTTATTCTTTCTGCAATTCAAATTAAAAGCACACTTCATTGTCTCGGCAGGGAAGAAGCCTGCGCAGCATATTTCACGGCTGATTTTTGGGTTAAATACGTTAATGTACACTCAGTGGCCATTTTATTAGATACACCTATAGTTCTACATATGCAGTGCTAAAATGTAATATGACAATGACTGAGAATTTTAGGCATCATATGAGCAGTTTTTATGGTTGAGCAGATGAATTGAACAGGTGTGCCCTAAAAAGTGATACTGCAAGACAAACTACATCTGCTTTACATTCATTCAAGCTAAATAAATAGTTGCATGTTTTAAGCTGCAGTGATATCAACTAATCTTTTTTCCCCCGGAAATAATACCACAAAAAAAAGCCCTTGTGCCTGCTGTAAATTCCCCATCTGCGAACCTGCTCTGTCCTCCCCTCCTCCTCCTCCTCCTCCTCCTCCTACCGCCTCTCGACCCAGTAGTCATGATGGAGTGTCGCTCCTCCAAATTGCCCCTGTTAAATTATACATTCTGCTTAAACATGGAACAGATACTATTATTCCGAGATCAACCTGCACCTCGGGGGTCAAGATGCCTCCGTCACCCACTTATGCTCACAGCGAGAGGGGCCACGGTGTCTCCTGACGGATGATTTATACAAATAAGAAGAGACCTCAGTGACCTCCACTGCTGTCACAAGCCAATCAGAAGCCTGCTTATCGACTGATCTCACCGCTGTTAAGGATAACTTAATGTAGTGTGATGAGAAACTAGCAGACATCATTTTATGAAGTATGAACATCCTAACCCACTCAATGAGAAACAGAACACTGTGTGTGTGTGTGTGTGTGTGTGTGTGTGTGTGTGTGTGTGTGTGTGTGTGTGTGTGTGTGTGTGTGTGTGTGTGTGTGTGTGTGTGTGTGTGTGTGTGTGTGTGTGTGTGTGTGTGTGTGTGTGTGTGTGTTTAAGCATGAGAGATGTGAAGTATAAATGCCCTGCTCTGAACCAACACTGTGTGTTATGCAAATACTTGGCATAGTGTCTTTATTCCTTATGCTAATTATGGCTCATTCTATCTATATGCTAAAGTACCATTAAAGTAATCCTTCAGCTGCAAAGGTGGATGAACATCAGAGACCTCAAAAGAGACGTGTTGCACAGCAAAGGTTGCTATCAGCTCAGTTCAGTGGATTACAACTGTGATGTGCATAAAATGGGTTTCTTTCTTTTCTTGATCTGTTATAGTTAATTCATCGAGGAGCATGTTCCCCTCCTTTCATCCTTTTGTAAACACTTCGTTGCATTCTGTAGGTTTCCACTGAACACAAACATCCGTTTTGCTCGCTGACTGTTAAAAACTGCAACAACATCTCGACCCACAAACACATCGATCCCTCCTCTCTAGAGCAAACTTTCCATTTTCACTGACATGAAAGAACTCCTAAGTTATTTGATTGGTTGAAAACTGAACTTTTATTGTGTTCATGCTGGAAATAAAGACAATCTGACAAACCTCATCCTGCCACAGGTAGCACCGGGTATTGTTCAAAGAGTTTCGATACCTGCTCCTGAACAATACTTTAATCAAAACTAATTTTACAAAATCCTTTTCAAGAAAAAAAATTAAATACACATTACGAAACAAATCTTTAGCTTCATGCGGTTTACAGAAGAAGAGTGTAGCCCAGGTTTTCTTCAGTAGCAATAATTTACAGATATCTCCTAAACACCTTCTACACGTTATCATTGAACACAGCAGGTCCCTAAACGCCTCACATGAAAGTTATCACTAGATGCTACAACACCCCCCCAAACACAATACAATTGAGGTCCATCATCTCATGAAAAATGGGCTTATTTTCACATGGACCACCAGAAAATGAATAAGAAAGAGTGACTGTAATGAATGACACCACAACGACTTGAAGAAAAAATGAATTGACGATGTGTTTTCAGGGAAAAGTTGAATGGGAGTCTATGGAGTCAAAGCCTTTTTAAAGCCAACCTGTAGTGATCCTCAGTGGTATTACAGTTTAAGACACTTCCGCTATGGTCTAGCTTTTCAGCACCCGAAGCTATATCCCCTTTTGTATGCAGCCTATAGATCTTCCCTAAACACCTGACATGCTGTCATTAAACGCCAGCTAGCAAGCTATACGCAGAAAGGCCTTAGTTGCTGCAATGCACACTACTCAGGCAAAACATAGAAAATACAATTTCCCCCAAACTTTAACTTTCTGACGTACATTTTTGGTTGTAAATATTTAGCGGAGATAAGCATTTGGGATTTAAAGACGTGCTTTCTGGTGTTATAAGCCTTCAATTATTAGTAGTCCATGATTGCTTCACATGACACTGGTGTCTTGTGGCTGGTTAGGATAGAACTGTACTGCTGTCAGACACATTTCAACTGATTTACGAGTTTAAATTGATTGTTTTCGATGCATATTAAAAATAGTTGTTGTCAGATTCAGCAAAAATAATGAAGGTCTGTGACATACATCAGGAGAAAATTCAACAGGATCAGGACAGCCTTATTGACTTTGCCCTTTGACTTTGCAACTATATAAGTTGAAGCATCAAGGTTAAATTTTGTACAAAAATGTCATATAAAAATATCCAGTAGACATTCTATAACACATCAGTATGTCGACATTTTATAATTCAGGTCATGACCCCAAAGGAGGAAAAGTCAGGAAGAGAAAGTAATAAACACAAGAAAATGACCTGCAGCGTAATAGGATAATTTATCTAAGACTCAGGTTTAGTATCTGCCTGATTCATGACACCCTCATTCATGATTTCAACTTATTTCTAAAATATGTCAAATCTTATGTTTGTGACACGAAATAAATGTATTTAATTTTGTTCTACTTTTACAGACACAGTTTAGTCTTCTTGATACAAAGTATGTATTTTGTCCTTTTGTAATATAATATGTATTTGGGTTTATAGATTTGACTATACACTAAAAAGTTAGAGAATAAGCAGTCCATTAAACAAGGTCGATACATAAAATGTGACAATATGAACCCCTCACACTTTTCAGGAATAAAACTTTTCCACTTTTCCACTCCATGGGGCAGAGAACAGAGACGACTGAAAAAAAGCATTCACTTCATTAAACGACTTCATTGTGAGCTGTATTTCATTTTAATCTTTGAACCCAGACAGCCCAATTCATTTCCACACAATTTCAGAACACATTTGACAATAGAGAGACCTATTAAAGATAATTGTAATAAATGTGGAATTAGATTCTCACCCTATTTGCTCTAACTAATTTAGAGTAAGCAATTACTTTTCCTATCAGCGGGCATAGACACGTGTGCACACACAACACATAAATTAGTTTGATGTGTAGCTGTGACAGGGAACGAGAACTGCTGCTGCAAAAAAGGCTCCATTCTTTTGATTATTATACTTTTTTTTTTTACATTGGCAAGTGGAGCAGCGTGTTGTCATATGACACAAAAAAGAGACAAATGGTTGTTTAATTTTAATTTGGCAGAACATGTGGTGTGATGGCACCAAAGCAACCAGGTGTTCACACTTTTTTTTGGTCCAAATGATTTCATCTCTCAGTGTTAAAACCATTGAGCTGTGGGGTGAAGTTCTGATCTGGAGATAAGGTAGTCTAATGTGTGCAAACATGTGATCGGGCTGTGTTGCAGGAAAAGCTTAAAAGTTACTGCAGGTTTAGATTACTCGTGATTTTATTGTGACACTGGGTCACATCGAAATAGTTGGATGAGACCATTTTTCTTCAACCAAAAAGCCCAGGCAGCCATTGCACCTGGCCAAGAAGCACTGTTACAATCCATAATTGTCATTTGTACATGTTTTTAAAAAAAACATTTTATCGGGGTGGCATGATGGTGGAGTGGCCAGCACAAGCACTCACAGCAACAAAGTTCTGGGTTAGCAACTTTCTGGGGCTTTTTTTGTATTGCATGTTCTCCCTGTTCCTGTGTGTTTTCTCCGGGTGCTCCAACTTACTCCCATGGTCTAAAAACATGCTCGCAAGGTTGATTGATAATTCTAAATTGGCTTTCCGTGTAAATGGTGTTGAAGAATCCTGTTTCTAACTTTGTTGTAGTTGGTGTTTATATTTATACCAGTATATGGTGAGCGTACAGACACTGAGTGTGGGTCTGGGAAGGTAGTCCAACCAAGATCATTGACAGAGTTGAGCATTTTATCCAGAAGAATAACAGGGTCAAAAGGTGACAGTATGTCAATGTTTACATGCAGGTTTACATGCAGATGTTAATGACAAATTAGATCACAGGGACTGAACCAATAGTTGAAGATGAACACAAGTCTTACACCCATTTGGATGCAACAATTAGAAACACTCCTCAATGGAGCGCATACAGACCCACATATTCACACAGTGACTTTGGGTCTGCTCATACCAGGCTACAGAGCCAGGCTATGCTAAACTACGCTAACCAGTTGTTGCATGGTAAATAAATAAGAATCTTGTCATGTAATTCTTGGTGAATAAATGTACTTCAGAAAATGTCAAAACATTCCTTTAAGCCAACACATCACACAGATCAGAATGGTTATGTAAAAGTCTGCGTTATTTAAATATTAATTTCAGCAATATCCATGGGTGCAACAGATAGTATGGTTAAAGTTAGACCACTAATACGTAGTTGAAGTTTGGAAAATTGCTGAATTTGACAAGATAACGTGCATGTGAGAAGCACCATGCTTCACCACACCCACTCAGATCTCAAGCCATAATCACAATGTATGTGCATGCTTGCATCACGGGTGCTGAGGCTGTTTCCCATCATGCATTGTTCATTAGTGTACCCAGTGACACAACAGTTGCTGACATCTCCTTGTTAATATTTATTTCATTACTTTGGCTTGAACATTTCTTTTGATTGTACGTACAGACTAAAGTTTGCTGAAGAATATATTCACATAATTTTTCAAGAGCTAGAAAAGCTGCAACACTTTTTTTTGGGACAGAGCTGAAGAGCGGCGGAAGGTCAGCGGTTAAAAGTAGGACTTGTATCTCAGGCATGCAGCACTCTCAGAACAAGAATGTTACAACTTGGTGAGTGCCTACTCGCCTCGAACAAGGGTTGGTGATTTTAGGAACGCATTAACCCACCTCACTCTCCCCCCAAACAGCTACAGCAATTTGAAAGTGCCGGCTGTAACAGGATCTAAAGCGACAACTGTGTGGTGAAAACAAGGCCATGATTAAAATCTGTGTGCCTGGTTACAATGTGAAGATGCAGGGTACATTTCAATGGCACATCCATGCAAAATAGATGCGTAGACTTAGCCTTGGTGTTGTTGTAACCACATGCACTTAGGCCTGTCACAATTGGAATCATCTAATGACTATTTCTGCATCGTTTCCCCCGACGGAGGTTTGACTGGAGCTTTTTTTTTTTTTTAATGATGTCATCTCTTCTTCTGCTGCTTCTTTAATGACAGATGACTGAGAATTAGCGCCACTACAGTACATTGCTTATTTTGATTATTGGTCATGTCATTGTGAGTAATTTCTTTGCATATTTCAGTAATTGACTTCATATATTTAAGTTGTTATTTATGTCATATCTGCACTGTGCCTCTTTTGAGGCCTAAAAGGCAATTAAATGTATGTGTACCTGTTTGAGTGTTCAAGGCCATAAATGGCTCTTCTTTTTCACAAGGTGCATTTATATTATTAAACAATGATAACACGTGTACTATAAAAGTGGCATAAAAGGAACAGAAACAAACAATTGAATAATGAATCCCAGTGATTAACAGTCAACTAAAGTTCATGATCATGAGATCCCTACTTTTACTCTTTTTACTAATCGGACAATATTTACTCGTATTTCCAGACGGTCTCTCCTGTTCAACTACATTTTTCAACTCGACAGCATCTCAGAGCAGTTTACTTTGTGGCAGAGCTGATTAATGTGGAATTTGATGATACGACGCGACTCAGATGATACAGGAGCTTCCTACATTTTGTTAAGATGGTTTGAAGTTAGTAAAGAGTGCAAATTCATATGTCAAAGTTAAGACTTGGTGCATCTTGATGTATCGTGTATTGGATTTGACCTTTTAGTTTATAATGTTCAATTCTATTGCATGATTGTTAGAGTGATAAGACACTGTCCTTGATGACGGAGCACATAACCCCATCTATGGATGTACTGCAGGCACAATTTTGCAGATGGGATCACAAAAGGGTCAAATAGTCAAACAGTTACAAACAATTAACAATTAATGTTTTAATGGTGAGGAACATCAACCTGCAAACAACCACACTGCCCCCCTTTTGAGAAATCCCCGAGCGCTCTCTCTGGTCCCTCCACTGCTCTATCCTAGTTTTGTTTAGTGAAACTTTCTGAAATGTTTTCCTCCCCCTCCCACTCAGATGAATTCCTTTGGCACAGAGGAAAATGCAGAGAGAAAAGGAGGGAAATGAGGTAATGAAAAGAGTGAGACAGGGAAGGGAGGGGAAGAGATGAGGAGAGAGACAGAAAGGAGACATGTGAGACACAAGAGGGGGACAGAAATGAGACATGTGAGACACAAGAGGGGGACAGAAATGACAGAAGTGTTAGACTCACAAAGCTGATCGTTTCTCTGCGAAGCTCATTGATAAATGAGGCAACAGATGTTTGGTCCTGTATAAAATTACACCCGGCTGCTATATGTAGAGCAGCTACCTGCCCTCATTCTGCAGCTCCACATTCCATCCTCCCAAAAGCCTCCCTGCTGCAACACGCTGGGCAGCTGAGCCTCAGTCTGATGGGAGCTCAGATTATTTCACCATTACTGTGACAGAAAACCAACATTTCACTTAAAGTTTCACATTTCCTTACATAATATGATGGTATCACAAATGTTTCCTATATATATATATATTTTTTTATAGCAAGTCACTGAGGCTGATATCAGTTACATGGACTGGAAATATTATAAGTGATGTGGATCATTTTGTACGTATTTATTTTAAGAACTTTGGGATTTCCTCACTTAGACAGAAATCTGTCTGGGTTTGACAGATGGACACGAAGTTTCAAATGTTAAAACAAAAAGGAACTGCAGTGAAGGGGGCCGTACAGGAAACAAATCACATCGCAATATGTTTCTAACATGCTGACAATGTCATTATTGATTAATGTGATGTCTGAGTCATTTGAAATTATTGTGTTCAATTGCAGCACTCTGAATACACTTAAACACCAACAGGACTATCATAGTGATCATCTACAAAAAAAAAAAAAAAAAAATCCCTTTGGTTACTGACTTGAGCTCCACTTGCAAATGTTTGAGGCACTCAGCTAATGTAAATAGTTCCATCATACTGGGAGTTATCCTTTTTTCTACGTAATGTCTCCGTAGTGTTACATTAGTTAAAGTTCAGGAAGTGTTACATTCATGTACTACACATAGAGGTGTTTGTTCAAACCCTGTTTGTGGTTAGGTTGAGACAACAAGAGCACTTTGGTTAATTGTAGTGACAGATTGTGTTTTTTGTAAACGAATTGTCATACAGTGTTCAGCACTCATTTAAAGATCTTTGCCTCGTCCACCCTGTAAAGGGACCAGCCCGTATCTGTTATAAAAAAAATCAAATAGCGCCATTTTTGAAGGTTACCAACCATGCACATTGACGAAACAGGCTGCCGAGTATGACTATGACTAAGATGGATGTAGTATTCATTGTGCTTCATTTCTGTTACATCTAATTAGGTAGAGTCACAGAGTGCAGTCTTTTAAAACAGGTTTAATAATATCATTGTCACTGACTTGTTGTTATAAGGCCTTTTATTTACCCTCTAATTTACAATTTTGATTATGCCTAAGTATGAATGTCAGTTTTTCTAAAACTCTGGCCTTTTGATGGTGATAAGGAGACTTATTGTATTTCAAGTTTCTCCTAAATGTCTTTTACACATCAAAGCCCATGGTAATTAATTTCTGCTAGTTACAGTTACAATTGTGTAGCTTTTACTGACAAAAATGTGGCTGTTTTTTCAGGTTTTCAAAAAATGACCTCGGGCCTAAGGGGTTTAACCATCGGCTAGAAGAAGACTGGTGTTGGCTAATTGTGATCAAATGGTGGAGGGATTGTTGTCAGGTCTGGAAGGGCAGTTAATGAAGCCTGTGCAGATCTGTATATGTAGTGCGAACAGTTTAACGGCTACGAGAGAAAAACTCAATTGTACAGATTAACATTACAAGGAGAGGTGGAAAATTTAAATCTTCATGGTGTTCCTCAACGATTTACCTCATCGTTTCGGACACATCTTAACCATTGAGAACCCGAGGACACTATTCCTGTCCAAACCAGGCACGCCCCCAAACATACTCTAATTAAGTATGGAATTATTTTCAGTAGAACTTCCAGAACACTGATCAGAAGGAATTAATTTAGTTGATGACACCATAATAACTTAGGAAAAAAAAAAAAGTGGCTTTGTATTTCACAAGAAAAACTGATGCTTTTTCAATGGGAGTCTATTGGAGCCAGAGGCTATCTGCTGCCAGCCCCTAGTGGCCATCAGTGGGATAGCACTTTAATAAACATCCACACTGGTTTCACTTTTCAGACCCAGAACATATATACAGAGTCTATGATTGTAACGTGAGGTACTAATGTGATATTCTGACTCAGAAGATTATATTACACCTAATACATATTTTTGGCAATGAATAAACCCATCCTCATAAATATAGCATACATTCATAAAGTCATGAGTCACCCTAAAATCTTTACGTAATCATTTTTTGAAAACAGAGTCATCATCAGTTTCTGGGCAATTGATCTAATAGAGATTAAAGCAGAGGTCTTATTAGCAGCCCGTAGAGTGATTAGCTTGTACCGTATAGTGCAATTAGAACACAGACACACTCACAATACAATTTTGTTGGATTTACGAAATGAAATGTTCATTGTGTGGTAGACTAGGAAGTTGAATGGATAGCTAATCATGGTCATAATGTCACACATTACACCACATTAAGATACATTCACGCTCCGGTGGAGAACACAAGTGTAAATGGGTCAGAATCAGCCATTAGCTCCTGAAGGTTGACTGACAGGACCGCGAGAGCAGGCAAGATAGTGGGTCAATGACCAATGAATAGTGAGCTCTCTCCCTGTTCCCCCCTAATGTCTCTCATCCACTGTATTTCCTCCCCATCCAGCTTTCTCTCCTTCTACCCCCCACACCCCACCCCACCACCCTCCCATGCCCCCCAGTGTGTCTGTGATGGCAGTTGCGTAACATTACTAAAGAAACAGCACACCAGTGAGCAGCATCAGTGAGGGGGGTAGGGGGTGGGGGTTTGGGGTGGGGGTTGGGGGGGGGGTGAGCAGGGAGCACTGACCCAATATCTAATGAAAGAGCAAAGAGATGAAGGGGAAGAGAGGGGGAAAAAACAAAACTAGTGGAGATGGAGAGCAGGGAGAGAGGGCAGAGGCGAAGTCAACCCAAGAGACAAGAGATGGAGAAAATAAAGGCAGAAAAGAGAAAGATGTGGAGGCCGGGCGTGGGGAAATATGGAGGAGAGGAGGAATGTAAAAAGAAGAGGGAGAAACAGAGAGAGAGGGAGAGAGGCTAGAGGGGGGAGAGGAGGAAAGAGACAGAGAGGGGCAGACAATGAATTCAGGCAAAAAGAGCCAGGACATTTAAACTATAAATAACCAAGATACTAGCAGCAACACTGGTCTTCTCTTTCTCTCGCTCCATCTTTCTAGCATCCTTCCCCCTTTAATTCAAACAACCCCTCCTCTCTGTCTTCATGTATATATTTTTGTTCTGTTTGATAAAGGCCACCGACTTCAGAGGGGGATCCTCTACCAATCAAAGTAGAAAGATGATTTCCATTTGAATTTGTTTACATTCTTCAAGAAAGAAAAACATCACCTGGCGTTGATGAATTATTTCAGCTGTGAAACATTAAATTTGTTAAAGGTGCTGATCATCATCATTTGTTTTCCAGTTTCCTTGTTTTCGGTCTTTATAATTTATTGAATAATGGCGCCATCAAGACTTACAGCTAAAAATGTGTCACATGTAGCCTTATTTTATGGCCGTACTTTGTGTTCTGACACCAATTTGAAGTTTATAAGAAAAAAAACAAATTACATATTATTATAAGAAAACAAAAATGACATCACACATTAGAGTACAAATCTTAAATGTTCCTCCTGTTTAGAGGTGGGGAGTGTAACCCAGTCTGATTTCTGTTGCCACGATTAACAGATGTCTCCCGGACGTCAGATGTCACATGCAAGTCATTGTTAGAGGCTACAATTTATGTTTCTAAACTCATATGAAGCTATGGCTAGACACTACAATTTACCTGCGTTTCCTAAACGCCTCACATGCCGTCAGTAGACGCTGGTTAGCTGCTTGTGCACAAAGAGGCCTTCAGTCACAGTGAGACAGCGCTCAGCCTAAAATTAGTTTGAAAAGAGTGAAATAAGGCATCCTACTGTAAGAGTTACTTACTTGAGTTAAAACACTGATTTTACGTGGGTTGTCCAAGTAGAGGCAACATATGGTGCACATGCTGATGAGAAAAAGTTATGCGTTTCAAAAATTCAAAATTTCAAAATTTGGTAGTGAATGACAAGGCATTAAAAAAAAAAAAAGAAAAAAAAAAGATTTACTACTGTTTACTACTGAGTTTTTGGAGTTCTCATTTGGTCAATGTCATGTGAATACGTTCACAGAAAATTAAAAGGTGTGTGCAATCTGACAACCACTTTTTAAATGATGCTAGTCTATTTCAAATAGATGAACCTCATTGGATGGTCATTCACTCATTGAGGTCATTCATTACCTGGGATTTTACCGATAGCCAAGCCAAGGTCAGCTATGACTGAACACAGTGACAGGCAGGCAGGATTTGTTCCAGGGCATGTTGAGTGGACAAGTGCCGATCTAAGACATGAACATATCTTAATTTCAGTCAACTAATACTTAACAATATTCCAATCTTTCCCAGGTTTGTCCCAAATTGAAAGGCCACACAAGCTCACACAATTTGCATGGCCTTCAAAAGTACTTTTTAAGAATGGTCATGCATGGCTTCGTAAGTTGTGTATGTTTATCAGACATTACCCAAGTTGCCAGATTGTCAATAAAACACATTCTACACACACAATCTACACACTACATACAATTTGAACCCTAAATGTCGTTAGAATCTGGCAACACGCAACCAGTATGAAATAGCAGGCAGTTGCTAGTAATTTGTCGGTTGATGTAGGTTGTGTGCTGTGTGAGAACAAAATATTCTGTCGCTGCTAATTTTGTAGGAACATTTAGAGATAGCGAGAACAGTTTCTAATGTGGTGATCAACTTCATGCATGAAGTTCAAATTCACATAAACGCACACCTGAGATGAAACTAAATCAAAGCAATGATGTTGGCTTCCCTGTCCATCTTCTCTCTCACTCTCACCGTGGGAGAGCAGCTAAAACCAGAATAACACCTCAGATCATGTGGCAATATTTCAAGCATGCCAGAAAATACTGGGGCAGGTGAGGACTGCCGGCTGCTGTAATTTAATGAACGTCAGTGATGGCCGTGATCCGGGGTTTTAGTCTCTGTGCTCAAACGTGCTTGCGTGCGACAGGAAAATCAGACCTAAAATCAGGTAGGTATCCAGCAGATATCCTCATCTTCATCTATAAAAGGGAGAGCTGACTGAGCACTTATGAGCTGTCATGCGTCTGTTCATTCAGTTACGCACATTCACATCTGGGAGCTTCAAAGTTCAATCACAGTTCTTCAATATCCAGGTTATGAGCTTCCCTCAAACAACCCCTCAGAACTGCTTGTTGAGGGAAAAAATGCAGCGCAGGCATGTGTGTATGTATGAAGAAGAACAAGCTGAATGGGATTCATGTGTGCAGCTATTTGTGCCTTCATGTGTATGAATGCATTTATACATGTATGTACAGTATGCGTGTGCATTTACGCAGGCATTTCCACATATGTGTTTGGCTGTGTGTTTGCACATGCATGTGAGAAAGCTCAAGTGCGTGTGTGTGTGTGTGTGTGTGTGTGTGTGTGTGTGTGTGTGTGTGTGTGTGTGTGTGTGTGTGTGTGTGTGTGTGTGTGTGTGTGTGTGTGTGTGTGTGTGTGTGTGTGTGTGTGTGTGTGTGTACACTCATATGAATATGACCCATTAGCTGTGATCCACAGGCAAGACATGTTAACAGGTTTGGCTACCACTGAGAGGATTGGTAAGAAACCACCAGGAGCTGTGTGTGTGTGTGTGTGTGTGTGTGTGTGTGTGTGTGTGTGTGTGTGTGTGTGTGTGTGTGTGTGTGTGTGTGTGTGTGTGTGTGTGTGTGTGTGTGTGTGTGTGTGTGTGTGTGTGTGTGTGTGTGTGTGTGTGTGTGTGTGTGTGTGTGTGTGTGTGTGTGTGTGTGTTTGTGTTTGTCCATGTGCATACATGTGTACGCCCAGCTGTGTGTGTTTGTGTGTGTGAGGTCCCATTGAGTCAGTGGAAGGAAAGCAGGGGGTATGCGTGGTGGAGGGGGGGCGAGGGTGGGGGGCTATGACTCATCCACTGCATGGGCCTCTGGCTGGCTCTCTCCCTCCCTCGCTCGCTCGCTGTCTTTCCCTGCATAGCAACGGCTGTGCAAAAGCTCATATACGTCCATAGCAACCAACATTGACAGTGTGCTTGCCCATAAACACTCCACTAACAGGTCAGAAGGACCCAGGAAATCACACACACACCAATCCATGTGCACAAATATCTCGATTGGTCAAGTAAGCACATGTAAATGAGAGATATTGCTGTTTTCTTCACAGTGTAAGAATAGTAGCATATAAAATGGTGCAAAACAGAATTACCAGGAATGAAACAAATTTGTTCATAACCAAAACATAAACCTGAGCCAAAATATTGTCATCCAATCTTGAAGCTGCAATAATCAATGTTTTTATGCTATCAATGGGTCAAATAACCCACCAGAGTGCGTGGAGTGTGATTTATTATGGAAATATGCTGCTTTTCAAATCATCGCTCAGTGAGCGCGGGGAGAGAGTTTAAGTGAATGAAGGACAGTTATTTTTGTTTTATTTCTGCAAAATCCTGGATGAATGACAGTTTTTATGTGTCACTCTTTTTCTCCAATATTATTTTCATTTGCGCCGAGCATCTGCACACAGAGAGATCCAGGAGTTCAGTGGAACACGCTGACGTTGTGTCATAGTTTTTCTGCTGGTTGCCTGTTTGTCAGCCCCCTGATATTCCCCGCTGTTCCAAACCGTACCATTACCTCCTCATCTACTGGTTCACCTCTTCCCATCCTTCCTCAGTCATCTGACCCATACCTTCCGACACACCTGTCCGTCATTTGTCTAACTACCTCCCTCAGTTTATATGCTTGTGCTTCTGCATCCAGCTCTCCTGTTTCCAGCTTGTCTGCATGTTTCTTATGACAGTTTGCTTTTCTACCGTTCAGACTCTGCAGCCTGTAATGAAGTTTATCGCTGTTTGGACTCAGCAAACATTATCTTTTGTTTTATTTCCGACCTGCCTGTCTCTGAGGACGGCTCCACACCTGGAAGTCTCAATCAATGTCCGAACATTGTGTAAATTTGATTGTTAGTTTTGGTTTGACAGGAATTTTGGAACGCACAAAAGACCTTCGCATGAAATACGCACATCCTGTCGTCAACACCGAGGTAGGCTACTTCTCCCGATACTTGTTGGTAGACGCCGTGCCGCAGACGGCAACGTGAATTTTGTCGGAAGCCTTTTTTTTTTTTTTTTTTTAATATGAAGAGAAAATAACTGATTCATTTCATTACCATTATACGACTACTAGCACCTTTTTTTCCTTCCAGAAAATAGATTTCGGCATTTTCATGTTTTCATGTTTTATTAAGTTGAATTCTGATTTCTGTGAAATGCTTTGCCTCCTCTCCTCTTTGTATGCCTCCTTTTTCAGTTCTTCTTCTTCTGTTATTTATAGGGAGAAAATAGCCTGCTCAACTTCCTGTGATTGGTCCAAAAAATCCGAACCATCCAAAATGTTTTTTGAGAATGGAAACAGACGACTCATGGTACATTCTGATCTGGTGTGTGGTCCGAGGCTCCTTTCATACACCTGCCCTTTTGGTTCAAGCCAAACTTAGCCTGAAAATACTGGGGCAGGTGAGGACTGCTGGCAGAAGTCAGAAGGTTGTCAGATCAAAAATGCTAGGTTCAAATGCACCCTCAGTCTTATTGTTGAGTCTGTTGTCTGTGGAAATGAATTTTTAAATGTTGTCTAATAAGTAGATCAAGAACGTAGACATTTTGACAATACGTGTGAGTAATATGTTCACTGAAAACAAAATAAGTAATCTTGTCCGACAACATACATTTTTAGGGACCACAGTATTATGAAAGTAGTCAAATAGTTATGTTTAGGTACTTACTTTGTACCTTTGAACGCAACCGAACCAGCAATTACCATACGTTGCCACCCACATGTAATGTAACTGGGAAAACGATGCAATTGCATTTTATTACCTTCGTTCCTGAGAGACCGAGCATCACAACCCTGCTGTGCAACGGTGGCTAAAAGGTACCCAGCTGCTACTGAGGCCGAAGCATCTTAATAGTGATAGATGGGACAAATACTGAAGCTTGTAAGCCATGCTGGAGATGGATGATGTTTCCCAAAAAGCTCAGCTGCAGTCTTTTTTCCCAAATCAGCACAGGAGTAAACAAGATGAAAGTGTTGTTGGTCACTATCAGCTGATGTTTTTGCGGTCATAAAACACAAACAAGTTTCCAGTGTCTGCTTTTTCAACTTGCTTGCTGTGTCAACAACATTAACTATGACTAAGAGTCACTCAAAGCAGCGTCAGTCATCACCTCGGCACACTCTTAAGATCTCCTCTTCCTCTCGCCTCACCTCTCCTCTCCCCCTCTCATTACAGACGTTGATCTCAGTACAGATGTTGTTTGGAAAGCCCTCTCCCGTACACATCCACAGCTACCTCTCCCTCCTTCGCAGATGTTGTTTGGCATATGTCTACACGTCCCCGTCTTCCTGTTTTTTGTGTGTGTTTTTTGCCTCCCCCCCATCTCTCTCTCTGCACCTTCTCCTCTCCACCACATTCTGTTTGTCTCTCCATCTGCTCTTTCTCCCAATTTTCCTTCCTTTCTCCACCCCTCATCCCGTCTCTCTTTTCCTCCCTCTCCGTCTACACATACCCAACTGTTCCTGCTCTCAATTTCTCCCCTTCCCTCCTGTGTGTGTGTGTGTGTGTGTGTGTGTGTGTATTTTTTCTCCCCTCCTCGCTTTCATACTTTTCCTCCATCCTCAGCCCAATTCTCCGTCTCACCCGACAGTGACATCCCTCCCAGATGTTTCTGGACACAGATGATCTCTCCTGCAGTGATAATAAAACTGAAAAGTCTCCCGAGGCAAAAGAAGTACTTGTTGTTTGGGTTGGGTGGGTCGGTCACAGTAATATGCTTGCAGCCTGCATAAAGAGAGCAACACATACTGTCACGCAAGCTGGGAAACTGTGTGTTTGTGTGCATGTGGATGTTGTACTAAGTGTGTGGGCATGTTTTAAACCCAGGCTTCAGATTCATTTTTTGGTGCCTGAAGATCGTTTCCTTCTTGGTTTCAAGCTGCACAGGAAAGAACCAAGAGGCCCCACCTGGACACTGAAGCTGCAGGGTTTTGGGCTTGGTAACATCAACATTCATAAGAAATCAACTGAAACATTTTTTTATTTTGGTCCAAAATTATTTGCATTTAAAAAAAATTTTTTTTTATAAAATCCTGCTGACGGAGCGTTTTTTTTCCAGCTCTGCTTCACACAAGTAGCCCATAGCCAGACCCAAATTAACTGCGTAAATATATTTGTCCAGGCACGCTCCATAGAGATTCGTTCGCAGTTGTTCCATTCTAGTGGGTGTAGACCTCAGGTAAGTTTTAACCAATCAGCATGGCCCGACACCGGCCAACCCTCGGCCATCACTTAAACTAACGAGGGCCCGCGCCCGCCAAAGCGTTTTATCCTGAGCACAGCGTATTTTTTAATTGTTTTTAATAAACACCAGCAGCTTGACAAGACGCTGAGAGTTTATTCTGCGCTGAGCGCTGAACGTTCGGGGTCGCCGCTACGCTCGCCACTTTCATCAGTCGTCCAATCACAGTGAAGGAAAGGCTGGACAAACGCGCTTAACCATCGACACTGGTCGGTGATTGGTCCGCCCTTCAGAGGGCCTGAGCGAAGGGTAACATGAACAGCGTATCAGCACGGAAGCCTGAAGCTGTGAGCGATCGGCTGGTGGAGCCAGGCTATCACACGGGCTCAACCCATTAAAACTGTGGCCTAAAAAGCAATTGTACAAAAGTTATGGATATGTGAAGATACTGGGTTTACCATTTCCAACCAGTTTAATATTCAAAAGCAGCAAAAGGGGAGAACAAGTGATAAAGATGAATGTGTTTTTGTTTCCTGATCCGATGCTCCAAAAACACAGTGTTGGGTTGAGCAGAAAGACAACATCAAGGAAGGAGGGACTTTTTGTTCATTACGTCTATTACACTTGAGACAAAAATGCAACAGTGTAAAGTTTGGGACTCTGCTGAAACAATAAGTAACAACAGCTGAAGCCCCATAACACTAACCTTGTTCCCACTCATGCTTATGATCGAGGAACCCACAGAAATGATTGACCTATCGAGAAAGACTACATTTCTTTAACACATTTCCTCTGGCGTGGTCGGAGAAACATACATCTGCACTTTCAGAAATATGTTTCCCTGAGACTGTGTAATAAAGGAATTAGGTGCACTTCATATGTAATGGGCAGACTTACCTTGTGCACTTTTAAAGTTGATGCAACAGATTGGTTTGTTAAGCGAAAGCAGTGATTTGGACTCACTGAACCACTAAACTGAATTTGACTCAAGTAAATAACTGTCTCATGATTTTGGCATCAACTTTTTTTAATGTATGTACATCCATTTCAATACAAGTGGCTTATACATATTTCATAATGTTACTCATATACTCGCTATTTCAGCTCCATGAAAGCTTCAGTTGTAACAAAACAGTTGTTCAATTGAGAGGATATTAAAGCTTAAAACGTAATATGATTAGATTTGTTTTTATGTTTATTGTTTCTTGCTGGTCACAATCAAGAATATTTCACTTTGGGCCTTGGCAGCATGTAATGGACACGTGACTGACATTCGTCGTTATTTTTGACATCTTATAGACTAAAAGATTGATCGAATAATCGATGGATTAATCAGCATTGTGATGGGTGCTGAGAGTCAGCAAAAATACATAAACAAAACAGAGGCTGAGGACGAAGCTGTGAGAGGACCTCCTGACAAAGCACTCTACGGAAGAGCAGACAGTCAGTGCAACCGATGATGACTAAACAAAGAAATGTTAAGGATTTCAACAGTAACTGGGTTTCTATTTTCATTTATAGAGTTTAGAGGAACAGTTTGATGTTTTGGAAAATGTGCTTGTTAGTCACCTTGCTAAAAACTGAATAAGAAGATCAATTCTACTCTCAGCAACTCACAGATTTTTATCTTTGTGGCAAATTGTTTTAAATTTCTGGAGTTTTGTGATATCAAATAAACTAACTACGTCAAAAGTTTCTGACTTTTTGGATATTTCCCAGCAGACTAGGTATTTTCAGAGGAGTTGTGGCTTTAAAATCTCCAACTAGTGGATTTCCAGCTCAGCCGAGATGCATTTCCTCTCTGAAATGATATAAAGAGCATCTAACGGGGGCGCCACAACAATCGCCATGACAACAATGATTACTCATCTCCAAACAAGTGAAACAACAATGAATAACATCTAATCAGGCTCAGTGCACTGAAGGTGTGATTATGCACACTGCTGCTGCTTCTATGCTTTATGCAAACCATCTCTCTCTCTCTCTCTCTCTCTCTCCCCTCTCTCTCTCTCTCTCTCTCTCTCTCCCTCTCTCTCTTTCTTTCCCTCTCTCTCTCTTTCCCCCTCTCTTTCTCTCTCTCTCTCCCTCAAAGTGCTCTGGGCAGAATGATTAATTTGCGACTATTGATTCCTCGAGAATGTGGGAGGGATTGAAAGAGAGAGAGGGAGGGGAGGTGAAAGAGAGAGAGGGAGGGAGGGGAGGTGAAAGAGAGAGAGGGAGGGGAGGAGGGAGCATCCAGTATTCTGAGTAGCGCCTCGCTGCAGCTCTCGCCTCCAGTCCTTCATTTAAGAGAAAGCCAATGGGTGCAGTGAGTTTAAATCCGCCAAATCACCTCCATCCATCCCTCTCTCTCTCTCTCTCCTCTTCTTACCCATCTTCTCCCACCTCCTCCCTCCCTTTTTTTTTTCTCCCCTCTGCTTCCCTCCTGCCTCCTCTGTTGTCTAAATTATCTGTGAATATTCAACAAATGCCTGAGCGTTTGGCAGTGAGCAGGAAGGAACTGAGGGCAGAGAGACTGGGGGTGGGGGGGGGGGGGGGGGTGGGAAGGAGGGCAAAGTGCTTAGAAAACAAAAACAAAAATATTTGCCCCTCCTAAAGTTCATAAACTATTTAGTTCCATAAATATCTTGAAACCAAGAGACCAGCCTTTAGCTGTGTTTTTCTCCACAACTTCAAAACACTAACTCATCAGCAGCTGAAAATTCACATAATAATTCTCATTTAATATCACAAGGAGCATATTAAAACACCAGAGCAAAGGCAAAACACTTTCTTTCAGAGTCATGACATTGACTTTTTTTTTCGTGAGATACCCATTCATAAACACAGTAGCAGGGGAAAAAGGCATGTCGATATATTTGACAAATATCAAGACATGTTGGCTGGATAAAATAGATTGTCAGTGACAGGTTATTCTTTAGATTGTCTTCTAATCCGCCATCAGACTCAGTTGGTTTTAGATTTAGGGAAAAACAAACATCAGCCATATTAAGATAGCATGCTTTGTGCTCCATCATCCCAACCTCCTCCCCACAAAGTTGTGTGGCTGTCCCACTACTTCCAGACAGGAGTCATTATTCACATGACCTTCAGAGTTAAAGGTCCACATTTGTCATCTTTAGGCACTGGCAGAAGTGTCTGGCAGATGCTATTGTTTTTGCTTGGGAGGACAGTCTTTTCTAAAGAGCATGCTCAGAGGGAACTGCCATCCCAGCCTTCTTCCAGTGTTCAAAATAGAAATGAGTTTAATATCCAGCTATTTAAACAACTGCTTATATTTTAACATCTGTCACAGTGAGAGACTGAGAATAATGTAATTAAAGTTTCCTGACTGTCCCTACAGCAAACAGATTTCTTAAAAGTTCCTTTTCATCTTGCCACAATTTTCACTGTTATAACTTAAGCCTGATCAAAGCTATATTGATATCTGAGATTTAAAAGACCCATATTTTAAACTTTCTGGTCGTTTCTTTGCAGTGTTAAAATCTATTAAAAAAAACGTGTTTTTTTTAAGAACCAAAAATCACCTAAGTGTAGTTTTAAATCTCCTCTCATAATCTGTCTTTTGATTGGCTGACTCTGTTCTGACTGACACCTGCCCTGGCCAATCACAGTGTTCTTCGGTCTTGTACAGAATGACTGCTTGGTGTTTTCTTCAACATAAAAAGCTGGACTGTGGGCTGTGGTGCAGGCGAACACATGACATTAGACCCTATGCTGAGTGTTTTGACACTTTCACAGTATCAATATACTAATATATAATGCTTTAAAAGAAACTTAACCACAGAAAAAAATGAGAGGAGGAGGGTTTGTGTAACCACAGTTAGAACACAAAAAAGTTTACAAAAAGGAATCCCAAAATCTATCAGATGCTCATTTAAGAGTGCCAGTGACATTTAGTCTTTTTTTTATTATTTGTGTTAGTGACTTATTGTTTGAGAGACATTTCAAATTGTTGTAAAATGACGCAGTGTGTCTAGAAATGTTTTGGCATCTCGTCAGTGTCTCCAGTGTAAAGATGTTGTGCTTTATGTTTCCAGACATACTCAACAGTAAGCCTTTATGAAAACAACAAATAAATAAACAGCAAACAATCTGTAGCATCACACACACTTCAATAACATGTGAGAAGTGACGCTCCACTGAACAGCAAGCTGACGGGCGACGCAATGTGTTTTAACAGTCACTTCATTCGCAATGTGGTTTGAAACTAATGCTCATATAGACGTACAAAAATGTATTTGAACACACACACACACACACACACACACACACACACACACACACACACACACACACACACACACACACACACACACACACACACACACACACACACACACACACACACACGCACACACACACACACACACACACACACACACTGTGATAACCTGCACTGAATAAAGCATAGCTGTTTGTGCATGTGTCACCTGTCGGTCAGCACGTCTGAATAGAGTTTTAAAACACCAAACAAGCAGACTCGCTGGAGGCCATTTTGTGTCCACACGCTGCTGTCACTGCACTGACCTGAACTCTGAGAGGCTTCAGGAAACTGCTGAATCGTTTCACTTTATTCTGACTCAACTCATGTGCTACAGCACCTGCTGCAGGGAAGAGGCTCCCTGTTCCCTCAAAACAGCACAATCACGTCCTCGTCCATGTCATCAGCTGTTTGCATGAGTAAAGCACATCTAGCTTGTACATCAAAATCAGTGTTAGTTTGCTCCGTGTCTATCCTAAATAAACTGTGTGTTTTATTAAGTTAGAAAAGACCAAAGGAAACATCACAATGTTTGACTATTGTATGGAATTTTTGCAGTATATTAGAATGCAGTATAGAATAAAATCCACGTATGTTTGGAGTGATTTTGCTCCTTCTCTGATGGTCAGGAGTCTGATTTATTGTTGCTTGATGAGAACAATCTGACAAGTATTTAATTTTATAAAACATTTTTATAATTCTTACCCCAAACATTAAACGAGCTAAAAGGTTCAATTTCATTTTTGTTTTCCCCAAAAATGTTATTTTTCCAGCATTTTATTTACCCAATAAAGCTAAATTTACTTTCAATGTGTGGAGACTATTTGAGGACAAATGAGATAAAACACCAAATGGTGTGAACAAATTCACAATTCAAAGTAACTTTAACTAACAAGGATGAGCATACAAGCAGTGTTTCAGTGACACACACACACACACACACACACACACACACACACACACACACACACACACACACACACACACACACACACACACACACACACACACACACACACACACACACACACACACACACACACACCATCTCATTGTCACGTTTACACATCGCCACACAACACCACCTGCCCAACACGAGCACATTCTTTGCTGGGTCATTTGGCAGCTGCAGTTGATCAATGAGTAGTTAAAAGTCTCAGTAACTGATGCACTCTGTTGCTACTTACTGTATGTCTCTCTGTAACTCTCCACTTCAGTCCTGCAGGACAGATGAATACTACAGAACTGAAAGCCAGTAGGGCCGTGTATCGCTCCACAATCTTTGATACCGGCACCAATACCCTGACTTTGATACCAGTTCCTGAACAATTCTTTTTTGATACCAGTTTTATAAAATGTATTAAAACAATTCAAGTACAAACTGTCCTTACAAACTGTTGTAAGTACAAATCGTATGTATGGTAAATACTGTGGCTCACTGTCGCTGCTGAGATTTACTCCAGCGTACATAGAGCAAAGGTTATTGTTGTTTTAAAGCAAAAAATATTTTCGTGTGGCTGTAGCCTAGGTATTGAAATTGATACCAAATAACAAGTCATTATTCAGCAGCGGAAATTATCTTCATTTCAGTCTGTGCCACAAATGTTTTGAAGTGTGAAACCCAGCTCAAACCCCTCGTTAGGCTCAACTTTGTAGTTATAATTATTTTTGAATCCATCAACAATTTTACAAGCTGAATGTAATTTGTACTATTTTATAAAACTGAAGCACACAATAGATTTATTTTACCTTAATTTATTGTCTTGTTATTTTGTTTTTTGTTCATGACACCCGTGTCTGGAGATGTTTCTTGCTTCAGTGTTCACCTCCTATCAAACTGTTACAGTCTCCACCTGAGATCCTTACAATGCTAATTTGTGCAAATTACCAATTCTGAATAAATGTATATTTAATTTCTTCAAGCTCAGTTCCCTAGAAACCATTTCTTCCACCTATATGTGACATGTGCATTACTTCCAGTCCATGCGACATGAGTGCAGCACTACAATCGATTCAGGAAAACACTCAGCTGCTAATTATAGTAATCAGCACCTATTTGTCCTCTCTACTCTTTAGAGAACCCTGATCGTTTCACCCTGCAGAGAGCCAAAGTGTTGATCAAAGATTTGAGGTGTTGTATATGTTTTACAAGTGCAAACAAACCTCTATCAATGAATTCTCAGACTTAGTTCACTAAAGTGCATCAGTACTCTCACTGACCCAAACAATGGTCAGGTTTTAGCGGTGGAGCTCACGTCCTTGGTGATTGAGATGAGATGCAGTCGTAAGTCTGAAATACTCACTTCTGTCCAATTCTTCAACTACGGATACTGTTTCCTTGTCAAACTTGTATTGTTAAACCCCAGTTTACACTGAGTCAAGTTAAATCCCCTCAGGTAATCTCTCTTCCTCCGGAGCCACACGGACTTTAAAGAACTTCCCATGCGTAGTGCTCTCCAACATCTGTGATCTTTGATGTGTAAAATCAACACATTTGTCCTTTAAATATTTACAGTTAAATTATATTAAATTTAAAGTTTTGTAAAGTTTAACATTCACCAACTCTACAAATCTACTTCATCAGGACCAGGTAGGTGTGAACTGATGTTTGACATCAACATATCATCAGATTCTTGTTCAAATATTTGACAAACTTTGATTGGATCAAGGAGCACAGAAATGATCTTTCATGTAAAAAACAAACTGTGGAAAGTTTTACCGAAATTTTAATTCATTCCATAATTTATATTAACATCCCTTTCAAAGCTGTACTGACTAAATGAACAGAAGGTCAGTCTGCGCTTCAGGTCATACTGAACTGGTCTATGCTCATGTTTCATGGTAATAAATAATGGCCTTACTAAGAACTCACTGTTTTGGAGAATTGTTCGCAGGTTATTACAGGTGGAGACGGGATGAAAATCATTATTTTCTGCTCTCTGTCTCTTGACTTGATGAACTGATCATTTCCACAGAAGATACATAGACAATAAGTAGCTATGACTGTCTAAGTTTTCAAGGGTAAAATCCCTGCGTTCACATGCTGATTTATCCGTCTATTATATGATGGCATCCTGAACAGTTCATGAAAAGGAGATATATTTATAGGTAATTTAGCTTTTAAATTTATACTAAAATCAAAAATCAGCTATCGAAAAATACTGTGTTTGGTCCATTTGCTTTCACACCACAAACAAACCACACCAGCGTCTGCTTGGAACCAGAGAGACATCTTATTTCCACATGGTCTAATGGTCAAATTTTCAAATTTGCAGTTGTATAGTCCCACTCAGGGTTCGATTAGCAGTTTTCTAATCAGCCCAAATGAGTCGTATTAACCGGGCAAATGATCCAGAGTTTACTTAAACAGAACCAAATAGGTTCGGTATAAAAATGAGTTATCTGGGGCTTGAAAGCGTTAACCTTCACAAACCCCTTTAACAACTTGACAGTGAGGATAAAATGTCATCATTGTCAAGGTCAGCCAATTTATCCTAACATATATATATAAGTACAGGATGATATATGGAACTAATTTCATGCCAAAACAAAAAGCAAACATAACAGGTTTTTACAAATGCCTTAAGATTCACAAACAAACAAAATTGAGTTTGCAAATATAAAACACTATTAACAAACAAATCCATTCTGGTATGCAAATATAATATGTACCTCTAAAACGCCCAATATATTTTTTATCAACTTTGACTTAATGCATTTGACACTAATTCAATTTAAATACCTCATTGCTGAATGTAAAATCCTTTTTTTTATATACAACAGGCTGAAATGCTGTGTCTAAAAACACACGGACTAAAAGAGTTTGCTTTTGGAAATAATTCAGATGACGCGTATGAAGAATGCTACTTCTAAAACGTGTCTAATAACTCTGAGCGTTCATAAACTATACACTTTGGATAAAGACTATTACATCATTTTTAAGCTGTACTTTGCCTTAGGAGTAATGTCTGTTTTCTGGGTGTGCAGTTCTCAACAGGCAGGCAGAACTCATGGCAGCACCTGCTGATGTATAGTGCAAATTACGCAGGATCTCTGTGGGAAAATTTTCAGCAGAAATACGATGGAAAGACCAAATGTCTTTGTAGGTTGTTTTGTTTTGTGTGCTTGTAAGACATTCTGTGTTTGTTTCTGAAGCAAGCCATTTGAGAAATATGTGTTTGATAGTTACATGTTGTATTTGCAAAATAAAACGCAATGGTTTATTAATGGTGCTTTGTATGTTCACACCACACTGTTTTTTTTTTGTGTGAAATGTAAGAGCAATTGTAAAACATGTTTTGTTTGTTTATTTCAGGTTTTTGGCATGACATTAGCTCCATAGGTACACACTCAAACATATTTAATGCACCCATGCACAGAATCACACACACAATCTGGTCTGTACAAATTACTGACAGGCTCATATGTACAACTTCACCCAAACAAGTACAAAGTCACAAAAACATGCCCAGATGCACACAGTCTCACACACACACACACACACACACACACACACACACACACACACACACACACACACACACACACACACACACACACACACACACACACACACACACACACACACACACACACACACACACACACACTACACATACACACACTCTTTACAGTACATAAACACACTGAGGATTTACAGCAGACCACGAGTCATAAAAAGCAGACAGCCGAGTTCATCACCGCCTGCTTAATGTTGCACCATTACCGTTAGGGTGAGTTAGCCACATCTGCCGTGTAGCTGTAAACTCATTCTACTGACCATAAAGATCTGATGAATCATAACCTGACACCTCACTGGGTTGCATTTGTACCATGCGCAACGACATCTGGTTACCTCTTACGCGGTCAACAACCAGATTATAGAGCTATTTGTTTCGTCTTGAGCAAAGTCGGTGACTGGAGTTTCAACGGGTTCATTAGTTACACTCAAAATGGTACCACACTCATGCACGCAATGTGTCTCAATTAGAATCTGGTAATTAAAGTGGGACGAACCAACTTTGTACCAAAAGAACTACAACGAGATCTAATCTACATGTACATCCATCCTCTCAACACTCACACACATGCAGTACATCCAAACATGATTTCAACTCCATATACTCTCAATCACAACAACAAAACAACCCAATGTTATGGCATCTTCGGTGTCTGCCAGATGGTGTAAGAGTGCACTGCATGGCTTGTGTCCAGGGTTGTATCCCATCATAATGCATCTGCAACAACATAAATATCATCTTACAGCCTAAGCAGATTGTTTATTATTTTGCAGTGGAGAGCATCAGTATCTGGTGGAAGTTTTTGTAGTGTGACGCCTAACCCGGCAAAATGGAGAGCGTAAGATAGGAACATTTAGTTATATGGTCCATCCATCAATTAACCCTGTTTCTTTTGCTTAAACGAGCAAAAAAAGTTATGCAACTATTATTATTATTCCTTTGAAAACATGATGTAAGTAAGTCATAGTTTTACAATGTGGCTATTTAGTCTGGATTTCAAGAGTAAAATGGCTATAATTAGGTCATAATACTCATTGTATCCATCGGTGTCAAAGGTCATCGGTTTATGGTACTGTGAGTGTGTGTTTGTAACAGAGAGTCCATATAACACAGCACTCAACCTTCCTAGTTTGACCTTTCCCCTCTGAACTCTGCCCTCCTTGATGAAAAGTGAAGGCCGGCACAAATACATTTGAACAAACAGTCAATAACAGCAAAATAACCGTACATCTGGGCTCACCTCTGTTCCACTAGCTTGCATGACTCAGAGCAACTTCTTATTCAGCATTTTTTTTTCATGTTTGTCTGAAAATAATGAAGTGTGTTCCCGCAGGTTTACTTTCCATATTCTCAGACAAATCTGCATCCACGACATCATTTGCTGTTATAAATAAAAACCTTCATTATTTTAACAAACTTAACATTTACTTTGCAAGCACAAAACAACCCTACAAATCCAATCCAATTTACAATTGCAGTAGTGCGGGTACTTACATTGTTATAAGTTTATTTCATCCACATCCATAAAATGCACCAAAGCTCTATGTTAAAATCTGTCATTTCTACTGTGTAAAATCTTTAACAGCATTCAGTTCTCCCTGCCCCGCTGTTATTACAAACATGTCTGAATGAATCACAACCCTACGAACGATCTCTCTTAAAAAAAAAAAAAAGTAATTTACATTACATTATTATTATTATTTTTTTTTTATAGGGAGAGTGTAACCCACGTCATTTTCCGTACCAACAATTTTACAGATGCAAGCCATCTTTAGATGCTACAATTTACAGATGTACCCTAAATGCATCACTTGCAGGCTGTCAATACTCTGCACACAGAGAAGGCTGCAGCAGCATGCCTGCTAATGGGGACATTATTGGTTGGTGTTCTTCAGAGACATGTAAAAAAAAAAAAAACGCCGTGACATATAAACCAAGCAACACCTCATAGTGGTGAGAAAGGCTCAGTACCAAGGCTGTAATTTTAGTGTAGTGTTGTTCCAAATAAATGTCAATAGGATTTTGAATGAGGTTTCTTTACTGCAGGAACAGAACCTCCAGGTCCTGCTTCTCTTTGGCTCTCTCACAAAAGTCAATGCACAACAGTCAAATATACCATTACTCACACAGTGTGTAAGTGAAAGCATAATTACATAACATATAGATATATGTAATTTGAGTTTGTGTGTGTGCAAAGCATTATTTTTGTCTTAGTGTGTGTGTGTGTGTGCATGAACGTGCGCTTGAGTCTTCTTATTTTACCCCCCCTCTTATGCATATCACTTAATCAATGGGCTAATGTAGGCAAGTGAGACAGGGCCACACACACACACACACACACACACACACACACACACACACACACACACACACACACACACACACACACACACACACACACACACACACACACACACACACACACACACACACACACACACACACACACACATCCAGGAATTATGTTTATGAGTCATGTAGCTTACAGATGATAACATTGTTACTCCATTAGTTCGGCCATATGTTGCTGCAAACACAATACAACTCCACAGTGGCTTTACTCCGCGTTCCCACTGAGAGGAGCTCGGTTGATCTGTCACTCTGCTGTGACTGATGCTGGGCGGAGTCACAGGTGACATCTATTTGGCGACCAGTATCCAGACCCTTCACATTAACATGGCACGCGTGTGTACTTCTTCTCATGTGCCTTCATTTTAAGTGACCACGTGGATGTTTAACAAATGAAATCCACGGTTCCAACATGTGAACAGTCCTAAAATTACCACTGAGTCTCTCCATGTAGCCTCTTCGTACATACCACTGATGCCCACACATACACAAAGACACACGGATCTCCCGGTCATTCCCTTTGGCTCCCGATGTCTGTAGGATTAGGGAGCAGGCGGCCTGTCAGCACCTCTCCCACCAGGCGTTAAACAGGCTGTGTGGAGGTGCCAACAGCTCTCTGCTACGCTACACTCAACCGGCTATACTGTAAAACAAAGAATGTGACATACTGTTACTACAGTAAAATGCTGGACTCTGCTGAGAAGCACAGCACATGACATACTATTATTACAATAGAACTCACTGTTATATAATACAAGTGAGACTTGTAGTTGCTACCCTTCTGTGAAATACTGAATTATTATGTTGTTACTACGCTGTAAAAAGACATAAAAAAAAACCCCAATGAGTATGATTGTTCTATAGTCAAAATGCACTTTCGCTTTTAAAATAGGAATACTTACAAATAAACACACTTTAAAATGTACTTAGAAGGATCTCAACGTTGTTTCGAAGTCACAGCTGAGATTTTAACAGATGTCAGGTTTTATGCCCTTACAAGAATAAAAGTGCCTTTCAAGCTTATCTAGTATGACAGAGTGACTTTATTACTGTATAAATGGAGGTGCTGTGGAGGGGAAAATGGAAATCTGTTGGTGTAGGCACAGTCAAGTACTTCAGGTTTTGGAAGCACATAAAACACTATGAAAAGTGAATTAGAGAGTCAAAAATGATTTGAGTTTGAATTGGTGAAATATATTCAATACTGTGAGAGCAGGTATAGTTAAAATTTCCCCAGAGTTTACTAAAGGTTCAAGAAATTCTGTGATCTGGGTGAATCCTTACAGATGTTAAAACACAGCTCAGGATTTACTGTTATCAGACTGTAAAACTAGGCTTTATATACAAACAGTGTACTCTAAGAGACTTTGTTATAGTCAAGTGGTTCAAAACCTTTTTGTTTTTCGCAGTGAACCAATCACAGTTTGCGTAGGCCGATGGAGGGTTAATAACCAAAGAGTGCTTTTTCTCTTTTTAGATTAGCTTCAAGAGGAAAACTATGCAGTATTTAATAAAACTGTTCCTACAGCACATGAAGAGATGGCATTTTGTAGTAGAAATATTTTTACTTTTTTCTATAATCATGGTTCGATCCCTCACACTTATCATGTGACCCCAAACCTCCAGTCCGTTCTCCTTCCCAGGGGTCTTTTGGTCCAAGTTGTTGGCGTCAGAGAGATACGCACACGCTAAGTGTTGATGTCGAAAACGAAGGTCACGTGAGCAAGTGGTCAAGATGGTTGGATGGACCAAAGACAGAATTTTTACCAATGAAACCGACATTGAAGTCCGTCAGAAAGCAAACGGGGATTTCTTTCAAGTAACATTAGTAAATTACTAATGCAACGTAACATATTTAACAAATCAAAGATTTTTGTGACTAGTGTAACTCAGGTGCTGATGTTGATAAAGTGATATAACTTGTTATACTTAAAGGTTATAGCTTCTCCCTGCTTCATGCACATCGCACACAACATGAGGAGTCTCGGAGCGTTTTGGCCAACCCTCGTATTTGCCGCCTTGGTTTTAGAACGGGTTGAAACCCCTGGTTGGGAGCCACTGCTCCACTTTGTCACATGGCCTATTTGTGGCCTCATGTTTATTCAGAAACTAACTTTTGTGGAAAAAAGACTGCAAAGTTTTTTTTTTTTTCAATTTAAATACAGAAAGAAAAGGCCAGCAAGTAATGCATTTGTCCAATCAGGTGTCGTGCATTTTCACAACTCTCAATCTTCTATGACAGAGCTCAAATTAACTAAACTCCTGTTTTAAAACAACATAATCATTGTGAGAAGAAACATTTCAATTAGTTGTATAAATACAGTTGAGCAGGATTTCCATACTGACTTTCACTATATTTATAATACAGCATAGATGCAGGACAGTCAGTGGCCACTGCTGCACAGACTACAAAGCTCTGGCACACTTGCCTCCTGTCACACCACAGACTGCTAACAGCTCTGTCCTGTTGCATAACCCTGTTAGTGCAACACTTCAGCATCTGCAGCAGGACAAACACACTGGTGGACACATTGCTGCAGCTTTCGGAAGAAATTTTAAGATTCACATTGGAGGCTCTTGATGTCCTGCACACATTAAACTTTTTGCAAAATAAGATTTACACAAGAAAATGATATAAATTGAGGGATTTATCAGATTTAGAAATACCCCAACACTCAGCCCCCGCTAAAGTTCGTTAAATTCAAATATGGCTAATGTAAGAACATTGGACTCCAATTCCTATAAAGTACACAATACAAGTCAATTTCTTAGGTTGGTCCTCAAAACTTGCTCAAATCACTCATCTCACTGTCTTTCGGGATATCTATGACACTGTTCACATTAAAAATGCTTTTTAATTGTGTAACTTTTTCTTTTTTTTATATAAATGCATTTGTTCGTCCCATTTTTTCATATTAAGCACAATTTAAATGCTTGTATGACCTCGTGTTTCAACTACACCTGTACTGTACATGTGTGCATGTTCTTCTCATGTAAATGTGTTGCGTGTGTGTGTGTCCATGTGTGTGTGCATTTGATGTCCCTCCCATGGTGCGGAGCGGAGTGTGTGTCAGTCCCAGGTGGTGTGTGAGAGCTCGTAAACAGTCTCTTTGATTGAGAGGCCGTGATGCCTGTTTGACAGGCGGCCTTGTGCTGCCAACAGAGCGCTGCATCGCCATAGTTACGCAGTGTCATGTGGCCATAGATACCCAGCAATGCCACAAAGGAGGACGAGGAGAGCTGCTACAAACAGAGATAGGAATCACCGCATTAATTAGTTAATGAGGAGAGGGTTATTGGGGGATAGGGTGATGTATACAATCTTACTAAAAATACATGATCAATGTTCAATGGTTAAATTGATGTACACTACACTAAATTATGTGGCAGTAAGTTGTCTCATACAAATCCATAAGGTTTTAGATCATTTGCTCTCAAATTGCTTGCAATATTACCACTAGTATTTCAAAATAAAATAGATAATAATTTAAGATAAAGTAATCTCAAAACTACAAATAGATTTAAGAATCAACCCTGTAGCAGGACATCATTGTTTTATTTGAACTACTATAATGTATTCACTTTGATAAACTATAGAAAGGAAGAAGGGTAGAAAGGCTCAATATTTCACTACTGCTACAGATAATCTCAATTATTAACAAAATAATAATAACATGACATAAAGTCGAAAAGAATAATTATTGAAAAAGCCCCTAAACCATTCACCTAAATCACATGGGCAGTATTACCAAAACAATTGTAATAATTCCCATGGGAGGACTATTTGAATAAGCCTGAGGTCACTCATAGGGTCAATACATATACGGACAGTTTAACAGTGTTGCAATACTGAGCAAATGTTGCTTAGGCCAGGGTCACTAACTTGCCACTATAGTTCTCTAGTTCATGGCATACAAAGGGAAAACAAAAGGTTTCGAGACCGTTCGTGTTGCATGTGAATGGAGCGGAGCAGCAGAAAGACCTCACTAAATAAATATTCAGAGTTACATTGCTTGATCAACATTAGTAACTGTGACACCTGTCTTTGTGATCACTGGTACGTGCGTATTTGGGATTTCTTCATGAACTTCAGCTGAGAGCGCACATACAATTGTGTTTAAACCTCCGGAAATCTGCAGCCGAGACTCTTGAAATGCTTCAGAAACTCCACAGAAATGAAGCGATTAGCCACGTGATGTGGTTTTAGATGCATTTCTGTTCCAAGAGGGGCAGGATGTCCAAGAGCGAAGGCACATCAGTTCACATACACAGTGAGGTGGGTTTACTTTGACATTCGCAGGGTTGTGCACTGTGAATTCATCCCCTAGGGTCAGGCCGTCAGCCCTGAGTTTTACTTTGACGGTCTGAGGCGTTTAAGGAAAACATTTGCCACAATTGACCTGAACTGTGATGCGATAGCACTTTAGTTTTTCAAAGTGACAAAACACCCACTGACAGCACGTTGAAAATTCACAATTTTCTCACCCATAACAACACAATCGTCGCTCCCCACCACCTCCACTTGCTGGATTTGGCTCCCAGCAACTTGTCTCTGTTCCCTAAAAGTTTGACACCGTAGATTCAGGTCAATGGTGAAATTGTAAATGTGCACAAATCAGTGGTCACAAAAATGTGTGTAAAACAAGCAGTAATGTTGGTTAAGCAACGTAACTTGGAGTACTTCCTCAGAAAGTTTTGATCGCACCTTATATAGTTATGTATAGCAACATACACTACACATACGGGTATGCCAGAAATCAAAAGTGTACAAGTGTGCGTATTGTGGCAACATGGAAGATACAAGATCATCCTCACACATGTACAAGAACCAGACACACTTCAGACAGACACTTCTGACATTTCATTCTCTTCTTTCCCAAACCTGCTCAATGTTAGAAAGTTCCTGAACAGGACTACATTTTTACTTTAACATGTCTGACTTTGAAAATTATCCGAAATTTCCTTTAACTTTGTGCTAAATGAAAATACAAAACCAAGCCTGACCCGCGAAATAAACAGTGAACCTTGTGGGAACTGAAACCAAATTAAACCTCACTAGGAGGTGAAGCCTCACAATGAGTGAGCCCCTCATTGTCTTAACAGCTTTTCATCCCCATGTGATGAAGTCAAGCATACACACACATAAATGTGCAAGCCATCCATTACAAACGATAACATAGAAGACCCTGTGTGGGTTATTTTTTCAATCCAGTGCTAGTGCTTTGTTGGTAATTATTAAATGTGGTGCTGTTTTAACAGGTTCAGAGGGTTCAGATGTCCTCAGTAACTCAATGATTTTGAGTGTGATGAAAGCTTAAATTGACTGGTGGTACAAACACACACGCACAGTACACTCTCCGACACTCACACCTCATTCCCAGAAACATATCTCCTGTCACACACACCTCGCTCGCTCTCGTACCCGCCGTGATGGAGATTAATAGCAGCATTTAGAGCCTGCTGAGCTCCACCTGTCAAGGCTGAGGCCCCCAGGGCAGCTCCGGTCTGTGCCTAGGAACGAGAGACTGTCCTGGGGCAAGATCCATCATGGAAGACCGCGACAGGCTGGATCTCTGGAGCCAGCCTCCACAGCTGGACCACCGACACGGGGCCATCCGTCCAGGATGACAGGCACTCTGAGTGAATCCAACTGGAGCAGACTCGATAGCTGCTGGATGGAGAAGTGTGGGGTCCGGGAGGACGTGATGGCTGCACGGATATCAGGAGGCTGAGATGGGACTTTATGTACTTTTTAAATAGTTTTTGATGGGAGTGCCACGTTTTTTCAAACGCCAGCAGTGTGACGAGACCCTGAGGTTTTATTCTGCGCCGAGCCAGTCAACTGAGAGTAAAAACATTTTTTTTTTTACTTTGGGTAAAACGCTGCGATCTGCACTGTCACTTTTTACTCAGCTGTCCATTCACAGGGACGGGAGGCGGGACAAACGCACTCTAATACCGTCTCTGGTCCTTGATTGGTCCACCCTTCAGCGTGGCTGAATAATTGCTGATATGAGCAGCATATTCAGACTATTGCCACAGCGGAAAACTGAAGCTGTGAGCAGTCTCACATCAAAATGTGTGATAGTTATGTTGCTCCACAGCACAAAATGCATTGGTTTTCCATTGGCCTGCATCAACATCATGTGACCGCCGAACAAAGCCTGCTGGCATTTCATACATACGCACAAAGTGCCTTAAGATGAAGCGCTAAAACCACACGGTTAAGCTTGGGAAAACATCATGGTTTGGATCAAATAAGTGCGTTACTTTTCTTTCTCACAGACTCAAACATGCCACCCTCCTCTGGGTGAAAGTTCTGTTTGTCCAGCCAACCGAACTTAACCTTCTTCTTACAAGGACACTGTCTCCCCTTGTACTCCGTCAAATGACTTCCTTCTTCGACAACCTATTCTCAAACATAATATTTTTTCGGTGTTTTCCATAACTCGCACGGTGGCAACGTCCAGCTAGGGAGGTGTAGCAACATATTTTCACTCAGCAAAATCAGTTTAACATAATGGAATTACCGGGATATAAAGTCGTATGATGTCAAGTGATGAAAACAGCACATCGTATTCTCCAATTTGAAAGTATTTTCTGAGAACATGTCAATATAATACCTTCAGGTGGAACATTCATGAGTGTATTGTGACAGTGTGCATTTAGACTTTCTGTGGCCAACAGACATTATTCTCTCGAAATATGTTATGAAGCTAAAAATACTTTCTTTAAAGGTTTTGTTGCTTTATTGAGACACATTTCCAGGAGGTGGGTGGCTGCACAGTGACGGCTAAAATTTGTCATCTACCTTGACCTGTCAGTCACTTCTATTACAGTATCAACAGCAGTAAGCCCACACAGCGCTGCTGGATGCTGACTGTTTGCAAGCCTCCGCGCAGAGGCAGAACAATGACTCTCTTTTCTTAACCCTCCTCTGTCACACATCATGAACAATGTGTTCCATTTTTTTGCATTTTTATTAAGGGACGTTGACTTTGACCTCTGCTCTCCTTAAAATTAATTTTATAAGTTACTGTAGGAGGGTGCAGACTCACAGTTTTGTAATATCCCAGGGTCTAAAACAAGTAGGTGTTAATTACCTCTGACTTGTTTTCGCTTAAATAAATCCAACCTTTGTGTGACCTACAACCAATACACTGACCATAAGAAAGGGGGTTTATTTAAAGCTCTGTAGATTACAAGATCAAAGAAGGCTGGTAGTGAGTTTGTATATTCAGTCTAAGGCTCTCTTTTTTTGACGGTGCACTGTGCACTAAACAGTACATAAAATATTATGGGTTCATATTTCAGCATCCAAAGAGAATATAAACCTTGGTATTGTCATGCAAAGTTAATAAAAAATAGTTGTATGAACTCCTTGAATTTTGACAGAAAATACAAAACATGACAATATCAACCAAATAAGATCTGCTGTGAACTGTAGAGACTGGCCAAACAATAGGACGGGGCAGTTAAAGAGCAGGCTTTGACTCTAAATGCTTAAATCAGCATTTGATTTTTTTTTTTTTCTTCTGTATTTGTAATTCTTTCCTATCTAGGAGCATACAGATCCCACGTCACACATAATCAGGTGACTTTTGAAGGAATCTGCTTGTAGTCATCAGTTCCCGTTCCACACATCAAGTAATGAAGCGTCCGATAAAGCACCAGTGTGTGTTAATTTGCAATCAGATTACATGTCATTTGCTGGTCGTCATCTCTACCTACCGTGACTGCCTGGCTGTTGCTTGATAGGAAAGATCATGATTCTTCTTCCCCAAATAGATTACTTCAGTAATCAGATTACATGTCATGTGTTCTCCCCATCCACTGAACCACTTACTGGAGCTTTAGATAAAGAGGTGGTCTGCACTATTTTTTTTTTAAATTTTCCCCACCAGCAGATTATTTTTGTAATCTGATTCCATGTAATTAGTTACTCCCTATCCTGGCATATCACCAGCCAGAGCTTTAGATAAAGAGGCAGCGTGGAGAGGCTCTGTTGACGATGAGCACGGTGAAGCTCGCGGAGCTGTTGGCTATTAGCATAATTAATGTCATCGCCATAATACACTCCAATCTGGAGACATCCTGCTTCACACACGCAGACACGCACAGTCTTATGACTGTAGACTGGCCGGAGCATTAAAGCACAAACATGATCAAATCCGCAGACATGAAAGTGTCCCGTGTGATCACGCTAACATATCACTGTGATGGCAAAACTGAAAACAGCCACTCTTCAGTGTCTGCAAACCATGTACATCATGTCCCATGCATTGAAATAAAATCACACACTGTGACATATTATGTTAAAAGCCGGGGCAAGATAGGTTAGATAGAACGTGGGCCTGTGTGTTAAAGATAGCAAAGGATGCCTGAGGGGGTGTGACAGCAAACCAGGGCTGCCTGCTCTTTCTCTCTCTTGTTCTTCTTTCCCCCTCTTTTTTTCTCTTTCTCAACACCTCCCGATTTCTCTCTTCCTCCCTCTCATTCTCTTCTCTGCACCACGCAGCTATAAAGCAACTGTAGCTCTGAAGGCGAAGCACACGGAGCAAGCTGGATCTCTTTCAGATTCCTCTCTGCTCTTAACCATTTCAAATCTCTGGTGCCAAGGACACCGAGCGAGCTTAGAGTGTGAAAAGTAAAGCCACTTAGCGATGGAAAATAAGCACATCACATGGAGTGAGTTGGCGTGGCTGCATTCACGTCGACAAATGTGTTGGTGATTTGACACAATTTTGCAATTTCTGCCAAGATTGTATGTTTTCTGTCTTTAAAATAAACACATTTTGTCCTTACACTCACAACCAAGCAGGGAAAGTAGTTCCAAACTTGCAGCAATACAGACCTGGTCTTAAACATGATTACATAATGTGGACACATGGCCGATCAAGGGTAGCTTTTATCACACCTGCAGAAAATGAGTAAATGTTTTTTGTAGAGAAGACAGAAAAAAAAAGAAGGTGTGAAACAAGTTGCTTTCTGTTTCTGTGCTAACATTGACAGGAGGAGTACTCATGCTGCAGGGTAAAAAGAACATTGGCAAAAAAATAAAAAATTGCACAACAGGAGCAAATCCCTTTTCACTCTTCATGAGCAAAACTAAAGATCAGCATTGTCGGTGAGTGAGCCTGACACCCAGCAGTTGTCTCCTTTTCACAGCCTTTTTACGCAGGTCGTATCGAGCAGGCATTCGCACCTCACCGCCTATGGCGGCAGCCTCGTAACCGATCGGCTGGGGCTTCAGCTTAACTGCTGTATAGCCAGTGTCAGCCATCAACTTCGCAGAAAAGTAGTGCCGTTTTTTTCTGGAACAAGTTAACATTAGCAACTGTTGATGCTTGTTTGTATCCGGGCTGATTCATGCTGGCTACTTTTCTTGTTGTGGTTGTGTCAACAGGTGATGAAGTGTAGCTGAATGTAGCTGCCACTCCGGGGCGACTGTCCCGCTGCCGGCCTATTGCTAAAAGCTGCACCATATATCTGGAGGTAATCATTAATTATGGACCCACGGTTAGGTTCATAAACCCTTAATTTACACTACACCTTGTAGGTTACATGTACTATTAGCTGCCTAAATATAAATATATCTAAATTACATCACATTTAAATACTTTTTTTTTCCTGTATTTTATGAACCAATTCTAAGAAAATAACAAAGATTTGAATAATAACATAAAAGAAGAGCCTGAACATTATTTCCCCCCCCCCCCCCCTTGTCTTTACTTTAAACCTGGAAAAAGAACTGACCACACAGTGACATCACAGCGTCAGCTCAAAGCCTGACCTTTTCACCTCATACAGAGTCAACATGAGGAAATGTAGCCATGGGCAAGAGAAAGCTGGCGATACATTAGATGAAAGGTAAAATCAATTTTGGAACTGATGGAGACAAATGTAACAAGGTGTAATAGTCTTAGACCTAAACCGTAGCAGTAACCTGAACAGCAAAGAACCAAGCCCTTCTTGTCAAAGACAGGATGGTCTGCATAGTGTCTCTGTGACTTCTAACCCAAACAGAGCACACTACTTCTTGGTAGGAAGAAAACATAGTAGAAAAGAAAATGCATAATGTTTAAATAATGAGACGTAATTGAAGGTGTAGTGCAGATTTTGCTCGGCAAAGTGAAGAAGCCGAGCAATTTGATATGTCCTTCTGTTCAGCAGTGGTAGGCTCGGATTAAAACTGTCAAAAAGTCAAAAGAATAAATATGGAGCAAAGCAAGACAATCCAATTGACTAATTGATGTGGAAACAACATAATGTCTATTAAAATGTCGCAGCTCTAGCTGCCACAGGATGTGCTGCATGTGTTAGCAGCAGAAAATCACCTGTCTGAACCTGAAGAGACTCAGACCCAGGAATAGTTTTAACCTTCTATGAAGCAAACAAAAGATGAGCTAGTTTGAAAGGGGAGCTGGTAAAAGTGTGAACCCTCAACAGTTCATTAAATGGGAGCAGAGTTGAAATTCATGGAGTCAAATGGCAGAATAGCTGAGACTAGAACAAGATTATGTAATGTCAGGGCGAAATTGGTAACTTAAAAAATACCAGCAACCTCCAATGCATCGTGATCGACATTACACAGGAGCTTTATGTTGCACTGTTTCATTACTTCTCTATGATTTTGCACCAGTTTACAATCATCTGCATCGCTGGTGTAGAATATATGAAGACGACCATGTAAAAATAGGTTTCTGCTACATGCTACCAACAGCTATCGAATCACTGATGAACTGAGGAGACGAGCTCATTAGAGATGGTCTCACAATAGATCTTAAAGATACGTTGAGGCCTGGTGAGGATGAATAAGCAAGGTGTGTGACAGGATCAGGCTGCATGGCTCGACCGACATGACAACGTGAGGTCACAATCAGGGAACTGCACATCAGAGCACGCATATCCATAACTGGATGTGTAGGACCGCACACACACACACACACACACACACACACACACACACACACACACACACACACACACACACACACACACACACACACACACACACACACACACACACACACACACACACACACACACACACACACACAGTGCATGAGTCGTGCTTCTTATGACAAACTACTGAGCATATCTAGAGTCAGCAACATGTCATATTTACTACTTAAATGTTGATTTTGAGGTATCACCCCCAAAGCAGGCTTCCATATAGGATGGACACAATGTTAATGCTCATACAACACACTGTCCTTCCCTTTTAACACCAATTAGTGTGTGTGTGTGTGTGTGTGTGTGTGTGTGTGTGTGTGTGTGTGTGTGTGTGTGTGTGTGTGTGTGTGTGTGTGTGTGTGTGTGTGTGTGTGTGTGTGTGTGTGTGTGTGTGTGTGTGTGTGTGTGTGTGTGTGTGTGTGTGTGTGTGTGACCTGACCCTCTACAGTGTGTGTTTGTGTGCATGTGTCAAATTTGCTTTCACACATAAAGAGACATTTCACAGTTTTTCTTTCGTATGATCACAAATAAACTCACACTACCGCTCACATATGCTTTCACATCTCTCTCTCTCTTCCAGTTTTCTGTCCATCTCAGCTCTCTAACATACCAGCAGAGCAGCCACTATTCTGAACACGGTGATGCAGCTGTCCAGATTTAAGCCCAAGAAGTCAAAACAGGCTTAAATTATTTGGTATGAGCCCAATATATATATATATATATATATATATATATATATATATATATAGTTTTATCTCTAACCCAGGTCTAAATTAAGCCCTTGAATTGGCTAAACCAGACTACGGGAGCATTACACTGGCTTTGCCTCAACTTTAAAAGGAATTTTTACATGGAATAAGGATCGTGGATTTTGTTCCTCATTTCCTACAGACTCACACAGGTTAGTTAGCACTTCAAGGCTGGTGCATAGAAGAGGAAGGATTACAGAGATTACTGAACGCTCCCGACATAGACAGAGGCAAGAAATATGTGTTGTCAGCCCGTCTTGAAGAAAACCCTTTCAACAATTATACACTTCTAGCAGGACTGGTGGTTGTGTGACTTGGCCTGGCTGGACCGTGTGTGCCCTGTGAAATCTTGGTTAGGCGGTTTTGCTAATGGGGCCGAGCTGCTCTCTGCTGGGACAATTAAAAGCCAATCTGCACTCTGGCCCCGACAGACCAGAAGGAGGACACGCCAAACCACCGATAAGTGTGCGACCATTTGGTAAACGTGTCATCCAAATCACCTCTCAGGAACAAGCCGCATTCATTTGAACAGACAAAGAATTATGATGTCACAGGTTGCAGATAGACAGATAGATAGATAGATAGATAGATAGATAGATAGATAGATAGATAGATAGATAGATAGATAGATAGATAGATAGATAGATAGATAGATAGATAGATAGATAGATAGATAGATAGATAGATAGATAGATAGATAGATAGATAGATAGATAGATAGATAGATAGATAGATAGATAGATAGATCATGAGTGTGTGTTAGAAAGTGTGAGCGTTATGTGAGGAAATAGATGCAGCGAACATACAGAACAGTGTGGGCATGTGAGCGTATGTGTAGGCATGTGAGTACGAATGCAGTACTGTGTAAATGTGTGTGTGGGCATGTAGGGATCGATCTGCCTGTGTGCCTGAGCTGCGCTGCCGTTGGTGTATCTGTGCGTGTATATGTGCCCGCTTGGGTATCTCGGGCTCACCTTCCAGGCAGCAGGTCCTCCAGAGGCCCGAGTGCGTCATCACCTCCTCGTTCTTCTTGCTGGTCTCGTTCTCGTTGGTGCTCTTGATCTTGCAGACGCCGCGTGAGTACAGCCAGTAGTCTGTCCCCACGGCGATGGTCATCAGGCTGAAGGCGGCGAAGGCCCCCACCGTGGTCAGCAGCATCTGAACTCCGCGGTCAAACACGCCCATGTTGCCGCATTCCACGAAAGGGGGGCCCCCTTTCCTCTTGATGTACAGGAAGTAAATATTTGTGAGTTTGCGTCGCCACGCCAGCTCGGAAAACGGGGGGTGGGCGGCGTCGGGTGGACGACGGTAGCGGGGGGACGCTGGGGGGGCGGGGGAATTAGGGGAGCTCGGGGGAAATCGTATGGTTGGTTTTTGGTGGGGTGGGTCAGCAAACAGGTGAAAATTAAGATAAGGGTGAAGTTTGAGGTGGATTTGCGTCTGTTTGGCCCAGCAGACGGGTCAAACAGACTTTGGCGATGAAGACAGAACCCTCAGCTACCAAGCTTTTTAAATCCTAGTCCTCAAATGGCAGTAAGTTGCCCTGCTCTGGAAAAAAAAATTCTGACCTAAAAACGCAGGCTTCTAGCAGATCCCACTAGAGACCTGGTCTGGGATCTAGGCCTACTTTGTTGAGTTGGAAGGCCTCTAAACGTCAAACTCTGAAAAAGGCTGAGATAATGAGAAGATGGAGGATTTCGCTCAGCTTCTCTGTGGCTGTTTCAGGCCTGTTTTTTTTTTTTTTTTGTTGGCTTTCTGAGCTGACTAAAGCAGGAACATGTATTACAATCCTCACAGCTTCAACGGTGATGTATGGAATGATGTGCACGTAGCGCTTGATTTTTTTTTTTTTTTCCCACACAGGCCGTCACGCACAGCCTACACTGTCATTCTCCTGCTCGCACACAGACGCACACACACTTGCTCACAGACTGAAACTTTCACCCGCACACACCTGTACATGGAGGAGCATGCGCATGCACGCAGTGTGAATTAATTCATACTGAAAAGGGATGAAGAAACATGGGGGGTGGGGGTGGAGTGTTGTTACGACTAACACAGTTGGCGGCCTGATTTCTTTAAAATATCCCCCAAAAGAAACAAAAACAGAGACCTCCAACAGATGATGACACAATTCAGTGATGAGATCTGACTACCTTGATGTAACCCAGAGGATCAGTGAAATATGAAGGTTCATCTCAAGCACTGCTGAAGAATAAGGCTATCACATGTATTCTGTGGTAAGAGGGTGATGGGAGACAAGCAAGACAGACAGGCAGGGCCCAGACTATGTGGAGAAAATCAGGACTGAATGTGCTGAAAGAAATGAAAGAACAGATTCAAACCAGCAGAATCAAGCGCTCCCCCAAAATCAAGGGCAGAATGATAAATAATGCCAAATATCAGCCGGTACCATGACTGACATAAAAACCAGCCATTCCTTGAGAGATGATGGAAAATAAACCAACCAGGGACGATCAACCCCCCTCTCCAAATTAAAAAATAAAATAAAGCCAAGAGGAGGAGAAAAAAAAAATTAAGTTATGTAAATCAAACGACAGCCTGATTAGTTTTCCTTTTTCCTAAAATTCTGATCCCCAGTTTCCATATGTGGTCCCTAGACCTTTCTCCGGCAACAGTGGAAATCTGCTATAGGGGGATACGGGCAGCGGTACAGACGGCACACCGCGGAGAGAGGGGCGCATCCAGGCGGAGAGGCCGAGCATCACCGGTCATGCAGCCGGTCGCAGGAACGAGGAGGACACGGAGGGATGGACGAAGCTTCCCGGAGCGTCAGAGCCTCTTCCTCCTGCATCCAAACGATCCTAGACGGTTATATCACGGCCAACCGGAGAACAACGAGCGCACATACACACACAGCCGTTTACTGTCATCACATGAAAAATGATCAGAAATAATCAAAAAGCTGTAATTTTGGCCAGGCTTTCAGGCGTGGGGGGATTATGTGCGCAAAAATTAGAAAATTTCAAGTCGAGCAACACATCAATCCTTGGTTTCCTCGTTTTTCTTCTTCGCAGAGCTGAGATAGAAGTGGAGAGAGGAGAGGAGGAGGAGGGGGTGGATGATGGTTAGGAGCACACACACACACACACACACACACACACACACACACACACACACACACACACACACACACACACACACACACACACACACACACACACACACACACACACACACACACACACACACACACACACACACACACACACACACACACACACACACACACACACACACACACACACACACACACACACACACACACACACACACACACACACACACAAGAGGATGAAAAAAAAATCGACACAACCAGAGAGCGAGAAAGAGAGCGAGAGCGAGAGAGAGAGAGAGAGAGAGAGAGAGAGAGAGATGTTCCGTGCGCAGCAGCAGCACTTTACGCAAAAACAAGCGCACTGCAAAAAAAAATTTCGTTTTCAAGTCAGTTCATCCAACAATGAATCTCACTGTTGCATTCATTTTTCCGACAGAGCAAATGGCTTCAAGGTGAAAAAAAATGCGCGTGGCATATCAACTTGTTTGCGGAATCATTTTCTTCAGTCATTCCTTTGAAGGCAACTTCATATGAGCACCTCAACACAGAGGCAGCTCAAAATGCTTTGCATGAGGTGTAGAAATCTATCAGACCCATATTCATGAACACAAGTAAAAGATTCATAAAATGCATGAACATAAATAAAATGGTATTTAACAGATAAATGAAATGAGATCAAAATTACCAGACCTACAAATCCATTTTCACATCACAGTAAATCAATCCAACAACAGTCATTTTTCAAAGAAATTTCTCAATTATTTAAAAGTGGAGAAAAAGAGCACACCAATTCAAAACAGATCTGTAGTCAGAACTTTAGAACTACCACCCCAGATACCAAAAATATGTTAAATCATTTCATTTTTCATATCTTATTCATTTATTTAACTGTCCAATGCATTTTTTTTTCAGTTCTATTTCAGATAATCTGATAAATCTCCAACTACTCACAACTCTTATGTATGTATGTCTAAGATTATATGTTTTTATCTGGTTTATTTGCGCTAAATGTTTTATTCAATCACTGTAATTGTGAAGGTGCAAAATTAGTACCTTAGTACCAAAAGTAGTAGCCTAACATTTTAATCTCAAAAACATCCTCAAATTTGTACTAAACCCTCAGAAGTCCCTCAAAATATAACGATTCTGACCTCAATGGTGGCAATGACACTTTTGAAATAAGACCTGGAAGTAGTTTTGCGAGGAGGTTGCCTGAAATTACGAAAGGATTCTGAGGATGATTGAATTTGTGCCTTTATTTGTTGTTGTACAGGTGAGACAGACCGTGTTGATTCAATTTCATCAGGCCGCAGATGTGTCTGACGATGTACAAACCAAGTGCACTCTGCTGAACCGTCCTGCAGCAAAGCAGCACCCCAGCCCTCGGGGTGCTGCTCTGTATCTGACCTCTAACATTTGACCTCTTCATTCAAATGGGAGGGAGGCGGGGGGGGGGGGGGGGTATCTGACAGGGATCAACAAGGTGTCGCGTTATTATCATCAACACGTTATTATTTTTCAGCAGGCTGCTGTGTATTTTTTTTAAATTTCCTGACGTGAGGGAGATATGAGTCACAAACGATGAAAGGGGTGAGCAGCGAGTGTAAAACACCTGACCGAGCGGTTAAGGGCTTGGATGACTTCAACAGAAATAGATGGGTTAGGTTGTAAAACTCATTGATCCGTGCTTTGTATGTTTGACTCTGTCATGTGTTTCATATCCCCGCACCTTGCAGAAAAGACAATGATTCTAATGCTGTCACAGCCACTCAAATATACCTCACGTTACATTTAGACACATGTTCCAAACACCTTTACTGCACATAGAATAAAATTAATTCACTTAAAAGGCAAAGTGCTCTGACTTGCCAAACAGCATTGAGGAATGCATGCAAATGTCGATGTCAGCAGGGCATGAGTGGAAATATGGAGCAGTACCTGGAATACGTATAAATATAGATCTCATTTGCATGCATGACTGAAACATTTCTGTATATTTGTTTAATTGTACCACTAAGTATATTGTTATTTTTGTGCAAAATGCACCTTTTTGTTGTGCTTGCTTATGTTTTATTAATCTCATTCTGAGGTTAGTGCTGCCTCTGCGTGGTGCTGAAATGGACAGCTCCTTCAGTCGTTCCAGAAGCACGGCAACTGTCTCCCTCTTGTGATAGGTTGCACTGTAGCCACATGGTGTCTTCATGAGGATTGCCACGGAGACAGACACAGATGCACACAAACGAACACAAACATACTCAGTGGAGCTAACAGAAACAGATTTCTGCCTGTTGTTGATCTTGATTTATTATCCATGGATGCATCAGGTGGATGGGAAAATAACCTTTTTCAGATAAATCAAAAAGTAAAGTTATGATGAAAGGTCAGTAATCTAGATCACAAAACAAGGTTGCGTTAGGGAAACATATTAGAATCCAGAGCTTAAACTAATTCTATTTCAGTTTTATTTATATCGTGCCAAATTCCAACAAAAGTCACGTCAGGCCACTTAACATTGAAAGGTCCTTACAACAGAACTTTACAATATTATAGAGAGGAACCCAATGAGTCAGCAATTCCCACATGGAAGGAAAAACTTTACTTTAACAGGAAGAAAACCTCAGGCTGAACCAGGCTCAGAGGTGATTGGCCACCTGCTTCAACTGGTGTGGAGTAAGAGGGGAGCAGAGAGAGAGAAAGAATAGTGTAGAGAGACAACAAACAATAAACAGTGGGTCGGTTGGTGGGGCCAGTAACCTCAGCTCATAAACATGCAGATACAGATATACCTGCAGAAAAAGTACAAAGCTGCAAGAGAGAAGTCATAATAATAATAATAATAATAATAATAATAATAATAATAATAATAATAATAATAATAATAATAATACACTTTATTTGTAGAGCACCTTTTATACAAGAAATGCAGCTCAAAGTGCTTCACAGCAAAATAATTACATACAGAACATACATTACAAAAACAGATAAAAGGGAACAATTAAAAATATAGAAAATAAATTAGATAAAACAGATAAAATGTAAAAGAAACAGATAAAAGCATAAGAAACAGATAAAACGCATAAAAAGGAATACAAGTGGAAAATATAAAAATGAGCAATATACATTTCAAGGTGCGGTAGTTCAAGTGCATTGCAGGTGTAAGAGAGCTTCAAGAGCATCTAGTTAAAGGCTAATGTAAAGAGATATGTTTTGAGCTTTCTTTTGAAAGTATTAACTGAGCTAGCTTCCCTGATATCTGCAGGTAGTTTGTTCCACAGCTTTGGAGCGTAGCTGACAAAAGCTGAATCCCCAATTTCCATTCGGCTGTTGCTGAGAACCTCCAATAAACCAGCAGCAGATGACCTCAGTGTTCTTGAAGGCTCATAAGTAACCAGAGAGTTAGAGATGTAACTCGGTCCGAGCCCATTCAGAGCTTTGTATGAGGAGGAGGACCTTAAAGTCAATCCAGTGTCTCACAGGCAGCCAGTGCAGAGCAGCCAGAACTGGACTGATGTGTTCTCTCCTCTTGGTTCTGGTTAATACTCGAGCTGCAGTTTTTTGGATGAGCTGAAGTCTCGATGTTGTTTTCTTTGTGAAGCCAATAAAAAGTGCAATACAGTAGTCTAGTCAGATAGAAATTAAGGCATGAATCAAGTTTTCAGCATCTGTCATAAAATGAAGGCGATGTAATGGTAAATGAATGGATGGTGATAGAAGAGAGGTCCCTCAGTGCATCATGGGAAGTCCCCCAGCATTATAGGCCTATAGTAGCATAACTAAGGTAAACTCAAGGTCATCTGAGCCACGTCTAACTATACGCTTTAGCAAAAAGGAAAGTTCTAAGCCTCATCTTAAAAGTAAAGAGGGTGCCTGCCTCCTGAACCCAAACTGGGAACTGAAATCTGAAAACGCTGCCTCCCATTCCACCGTAAGAAAAACTTGACCACAAAGGCTTGCATTCTGAGAGCAAAATGATGGATTTTTATTTGATTCTGCATTATTTGTCCATGATGAATCTCTGTGATATTTACAATAGATGAGTTATAAAATAACTTCTAAAGCCAGAATCACAATAGTAACAATGATGTGGTCAGCTCCTCCAGAATCACAGGTGGCATTATACTATATTATATTGTATGCTGTGTTAACGGGCTAACATTTAGTTCTCATGTCAAATAAACTGAAGTTCATAATGGTTGAAGTGCCGCTTTGACTAAATCCCAACTAAGCAAAAACAGATATGATACACAGCTGAACTGCACTGGATATATAGAGTGAAATCCGGATTTAGAGAGAATGATTAGACACACTGCCACCGAGAGTTCTTTCAGCTAAGAGGAGTTGTGACGTCTCAGATGCATGCAGCTCACATCCTACACATAAAGGAGCTACATAGCTGTGGGCTATGCCGTACAAAGGCTGTGTCACAGAGGAGGTGCCATTCCCACACAACACTTCATGATTTCTAGGTACCAAAGTTCAGATTTTTCACAGTTACCTCTCACTGCCGTTTGCAGCCTCTGATATGCAAAGTTGCTCACTGCAGCTGTAGCTACAAGGCTGTTACTGGTGCAGGCCTGGAAGAGCAATCAGGACACAAGCGGGGAATGTATAAAACGAGAAGCACTAAGCCCGTCTGTTCATCTTTACATCAACGTGTTTCAGATGAGACGTTACTACTGCCGAAGATGGATTTGAGCATTTTTCGATTATTTAAAAAAAATGTACCACACTGCCTGTTGGGGGTAATGTAATTAAATGTCAAAACTTCAAACTTTGAAAGGCCAAACACGCTGCAGCACAGTCTGATCTGGATGTATCGAGAGAAGCTTTATCTTGTCACTTATTGGCCGACAGCTGCCTGCACCATTTGCGGGTGAAGACATGGACAGAATACGTCTTGCTTTTTGTCTTGGTTAACGTGCATTTACATACGTGCACCTGTCAAGGCCTGCAGCTTCGGCATGCACGCAGCAGTGACACACTGGGCATCACATGCTTTGTGTTTGATACTTGCTTTTGGCTCCTCATTTTTTCTCCATGTAACCTCATGTCTAAGAGGGGCTGGTAGGCAGATCTTTTTAACAGAGGTTGTTTTCAGTCGTAACTCCAACCTGCAGATTGCAGCTGCTGATTTTAGCTTTATAATGAAGAGACAAATATAAATATGTGTGTGAGATATTTCCATATTTTTGTTATTTTTGTTATTGGGCAAATAAAGATGGTGACATGTAAAGGCAAAATATTTAATCATTTAGGTACAATAGTTTGAAACTACTATGATTTCCTGGCTAGAAATATATTTCTCAGAAAAACATTTTTTTAAATATTACAGTGCATCCGGAAAGTATTCACAGCACTTCACTTTTTCCACATTTTGTTATGTTACAGCCTTATTCCAAAATGGATTAAATCAATTTTTTTCCTCAAAATTCTACACACAATACCCCATAAAGACAAAGTGAAAATAGTTTGTTTAATTTTTTTGCAAATCTATTAAAAATAAAGAACAAAAATATAACACGTACATAAGTATTCACAGCCTTTGCTCAATACTTTGTTGAAGCACCTTTGGCAGAAATTACAACCTCAAGTCTTTTTGAGTATGATGCTACAAGCTTGGCACCTATTCTTGGGCAGTTTCTCTGATTCTTCTTTGCAGGACCTCTCAAGCTCCATCAGGTTGGATGGGGAGCGTCGGTGCACAGCCATTTTCAGATCTCTCCAGAGATGTTCAATCAGGTTCAAGTCTGGGCTCTGCCTGGGCCACTCAAGGACATTCACAGTTGTCCCGAAGCCACTCCTTTGTTATCTTGGCTGTGTGCTTCGGGTCGTTGTCCTGTTGGAAGATGAACCTTCGCCCCAGTCTGAGGTCCAGAGCGCTCTGGAGAAGGTTTTCATCAAGGATGTCTCTGTACATTGCTGCATTCATCTTTCCCTCCATCCTGACTAGTCTCCCAGTTCCTGCCGCTGAAAAACATCCCCACAGCATGATGCTGCCACCACCATGCTTCACTGTAGGATGGTATTGGTCAGGTGATGAGCGGTGCCTGGTTTCCTCCAGACATGACGCTTGGCATTCAGGCCAAAGAGTTCAATCTTTGTTTCATCAGACCAGAGAATTTAGTTTCTCATGGTCTGACAGTCCTTCAGGTGCCTTTTGGTAAACTCCAGGTGGGCTGTCATGAGCCTTTTACTGAGGAGTGTCTTCCGTCTGGCCACTCTACCACACAGACCTGCTTGGTGGAGTGCTGCAGAGATGGTTGTCCTTCTGGACGGTTCTCCTCTCTTCACAGAGCAACGTTGGAGCTCTGTCAGAGTGACCATCGGGTTCTTGGTCACCTCCCTGACTGAGGCCCTTCTCCCCCGATCGCTCAGTTTGGCCGGGCGGCCGACTCTAGGAAGAGTCCTGGTGGTTCCAAACTTCTTCCATTTATGGATGATGGAGGCCACTGTGCTCATTGGGACCTTCAATGCTGCAGACATTTTTCTGTACCCTTCCCCAGATCTGTGCCTCGATAGAATCCTGTCTCGGAGGTCTACAGACAATTCTTTGGACTTCATGGCTTGGTTTGTGCTCTGACATGCACTGTCAACTGTGGGACCTTATATAGACGGTGTGTCTTTCCAAATAATGTCCAATCAACTGAATTTACCACAGGTGGACTCCAATCAAGTTGTAGAAACATCTCAAGGATGATCAGTGGAAACAGGATGCACCTGTAATGGCAAAGGCTGTGAATACTTATGTACATCTGATTTTTTTTTTTTTTTTTATTTTTTATTTTTAATAGATTTGCAAAAATTTCAAAAAAAAAAAAATTCACATTGTCATTATGGGGTATTGTGTGTAGAATTTTGAGGGGAAAAAAATGAATTTAATCCATTTCGGAATAAGGCTGTAATATAACAAAATGTGGAAAAAGTGAAGCGATGTGAATACTTTCCGGATGCACTGTATGCAGTGTTCAAGTCATGTTTTCAGCATTTTTTTCTTGAAGGTATGATAACATTTGCAAAAGACATTCTTAAAATAATTAGCACTAACATCCCTAAAGTTTTTTTTCACAGCATTGTCAGCTCATTGTCTCCTGATTCTTGAAATGTTTTCAGTAGCAAGCTGTTGTTTTTTAGATTTCCAAGAATGTCAGGGTTTTAGAGTAGAATGATGTGCATTAAAAATATTGTGGACATGTTTTGGGTGGCATTGTAATGTTTTTACAATGTTTTTAGTGAAAATCCAGGAACATTAGAAAAGAAATAAAGAAAAAAAACATCCAGCTGAAAATATTCCTTGAACATTGTACATTTCCAGCTGAGTTAATTATTTTGGATTCTTTAAGGGTGCTATGACACCTACGTTGTTTGGTCTGGACTTTCAGACATTTCAGTTTGCTTTGAGTTAAAACTTCAGGTGTGAAAGGTGTCTTGAACCACAGTCCAGACCTGAAGACCAAACTTGGGTCTGACCAAAGAAGGTGTTGTCTGTCCAGATTAAACTGAACAATGTTTTCATTTTTTTTTTGTAGTGTGAAAACAGTTTTGGATGGTTTACAGGAAGTTAAGGCAGGCTATCGTCACTCATTAAATAGTAGAAGATGAAAAAGAACAGGAAGAGAAGTAAAATTGAGCCTTGGAGAGGACACAAAGCAATTTGGTCCAATGGTATGTCAAGAGGCAATACTTACAGTATGAGCAAACAAATAAGTCATTTTTATTTTCAAAGTGCACAACAGAGGAGAATGAAGTCTTTGGCAATTTGACCCCTTCATTATTTTGGGATAATTTCATCTTGTTGGAGGAGGGTTAGGTTGAGCATTGAAGAGGAAACCCCCCCCCCCCCCGGGGGGGTTAGAAAGAGTGGTGATGGAAAGAGCAAGATGCTGAAGATATGGATGAGATGAGGAGTGGACTCTGATGGGCACCGCCTGGATGAGTTGACTGGAGGTGAATGGGGTGGAGTAGGGCGGCAGCAGCAGGCCCCGAGATGACATCTGGCTTAGAGAGGAGAACAGATGTCAAATTTGATAGGTACGGCATGATTGGCTGATTAAGATCATCGCCAAATCTGATTGGTTTATCGCACATTTTTCTCCGTTCAAACAGAGAACGGTATTAATTTGACAACACTGAGATCAAATGTTCACAATGTAAGAAAAACGTGACCCTCAGCACAGACTCAGACTTTCATTCGTGAAAATGCACAAAGTCTGACAACAATAACCTTTGCAGCATGCTGTGTTTTGGGGCAGAAGCCTGCCTGTCAGGTCGTTGTCCAGAAATATATAAAATGATGTTGTGATTTGCTTAAGTGGTGGTGCTTAAGTTTCCCAAATAATTTAGGAAGTACGGCAAGGTGTCCTGACGTTACACCGTCAATCATTCTAAAAGAACAGGCTGAACATTTTCAAATGAGTGTTACCTCATTTAGTGACGCAAATCCTTAAGCCTAATGCCATTTCATACACAGAGCGAATTCCAATCAGAGTGAAAAACAAAAAAGGAGAGATCAAGGAAGACACACACAATGACAAGTATGAACGGTTTCCAAATAATTAAAAAAAATATCCAAAGAAGAGATGATAGAGCGGGAGGAAGAAAGTGAGAGAAAGTGATACGGAGGGAAAAGCGACAGAGCCATAGAGAGGAAGGGAGAGTCAGAGAGCGAACAGTCTGCCATGTTGGCCGCCCTCCCTCCTCCTCCTCCTCCTCCTCCTGCTCCTCTGGGGTCTAGAGGACATGTTTAACATTCTACTCTACTCCTCCTCCTCTCCTCTCATCCAGCCACAGCCTCAAGTCCCTGCTGCACTCTGGTTACTGATGGCCAGAGACGAGAAGAGAGGCACTGAAAATCCCTTAATCATGACCGGCACGGCATTGTTACTGCATTGTTGTTGCTGCGTCTTATGAACTCGCTCTGCGCAAGCAGCATCTGACACCAGTTTGTCAGTTGTTTAGGTATTTTCATCTTAAAAGACTTTTACCAAGTCTCTTGATCAAAGCTTTGTTTGTCAAGGAACATATTTAGTACAGCACCAAATATCTGTTGGGGAGTAGAGCTGTGTACCAAAATGTCCTTTAGCAGAAAAAATGAAAATAAAAACAAAACGATAGGAAGTCACTTAATGATTCATTTGTCTGGGTTTTCAACCTTTCACATCATGGTGGCAATCCGGGCTGTGGACACAGACACGTATTTTTCCTTTAACATAAAATGGCAGACGAGCAAAATTTCCAAACATATTTTTCTTAATCATACGCATATAAATATAGCAGGGGGTGCCAGGTACATCATTTGCTGCTTCTACAGCTAGTTTAAAAAAAAAACACAGTTGTACATCTACTCAATCATGGCTGCATGACTGATTGTGAACCACATCGCAGTGCTTTTACGTTGTAATTCTGTACATCTTCCCAGAAAAGTAGTCTATAGTTTAAAGTCGCACTAATCAGTGTTGTTATGCAGTGGATCAAGTCATTGTTATTGAGGAGCGCACAGAGAATAATCACCTAAATCTGATGTTTTGCTCTGTTTTAAGAAATGTTTTACTGCCTTTTAGCTAATTGTTTTGGTTTTACGGTCCACAGCTGAATTTGATTCGGCCTCACAGTTTTCATCAATGCCTACCACTGAAATCAGAATTTAAATCAAATCAAGTCATTTTATGCACACGATCAGAAGCGAGTTAAACCTCATTTTAGCTCACTTGATTTCCTACTTTTCTGCATAAACAACTCATCAACTTATTTTCCACATCCACTGTTTAGAAGGTGGAAGGTGATGCATGGTGGACATTTTCCATCCCAGTCCTCATTCAGGTCCTGAATATTTACAGTCAATTTGCAGAAAATATACAGATTAACACTTCTGGAAGGAGCCTCAGAAGACTGTTTGATGTCTTAAACAGGAATATTTGTTGAGACACGGAATTGAAAAGAACCAGAATAACAAGTACAAACCAACACCTTGCCATCCAAACTCTGAGACCTTTTCCTCCTGGGCCACAGAAACCCCACTGGCTGTTCTGCCTCTATTGATAAGCAGATGCATCACCTTCAACACGGGCAACATCCTCCTTACATAATCAATAATGGCCCTTGCATTTAGTAGTACTTGCCCCTTCACCCGGTAGCTCCTATCCTAATCACCTCCTGTACTGTGGGTCACTAATGGAAACCCACAAGATCCCCCCCCCCCACACCCACAGTTAAAGAAACCTAATGATAAAGAGGACTGGGAACATGTAGCAGCTAAAAAGACAGATTTTTTTTTCCCCTGGGTGATGCAATCCGGTATCACGGCAAAGCGTGAAATAGACACGCCTGTCCACGACAGCAAAACATGAGATAGCCACATTTTGGCCTGTCTAGGCGTGAATGTTACAAGTTTTCTTGTAGTGGATGAAAATAAAAACCTACTGCATGCATCGAGGCATGTGATTTACGAGAAAATTAAACTTATCGCAAAAAACACATTGTTGGGGTTAGTGACAAACAACATGGTTGGGGTTGGAAAACAAACCACTACTCAGGAAACAGCAACGTCCTGCATTCAAACCCCATCATACCACACGGCAAACTGTGAATAATGCCACCAAGCCGACCCTACAACGTACTAATACTGCCAAAAAATATTCTTTGTACTTGGTCGCAATCCCTCTGTTGTGGACCTTGGTCACATAATCCTTCGACATGTGACATTTATATACGTATAACTTTCACGCCTAGACAGGCCAAAGTGTGGCTATCTCACGTTTCCCCACGATATTGGGTTGGGTGATAATATGTGAATGTTGTTTCCAGATTGCTTTGCTGCTCTCAAATAGGCAATTAAAACAGTACAATGTGTCCACCCGTTTAAAGATCAGCCTGGGACCTGAACCTAAGCTAAATTAGTGCGCCAAAATTTATCAGAGATCCACGAGAGATTACTTTTGCATCGATCACAGCAGTTCCATTCAACTGAAGGAAATCATGCTGGTGTAAACGGTTTTGTTTTTGGCTCATCTGTGTATGAATGTGTGAGAGGTGGGTGCACAAGCATGTGGACTACATTTCATTTTAAAGTGTTATTGTAATTTATGGTAATATTTAAGTATTTTACACCCAACAGATCTTGCAGACACATGCAGATACAGAAGTCCTATCTGTACATGTCTAATTAAGGCTAATGCAGCTTCTTTCTTTTCTCGCTTTTCATCTCTCTTTTATCCTTTGAACACACAATTCATTTATTTCTTTTTGTTACATCCCCGAACACTTCTTCTATCTTCTCATCTACCTCCTCTTTTTCTTCCTTCTTCCTCTCCCTTTGCCCCCCATTGTTGCCTGAGGGTAAGCCAGGGTGTCCTGTTCCTCTCGCTCTCATCGCGAGCTTCCAGTTTGCATGAATGACTCTGCGTTACCTGCTGCAACCTGGCCTACTTCGAAAGTTCCTCCTCTGTTCTGCTCCACCGCCACCAGCAAAGTCACAGCCAGACAGAGAGAGGTGGTGGGCTGGTGAATTAGCAATGTGCGGGGAGGAAGAGAGGCATACAAGAGAGGGGGAAAGACGTGAAAGTGCACAGCTTTTAATATATTTCTAAGAGCACGCTCACATTGTGGCAGTACTCCATAGAGGACAAACTGGTTATTCATTGTTTTCAGTGGGAGAACAATGAGAAACTTCTTGCCAGGGCTGATGTAAAGGGCTTCGTGCTGTAGTGAAGAGGAAAAAACAGACACCGAAAAGCCTCTCAGAATGGATATAGCTGCATCTGTTTGTCCATCTGTTCTTTCTCTCCTTTTTTTTTTTTTTTTGACCTCTCTTCTTGAAAGTTTTTCTTCTCAAACTGGACTTTTGGAGGAAAAAAATGCGTAAAATTAAATTCAAGGTTTTTGTTCCACTTCCTTTTTTTCACACTTTTTTCTCATTTACGGTGGAAACATTTAAAGTGGAATCATTTAAATAACCCATGTCCACTTTCATATTCAGACATTACTATAATTACTCTTAACACAATTTAGAGCATCATTGAGATGTCTGAATCAAAATGGGTCAGAATTTATGTGGAATCTGCTGAAAGTGTTATTGTATTGGAAATATTACACTTTACAAGCTACAGCTTTATTCTCATCCTCCTCCTTTATTCCAGTTGGCTCCTCACATTAACCTGACCCGGTCACAATCCATTTCTTCTGTTATCAAAAGCTGTTACCAGAGGGGTAAACAGCAACATGCTCACAGTACTCGCATAAACGAAAGCAGAAGAAAAGCATTCTCTTTTCAAAGAACCTAAATTGCCAGGCAACGGCTTTGATCATGTATTCAGAATGAATCAGTTCAGTTGTAAATACTGTAAAAACTGTAAAACAGTTTCACCCTCATCACACACACATAAAACTGACCCAATTATCTGTGAAACTATCAATGTATAAAGTGCACTTTTTTAATTTCCTTTAGTGTTTTCTAACTAAACAGATGTCGGAGTCGGGGTCAAACACTCGTACAAATCCTGGGGTTGCACTCAGGCCTATATTTGTTGGAGGTTCCTGAATCCTCAAAAGCAAAAATAAAGAAATCATGAGTTCCTTTTTCAGTGTGTGGAAACTGCATGCTTGTTTATTTATGCCTGACATGTTCATGCATGAATTAACAATTAAACTGGAGTGCTGCGTAACGTAATCAGCATTTTTACAGATGATGAATGACTCATCACCTATAAAAAGCCTCACATTCAAGGTCAGGACTGTGGGTCAAAAGCTAATCACCAGACAACATGTATGCCTCCATCCTTAAGCCATGGGTGCTATTTAAATAAGCACATAAATGCAGGACTGAGTGTGATGAAGGGAAAAGGGAGAGATGGGCTAATTGCTGTGGATTTTCAGTCCTCCAAGGTATTGCCTCGCAGACCCTGCTGTTACTAAGGTGAACTTCTCTCTCCTCTCATCTCCTGGGTGAAGGAGGGAGGTCCCAGGGTGATCCTCCCTCTTCACAAGTCAGTGTTAATGGGGGCAGAGGAGAACAGCGAGAGAGAAAGACGGGAGCCCGATTAAGATTTATTTTTCTCTTTTTCACTCTTCCCTTTTTCCATTTTCCATTTGATCGCCACAATTTTTTTTTAAACTGAATTCTGACTTCCTGTTTGGGTTTTCTATCTGTCCGTGTATTCTTGGCACTCTTTTAATGTTTTATGCTGGCTGGTACCCAAAGTCTTGATGATGCTGAGGTAACACACCTGTCACCAACATACACAGATAACCTTCTTATCTGCTGTCACCTGTTGTCTTTATTTTCCCCTACTTTGATTACAGTTACTGCACATTGATGCTTGCACCATCTGTCATGAAAACAATGTCTGTTCATGTGCTTCAGAGTTGCATAGGGAGTTATTTTGGGTTCCAGAAAATTCCTTTTCAATTCCTTTTCTGCATGGACATGTCAGGTGACCAGCAGCTGGAGTGCTTCCAAGGCACAAAACTGTGAGAACTGACACATCAGTACAAACGATCAGCAACTGTGGGAGAAAATATCTTCTACGGTTCAAGTCAAAAGTACAAACATCTACAGTGAGTAGAGAAATCAAACAATCTTCAGGATTCTGAAGTGTGTGTGCTGCTGAATCACACTGAGTAGATACCTGATGCATTCCATTTTAAATCAGTTCATCAGCATGGATGATGATGGCAAAGAAGAGCACCGTGATTTGTTCACAACTGCAACAAAGAGATATTTTGTAGGTGGTCTGATTTGTACTTCTTCCTGACCTCTTGAAGCTCGTGGGTCATGAGTTTTGTAATATTTAGTACAATCAAAAATACCGGAGTTAAAACAAATTATAATAAACCTCATCTCCACAACATAAACCCACAGGATGACTACTACTCTGGGCAACACAATTCTAACCTACTTACCCAATTACTTCCTAATAAATAAGGCCGTTGTTACTCTGAAAATATCTACAAGGTTAGTGTATGACTTTTGCCTTTAGTGTCTTTGGGCTCAGGAACATCCTCCTTTAGTTTTCATCAGTCTGCACACACCAGCTCCACTGTCTTTGTCATCGCTATTCTAAGTGAGTATCTTGGAACAAAAAGGCAAACTACGGATGATAGAGAAATTCTCAAAACATATTTGGATTTAGTGTTCCAAACTAAACACGGATCCAGTATTTTTGCATGGGATAAAATCTTTGTTAACCTGATTTATCCAAGAGATGAAAGATGGAACTCGATGCTCGTCTCATTATAAAACTCTGCAGAGATAAGCAACAAATGAAACGTACAGCCAATACACTTGGCCAAAGTTGAGCATTTCATGGTGGATGATGAATCTTATAACAGCAAATCATATTTCATTTTGTCTCTGGGTTCATGACAAATTGTTACAAAAACTACCAGCTAAACTAACATTAAATTAGAGCTCAAATAAAGGGTACTAAATTGCGTGTTCCTTCCAAAAGTTTGCACATTTTTTTTGCACTCGTTTTGCGGGTGATTTACTAAGAGTAATTGCGTCATTGAAATCAGGTGCAAATCGCTGTATTTAAATGAGGGGTTTATGTGTGTTAAAGTGATTCCAACAATAGAAAACAGAGCAACCGCAAAAGGAAAAGGAAATCTAAGCCCATAGAAATTAAGACATGTTAATATAACAAGAACAAAACAATATATAGAAGATTATTAACAAGAAAGTCAATATTGTGGGAAAATAAAAAGGCGAAAAAAAGGCTTGATAATAAAACGTCGGCAAATAAAACGTCAGGACGGTGGATGAGATCCTGTAACAAACACCGATCAGCAGGTCCAGATGTTTCTGTGATGAGCTGGTGAATTAGTTTCATTCAGTGTCTCACGAGTGCTCGTGAACCTTATGAAGCTTCCTGTGAATTCTGCGGGACACATTCAGGACCTGTGACAGCTCACCTTGAATAACAGGACTGGGCAGGATATCCAAGCAGTGATACGTTGGAACGACCCAGAGGCAGGACAATGCTGAGTCGTAAGACGTTTTTTAATTGCTGGTATTTCGTGGCTCCTCCTTGTTATCGGCTGTAAATCATCATTCAGTTCATTCAATAACTCAGAAATGTCATTTCTGGAGCGACTATAATGTCTTAATAATGTCTGCGTCTGTCATCTCCAAAAATGTTTCCAAGGATGTAAAACCTCGTTCTCTACGTATTCTTTGGTTTCTCTGCGTCTTCTTCTCACCACAATAAGAGCATCCGTCTCTCCTGATGTACATCTGATTAATACCTTCCTTTCAGTCGTACTAAAATACACACAGTCACTTCTCCTATTTCTACTTTCATGTTTAGTAAATATCTTTGCGGGTGCTAAATTGTTCTATTTGCATTTCCCCTCACAGTATTTTGCAACTTCAAGCCGAAACGCCCAATATTACATATGCATGAGGGCAAACATGCAAAATGGACAACGTGTGTTAAATTGCGCATTTGAAAGACGCAACCCTCACTGCACGTTGTTAGTAAATCTGCTAGGATATGTTTTTGCGGGGGGTGTGGAGTTTGCACGTGATTTTACACATGCAAGCGTTTAGTAAATCAGGCCCAATGTGTTTTACTTTTTAAAATGTCTTTGTATTTGTGTTCCTTGCTTCCAAATTAACACCACGTGGCAGCATTCATTCGGTATTTGTTGTGTACTCCTGGGAAAAAGTCAGTGCACGCCGTCAGTAAGTGTACAGTTTCCTCTGATCAGAGGGCTTGAGTTCAAACCCTCCTGTCTGCAACAAACATCCACTCTGATTAGCTGACATTGAGTCAAAGTTTGCATTGTCACCAGCTTCATGGTTGTTGACATTCTATGTCTGATATCCCTATGGTGGACAAATTATGGACTTTCCCCACTGTGTTAATGAAAGAACCAGATTATCTGTTTCATGAAAAGTGATTCAGACATGATATTTCCTAATGAATCCAGGAGCCTGGAGCCAAGCACGGGAGGAAAATGTGATAATGACTACTCCCTGTGGAGACATCTATTTGTTACGGCATTAGATAGCAACAGGAGTCTATAAAGACTGAATGTACAAAAGAGAAAATGTCCAATTAGAGGACATGTCATTGCACCCACCAACTTCAACATATAGAAATACATGAATAGACAACTGAAAGCATTGGGATCTAAAATAACACTACAACATGTAGGAATATACAATATAGTAATGCACACAGAAAACATTTCTTGTGCCAGCTGTAACATAGTGTTTTAATCTTCTTGATGTGAAGCTAATACCTTAAAGTGCAATACCACCGAGGACCACTGGGTGCTGGCAACAAAAATAAACTCTGCACCGCAGACCTCTTTCAAAAATCAGCAACTTGCTGTCATTAGCTGCAGTAAATACTCTCCTTCTGATCAGTGTCCGGGTTGTCTCTCTGAAAAGAAATCCATCATTACTTAGATATTAGGCCTTAAAGAGAGGGATGATTGCCGGGTTTGATTGACATGCCTGAGGAGCAGTCAGGTTACCTCTACAGGTGGCCGTGCATAGTGTCCTCGTGATCCTTCACTCCTCCACAGCTCGTCCAAATGTGGTCACTTTTGGCTTCAGAAGAATCAAGATGGAGACGGTCAAAATAGACTCAGGGATTTAAAGCGACGGTTCACAAACCAATGGATGATGTCACAGTGGGTCCCCGTGTGGAGTTACCGTTATTATAAGGTTCTGTATAAGCAGCAATTATTCTTCATTCTTGGGCATCAGCCTGCTTATGAGTGGTACAATTCTGTCTGGGCCCATTCAGATAGTGTAGAGCAAAACAAAGATGAGCAATCACAGATACCTCCTCATGCAAGGTAAATTCTGTTGCCGGTGTTTAAAACCATCTATTATGGATGCAGTGAAACACTATCAATGGACAGTGTTTCTTTAACCCTCACACGGCCAATTCTGCTTTCATAAACCCATATTAGGTTGTCCGAAGAACATTTAAAAATGTAAAAATGTGATTCTTTCACATTTTCCACATGAGTGTGGTGTTGGAAAATGAGGGCTAACCAGCAGAGAGACACATTTCACTTTTCAGAAAGAGTACAGAAAAGAACCTCCAATGAGAGACGACACTGAGTTCTCGTGGAACAGTGAATAGGCCTGATATGACGTCAGGACTTCTTCTCATAGGAGTTCGCCTCAAATGGCCTGTAGTGAAACGGCAAAGAAATGTTCTTCAGGACATGCTCCACTGAATCTGAAGTTGACATCTTAGCTCCATATTGAAAAGTCTTTCGGCTGAAGTCCGCCTTTACCCACTTCTCTCTCTCTCTCTCTCTCTCTCTCTCTCTCTCTCTCTCTCTCTCTCTCTCTCTCTCTCTCTCACTGGAAGTTAAAGGGCCAGTGGAGACTGATTAAAATGCAGAGGAGGAAGGCTCTGCTGCAAATTGAAAACATATTGATTCTCCTCATGCTTCCAGGGAGAGGGGGCGAGAAACAGAGGGAGAGACGGAGAAAGACAGGAGCAAAAAAAAAAAAAAAAAAAAAAAAAGAAGTGAAGTGAAGAAGATAAAGAAACAGGTGAAGAAACACAGAGAGGGTAAAACAGTTGCTCAGTGCTGGTAGCAACTTGTGTGTATGTCTGATCTCCTCTCTCTCTCTCTCTCTCTCTCTCCCTCACTCTCACACACACACACACACACACACACACACACACACACACACACACACACACACACACACACACACACACACACACACACACACATATGCATTGTCTCATATTCTAAGATAACATCCCATGGGTTGAGGGCTCTATTGTCACCATGGCAACGGGGTCAAGGCACACAGTTGTATGTATTTGTATGTGTGTGTGACTTGTACATGTGAGCACATGCTGTCATGTCCAGCTGTGGTGGGGAGAGGCCGCAGGATGCCAATGAGAGAAGACAGCGCATAACACGTACAGATGTGCTGACTGCACAGTTTCCATGGGAACAAGCCCCCCCTCCCCTCCCACAACCACCACTAACATATCCCTTCTCCTCCCATCGCTCCTCATTGCTCTTGCAAAAGCTTGACAAGCTCTTCTAATGCTTCTCGCTTCGTCTTTATGTGTGTCCGCGCGGTAGAGCTCTCACATCAGCTACAGCTCAACGTGTCTTGTCATGAGTGTACGTGTACAAGTGTGTGTGTGTGTGTGTGTGTGTGTGTGTGTGTGTGTGTGTGTGTGTGTGTGTGTGTGTGTGTGTGTGTGTGTGTGTGTGTGTGTGGACATTAGTATGTATGACATTCTCTCGTCTCATTCCTTAATCAAGGATGAGGGCGAAGACAGGAGAGTGTGAGGGAGGTGGTGGATATTATCAAACAGAGTGGCTTTCTGTCTTGTGCGCTGAAATCACACACAAACACACACACACACACACACACACACACACACACACACACACACACACACACACACACACACACACACACACACACACACACACACACACAATAAATCAGTTCCTGTCAACAGGGTGCCAGCTATGTCTTTGATTGTGCACACAAATGATATTTGTCCGATGCGCGTGTGTGTGTGTGTGTGTGTGTGTGTGTGTGTGTGTGTGTGTGTGTGTGTGTGTGTGTGTGTGTGTGTGTGTGTGTGTGTGTGTGTGTGTGTGTGTGTGTGTGTGTGTGTGTGTGTTAGAACTACAGAGCTAATTGTAAAGAATATCCTTGTCTTCTCTACTGTATAAAAGCTGCCATCACATGGTTGTCCACTGCCACTGCATGGTTAAAAAACTAAAGTGTTGATGTTGTGAGTCCTCATTACGTGCATCAGATAGGATCAACATTGAGTTCTTATTATCGATCTCATTCTGCTTTGGGCCTCGTGACCTTCCCAGGTCTTGCAGAAAAAACCTAATAGTTAAAGCAGTGGTTTGGCTGAATTTAAAAAAAATATATGTTTCCGATTAAATGAACCCTGTCGTTAATAAAAGTCACATGTAGTGTAAAGATAGGCTATTTAAAAAAATAAATAATCTGAAGTATGTTTTTTGTTTGTGCATAGACAGGTGCGAGCGCAATACTTGTGTGTGTGTCGAGTTCAAACAAATAAATTGCATTGGCTGTGAATTGAACACTATCCTGTGTGAAACTATTGTTTAAGAGGACCCTCTGCAGTAATTCCAGGACTGACCTTTTTTTTTTTTTTTCTGCAAAGTCCTAATTAGACTATATAGTAACCGTTTGTCTGGTCCAGTTAAAGCAATGTTCTTTTTGTTCCGTTTTGTTTTGTTGAAGTGCAAAAGCTTATTTGTTTAAAAGAGCTTATTGCTAAGTCGTTTTATGCCCATATGTATCCATCCCTGTGGACATTTCCTGTGAGCATTTCTGTTGTCCAGTGGATATTCAGCCATTACGCAGTAAACTTTCTTTAAACTGAAGTTTCTCACGAAAGCTGTAACGTGAACCCAGCCAGGTCTTCCATTGGTTTACGATTTGCCACCCTCCAGTTGATCAGGGGATGATTATCTCAGCAAAAATATCAATTCAATTCAATTTTATTTATATAGCGCCAAATCACAACACAGGTTATGTCATGGCACTTTAACACATTCAAATCCTTACAGCAAGACTTTACAATATCAGCCAATAAACTGCAATTAACTAAGAATAAACTGCCATTAAAGCAAAGTAAAGTTGGCGTGGCCGTGCAGTTTATATTGTTCACATTTATACTCTGACTGGCATTAAAAACAATTAGTAACAAGTATTGTTCATGCACTTATACAGTAGACTCAAGGCTGCACAGTTGCACATCAAGTTGACTATTCCCTTGTGCTTTATGTTTCTTTATCATTCACAGGGAGCGTTATTGACACCCGCTGAAACACCGGGGTCATCAAACACATGCGGGTTTTTGCTGCAGACCGTTTTTAAACGCTGAGAGCTCAGCGTTGATTTACGACAGTTGCCCAAACATCCAGCCGTCACAGTTTACGGCAGAGGGTGTCGCTCGCTGGGCAGAGGCTGAAGCAAGCAGCTGTCAGAAGGTAAAGTAGGAACATGTCACCCGCTGCAGCTGTCAAAGCTTCTACCAAACACGTGAGCGGACGTGTTTAAGTCAGTTCGTGTCGCTCTTTCATGAAGTCGTCGGCGGGTTTTGCCTGCGACCAACAAACAGCTGACGTCACTGTTAGCTCTCCCATGCTATAGCTACGAGTTAAACAGCTCAACTGCAGGAAAAAAAACTGTCCTGCAAACAACAAACACCAAACACCAAACACCTTTCTGAAACACTTCACGGAATCAAAAGTGTCCAACACGACTGACCTGATATATGAAAGTAAACGTGAGGTCAAATATAACAAACACGTGACTGGCAGCAAACATGAATATAACTTATTATTACACCTGGTTTTATTTTGTACTCTATTGTCTTGCATGGTTTTCCGATATGTGGTGCTGAAGGACACTCGCGCGTGATGTGGCAGGGTTAAAGGACATCAGTGGTTAAAGGACATCAGTGGTTAAAGGACATCAGTGGTTGATGGACATCAGTGGTTGATGGACATCAGGGCAGGTGACACTTGTGGAAATAAAGGCTCTTATTGACTTCACGTTGTCACTGAACTGAGATCAAAAGCTTTATCAATCAGCAGCAGCAGCAGCTGAGGCGTTGGGATGGGCTGCATTCAACTGTAAATCTGTCTGCCACCTCCAATATCTATCTGGTGTTCGTGGGCAGAAATACATCCTGGGAATAAAAAACGTCCCGCGGTTGTGAGCGTGTTATTATATCGGACTCAGAAGTCCTTTACAGACACATGGAGGACTTGCAGATGTGATTTGTTCCATCTTTGCTCCGTCATTCTTTTTTTTTTCCAACTATGGATGTTTCATGTCTCCAAAGCTGCTGTCTTTCTCTGAAACTTACAGCTGACCTTTGTAGTTGCCAAAGTCATTTTCAAGTAGACAAGCAGACCTTATTCAAATGATCTCAATGAAAGGGAATCATTATTGAAAAGCTCACAAAGCTGCTTTCTCATCAGTGAGGAAGCAAGTAACTGAAAAGTAGAGCTGGACAGTATTAATAACTTGCATAAGTCCCACTTATGATATGATCTGACAGTCCCGTGTCCTCTATCTCCAGGCGGGTTATTGTTAAACCGGGTGTAAACGCAACACGCATGCTGATCCAAATACGCAAATGTAGTGAAGTTGAAGAAATCGGCAACATAAATATTTGAGTCACCGACGTGGAGATATTTATGACCACGGAGAGCAGCTGTCATAATCTGAAAAGAGAAAAATCTGCTTTAGGTGCAAAGAACTGTTTTAACACAGAGCTTTGCAGCATTGAGTGTGTGTGTGTGTGTGTGTGTGTGTGTGTGTGTGTGTGTGTGTGTGTGTGTGTGTGTGTTTCAGTTTGCTGACCACTCCTTGTCTGTTTTACCCACTTAGGCGATGTGCATTGGACTTCCCGGTGCAGCGACTGTCCACGGTGGATCCTTCAAAGCTTTGCTCCCGGTGAGTGTGCAGACGCCGCGGACGCGACGCTTGAATTTCACGTGGGATGGTTTCCCAATGTTCTCCTTCTGTGGTTTCTCCTCGCAGACCGTGCTCCTGAGCGTGTTTATGTCCCAGCTGCTGAGGACTGTCGGACTGAGGGCGTTCTCCATGGCGACCGAGACGTACACGTCGGGCACGCACTCCGCCGCTTTCGTCACCTGTCCTAATGACACGGTTGCTCGAGACTTGGCCAGGTCAGACAGTCACCAACATTTAAATTGTGCTCTTGACACGTTTCCGTCTTTTCGCATGATTATGTAAAGTCGTCGTTTTGAAAATCCATTCCTCACGTCTCCGCCCTCACTGGCAAAAACAAGATGTCACATTCACACAGGAAATCATTTTAGCTCATAAACTGCATCACCTTGCAAGACAAACTTAGCTTTTCATTGCTGCCCTTCAGTCAACAGCATGATGTATTTGTTTCCGTCTTGTTGGATGCACTAATCAGTTTATCATTTATTCTTTTCTCCCGCGTCACAGGGGTATTGTGGAAAAGAAGCTAGCCGCTTGTGTCAACATTGTCCCAGCAATCAAATCTATGTAAGTCTTGAAACAGCTGCTTTTCACCGTCGTGTCGTCTGTGTCAACGTTTTCAGTGTGAACTGGGTGTTTTTTGACAGACACGTTATAAATGAAGGGTTCTGTCAGGCAGGACATCCCAGGATGTGAAATCAATCGTGATTTTTGTCCTGTAGAAATGACGACCTGTCTTGCTCCTTCAGATACGAATGGCAGGGGAAGATCGAGGAGGACAACGAGGTGCTTCTGGTGAGTGCTGGCTACGTCTGGTGAAATGTTACTCTGTCCAATTTCAAGAGAAATGCAATAAAATCCAACTTAGAGGCAAATACTGTCACTGCTGTTATTGTTTCAAACACTATAATTGCGACAGCTCCATCTATGACCAAAACTGCGATTACTTTCAGCACAGCTACAGTTGCTGCAGAAAGTATTCACACCGCTTCAGTCTGACCACACTTGATGACATTATGCATTTAAATTGAAATTGAAATGGATAGATTTGGCTTTTACTCTTGCAGTCTACACTCAATAAATCAAATTGACATTGTGAAAAGCAGTTGTTGGAAATGTTTGCAAATGTATTCAAAATGAAAAGCTGCATTCTCTCACTGAAAAAAAGTATTCAGACCCTTCGATATGAAAGTCCAAGCCGTGGTCGGGTCCATCCTGTTCGCTGGAATAATAACTATAACTGAAAGGGGGGGAAAGGGGGGCATTTATAAAGGCCCGCACTTCTGTATACATGATCCCACAATTCACACTGCGGGTCTGGACAAACATCAAACCATCAAGTCCAAGCATTTCCCTGCAGACCTCCACAGTAAAACTGTGGCGAAGCATAGATCAGAGCAAGAGTCTAAAAGCATTTCTGAAGCCGAGGGTTCCCTGGAGCTCAGCGGCCTTGATAATTGTGACATGAAAGAAACTGGGAATGACGAGGACAAACGGAGACACATTTTCTGATCATTTAGGACAGATTGCAGGGTGTTTCCAAAGGTGCTCCCTTTGACAGAATGTGTCGTAACGGCGCCTCCAACCTCCCTCACCAGACATGTCAGACAGCTGTTCCGTATATTTGAACCGTGACCGACGTTGGTTTGCTCTTTCGTGGCCTCCATCTCTGAGAGACGAGTGAGCCGGTTCTTGACTCAGAATGTGACTCGTCAAGTGTCTGATGAAGTGAGTCGTTTTGACCGAGCGTCTCTCCTCATTCAGATGATTAAAACAAGGAGTTCCAAGGTGCCTGCTCTTGCCGAATATGTCCGGTAAGTTTACATTTCATCTCACCACAAAAATCCCCTCGCTCTCCATCCTAAGTGTTGATCGTCTGCTCCGTTATCTGCCGTGACTCAGCTAAAGAGTATGACTTGATGTAGAGAGTGGTGTACTACGAAGCGAAATAAGTGGGTTAGCGGGCTATGCTGAGACGAAAGCCAGGGTTGTCAGTGGACAGAAGGACACTCTCTTCTAACCTGGCCCGATCACCGTGGTAACTTATGCTGCGACCCTGACCTGGCCCGGAGCAGGTTATGTTCGAGACATCAGACCAGAACTTACAAAAAGTACCACCTACTGACCGATCAGTTCTCGGAAAAATGTCACCACCATGTCGTAGAAGATCCCGCGGAGAGTGAGACGGTCCTCTGCGGGGGGGGGGGCAGAGACAGACAAAGCTCTTTGGTGTCCCCTGGGATTTGTATATAAGATATAGATTCATTTCATAGTGTTTTTTACTGATATCATCCTACAACAGAGACTGATTGAAGCACATAAGATCTGATAGTAACCCTACTTACCGCTTTGAATTATGTTTTTACATTTATTTCTCGTTTGTTCTTCAGTCTGTTTGACACCTTCGGGGCTGCAGGTGAAATGATGAGACCGAAACCTCATACACGTCATGAGAGTACATCTAATTATTGTCAGATCTTCTCGTGCACATTATGGTCAGGTGATATTATTGAGCCTTTCAACTTCAGCTATACATTCATACAGTCAGAGACTTTATAGCAGCACATCCTTCCAGCATTCAGCAGCTGTGCTGCTTTCTGCTCAGTTATGTGTTTAACTTTTAACTTCATTTTTTTTTTTTATTACTATAATTTGCTCCTTGTTGGCAAAATATGTCGCTCTGCTGTCAGTGCACTTGTCCATGTTCGTGACTGGTCAGGAGCTGGGTTGACAAAGAACGTTGATAACCACGTTCGTGGTGCCGATTATCTCCGACTGCGAGTTTCCGCTTCGTCGAGCCAGCTCAGACGGAGGAAGTCTGGGTGTTGTTGAACTTGCTTCGTAGTGCACCCCTCCGGTGTCCATATGTTCTGCGTGCCCGCCTGCGAACTCGGTTGACTGATCCCTGTTATTGTCCTCTTCAGCTCTAACCATCCTTATGAGGTAGCAGAAGTCATCAGCTTGCCTATCGACCAGGGCAACCCGCCGTACCTCAAGTGGATAGGAGACATCGTACCGGAGTAATCATGGTGGATGGATGTGAAAATGAATCCGATTTCACGTGAAATGTCTTTTCAAACACACATCCAGTGCTTCAACAGGTTAAACACACTCTGAACACTAACGTTCAAATCTGTTATTAACTGCATGAAAGGTAAATCAGGTAAAACAAAGCCTAAATGCTAAATGTGTGAATTTTGTTTTCTTTTTTTCCAAATGAATAAAGAAATATTTTCTATTACAATTTGGTGCAGCAATGTTTTGAGCCCCTTACTTAACTAATGTGTTCCCTCTAATGTGTTGACCTCTAGAGGGAAGCATTGGTCTGTCATGTTCATAGTTAACACGGTGCAGAATAAACTGCTTCAGCTTTCACTTGTTCAAACCTTAAAAAAAATCTTATTTGGTTAGTGAAGGTCACTTTAAGAAATAAAGCAGAGGACTGTTCGCCATTGGTTTTAAATAGTTCTTGGTGAACATGTTATGACAATGTGACAACAGTAACATACATTACAGGTCATATACATATTGCATACATGTACATTGTGCAGCAGTTTAAGTCACATGGTTGCATACAACACCAGGTTTCACTTTACTCGTATTTACTTATCAACATTATCTGTAAACATGTATTCAGCCCACTATCACCACATTACACTCGGCTTTAGTGCTTCACCTGAGCTCTGATAACATGGCTCATAATACAACATCTTAATACTGAGGGGAAAAAAAGCAATGCTGTTGCAAGTCGGCCTTGTATTAACCTACCACTCTGGGGTTTGACATACATCTATAAGACATGAAATATAGAGTTCACAATACACCACAAAACACAAATCTACTATTTTAACCATCATAACTGATCCAGTTTCTATATATTGACTGCGTCAATATATGTTGTCACTGTGCATGACGTAGTGCACCTTTAAAGTCCCCCTCCACTCAAAATGTTGTTTTTCTTGTTCCAATACTGTTTTTATTGAGTTTCACTGTGCAGCGTGGTGTCTGTGCAGAGTTTGCTACTTGAAGGCTATTTTCACATTAACTTGTTGACAGTCCAACGTTCCTCTGCTAACTATAAGTGAGACTTAAAGGGGCGGGCCAGTAAGCTTGATTTGAGACATCACAAGCCAAATCTGTTCCAGTTAAACTTCCAAAAGTATGATGTGGAAACTTGACGGCTCCAGTGAACGTGTGCCGAGAATGGGCTCTACAGTGAAGTACTGTATGAGACATCTTGTGTCCAGCAGTTCAACTTTTGAAATTAAATACATTTGCATATTCATTGATTCTGGAATTTTGAAAAAAGAGTGGATGTAAGATAATACTAGATCATTTAAGGATTTGTACAAGAAAATTGCATGTTTTTTTGTGGGAAGGTCAAAATCAGACACAAATTATTATTCAATGTCTAGTAATTTATATACACATTAAAACATGTCTGGAGGGGACCTTTAAAGAAAAGACCTTTGCTAAAAAAGGACACCGAACACACACAGTATATTAAAAGCGAAGTAAAGGGAAATGTGTACTTGTATCCATCACAAACAGAAGTAATTATACGTGAAGTCAAAAGATTTAAATATATCTTGTCCTTTACATCTGAATGTTTCATTTAATATGCGCTACCTATGCGAGGAGGAGCAGACGGGGACATACAGAAACAAACACAGGTGGTGAGCTTAAGCAAGTTGTCAGTTAACCTTCAAATGAGGAAATGTCATTACTTAGCTGCTCTGAAGAAATATAGTGACTGAATTGTGTTCATGTTCAGCTCCATGTATGGATGTTCAGGCGTGTGGCACAAGACGTGTTCAAGTTGTTGAAGCCACCCTGGACCACCCAGATGTACATGGTGACACCAGTCTCTGATGACCGTGGTGTAAAAGATAGTGTTCTGTCAGTTTAAAGGGACCATAGCTAGCAGAACATTCTCAAGATTAAGACGGAGAAATTAAAACAACCAAAACATCTATTGTGTTTTCAGGCCTCTGTGCCGGTGATAGCCATAGCTTTTTGTTTTTTGGGGGTTGTCCGTCTATCCTCTTCTTTTGATTGCGATATCTCAAGAACGCTTTGAAGGAATTTCTTAAAATGTGGTATAAATATTCACATGGAATCAAAGATTAACTGATTGCATTTTTGTGGACAAAGGTTACTTGAACCTCACAACCGTACCTTTCTCGTGAACACGATGATATACGTCTGGAACAGAAGGGGACATGGGGATCTTATTTTGCAGTTGTTCGGATACTAAACTGGTGACACTAATCTTGGGTGTCCACTTTGACATTATGAGGATTATATATCTTCCGTGTTGTTGGGTGGAAGATGTGTGCGGAGCATCCATGATCAAGGAATTTGTATTTTCTTTGCAGAAACATATTTGAAGTATTGTCAACTGTCATGACTACAACTGTTGACATGTGAACACATAAAGAGTCCTTCAAAGCTTCCCTAAGCTATTATATGCGTTTGAGCAAATATGGATGGAAACTAGGTGGTGGAAATACAATCACGAAATGGTAATTCAATTTTCTTGTTCTACCTTTCAGGTTTCCATTCATTTCAATCCAACATTGTTAACACCATGTCTGCTCTTACGGTTTGTTAAAGTACATTTTTTTATACTCACACAATGGCAAAAGCACTTGAATGGTACCGACAGATTGTTACATATTAGTGGTATAACCAAGTTCAAAGACTTTCGCATTGTATAGTCACATAAATGGCTAGTACTCAAATCCACTAAAAACATGCCAACATCTTGTTACAGATAGCTGATATCAAGTACAGAGTTTTGGTCCAGCAGTTCTTCGGGTTGTGACCCGCTGTTTCTGCTTTTACTGGCCGTAGAGGACACTGACTCAGCAGAATTAGAGCCTGGGCCCAGCTCGGCCCTGTGCACGACTTGTGTCCTTGAAACCTCTTTTACCCCATTGTGGTTTCCATTTTGGGACGTTTTGCACATTTCTCTCGTCTGCATGGCCCCTTCGGTCCCATTGGTTTCCTCTTCTTCGTTTTCACCGCAGTCTTTCATTTTCACATTGACGCTCTCGCTGTTTTGCGGTCGGAGCACGATGCCGCCCCACTCCTCGGTGGGTCGCTGTAGCTCAGTGCACACCCTGTCGTTGTTCTTCACTCTGCGTGAAGTGCGGCACAGGGCTTTCCGGAAGCCTCTCTTGAAGTTGTCCGACAGAAATCCGTACAGTATGGGGTTGGCACAGCTGTTTGCGTACGAAAGCACAACAACAAAAAAGTAGAGCCCTCTGAAGTCTCCAGGCAGGACCACAAGGAGGTTAAGGATGTTGAGGACGTAGAATGGGAGCCAGCAGAGGACGAACGCCGCCACAACAATCACCACCATCCGGGTGACTTTACGTTCTGATTTCCTGCGTCTTGAAGATGTGGCCTGCGCCCGCTTTCCAACACTTCTGACCTTCAAAAGAAAAGAAATGTAAGAACTGATTTTATAATAGTTTTTAAACACACTTAAACTAGTAATTTTCTTAGTATCTTGCCTTTGTTTGTGCTGAGAATCTGAAATATCCCTGTCTGGGAATTTTGCTGCGAGCCCAATATAAAGGTAGGTGCAACCTCTAGCTCAACTGAATCTGTTAAACGCCTGTTGTGGAGATTCTCCCGGAAACACTTTGCTGTAAATTGTTTTGTAATTTTTCAGTGCTTTGAAAAAAATAAAAACAGCCAACAATTGACTTCAATAATTCAGTGTGCCATTGTATATTGCCTTGGTACCAGCACCCTCCAGCATGATTTGTAATATCAGCAGAGAGCAGTGTAATTATATAGGATATTATTGTGTACCAATGTGTTTGCAGAAATAGTGTTAACAGAACATTGACAACAGGAGAAGAATGCACTTATTTCCAAAACCTGCACTTGCTGTTGTAATTGAGTTTCGAGGAGCATGTTCTCAACTAATGGGAGGTACGGAGATCAAAAAGTTCTGAGACAGCTCCTGTTGCCTGTGAAAGGAGAGCAGAACAGTGATGCGCATAGAGAAGGAGGAAGCAATAACTTTTGTAAGTAAGTGTGCCAAATTTTGTCGCTTGACGAACATCAGCACCTTAGTTTTTGTGACCACTGGTACGTGGGCATTTGTAATTTCACCGCGGACTTCAATAGTGCACATCACACTTTTTATAAATATCTTTCAGAAACAGGAAGGAAGAGGCAGGAAACAAAAAAGGAGAAATTTGGATTAATTATGGCAGCGTGCTTTGTTCACAAATTTCACGTAAAACGTTTTGAATTCACTACCACTCTCAATTGTGCTTCTGATTGGTCTCTTCTCCATAGCAACAGCAGCCCAGGAACATAAGTAGTGTTGTATTTTGAGTCCACAAAATTATGGACAGAACCCAATTTCTCAGAAACAATTCGTACATAATTAAAAGTGGTCCTCCTAACATCAATACATTTGTTACATTATTTATCTATGAGTATTAACAGGGAGGGTAGTGTTTACACTCAGTTTTACATTGTTTGAAATGGGGAAAGTAATCAACTAATCATATCTGTGTCGCTGTAAATGTACCTTGATTACGATCAGCAGGTAGCACAAGCAGATGACCAGCAATGGGCAGAAGAAGCCAACAGTGCAAGTGTACACAATGAAAGAAGTTTTCCACACTTCTGCTGGTTCAGGCCACACGATGCTGCAGTTCCCATAATCTTTCAGCACGTCTGCAAACACAACCACCGGCAGCACCACTACAAAGGACCCTGCCCAAACTGTGGCACTGATAGCCTTAGCCACACGGGGCCGTCGCCACCAGGTGGACCGAATGGGGTGCACCACAGCCAAGTATCGGTCCACTGACATCACAGTCAGACAGAAGATGCTGGTAAACTGGTTGATGGCATCCACTGTCATGACGACACGGCACATTAGAGAGCCAAAGGGCCATGAAAGCAGAGCGTTCTGCACCGCCAGGAAGGGCAGACCCAGCATAAACAACTCGTCTGCAATGGCTAGATTGAGAATATAAATGTTTGTGACTGACTCATTCTTGGTGTAGTTGACAATAACATGGATAACCAGAGTGTTTCCCACCAAGCCAACAACACACACTATCCCGTATATAAGAGGGATGAAGATTCCGGCCAAACCAGGGAGGGATCCAGGTTTACTTTTCGTGCAGTTTTGACAGGTGCTGTTAAAGAGAATAGAACCATCGGTTGGGTTTATAGGGAGAAGCGGTTCAGAGGGAGTGGAGAGGAGCAGGAAATGGGAGTAGGGGATGCCAGAGTTGTTGCTCCAGGTTGCTGTGGGGGCTCCCTGATGCAGCAAAGAAACCTGGGTGGCCTGGATGAGCTCCATAGAGGCGTTAAGCAATATGAGGCAACAGAGGTTGGTGAGATCCCATCAATGACAGGTCAACAGCCCTGCAAAGAAAAGCAAAGGTAGTTAGTTTAGCACATGTTATACACAAATCCTATATAAGACACTGCAGGCATTTAAGGTGTCGTATAACATTTTGGAAAACACAGTTTCAGTCTTCACTGTGATGACAGTCTGGAAACCCTGTTTGCATTTGGGTTTTCTCAGCCACTCTGAACGGTGGACCAATTAGCCACCAGTGTGGGCAGCTAAGTGTGATCACATCGAAGTCAAGCGTTTCTCAATGTAGTTCAAACACTGGCAACAATGTCAGAGTTTGGAGCCATGTAGTGGTCAATGCAGATTGGTAAAAAGCTGCTCCTACTTAATTAACCCGAGGTATTAGTCTGTAGCCAGGAGGCAATTAGCTTAGTTAAGCACAAATACTGACAGAAAAGGATAACAGGTTGCAAAGTCCAAAGTTTAAAGCATGACCTTCAAAAAGTCTAAACCTCAATTAAGTTGCACAGTTAGCTTAATTTGTGACAATTTAAAAGAATCGTTTTATATACTTGTAATAGTTTCAACGTTTTCATAGACCAGAGATAGATAGGAAGATACCGTTCTCATATCTGTCCATGCTATATCAACTTATATCCTACAGCTTCTTAGTTAAACTTAGCTTAGTGTAAAGATGAGGCAACAGCTGGCCTGGCTGTATAAAGGAAACCAACTCTGCCTCCTCGCTCCTCCAGAGCTTACTCAGCACCATTATCCATCGTATTTGTTGAGTCCATAGAGAAGTGTACATGTGACTGAGGCGGTTATTACTTGTTCATGTTTTGGATAGAAGCAGTGATTTCTTGGAGTTGCGGCAATGAAGAAAGGACCCAAGAAAGTTGCGTCAGGTCATGAGCACAAGCAGATGAGTTTTCTTTGACATTTGTGGGTTTTTTAATTTGTCCCCCGGAGGAAGACTGTCAACCCCGAGTTGTGCTGTGACGTTCCGAGGAAAAACCTTTGGCCTAGTTTCTCGCACGCAACAAAACAGTATGTAGCTCCCCGCCCGCCCTACTTACAGGTTTGGGCTCCCTAAACTTTTTCTGTTCCACAAAAATTTGGCACAAAATTTGAAGTGCACACCAGTTTCAAGGCCATCTTGAAATTGCAAATGCTCATGCAAAACCAGGTGTAACACAGGTGCAGATGTTGATCGAGCTCGATGCACATGGATGCCCTGTGCTCTATCACCATGCAACAGGGACAGTCTTGGAACTTTTTAATCGCCCTTCTTATGCTGAACTAGGCTAACTGCCTCCTGGCTCCGCCTTTACGTTTCAGAAGAACTCACGGTCTTTTCTTCCAACTCTCACAAGAAAATGAGTCACTGTATTTTCCGAAATGTCCAAATATGGCTTTAAAATACATAAAGTAAAAAAATACAACACCACTAATTTAAATAAATAAAGGTGTATATACCATTTATAACAGGAAGGCAGAAAGAATATATAATTAAAGGTATATTAAATGTATTTCAGACACTGATGTTGATGTATAGACAACAGCCACAAGTTAAAAACAAAGTTTGGTCCGATCTCAGCTGAGTGGCTTTATGAATACTGAACTACTAATCAACTTAACAGCCCTCCTTCTGTCACAACAAAAACAAGCCAGCACAGGAACAAAACCATCATGTATTTCATTCTATTAGTACAAGACTTATTTATAAAGCCATCCCAGCTTCTTAATAACCATCATGCCACACACAGCACATTCTCATCCCTGACAGCGATGGCTGATAATTGGTCCTCTGTGTGGAACAAAATGTACTGACCTATGGAGACAAAATAACAGAGGCATGTCCTCCACAACCTCGAGCTAGGTGCAATAATGCAGATTTGAGGGCGGAGGGAAAAGAGACACTGATACAGGACACAGGCAGTGTCATGAGAGATTAAAACCAGTGAGAAATATGGATTACAATATATATATATATATATATGTATATGTATGCAGTGTGTTTAAAAGGCTTTTTTATTGTTCCTTTATAGTTTTAATACTAAAGACAAATTGAACAAACAAAAAGGAAGAAGTAGGCATTTGATTTTGTTTGCTTAATTTCAAGCTGAAGGGCAGCTTGACCAACACCTCCAAGACATCGTCTCTGGTGAAACACATGTTCAAATACTGGTGCACGTGAATCTTTCTTCTGTAGCAAAGAACCGGCGAGTTGTACCATATCCTTTCTAGGCTGAACGTGAGAGACAACTTGAAGTCAAGGCCTCAATTAGTCAATGTAAATACCACGGGTTGGTATATGCTGTGAATCTGATGAGCTACTCCTACTATTGCTACACTATACAGTACATGAGTATTTGCACACATACCTTAATTTAATAAATATATTAATAAAATAGTGTAGGTTGTTTTTTTCCTTTTGAAACTGTGTGTGTGTAGGTAGGTAGGTAGGTATTTACTTTATTAATCCCCGAGGGGACATTTTTTAATTGTGTGTGTGTGTGTGTGTGTGTGTGTGTGTGTGTGTGTGTGTGTGTGTGTGTGTGTGTGTGTGTGTGTGTGTGTGTGTGTGTGTGTGTGTGTGTGTGTGTGTGTGTGTGTGTGTGTTAGGAGCATCTGCTATCTATAGAGCCCAACCAAAACATAATTGGCGCCGATGCTGATACTGATGTTTAGTCTTGTGATTTTTCTTCAAATGTGCTTAAAACACTTGTGACAAAGATGTGAGGTGTAGGTAGGCTGTTTCACAATTTATTGTCAAAACTGATGTCAATACACTTAAACCTTTACTGGGAATTTGATAGTCATAAATAACTGTATAAAAAAACATAAATGGAACACATTTTTAACTTCCCCTCAACCTCTTTTTCCACATAATATTATTCAAGAAAGGTTTTCATATCAGTGCATATGAGCTAACATAAACACCAATACCAATATATATGTGGATTTATCTGTGATGGGCCAATATGCTGATATGCCGATATGATGATGGTCTTACACTGATCCAGCGATCCAGGGTTGTTTTTAAGCTTTTAAAACAACATGTTACTTAATTTCAATCTGGAAACACTAATAAAGGCAAAGCTTTAAAGATTAGTCATGATTTATTTGACATAGTTTGTGCAACAGGGAAATGTTGAAGATACCATGAGCTGTAGAGGCAAATCCCCCTGATGAAGTCTAGATACTGATGGTGGAGCAGTGATAAAGAATGATGCTGAAGACAGAGGTTGTGGCCACATCTGATTGAGTTAACAGAGGGAGGAACACCTTCAGTCAACTGAAGTGATGAGTAGGACACAGGAAAAATGACAAGAGAATGTCAATCGGTAAGCATGACATTATCATCTGATTGAACTTTCACTAGGCTGCATATCATGAACAAAATATTCAGTTTCCCAATATAGAGTTGCGCGACACTCAGGAAATCACATGCCACAAAGGTATGAGGCTAAAAACTCTCCAATCCATTAAAACAAGAGACCAATTAATATGTTGTCTTCAGTCATTGATTGTTTTCAATCAATATCAGATTAAGTGGAGCACTACGCCACAGCAATCCCATGGAATCAATGATGTCATGGAGTGGGTGGTTTCGCAAGAATATTTAACATCAGTGAACAAACACCATCCTGTGTTTACACTTACTTTCCAACTTAAAATGGCAATCCACTTTGTAAATATTAACCAATCTGGACACTGATAGTGACCAAAAGCGTTTTGTACATATGAATGACTTATTTAATTCAAGCAGCATACACATAAAGGAGGGAAGCTCACATGGGCTTCCAGGACACAGATATTTATGTATACATGAGAACCTTGGGTTCTTAACCTTGCTATATGATTATGCATGAGTCAGATTTTTAGTGTGTTTTTTGTCTTTCTTTTGTTTTATGTAAATTGCTTTCTGATCCAGCCTTGTGACCCAACGCCATATAAATGCTATGGACACATGTTGCTATAGAACTGATATCCATAGACAAAGTATGGATACATTATATTTGAATAGCTACATTTATATATATATATATATATACATATATATATATATATATATAAAAAATTCCAAATAAAATAGCATCTGCTTAATATTGGTTCTTAAAGAAAGTGTGATTAAAACCTGATTTATTAAAGATTTAGTCAAAAATGCAAAGCAAGCTGGGGATTTAAGCAGATCAGAAATCATAACAAGCACGCCCTGAAAATGATCCTGAACCAGCAGGTAGTTTATTCTGGAAAGAGCAAATGGAAACTTTGAATGGTTGCATGAACACACAGACAGAACCGGAGATATCTTTTGATCAATTTCATGTGATTACAGGTACATTAAAAAGCTTTTTACACAAACTATCCCACTGAGGACCAGAACTCTCTTACAGCTTGGTGGATAACACACACACACACACACACACACACACACACACACACACACACACACACACACACACACACACACACACACACACACACACACACACACACACACACACTTCCCCACATCCTCCTGATTCCCCTCTCCCAAAAGCCTCTCATCCTAATCGCTGATGAACACAATACGAGCAGAGAGACAATCTTTCTTCCCAAAAAGCATCACCTCTTTTGTCTACCATTGTATGGCCAGCTGTAAGAAAATCATCCTGGGAGATGTTGCTATGGTGATGTAAGGTTAAGACAAGGCTCAAAAGGCTCCGCGTGGAGCAAATCGAGGAGATAAAGGGGAGTCTGAATATATGCTGATTGAGGAGTCTGCAGTCTTTACCATCAGATACAAAGGCCACATTGAGCATTGTGTGAGAGGGTGTCATGTGTGATACATGCATTTGTATAGGTGTGTATAGACAATCTGTGTTGTGTGCATCTGCTGAGTGTACTATATGTCAGACTAGGTGTCAGAGAAAAATGTTTGTCACCAGTTTCATGTTGTTTAAGGGGCGATGCAAGTTCAGTTGCTCATTAAAACTCAAAATTGGCAGTGTCAGCATATGTGACCAGAATTTGAAGCAACATCTGGAATGCCAGGCAGTAAATGTTTTCCATCCTGTTCTTCAGATAATTAAATAGAGGATGAAATCCAGCTTGACCCCACCCACAGCATGTTTTTTTTTTTTTTATCAGATTCATGGTTTGTTGGTCGAACATAATGTCCTATTTGTTAGAATAAGCCCTGGTCAGATGGGAAAAAACATTAAAGGTCTATGCTCAGTGACACAACACCTCAATGGTTACTGTTTCTTGACCGAATGCACTGAATGTGTGCTCGCAGCATACTTGTTTGCACCTTGGCAACAAGCAAGGAAGCACAATCCAACTCTCCACTATTGATTCTTACGTTGAACTATCTGACTACAACTTTGCTGAAAACTTCCATTTTACTCACTTCTTACTCAGAAGCTACACTGAAAGTAGTGTATTCAGAGATGTACTGGATGAAGGGTTTGAACCCTAATATTATTAGATACTCTGTGGAATTCAGTGTACCTGCTGGAAGCTTTAGCTGCCACCCTTTCAAAGGACCAAGTTTGACATTTTCCAGAACCTACATTAAACTCACAGCGGTTACGTACCTGTCACTTGAGACATAATCATTCGTGGCGCACCCTTTTAACATCAGTTTCCTGCTACCACAGCCGTGATTTTACAGAAATTACAGCTTTTCAGTCAACGTTTCTGTGTGGCGCAACCAAATATCAATTGAGCTTTAACCTGTCACATTTCTGGTGGCGATTAACCCCTGACACTGATAATGGAGTGCGTAAAAGACGGAGAGCATGCCTTTGAATACATTTCAATGACTGAATTTTCTGAAAGACGTCAACACTGTCACGCTGACAGTGTTGTTGACTGCATGAGAGGCCTCTTCATGATTACATGTTGGATACTGGGGGTGAAGAGGTGTTTTCACCAAACTGAAAACTCAATTGATGTAATTGTTCAAGCCAAAGCTTAATACAAACAACAACCTGCTAATGTGTTCCAGAGACCACAAGGTCACCACTACCAGAGGTTGGTTCCAAAAAGCCTCTGTCTCCATAGACTGCCCATTCAATTAGTCCCATAAAATTCTATGTCAATACATTGTTTTCCACGAGTTATTTCGGTTTTGATAGCTAGTCATTCCTTCCTATTAGTTTTCCGGCGGTCCATCGTTAATTCGAATTTAAGCGACAAAAAGCTGTGTTTTTGATGGCGTGTCTGTTTGATTGACAGGTTACGGCTATCGGTGGGCGGGATGCAGTATCGCCGGGTTTCCAATCAGATCAAGTCAGATTCTGCGCTCGCTCCCTCCCAGCTCTCCCACAGATGTTCACTACCGGCTCAAAACCGCTTGAAACTAGCAGGATGTCGCCGGCCAAAATCCTAAATCAAGGGTCCATAACGGCCGTTCACAAACAAATGGCTACCTAGCTGCCCTTCACTGTTGGCTACCGCTTGGTTACAAATGAGGAGGGTGCTGTGACTGGAGGAGGTGGGGCCTCGAGGCTACGTCGGGTGGGACGTGGAGGGTCGGGGGTCACAGAGAAGACTGACCGACGTCAACTCAGTGTCATATGGACTGAGAAATGGAGCTGCTACTATCCATATGCAAAACTGTTAAGTTGTCCAAAATATACTTAGAAGTCTTCACAATTTTAAAATAAATTACATTTAAATTAAAATCCAAGCAGAGAGACACAAGCAGTGTTTAAGCAGGAACATCAGCTTTTTTCTATATTGTTTGATGTTGTTGGAAAATATGAGGGGATTATTTCTCCACTGACTTGTGATGTTTGTCATGCTCCAAAAAGCCACCATTTCCACACAAGGTTGCGTTCTTATCATCCAAAACATGGACACACAAATACACACAGAAACAGACATGCATGTTGTCTAAGAATTCACACACAAGAACCTTAAACAAACACCTGCATCTGTGAATTTGCACCCATTGTTGTTCAAGTTGGATAGTGGATGAAGAGAAATGTCGTAAGTTTTACTCCATCACATTTATCTGATAGCTTTTGTATACTACTAACTTTACAACTGAAGATTTTACACAGAAACAACAACAAACATTCTATATTGGTATGATGTTATATGATATTTTATTGTGTATACAAATGAGTTAAAATCAGTTTTGATGAGCACTGAACCTCTGCAGAGATAATTAATCCACCTGACAGCTGTGACCCATCAAGATGAGTAATAAACAGCACAATTATTGCACACAGAGATGCTCATTAAACACAATGATTATTGCCCGTGTTCGCCTTGGTCTGGTCACAATAAAAGGCCACTCTAAAATGTACAGTTTTACATTGATTTCACTCAGTATTATGCACACTAACATACATGACTACATCATACATGCTTTGTTATTTTTGGGAGGGGTTTTAGTGTCTGATGTGACCACAATGTGCTTCATGCGGTGTGACACGTCTTCTTTCCTAAGAGTTGATCAGTTGAGGCAGTTACAGTCGTGACATGAACAATCGATTCACAGGCAACAGTTGTAGTTGACATTCCTTCAGTTAGCATGACAATTTTACGCTCTTAAAAACTTGTGATATCTGTGGCGTTATGTTGTGTGATGAAACTGCACATTTTGGAGTGGCCTTTTATTGTGACTATTCCAAGGTGAACCCGGGCAATAATCATTGTGTTTAATCAGCATCTCGGTGTGCCACATCTGTCAGGTGGTAGAATTATCTTGGCAAAGATGAAGTGCTTATTAACGCGAATTTTAACAAATTTGTGGGCAAAACTTCAGAGGAATAAATCTCCCGTGTGCACGGGTGAAGTCTCAGATCATTTACTTCAACTCATGAAGAATGGGAGCAGAAACAAAAGTTTTGTGTTTGTATTTGAAGCACGTAGTGATCTTCTTGTGGGGGCTTATTTAACTGTGAGATAAAGGACAAGAATGTTTTATTAACAATTTTACTCACGCATAAGGAAATGTAGGTGGGAAAAAAAAATACACCATCAAACATGGCCTTCCATTAGTCTTACTCCCAGAGGGGTTATACTTCCTCTGTTGCTGTTCAATTAACGGATTTGCAGGGGGTGGATGCAGTCTGCATGCCGGCCCCACTTCTGTCTTCACAGGTTTCATTAAGAGGACAGCTGGCAGATTGACTAAAGCCGGATCGATACTCAGAAATTTGTCATGTGGATCAAGGCGTGCCGAAGCAAACATGGTACCAAAACAGTTTTTTTTTTTTTCCCTCTTTTTTTTTTTTTCCCAAACCACGCATATGCATAGACACAAAGATAAACATAAAGAGGGCTGCTCACATTCAAGCAAGTCATTTAGTTCTGACTGAGGGGAAAGAGTTAAAAAGATAACAAAACATAGTACTTTGCAGTAGCACAGAGTACATGAAGTACAATAGTTTCCAGGAGGGAATACAGTACTTTTAGGTGTATTTATGTTGACATGCAATGCCCCAGTCCTGCTAACCATAATATTAGCAACAATTATCTCCTCCCACATATGCAGTCCACACAAATTCATGCCAAATTGGCCAGATGAAAAGAACAGACTAAAAAGCTTTAAAAGGTAGAGTGGATGTTGACCAATTAAATTAAAAGCGCCTGTTTCCATAACAGAAAGTGAGAAACACAGAGAGAAAGAAGGGTCATTAGAGGTTCATTTATTTATTTTGTTTCTGTTTCACTGCAGCCCATTAATTGAAGCAGCTTTACTTCAGTAACAGGTGGCAACTCAAACTGATAAAAGACCTGTGGAAATTAAAACACTGAATGAAGAGTATGTGCTACAATTGGTTTCTTATTCTCCCTCCTTCCCCCATCTTTCTCTTCTCTCCCCTTCTGTTCTCATGATCTCATCTTATTTCCAAATCTTCTTATCTTCTCTCCTCTCCATTTTTTGTACACATTTATCTTGCTGTCACTCCTCATCTCTGATTGCAACCTCTCCTTCCTTTTTGGTCCTCAATTCCAGTGGTTCCTAACCTTTTTGGCTTTTGACCCCTTCAAGCAACTTAAGTGAGCTTTCAGCCACCTGAGAGATTGTTTTATTTGAAGGATTTGTAGAGGACTGATTAAGTATTTTATAAGAAATAGATGAAGCAAAAAAAAAAAAGAAAGTTGAAAAAAATCACAGTCATCTTGTCACCCTTAAAATGGCCTGATAACTCCTGTCGTATTCTGCTGCCGTATATCTCTGCTTTACTTTTCCTTCTACACTCTTTTCCTTTTTTTTTTTTTTTTTTTTTTTTTTTACACGTTTTCTACTCAAGGTACAAATCATGGAAGATGGAGTCAAATTGTTCTCCCTCTCAACAATGAGTAGCAATCACTCCCAACAACAAACGATACCTGACATGGAAGTAAATAATTATCCTAATACAGATACAGAAACTGTTTCTTTTAATTGACCATTGATAAAGTGAATCCAAATTTCATTGTATAAAATCCAACTATGAGATTTAAACTGATATGTGAATGCATTCACTGCATGGACAACAGCAGCCTACGCCTGCTATTAAAATGCAGGCTAAAGTTTTTCCATTATTATGTTCATACCATAAGGCAAATTCTGCAAAAAAATGTAGAGAGTGGGTCTGTCCACGATCTGTGCCGTGATAAACCAGAGGAAATATGTAATTAACTTAAATTGACCAATGTGTTGAGCCACAGCGGACAGCAGGAATTAAATTACCCTGCACACCCAAGACAGAAAACACAGCACCACCAGAGATTTAAACAAACGTGATGAAGAAACAAATACTCACCTCAATAGTTTTTTTCATTGGAGCTGCATGAATAGTGTCCTTCTCAGACTGAATTATAGTTCATTTGTAAACTGTTGCGCTCGTCGCAGAGCTCCGTTTGAGAGCTGAGAGCTCTGAAAACAGCGACCACCCCTACACACAAACACACACACACGTCTGTGTTTCTATGCTTGCGAGGACTCTCATTAAGCATTTGTCCTCTAAACACCCTACAGAGCCACAGATGTCCCACTGAACCCTAAAACTGATTCTGTAGACAATTGCAGATAGTGTTGCGTGTTCTATCGGAAATAAAGAAAACATACATTTTCATTAGTTCTAGTTTCTCAAATGTGAACATTTGCCAGTATTTGTTAATTTTATTAGTACAAGCATACCATGTTTAGTGGAGTAATGGAGTTACGTAATTAAATTGTAAAATAAAAGTAAGTATAATCTGTTACTGTTACAGAGGGGGAAAAAAGCGTTAACCAAATTACAGTTACTGTTCAAAATGTTGCTCATTACAAAGGTGTTACTTTCAGTAAAAGGTGTTTCTTTCAGTAAAAAGCTTATAATATAATATTACTTTTGTAGCATGGGAATGTCTTTTGTTTACTTCCACACATTCACTTGTCAGTATAATTTTGAGACTTGTTTTTGATTGGTTCTCAAATCAGTGCGCATTGTTCTACCCAACCACACCAAGGCGGCTGGCCATGTTGTCAGATAAAATTAGAACGATTTTTAAAATAATCATCCTTCACTGTAGTCAGCTGTGACCTACATATCTGTGATTTATTTTGATGGTTGTGCTTTAATATCAAAACATTTCCATCTTAATTTGTTATATTACAGATGTTTTGAAGTGTACAGAAAGTGTGATGGTAATCAGTGTTGAGTTCTGTTGGGAGGCTTACACTGGATGAGTTACATTTTTTTTTTTTTTTTTTTTCAGACCTTGCAGCTTTTCATGCCCAGTTTAAAACATTTGTTAGAAAAGTAATTACAAATTTAACAATTGTAACAAGTTATATAACTTTGATAATGTAATTAAAATGGTTACTTTACTTATTACATTATTAACAAGGAAATTAATCTGTAACCTATTATATTTCAAAAGTAACCTTCCAAAATTGCTCATATGGAACTAGCCATGTAAGAGAGTCTGAAAGAAATACATTTCATTAGATAAAAGGAATTCAGTATAACGGACAATATATTTCTACTTCTAGACTAACACCTGTCTGTTAATAGGACACTAAGAAGAAAAGATACTTCACCATTGAAGTCCCAACCATTTACTATATGTAAAGATGGATGTAGCTTAGATTGTAGGTTGTCCCCAAAAAGCCCCCGGCTCCATAGACTCCCATTCAACTAGTCAAGTCAATACATTTTTCCACAAGTAATTCCGTTTTTCTCTCCTTCTTATTAGTTTGTTGGTGGTCCATCTGAAAATAATCCCATCGTTAATTAGAAAATAAGCTTCAAAGGCCTGTTTTTTGGCTGTTTGATTGACAGACCTGTGGTGCAGTCAGGTTGCGTCTATCGGTGGGCGGGACGTAGTATCACCGGGTTTCCAATCAGATTGAGTCAGATCCACCGTTTGTTCCCCCCAGCTCGTCCAAAAATGGTTTCAAACCGCTCTGACCTAGTAAAATGGCGCTTCTGTATGCTGCTGTAGCGAAAAAAAATTCCCCTCAGGGATTAATAAAGTAAATACCTACCTACCTACCTACCTAGCCACAATCCGAATTTGAGGCTTCATAACAACCTTTCACAAACCAATGGGTGATGTCACTGTTGGATGCCGCTTGGTCCCAACAGGTTAAGGAAGAGTCACATATTTTACCTGCCGTTCTACTTTGTACTCACAATGGGCCTCATTCACTAATATGTGCTTAGAAATGTTCTTACTTTGCGCACAAAGTGAGTGTGCATGCCAAATCACCGCGGGATTCATGACACGGCGTACTGGCCAATTTTGTTCTCACCACCTTGTGTGTGTTAGTGAATCAGAATCCTTCTCAATTTTCAGGCACGTGTCCACGCTCTTCAATTAGCATACTGACACGCCCCTGTTCATCCATATAAGGACATCGGTTTGTCGAGAGCTGGAGAGTCATGACGAAAGCGGAGAAGTGAAGAGAGAGTGAAGAGAAGTTGACAGAAATGGCAACAGAAATTCAAAATACAAATTCCACAACAGCGGAAATTTAAACAATAGTGTCTGAGGTGGAAGATAGAAAAGGCACACTTTTCAAAAGTGATTCCTCACGAGTAACTATGGTTAAAAATAAATGACGCATAGGCTGTCGTCACTGAGGCTGCTGTATCCGCTGTGCGCACTGTGACACGGGTTAATGCTTAGAACCTGATGAAAGCAATAGCTCAGCGAGTATTCATCATAGAGAGATAAAGCGGATATCACCGGAAAAAGTTATTTTCAGTGTCCTGAATCACTACAATCATTTCATTAAAAAATATTTATTCACCTGATCGTTCAGTGGTTGAGTAGAGCTCCATCTGCACCCACTGAACTGAAACATGGTGCAGCGGTTTGTATTCCTCACTAACCCTGGTTTCTGGAGCCACAGCAAACAAAATCCCACTGATAGAAAATGTTTGCATTCCACCCTCCACTCCTCAACCTGTCTACAACAGGCTCACAATTATGAAACTAAAGATGATATCCATGTTTGTTAGTTTGAGTTCAGGCATTGAAAACATGGTTTGGAAATGTATGAAATGCTTTTCCAGACAGTTAAGGGCATTATATTTTAAGATAAACATTTACTGGAATATAGGCTACAATACATAGACAAGAGTACATTTCCTGTTGTGAAGTGCATGGAGATTTGATCTGTTACAACATTCTGCATATAACCTGCACAGTGAAGTAGAGAAGAGATAATATGTGATGACTAGGAAGGAAAATTAAGGAAATAAAAATGCAGGGTGTAATGATAACTCCCATCTGACCGCTGCTGTTTACAGTGACTCCTGACTTCATTTGTACCCACAGGCAGTAAGCTGCTAAGAATCACCCTCCCCTCCCCCCCGAATACTGTTAGGACTATTTCTAGTGTGTTTTCCTCTGTTTCCCCCCGATCACCTCTCCTGGTGTGTGCTGTCAGTCCCCTGTCTGTTTGTTGTGGTCTGCCATGTGCTTGTGTTTTGTTTTCGTCTCTCCTGCAGTACCCTCCTCCGGCCCTCTCCAGTAGATCCAGCTGGATCTCATTCCACTGATCACCTCCAGCTGGGTTAAATACCCCGGTCATCCTCCAGATCATCGTCAGTCCGTCAGTTTACCTGCATGGTATCACGTCCCGTAAATCTGCCTGTCTCATCATTGAGCGTTTTCAGCAAGGAGCTCTGTATTTGACTGCGTTCATCCCTTCCTCAGTTTTCACCACGTTTCAAAGAAAAGCACAAGTTGAAATACATCTGGAACATTTATTTTACATTATTAATTACACCTGTGCTTTTCCTGCTTCTGTCAAAATATCAGCCGTGAAAAGTTCTATTGACATTAAAGGGCCAAAATTGTGGCCATTTCTATGCAAATTTCCAAAAGTTTACAGTAAGTTCTGTCTTTTTTCAAACTTCTCTCCATCCCCACGTCTGCTGTGAGGGTGACTTGAGTGTTTTTCTTTGGTCTTCCTTCTGTGTTTCAGAAATCTTGATGTTCAATCTGCAAATCATGATGAGGATTCAAAAACAGCGCGAGCTCATAGCTGTCACCGATATGACCCAAAATACAACATCAATGCAGATTTCTTGACTTTATTGGTCTTATTGCTCTTCTACTATACTTTTTATTTACCTTCTCATGATTGAAATATGTTTATAATTCTTGTTCTGTGGCAGTTTTAGTTTAGTAACGCTATGATTTTTTTTTTTGTGCGGAGTTCGGCACATTTATGAAACATCTCAAACTTTCAAGGACCAGTCATTTTCTTCTTCACTTTCCCTATTATGTTTTTATCTTCCTCCTTCCATTACATGAGTTTGTTTTCTTGGTTGATGTTTCTTTTTTCTTGCCAAAAAAAAAGACAGGGATGTCATGGTGGTACAATGGTTAACACTGTTGCCTCATAGCAAGAATGTTTTGGCCTCAAACCTGCTAGTCAGCTACGACCTTACTGTGTGAAGTTCTCCCAGTTCCTGTGTGCGATCTATTTGAGTGCTCAGGCTTCCCAACAGTGCAAAGACATGCGTACTGGGTTAATTGGTGATTCTAAATTAATTGTAGGTATGAACGTTAACGGTTGTCTGCCTTTTTGTGTTGGCCCAATAACCTGTCCGGGGTGTACCATCTGCAGTCTGATATAATGACAAATGAGGTAAATCTTGAGTACAATTGTGTGTACAACTCGACAGAAATTTCACAAGTTTCATGTAAAGAAAACAAGTTGGCCTACGGAGTTCATTGCTGGCAAAACTAACAAAACCAACCACAAATATTTCGCAGATGTCCAACGGTTCATCAACAAACAGTGCGGTTTGCCAATACAAAACACTTTTAACAAGCGAATGCTTTTTTTTTTTTCTTTTTTTCAAATACAAAATGTATCAAACGGATACACAATACATCATGTTTCATAAAGAAATAGAGTATGTTTTAGAAGTACAAAAAACGATCCTACAGAGACAAAACAAATGTGGCACAATCTTTCCATCATTTAAGTGCTGAACACTTTCTCACAAATGTTCTTGTCAGCGCGGAGGCAACACGGCTAAAGTTAAACCTGACTGTGTGTGGCCTGCCTGCCGAGAACTACATACCCAGAAAACACCAGAGACATTGTAATGATGTCTAAAGAAAAGTACGAGGGGAAATCAGAAAGTCCCGAGACTGCTCCTGTTGCGCAACACCGTGACGTGCACGGCGCACACATGTCGAATTGTCATGTGGAAAACATGGGAAACGTATGTGTTTTTCTTTCAGGGTCATTTCACAAATTCACAAAAGTCTGCAACTCAGAACCATTTTTTTGCACTCAGCCAGAACTTTCCTCCCCAACATGGACAGTAATTCAACATTTTGTGGAAATCCTCTATTTGCTGAAATGTTTAAGTTGTTTGAAACCATTGCAACATTACCATTAGGCTAAAAGGTGAACTGTCTCCTCTTTCTCAGGTTGCTGCATTCTGCAGGAGCTTTTTTGTTTTTTTCTCCGAGGACCGCGCTGTGTCCGGCTGCCTTAATCTTTCTTCAGTTCTGTCCAGTCTCCGACTCCCTGCTTCTGAGAAGTCTCCCACAGCATTAAAGTACCACCACCACCACCATGGTGGCACGAATTCAATTTAGATTTCAATTAAAATATATTTATATAACCCGAAATTGCAACAAAATGCCTCGCAGGGCAATTTACACAGGTCACCATAACCAAAGTTTACAACATTATACGTAGAAAAGAACCAAAGAATTCAACAATTCCCACGAGTGGCAGTTGGAAGGAAAAAGTCCCTCTTGACAGGAAGAAAGTCTGAGATGCCGGGAGAAGGGCCGTGCCCAGTTACTGGGTTCTGGGTCTTCTCCCTGACCAAGGCCTTCCTTCAAGTCCAGTTGGGCATTACAGGTTACTTACTGTAAATTGATGTGAAAACATCTCATTTTATAGCTTTAAAATTAAATCTACACTTTCAAATGTACAAAAAGTGAACAGGTCACAGTTGTTTTTGAAGATTCTGTACAGAGAATTGATCAATAAGCATGACTTTACTTTATGTCTCAAAGTACATGATTAAGCAAACATGATTTGTAATGAAAAAAATGACTATGGCTAAAGTACTCACTTTGCAACTTAGTCACAGCCATACAGACCTTTTTTTTTTTTTAAAGCCATGTGACTAATCATGGCGGATAAAGCACATGTGGCCTGGCTCACCTTAATGAAAGGCAGCCCTTGTTAAAAGTATGAATTACACCTGGGCTTTTCCTGCTTCTGTAAAAATGTAGATTGTGAAAAAGTTGTATTGACAGTGAAAGACTTGTGGCCATTTTTATGCACATTTCAAAAGATCTACAGTATGTTCTGTCTTTCCAAACACTTCGTCCGCTCCTCACTTCTGCTGTGCAGGTGACTTGAGTGTTTTTACTTGGTCTTCCTCCTGCATTTCCGCTGACATCTTAATGTTCAGTCTGCACGTCAGGATGACCAGTCAAAAATGGTAAAACAATATGTCCATAATTCCACAAAGTAAAAGGACAAATCATTGAATTGATATTTGTTCTTGTTCATTTTAGTCTTACATGGTTGATATACATTTTGATAGCTTTTTTTTTTTTAAGTAGATAGTCAACGTTTAAGCAAATATTAAGAACAGATGGAAAACCTCTTTTTCCCACTTAGGATCTCATATACTGACAAACCAAATAGATCTTGACTAACACAAATGCACAAATATACAAAAAAAATAAAAATCAAGTTTTGAACAGGTTGGTCTTCTGTGCATTAACTGTTTCTTTGAGTTTCAGGATGCTGCATGCGGTGCAGAGCGGGGTCGGCAGGAACATTTGACAAGTCATCAAGACTTGGCATGATCGTGCACATATTTGTGACCAATGGATTTGTGTTGATAAACCTTAATGACGGTATTGGTGATTCAAAGGCCAATAGGCGTAGCTCATGAATACAGTTAAAAAGGCACCGCTGTCACACTAGTTCAGTCATTGGAGATTCAATGACAGGGATGGCTCGTCTCACGATTCTTCTCCTTGTGCTGTGGGTCGGTGGGTACTCAACTGCTGTTTACAAACTACTTACAATTTATTACATTTTCTTTCTTTGTTATTGTAACTCAAAGTGGAGGATCTTCTCTTTCAGGTGTCACAGTGAGCACTGTGGTGGATCTGCAGAAGAGAGTTTACAATGGTAAAGACTGTAAATCAACGGAGCGTCATTACCATGTCAAACTGTCAGAAAATGCTGCTGGAACTCATGGTGTGTGTGGCGGCTCTCTGATCCATAAACAGTGGATTCTAACTGCAGCTCACTGCCGGAGTGACACAATGTAAGAAAAACACAGTTTACTTCATTTTTTAAGCATGAATTAGCCAGAACACACAAAAAAAATAAAACAAATCTACAGTGTAATGCCTTTGTGTGAAACTATGCTGTTTACACACCATTTATAACAAATGTTGCTAATATAGTTGGCATTGTTTTGCATGTTGCAGTGAATCCCTTTTATTTATTGCTTAAAGTCTTTAATTGGTTGGTTTTACATTCTCACAGCTGTCTATTTACATGGATATGCATTAAAACTAGAGGTGGATGTTCCTCTTCTTTCTTCTAGGCATGCAACTTTGGGTGTGCATCCCGGTCCAGGATTTACAGTGCAAATCATAGCCAGACCTGTCATCTTTAAGACCCATGACATCATGCTCCTGAAGTTGCCGAGCCCCACGAACATCATACCTGTACCTCTCCCTGACTGTGCAAACAAGCCAAACATGTGAGTTCATAACATGAAATGAGTTAAGAATTATTCAGTATATTGGTTATTAGGGTTGCATCCATGTTCACAAGAAGAGTTATGTATATGAGAGTTTCTGTTATTTTCTAGCGGTGACGAAGTCCAGGTCGCAGGCCACGGTTATTATTCATTAGATGCCACTGGTAAAAAAAGTAAGGCTGTGTTTGACTGAGTATTTTACAATTACTATGTTTATGTTACTGTTTGAAATCTAAGACACACTTTGAATGAATAATCATATGATGTAACACTATTGACTACTGGTCTTGTTTTCATTTTTCTGTAGTTGGCCCGACAGCAAGCTCTCTCCAGTGTGCAAACATGCATGTCGTACGATGTTCCAATGCTTTAGTGCTGAACATTTTGCCAATCAGGCCACATACACACTCGTTCTGTGTCCGAGGAAACAACGTGGATCTATGTCCCGTGAGTTCGCTTGGTTCTAAACATTATGTCCTCTGTATCAACAGATTTGTTGGAGCAATATTATGACACAAACTGTATATTTTTCTCTCCCAGGGTGACTCTGGTAGTGGAGTGATATACAACAATAGGATTCATGGTGTCGTTGAAGAAGGGAGTGAATTTGCCTGTGCCTTAGAAGCTCGGTGCAAGGATGTCTGCTCTTACATGAAATGGATTCAAGACAATATCAACTAGTTCATGGAAATAACTAGACATCGATAATAAACATTCTGAGCTTTCAGATCAACAATAAACTTATGTCATGTCTTTTGTTTTTACCCTTTAAGATGTTCACATGTCCAAATGTAGCTTGTTTCACTTTTTTTTTTTTTTTTTTTTTTAGATCATTGTGTATAAACATTAACATCTCTATCCTAACTCATTGATTGGGTAAAAAAGATCACCGTTAAAACAACGAATGGCTTTTTAGTCACATGTTCATTTTGTGTTAAATGTAAATATATAGTGTTGCACTTCTGTGTTGACTTTGATTTGAATGGGGTTCTGACTGTCTTTGAAGCCAGTCAGACTCTCACTGTGAAGATGCCTTGTGACAAGACATAGCAGGAGTCAACTGCATAAATTACCTGTGTGACAAAAACACAGTTTAACACGTTACAAGATGCAAAAAGAAATGACAGATATAACAGAGAACATCCTCAGAACAGTCTTTATAGATTAGACCGGCACATCTGCCAACTTTGGCTTTTTGGGGGAAAACAAATGACCTTCGCCGTAGACTTTAAAGTAAAATAGTGTCAAAAACCAAACTATTACAAAGCCACCAGAGTTAAATGAGTTTATAAATAACCCAAAAACACCATGTCAAGTTAATATACAGTGGTGTGAAAAAGTGTTTGCCCCCTTTCTGATTTCTTGTCACACTTAAATGTTTCAGATCATCAAACACATTTAAATATTAGTCAAAGATAACACAAGTAAACACAAAATGCAGTTTTTAAATGAAGGTTTTTATTATTAAGGGAGAAACAAAATCCAAACCCACATGGCCCTGTGTGAAAAAGTGTTTGCCCCCTAAACCTAATAACTGGTTGGGCCACCCTTAGCAGCAACAACTGCAATCAAGCGTTTGCAATAACTTGCAATGAATCTTTTACAGCTGTGGAGGAACTTTGGCCCACTCATCTTTGCAGAGTTGTTGTAATTCAGCCACATTGGAGGGTTTTCCAGCACGAACCGCCTTTTTAAGGTCATGCCACAGCATCTCAATAGGATTCAGGTCAGGACTTTGACTAGGCCACTCCAAAGTCTTCATTTTCTTTTTCTTCAGCCATTCAGAGGTGGACTTGCTGGTATGTTTTGGATCATTGTCCTGCTGCAGAACCCAAGTTGGCTTCAGCTTAAGGTCACGAACAGATGGCCGGACATTCTCCTTCGGGATGTTTTGGTAGACAGTAGAATTCATGGTTCCATTTATCACAGCAAGTCTTCCAGGTCCTGAAGCAGCAAAACAGCCCCAGACCATCATACTGCCATCACCATATTTTACTGTTGGTATGATGTTCTTGTTCTGAAATGCGGTGTTACTTTTACGCCAGATGTAACGGGACACACACCTTCCAAAAAGTTCAACTTTTGTCTCGTCAGTCCACAGAGTATTTTCCAAAAGTCTTGGGGATCATCAAGATGTTTTCTGGCAAAAATGAGACGAGCCTTAAATGTTCCTTTTGCTCAGCGGTGGTTTTGGTCTTGGAACTCTGCCATGCAGCCATTTTTGCCCAGTCTCTTTCTTATGGTGGAGTCATGAACACTGACCTTAACTGAGGCAAGTGAGGCCTGCAGTTCTTTGGATGTTGTCGTGGGGTCTTTTGTGACCTCTCGGATGAGTCGTCGTTGCGTTCTTGGGGTAATTTTGGTCGGCCGGCCGCTCCTGGGAAGGTTCACCACTGTTCCATGTTTTCTCCATTTGTGGATAATGGCTCTCACTGTGGTTCGCTGGAGTCCCAAAGCTTTAGAAATGGCTTTATAACCTTTTTCCAGACTGATAGATCTCAATTACTTTCTTTCTCATTTGTTCCTGAATTTCTTTGGATCTCGGCATGATGTCTATCTTTTGAGGATCTTCTGGTCTACTTCACTTTGTCAGGCAGGTCCTATTGAAGTGATTTCTTGATTGAGAACAGGTGTGGCAGTAATCAGGCCTGGGTGTGGCTAGAGAAATTGAACTCAGGTGTGATAAACCACAGTTAAGTTATGTTTTAACAGGAGGGGCAAACACTTTTTCACACAGGGCCATGTGGATTTGGATTTTTTTTTTCTCCCTTAATAATAAAAACCTTCATTTAACAAATGCATTTTGTGTTTACTTGTGTTATCTTTGACTAATATTTAAATTTGTTTGATGATCTGAAACATTTAAGTGTGACAGACATGCAAAAGAATTGGAAATCAGGAAGGGGTCAAACTTTTTCACACCACTGTATACTGTGTACCCTTACAGAAAATAAATGTGAATTTCACCTGTGCAAAAACTCCTGTGATCACATGTGACCACATACATATGTGATTATGCACATGGGAAATTTTGCCAATGGGAAACATGTGTTTTGGAAAAATATCATGAGTATGGTGCCATACCACAGATTTCTGATCCAATCTGATTCCAAGTAAAATGGGGGTAGGAAGCATAGATACCGGTGCGATACTTTGCTTTAGGTGTTCAGAAAAGGGAAATAATAAGCTACGCATGCAGCCTCCCAAAATACACTGTAGTAGAGGAGGAACTGATAGGTTACTGAGACTTGCTGTTATACATATATAAATCAGTCAATACACTTTGAAATAATCTGTCAACTGTCAGAACAAATGAGACTGAGTGAACATCAATGGCTGCTCGTAGGGACATTTAGAAGGTAAGGTTTGTTGCTTATAGAATAAATAGCTGATTTAAAATGGATATTCAAATTTACAGAGTAATCAGAAATAAAACAGCATCAGGACTGAGAAATATTTGATTAAAGTTGCTCTTAGCTTTATTTATTGTGGTATTTATATATTTAGCTGTCATTCATTTGTATCAATCTAATTGAAACAGCATCCCATAGTTTTAAGATTGCGGGGAATTCCAGTAGTTTGAACATGGACACACATTTTAAATCCACATTTACACCAAATTACTGACTTTAAATATCTATCTATTAAAAAGAAAATCGATACTAAAGAAAAAACGCAAAGAATCGAAGGAAGCATCAATATATTTATATCGATCCGCACACCACTAAATATCATAGAGTAATGTGTGATGTGGATTCCCGTGAAAACACATCCACATATTTTCCCCATGTATTCATAGTGCAACATGTGGTAAACATGTGTGATACATGTGATCATATGAGACCCTTTAAGGGTCATTTCACAAATTATTTAGATGTATTTTATGCTCACAATACATGGATGGACATTAGAAATAATAACTGGACAATAACGTCTTGTTATTTTTTTCGCGGGTTTTGGTGGATGTAAATTAAATCAGTACAGTCGATCAGGTAGAGCCGTTTTACAGTTACAAGATTTTGTTAATAAAAATCTGCAATTTCTGGAAATAAAGCAGATTATTATGTTTTTTAACATACAATTTAATAAGTATAAGATGGAACACAATTCATTTGTGTTCTCGTTTTGATTATTCTCTAGAACCCGGTCAACCAAAGAATCTCCAATGTGCAAAAATGTACGTTGCCAAGTGTGACCCGTCTAGGTCTGTTTTTCAAACGTGCCATAACACTGGTTCTGTGGCAAGAAAAACAACGTGGCTACGTGTGCTGTGAGTTGGCATGGCTCCTAACGTGATATCCTCTTTGTCATGAGATGTTTTGGAGCAAAATTATACATTAACTATGTTTTTTTTTTTCTCTCGCAGGGTGACTCAGGTGGTGGAGTGATGTACAAGGACAAGATTTATGGTGTCATCAAAAGTAGTGATTTACATGCCTATAACACCCCAGCGCGGTTCACGGACGTCTGTTCTTACATTCAGTGGATTAAAGACAAAATTAACAAGTGAATTCAAATAAGTAAACATCCATAATAAACAGAGATTTCAGGTCAACAGTAAACACATTTATTATACAGGAGATGTTCACTGTATATTGTTTCACAGTGCTTAAGTAAACATTTTCGGTAAAATATTTTTTGAGTCACATCACTATAGTTAAGCTTTAACTGACAATATTTCAACATCCGGTTGTTTACCAAAGGAAAATTGAATAGATGACCACCATATGAATAAATGAGCAACCTTCAGCTAAAAGGGTTTCCTCTCCTATTCCTTCATATCGCTGATTAATATAATAACGCCAATTCAAGGTTAAGTTGCATCGCTTGATCAACATCAGCACCTATGTTAAACACAATGTTGTGATCACTGGTAAGTACACATTTAAACCCTCTCTATATAAGTAGGGGGGGTACAATTGCTTTGGCTCTACTTTTGATCACTCTGGATTTAAAAAAAAAAAAAAAAAACTCATTCATTCATTAATCATCTGTAAAGAATTGTGTTAACCCTTTTAGTTGATTGACAGTGTGTAGATTTTGCAGTTTTGAAACAGACTTGGATTTAAGTGTAAAAGCCAGATGTTGTGTGTTAGCTGATTTAAAAAATTCTAACAAAACCCCCTTCAAGACAACATATCAATCGGTCTCTTGTTATAATGGATTGGAGAGTTTTTAGCCTCATGCCTTTGTAGCATGTGACTTCCTGGGTGTCACGCCACTCCATATTAACCCTTAGGGAATATTTTGTTCTTGATAAGCAGCTCAATCAGAAGACTCGCTCATGCTTATACTATCGATCTACATTCTCTCTCTCTCTCTCTTTGTCTCTGTTCCTTGGCCTCTCGCTGTTAAGACAAGTAGATCTTACCACAGCCTCTATCATCGTCAGTCGTTTCACTGTTGTCGTTACAAAACTGTTCTTTTCTCTGCTGCTGTCAGCATTCATTACAGTGTCGGATCAATGCATCCCTCTTCCACCCCATTCACCATTTCATCAGGACCAGTGTCCTTCCAACAAGCTCCTCAGTCGTCCTGCTCCACATCACATCCATCCAGATCTTCAGCATCATTCTTTACCACTGCTACACCAGCAGTGTCTCGACTCTATCAGGGAGATGTTCCTGTATAGCTCATCACTACCCCACTTTGTAGTGATGATGTCACAATAGGAGCTTTTCATCAAAGAGTCCTTACATATGTGGCCTGGTTAAGATGATGAGGCCGGACACCAAACAAATTGATATCTTTTTTTGTGGGTCTTTCATTTCCCCCGACTGTACTCTTGGAGCACAGTGCTAATGTGGCACATTTTGAGTTTACAGAACAATATCTGTGATATCAAAATGGAACAATTGCTTTTCACTCATTCATGACTACAATATAACAGGAATGACAACTAGAAAAAACACTATAAGGAAACGCTACTTTAAGGAAACACTAGACAGAAAAACTACATAGAAAACAACAGTAGTGGCTTCGTCCTGTCAAGCATCTGTCTCGTGCCGTTCAACTCTCGAAGATATGTAGATAGCGTTAACTTCTACAGGAACAGAAACATTTTCAAAGAAAATCTTTAACGCGCTGGTATTCCAGTGCGCGGCCTGTGTGCTCGGACCCGACACCTGGAACTCATGGCAGCTTCCGTCTCCCCTCTGAACGAGGCAACCCACTAGTTGTCACATCAATACGATGTTTACAACAGTTAGTAAACCCAATTATGAGGTGATTCAGCATTTATCAGCAACTTCTCCCTCTACTTACGCTGACCCGTCGTTCAAGTGTTTCCCTTCAGCGTCAGAAGCCTCTAATTCCCGGGCATTTGACGCTCTCCATGTCTACATCTCATGTGAGCTGTGCTCTCGCATATCTTACGCTTCACTGCTCTTAAAGCGACAGCGCGACCAAAATAAAAGAAGCAACTGCCACTGATTTAGCTGCACATCAGATCATATCAATCAGGGACCGTACCAAAAACCTTCCTGCCACTACTTCACCTGGCTATATTTCTTCAAATTTCATATTTTACCTATTGCACACTAACCAGCATCCACCAGACTATTGCTCAGAGCTTCAGTCTTTGCAATGATCAGAATCTGGAAACCCTGTTTGCATTACCGTTTCGTTTGCACAGCCACTGTGAAGTGCGGACCAATCGATGACAAGTATTGGTGGCTAAATGTGATGATATTGGAGTCAAGCATTTATTTTCTAAATATAGTTGCAGAGGTGTCCGAAGGTTTTCAGCACATGTGGTGGTCAATGGAAACTGGTTAAAGTCTGTGCCAACAGTTTCAAAATGAACCCGATTGATTCTTTTTCTTGGCTTTCCGTCTGTGTTTACATGAAATCTCCTTGTTAAATCTGCAAGTCAGGATGAAGAGTCATAACAGCACACGCTCTCAGGTTTAACTGTAAACAATATGTTCTAAAGTACTACATTAATCCAGATTCTTTTATAATGTAATGAAATATGATTAAGTTGTTCTTTATGAAATTCTTTATATCCTCTTCTTATCCTCTGTATATATAACATTTTGCTGTTTTAAGTGCGTGTCCTGAATGTGGCCGTTTCAGTTACGCATTGCCATGATATGCATCACACTAACAAGGGCCACGTAATAAATGAGTGACATAACTGTTCATAATCTCAAGCTTTTTGATCGTGAGATGCTTCAGATTCTGATATATCTGTCTATAAAGTTCTGTTATAGCTGGTATTAGCTCATGTTACTGGCATTTTGGCTGTTACCCTCTTGATTGTTTGGAGCTAAAAGTAGGGAGGAGTGAGCTGTGGATCGGATTCGATCTGACAAAGAAACCAGGGACGCTATGCCAGCCCTCCTATAGCCAGTCACACCCCTAAATAAATACTGGTTATTGAGGCCTAATATCTAATTAATTAAGGAATGATTTCCAGATGGACCACCAGAGCACTGATCAGAGGGATTGAATGACACCATAATGACTGAAAAACAGCCCTTTGAAAAACGACACTGTTCGTCATGAAGTCTCTGGTTCAACCGGGTTTGGTAGCGGGTGGCATACTTTAACCTTCAGGGTATCACATTAGGAGTGAACACCTGATGGTGTGATGGATGCAGAAATGTATTGTGTGTGCTTGGATGTAGAAACTTGTTGATATCCTTCAAACAAGTAAATTTGCTGACAAATTTGGCAGACACCACCTGATCTATGTAATTATTCTTACATAATGGAAATGAGCCTGTCTTCATGCCCAAATTGACCCTTCTCAAAACAACACAGAATTTAGTCATTCCTTTCTGCTTCGTCACCAAAATACATGGTGAAACCCAACTTGATTAATGTTGGCGAAACAATATCGTTTTTGGAGGATGTAATTGATCTGAACATCAAAACAACCACGTTCAGCTCGCGGAAACTGTTCAAACTGTTGTTTAATCGCTCAATCCAATTGGTACTTGTTAGAATTACAATTCATCTTCCTAAAGGGCCAAAATCTGTGAATTTACAGTAAGACACACTATTCTTCACATCTTCACCCAAGTCTGTGTCAACTGTATACCTGTGGTAAAGATCCAAAGTCATGAACATGACAAAGTTGCCCTGCTTTCTTCTTTCCTGCTGTTGCCACATTATTCAAATCTTAGGTATTTGCAGTGCCTGAAATTTCAAACCAACAGTAGGCATAAGTGCAAGAACCTGGTTTCATCCATTGAACATGTAACTCTGTACAACAGTTTTTTAAATATTCCCTTTTACTTTGAGATGAATACATCTTATCTTGTGCCATACATTTTAGCTACAAACAAACGCTGTCTAAACCCATTCACTATCTAGTTTCCAAACTGGCGGGGGTGTAAGAGTGCCAAATAAAAGCCAGAGTGAAGTCAACCTAAAATTAAATTGATTTTTTTATTTTTATTTTGACCAATCAAACACGTGTAGCTCCCACATTATTGATTGCTGCATTGCAATAACTGCTAAAACTATGAAATAGCATCAGTATTGTTGGCAACACCTGTGCTTGTCCTGCTCTGACAACTCAAAAACTCAAAATAGTTGCTGTGTTCATCACAGGGTGTTGAAGGTGTTATTGAGGGAAAAGATTTGCTCAAACGCTAGTAATCCTAAAATTGAGATTGGGAAGATGTTTTTAAATAACAAAACAAGCAACCCACTGATCAAGGTTGTCATGCAGTTTTACTCCAAAACCAGGTTATTGACCTGTTACTGTGACCTTTTGTTTTCAACCTGACTGCACATTTAACAGAAAGCCTCCCATGATAGAGCACGTTAATGTCTTGTCAAGTCAAGAGCGAACCGATCCTAATCTGAGCTGTCAGCCCTAAATTCTTTGCAATCATCAAGTCAGGCGTAATCTGGTTTGAAAAGGCTGCCTACCTCACGGCTGAGGTTTAAAAGCCCTTTTACTGGCTGCTGTTTGACAATTCGCTGAGCCTCTGGAGAGGTTTTAGGGTGGAAATAAAGACAAATTGATTATCTGCAGGGACAAAGAAGATGCACCAAAAGCTACCCGCAGACACCTGCTGTATTACATTTAGCTAGCAGTCTGAGCACAAACGGACAGTCTTTGTCTGCGGATTGTAACATAATTGTTCACCTCAAGTTTCAATAAGTTTTTTAATAAGTTTATTCTCTTTCTTTTCTCTTTCAATCCATTATCCACTGTATGGCATGATGGTTCCCTACATTATACCTAAAGACGAAATGATTTATAATATTGCACACTGAGTGTGCACAGGTGTCAAAAGCATTCAGCTGCTCCACAGCAGTACATCATTTGAACTCATCCATCTAAACAAACAGTATGTAAGATGTAGTGACATCTGGCGGTAAAGTTGCAAATTGCAACCAATTGAACCTTTCCTGCAAATAGTTTAAGAGAATCTACGGTGGCAGCAAAACGTGAAAAATGGGAAAATGTTCCTCTAGAGCCATGTTCTGTCCCTTCTTGGCTACTGTAAAAATATGGCAGTGTAACATGGTGTGCTCCATGGAAGAGGACCTACTTCCTATAATGTGATTAAGGGATCATTCTAAGATAGCCACGATTATTCTTGGTTTCATTTGATGATGCTCTAATGAAAACATAATTATGAATAGTATATTCTGTTCATGCCACAGATCTTCATAAATCGTACACACACAACCCTTAACTTATCTTTTACAAGTGTTTTTTATCGACTGCATTATTTGTTGTCCGATTGCAAAAAGTTGAATCTTGCTTCCCTGAAAACGAACCTACAGTTACATGCAGGTTTGTGACCACTGGTTCATCGGCATTTTATATGTTGGCATGGACTTGAACAGAATTTGTATTTTTTTTTAACTCAGGAAACAGAAAACTTTGAAATGCTTCAGAAAGACTACAGCAATGAAGTAATGAGCCGGGCGAGGTGTTTTGAGTGTTATTCACAGAATGAAAAAGAGAAGCAGAACGTCATTGTCCAAGACTGAAAAGGGTCAGAAGCACAATCAGGTGGGTTTACTTTGACAGGTTTATGCACCCTCAATTCTTCCCCCAGGGTCAGACTGCGAAAACTGAGTTGACGTTGTGAGGGGAAAACATTGGGTGAAAAGGATATTAACTGTGGTGAATTTAATACAGGGGCAGATGTAAATCTAGCTCTGTCACTTGGAATATTTAAGCACAAACATTATAGCTTCCACCTGCTAGTTTTGGTGCTGCACTCAGTTTGTGTGCAACAGGAACTCCCTCTGACAATTTTGATTGCCCGCCATTAAAGTATTAAAGAACTGCATTGAATGTTGGTAAATTTACGTTAGCACAAATCTAAAACAATAAATGTTAGTTTCACACATCGAGCTAAAAAATATTGTGTGGGTTTTAAAGAGTTGCAAGAAATGCATCTCAAACTAATTGGTACATTCCATTACATTCAGAACAAGATAATTAAGCCATTTTGCGTTTGATTCTGTCTTTAACCCTTTAGCTATCCATGATATTGCGTTCTCTGACACACATGCACACAAACGCAACTAATGAGCGATGTTTCCCACCTGGAGAGGGGGTGACTATGACCCCATATACACCATTAATCAGTCAGCCAATAATAATCAGTGCAAATTAGATTGATATCACTGTCCTAGTGGGTTGCCCTTTAGAAAGTGAGACAGATGATGCTGGCGACAGATGGTAGAAGTGCAATCAGATACATCAGCATTGCCTTCAACACAGCATCCACACTCTGCTCACTCATTTCAGTGCTGCAATCATGTAGATGATGATGCATATCTGGTGCTGCTTGCAGATTTGATCTTCATGGTAGCTGCGTGTTTGACCAAAGTCAAAACAGGCATGTCAAAGACATAACTCTTTTTCAGCAAATCTTTCACTTGTTCAAATGACTTTTATTTTAATACAAATAATACAGTTGTTAATATTCTTTAACATACCTTGCTCACATATACCCTACATTTCTAATCTGTATTTTATATCGTTGTTCTTTACTCTCTAAATAATACTCATAAACACAGTATGAACCAATCTTATGTGAACACTGTACTTGCATCCAGTAACAAATGTTATTATTAAGTTTCACAAAACACCTCTATACACATTATTAATCCTAAAAAGGGCAATGAGATGTATGCAGGTATTCTGATAGGATGCTGCTTCTGTTTTTATACTTAAACTCATATGGTGAATCTCCAGAGTGGACACTGGGGCATTTATTCTTACAAACTGATATCATATCTTTTAACAGAATAACCTTGTATGGTGCAGAGTCTATAATGTCCTTAAGTCTCAGAGTATGCTGTACAGAGACGTTTACTACTGTAAACAAAGGCTACATATTTGTTTTCTTATTTTTTTGTATCTAGTGGAGATGTAGTTTTAGTTTTGTCTTAGATATAACAGAACTTTAAAAGCTTCATCTTATAACCCAGGGCCAGCAGTCGGAAAGTCTTCATGTCTTTGGTCCTGCAGAAAAAAAAATCACAGGTTAAAAATGGCAGTGCCTGTAGGAGATCCAAGAAAATGCAATACTGCCATGGAAATAAAAACAAAATGTTGTTTGTTTTTAATTGTTTTTTTTCTTAGCAGCAAAGTTACTCATTCAGTCTTAAACAATTTAGTAAAGAAAAATAATGTTGCTTTCTCGTCTTTAAATTCTCTCTGAACCTTTGAATATTAAATGCCACTAGGATACAATCAGTACTGTAATTATGATGGTAATTTTAAGAAGGCAGGAACTCAATATTAGGTCCTTCTTTTCGTTGGGAATTATTTTGTTTTGGCTGTTAATTTATCTCCCGTGGCGTAAAGCTTGAATAGTTGTCTGTCAAATTATTGCTGTGTTTTCAGGCTCATTGCATCCGTCCTCCTCCCGGCAAATTGAAAATCTGCCCTGAAGGCTTGGAAATAATTACTCACATGTTTGATAGGATTTTTTTAATTTCACATATCAAATGGGTTGTTCTTTTCTTTGTTTTGTATCTGTGAGGAGAAGCCTTTGGATGATCGAATAGTGATCAGAAAATTCCTACTGCTCCACATTTGATCAAGATTTCCCTTACGGAAAAATCCCTTTGTTCCCATGTTTATAACATTGGACACATTGTGACCTCATGTAGAACACATGTTACCAGACACATTTTCAACAATAGCAGTAATGTGAGCACCAACAAACACAAAGGTTCAGTAGTGTTGATAAATGACATAAAATACATAATAATGTGTGTAAAGACAGAACATACACCACGCCATCACAGGAAAAAAAAAAGGGGGGGGGGATTGTCAGAGAGAGAAGAAAGGGCCTTGATGGTTTGGGGAATTTTAATCCTTTGCATGGAAAGTTTTGTCAATGCATGTTTTAAAATTAAAGCTTGTTTTGTATCACATATTTGTTATGTCTTTTTTTTGTGGCAGGTTGATGGTTTTCATGTGCGATTCCATGGATTTCACCAGGGACAAGGTTGGGTTTCACGTGAGAAAATACGTAGGTGTCACATGTAGTCCAATATTCACACATTACACCATGAAAACATTCCGAAACGACACGTTTTCCATGGCCAAAATACGTTTCACATGTACAAAATCACATGTGCATGTGGTCACATGTGATCGACAGTTTTTTTGCACGTGTGAAATCCATTTGATTTTTCTGTAAGGGTTTTCATAAGTAACTTCAGGTTCAGGAAAAGATAACGACCCTCCTCCTCTCCTTCAATGATGTAGTACTGTACATCTTTCAGCTGTTTCCATCCTCTCTCACTCTTTCTTTGACCTTCCCCTCTCACTTTCTCCCTGTGTGTTCACTTCAGTCTTACCATTTAGAGCAGTGAGCAGGGCTTCTTTTTGACCTTGGCGGGCTGGGGACAGAGGACGGCCCGGATGGCCTCATCAAACACAGTCTTCAGACCACGCTGGGTCAAGGCTGAGCACTCCAGGTACTTCACTGCATCTAGGCAGACAAGGACACACACGCATATCAATAAAACTACAAATAGCAACATAAAGACAAGAAAAAAGGCTGAAGAAAATAGTTTTGGTTCCATCTCACTTGTAATAGTGATCAATAAGCTGTAGTGCTCTTTTTGTAGAAATCTTGTATACAGGACAGAATATGCATGTGGACATACAGTGATGGAAGAGCAGCTGAAACACTAGTAGGGAAGTTAAATTACTAACAAACACATGTGCTTCACTCCAATTAGCATACACTTAGACATCATTTTACCTGCAAATCACCAAAGCAATGTTCAAATGTGTTATTATCAGCTGCTACTTGAAGTTTGGGGAAACAAAGAATTTGAAATTTGAGAATATAAAAAACACCACATGGACATGTTGCCAAAGTTAAAAACCAACCCTGAGAGAACACTACGCGTGTGACTGACCTATCTCCTTTGCCAGAGCTAGGCCCTGTGGATAGGTGATCGGCGCCAGCTTCTTTTCCTTCAGCTTCTCGATGGTTTCCTTCTCATCCCTCAGATCCAGCTTGGTGCCCACCAGGATAATGGGTGTGGAGGGGCAGTGGTGGCGAACTTCTGGATACCACTAGTAAAATACAAAGTAAAGGAAATCAACATTAAAAAGTGAGAAAATGGGGAGACTTGAAAAGTGTCAGAGACGAGGAAAACGACAGGGAGTGAAGGGATATGTGGGGAAAAGGTTTGAAGCCAGGAAGGGTAAAAAGGTGAATGAAAGGTTTCTTAAATTGTCATGAAATAAGTTTTTTTTTTTAAATGCAAATGAAATGCTGGGATACTTGTGTGATTGGGGTTTGCTGTAGGCTGCACGTTTCCAATCCAACAATCCAGGTTTCAGCCCTGACTTGCATGTAGTCAATCAAATTTATTTCCAGACCGGTCCTGGCTGCCTCACACCTCTCTCACAAAGGTGCCCATAATTGTCGCTTCTTTTCCTCCCTACATTACCTCTGATCTCTTCTTTGCTTCTCCCTTCTCACTTCACCACTCCCTTTCCCTCTTAAACCTCGTTTTTTTTTTTTCCTCCCTCCCTTTCCCTTCTGCATCTTTTATGCTCTTGTCATCCATTTTCCTCAGTACGGCAATGAGAGATGATATCTGCTAAAATAATTAGATTTTAGATTTTTTTTTTTTAGATTTTATACACTTTATTAATCCCCGAGGGGAAATTTCTTCACTACAGCAGGGGGGCTCTCAGGGGGGAGATGCTGCAGCAGGCTGCCACGACCGCGGCGCCAGGTAACCTGACCTGAAGTGCATGTTTTTGGATGATGGGAGGAAGCCGGAGAACCCGGAGAGAACCCACGCAAGCACAGGGAGAACATGCAAACTCCGCACAGAAAGGCCCAGGACCGGATTCGAACCCAGAACCTTTTTGCTGTGAGGCGACAGTGCTAACCACTGCACCACCGATTGTGATTGTGCCCACAGCCCAGTAATTGTTGTAGGTTTTGACTGGCATATCCATCCAGCTTAGTGAAGTAACTCGCTCACAGGCTAGCTGATTGGCATGGGGAGAGGGGGAGGGGGGAAGGGGGGTATGGGTATTACCTGGTGAATACTGTTGCTTCCCTCACTCAATTTGTTTTAAATGTCTTGCTGTGCATAACAGAACAAAAAAAATAAAAAATTAAACCCGTTTGAAATTTCTTGAGTTTCCTTCTCCCAATATCCAATTTAGTCACTGTTTCTGAAGTTTAATTGGAACAAATTGAAATGGGAATAGTTTTGGTCACAGCCAATAGTTCCTGTGTCGAGTGGGAATCTGAATTTATCACATGAATATTTCTGAACGTTTCCTGAAAGTCGTAACCAGGTCCACCTCACTTTACAACAGAGCTGTAATCTTGAGGTTTGAACTTGCAAGAGGCTGAATTCTTGGAATCGTCTTGAATTAATTCAGAATTGACTTTGCTTTATCTGGAATGACTCAAGACTTGCCATTGGACCTTTTCTGAAACACCTCTGATTTGACTTGGAATTGTCTCTAATGCAGGACTTGTCTCCGATGTCGTAAGACATGACTTGGACTTGTTTTCGATTGAGTTCAAATATTTGCTGTGAAAGACCCTCAAATGTATCTTATACTTGTCCCAATCATTGATTTGACTCGTATAACAGACTTCAGATTTGACTCTGACTCGTTTGAGTTGACTTGCCCCAAAACACCACCATCAACCACCACCAATATTTCATTATTCACCATTGAGAGGGAACAAATTGTGAGCGCTGGTTTCATTTTAGCCAATAAGGAAGCCAGTGATAAAAGGCAAGAGGGATATGTTTGTGTAATTCTGTATCCTCGTTGGCCACTAACATTATGCTCTTTATGGCCAGTTTTGTTTCAGCGAAAAGTGAACCTGTCTCCCTGCTGGTTAATCTGACCTCCACTGTGTCATTAAGCTTTTATTTTCTTGATATTTAGCTGGTGGGGGCCTTGCTGTCAATAGGTGTTAACCTCTGTGCACAAAAACAAACTGCTCTCTGAAACTCATGAAGGAAGGAATGTGAAGGGAGACAGGTTTGTTTAAAATCATGAGACTCTCTGTGACATCATGATGTCTAACCTGTTTAATCCCAAATTTTAACTTGCATTTTGAAAACAGGTAGTTTACCTCTTCGACCAACCTAACATTCAAACTGTATGCCCATTTTTATTTTATGTTGGTAAAGGAAAGTAATATTCACTTTTATACTCAGTCACAAAAGTGTCCATTCACATATTTGCACCTTTAGTGCAGGAGTACAATTTTTCCTTTATGAAATATATGTACAACATATGGTGGTTCTATCTTAATACTCACTTTTGTGGAAGTCTGTGGAAGACATCGTCTTCCAGAGGTAAAAGCAAGAAGTAAACTTAGCCTTTCACTCTAGTCACATTTTACTGATACATTTCAATCCAGAAACTTATTTTCATTTAAAAGTGGAATTTTATGCCAAAGACGAAATCCAAATTTTAGAGCTTCCAGAAACACACAGTCACAATAATGACTACTTGGATTAAACTGTTTTTGAGTACAGCTAGTGCAAGCAGTGACAGTCAAAACATACAGCCTCCTTGTTGCTGTCATAATCATACTTAAGGTGCAAAATACATTCTAATAAATTATGTTTTCCTTGTTTAAAATTATAAATTAACTCTTCTCTTCCAAGCGTCGCTTCATATAATTCACAACCTGTTCTTTCTTTGAATTTCCCTCCATACCAACAATAGCAGGTGTCGTGTTTGTAGTGCTGCTTTAGACTCTTGTTACTATCGAGACTCACATGGGATCTAAAGTGGATGGTATGTTCAAAGTGGAAAGTAAATGATTAAACCTACATAATTCTGATGCCATTTCCTTCGTTGCATTGCAGTTGTGTCCTCATAGGGCATCTATGGAGTTGTATAACACTGAGTGGTTTTTAAGAGACATCACACCACACATCCGCTTTTGTAAAGCAGGAAATGGTGAATACATGACAGTACGGAAACCAGAATAGCTCTTCACATGACAGCACTGTTATCTTCCTGGAATTGGGTTCTTTTCAATGTGTTGACTCTGAAGGACGGAACGATTTAACCCTTATGACCCTGTACAGAAATAAGCAGGAGTAAAATATGGATAGAAGAATGAATGGATGGAGGTTAATCTAAATTTAGATGAAACAAACTAAAGATTGAATGATTGTTTCATAAATTGACAGACAATATATTGGCTCCTATCTGATTAATACAATCATTGTTTTTTTAATGTAATTTAGGTAACTTTTGTCTCTTTATATCTAATATATTTAGATTGAACTATTGGTGAGACAAAACAGGAACATCATAATCAAGCAGTAATATTCATTTTATACATAGCATTTTTCCTTTGTTTAATATTCCGTTTTTTTTTTTTTTTCTCTGTTACGTAATATGTCTCAATCTTTGATTTCAGAATTGTAATAATATATATTCATTCCTTCAACAATGTGTGTACACCTGTAATATAAGTTGACCTAACATATATCCATTATACAACGTGCTGATGACAGAAATGCTTCTCTAAATAGACACAGTTTGTTAAAACTTCAGGTGGCGGTGGCACTCGTTTACTCCCCCTCATTCTGCACCTGTCAGACTAAAGTACAGCGTTAAGTAATATATTTGACAACTCCATGTCATTTACAAAGTAACAGTTCCTCCTATCCCTGGTTATTTTTCTATTCTTTTTTTTTTCTTTCTTGCATACACATGCACACCACTTTCCACCTCTTTAATTCAACTTGACCATATGTGGTAAAAAGAACAGCAACAATATCACTGTTTGTTTCTATAAAAAAAACAAAATGTAAAACTGGTGGTTTTATGTCAGGTCGACTAGATTTAATCAAAACTGTTTTTATATTTTGGGGACATCTAAAAAGGTATGAATGATGTGTCACAGAGATGAGACTCACCTTTGCTCTGACGTTCTCGTAGGATGCGGGGCTCACCAGGGAGAAACAGATCAGGAAAACATCCTGGATTGAAAGACAATGTAGAAAAGGGAGAATAGATTAGCTGTTGGACTTGTTCACTGTGGATTTGATTCTACACCTGTGTAACAATACCACATGAAGAGAAGCTTCCTGGTTAAATCAAGCAGTGCATATTAGATTTGATTCAAACTAAGTTTGGGCTAATTTGAAAAAACAAAAACAACAACAAACATATAAAGATGTTCTTTCACTTGGTTATTCTAAAAGTTTTAGCCACATTTCATGTGTTGATCATGTGACCAAAAGGATCTTATTTACATGTGGTTGATGTGCAGTTGAACATCTGAACCATTTCCATGACAAAACTATCAAACAATTTTCAAGGTCCCAAAATAAAACAAATTTAAATGTGTAGCTCAAATTCTAAAGTTTATTTTGAAATCAGATGTACAATGTTTTTTTTGTCAGGCAGTGTGATACAACAACCAAACACATTTTCTGTGTTTCAGGATAATAATACAAGTAAAAGGATATTTTTGCTTTTGGGTCTTTAAATTGCTGCTTCAATTCCTGTTTTAAGATGAATTGAATAGCATACTAAACACTTCTTTGTTGATTTAGTCTCAGAGAAGAACTAACAACACCAAACATCACCAACAGTATTGATCACCGTACTTTGCCCAAAGCCAGTCACACTATACATTCTGGTATGTTTGTATATCAAATATATTTATTTTTACTGCTTTTCTGCTTCTATTTGTACCTTAATAGCCAAGTCTCAAATTATATGGTTAACAGATCTTTATTGTATTTTGTGTCAGATTTTAGTCTGTTGATCTTCTCACACCTTCCTCCTTAACATCTGCTCTCTGCTCTGTTCCTGTCTTTTACTTTAATGAGCATGTAGCTCAAACAGACTGCAGTATTGTATATGGGTTTGACAGCTGCAATTTAAACTGAAGGTTTCACAGCTGGGGACAGAATGGATTTTGTGTTCTCTAATGAACTTTGTGTGTGTGTGTGTGTGTGTGTGTGTGTGTGTGTGTGTGTGTGTGTGTGTGTGTGTGTGTGTGTGTGTGTGTGTGTGTGTGTGTGTGTGTGTGTGTGTGTGTGTGTGTGTGTGTGTGTGTGTGTGTGTGTTTAATTGTATACCGTCTGTGGGTAGGACAGTGGGCGGAGCCTGTCATAATCTTCCTGTCCAGCTGTATCCCAGAGGCCCAGGTTGACTGGCTTGCTGTCCACCATCACATTAGCTGAGTAGTTGTCAAATCTATGGGAAGCAGAGAAGGTCAGCAATCAATCAAGTGGTCAGCGAGTCACTCTTTAATTTAATGGATTATTTAAAAAAATCAATCGCTTGATTTATATTTGCCATAGAAATGCCGTCAAATCAAGGCAGGGTCCTATAATGTGACTTCAAACATATACGATCTGAGAGACAAAGCTTTATATCCCAGAAAGCAGTGGGGAAAAAGGGAAAAAATAACTTTGTCTGGGTATTTGATCTGAAAATACCTTTGATCACATCACAGCCCTTTAAAAAAAAAATTTTTTAAAAAAAACCCTAAACTGACAATTTAAACCATTTTTATTTGTAATTATAGTCAGTTACAGGCGTTACAGGTATTATTATTTTTTTTGTCATAAAACAGAAGTAATGAATAGTAAGACACAGTATATTTAAGCAACACTGCCACTGTGTGGTTACTGTGAAACACTACAGTTCAATCTGTCAATTTGTCTGTTTCTTTCCATAACTTCCATCGTGACCTACTACAATTGCTGCTGCAAATAGTTTCTCCTCAATTAAATTCACTGTAATGTTATTAATCCTATAAGATCTCATGAAAGGGAAATTACAAACCCAAAACATTTAAAAAAAAAAAAAAAAGTTTTCTTAAGAAAATTCAAATTTAAATAATGAATAGAAAAGTTAGCAAATCATTCTATTTGAGAGGCTGGAGTCATTCAATTTGAAGCATTACAAAAATGACTGTAATAATTATTAAGACAGTTTCTGGTTCATTTTCTGCCAATCAAGTAATAATTTCAGCTATACTTATATATGTTGATAGTTTAATTTATAACAGATAATTCTATTTTACCAGCACTTCATTGTTGTTTTTATAAAAATCTTGTTATGTGAATAAAGCTGCCAAATAAATGTAGTGCAGTGAAATATACAGTGTTTCCCTCTGAAATATTGTAGAGTAAAAGTATAAAGCAGCATGAAAATAAAATACTCAAGTACCTCAAAATTGCACTTAAGTACTTATATAAAGCACTACTGTCAGGGGCTCAGCGACATTAATTGTTCATGGAAAGGAGAAGGGTTATCACTTACTTTCTTCATCTCCTCCTCTATTTCTATTTGCTATAACTAGTTGAGGTTTGAGCAGGCAAAAATCTCTTTTTCCTAACCTGTAGGCTGCTGCCAGCCCAAACCTGTCTGTGTCGCCACCATCACACGTCTACAGATGTACTGTAGCGCGAGTGTGCATCTCTATTACTCGGAAAAAGATACAGAGAGTCTAATGTTTCCTACAAAAGCATGAGAGCTCACAAATAAATGTGCATGTATTTGTATATTGTAGCCTCACACAGAGAGAGAGAGAGAGAGTGTGTGTGTGTGTGTGTGTGTGTGTGTGTGTGTGTGTGTGTGTGTGTGTGTGTGTGTGTGTGTGTGTGTGTGTGTGTGTGTGTGTGTGTGTGTGTGTGTGTGTGTGTGTGTGTGTGTGTGTGTGTGTGTGTGTGTGTGTGTGTGTGTGTGTGTGTGTGTGTGTGTGTGTGTGTGTGTGTGTGTGTGTGTGTGTGTGTGTGTGTGTGTGCGTGCGTGCGTGCGTTCGTGCGTCAGTCGTACTCACACAGTAGGAATGTACTCCCCGGGGAAGGCATTTGTTGTGTAGCTGATGAGAAGACATGTTTTACCCACAGCCCTAAATCACACAAGTAAAAACACATAGAGAGAGATATTAGGAAAAAGCCAATGACAATTTTTCAGGGAGTAAAATTTGACTTTAGATAAATAATACAGTTTCATGAAGCTTTACGGGGAGCTGGAGTTATATCCCACTTAACTACTACAAAACCGATGTACAGTACAGCAATACCAACAACAGTGTAACACACCTGACAGTCCACAAAGGAGTACACCGTGAGTGTCGTGTTTTTACTTTCCAAATAAGGTGCCCTGGGTTTAGGTACCAAAAAACACATGGTTACGTGTAGGAAAAGATAATAGTTTGGGTTAAATGTGACACAGTTAAAATTAGGTTAGGATTAGGCACCACAACTGCTTGGTTAGGGTTGAAATATAATCATGGTTTGAGTTAAATACGGTTAGTGACTTAACGTGCATTATGTATGTTAAATACCTGACACTAGTTCAAATAAATCCATGTTGACATTTGGTCTCTTATTCACTCAAACACCATTCTCTTTGGTGAAAGTCCTGTGTTTGTTCCATTTAACCACTCTGGACATGATGTTTTTAACCATGGTCATATATGCGTGTACTTTTCTTGTTTGTGCGAGGCAAAATGTAACAGAGTATCACAGAATCCTCTGGTGGACCGACAGGTGTAGTACAAGCTTCGTCGTGATACTGGCAGGCATTACAGTATGTGCTACACATGTATTAGTGTACCTGATTCCATTTTGGAGATTGTATTTAAGAAATCAACGTACGTTCCTCTGTTATACTGACAGGAAATGATGCAACATGTACACTGGCAGATATTAGTCACACCGCGGCTTTAAACTGTGACTCAGAACTTTCCAAATAGATGAACAATCACCTACAATGCAGTATGTTTCAACCAGGAGCAGCTCGCCTAGTTTCATTGTGCAACAACTTTTATGTAGGACAAACTCACCTCTCTGAGTATAGATCATGTTTTCATGTCTGTAATGTGAACTGCAAAGATTTAACGTGCAGCATGGAACAACTATATTGTAAACAGTGTTTATGATCACTTTTGTGGTTTTAATTGAGACACAAACATTAGATTCATTACAGGAGAACAGGGAGCAGCTTGTCTCAACATCCACAGCGTGCAGGAGATGATCCAACAAGTATCAACTAGCTAGGTTCTTATTTTGTTCCAGAGATCTGCTGTCAGCGTTTCAAAAACAACACATCACCACCAGAACTCGTGCCCTGGTTGCTTTCATCAAACAGATTCTGCGAAGTTGCCCTCTGAAACTATAGGTAATTAAAAGCTTGGCTACCTAAATCCCCAAATGTTCTAGCAGGGGTTTTTCCTGATGTCCTTCTATATAGTGACACTATAGTAATCAGCCTGTCATTGTCTCACTTGTCTCACTGGTCACTTTGCTCACATACAGGCTGTGAGCAGGCGTGACTCAGAAAATCCATATTATGCCTAAAATTGATGTAACCCATCATAATGGGTTACATAATTACATAATAATCAGTTCACTGCATTTCAAGTTTCAGGAGCCTTTTTCTCAACAGCCACAAGAACACACAGCATACAAGGGCGTACCACATGAAATATGTCTGCACTTGCACGTTTCTTTTCTGTGCTCTTCAAGTCAAATATCTGCGCATTCCAATCAGAATTTAACAGTAGGCATCACTGCCAATCAATCTGATCCAACCAAATTAATACAGTCCTGTGGATTTGATTATCATAAAGATGATTAATATCTATGGATGCTTTATTTTTAACTTTATTTTTGGCTGTTGTTTACTTAAACTTAAATAGTTGGCTTTAAAGGCAAATCAAAAAAACATGTTTCACTGATGGAATCATTTTAATATAGATTACATCGTTCACCTTTTCTAAAGCTTTAAACTGCATCTCATATACTCCATCAGTAGATGGAGTTTGCTGCATTAACTGACATATAATAACATTTCCCCCCCACAACCACTGTCTTTCTTCAGCCTGCTATCACAGCAAAGCATGTAATACACCCATCAGTCCACTAGATTAGGTTAGGTTAGGTTAGGTTAGGTTAGGTTAGGTTAGGTTAGGTTAGGTTAGGTTAGGTTAGGTTAGGTTAGGTTAGGTAGTTACTTTATTAATCCCCGAGGGGACATTTTTTCGCTACAGCAGCATACAGAAGCAATAAGATAATAATAGAAAAGCAATAAAATAGCAGTAAATAAAAAAAAAAAAAAAAAAAAAATGCACAGTATATACAGTACAGTATATATCTATATATATTATATACAAACAGCCAACAATGATATATTATATACAAACAACCAAGAAACACAGTCAACTAGAGGATAAAGTGTCAGTGTAACATTTGTACACACAAAGTACACGTATGTATAAGACCAGGGCCGAAGAAGGAGGTCAGGTGACTAAGCACAAAGCGTGATAAAGTATGTAAAAGGATGTGGTCAGGAGTGATCTCTCTTTCAAAAATAAGACACCAAGGTGCAAGGGTGCCTAAAATATGTCAAGTTTATTTAGAATAACAGTTCTTATTAATGCATTTCTAAGGCACCATCATCGATAGGTTAAGCAACAATGGGTTTGATTTGATTTGGTTTAAACATGGGTATCACTTTGAAGGTGCAAAATATGTTGATTGTACTAGAAACGATAATAGATAATAATAGAGCCGCCTTTTGTGTTATTTAGAGCTGAATGTCTGTTGGTGTATGTCTCCATTAGCTTAGCAGGTCCAGACACTGGGAGTTTTGCCTATTCAGCCAGGAACAACTGCTCCAGCTCCTGCAAATTGGATGGGTTGTTTTGGTTGTGTTGCTGTACAGCAATCTTCAGGTCAGGCCACAGATTCTCAATTGGACTGAGGTCTGAGCTTTGACTGGGACATCCCAAGACATTTCCCTTTAGCTTTAGCAGTATGTTTAGGGTCATTGTCCTGCTAGTGGGTGAACCTCCATCCCAGCCTCAAATCTCCAGTAGAATGAATCATGTTTTTCCTCAAGAACTAAGCTGTATTTTTTTTCAATCCATTTTCCCTTCACTCCTGACCGGTTCTCCAGTCCCTGCAATTATGAAGCATCCCTACAGCTCATAATCATGGCAAAGAAAATATCTGCCACAGAAAACGTCTGCTCCCATGAGCAAGCGATGGGAGTCAATGGAATTTCGTTTGTGGTACAACACTGAAAAGTCAGACGTGATTATTTTTATTAAATGGATGATTTTCAGTAATTTTGATAGAACATTACTCATAATGGTAATTGTGATGTCCGTAGATTACTTGGATAAAATGATGATTATAAAATGCCTCTGAGTTACTGCCAAGTGGAAATCAACTGTGACATCAACCGTTGGTTTATGAATTGCCATTCTGAAGCCTGGAGTTCAATATTTTTTGTCGCCATCTTACTATTTCTGAGCCATAAGTGACCATATTTGGATAAGCTGGGAAGAACGAGCAGTGGATCTGACTCGATCTCCGGGGACATATATGTCCACCTACCGGAAACCTGACTGCACCACAGGCCTGTCAATCAAATAGACACACCCCTAAACATCCCGCTTTTTGAGGCCTAATATATAATTAATGATGGAATTATTTTCAGATGGACCATCAGAAAAAAAAAAAAGTCTATCATTACATACGTTGGATTTTTGAGGAGGAACAAGATGACTCAATAGTGGTATGAGCAAACGAGATAGCAACTGAGAAAGGGGGCAGTGTGTGTGAGAGAGTATTTCTATCATTGTGAGGCCTAGTTTGAGTTTGATTTTTTCTGTTTGTCACTTCTCCAAATGGTTGTCGGAGGTTTCAAATTTGGTTTTACTGTCAGAGTTAAAGCCTTCTTTAACCTCCTTTAACTCACAGTCTGACGAGATCATAAAATCTCACATGACTAGCTCGGTAAATCTTGCCAATGTAAGTTGTATTAGCCCAATCAAATATCCATACTGAGTAAATTGCTTTCTTCTGACAGGCAGAGGAAACTTTTGCTTTGTTTTCCATCAGTGATTTTGGTGTTGTCAGCTAAAATCATTCTTTTCTTGTTAGTTTTCTGATGGTCCATCTGAAAATAATTCCATCATTAATGATATATTTGGCCTCAAAAAGCGGGATGTTTAGGGGTGTGTCTATTTGATTGACAGGCCTGTGATGCAGTCAGGTTTCCGGTGGTTAGGCCTTCTTTAACTCTATGGTGAAGATAGTTATGGTGAAATGCAAAGGTTAAGGGTACGGCCTGTTGCATTGGTAAAGGTGGGGGTTGTGGGCTAGGGACTTTTTTTTTGTCGGTGTAGGTTCTCATAAGTATAGAAGTACAAGTGTGTGCACGTGTGTTTTGTGGCTGTGTGAGTAAAAAAGGAACTGATCTGTTTCAGAACCATCGGTTAGAGCTGAAAACAGGAACCAGTCAAACTGAGCTATCAAGAAGAAAAAAGGACTTCTACTTCAGATCTCTCTCTGTCTGTTTGTTGTTAATCTGGTTTTCCATCAGCTTTTCTTTCCCCTGCTGACACTTCCTACATTATCCGGTTTTAGCTTGGCAAATTCTTCAAAGTCAAATTCTTACTTTGTCTTTGTTTCTCTCTTTCAACTTTTCACTTCTCTCCTTCTCATTCCCTAAACCTCACTCTTTTTTTTCAACTGCATCTTTCTAACTTTTTCTCCTCGTTTCTCAATAGCCTGTTGTTTGATCTTTGTAACCTTCATGACAACTCGGTTTCTTTACTTTATTCCATCTTTGTCTGAGACACCCCTTAATCCCTCCACTTGGTACAGAATTCTCTGTCCATGCAAACATACACTCAGCGTATATTCAGCAAATGTGCGGTTTGGACTTGTGTAAGTTTGTGATGTCACAAGCTCATGCTTATGTCCGCCTTCGGCACATCTGTACAACCAATTATGTGGAAGAAAATGTCGACCAGTAAGTCTATCATGGAGCTAGAAAACTACAAGTCCAGAGAACACCTGTAATTGGCCAGGGGATATGTAACTAAGGAAAGAATCAGCCAATCAGAACAGAGGCTCCTTGATATTAATGCACATTAAAGACACAGACACAAAACAGCCTGTTTTTGGTGGAGTCCCCAAGAGAAAAACTTAAAGGAGTCGTATGTAGGATTCAGCCATGGACTGTATCTTTCTGGGTCTGAAAAATGGTAGAGCGGGTTTCCCACTAGTTGTAAGGTTGTCCACATGCTATCCACATGCCGAAGTGTCCTTGGGCTAGACACTGAACCCTGAATTGCTCCTGATAGCAAGCAATCACCTTGCATGGGAGCTCCATTAGTGTGTGTGTGTGTGCAACTGCAATCACCTGAATATCCATTGCTTTAACCTCCCTGTAGGGGAAGCTGTGATAAGCGCAAAACTCACAATAAATGCAAAAGGGAATCCCTAGAGCCCGTGTTTGTCCCTTAAGGGCTGCTGTCGAAACATGGTGGTCGAACTTGGGACAGGAACTTGCTCCCAATGCAGATAAGAAGGGGATGAAAACAATTTTATAGGTTTTTCACGCGATCATACACCAATGACAAATAAATATGAATAGTATATTCCATTTTTAGCAAAATGGCTCCCTGTAATTCCTACACACTGACCTGTTACCATGAGTTATAAAACTATTTAGATGGTTTTTGACATTTAAAACCTCAAAAATATCTTCTTCTGGGCATCAAGACTGCAAAAAAAAAAACACTTGAAAAGTGTAAAATACACAGTGCATTTAAGATGTGTTTTGTTGCCACTTTTTCCCAGTGCTTATTCATGGTATTGCAACTTAAAAATGTATTTTGAATTCATGGAGGTTTCACATTTGTAAAACTCTTTCTTTTGGAGCAGCACTTTATGGTTCAATAAAGGTGGATGGTGCAAAACAGCTAATAAGCCAACATAGCATCCTCCCTTTTAGATTCGTTGGTTCTTTGTTTCCTCAAAGATCAAAATGTATAAACAGCTTGCAAAGAGCTAGAGCTAGCTAGAATCACAAATAAAGCACTGCAGGTTAATGTTTAACTAATGAGGCTTGTTGAGGGGTTTACATTTGAGTTTAGTGCTGTTAAGTTATAAATTCAAATGGAGATCAAGTATAAATGAGACTCACACAGAAAACGTCCCCACAACCTCACACCAACTTCCTCTTCTATGTCTGTTAAGTGGGGCCATATATCTTTTTTTGACATCTGACTCAGTCAAACAAAACACATGTTCACAAGTCACACAAACAGTGCAGCTGCTCACATTCTCTTAAAAGGCCTTCGCAAGGTCCACTTGCACAACGTTTACCCCCTGTGAAATAGGTGGAGTCCCAAGCTGCTGCTACGTACAGAAAACACACAGGTGTTGCACCACAATGCATTGTTAGGTTGAAGCAGAGTTGATCAAAAAATGAACAATCATTGCAGAATGTACCTCTGACACGAGCACGAGCTTTAAGTGACAGCTTCTTGGCTGTCATGAGGCCAACATACTGCCCATTCTTTCAGAGATGCTGTTTGGACGAAACTCCTCTCAGACACTTTAAAGAGACATTTTTTTTTTAAGATTTGCAATATTTTGGCAGTAGTGACTGCTCAGGTGACAACAAGTGTAAAACTGGACTTAACTATTTTCGTCAAATGCCTTGACATTACTCTTTCTGTCTATGTTATCAGCTTAACTGCACCATTTGCCTTTGTGTTGGTGGTTTGTTTTCAAAAACACAAAGGGGAGAGGAGTGACTGAAATCTCAGGGTCAAGTTCCAGACAACAGTCCAGACCAGTGCTGTGATTCATTAGAACCTCTGTTAAGTTGAGCTTGTCAGTCAACTGTTTTTAGACTTGAGAAAACATGTTTGTTGCAAGTGGATTGCAATTTCCCTTTTCAAAATTGTGTCCAAATGTATCGGAGCCGCGTGTAGGACTAAGTGGCATCTAGAGGTGAGGTTGCAGATTGCAGCTAACTGAACACCCCTCGTTCAACCCGCCACACCAGCCTCCTCCCCCTGTTTTGACTGGGTGGGACACTGGTGCCTCTTTTTCTCCAGACAGACAAAAGTCTTCATTCCTGAAAACACTGCAAAGTTTTGCCACAAAGACAAATGTCATTCTTTGCTGTTTGTTGAAATTACTGCTACTTTTGTTTTCTTCGAGTCTTGTTTTAATCGGCGTGCTCACCTGCCAATCAAATCTGAAAGTGAGCCTTTTTGTCGTAGAGGGACAGTTCATAAGTAAACACAGATAATAGCCTTCAACCTCACCGCTTCCTCACTATAATTTTAAATCAGTGTCTCAAACCAGGAAGCTCAACATTAACAAGGAAATCCGGCTGCAGCACCTTTGTGCTACCTGTGCATGTTCGTATTCTCTAACTGTTTACTGATGTATAGGAGAAACAAGTATAGTACTTCCGCTTCACAATTTCCTTCATCATGACAAACAGCCCTTTTGCCTCATCTTTAAGGATAACAAATGTGTAAAAAGTTAGCTTTTCTGATGTGCTATATGACAAATTATCTAAACTTCTCGTGAAAGAGCACACTTCAGCCTTTACACCGAATAAATTCACCAGGTTTTTAAATACTGAAAAGTTGAAATGAGGCCTAATTTTCTAAATAGATCCTTTGTGTCTTTCTGTCTCTTTTCTTGTCTTTTCTTTTCTGTTTCATAAACAACTCTTCTTTTTTTTCTTTCTTTTTTTAGCATTCCTCAGATTTCTATCTACAGCAAGGCCTCTTTCCTCTGAGTTTTCTGCATTAAAGCATTTCCCTGCATGTTGTGACCTGCACCGCTCCTCCAGCGCCCTCACTGTGAATCAGTGCTGTCAAACACACACACCTAAAGATGTTCATATAACAGCGCACACATTGTGTTCTCCACTCAGCTAAAGAGCGCAGTCAACTTTTCTTTAAGATCACGATGCCACACAGCCACGTCACTGCGGAAGTCGATCTAACTGTCACTGATCTTCCATCCTTTTATCAAATAGCTCTAAATTCTGAGCCTAGGGCTAAACATCTCCATCATGCATCCGTCGAGCCAACACTGCAGAATTCAACGCTAGAAGGCAGCTTTATAACAAGTAAAGTAAAGTGAAATAATGGCGTACCCATCTCCCACGACCACACATTTGATAGCCTGCATCCTGTTCCGCTCGGCTTCGCCTGTGCTCTTCAGTCTAACAGAAACCGACTCAGAGAGGAAGGTTGAGAGACGCAAAAGAGCATGCAACTACAGGAAATTGTTGCACACCTCCCTCCCTCCCCTCCCCGTGCTGCCTCCTTTTCTTTCTCAGTCTCCCTTTCGTCATTTTTGCACTCATCTCTCCTTCCTGGTTTTTTTTTTGGTTTTTTTTGTATCTTCTTTTAAACAACATAAATTATACAGAGCGCATGCAAATGATACATTAAAAAAAAAACTTTTATGATAATGATATTTAAAAAAAAAACTTTTATGATAATGATATTTTAAAAAAAAAACTTTTGATGGGAATGATACTTTAAAAAGCCTCTGCAATAGATGCGAACTGTGAAAGGCTGCAAAGGGGAAGGTGTTGCAGTAACAACTTCTTTATTGTAAACTTCCTACTTTGTTGCATACAGACGCAGCACTCACAAACACACGTTGAAAGGTTAGCTAACACTTTTTGGATTACATTTTTATTTCAACAGTTATCAATAAACCACATTAAAATTCACATACACACACAGACACACAGACACACACACACACACACACACACACACACACACACACACACACACACACACACACACACACACACACACACACACACACCCACACACACACACACACACACACACACACACACACACACACACACACACACACACACACACACACACACACACACACACACACACACACACACACACACACACACACACACACACACCCACACACACACACACACACACACACACACACACACACACACACACACACACACACACACACACACACACGCACACACACACACACACACACACACACACACACACACACACACACACACACACACACATAGTCTTGTTTCCGTTACTTCAGAGGATGTTGTATTGACTTTCTTTCATTTCCTGGAGACTCACATTGAACCTAATCTTAATCACTACTTGCCTACTTCAACCGAAACCCAAAATTAAATCCAGTCTTCCTTAATATATTTAATTATTTACATTTATAAAGGCTGACATCTGTCAACAACAGGTAGCCTGATCCTCACAATCCTACATTGTAAAACAGACTAATGTGTAATGCAATTACACACAAACCTTGAAATTCATCATTAAGTTAAAATGTGTTCATCTATCTGTAAAATGATAGACGATGGAAATAAATGGAAAATATGTTGTAAGCCACACAGACACATCTTCAAAGTGCATGCCCTAATAATACCTGTGATATTGCTTTGTCACCACTAGATGACACTTCAGTGTTATTCTTGTTATTAGCAGATTGAAAACCCTTTGCTTGCACAGCACTTGTACAACTATTAGATATAGGACATTTATTGATTTTAATTCATTTTAATCCGAATGTGTTTTTGTTTTTAGGAAAACAAATTATGCATTTTGTAAGATCACTCATTAAAAACCCATTGAAGAAGTTGGAGGTGCATCAATTTTAGTTATAATGACTTAGAGTGTTGAAGCTACTCTCTCCTGTTAATGTTTCTATAGTAACTGCATATCCTAAATTAAATGTGGGTTTGAAATTAGTTTCAACCGCAACCCAGTAAAACAAGTTTACGGTGACAGGATGCTGCATCCAAAAGACAGCTGTTAACCACGCATGACTTCTCTCATCAACTGTCAAGTCAGCCTGTTAGTACATCACAATAAGAAACCACAATAAGCACGAGGGTGAGATCATCTTCAAAATAAATGTCTCTAATTTGCAGTGAGAAGAAAATGTCTTATTGTCTTATTGTGTAGCAGCAAATGACGAAGATATTTCTGTCCGAATCGGCAGCAGGGTTGATGGTTGTCAGCGGTTCAGTGCCTACCTCACCATGTGACAAGATTCTTGGGTGTCAAAACTCACTTCCTGGCCTGTTTTGCAGCCAAGGTTCATTGAACAACCAAGTTTCAAAACTATATTTTTTAAGCCCACTTGAAGGTTCAACATTGTAACAAGGACCAATGTGTTAGCGTTGCAAAAATCTTAATATCAATCAAAAATAAGTAAATAAACAAAAACCTGTCCTTCTTTTCTTTTCTTTTGTTTTTACATTTGCATTTGCCCACGACTGTTTGACCTTAGACCTATAGATATATTTGTTTTAAATGGCCCAAGTGACCCACCATGATTGCAGGACATTGATTAATCCATTTAAGAAAACATTTAATTTTGAAGGCCGGTCTGCTTGTCCTTCTCTGCTTTGTGCTCATGTAAGCTTGACACGGTGATGGTTGGGGAAGAGGTGGGGTTAAAAGACAACACCCACTTCATTCAGCTATTAGTGCACTGTGTGCTGCGGCAGCCTGCTTATCTTGATATTGCCACTTGACCATACTCAACTATTTGGGTGTTGCCTTTTTTAAAAACATTTTTAGGATATAAATGACTGATTGCCAAATGGGTAAGTCCTGGTTTCTTCTCCTTCTCCCTTTTTATTGTTAGTTGTGATGTTTAATATTTAATTTCAGATTTATACAAAGACTTTAAAACTTTTGTTGGTATTGTATTTTCAATATGTCCTCAAAAATTATTATTAGACATTTTAAGATAAGCGATGGGACATTAGTTTATGAACTTACCACCTGTGTTATGTCATTTACCTACTATAAATGTCTTTTAATGAATTCCTACATATGATGAGGTATTTGATTACCCTGTATGTTTTTGATATGTGTACAATCATCAACAAGCTGGAGGTCACGACACAAATTAAACAAAAGCAGTTCCACGTTTAATCTTAACTAGTGTCACAGCTGTTTTGTGTGCATTAGCAGCGTCTACTTTCTCACACTTATAATTTAGAAATAGCTGTACATTAAACATGAATTGGCCAGTGCACTGTGAGAACAGCTGGGTTTTAATATTTAGGCCTTGGTTGCACAATTCCAGTTCTTGGTGTATGGCTTCATTACCATCTGCACCCTGTGGTTAAGCGATGCGCATCACACACTGAGCGGGTCTTTAACTGAAATGGGGAAGAGACACTCATCACTGATAATAATATAAAAACTAAAAACAGAAGTTCCTGTCTTTGGCTGGATGTCTAAACAATCCTCCTTTAAAGTATTCACGTCAAGCTGCTTATACTACATTTATGGAGTTATTTTTCAGATTAAAACCTATTTTAATGAGCGCAGTGTGATAACGTATGTTTGCCAGTGTTATTGCACAAGAAGTGCAAAGGAAGGGTGGGGAAGTGGAAGTCCTGTGGTCACAGCATCATCTAACATATCTGTACAGGAAGTGTTGTCAGTTAAAACTTGGTTAACTTTATATTTTTTTAAAGATACATTTCTCAATCAGAATAAAAACTTGAATGCATATTTTATCTTTGATACAAAACTATGTTGGAGCACTGCAGAGCTCATAACCTGGTCAGAAATTATTCTAAAATCGTCCATGCTGACAGGAAATATATTTATATCACTTCTGTTTAAATTTTTCTCATGGGAACTTCTTTTTACTCGCCTAAATTGGCCTGCTAGCTTTGCCTGGAGCTGCTTTCAATAATCAAAGCTGATTCTCATTATAAGAAGACAGTATAATAACATCATAATTAGCTGGCAGAGGACTGTTTTCAAGCCAAACACAAGGTCAGTGTACTTTTTGGATGCTGCAACATGAGTGATCTGAGGAGCATTTCTTCATCCACAACTAATGCTGCTACAATATTGAGCCTGGAAGACAAACACTAAGTGTGCTTGCAATCCTTTTGCACTCAGTGTCCTTCACTGAGTATTTATTTTAAAAACAACTTGTAAATTCCTCTGGATAACTTCTTGAGATACGTTTGTTATTCTTCCAAGCTGACATTGAATGCGTCAGAGCAGTATCATTTTTACTTTCTATTGGCTTTGTGTAAACTATATGTGACAATAGCATGATTTTGACACAATAAGACCTAGCACTATAGATGAGAAGCTTCCAGAGACTCTGGCCCAGTCTGCTGTTCCTAACCTGGGCTTCAGACCACTCTGAATATCTGAGGGGTCAACAAATAAGAAACACAACTTCATAAAGTGATGGTTCTTTTTTTCAACATTTTTCAAAATGTTCTTGTAAAGTACTGGATGCCGTCACCTCTTTGGGCGCCAAAAAAAAAAAATCCTTAAAATGATCAATCTTCTGTGAGAGGAGTCGCTCTTAAGTCAAACTCTGCCCAATTTCTGTTCACACTGACATCATGACTGAAGAGGAGGGGTTGCGAGTAGACTTTTCCTCAGTTTAAGAGATAGCTACAAGCCTAGTCTATATCAAAGTAACGTCATGTGGCACAAAAGGAGCCAAGGGGACATTTTTTACAGCAACCTTATACAACAAGAAGATACGTTTGGAGAATTTGGCATCCATTGTGAGAGCGAATTTGAATTCTGTGAGTAATTATCATGAATTCTGGGGGGGCAAAGGTCACAATTCAAAGACAGAAAATTGAAAATGGAAAATTTCTGTGCACAATATACTGATTCTCAGGTGTAAAAGGGCCTCTGGCCATCATTTCTACAAAATCAGGTTGAAGGGAACTAAGCTCTGGTGATGCAGTGTCCATATGGAAGTGATATCTAAACCCTGAAAGTGTAATTTCATGAAACATCTATTACCTAGCAACCTCCTGTTATTGATATTTGTTGTATTTAGTAATCATGACAAAACTTTGTATTATTATTCATTTTTTTATGATTCATACATGACTTGTAATGTGGAAGGTGAGGATGTTAATGTTTGACAGAATGGAAACTTAACGAGGAGGCTGTGTTTAAATATGTATCCATGGAAATGTATTAATATTTTTGCGGTGACAGATATCATTCATGAGAAAACCACAACTGTCTGACATGTCTCCCAAAGAAACTTTCACTCCCTCTGCTGTGGTTGTCTTTAAATATACAACACACTGAAATTCAATTAATTCTACAGTAAAGCAGATCTAATTGTGAAGTCGCAGTAAATATACAACGACCATCAAAATATAGTTCCTATTTCAACTGAATATGAGATGTGGGGCGATCATTCAATTTGAAGAACTGACTTGTTGAAACTTAAATTACTGGGAATCAGTTTGACATCTTTTGTTTCAATCTTTTACAGTTTCCTCAGATTTCACAGCAGATGAGAAGATGGAGATTGAGAGCATCAAGACGTATAAGCAGGACCTGCTGGATGATATCCAGGTAGTGCATTCACACAGACCACAACATGTTTACGTTTATGTTTCCATCACTAAAAAAATGCTCTCTTAGTGTATTACGTTTTGACGTTCACTAAGAGAAGCAACAACTGCTTTGATTTTTACGAAAACAAATGTTAAAGACTTTTTTTTTCATCTTGTCCAGAAGTTAAAGATGGAGATAGACAACGTCATGGCAGAGATACACAGCTTTGAGTCTGGAGAAGAAAAGTGAGTTTTGGTCTAACTTCACATTATCTCAGTAACTTACTTACATTACTTGAAAGAAAGACATATTAACGTTTGCTTTGTCGTGGACTTGAACACATGTGTACAGTTTGACAGTCCTGTTGTTGTTGTTCTGTCAAACTACCCCATCGCTACTCTGACTTTATCATTCTTTGTACTGTGTCATATGACCTCCTTCTTTGAGACTTCTTATATGCGCATACTTTTCACATTGAGGTGAGGCAAAATTGAACACCAGTATTATCTTCTAGTGGTCTGACAGGTGTATTACACGCTTTGGCGTGATCAGTGCTGTGGTCACGTTTCAGTTTCACAGTAGCTTTTCATTTTCTCCCAGTTCCAGGGCAGCGTTTTCACCACTTTATTTCACAATAATTATTCTCATACATGATTCGTTGATGTTTCTCAGATAACCTGTCCTCATTTAAAAAAATATCTAAAAAAAAAATAATGTTGCTATTTGTTTGATTAGATCTTAAAAGTAATTGATAAACCAAAAAGGGTTTTGGTCTTTGTTTCCTGTTTATACTAATTATTAAAGAGAATTAGTAGGGACAATAAAACGAGACATTTTTTTCTAAAAGAAGACAATATAGTGTGCTTATTAGCGAGCTTTTAAAATGATGATAACTTGACTTTTATAGTTTTGAACTAAACGAACTCTGTTGGTTGTGGCTGTGTATTGAGCAGACATTCTGAGATCAATCCCATTAGTGGTTACCCTTTTTGGGTTTCCTCTCAAAACCTTGTGGAAGGTTACATGTTTGCATTCTAATAAGATATGTTTGGATACATTGTTTTGTTCTATCTTTACAAAGATAGGATGTGACGTTACTCAAACACTATTAAACAATTGTAGTAAAAATATGAACTGGGCTGGTGGTACAAAGGCTTTACTTGATTGGGACTATGGCTCCCTGTTGAAAAGTAAATCAATACATTTCTTTTTTCAGTAAAACTGTAGAGAAGAGCAAACAATTCTCAATTGGAAAGAAGAAGTTCAACATGGACCCCAAAAAGGTGAGCTCAGAAGTGTGTGTGTGTGTGTGTGTGTGTGTGTGTGTGTGTGTGTGTGTGTGTGTGTGTGTGTGTGTGTGTGTGTGTGTGTGTGTGTGTGTGTGTGTGTGTGTGTGTGTGTGTGTGTGTGTGTGTGTGTGTGTGTGTGTGTGTGTGTGTGTGTCTGTTGAGACCCAAATATCAACACAAAGTGAACATGTGGTTAAAGCATCTTGCTCAGCATGATGCTTGACAAGAAATTACGTTTTGCTATTCTCGAAGGGTTTGAAAAAAAAACTCTGACATTTTCAACTTGAGCACCTTCAGCGAGCAGCTCTGTCTGTCACTATACAGACTTCCTCTCTTACTAAAGGTGCCGAGTCTGTGAACCTCCATCACCGACCCACAGTTTCCGTGGTTTTGCTGTCAGGTCAAGCGCATCACTGTTATGAGTCAAAGCAGGTTTGCAACAACAAATGCAAAGCAAAAGCATTACCAAGGTGTTGCATATTTAAATTTATTTTTTTGGTAAAGTGCATATTTGAGATGACTGAAACGCTTGAATATGTTTAAGTTATTCACACTAATGTGCCTTCAAACTTGTATGAAATTGTTAATATTCAGATGATAGACAGGACTCCATTAGATTATGTGAGAAATAAGTTCATAGCGTGACTTCATTGTCAAAAGTCTGCGGCTGTATGGATTGGTTTTCGGTTTTGGGTTGTGAAGAAAAGTGGATGTGCGTCGGCAAATGTATTTCTAATCCTCCTTTTCCTCTCCAAAGTCTGTGACAGAGCAGAAAGAGGAAGATAAATCCGTTTTAAGGAATTGGAATTACAGAAGTTATGAGCTCACTTTTGTTTTGCTGACTGGAGATGAGATCATTGTGACACTCAACACTTTTGATCACCCTGGATAGTTTATGTGTTACTGCATGTTTCCCCCGCACTATTTCATAAAGTAAAACGTACTTACCTGTTGGAGCACTAAGACCAATCGAACAAAACAAATATTGTGAAGCAAAAATGGTATACTTCCTGTAAAAAATACTCCCTTCATGCAGGGTATCCATTACTTGGTGGAGAACAAGCTGCTGAATGGAAGTGCTCAGTCCATCGCTGAGTTTCTCTACAAGGAGGAAGGACTCAACAAGACAGCCATCGGAGAATTCCTTGGAGAAAGGTGAGGAAGAGGAGGCATGAGGATGAAAGTCAAAGAAGAGAGGAGGGTGCCTAATTGGAGAGGGTCAAGGATGATGAGGAGGAGAAAATAGAATATTAGGTGCATAAATGAGAGAGTTGTGATATAGTAAGCCAGAGAGCCAAACGAGACAGCATGATAGGATGTTGAAACAGCCAGTAGACGAGGAAGTTAAGAGGATACGTGGAATAAAAATCGAGGAGGTGAAGGCATGTAGAGAAAAAAAAAAGTAGTCACAGGATGGTGAGCTGCGAATGCTGGTTTCATCTGGAAAAGATGGATGACTTCCTTTGGTTTCATTTGCCTTCCTCCCCACTCCATCCTACAGGGAGGAGCTCCACCTTCAGACGCTGAAGGCCTTCGTGGAGCTGCACGAGTTCTCCGACCTCAACCTGGTCCAGGCTCTCAGGTCAGCTCACTTTATCTTCACTTATGTCGATCACATGATTATCATTCATCAAACCAAACTTCAACTGAATCAGCAGGGACATTTACAGTATATACAGTCGTGGATGAATTTGTTGGTACCCTTCCGGGAAAAGAAGGAAAAACCCACAATTTTCTCTGAAATAATTTGAAACTGACAAAAGTAATCACACAAAATAAAATAAACACAATACATTTTTTTTACATTTAATCAAAAAATATTTTCATGATCAAGAAAGTGTAAGTAATATTGTTTACACTTGTAATATGATTGCATAATCCAGAATGCAGTCAGTTACTGCATACTGATCACAATTGTCACCGGCCCCAACACAAGCCACAAACTTCAGTCAGTTCTCACAAGAGCTATGCGAGGCTGCTGGTTGCTGCGGAATGTCAACAGCGGTGGAAAGTTACACTCAGATACCTTTCTCAGTGACTGGTGGACGTAGATTACATTTTTCACTGTGATCAATACCACAATGTAAAAATACGAAAAAAGAAAGTTGCAAAGCAACTGCATCTGCTGCAGCCTTTCCCGTCATTGTTAACACGCTGACGTGCGATGGTAAAATTGTGAACATGGTAAACATGGTAGCGTCCTCACATTAGCATCTTAGTATGCAAAATGTATTATTTAGATGAAATTACCACAATGAATGTGCCGCTACAAAACTGGTATGTTGCCCTCGAGTCCTTTAACTCCATAGAAGAGCTATTCTATATTGCTGGAATGCTCTTTTTAAGGAAAAGTCAGTTTTGGAAATGAGTATTTTATTAGCTGCTGAGCACTGTGACATAACCAATATGCTACAATATTATGTTTTTCTAAAGTAGCAATAAATAAATGTTCAAGTAAAAGGAAGAGGAACATCAGAATTGTACTGAAGTGTGGACTCCAGACATGTTGTGTATCTACTGATCACAAGCCAAAATGAGCCTGTATGAACTGAATGCAGAGATGTTATTGTGGTGTGTCTGTGACAGACAGTTTCTGTGGAGTTTCCGTCTACCTGGTGAAGCCCAGAAGATTGACCGCATGATGGAGGCCTTCGCCACACGTTACTGTGACTGCAACACTCATGTCTTCCAGTCGACCGGTAAGCTTCACTACATGTAGAGTATGTGTCTAATTCCTGTCTGGACCGAGTTTGCGTGACTGAAGAGTGGGGGGAGGTGTGAATGTAATAAATGACTAAATAATCTCTTTGCTTCTGCCTTTTTGCCTTTCATTTCCCTTCTCTTCTCTTTAGTTTTTTCTTTATCTCACTGATTCTGTATTTTTTCAAAGGTTTATGGTAAATGTAATGTCGTGCTTCTTCTTATTCTTTGTATGTGTCGATCTTCCTCTTACCACCAGACACGTGCTACATCCTGTCATTTGCCATCATCATGTTGAACACCAGCCTTCACAATCCCAACGTGAAGGACAAAACCACGTTGGAGCGTTTCTTCTCCATGAACAGAGGCATCAATAACGGAGAAAATCTACCTGACGATCTGCTCTCGGTAAGAACGTTCAGCCAGTCACAGTGTCCAAGCGGTAACACAGCTGACATATCAGCTCCTGGAGATAAATTGATCATCAATGTTTGGCCTTGAGAGTCTGATTATTAGCCCCCTACAGTGGATATATGCGATGGAGAGGCACATTTTGTAAAGACCACACGTGTTAACCTGTCATCCAGTATTTACAGTTTTACTGTTTCACTGACAGTTAGACACTAAAGATTGTAAAGTGTATAATTAAACAGGATTAAATACTGCATTTGCTGAGGACTTTTTCCAGCTGCAGATTAATACACGTTTGGCACTATGAATATGTATGGCAGCACACTGTATCTGTAGCTTGTATTTGGGACTGACTGAAAATTGGCAGTGCCCATGCACATTATAATGTAGGACCATGTCCCTCTGTGCAACAGTGCTGCTGCTCTTTTAACAATTTTTAGACTGGAGCTTCGTGGCAGAAGAAGAAGATACACTATGAGGCTTTGACAACACAGACAATACTTGTTAGTAGGATAAATTCATTGTTGTTTCTAATTACAGGTCTGTTTACGGGGTGATACTGGGGTGTAGACTTTTCATAGAACCAAATATCATGCGTTTAATGTGTCCATATTGCAGTTAAAAAAAATAAATGGTAAGATTATTCAAGGTATACCCGATAGGTAATCCTTCTGCTTTATTCAATTAAAATGAAGTAGAAAATGGTAAATTGAATTCAAACAATGAATGCCAGTGTGAGACACTGTACAATAGGAAAATGAAAGCAAAACCATAAAATACTTTTCTTGCTTAAGAAAATAATGCCACTATTTCACAGTGACCACATCATCTGCCACAGAAACACCATCACATCACATCCAGCTTGTTCTCGTGACTACTCTCCTCCGACAGCTCAGTCACAACTAACAATAGGCTCGTGTAAAGATGTGAACCACCCATTGTGCCAGTCTACCTTGGAAACAGTTGATTCAGTGTCATATGTAACTAAAATCACACGCATTTTGTTGTGTTTGGGTGTCATTGTTATTATTATTTTATTTTTCAAACTGATTAAAAGATTTTGGCTGACAATTTGTGTTCACTGACTGAAACTGGTCATTTACGGGTTGCATATGTTTGGTATATTTAATCGTTTTAACAGTCAAACCCCTCCCCCACTCAGAAACTGTACGAGAGCATCCGCAATGAGCCTTTCAAAATCCCAGAGGATGATGGGAATGATCTGACTCACACCTTCTTCAACCCTGACAGAGAAGGATGGCTCCTCAAACTTGGTAAACTCCTTCTCAAGAACACGTTGTAAAAAGATTTTAAAAAAGATTTATTTGAACTCAGTTACAAAGAGGTGATGTGTAATTATTATCAATTCAATGACAATTACATTCAGTTCAATTCAATTCTCTATTTAGTTTAATCCAATTACGTTTAATTCAACTCATTTCAATTCAATTCAATATCAATTCAATTAGGTTTAATTAAATAATGTTTAGTTCAATTCAGTTCAATTGAATTGAATTAATTTGTGTTTAATTCAATTGAATTCATTTCAATATTAATGCAATTCAGTTTTGTTTAATTCAATTCATTTGAATTGAATGTAAATTCAATTGAGTTCAATTCAATTCAATTCAATTGTTTTTATCCAGTGCCAAATCACAACAAAAGTAAACTCAGGGCGCTTAACTGTCCTTAGAACAAAACTTAATGTCCCTGATTGGTTGTGCTATTGTTTTAAGTTCTCACAAACAACCTCTAAATGTTGCATTTGGATTAGCTTGTTTAGCCAGCCTTCACTGACAACTGAAACCACAACAAATAACTGTCAGTATTTTTGCTCTCTCTGTATTTCAGGAGGTCGAGTGAAGACATGGAAGAGACGATGGTTCATCCTGACTGACAACTGCCTCTACTACTTTGAGTTCACCACTGTAAGGCGCCCACAGTGCTCTTCATATACCTTTTTTTCTGAAAGACTTTCAAGCCGCAGCATTCTTCTGGCCCATTCCTGTGTTGCACAGAAAAGAAAAAAAAAAAAATTGTTTTAATCTTAAATATGTATGTATGCACACAAGAGTCATGGACCTTTCATTTTTACGTAGAGTTTATATTTTATTTTTGGACATTGATCGACAAAATGTGTTTTTATTTTCAGAGAAGGTCTCAGATTGTTATACTTCAGGTCATGATTCTCTGTCACTTCTGCTTTCCTGTTTTTCTTGACGCGAGTGACATTTTTATTCTCAGCTCTTCCTTCTTACCGTCTTCCCATCACCTGACTCAATCCATCTCTTTTTAATCTGTCTGCAGGACAAAGAGCCCATAGGCATTATCCCTTTAGAGAATCTCTGTGTGAGAGAAGTGCCATATCCTCGCAAACCGGTAAGATCCTGTCTGCTGTTCCTGTCAACACAAACATGTTTGAAACGTTAACTGAATTCAATTTATTGTCGAGGTTTTGTGTAAATACTGAAAGCTGGCAGATTGATAAATGTATTGATTGGCTGTCATGTTGATGGTCTTTTGTCGTCTAGTACTGTCTGGAGTTGTACAACCCCAACAGTCGAGGGCAGAAGATTAAAGCCTGTAAAACAGAGACGGACGGCAGGGTGGTGGAGGGGAAACATCAGTCCTACACCATTTGTGCTGCCAGCGCCGAAGAGAGAGACTCCTGGATCGAAGCCATCAGGTCAGACATCATACACGGACATTTTTTCTCATACATCAGTAAACACTAACCTGAAAATGATCAACTGTGGCCAAAACAACACAAATGACACCAAACCGCAGAACAAAACCAAACAAAAAGCCAGACTTTTTCCACAAGTGTGTAGGTTATCCAAAACAATAATGATAATTCAAATTATAATCCTAACCAGGAACCTTATTTGTTTTTTGGTCATCTGGGGGAACAAAAGTACAGGTGGGTTTTATGAAGCTCAGTGGGGTATTCTATTTAACAAGGAAAAAAAGACTCTGCACCAACTCACTGAACTATATTGGGCCCAACGCTTCCAGATAAACTATGGGGTCAGATAGTCAGTCATGTTGATGCACATGATATTGACTTTAAATGAATTACCTGGGCGGGTACCCTAACCTTAACCCTAACCAATTACTACTTGTCTAAATGTTACCCTAACCTTAACCTAAACCTAACTCTACCTTAACCTTAAACCAAGTCTTTATGCTAACATTTTGCATAACGCAGCCTTGCTTTTTGTCTCAAAAAGGGATTTGTACAAGTACATGCAGACATATATTGCTCAGTTAACCTAATGACAACCATTTCTACTTCAAACAGAGCCAGTATCACCAAGGATCCATTCTACGACTTGGTCTCGGTCCGTAAGAAGAAGGTGATAAACCAGACTCTTCAGGACTGAGCAGTGCGACGCCCCACCACATGGACATTTATGTTACTGCACCACTGTGGGATTCTGTTCCACTTTAAGTTGCTTCATACACCCTGCAACACAACCGAGCAAAGACAGTGGAGCCTTGACAGAAACACACTGTCAGCGGTCGTTGAGTCTAAAAGAGGGACTTCTCTTTCTACTTCTCTTTTCACAGACTGAGAAGAAACAGTGTCAAAGGTCAAAACCTCACTGACTCATTGCTGATGCTCTCAGTATCAACGTGACAAGCCACAGGGCATCTGTGTGAAAACCGATGCCTGGGACATCTCAATCTGTGCCAGTCAATGTTGTGGACTGGAATCGTTTACAGATTATTTTGTTTATTTGGCTGTGTATGTACTGCACTTTCTTATCACTTCAGCCATAAGAAGTTGCTTCGTGTACTGTCAGGAGGACACATCAAGCGTGTGATGTCTCAAGGGCTTCGTGAATGCTATCAAAAGGTGACGGGCATGTTGTTTCTCAGCTTAAGTTCTCACAGGCTCAAAAATGGACACAAGTAAATAGACGGATGTGGCTCTATTCACTGGGTCGTTTTAATTTCATTACAAAAGCTCTGCCTGGTCAGGTGTCATCTGAATATACCTGCTTATGCATTTCTTAATTTTGTAGAGAAATCATTTTAAGTATGTAAATATGTTTTTCGGGATTTATACTCCTCCATCAGTTGTTTGTACTTTATAGAGCGACATAGACATGCAAGGGCCTGCAATTTTATTTTAATGTCACTTCATTTGAAAGCACAGTGCAAAAAATACAAATATACATTATGTCGGATTTTGTGCAAGTGGCTTGTATATATTGTAATAATTGAAAGAAATCTTTTACCGTACCTTATATATTCTACCATTGTACAGTACTGTATTTGTCTCGGGGAATAATTATTTGATAAAAAAGTCTTCAGATCTCTTTTGACATGTAAAATGGATCCTGTTTTTAAATTCTAAGAAGCACGTTGGCAGCTGTGTTTTCAGTCAAATGCACTCTGAAACCATCCAGCCATACCTCACTTCCTCACATTTATTGTTTCTATGTCCATTCTTATCCTTGCTTGTTCTTTTTGGGTGAAACACCAAAACCACATTTTTGGCTCACTGCGATATCACATACAGACGTTTAGCAAGCTTTTTTTTCAAACTAAGACAGGGCATATGGTGGTGTTTTAAAAGTTTGTGAACCCTTTAGAATTTGTTATGTTTCACCTTAAATATCATCTAAAACAACATAATTTCCCTAAAAGCGCATAATGAGAACCAAATGAATTGAATATCACAGAAAACATTATACTTGGTCTTTTAATTATTGAAGAAAATGATTTACTATTACATATTGGTGAGTGGCAAAAGTATGTGAACATTTTATTTTCTAGTGTGGCCACCTGTCACTGGCCTGGCTGCTCCAGCTTTCTTTGCGGTGAATACAGTCTGGGTACTCGGCCTGTATTAGTGTTTGCACAGCCACTCTGAAAGGCAGACCGATCATCGATCAATATCAGTGGGTAACCGCATTTGTCCCGCCCCTCCTTCACTGTGATTGGACAGTTGGTGACATTGAAGAGGGCAACTCTCGGGGACCGGGAAAAAAAAACGCTGAACGCTCAGCGCAGAATAAACCCTCATCACGCTGCTAGCGTTCATTAAAATCGACTTTAAAAACATGCTGTGCTCAGGAAAAAAAACTTTGGTGGATATGGTAGGTAGTTGCAGCGGTGGCAGAGTGTCGGCCGGTTTCAGCGCGAGCTGATTGGTTAAAATGAACCCGAGGTATGCGCCCAAACATGTACAAACGATTCTCTTTGGATAATCCCCAGACCCATATATTCACACAGAGTGAAATTGGGTTCTGGTTCGCACCAGGCTAACCTATCACAGCTATATTTGCAAAGTAATGTTTCTGCAAACTGATCAGTCCTCACATTAGCTTGGAGACATTTTACTTCCTTGTTCTGGAGCATCTTCAACTCTAGGATGCTGGTGATTTCCTCACATGATCTGCTTGTTTCCGGTTGTTCCACATTTATGTTAGATTAAGGTCAGGACTTCGATTCATAAAATCCTTTATTTTTCCTTAACCATTCTTTGGTTGAACGACTTATGTGCTTAGGTTGGTTGTCTCATTGCATGGCCTACAATTTCTTTGAAAATGGAACAAAACATCTATCATTTCTGTACTTCAGACTACCAGGTTACCCCCCACCTCGTAGACTGGACATACAAAGATAAGAGGATTTAAAAAAAAAAAAAATTCTTCGAGACAAGCTGTGGCATGTTTTCATAGATTCAGTTCACTGACAAATGTCTTGCCAATTTCCTTTATAATTTGCTTCAGAAGCCATTTTTCTATTAATAATGGCAAGCCATCCTGGCCCAGAAGCAGCAAAGCAGGCCCAAACCATGATACTACCACCACCATGTTTTACAGATGGGATAATGTTCTTCTGCTAGAATGCAGTGTTTTCCTTCTCCCAACATAATGCTTCTCATTCCAGTCTCATCCATCCACAAAATAATGTTTTTTTTCCAACAGCCTACTGGCTTGTTCCCGTGATCTGTGTCAAACTGCAGACAGGCCACAATGTTCTTTTTGCAACATTTCTCGTTGTAACTCTGCTGTTTACACCATTGTCATTTAGTGTTCTCCTGATGGTCGACTCACAACTTAACATGAGAGAGACCTTCGGTTGCTTAGACGTTATCCTGGCTTCCTCTGTGATCTTGCAGATTATTACAAACCTTCGTGTTAACTTTGTTGGTCACATCCCTGGTGAGCGCAAAGTCTTGCGTTTTCTCTTAGTGCACAATCTGTCTGACTGTGAATGGGTGCAGTCTAAACTTTATAGAGATGGTTTTATAACTTTTTCCACACTAATGAGCATCCACAACTTTTTTTCTGAGCTTCTCAGAAATCTCACAACAAACAGATGCTGGAAAGATCAGTCTTTGATGAATCTCTGTTCTTTCAATAAAACATGGTCCAATCACACTTGCTTGTCATCCCATTGACTGAAAACACCTCGCTCTGATTTCACCTTCCAATAATAGTAATCTTGGAGCTTCACATACTTTTGCCTATGACAGATACTGTAATATTGGATGATGTTCTTCATAAATAAATGACCAAGTATTGTATTTGCATCTCATTTGTTTAATCGGGTTGTCTTTCTTTTGGACTTGTGTAAAAATGGTATGATGTTATTTAGATATTGTGCAGGGTTAAGGGTTCACAAACATTCAAGCCCCACTGTACATTCTCCTATGGCCTTCTTCATTTGACAAATTATCATATGTTGTTTAGATATATCAACTTGTTATTGGTGTTACAATATAATAAAACAATTTTAAATGATTACTTCACATTAAATGTGGATTTGTAAGTTTGTGATGTTTTTGATCTGTCAAACTGCTGACAGGTCACAATGTTCTTTTTGGAACATCTCTCTTGCATCTCTGCTGTTCACATCATTGTCATTTAGTGTTCTCCTGATGGTAGAGTCACATGTTAACATCAGCCAATGTAAGAGACCTTCAGTTGCTTTAAATTATTAAATGTGGACTTGTTCATTTGTGATTTTTATACTGAGGAAAATTTGGTTGAAGAGGAAATAACGGTTTTGGTTATCTAGTTAATTTGACTGTTTCAGTGTGGAGCATGTCCTAACTGCACATATGCAGTAATGAAATGCTGTTGGAACAGTTAGTTATTTGTGTCCTACCTGATTTGATCTTTGGTATGTTTTCACCTTTAAATTACAAAATTGAACCTGTTGTGATTGCTTCTTCCTACAATTACAGGCTTGGATTGAAGGGTATCTTGCAGTATTTTTTTCTATCATGTTTATATTCATTTGATAAAATGTTCCTACAACCTCATGACATTTATAACCCCGTTAGAACATTTTAAACCTTCATTGTTTATGTCAGCTTTTTCTCTTATTAGTGATTCATTTTTGCATGTTTATAGTTTATTGCTGCACCTGCAGGTTCAATGCTGGTGTAATTTATCTTGAAATGAGATGACCTCTCCCTGACAAGAGTATTTTGACCGTTTTAATGGCAGACATTTTGATTCTGTTTTGGCAAGAAAGACACAGCTGTAATGAAATTCAAAATGACTAAGTTCCATGTAAGTGTTTAAATGACCCTTGCCAATGAACCACTCTGCACAAAACCAGTACCCTGAAAACAAATGGTTTCGTGCAATCACTTCAGGTGTGATTGGAGTATTATTAAAGCCACCTGTGCATTTCCTGCTAAAACAAGTCAAGACATCTGCTGTGAAAAAGGCCAATTCCATTCTGAAAAATGTCAACTGAAGTACAAACAGTTGCAGTGTTGTAGGATAAACACTGAGATATAAGTATCCCAGGAAATAGCATGTCGTCACGCCTGCTATGCGTCAGTAAATTTAGGTTATATATTAGTGTGAGAACACCTCTTCCTGATGCAGCTCTGACTTCCTGTTTCAGTATTGCAACACACACCTCTGACAAACGTCCCACCTCTCTCACCTCCCCGCCTCCATCCGCAAGTCAACCTCTGAGTTCCCATCAGGCCTGTGGTTCCTCTGTGAGATCTAAGCTGTTAGCAAACGCCCAGAAAAGAGAAGCAGAGGGAGGCAGCTGGCGGTCAGTTTGTGAAGTGCAATCATCTTAAGTGTTGGAGCACTACTGCATGTCACCACTAGGAGGAGCTGCAGTCAAAGCGACGCCTCATGGTCAAACAGTCGTGCAAACAGCTTACATCGGATTTCACAAACATATAGCCCCTCCCACGTTCAATATATTTTTATATAACACTGTTCTTTTCATGTTATTCCTTATGTTTTCTGTGTGTTGCTGTGAAGATCATCTCCCTCCCTTAGTTTCCTAAATTAGTGCAAATTCCTATCTAATCCAACAGACATGTTTTTTAAAAGCTTAACTATGACTTAGATTGTAAATAAATAGATTTATTTATGGTAGGAATACATTATAATTGGTTGTTTTCAGTCTAGAATCACTGGACAATTTAAATATTTAAAACATAATGGTAATGTTAAGGATTTCCTTTTCTGTAACCATTTAATAAACACAAAGAAATAAAGATCCCACACTTATTCGTATGTCAAACATTTATTTACAGATAAATAAAACTACATTTAAAAAAAAAAAGGACACAATAAATTGCAGTGTAATGTTGTACCCATCTATTGACCCAAGGTCGACTTCTCATCTTCTTTTATAGATAATTATTCTGTGTATTTGAGGACTAAAGCTCGGAGAATTCTTCAGTTTAATATAAGGAAGAGTTCAAAGTAAAAATCATACAATGTCTGACAATGTCCCACTTTAGGTTGCTCATGATCAGTGGTTCTCAACCAGGTGGACATGTGTGGCAGTGTCAAATAATCCCTGATCAGAGGTTTTTCATTCTGCTTCCCTGCAATGTGTCTCACCACCATCTGGAAGTTTATATTTGTATTATTTAAACAGCCAAACACTGAATATTGCGTTCACTAAGTGTCTAGTAAGGAAGAAACTGAAGCCCAAACAAATAAGCAAATAAGATGCCAGTGGTCAGTATAGAATATCATATTACACTTCTCTGCACCCGACCAGGGCAGCATACATCTCACAATATTATGATCATTAATTTTACATTCAGCACTAAACATTAAACTGCATATGTTAGTACCTGAAGGACTGTACATTCATCTGGTCTTTCTGTTGGGTGCTGGATAAAAACACTTTATTTTATCAATACTGTCCAATCAAATGTAACGTTAGTGTAAAGAAAGTTGTTTTATAATCCATTTGAAGAATGTCGGAGACCAGCCGCTGCAGCTCAGGACACTATACATGCTGATTTTCTTGGATGTTGATTTTTAACACCTGTAAGACAAAAACAGGAGGAACACCATTATAAAAACAAGATTGGCGAAGGGAGAGCAGATATGTGGACTTTACCACTCATGAACCATACATCTGCAGTATAACAAAGAACCAAAGAGCAGTTGACCTCTACTCATTGGCTTGCTCAAAAATACAAAAAAAAAAAAAAAAAGAGCTTTCTTTCAGATCCATCTCAGAACCTCTTGAGAGAATAAAGCCCACAAAGAACCACTAGATTAAATCATTTTGCTTCATAAATATGTCCTTCATTTGTTACTTACTCTCATTGTCCTGTGCTGTGTTGACAGTTTGTTGAGACGCAGTACGCTGGCCCAGTTTGGACGGCTTCTTACTCCCTTTGGATGGAGACATCGCAAGCACCTCAAAACTGTCGTCATTCTCATCTGTCGGATGACTTTCTGTGGGTGAAGGGCACGTAACGCTGTTAACGGGAAGCTTGCTGGAAGACTTCCTCCCGTGGAATTTCATCTTCCACGTCAACCGCCCCTTTTTGTCCCGCGTGACTCCATTTGGGCTCTTGAAGCTTTCGCTCGGGGCTTCTGAGGGCAGTGGACTCAGCTGGTCCAGCTTATCACTGCTGGCCAATCGTGGCCTCATCAGGCCCATGTCTTCAGGAACCTTAGCCAGAACTGAACCCTGCTTAGGTCCTGCCTCAGGCAGAGATCCTGTGGGACGAGTAGCATCCCAAAACACCAGTGAGTATTTGGGGTTGTAGTATTTGTGCGCAGGCACCTGGATGTTGGCGTTCCGTGAATCCCCCAAGCTGACTTGAAAGCGGGACGTGGTCGCTGGTAACGGCGGGCGTTTGGACTCTGCTCTGGAACGAACTGTGGCGGTCTTGCTGGCAGTAGGCGGGCTAACGTGAAACTCCTTGTAGAGGTCCAGCTTCTCAGAAATGGCGTACAGCTGCCGGAAGTCCTGGTCAAAGAAGTCCACCACCTGTCCAGTCATCACAGTGATCATGTTTCTGTCCATACGAGACGTACACCAGGAGAAACTGGGACAGAGATGAGATTTACAACAGTTACCAACTTCAGTATATTCAATGATACCTCATTGGTCCGTTACTTTTACAGCTAAATTTAAAACCATTACTGCAACAAGGACTTAGGTCATATTTGTATAGCTTTGACCATTTCTTTTTTTATTAGTAGTAGTTTTATCTATCAATGTTTTTACCATGCTAGCAGTATCAAAATCTTTTACGAAGATGCTAAAACATGTAGTTGAATTCCCTAACTATTCTACGAAATACAGAATTGAGTAAGTACAGTATTTTGAATGCATGCACACATGGTTTCTTTTTTCAAAAATGAATGAAATATAAGTCAAGTGCTGCTAACGTAAAATGTAGACCTCACCTGTAGGAGCCGAACATGACTTTGTCTCCGTCTACCAGCATGTATTTATTACAGAGTGAACCGGGGAGTCTGCCGGAGGACAAACCGAAGCCGATTCCCTGAAGTGTTCTGGTTCTGATGTTCTGCAACGACAAGAGGGTCACAGTCAGGCTGTGAACCGAGAAACGACAGTCAGCAGAAAGAGGGTGGGACGGTAGGGCTGAAGGGTAGGTAGGTAGGTAGGTAGGTAGGTAGGTAGGTAGGTAGGTATATACTTTTTTAATCCCTGAGGGGAAATTTTTTCGCCACAGCAGCATACATACAGAAGCAATAATAGAAACAATAGAATAAAATAATAGAATAGAATAATATAATAGAAATAGAAAAGCAATAAAATAAAATAGCAGTAAATAGCAGTAAAAAATATAAATAGAAAATAGAAAATGCACAGTATATACAGTATATATACAGTACATTATATATCTATATATATTATATACAAGCAACTAAGAAACACAGTCAACAGTGTTATTGTACTGTGATGGATTTTGCCAGAGGTGAGTTATTGTAAAGTCTTATGGCAGTGGGCAGGAATGATCTCCTGTATCTGTCCTTGTGACAGCGGAGCTGGAGGAACCTTTTAGAGAAAGTGCTCCTCTGTCCCTGCAGCAGGTGGTTGAGAGGGTGGACAGGATTATCCAAGATGGACAATAGTTTGTTCAGCGTCCTCCTCTCCACCACCTTTTCCAGACTATCTAGTTTGTAGCCGATGATGGAGCCGGCCTTCTTAACCAGCTTGTTAAGTCTGTTGGTGTCACCGGCTCCAATGCTGCTCCCCCAGCAGACCCCAGCGAAGTACAAAGCACTGGCCACAACAGACTGGTAGAACATCTCCAGCATCATGCTGCACACATTGAAGGATCGAAGTTTCCTCAAGAAAAAGAGTCGACTCATCCCCTTCTTGTAGACAGCGTTGATGTTGGTCTTCCAGTTCAGTCTGTTGTCATGGAGACACCAGGTACTTGTACTCCTCAACCATGTCCACCACCTCTCCCAGAACTCTCAGCGGTTGTGGAGCCGTCGTCTTCCTCCTGAAGTCGACCACCATCTCTCTGGTCTTGGCCACGTTCAGGAGCAGGTGATTCCTTCCCGCCCACTCCACAAAGTCCTCCACTACTGCCCTGTACTCGTCCTCCCGTCCGTCCCTTATACATCCGACCACTGCAGAGTCATCAGAGAACTTCTGCAGATGGCAGGACTCTGAGTTGTACTGGAAGTCAGTTGTGTATAAGGTGAACAGAAAGGGGGACAGAACAGTTCCCTGTGGAGCTCCAGTACCACTGACCACCGTATCAGACAGCACACTGCCCAGACGGACAAACTGTGGTCTGCCTGTCAGGTAGTCATTGATCCAGGAGACGGTGGGCGCGTCCACCCCCACCACCCGCAGCTTCTCCCTCAGCAGCAGTGGTTGGATGGTGTTGAATGCACTGGAGAAATCAAAGAAGGTGATTCTCACAGATCCACCGGTTCCATCCAGGTGAGACTGAGCTCGTTGCAGCAGGTAGATGATGGCGTCGTCCACTCCCACACGAGGCTGGTACGCAAATTGCAGCGGGTCCAGAGAAGATTTCACCAGCGGTCTGAGGTGGGCCAAGACCAGCCTCTCCAGCACCTTCATCACATGAGATGTGAGGGCAACCGGTCGGTAGTCGTTGAGGCCGGATGGAGTCGTCTTCTTGGGGACAGGAACCAGACAGGACGTCTTCCACAGCACCGGGACCTCCTCCTGCTTCAGGCTCAGGTTGAAGAGGTGTTGTAGGACCTCAGCCAGCTGGACGGCGCAGGTCTTCAGGACCACGGGGCTGATGCCGTCAGGTCCTGCAGCCTGGAGCTGGTGGAGTCTCTCCAGCTGTCTCCTAACCTGGCTAGTTGTCACAGAGAGGGGGGTGAGGGGTGTGTGTGTGTGTGTGTGTGTGTGTGTGTGTGTGTGTGTGTGTGTGTGTGTGTGTGTGTGTGTGTGTGTGTGTGTGTGTGTGTGTGTGTGTGTGTGTGTGGAGGGGGGAGGGGTCGAGGTGTCGATGGAGGAAGAGCCCTTTGAGATTGAGGGCTCTATGCAGTTCACCAGGGGGGGCAGAGGGGGAAGGGGGGGAGGCAGCAGAGGTGTTTTGGAGGTGTGAGGTGTGGAGGAGACAGATGAGGGCGGTGAACTAAACCTGTTGAAGAAACAGTTTAGTTCATTGGCCCTCTCCATGGAGCCCCCTGGTTGTTCCTCTCCAGGTTCCCCCTGGTTGTCTCTCTCTCCCCTTGAACCCAGTAATCTCCTTCATACCGGTCCACACCTCCCTCACGTTGTTCTGCTGGAGTTTGGCCTCCAGCTTCCTCCTGTAGGAGTCCTTGCACTCCCTCATCTTCTCCTTCAGGTGGCGCTGCACTCTCCTGAGCTCCTCCCTGTCCCCAGACCTGAAGGCTGCTTTCTTCTTATTAAGAAGAACTTTCAGGTCACTGGTGATCCACGGTTTATTGTTGGGGAAGCATTTTATAGTCCGGGATGGTACGGTGGAGTGTTCACAGAATTTGATGTATTCTGATCCAGTCCGTGGACCCAAAGCAGTCCTGCAGGGCATCTTTAGCCTCCTGTGTCCACCTCCTCACAGTCCTGGTGGTCACAGGCTGCCTCTGCACCAGGGGGACATACCTGGGAGTCAGCAGGACCAAGTTGTGGTCTGATCTACCAAGGGGGGGGGAGGGCAGTAGTACTGTAAGCATCCGTGGCATTAGCATACAGTAAGTCCAGAGTTTTATTGTTCAGGGTGGGGCAGTTCACATACTGGTGAAAAGTTGGCAGTACTTTATCCAGACTGGTTAAAGTCTCCAGTAACTGCCAAAAATGCACCGGGATGCTTAGTCTGTAGTTTAGCCACCGTGGAGTGGATGGTGTCCACTGCTGCCTCTGCGTCAGCTGATGGAGGAATGTAAACAGCGATAACAATGGCGGACGTGAACTCCCTCGGTAAACAATACGGGCGCATCCCCACGGCTAGAAGTTCAATGTCCGGGCTACAGAAACGTTCCTTCACACACACGTGGTCGGGATTGCACCACCTCTCGTTCACATAGACTGCAATCCCTCCACCTTTCTTCTTGCCGCTCCGAACAACGTCTCTGTCCGCCCGAACAGTCCTGAAGCCGGGTACGGCCGCGCTGTGGTCCGGGAAATGTGAGTGCAGCCATGTCTCGGTGAAACACGTGATGCTGCACTCCCGGTACTCCCTCTGGGTCTTTACCAGCGCGCCGAGCTGGTCCGTCTTGTTGGCCAACGACCTCACGTTCCCCATTAAGATCTCCGGTACCGATGGTTTATATTTCCTCCTTTCCGCCTTCAGCTTGGCTCCAGCTCTGCAACCCCGCCATCTTCTCCGAAGTTCAACGGGGATCTCAGGCCTCGCTCCGGGCAGCAGCAGTAGAGGGCTACTCAGCGCGATCAGCTGATCACAAGAGTAAACAATAACAGAGCCCCCAGCCAGAAACGTGGAAAAATTACGGTCCATTACGGACCGTTAACTTAACACACGAGAGAAAGAAAAAAAAAAAAAATTCCGAAGAGGAGAAAGGCTTAAACAAATACTAATAATACTAATAACAAGGGGAGGGGAGCTGCCGCAACAGGCTGCCGCTAGCGCGGCGCCATCTTAGCCTACAACAACTGAACACAGAAACCAGAAATCAGTTCATCTAAACCTCCGACTGGCTGCCTGTGGAAGGACGTCTTTTCAATCAGCGGCTTAACAGCATATCTTTAGTAGATACAATCATCACAAACTGATCTGTCAATATGAATTGTAATGATGCATGCTGAGTGTCAATTGTGCCTGCAGATCACAAAAAGGTAAACAAAATCACTTACCAGCCTTTAGAGCTTTTATTTATTATTTTATTTATATCTAGCATTAACAGTTGGATGTATCAGGATTTGTTCAGAGCAATGCCAGTGTTGATATCTCCCTCACAGACTTGTTTGTGTTGTTGTTACTGACAGTCATCTATATCACTGCAGGTTAGAATCAGCATTGCTGCTGTAGTGGAGGTAAGCTTTACCAACAGGTTGTGGCATAAGTCCAATTTAGTATGATTAAATCTCTCCCAAATCTCCACCCATTATTAGCAAAGACTTACGCAAGTTAATGTATTGTATCAAACAATCTGGAGCCGTAAATCATGATTGTTTTTAATATTGATTACTCTCAAGTATTTATTAATTAGCTGGTTGATCTTTAAAATGGGGCGGTGCAGTGGTTAGCATTGGCGCCTCACAGCGAAAAGGGTCAGGATTCGATTCTGGGCCTTTCTGTGTGGAGTTTGCATGTTCTCCGTGTGGCTGCGTGGGTTCTCTCCGGGTACTCCAGCTTCCTCCCACCATCCAAAAACATGAACCTCAGGTTAATTGGTGGTTCTAGGAATTGCCCTTCGGTGTGAATGGTCTTTGTTTCCGTCTGTCTCTATGTGTTGGCCCTGTGGTAGACTGGTGACCTGTCCAGGGTGAACTCTGCCTTTGACCAAAAGTGACCTTGTTCAGGATAATGTATATACAGATAATGGATGGATGGATCTTTAAAATGCTTTGGTTTGTCCCAAACAGCCCATGATATTCAGTTTATAACTGAAAGGAACCAAAAAAAGATTCACTTTAAATAAGATAGAATTGGAGAATCTTATAATTTTTACATAAAACTCGATTATCAAATGTTGTTATGCCTTACCTCACCCACTCCCAATTTGCAGCTAATTCACTTTACTCTCTGCTGGTATGTGTGCTGAGCAGAAGCTGCACATGCTTGTTCTGCTCTCTGCTGTAATAGTCATTCCCAAAGAAGCACTGTCACTTGCAATATATATTTTGTTTTTTATTATGCTTCTTCTAAAAGTGCAATTGAGTGCCATGTAGCTCTAAAATAAGGAAAGATTAATTCCACCTGGAATTAAGTGACACTTATTTCAGAGACCCTCCCTGATTGGCCACAGAGAGAAAGTGACATAGTATAAAAGGTGACAGCTAACTGTTTTTTTTTTTTAGTTTATTTTTTGTTTTGGTGGATGGTCTGAATAAATTTGATTTATAAAAAAAAGAAAAAAATAAAACATCTTATGATAGCAGTTGTTCGTCTGTAAAATGCGTTGAGGTTCGGTGCAGTCTTACCCGAAGGTGCTGTGAGCCAATCTGCAGCCTGGTGCACATATCCAGGAAGTGTGGGACACCCTGGTCGTCCAATAAGATGTAAACGGGCACAGAGCGACGCGAGGCTGCGTCCATCAGGTCCTGCAGGATCTGGATGTCTGTGATCATGTCCATCACTATCGCTATGACCTGCAACAAAAACAGCTGAACTGTTGGAAATGCAACACCAGCTGATTGACAGAAACATGCAGGGGGGCGGGTAGAGTAAGGACTGTAAGGCCTGATGAAAGATGCCAGTCTTACAAGAGCGGAGGAAGCCACTGTATTATCCTCCTGCTGTGTTCCAGTCAGGCTGTCAGATCATACAGATACAGCTTTGTAACAACAACAGGAGATCAGTTGAGGAATTTAGGACTTAAATCTGCCTTTGTCTGTCGAGCCACTCCCAAAAGGCTCCCGTGCTGGGATTAGTTTTCCTTTCACTTTTACCCAATAGAAGAATTTCTAGGAGCCGGATGTAAGCAGAACAAAACTGCTGTAAAATGTATCTTGTAGCCTTTAACTGAGACCGTTAAAACCTGCTGAAAATACTAAAGATGAATTTCATTAATACATCACAAACATAACAAGAACAAGTTTTCGGACAAAGCCACAGTGTCCAACAGCACTGTGGTTGCATTAACAGTCACTTCTTAATTGAAATCAACTATAAAGAGATACAAGAAGAAAATATCTAAAGCTATAGCGTCTTGTAAACTTCTACATAACTTTTTTTTTTTGTTAAACAAGAAAAAGGAAGGCTGCGGCTCAGATGGTAGAGCGGGTTGCCCACTAATCATGAGGTTGTCGGTTTAATCCCGAAGTCCAGCTAACCACATGCCAATATGTCCTTGGAGATCGACACTGAACCCCAAATTTCATAAACCAAACCAATTAATAATTATATTTGTTAGTTGCCTGCAATTTTTAAATGGCATTTTCAAAAGTCAACTGTGGCTCAGGAAGTGGAGTTGTTACATTCATAATGTATCCATGTTCTTTTTCTACATGCAGTGTAATAATGTGGCTATCCAAACCAACCCAAAATCTTCCATATTTAAGTGCATATATTTAATGCCAATATTAGTATTTTGATAAGCTTTGGGATTTTTTTTTTTTTAATCAGCAAACTGACCTTTAAATATAAAACATTAACAACATGTATATAATTAACCTCGACAAGACTGAATTGCTCTTCCTTCCAGGGAAAGACTCTCCCACCCTCGACCTGACTATTACTTTGGACAACTCTGTGTTATCCCCGACCCTGACTGCTAGGAACCTCGGAGACACTCGACAGTCAACTCTCTCTTACTGCCAACATCACTGCAACAACACGTTCCTGTAGATACATGCTGCACAACATCAGGAGGAGGTGCAGGTTCTGGTCCAGGCTCTGGTCCAGGCTCTGGTCCAGGTTCTGGTCATCTCACATCTAGACTACTGTAACTCCCTCCTGGCAGGTCTACCTGTTAGCACCATCTGACCTCTGCAGCTCATCCAGAATGCAGCAGCTCGACTGGTCTTTAACCTCCTAAATTCACTCCCACTCCGCTGCTCCTCCTCCTCCTCCTCCTCCTCCGCTCCCTTCACTGGTTACCAGTAGCCGCCCGCATCCTTTTCCAAACATTGGTACTTGCGTACCGTGCTGTGAACAGATCGGGTCCAGTCTACATCCAGGACATGGTCCAACCCTACACCCCAGCCCGCTCCCTCCGCTCTGCTTCCACCAATCGGCTTGTTGCTCCTCACTGAGATAAACACTCTACTAAATCACGACTGTTTGCCGTCCCGGCTCCTAAATGGTGGAATGAGCTCCCCAACCACATCAGGACAGCAGAAACTCTGAACATCTTCCACCGTAAACTAAAAACACACCTCTTCCGACTTTACCTTGAATAGGAGAACTTTAGTAGCACTTACAATGGCACTTACTGATAGAACTTTGAAGTTTGACTATCTTGAAGAAAATTGTATTTTCTTGTTTCTTGTTGTTCTGAATTTGTACTCTCATGGTTGAAATGCACTTATTAAATGTAATGTAATGTAATGTAATATGTTTTGTAATTACCACCTACATTTGCTGATGAATGGTTCTCGGTTCAATTTCATTCATAAAACTGGGATTACAAGATGGCAATATATGATTGGCTATAGAGTCTATTGTGTATTCTCCAAGAGTTTCTGCTAAATCATGAAATTAATAGTTTTGATTTACTATCATCTAATATGGCAGTTTGACTTCATCAAAATTAATTTCCAAAATATATCTTGGGTTGATCCTGGAATAAAAGTGATGAAAAAAAAATACTAGAAAAGGCCCATCTACCATTAAAAAGGGATTCATTGTCTGGTGCCCAACACAGTTTGTGCTAAATTGCTCATCAGATAAGCTCAATTTAAAAGTTCCTTCTAAAAGCAAAAGTAAAAAAGTGTAAAACTATCATGATATCATTTTATTGTCATTTATATGCATCTAGTGGACATTTCGGCCTCATTGTGGCACGACACAAAAGGTCACACGGTCACACATTAAGATCCCTCATTTATAATGCTGCAATATTTAAATGTAAATTCATTTGAGTCTGGTTTGTTGCAGCCAAGATACGTAAACCAATCAGCTAAACAGAGAGCTGGCCAGAAGAAGTATTTGTTGTGTTAAATATGCAAAAATAATCCAAGTTGTGTGTTGGGTCCGTACAATAATCACACGTGATAGAGAATTACAGATTAAAAGAGGACCAAAGAGGCGAGAGGTGGTCCTATTAAACATGTTGGGACATGTTCAGCAAAAGCGTGGAGGTTTGGGAAATGTGTTTTGTTTGAAACTTCCACTGTTCTTTGAAAAGCTAAGTCATGGAAAAAAGTGGAACAAAAGCTTGTCTGTCAGGCAGAAAAGATCTGCTGTTTCCACTCCGTGTCTCACTGAAGAAAAATGCTGAGTCGACCTAAGAGGGCAACAACACGGACACAAGCTGAGACATGTGGACGGTCGACTCAGCACTGGATCATCAGCAGCAAATTATAAAAACTAAAGAGAGGAAATGTAATATGTGTGAAAAGATGTTGCTCCAGTGTGTGTTTGTTGGTATTTTATGAACAGCCCATTTTCTTTCTCATAACTAACAACAAAGTAGGTCCGTATGTTCCAGTCCTCTCATACAGTTTAACCACACAACAAACCTGCTGTTTATTTATTTGCCTTCTTCTTTACGTGAAAACTTTAGGAAACACCCACAAACATGGAAAATAAGTGTACTATGAAGTTAATTTACAGGGGTTTTTTTTATCCTGAAAATGTATCAGAAGAGGAAGTGAACGGGTAAACAAACCACTCAGCTGATGAATACCTGCTTTACGGCCAAAGCTGGAAGGTGGAAGAACCAGTAAGGAAAGTAGTGTACAGACTGGTGTGCATGCTGTAAACAACTTTCTTTATTAGCAGCATATAAGAGAGGAAGCAGCAGGCTGTCATTGGCCTGTGATCCAGTTTGACCTTGTGTGATTTTTCTGAGATGGAGTATGAACTGATTTTTAAACAGAAAGACGGGAAGGGAAGAGTGTGAGAATGTGAGCGAGCAAAAAGGAATGCAAAAAGTAAACACAAAATAAAAGACACAGTTTGGAGGGAAGACACCAGAAAAAAAAAAAAAAAAGAGGATTTCAAAGGAACAAATTAAGAGACCCAGCTGACCCTGAACAGGTCACCAGTCCATCACAGAGCCATCACATAAAGACAGACAACCTCTCACACTCACGGCCAATTCAGAATCACCAGTTAACCTAACATGCACGTTATTGGACTGAAGAGAGAAGCCTGAGGACTCAGGAAGCCCACACAGGCCCAGGCAAAACATGGAAACTCCACACAGGAAGGTTCCAGTTGACCTGCAGGTTTGAACCCTGAGTGAATATTTGCCACAAGCTCCTGTCGTCCTCCCTGACTCAGCTATAAAGAGGCATAATAAGGCAGGGTGAGGCGAGCAGAGCCTGTCACTGCGTTACAGTGAGCAAGCGGAACAGATGACTCAGGTTAGCTCCTGCAGTCCCAGTGTAAACAATACGAGTGGCAGCTCAGATTCACAGACCCACTTCAGGCCCTCCGTTTCTGTGTGAAGACGTGCTAACAACTCAAATGTATGTAACTGAGTAGAATGAAGCAGAGGGGACCGCGGCTTTGTTGTAGTTACAACCCATAAACTACATGATCCGTAGTATATGGATACATCTTCACCGCACCAATCATCTGGGGCTGTTTTTCATGGTTTGTGCCCCTTAGTTTAGATTCTATTTTATATTGTACCAATAAATCAGTTGCCATCTCCTTTTTCCAACTAACCCAAATCTCTGTGTATTAAATCTCCAGCACACCTGTCACCACTACTCCAGGTAATTATGGTTATCCAGTGGGCTATTTTGTCCAGAGATATCCTGTCTTTAAATTCTACAAGCCCAATACCAAACTGCCATAGACTAGGTGACTAACTTGCTGTCATTATCCTGTAAATGACCTGGGCCATGAATTCAGAATTATTAGCCTGTATTATATCAGTATATATTCTGGCTCGAGCCCCTCCTTTGTGACCCCTCCTCACCTTGCTCGCCTCCTGGATGAGGCGCCGTACCACCTCCTTGATGTGAGGTCCGTTGTCTTTGGGCGGGTGTGTGTGCACGGCCACCCGGGTCACCCCTTTGAAAAACCCCCCGCTGGGCCAGCCGATATCCAGCGGCGGCACATCTGTGTCGGACATCTGGGGCCAGTAGGTTGAATGGACCCCCGAATCCGCGTCTGCGGCGGCGGCGGCGGCTCCCCCCTCCGATTTGGAGGGAGACGCGTCGCTGCCGCTGCTTCCATGCTGTCTGAAAGTGTTCAGCAACAGTTTGACTTCCCGGGCGGACAGAAAGTCTTTCATCTTGTCATCTTTGAGTCGCGTTTTGAAGGCGCCGTCGCCGTTCTTGAGCAGTTCCTCGATAGCTGCGCGCTGCTCCTCGCTGTAGTAAAACTCCGGTTTGGAGTCCGGGACTTTGGCTCCGATCTGCCCGTCCTCCATGCACATGAGCTGGGATTCGGCCATGGCAGTTTTCCCTCCTGGAGGTCGGAAACTGTCAGAAACTGTCACACCAAGTGAGGTCTGTTGAATGGCATGTGTGACCTCAGAGGTAAAACAAAACTGGCAAACTTTCCTTACCTGAGGTGGAGCCCGGCGCAGAAACCGTGGTGCGTTCACGTGCCGTTGGAATAAAGGTCACCAGAATGAATAGGCAGGTTGTTGTTTACGTTGTTACGTATATTTGTATGCAAATATAACCTACATATTCTGGTCATTCTGACACCGTATTTGATTTTTATGCATGTATCTTCATACCCAACTCACCACTGTACATATTCAGAGAACTTCAAATATATCTGGAATGAATTATTTCCATTTCTTATCATCCCATTTGAAAAATAGGATGATAAATTACAATTTCCTGTCAGAATGACAGATTGAACCTGAATGCAGCACAGGCTTGTCTGGGAAAGGCTGGTGTTGTGAAAGCATGCAGGGGTTGATCTTGTAAAATCAGACCAGCCTGGTCATAAAGTGAGCAAACAGATCATTTATACGTGGGTCAAACAAGATAGGTCATATTCCTGAAGAAATGTAGGCCTAACAAAGTTAACAATTGATTTGACAAAGGGTTTATCGATGTTAATCTGAATATATTCTCTGTACTTTGAGCCTGAATACCGGAAGTAAATCTGCATTATTCACTATAGGGGGTGCAAATAAACAAACAGATGTTTATAAACGACAGTACATGATCCATTACCTTTTGATTTCACTTTTCAGTGTTTCCAAAACAGAAAGAATCACACAAAAATGATGGTTCACTTGTTTTAGCTTTGCACAACTCTTTAGTTCAAATAAGGCTGATCATTCAACTTCAAAAGGTCCTTGAATGTCAGTAATTTAACATGGCTCTTGGTAGATTGTTACACTATGTGGTAGGAAGAATGTTGCAGTGTAGAAGATATATTATTGGAACATTACTGCTGATGTGTAAGCAGCAGTCTTCCAGTTTGACAAATTTGTACTATTAGCATTGTATTGATATTTTGTAAAGTAATATGTTTTGCATCTAAAGGCCTAATCTAAAACACACTTGGAATCAAAAGAACAATATTTCCCTTTGGAATGTAGTGGAGTAGAAGAGGCACTCCATTACAAGTACCTTTGAATTGTTCTTAAGTGTATACATAATTTTCCTTTTATAAAAATATATTGTAGACTCTCAGTAATACTTCTGTGTTAGAAAAATTTACTCAAGAGGCTTGGTTCAAAATCAAACACATCGGACATGTATTCTTGCAAGAAGGAACACATACATGAACCCTCAAAGAGAGGTGTCCTGAAAAGAAGGGCCTTCCCCCCTCCGTAGGTCAGCTTTTATTCAGTGGGACAAACAGTAGACCATCACCCCCATTCCCTTTCTATCTGCTTTTGTATGGTAATACAGAGTGGGTTGTAGGTCACAAGATAGTCATCAGTTAGATGCAGAAAGAATCACTTGCAAATAAGACAGAAAACAAAGGACATTTTTCGGGGCCTGAGACTTTCTGGAGCCACAATGCAAACAAGAGGAAGAGACAAATCTTTCCTTTCCATCATGTCCCTCCTGTTTATACAAAGTATAACATAACATGTACATAAAAAGGAAAAAAAAAAATCTTTCCATCATATAAAAGAATATTTCCATCATATCCCTCCTGTTTATACAAAGTATAACATAACATGTACATAAAAAGGAAAAAAAACAAAAGAATCTTTCCATCATATAAAAAAATCTTTCCATCATATCCCTCCTGTTTATACAAAGTATAACATAACATATACACAAAAAGGACCCCCCTCCCCCCCCCCCAAAAAAAAAAAAAAGAATCATGAGGAAAATCACACAATCACACAATTGTTGTTGTTAGGTATTGTTCAGGTAGACATTAGTTATTGACCCTACATCATCTTCATTGCCCTTCTCTCGAGTTCCGGCAAGGGATTCATTATTTTGTCATATGCCAGTGTCCAAGAACATGTCCTGTTCTCCAGGTTGGAGAACCCTCAAACAAAGAGGGTGGTGATTCAGTCGTAGGTGGAATCGGTGTTGTGTTAGTGATCTCACACATTTGGTCAGTTGTAGAATTCTGCATATAAAGGGTGGTATAGTACTCCAGCTGCGGGCGTGCCTCGGCGCATCCACAGATATACCAAAAATAAGTTCACCAGAAACTAAACCGCCTGGGTGTTGTTAGTTTCTTCACTGGTTTGAGACAAGCACCCCTATTGGTATCACCTCCCTTTGTAGCCAGACTTCACCACAGGGGAAATGCCGGCTTCCAGTATGTCTGTGTTGTGTGGTTCGGGCAGAGGTCTCCCCCTTTTGCAGTGGCTGAGGTGTACCCAGGAGGTCCGTTCAGCAATCCGAACTGCTGTTGGGGTCGTCAGGAGTATCTCGAAAGCTCCTCCCCATCTGGCGGAGCTCCAGTATTTCTTTTTTATCACCTTAATGAAAACCCAGTCCCCTGGTTTTAGGTCTATCGACTGGTTTTCCACCAGCTGATCCTGGAGTGGTTGTGATTAGTCATGTTGAACCTGTCTGCGACTGCCAGCTGTCTTCCTCTCCTCTGCTTCTCCCGTCCCTCGCGTCTCTCCACCGCCTGCAGTCTTTTGTCCAGTGTCCACTCCTCCCGCAAGTGTAGCAGCTCTCGCCATACCACCCTCGTGGTCCTCCCCCACGGCCGCCAGCCCCTCTCCATCCATCGCGCTTCCTCCTTCTGAAATCCCCTTGATCATCATCTCTTCGATAATATACTTCAGAATATTCTGTGTCTTCATCCTCATATACGTATGTGTCCGCTGTTCTTGTTTTATTCTTTCGTTTATCTTTTAGAACTTTTTCTGCGTGTGCCTTAACGTCTGTTAGTTCGGCTGTCTGCCAGCCCACCTGATGTTTCTGATGTTTCTTTACAAACGAGCTGATAGGAGCGCACAATCCGTTCAAAAGGGCGTTCTTTAACTGCTGTGCATAGGGCCCTCTGTCATTATATGGATTTTCTGGTGCTATGCCACTGTGTCTGTCAAACACTATCTTTAATCTTGCAAAATACTGCACCACTGTCTCATCGTCTCCTTGAGTACATTCTGCCACACGCGAAAAATCTGCTCTAGCTGCTGTCAGATTCCTTATTCTAAGGAGTAATGCTTCCATCTGAACTTTTGATTTGATTTTTTTTTTATTTTGATTTTATACACTTTATTAATCCCCGAGGGGAAATTTCTTCGCTACAGCAGGGGGGCTTTCAGGGGGGAGCTGCTGCAGCAGGCTGCCACTAGCGCGGCGCCAGGTAACCTGACCTGAGGTGCATGTTTTTGGTGACTACCGAAATGGGCGGGTTTCCATTTACGAGCGGGTTCCAATCGCCTTGGTATTGGCACCAATCTACTCCTGTTATTTGTCTGATGCATCTTTCTATTTCAAATCCATTTAACTGGTAGCTCTGACACAATAATTTTAGCTGATTTTCGAATTCTGCTGAATTTTCTTTTGGATGAGGAATGCCGTCCACAGCCATCCTAATGTCCGCTAATGTACTTGTACTGTGGCTTCCTGTCCCTCTTCTCCTGCTTGGGGATTAGGTAATTCTATCAGGGGGTGCATCTCTTACGGTATTATTGGACAGATTCTGATAGTCTCTACCTGATCTGGTTTTTCCAGGGGATGTGGTTCTTAACCATATGGCAAATCTTCTGAAAAGTTCTTGGTTGTCATCTGGGGTTGGAGTAGAGTGGGTGGAGTTTGGTGACGGTGTCGTGGGTTCGGAGACAGAACCTGGCTGAGCAGCCGGAGGCGGAATAGGCGGAGCGGGCAGATCAGATGTTACCGGGACGTCTCCCTCCAGAGGTATCTCTTCGATTTTATTACAGCATGTCCCCATTTTTGCGATCTGTGAGCCAACCAGTTTGTATGGAGTTCACCCGAGCAACTGGTCTTTATACAGTGTACAGTTAGGTTCCGGCCCTCCTTTACACTGTAGGACACTCACGGTATCTAATTATTTATTCTTATAGTTCCCTGTAGGTCCCTGACCTATTTCCGAAGTCCCTGACTTGGTTACCTGTAGGTCTTTCCATCATATAAAAGAATCTTTCCATCATTCTGTCACCCTTTTTTGTTTATTATTAAAATATAACATTATATATATATATAATATTATATAACAATTTGAAAACACATGTTATTGTTGTTCTCAAGTGAAACAGGTGAACTAAATGCATCATGTTATGGATTTCTGTCTCAGCTTTAAAAAATTTAAAAAAAAATACATTTTAGAAAACTTCAAGACTTTTAAACAATCATTTATATTGCAATTAACAAATCATTCTAATCTATTTGTTTAAAAGACACCAGTGGCATGTTTTCCTTGAAGGGAAATCCCATGTACAGCAGGTGTGTTTGTGTGTGTGAGTGTCTGTGTGCGCACACGCCTAAACCAACAAGTTAATCTTCATTTTTTATCCCAGACAGCTGACACATTCCTTCATAAGACATCAAGCCTTTTGCCTTTGTGACTTCCTGTTCAGTTTTGGGTTTATTTTTTTTAAGCATGAGACACAAGTTTGGATAAAAAGTTATAGTTCATGAGTTTTTCTACATGTGTTTCTCTCTCAAAGGTTTGGTGTAGTTGGAAGGGAATAGGCCTGTTTTTCCCCTCAGCTGGCCTTTCCACCAGACCTCGTCGGAGAACTCTAGCACAGTGATGATGTCGCCAGTGTTGAACTCCAGCTCGTCCGTCTCTTCTGCCTGAAAACTGTACAGAGCTCTGACCTGCAGCGTGGATGATGCTTCATGCTGGACACAAGAGGAGATACAGACAAACACATGAATACTATTAAATTGCATCGGCCTTTACAAGATGATCCAAATTCACCCCGTTTTAGCTCAGCATAAGTTTTAACATGTCATTTCTTGTGTCAAGTCTCCATTTAATTGGGCAGAAAAGGCTTAAAGCATTAAAAGGAAATGCCTTGTAAAGGATCTGTAATTTAAATCATTATTGGCATCTTAATGTGTTTTGAAGCACTAGAAATACCTCTCACATTCTTGTCAGGCAGCATTCAGAGAAGTTGAAGGATGACACACTTCTTTTTGAGATGAGACAATTATCCAACTTTGAATGCTCATAAAACACTTTTAAAAATCTCATTAGATCGTGTCAACATTCTTATCACGCTCTAAAAAGCCTTTTATTCTCAGCTTCTTAAGAGTTGGCACTTTAGAATTACCTGGAAATGCACATCAGCTCAAATTCAAAGTGCTAACACCCCACGACTGTGGCTCAATGCCACACACACACACACACACACACACACACACACACACACACACACACACACACACACACACACACACACACACACACACACACACACACACACACACACACACACACACACACACACACACACACACACACATGCTAACATACCCAATTAGGGTGTCTTGAATGCACTGGATTTGTTGAGCCTTCTAGAAATTGGCAAACAGTCCACATTCAGACAGGGACACAGTATGTACACACAATCATTCAGAGAGCAAGCAGTGTGCGCACACACACAAACGCACCCACTCAGTGCTGCCGAGTCCCTCTCGTGGTGCTGGGCCAGGTAGATGGTCAGGAGATGGGCAAGTTGGAAGAGGAGCAGGTCGATCTGGTGGATTATCTGACTTTCTTTGCTGTTGGGACACAAATAACTTATTCATTTAAACCTGTGTGGATGTTTCTGTTCAAATATTCGACAGTGACACGTGTACGTGAAGATTTGCGTCACCTGTGTTTGTGTTTCTTGCAGGAATAGTTGACTCTGTTTGGACACAGAGTTTTTTTTGTAATATTCCACCAGCCGGTTGAGAGAATAAAATTTTTGGGACCACAGGTAAAACTGCCCTCTGCTGTTCCGCAGCAGCTTGAAGTGCTGCACTTCTGCTGGATGCCTAAAAATGAGGGTAAAGCAAAATTAGGATCAATTATTTCCCAAGGGTCGGCATCCATTTTCTATTAATCTCTTATCAAAGGTGCAGAACAAATCATGTTTTTTTTTTCCCATTTTTCTAAAAATGTGAGCCATTGCAAGAATCAAACCGACCATAGCTACAAAATAGGAACACTGACATAATTATTTATAACATTCCTCCACAGATTACACACCTTGTTTATCTGCAGTATTTATATGTCTTTTCTTTTTAAACTAAAGCTTATAGTTGGATTTACAAAGCTTGTTGAGCTTTTGTGTCCTTGAACAAACAACCACAATCCTCTACCAGCCAGGCAGGAGGAAGCAGGATGTAAATAAAGTGAATAAGAATAGGATGTAAAGAGGAAGAGAAATTGATTTTTTTTTTTCAATGGAATAATGTTACAATAATAATAATGTTTGGGACTTTAGCATTTTGGAGAGACAGACCAAGAAAGGCAAGCCAAGAAAAGAGAAGATTTTACTTGTTTACACAGATGCAAAAGATAAACACAGAAGACCACAAAAATATAATGTAAGAGGTGAAAAAAATTCAAAGGGTCTGTATCAGAGCATTTTCTTATTCGATTAAAACAATAACAAAAAGAAAACCCCCAAGGGATGGCTCCATTCAATACTGCAGTGAAAAATGACAAGCCTGTACCTATTTTACTGTATTTGTTTATATATTGTCCTATCTATGTAAACATTGGGATTAAAAAAAATATGCCATCCCACGATCATGTTAGATAATTGCAAGCAGAAACGTTTCTGAGAAAGAAAGTGCATCTGCTGGAGGAAGCGGTGCAGTCAAACAGCTATAGACATGTCTTGTGGTTTGCTCTTGGCCACAACGATGTGACAGTGACCGTGTTTAAAATAAACATCAGCATGAAATATGGGGCTAGGTGAGTCTAATCCTAAACCCAAACTGTAACCGCTAATTATTTGACTGTGAGCAGTTTCTAAAATACACAGTTTTTAGTTAGTCAGGTAAAGGTAACATCTTTTTTCGCTAAATATGCACAAACAGACAATGAATGCACCTGACAGACATGGCGAAGGCAGTGGGTGCTGCTGCATTTTGTCTGCTTCGTATGAGAAAGGTCCCCACAGGCTGTGACATCAGGCTCTCCTCAGCGTCACTGCGACTGGCGGTTTCCTGGTACCAGCTGGGGTCATTGAGGAGGGAATTATATATTATAATAGAGACAAACATGAAAACCAGTTCAATACTGCTGCTTCTCCCACATCTTCAAACCTGCACAGAAGATCTATATGATCAGCACAGTTTCAAGGTGGATAGCCAAGATTACTGTCACCGATTCAATGAATGTGAAATTAGGTCACAACCACCCCTTCTTTTCCAGGGTCATGTCATTTCATAATGCAGGGAAACGTGTTTTTGCAGAACATTATGATGTCACAGAAAGATGACCTTTGGCCTTTTGGATATAAAATGTCATCAATTTCCATTTTATCCTTTTGAACATGCGTATTAAATGTTGTTATAATTGGGAAATTAATTATTCAGTTATGGACATAAATGTATTTTGTTAAGTCACAGTGACCTTTGACCTCTGGCCACCAAACTGTAAACAGGCCATCCTTGAGTAGAAGTGAATGTTTATGGCAAGATGATGAAACTCTCTTAAGGTTTCCCTGAGATATTGTGGTCACGATAGGGGAGGGTTGTGACATCAGTGACCTTTGACCTTTTTACCACCAAAAATCAAATCAGTTTATCGTGGGACCAAGTGAACATATGTGCCTGGTTTGTGGAAATGACCTCAGGGCAATCGAGAGATATCTTGTTCATCAACATTGAACATGCATACGGACAGAAAACACCATAATGTCTGTGGCTATGCCAGATACATGAAAATAAATAACAAACAAAAATTGTTTGAAACACATTCTGTTTCCTGTCATGATGACTTCAGTTTCTCTTTTGTATGGTTTTGAAAATAATGAGACTGAGTATCTATATTATCCAGTTTTATTTTCCGCTTGACTTGTTGGTTTTACCTGGGAAGGTGAATGTTGACGAAGTTTTTCGGGACAAACCCCACGACTTTGTTGAGTTCTGCTTTGTACCAGTTACCGGAGGTTTGCAGGATCTGACAAACACAATCACACAACACACATTCAGTTGATATCAAATACTACAAATACTGCCAATTTTGAAGTACGATTGAAACTCAATCTATACCACAGTGTATGCATTTCTATATATATATATATATACATGTATATATTTGTTTATATTTTGTGCTGCAGCATGAACTTATTCAACAATGTCAAGCTAAAGATTTCCCAACTAAATAATAAAGCTGGTAGGGAAACAAGAAAACTACAGCACCATGCAATATTTATTTATTTATAAATACATTTATTTATTTTTGTAATCATAATTGTAGTTATTTAAAATAAATAAATAAAAAAAAACATTCATCAAAGCTCATGTCTTCAGGTGAGGCACTTTTACTTTGGCCCAGCTTCTGACAACCTGGGGAAACTGAATTGCTGTTTTCTCATTGTATATTTCCGCTTGTGGTTTCCCTTTGCATGTTTGGTGTGAGGTTTTCAAATAAATCTTTAAGAGGCTGAGCAGTTTCTTCTTTTTCTTTCTTGTTTCTGCTGTTGCACCCATCTGTTTTTACTGCTCTCTACGATGTACATGCTGTTCATATATGTATTTGCATAGATGTATGAGGTGCACTGAGTATTTAGGTGAAATATGCTGCACTGTACAGCATGCATGAGATAGTCTTGCCTTGCATTGCTAGATCAAAACCAATGTGTTCATGTCGATAACATTTAACTGTGAATTGAATGGCTACCGTATTGAGGACCACACTTTCACAGCAAACTCAAAAAGCTTCCCTGACCTTCTTTACAGCAGGAGCACACACACACACACACACACACACACACACACACACACACACACACACACACACACACACACACACACACACACACACACACACACACACACACACACACACACACACACACACACACACACACGGTTGATGCTCTTTGGACGAAGGCTGAAGGATTGCGTCTTGTCACTGTAACTTCAACTAATACTTCTAGAGCAAGATGGCTAATTTGTGGATGAAAATCAAAAAGATTAGAAGGTTCGTCACAACACTGCTTTGACCCTCCTGTGATAGGACTGAAAACTGCTGTTTTTTTTGGAATAATCTGCCTTTAATTTCAGTTGTTTGCTGCATTTGTGTGTTTGTCTCTGCTATTACATTGTCCTTTTGTTGCAATGACGGTGCAAATAGGAAATAAACTTGAGCAGCAGAATACGGTTTCATAGCACACTGCGCAAACCAATAAAGATGCTGCAGAGAACAACACAATGCAAATAGTGTCGTTATTCACACTGTATGAATGGAAGTCCAGATATCGAGGCGACGCCGTTTGAGTGGTTTTCATATCGACAGCTTTTCATGACCTGAGGTGTGCAGCTACAATGTTGGAAACACAACATACATAGAAACTGAAGGAGAACTTAGTGTGTGTGTGTGTGTGTGTGTGTGTGTGTGTGTGTGTGTGTGTGTGTGTGTGTGTGTGTGTGTGTGTGTGTGTGTGTGTGTGTGTGTGTGTGTGTGTGTGTGTGTGCTTGCCTTACCATCAAGCAGTCTCCCCTTCGGAAGCTGAGTTCATCACCATCTGTAGCTTCAAAGTTGTACTTGGCCGTAGCCTCCATGCTAAAAAATCTAAAGGAAAAGTGAAGAAATTAATACTTTGTGTTTATAAATGGAAATGTTGAACTGATTAGTGACCTGTAGAAACAGCAGTCATCTCTGCAATGTACTCATCAAATAAGAACCCGGCAATGATGCAATAAATGGTGTCAAATTTTTTTTTTCTTGTATCTGCCACATTCATGGGAACAACACATTTTGTGGTCCAAAGTCACCACAGATAGTGCTGCTCTAGTAAAACAATGGTGGAACAAGCTCCACACTGAGGTCAGGATAGCAGAGTCACTGCTTTCTGTTGCACTGTTTAAAGCTATATACATCTCATAAATGCTCTTACAAAAATATGTTTTAAGTATTTGTGCTGCACTTCTAGTCATGTTTTTAGTCATTTGTTTCAGAGGGATACAATCCCATGATGGGTTTATGTCAGTTACTGTGGAGATATAATACCTCTTCTAGCTTTTTTTTTTTTCTTCACAAAAAAAGAGAAAGTAATTGACCTGACAGATGAAATCAATAAGCTATCACGGATTCACCTGGATTCAGTGTATTTCATGAGAAGTGCAACTGAATCCAGCGTGTTGTACCTTCACTGAAGTCTGAGTCAAGTGTGTCAGTAGTTAACCCTCGTGTTGTCCTCGGGTCAAAATGACCCGCAGCTGTGTTCAACCAAGTTCTATTTTATTTACATATTTTTTGGGATCATTGGTGACAAGGAGGCTGTGAGGGTTTCTTTAAAGAATGATGACTAATGATCCCAAAAAATATAAAAATATAGAAATAAAATAGAACCTGGTTGAACACAGCTGCGGGTCATTTTGACCCGAGGACAACAGGAGGGTTAAGAAAACAGCAGGTCAACAAAGCCATAATTCAAAATGTCAGCATGTTATGTGCCTCATTCAAGAGACAGAAACATCGTGCTACTCACCATGTATATTTTGGTCTCCCTGCAGAGCCGACTTTGTACAGTTCACAAAGAGAAGTGACAAAATCCTGCTGTCGGTTCACAGGAAACACACTGAGCTACTGAAACACAAAGAGCTACTGAAACACACTGAGATCCTGAAACACACTGAGCTACTGAAACACACTGCATGTCGCTGCTGACCAACACACACACACACACACACACACACACACACACACACACTGAAACGGATTCAGATGCGAAGACAAATACAAAAACATCCGAACTTGCAAGCACAAAGGAAATGGAGGGAAACTATTGACTGAACTAAAATAAATATTTTGATCTGAAGTCAAAGCATGTATTTATTGTATTTATTCATTTTTTAATACAGTTACATGTAGTGTGAAGTGGGTTCACAAAATGCAGGAGTATCATTAACTCTTATGGATGCTAATCTTTACCTTCAAAACACATTTTGCTAAAAATGATCTGGCTTTAAAAGGGTATAAGTCAAAGACCCACATCTGATTTGGGATCTGGCACCTACACTGAGACGGAGGGAATTGTGGCGGCCAATTACCCTCTCTGTGTGACATTCAGGATGGCAACATTGGTCTGCAAAAGTAAACCTACTATTGTTTGAAATTCTTTGTTCCCAACTTTTGATATGGCACCAACAATAAGTACAAATTCCCACTTGTCATACAAAATCATTTGACAACAAATACTCTTCAAACCTCTTGACAGAAGCTAAAAAGCAGTTCAATACTTTTGGCAGCTGCATCTGTCAAATCATTGTTTCCAGCAAGATTAAAAATAAACTGTTTGCATTGTGCAGGAGCTCATATACGCTAAAATGCTAACATCAGCAAGCAAAAAACAGACTAACATGCACATTTTTACATGCTAAACATGAGCGTGTAACATCGAACACTTGGTAGTTTATCAGACCGTATTAATCTGCATGTTAGCATAGAATGTCAGTATGTTGTATGGAGCTGTGAACTACACGTAAATGCTCACATTGTAACAGCTATTAACAAACTTAAAGTGAATACAATTAATACCAAACCAAATCTGATGATGCTGCTAACTGTTTGTAATTTGTAAATGGGCTTTTTAACTGAATCAAAATTCAACGTGACATCAATAACCCATCCAACAACAGCTTTCTAAAGAATATTGTTTGAGATTTTACTTTAGTTTATCAAACCGACAATTAATGTTCCTTTTTGGAATCCAACACATCAAAGAAAGCAATAAAGACACTGAAATGACACAAATAATATTACATTTACGACAGCTCTGTTCAAAACAGGAAGTTCCTGTCAACGAATAAAGTTTTCCTTGTAATGATGATGTAGAACATTTCTCCAGGAGGTGACTTCATTTGTGGTTTGCTGAACCTGTTTGCGCGGGTGGAACTTCTGCTATCTTTCAGTCATGATAATTAACAGCACTTACCTGTCAGTCTGCTACCTGTTGTTACCTGTTTAGATGCGAAGGCTCTGAGATATAGCTGAATGAAAATGTTTACAGTTGTTGTTTTTTTTTTTTTGCACAGCATCACTTCACTAGCAAGGACCTCCACCTCAATTGAGTGTGAGCAGAATTGATCTTGGCCCCTACTCCCATGAAATGGAAGCGACGATCACCGGATGGTTCCGTTGGCGGCAAGGAATGATGGAGGGAGTTTTGGAAAGAGAGAATGTGACATATTTGCGGAAAATGAAGTGTAGAAGGGATATCTGGCATCCTGGTGCCAGAGACAATACACGGGGAATTGCTGGGATTAAATATGAAGAAGAGAGGGCATCCCAATGCCAGAAACAAGGCAGAACTGTAGAAGATTAGGTTCCAGTCCAGTAGGTGGCAGTAATGCACCTTAAGGTTGGTCTGACGAGTGATGAAACCCAAGAAGAAGAGGAAGAAGAAGAAGAAGCAGGTGAGGGGGATAGAGGATAGGAAGGTGCAGACCTGGCAACCCAAAGTTGCGGGAGTGCGTGGTGACGTCACGGGCAGAGACCGGAGGGGATGATTCCGTGGATTACACCTGTGGGGGAAAAAAACAAACAAAAACAAACAGTTTAATGTCAACGATTTGTGAAGTTGAGTTTTGAAGTTGGAAGAAGTTCCAATACTTTAGCTCGTAATCGGAGTGGTGGTAACGGGCCCTCTTTCTGATGGGACTTTTGGCGACGGAGCTTAGTTAGTTTGGAGAGATTTTTTGTTTTTGTTTTGCATGGTCGGTGGCGTGGATACGGCTGGAGGTGGACAGCTGTGCCCGGAGACTCCCTTTATGACGGGAGAGTGCTTTGTGCCGGTGACTTTGCAATTGGATGATCTTCCTCGAGCTGAATCTCAGATGTAGGACGGCGGAGATGGTTTTTCAGGAACTCTCCATGTTGGCGATTGGACTGGTGAACTGCCTTAGCTCGGTCCTTGGAGAAAGTGGAGTTGGTGGGTTTGCTGGACGGTGAGGACCATCTGCTGAGGCGAAGAGGACGTCGAAGGATGTATTGAGGATAAGGTTGATGGTGGAGCCGATCCCGGATGGGCAGGTATTTATTGGCGCATGGCCGGAAGGGGCGTGTTTGAGGTGTGGTCCTGCTCTTGAAATTCAGATCAAATTATCTCTCATTATTTACTTGATCTTATTTTAACGTGGAAACATTTGGCTTCTCATCTCCAACCAGTTTCTAAGTAATTCATTACAGTGATATTTTACACAATAAAAACATGTAGCAATGGGTTGATACCTGTGGTAGGACTGTGAATGTCAAATTTAAAAGGTCTTGCTGTAGGTATTGTGTTTCCCACACAATGGCAGCAAACTGTTAGCCTGGCTGCAAGCAGACTGTGGCTCGCAGCTTCAGTTTTCTTTGCTGTGATAACCTCTGGTAACTCGGCTTGTATTAGTGTTTGCACATCCACTCTGAAGGACGGACCAATCAGCGAACTGCGTCTGTGGTTAACCGCATTTGTCCCGCCTCTCCTTCACTGGGATTGGACAGCTGGTGACAGTGACGAGCGCAGTATTAATATTTTTCAACCGTCATTGATCGGAAAAAAAAAAAACGCTGCATGTTAAGCATTCAGCGCAGAATAAATATTGTCAAGCTGCTACTGTTCATTAAAATAGTGTGTTAATAAAATGTTCTTTTATATATCACAAATACTGTATGGTATCAGCCCACATCACAGAAAACTTCCAGAGTTGGCACTATAATGTTGTGCATGCAGGAAGTGTTCTTCAGTAGGAGGAAAACGTGATGAATCATGAATGTCAAGCAAATAACAGTGTCAGTATCATTCTTGACTGTTAAATCTGAGGCATTTTCTTGGTGATTCATGTCATATATATGTAGACAATTAACCCGAATTGCTAAGCATTTTCATTTGAGTACTTGAACAACTAAATCAGTTGGCTTTAGCACGTGGACACCGACTGCTGTAAGACTCTTGTGAGGTTATCTGTCCACGTCTTCATTTGGTTGGTTTGGCAGATAGAGAGCAGTGATATCGAATTCAAGTGGCAGGACATCGCTGCCCTGATGGGTGCAGTGATTTGTCTCAGCCCTTTTAAAAGGGCACCGCAGTGTTGTCTGAGAGAAGTGACCGGATTTGAAATAACTACAAGATTTGGAGAGTAAGGAGTCTGGTGCTCCCCTATAATGCTCAGAAAGCTCTGTTTGAAGAATCGTTAAGACATTTTCATCTTAGCAAATCTGAGAGTTGTTAAAACTAAAAAAGGCAGGCGAGCAATAAAGTCATGATAACTCAAATTTTTTTTTTACCAAACCATCCAATTGTTGTTGAACATTTTTAGTCTGCACAGGTGGACAGACGCACATCCAGATGGCCATGCAGCTGACATGGTAAGTCATATAGGACAATGGGGCCATCTATTTCATGAGATAAAATAAATCTGTAGACCATCAAAGATGCAAAACCATTTCTATAGTCGTATTTATCCTTCTTAAATCTCTGGATGTATCAAGCCATAAAAGGAAATGTGATGATATCATGTACAAAATGTTTTTGTGCGGCTATAAAACTTTTATCCATGTAAACCTGATTTTATATGTGATACACTTTGCGGTATGACATTACATCATATGATATGATACAATGCTAGCCATCATGTCTAACATTCCTTATTTTTGATCAATAAATAGTCCAGCAGTTGATTTTCCAAAAGATAAAAATAAAAATCTTTCTGCTCCACATCACAGTATTGATATTGCAGAGTCATGTTTTTCCGCGGTATGCCTCATCTCTTTGTGTGTCAAATATACAAGACGAGTTCAATTCTAAGTTTCAGGGATTGGAAATGGAAATCATCCAACCATTCAACAGAAATAAAAAAAAAAATACCTGAATGCCTGTTAGAGAAGAAGGTAAAAAGTAAAAATGAGAAGAGGAAGGAGATAGTGTTCTCTATAAAAAAGATAAATAAAGTGACATAAAGTTGGGTTTGGCTCTGACTTCCTGTCTCCGTCTTTCCCTCTGATGTGCACAGTCGGTCTCGGTGGTTGGCCTGCCATGAATGCTCAGATCCCCATGTGGTGTTCGGTGGGGGATTTCACCCTGTGACTACAGGCTGAAAAGCAAATGTAAATAAAAACAGAAAAGGCAAAGCAGTGTAGCGGACAGACCCAACCATTCCTTCCTCCAGGTCAAACAGCCATCTACCCCCTCTACAACCCGTCATCCAAATACGCCATGATGCCTGACCTCTCTCCTCCTCAGGACCACAGACGTTCCCCTAATTTTGGGGCCATAAACCCCCTTTTAGTATAAACTTCCGCAGGATTGAAATCATTTTTACCACCTTTTAGGAATTTTAGCTGTCAAAATGACAATCTGCATTTCTAACAGTGAGAGACCAAGAACATGGACGGACGATCACCTCTGTCTCTCTGTCAGTATAACCAAATGACTTTACAACCTCTTCTCAGACCGATGTCCGTAAACCAAGTGTGATGTCCTGCAAAAAAAACCTCCCCCTGCTGCCACGCAACCCCCTCTCCCACCTGGTGTTGAGAATGTCTACAAAATAACCCATGAACTTTATATAAGCAAAGATTGAACTATTATAAAGCTCAACACCGTATTCATCATGCTATCATGTATGTTACAATCTTTCCCCTGTGTGTGTTGGTAAACTGGAGATGTGAACAAGATGTCAGTGTCCTCCCAACATGCAGGACACTGATTCTCACCTTCCCTCCTCCTCCTCCTCCTCCTCCTCTCCCTCTCTCTGCCTGCCTCTCTCTTCCTTTCTGTTCATTAGATAGTTAACATTCATTCAAATGAACAAACACTTTTAAATGTAATCTGTACGATAGTTTAAATAATGGTTGGTGGAGTGAAACAAGGACATCTTCTGATGAAGCAGGCCATGGGGTCATAAAGCACACAGGCCCTGGAAGCAGATACGTTACGTCACAGTTAGAGTCAGGTAGTGTTGTGCAGTTAATGTAATGTTAGTGTTTAGTAGTGTTGTGATTCAGTCTCACTTAAGTCACAGTCTTAGTTTGTATTATTATTATTATTGTATTTTTGTTCCATTGCTGCTTTATCTTCTTTATCATTACCGCAGTCTTCATTTTTGTTAAATATATTTTTCTTACAAAGCAGCGTACTAGAACAACTCTCTAACTCAAAGCTCACAACCTTGTTTGTTAAAGCCAAGGAAGAACACGTGCCATCAGTTATTTTGTTAATCCAGCATTCTACAAGATTCATTTTTTTCATTTTTTTGTAGTTTCCCAGTGAATTTTTTTTTTTTTTTATAGAGACTGTCGTCCGGCCAAATGCAGTTAGCTATTGGAGTTTTGAGCCTGGAAGCTATCTTTTTATCATTCTAAGGTGTCCAGACATCACCCGAGCAAAGTCGTCTTCCACCATTGTACCAGTCACCGGGACATTCCTGAGCCTGTCAACGCCTTGCCGGGACCGCTGAGGGACAGAACCATCGAAGAACGAGGATTCTCCAAGACGACGATACAGGAAGGGAACTTCTAAGATCCGCCGTCTCCAGAAGAGAACTCGCGTCTCTGAACCCCAGGCCCGACCACAGCTCACAGGCAGGACAACGACGGGACTCTCCAGCCCCGTCACCTCCATCAATAGTAGGACGGTAGCTTTGATCAAATTGATGATGTATCAATAGATTATTAAACCCCTACATTCATTTCCAAAACTGTTATGTTCTTTAGCTCTACCTTCAATATTCCCTCTTTCATTACACTACCAAATTAGCTCATGAAAGTTTGTTTCCGGTGTATTTGTAATCTCATTATATTCATCACATTCATATAATCCCATTTTCATGTTATTCATATGTTTGTGTACTCAATAAATACCCTTAATTAGACCTAAATGTCATCACAGTGATACCTTTCTGAAAATATCAAAGGATTTGATATATTATATGAGAATTCATGTTTCTGAATATTTTGGACTGATTTTTGTTTTGATTTGAATTGATAATTTGTCCAATCGGACTGGTGCCCCTTCTATAAATGAGAGCAAATCTAAATAACTTAAAATTAAAAGTGATACTGCGCAACAGCAATCAGCAAAAAAATCTGCATTCCCACCATGAGGGTGCTGATGAATGGAGCCCTTGTACCCTTGTCGATGTTTATGTGCATGATTTTTTATTTTTTATATACCAAAATAATCACTTGCCTCTTGCGAGGAGCTGTTGCCAAGGTGACCTCCAGCTCTATGCACATCTATTGTTATGCAGCCTATTATGCAGGACCAGGAAAAACAAAAGGGGTACAGGTGTAACTATTCAAATAAGGTATTGCCATGTGTGTGTGTTTGCATGTGTGTATGGAAGCCTATTGACTGTGTTTTATTAGATAGCTGAGGCCCATGAAATATCCCATCTAGTTGCATGAGAGCTCATAAAACATGTGTTCTAACAGGTGATAAGGAGTCGTGAATGGCTCGGTGCAGAGCTGCCATTCTGCATTCATGGTCCTGTTAACTCTGTTCGATGTGCGTGACTGTGTGTGTGAGACTGTGTGTGTGACTGTGTGTGTGTGTGTGTGTGTGTGTGTGTGTGTGTGTGTGTGTGTGTGTGTGTGTGTGTGTGTGTGTGTGTGTGTGTGTGTGTGTGTGTGTGTGTGTGTGTGTGTGTGTGGTAACACTCTGCAACAGTCACAGTTGCATCGTTTAGGTGTCGAGGGACTTTAAAATCAGGAGAGTGACTGAGTGCACATGGAAGAGGTGGAGACCAATGTGTCTGACAACAGAGACTCAGAGGTTTGATAAATATTCTGTGAGCAAACATCGCATTTCATTCGGTTTACCTCAATGAACTCTGCTCAGCCAAGTCTGTCTCGTATCCAAATCTGAGGAGGAAGAGGGAGTGAAAGGAAGCGGAGAAGAAAGGAACGATTTTGAGACAACAGCGTGGCCATCAGTTTTACATCTAACAGTATCGTCTCCACAAGTAAAACAAGTAATCCAGAGAATCTCCAGATACAGAAACCTCTCGCATCAGAAGTCATTACAATCTAAAAAAAAAGTTACTATGAAATCATTCAAGTTTTCTGAATGATAATTTGAAAGATAAATTGGCATTGATAAAGATTGATAAAAAAAAAAAACATCTTTATTTGCTTTATAGTGAAATCACTATGCAGCCCATTACTCTCTTTTGTACGGGATGACGTTTAATATGCTTTATCACAGTTTTATCAGCATGAAGCAGCTTCTTTAAAATTTTGCATTGGAAGAAAAGAACTGATTCTGATTCTTTTGCTGGGATTAATTCATCTATGCAGATGCTATGATTTGATTAAAGGTGGTGTGCTTCCTCTTGTCCTGACATCTGCTTTACTCAATCCCCCAATCAGTGCATGTAAACCTGCTGCATTCAGCTAGTTGAACATCAAGGTGGAAAGTACAAATGGGAAAACCTAAAGAAAAATGGTATATAAATTGTTCTTGATCAAAAAGCACGTGTTGAAATGGAAATGTTGCAAGGACACATTGCATTTTGAGTGTCAATCGCTGGCGCCAGGCAGGATGTCTTCTAGGTCTATATCTAAAAGAAATGAGAAGACTTGATCAATCTAAATATTCTGTACCTTTGTTTGTTTATGAAAACAAACATATTATTGTATCTTTACAATAAACATATAATCTTGAAACAAAACGTTTAAGTTCATAACCTTAAGTGTTTTGTGAATTTGAAAAATTGTGTAGAAGTAAAGGTTAAAATAAATAATAAAATATATTAAAACATTTTATGCAGTCCTACAGAAACAAGTTATTTTTTTAAATTAAGAATTAAAAGGCCTACCTTTAACTATTTCAACAACTAGGTCTACCAGAAAACAATATATACAGGCTATTTCCATAAGGTCTTTGGAAATGCTTTTAGACCCAAACATAGAGTGGATAGATCATCGTATAGGATTTGCAGACATTTATTGTAATCCTAACGGATTCTATTGAAAAAAGTGAAAGTCCCAAATAACCTTTTGACTGTAGCAGGGCAGTACCCTGAGGCATTTGAAAATGGAAGTTCATAAAACTAACCGATTTTATTTATTTATTTTTCAGACTACATAAAAGCCAACAAGTGATCTGATTCCTTTTGACTTTTGACCTAATTTTACTTCCTGTTAGCCAGAGCGCAAATTGAGGTAACTCAGCAGCAGTATTATAATAGTCCCCTACTGGAATTTTGCTCCATAAACGAAAGACTAATCCAAAACCTTGAACCTTGACGGACGATGGATATGAAGAAGGGAACCTGCGTGATTACCGCTGCTGACACGTTTCTATTGATGACATTAGAAATCATCCCCAGGAGGGCGAGGTTTTCAAAAATAAGCCGGCATTTGGAAATCAGCGGACAAGCTGACCAAAAGTTGGTTGGATCAATTTGCGTGATGAGACGCAACGTGTCCAAAGACGCAGCGTCTTGATTTACAAACTTTTTTTTTTTTTTCCTGGCGCTTTTGAACAGTTTTGAACAGTTTTGAACAACAGTGTGGAAACTGGTTGGGAACCTTGGAGAAGCAGTGTCTGCTCGCAACACTGACATAACACAGGAACTGTGCTGGGATTAAATCATTGCTGCCTTCATGATCACGACTATGAAGATGCCTCATGGTAAGTGCGTATTTAAAAAAAAAAAAAAAAATCACTTCTGTTGCCTGTTATACATTTAATGCATTTGGTGTTTGAAGCACAAAAGTAGTTTTCTCTGAGATGATCATTTATTTTATATAACTTTATATAAGTTATATATATATACTTCTGGCAGTGACTGCCATCTTCCTCATTTTAGTATTTTAAGCATTCATGCAGTCCTGATGGATGTCTCCCCATTTAGTGTGTTGCTTTATTTAACCCTTCGTGCCACGACCTCAGTCTTGATATAATATTTTTTGCTCTCAGAAGTTTTTATTATTCTTTTCATTGGCCACACTTTTTGTTTCATTAGATATAGATGGCATCCTGTGTTCCCTTCTTCTTCGTGATGTCGTTAAGTATAACTGCTTCAGCCTCAGCTTTGCTGAAAGCTACCTCCATAATTCTGTGATGCTTTAGTGTGTTGTTTAGCTTGAGAAACGTCCATGTCATTCCTCCCTCGATGCCTCTTTGAGCTGGGATTCCCATAAAACTGCCTGCTGTGTCTATGATGGAGTCCGTTTAGTGATCCATATGTTATCCATATAGCCCATAGAGTATCTGAGCTGACATGGAGTGTAATGAACTCATGCACTCTCCCCAGCATGGTTTCATTTCAATACATATTGAATTGATTCAATATCTCAGCAAAAAAACCCATTGAATGACCATTTCAACGTCGATGAAAATATTGTTGGAAGTGGACAATTGGATGTGGGGTGTTTTATTTCTGTCTTTAGTGAGTGTCTTATTGTCCTATTGTCTTATCAGACCGACACATCGGGGAACTTTGGCTTGCAGCAATATTATGAGCGACAATTGACTCTCGCCATGTAAAGTCCATGTATGTCCACTGTGCCTGCCATTATATAAGTTTAATTTGATACCTCTTTAGTCATATCCTTTCAATCTCCTGGCCAGCATCAAGCTCGTGCTATAACCCCACTCAGTGATCAGAGGTGCCCTATACAGACATCTAGTTTTACCTTACTGAGTCTCCAGGTGAGCGAATTACCAGTGAAACATTTAACTTTTCAGTCCTGTTCCACAAACAGTATGCTAGCTAACAACAGCATTGTTCTCTGGCGTCTGATCAAGTGACATAACCCACAGCGTGCCGTTGGCTTCCCTTTTACGTAGCTTGGTGAGATAAAACCTTTCTATCGGGATCTTTTTAAAGAAAAAGCAAGGAAAATAAATCTGAGATAAATGTTTTTCACATTATTCTATCTATATGGTGCAACCAGCTACACAGCAACCCTTCAGCATAGCGTTATTATTTAAACCGTTTAGTTTGGAGAGAAGTTTAGACTTTCTCAACCGTTGCTGTCAATGCAGTATGCAGGATTGTTTTCCGCCAGAAAGGGGCGTGGTGATGAGAGCTGACTTTGGATGAGGCAATGATGATCTGGTCTATAAGCTCCTCAGCGAAAGTGCCACAACAGCAGCTCGCTGATGGATGTAATTCATCAACAACTACTAGAAAGGTGGCGTTGCCTGTAAAAAAAACGTGGCTGACCTTCTTTTTACTGGATTATGTTTGTGGACTTACAGTCTCCATGGAGCTGATGAATATCTGCATTTAGAGGTGTGTGGTGAATAAACATACATGGTTTCATGTTGTTATTTGCACGGTCCGCTGCAAAGTTGATTTTTAATTGTTGGTCAGTTTTGTCTAATTGTCTTCACTTGTCTGCTGCAGAGTTTTGAACTGTCTCCAGACAGCTTCTTCGGAGAGACAGAGGAAAGCTCATTAACACGAGGGTCTTACACCGAGGCAGACTTCAGGTTTAAGTTTGATGCACAGTGTTTGACCTCCTTTGTCTGACTGTGTCAACGATAATCTATACTTCACATTCATGCACTGGACACACACTTCATCGCCTCATATCCATGCATCATTGTGTTTCACAGTGACGGTGCATTTCAGGTTTAAACAGCTGTGAAATGAATGGTTGAGCCTGTCCTGCTGCAGGATCACAAAAATATTGCATCAAGTAAAGTGGACTTAGCGTTTAGGAAGCTAGTGAATACTTGAAGAGGATCGGTCAATGTGGGTCAAACTCGTGTATCTTGTGACTTCTCTTCAAGCAGAAACTTTACTTTACCCTCTCTGAAAGAAACTTAGGTCCTGAGTGTCTTTGTTCTTTAAACTCTTACACCGATTTTCAAGAGAGTTTCCTCTCTTTTGACATGCAAAGTATGTCGGTTCACTTAATAAAATGCTCATCACCACGGCAACAGTTCCCATGTGTGTCCTGCGATTGCAAACAGTGCTGAAATGACCCTCATTTGAATACCATGCATATTCATCTGATTTGGCTGACACACCGATCGGGGCTGGATCAGAGTGGGTGGAGATAGATGGAGGGATGAAGGAATACAGATACTGTGCAGACAGAGACCTGTATGGGAGCAAATGTCCACACACACTCACGAACACACCCGACTCCCCACAACTCCCTGCCAGGCTTCAGAGTTGAATAATTCACAGAACAGAGGGCAGTGTTGTGTGGACTGTCAATCGAACACGAACATATTGTTTTGCTCAGTCTGCCATAAACTGCATGATGACATTATGTTTGTGGTTGTGACTTTTTGTTTTTCTGGTTCCATCATGTGTGACAGTTTCATCAGTTTTCATACAGTCCACTGAAGTCCAGAGAGCTGGACGATGAAGCAAGGTTTGCAGACCTAACATGATCAGGTTATTTTCCAGATAACGGATTAAGTCAGATAACAGCACTGCACACTGACCAATCAAAACGGTATCGTGGAAAATTGTGTGGCGCCCGGTGTGCTGATAGTCAGAGGGTCTTTGTGGAAGGTGTTCACAGACCGACAAACCTCTCCAGTCCATTTGATACCGCTGGGGCGACAGCTAAAAGAATAAAGCTAAAATGGTCGTACATGCTATACAAATATACATCACATTAAAATCTATAATCCTGTTTTGCTCATCTGTGAACTCATCAAATCCAACATGGAGTGTTACAATTACGCAACCATCAGTATTCTTTGTAGTATCACATGGCATACTACACTAATGCATTTCTTTGTTATAAAATTGTATTTATATAGCAATTGATTTTCGAGTTACTGGGTTTTTGTCTTACTCACCGCAACACCGAAACTTTGTATGTAAACATGTACTCTGCAAAAAATCGGATTCTGAAAAATACATCTGAGCAACATGTGAATTTAATGCAATACACACGTAATTGTAGCCAGATATACTGGTGCTGTTATGATGGAGCAGTGATATTAAAAGCCTTTAATTTGCACATTTACACGGTCTGTGATATATGTTTTTTTGCCAGCCGTCCTTCCCGTATTTGACAGCTGCAGCTGTGTCACTTTCAGCCTGCATTATGTGTCTAACTTCTTTGTATTTGTCTAACATTATAGTTTGATGCTCGTTTGTAAAATATGTCACTCTGCTGTCAGTACACTTGCCAATGCTTGTGATTGGTCAGATGCTGCAAACCCCACCCCTTTTAAGTGAACACACTCTGGCTGGATTGGGAAACCCAGAGTTGATTTATCATGTTGTCAACCACCTTCATGTGACCGATTAGCGCGATTACATTTGTTGTGTTTACTTAAGCCAGACAACAGAAAAAGATCCTGGCTATGTGGCACCTGCTTCGTACTTCAGGCCCAAGACATGATTCCAAATATAACAGGAAACCAAATTGCCTTAACAAAACAAAAGAAAGTGTGTGGATATTCATCGAGTATGATTATATTTTGAATTTTGGTGTTTTTTTAGGTTTAAAGTAACATCGCCTACAAAAAACAAACAAGCATGTATTAAAAGTTTAGAATCGTCGTATCTATTTAAACTGATACGTTACAAGAAACTGCAGTGCTAAACTAGGTTTGGTCATTAAGAAACACTTTCTCCAATATTTTCTAAAATTATTTTATTGTCAACAAATCCCATAAAAACTGTCAATTCATTTGTCAATCTTGCAATACTCAAGGAATTGTCCAACCTGCCCCCAACCACAAGGGGTCCCACTGAGCATCTTAAAAACAGCTGCAGATACACATTGTCTTTTTTTTTTTTTCTCAAGAGGGGTATATCATATCTACATTTTTAGTGCCCTTTGGTTGTTAGCAAACATGACTCAGGCAGCATTAATTAATGCCTCTGTTGGAGACTATAACAACAAAGCTCTTTGGCACAGAGGAACAGACATCAGTCTTTAAAGGCATAGAGGACAATGCATTGTTGGTTTTGGTCTTTTCAGTGGATCTGTCAACAATAAGAACACAGTAGAATAATATGTGAACAATTTTCAGTTTGCTTCAGCAAAGAACCAGAACTTTTTGTTTGTTAGAAGTAAGATTTTGACCCCGCACATCCACAGAGCATTAAGAATTCCCCATGTGTTTGACTGATTTGTTTGGGTGATTTGAACATTTGTTAGAGTAGCTGTTGATTTGAATAGTGGGAGATACAGAAAGAATTACAAGGAGCAGAGCGAGATCGGGCGCAGAAAAAGCAAGCAAATGGAAACATAAAATTGAGGTGACGGATAAAAAATGGGGTAAAAAGAAGATGAGAGGACAAGTAAATGAGTTTCTTGCTCTTCCGTGCGGAAACAAAATTTATGTAATCAACAATGTCACTTCTTCAGAAGAGGGTGTAAACATGTCACTCAGCTACGTAACAATCAAGCAACCCATTCTTGACAGATTGTGACTGATTAAGGGTTAGTTTGGAAATCATTCAATATGTAGTACAGAGCAGCAGTTAGACCAAGCACAAACAAACAAACTGGTCCACACTGTCAAATACAATCTGTATTTCCACATAGGCCGGGACATAGGAAATTGGTTTGGAGAGTGTGATCAAAGAGAATAGGAAACAATAGCTCTACAAACAGGGAGACACAGAAAACAAAATGAAAACAACTCATTGGCACAGAGCAGGAAAAAACAGGCAACTTTATGTCCTGAGGGTAAATATAGGATGTATATTAAAGTCAATGCAGATTTCAATCCTTTAAATCAGCAATTTCTACTGATCAGAGTAGATCCAACTGGGCTGCAGTAACATTAGAGGCCAAAGTATAAATTGTGCAACAGCAGCAATGCAAGTCTTTTCTGCAAAAGAGATGCATGAATGAAAAGGTCAAGCACATATAGGGGCGCCGTTGGCCAGGTGCTTCTTGTTAAAAATTAATTCTGACCATTCAGTCTGAAATTGCACCCAGGTTGCCAACATTGTACTTATCGTTTTAATAGTCAGCTTTCCCAGTCAGAAATATTTTAGTTTTGTCTTCATTTAGTTTTAAAACTTGATTTGCATCTGCTGTCAATGACATCAGGCCAGAGGTGAGTCAATGAAAACGGTCTCTGAAGGATCTTTGGAAATGTACAACTGTGTCTCGTCAGTATAGCTATGGAGTTTACTTTATGTTGCCTGATGACATCACCAACCGGAAGCTATAAGGACTAAAAAGTAGTGAATAGCGCTCTCGCATACTGAGGATAGACGAACCCATTTTACCAGGCGGTCAACAAAAATAGAGTCGTCATTTATATCGAAGGCTGTGGTAAGGTCTAGCAGAGCTGGCATTAAATCTTTTTTTGTAATCAGATCATATTCATTAATCTGTTGAGGGCAAGTCTAGTGCTGTGTGCTCTAAAAGCTTATTGCAGTTTTTTTTTCTCAACGTCATTATCAGTTAAAAAATGATTAATTCAGTTAAAATCAAGTTTTTTGGACAGGTCACTCATATAAGAGAGCTGACCTGCATTCATGTGGTAGCGCAGGAACATCACAACCAACAACAGATGTAAAAACTCTGCACACTGTTTAATAGAGAGATTCATCTGGCAGTGGTCGGTTTAATCAGCATTGTTCGAACTCATTTGGCAAGCGATCAAATGGATGTTCAATTATATGAGAATGTTCAGCACTATAGCATTATAGTATAGGCTTAACTCCGTTTTCAGCAAGAAGCAGACGTTTTAGAAAACCTTTTGACTGATTATTAGAACTATACTATATGCGAGGTTTGCATGTAGAAAACAAAACGCATTTTCAGTCTAAGTCATACAAATGGGGCTGCAGAGCAAAAGAGTTCCCATTTTCCATAATTTGTGACTCATACTTTCCCTTTCCCCAAATGAATCTCAAAGGCTTCTGTAAATATCTGCAATTGAGCACATCATGCAGGAAAAAAATAAATAAAAAATAACAATAAGCTCTAGATGTATGGAATATTACATCGCACTGATTTCCTTCACGACATCTCTGCCATTCATGAAAGAGGACATCTAGATAAAATGAAGCTGATGACAGAAATAATTTTATACTTCAATATAATTTAAATATGGATCTCCAAAGTGGAATTCAATATTGGGAAGATGAATGTCAAATGTTTTGTACAAGTGAATGCAGAGGGGGTGGCAGAGCTTTGTGGCACTACCGACACTGATCAGTAGGGGCCAGTGCAGCGCTGCAGTCTGGCAAAAATATGCAACTGCTGGAGCTGAAAGCCAGAGATGTGTGGATGGACTGACTTTCAATCAACACTGGGGAATAGAGAGGAAACACACACACACACACACACACACACACACACACACACACACACACACACACACACACACACACACACACACACACACACACACACACACACACACACACACACACACACACACACACACACGCACACACGCACGCACGCACGCACGCACGCACAACACACACACACACACACACACACACGCACACACACTCGCACATGTGCCTGTACCCGCCCAGAGTCAGGTCTTTGATTATTTCTCACACACTCCATCTCTATCGAGCTTCTTTCTGGCTCTCAGAGAAACACACAGACACTTTTCGCGGTTTGGTCACTCGTGGCGCGGCTCTTCATGGCTGCTTTGAGCAAACCACCGACGAACAGTTCAAGGAATTTCACTGAGCTGAGCTACAAATCCATTAGAGGCTCGCTGGTTGTCAGTGGAGTGAAGAGTTCAGTGGTGCCAGATTACACTGTCTGCTGCACTGTGTTTGCTATTATTTGCTCAACTGACTGAGCCAAAGAGAGCAGAAAGATCACAGTATGTCAAATTAGATATTAAAAAAATTAAAAAAAAGCGACACACTCAGACCCCATTTTAATTTCCTTATTTGAGGTCATTGCTTGTTATGTCTCAGTACTGGTGGTGTAACAGGAAGGGGTTACTGGATATTTTGTAGTACATTAAGCCTATATTTGTTCTCCTTAAGCATTGCTAAATCAGAGCACATCCATTTTTATTTTTCATAATCATTGCTATTATCGCTTTGTAAAGAATGGACACTCCCGTTCCCTTTGTGTGTGTTGAGCAATTCATGTTTAGCATGTCGGTCTGTACAGTCCAGGTCATACTGTTGCCCTTGTTTGCCAGGGGCACCAGATGGTACGTCCACAGGAGTTAGCCTGCCCACAGGGCCTCCATCCCCCCATCATACAGCACCAGTGCCCACCCTGAGACCCACCCTACTCCGCCTTTCCACTGTGCAGGCTCATTCGAAAAGGAAAATGCTGAATTTACACATTCAATTCCATATATGTTTCAAACTAAAACCATCGTTGTGTTGTTTATATCACAAGTAAAAGCAAAACAGCATTGGATCTGCAATCAGCAATTCCAGTCAGGCAGTTGTTGAATATTTTTGCCCATTTCACTGCATTCTAAATGTCCAGTGTAGTGTATGGAATATGTGATGGTAATGGCACTCTCTCACTGCCTTGTACACTTAAAAACCTTCTCATCTGGAAATTAAATAAAGCGTATCATTATTTGCATGATGACTGCAACCATGATTTGTGACCTTGAAATGGTGCAAAAGTGTATTTTGAAATCATTCAAATGTCCTAAACTTTCCAGTACCAAGGACAACATCACAGCTAAGAGAACTCAAGAAGACTGATTTTATTCTGTGTTCAAAATCATTTTTTCTTTTGTTTTCAAGAAATGTTAAGAAGTTAAGTGTAGTCTGAAATGTACATACTTGCACCTTTGATTCAATTTGATTGCATACTTTGGCTTCTAAACAAATTATGCTAATTTAGTATTACTTATTTTGTTTCTATGAACCTTATTTAGTTGATAATAATAGTATACAAGTAGAAATAGAAATGCTTATATTTACCTTTTTTTTTAAATGTCCTTTTTCAAGTTAAGCATAAGTTCACTAAAATCATACATAATCTTACAATTTTTCCATGGCAGGACGGAGCAATGTAGATATTTTTCTAAAACTGCTATTATGACCCAAACTCACCGTAAATATTCAGGTCTGGTACCACCCCCCTGTGTATTGATTCCAGTCGTTGCATCCTAATGGGTGCAGTCCTTTGGTTAATTTTGAAATTATTGGAGTAGCCTTTATCTAAATGGCATTTACTACTGTACACCATGTGTTGTGCATCGAAACTCTAACACCACCACAAGTTGGAACTACTTCATCATCATTGTACTTGGCCACCCCTACTGGTTACTGATTGGTCAGCCCTTGAGAGTTGCTGAGCGAACCTTAATGCAAACAGGTTTCCACACCTCCACAGTGGAGACCGGACAGGGCCCGGCTAACATTTTCTGTTTCACCAACTTTTATTTTATCAGAGCATTGAAACACACAGTTGTTGAAATTTTTAAAGGATGTTTTCATTGCACAAACAAAAGTCTTTTTTTTAAAGTCACGATTAGATCTGGATAGTAAACCCAGCGGCAACTGACCATGGCTACCGATTGGACTCTGAACTGTTGTTTTGAAACCTCCAGTCTGGCATTTAATCTGTTGCCAGAAGTGACCATGTTTGGAAGAGCTGGGGAGGAGCGAGTAGTGAATTTGACTGAGAACCTAAGGACAGTATGCTTGTCCACCAATACTGGAAACCTGACTCAATGCCAATCCAACCAGACACGCTTCCAAACACACACCTTTTTCAGGCCTATTATTGAACTGATTATAGAATTATTTTCAGAATGATCACCAGAACACTCATCAGGAGGAGTGAATTTAGCGAATGACGCCATAATGACATAACGACAAAAGTGATTGACTCATGACCCATATGTTTATTTCATAAAACTGGTATCAAATGTCCTGCCAGATTTGTAGCCTTGTTTACTTATTCTTAAATTAATACATAATTCCTTGGTTTGAAAGTCCAGTCCCATAACGATCGCTCACCTTTGTCAAATGATCAACTGTGTTTATGATCGCCGCAGCAGCTATTAAAAAAGGCCAGCAAATGTCACCGTCCTGTCAGTTTTAACTGTCATCCTTAACCCTCCTTTACATAACTGGATTGCCGGAGATGACAAGAAATTATAGAGCAAACGAGTGCAGGCTGTTAAATGTCAAGAGAGCCAGAGGAGGAGGAGGAGTGAGAGAGGAAGGGAGGAACAAAATGGGGAAGGGTATTAGAAAAGAAGAGACAAGGAGGACAGAGATAGAAGAGTTAAAGGTGAGAGGAGAAAGTTTCTGTGCATTTGTTTGAGTGGTTGACATTTTGAGCTGAGACCAGATTGGTGCTTGGAGCTTAGTCCCTTTGCTTCAGGCTGTCTGTCAGCTCATTTACAGCACTGAAAGACCAGATAAGGAGAGGGCAAGGAAGCTGGAAGAAAGACAGTAACATGTTAGTGTAGACAAGGACAGATAAATTCTATGGATAGAGAGAGAAATGAGTTTATTTCAGTTACTCTTTGGTGAGATATTTTAAGTAGAAACAATAGAAAAGGGGAAGACCAAGAAGTGTATTCTACTTTTCTCAAGGAAACAACAGGATTAAAAATCAGTTTTTGGAAAAAACAACATTGTCCACCTGAGGACTGGCCTTTTAGTGAGAAAATAAGAAACATGGCTTTAAAGATGCTAGCATAAAACTCATAGTTTTAGTCAATAAGAAGTATCTGCTTGAATTCTGTTGACTCCCATGCAAAGATTCCCTTAATATGCCATCAGTGTTGTTTTAGTTTGAATCAATCTTTTATCTTTGAGGCCTCATATCTCATTAAGTGTTAACTCCTTTTAGTAGGACCATTAGAACACTGATCAGAAGGAGACAATTTTCCGAATGACACTATAATGACTTGTGGGAAAAGTTTAAGACTTTGTATTTTATAAGAGGAGTTGATGCTTTTTGAATGGGAGCTCAAGGTTTATTTCGGCACGAGCCCCTAGTGACCCTCGGTGGTAGTGCACTTTAAGGCAAAATCATCAGGCATCCTTGTCAGTCTAGATTTTGGCCTTACAGCAGAGCAGGAAGATGAGCACAGTCAACACAAGCCATTGTGGCCTTATTTTGTGCACACTGCCAAGACTTTCAAGATGTCTCAGCAAATCAGGCCAAAGCCCTGTGCATTCATGATAATTGGCCATTAAAGTATCACCACAAGCACAAAGGAGCACAAGTTTTGTCACTTGCCGATAGAGAGATAGACACTTTGCAGGACAGTGTTTCATTTTGTTTGGAGAGCTTTGAGGCCTGCGGCGTCTCCGGACCTTCCGGATGATGAGGCAGCTCTCTCTGTCATTGCAGCGCAGTCAGGGGCCACTAATCTGGGCGACACGGCCAGGGAGCAGGTCTTGGAGAAGGTCCAGCTCCTCCAAAGTGGACAAAGAGCAGCATTGTGTGTGCATACTAATGAAGCAACTCGCATATGTGTGTGTTGTGTCCTTCATAATATACTGTACATGTGACATGATGAATAATGTATGTACCAACACAGGTGTTTCGCTGTCATGGGTATAATGCATATGTTGACAGATGTTCGATGATAAATGCCAGCGCACGCACACACACACACACACACACACACACACACACACACACACACACACACACACACACACACACACACACACACACACACACACACACACACACACACACACACACACACACACACACACACACACACACACTGATAGAAGTGCTGAGCTATTGGCTGGCAGTCAGTAAAAAAATGCAGTGCTGCTGAGTACATAGCAACCTCACCACTTGGCCTGCCAGTATTACTGCAAAGCACCATTTAACCGTGTGTGTTTAAGTGTGTGTGTATGTGTGTGTGTGTGTGTGTGTGTGTGTGTGTGTGTGTGTGTGTGTGTGTGTGTGTGTGTGTGTGTGTGTGTGTGTGTGTGTGTGTGTGTGTGTGTGTGTGTGTGTGTGTGTGTGTACATCCAGGTAGGCCAAGTCTGTAGGTGTTGATGAGTCTGCAGTTGGCTGGAGAATGTGAAGCTACATGTGGTGTATGTGTGTGGGCAAAATTTTATACAAGTGTCCTTTTAAGTATCAGTGTGTTGAGTGTGTGTTGTTGATTTTGCTGAATACAGAATGAAACAAAAAGGAGTTATTGGGTGCCACAGAGGCAGCAGCTGGCTAATCCACCACACTCATAAAAAGCACAGTAATATATGAAGGAACTCATAGAGAAATGATTGTCTGCCTCCCTGATACATTTTCACATTATTGTCTAAGCAGCAATAACTAAACTCTAAAGCAGCAAAGCACTCACTTATCATACCTCTTGCCTGCTTTGAATGGCTGTGCAGTTTCCCCCACGGAATCTGTCTCAAATCCCTGACAGAAATCTGAGCGCACAGACATTCAAACACAAATATCTTGTATCTTTGGGCTAAAAACTCCAACGTTTGTCATGTACTCTCAGTCGATTTTTAAACCTCCATTTTCTGACCCAAGTGAATACACACATACACAAATTTGTGAGGCGGCAGAACAGCAGTCTTCCACCAAGTAGCTCCAGTGTGGAAGATCTTTGCTCAAAAGAACACCGTCGGTATTCAAAGAGGAAGGTGAAGAGACATTATGGCAGAGGTCCCAGGCCCCCCATGTGGTTGAGTCAGATGGCCGTCCACCTCTGAGCCTGGTTCTGTTGGCGGTTTCTTCCAGTTAAAAAGTAGTTTTTCCTTCCAACCATTGCTCATATGATGTGCTGAATTATTGGGTTCCTCTGTATAATATTGTAAGGTCTTAAGTTTATTATGTGCCCTGAGATGACTTATGCTCTGATTTGCCTCTATAGAAATGAAACACATTAAAGTAAATTGATATAAATGCTAGTTATGTACATATTATATACATATCTATTATTTGTAAACTTTAGATATATGCTCATCAGTTGGTTCTCACACCGTCATGATGAAGATCAAAATATGATATTGTAACTCAACGGCCGCAAAGATATCACTCTGGTCAATCTGACCTGAATCCTGCCTCAATCTATCCTCCCGCTCACTTTCTAAGTTTAAGTATTCCCTGAGGCCTTAATGGTTTTAAGAAATTCTATCTAAAATAACCTTCCTGGCTGGATTATAAAAAGTCAGTATTTTAAAAGACATGTAATAACTCCCTCCATCTAAGTAAAGACACTGAAAATTAGAGAAACGTCAAAATATCACATAAAGACTTTGATTGATAACATCAGATGCAACAAATTGCAATAAAGACAAATAGATCGTAACTTACACAAAGTATATGACTTAAGTGTCCATGGTAGCTTCTGCTATGCAGAGACAATGTCATGGTTTAGGTTTTTCTATTAATCACTTTGTGTGCGTTCACCAGTCTGCCACTACTAGTTGCCACATTATAAAATCTTCATTGATCTGAACAAAAAGTTCAATTATTCTGGAGTTCTGTTTGTATGCGAGCATTTCGTCAGCTTGGACTTTGGAATCTGCATTTCCCTTTGTACTGTGTTCACACACACACAACTGACTCAAATCAGTGGAAGTGAAGTTCTTTATTCGCTACAACCTCTGTGTAAGGCAGCGGGCTGTCGAGCAAGAGGACTCACCGCTTTGTTATTTTTCAAAGAACAGGGGTTTTATTTACCTCCCTGCAAAAACAAACAGGAAACAATTTACAAAAAATGCGTCACTAAAGTTCTCGGTCCTCAAACGAAACAGAACTCAACTCAGGCTACATCAACATAAACTGAAACATCCAGCTGACCTAACAAGAAAGACACTATATATATATATGTATATATCAAAAAGGGGTGACTCACAAACACCACACTCCCAACTGAAGTACAACAAACAATAACCGGACAGATCCTGGAGTGGTGAACTTATTTGAATATTGTCCAAATCAAAGTGAAGTCGATTTGGCAAATTCCTGTATTTACAGCTGAATTTCCTTGAGCATCTTTTACTCAGGCTTTGCTAGATGTCCTCGAGCATCGGCACCTGCAGCACTGGTTACTCAAAACAGGACAATTAGAATTCAAGAAAACTTTGTTTACTTTACAAAAGTTTACTAAATCTGCACACTGCAATAAAATACAAATGTACTGTCAAAAGCTCGGTTGAACGGACATAGAATGGCAACACGCGAGGAGATTATAACCTTCTTTATTTTATTATATCATCTGGATGTGCACTTTTCTTCTTCAGTGGTTTCATGGCAGCACAGTGTATAAAATGAATACCACCAGCTGTTTATTTTTATACATCCAACACCCACATTGCATTTGGGCAAAGACGTGTTTAGTGTCATTGGAATGACTAAAATCTGTAGAGAAACAGGAACCTACTTATTGCAGAGCTCTGTTCTTCAGTTTAACATTTAACATATTCCTCTTGTATTTATTAAATCCGAAAAAAAAACAAATAAAACAAAATAAAGAAAAACCCCAAAAACTCAATTGATGTAACTGCATGGTAGTTTTGAGATCATCCAAATTCCCTCAATACCCCATATAGCGATTATGCAGAGAACAGAAACACTGTCATCTCTCTTTAATTTTATTGGTCGGCCAGTTTCCAGCCCGATAGTGTTTTGTCCCTGCTGCAGAAAACAGTCGCCCCCCCCCCCCCCCCCCCCCCCCCCCAACTGTGCTCCAAGAAAGAGCAACTGTGCTCCTGTGGAACCACAGACAGACAGATGGACAAAGCACAGACACACAGACACACACACACACACACACACACACACACACACACACACACACACACACACACACACACACACACACACACACACACACACACACACACACACACACACACACACACACACACACAGACAAACAAGTACCATCAGGGCATGTAGAGCACCGAGGGGATGATTGAGGCTCACATTTAATTATCTACCTAATGGTCTCGTAGTGTCATTACAGAGAAGGGAGAGAGAGAGAGAGGAATACATAAACTGTCAGAGGGGGGAGCAGGCAGGAGTTACAAACGTCTGCCTCCTTATGACAGATTATATGTAATAAAATATAATATGGTTGATTATAGCTCAGGTGTTTGTGTGGAAATATTTACTGCAATTGAAGGAACTAATGCATGCATGTTAGCAGAGATAATACGATAGTACTGTAATTAAAAGTGTTATACGTCTCGGCCATATAGCACACAGGTCCAGTTCTCTAAATTTTACGACAAAAGTTACAAATAACGAATAAAATATATAGTGGTTCAATTTTATACTGATTAAAAAAGGACTCCTTTACAATAATAGATTCAGTGTCTCTATTAAATTTGTAGTAAACACGGCCTCTCCTTTCCACGGTACACCAAAACAATACGGCTTGTGATGACTCTTGCAAGACATTGCAGCTTTTAGTCTATGCAATGTGTAGCCTGTTTACTCGCTACATGTGCAGCTTTAACCATTACAATTTCAGGTTTAGGAGAATATCCAAATGCATGTGTGAATCACTGCAAAGTTTTGTGAATGTTTTCACTGAAAAACAAGGTTTTTTTTTTTTTTCTTTCTGTGCTGAAACTTCCATGTTATAATAATCTGTGGCTCATACAGCACCTCATGCTCATCTTGGTACATAACGGTTGGTCTTAAAAACAGAATACTAGTTTAGTCCCTCACAATTTGTGTGTTGTTCCGTGACCCAACAATGGTGGCGGTGACAGAGTTAAGCAAAGTGATACGCACAGTTGCAGCAATGCTTGCAAATACAGCAGAATTGAAGCAGGAGTCTGGAAAGCATCCAACAGTCATTTACTGACATGGCGTTGCTCTGCTCACATTGGGGAAGGCTCTTTGTTTACCGCTTGGTGAGTTGTGGTGCGCAACATGAATGATGGTCAGTGCCGACTGGTTTAAAGGCTGCTCCGATAGTTTCCAATTAACCCGAGTTCTACTTCGATTAAGATGCAAGGACGGGAAACAATCCCCACTCCACTGCATCTGTTCACGATGTGAATTTGGTTCTGGTAATGGCAGGCTATGTTTTTGAATTTCCTGAAATCTGTGTCACAAAAAAAACCTGCACAAGCGTTAAAGTATATTTATGAGCTACCTAAACTTCAAAGACAGAAAATGCTAGGACCAAGCTAACCTGCAGTTGGGCTGGTTAGAAAGTTAGCTAACAGTTACAAATGATGAACTACTGAGCCTAAAAGTACATTATTATCTACTGTACAGTTCTGAAGTAGCTTTTCATTTGTTTTTGTTTCACTCCGCGAACACACATTAAAAGCAGTAGGTGTTTTAGTTTAAGCACACTTCATGAGTGTAGAGGTGCTCGACTCAGAAATAACATAATACATCTGCTCAAAAGCACTTATTAACAAAACACATGGGAGGATAAGTCAATAAATGAATGCATAATGAAGACATATTGGCCTTTTTAGGCAAGCTTGAAAACAAATAATGTACTGTTTATGATATGTGACTCTTAAAAACGTACTTGTACAGTCTCCTTGTATAATCTTGCAGTCTTTAATTGTGCCACATGTACAGTGGTGTGAATGTGTTGTTGCTGATGTTGTTACCCTAATGCCCGGACTATAATCTTTCCCTGATGCAAATGGCTCATATAGACTATAGAGGACATTGCACAAACACGTTATGAGCATGGAACTCTTTACATGCACTTGCAAAGATCAGTAATAGAGATTATCCTTAAATCACAACATAACATGTTTGGTAGATGTGTCTGTTTAAAAAAAAAAAAAAAAAAATGTTTATCTTACTCGGACAAATTCTTGTTTTTATTTTATTTCATTTAATTTCTGTCATCAGTGGCACATTAAAACTAAAATCCTCTTCCATCCCTGTAGTTTTGTATATCTCTGTCTTTTCTTTGTTGTATTTTTTAAATAACTCTCCTTTCTTTCTTACTCAGCATATTGATGAGAGGATTAGAGATTAGAGAGAGGCCTGTGATCTTGGAAAGGAGGGAGTGATGCAAAAAGATAAAGGAGCATGTTCTTACCCGAAAGATTTTAAAGTCTTAAATAATCAATACGCCTACTGAGTAAAATGGAAAATCAAGTAATTTCTATTTGACTGATGGATGATCCTGATAACGGACATTTTAACCAAATCCTTTTTCAGTATTTCATTCTACGTAGTACTGCACTTGTAAGAGGACTACCACAGATTAAATAAAACAGATAGAAGAGACGGAGAAAAAAAACAGAAGCAAGGATGATTTCCCAAACTACCATGCACTAGAATTTGATGCAGCTGTAGGTAGCTTGTATACTCCAGCCATTACAAGTCGTTCAGACCTTAACCGTTACAAAAGACATTTTCCACCACATATCTGTCTTGCCTCTATGTTCCAGGAACAGTGCATTATGATGCTCGACACTGCGTTTTGAGTGCAGTTTGTGAGAATAGCTGACCTTTAAAAGCATGGATGTGTGTACCTAGGCTCTTTTTGGTGGTGTGTGTGTGTGTGTGTGTGCGTGTGTGTGTGTGTGGACCTTGTGGTGGTCATTGATTTTCAGTCCAAACTGCATTGTTAAGTCTATTTTTTTGACTAATCACGTTACATGAAGAGAATCTCATCTGTAGTGTGTCGAATAAAAACAAGTTCTCTGTGTGGCTGGAAAACATAAATAACTGCGGGGCAACATGTTCAGTGCCAGGAAGGTCAAACTATTGGGGCATAACTTTTTTTTTTGTGATTGACATCTTGCATTAGCCTGTCTTAAATATTGAAGTATTTGATCCATGTCTGTATGTGGCCTCATTCTAGTTTCTTTCTATTTTGATTTCATTTTCTGTGACATTAATAGCCCGATTTCTTGATGACACTCCAACATCAAGGTCAAAAGTGAACCAGAACCCCAAGTGGGTTGAAATGTGGCATCAGCAAAGATCACCCCGCTGCAGCTGTTCAATGGTCCATCAGGCCGACTGCATCTGCCAACATCATTCTGCATCCTTCCAGGTTACAAAAGTATGTCTTTGTTTTATACATTTGTATTTTTTAGCAAAATTAACTACAGAATGAAAAAAAAAAATGTGTGTAAGACACTTGATGACAACAGAAGATTTCTAAAGCTTTGAATTTAATGCGTGCATGGGTGCGTCAAGGCGTAGTTTTGAAGAGGCTTCAGTGATAAAAGCCTTGTCTGGTTGAGTTCTCAGACTGACAGAGTGTAGCAGCCACATAGCCGCAGGGCGAAAAGGTGACTTCATGAAGGACGAACTGCAGGTAGTCCTTATTCTGATGAGGGTGTCTCCTCGGGGGGCCTTTTTGTATGTGTGCTCACCGCTTCCCTGTTCGTTACTGACATACTATACGCATGTGCAGAGCAAACTTGAGCCAAATCCAGTTTTTCAGATCATGGATTCATTTTCATAAATTACTGGAATTTACAGTTTTATCATATGTTCATAAAAAATAAGCAGGCATGGGTGTTTTATATATATATATATTTTTTTTTATCCCTGTCGCTGATGCCAATTGTCTAATATTTTTAAATGTCACCGGTAATTAATGTTATGCTCATTAATTTAGGCTTGCATGAATCTTGGTCCAACTTAAACAGCTGGCTCTCATCAGCTCCCTGAAGTAAATAAACTGCCAGGAATGTCAACTTCTTTTTATATTTACTTCATTTTTCTGAGAGGAAAAAACTCCAGCAGGTCTATGAGCGAGTAATGTCAGAGTGAAGATGATATGGAAGATGATATATGACTATCTCTAAACACCCTGTTTACACACCATCCATAACATAGTCAGTGTGTGTGTGTTGCATGTAAATACCATATGTGCATGTCAGCATCGTTTACACCTGTGTCATTCCATGTAGAATGCAAAGCAATTGTGATCTATGTTCCTTTCAAAGGGATTTCTGCGTGTTTTTCTTCCCCCTGCAGCGTAACTTGTGATTGGCTTCAGGGTCAATATTTTTTGGGTCATTTCTCGCTGCCAAAAGGCCCCAAAATAAGCACATGCACACATTTAGCCTTTGCTGCAAACGTCCGGTCTGTTCTCTGAAGAGCTCCTCGCTAAACATTTGAGGAACTGTTTAGGAAAGCATTGTCATAATGTCAACGCAGCTTATTACAGATGACAGGAAGCAAGATCACTGGACAAACAAATGAACATTTCCCAGCAAACCTTTTTTTGTTGGTAGCTTTTGGGAATAAAGCGACCAGATTAAATAAGCCTAAATGATGGTTAGAAATAAGTAGTGTGGAACACAGTATTTATCAAGGCTCAAAAGCATACGTGCTAGACACGAGCTGGACAGGTGGTGTATGTAACGTCTCCCACTGTTTTTCTGAGAGCCCTAAAGAATGCAGAGTTTGTACTGTGCTGATTGAAGAGATCAGTGCAGCCACACAGTTTGTTATACAGCAGCACCATCGTAGCGCTGCTGGAACGCACCAGAATGACAGAGACTTTTTTTTTTTTTTACCAAGTGAGGAAATGACATTTTTTTTTTTTTTTTTTTTTACATTATTTAAGTGCTTGAAGATCCAATCCTCTCTAAACTGTATGTTATGCAAGAGAGCCGATAAAAACATACATTGGGCAAAGTTGTTGTTTTGACATTTAAGGCGTGTTGACTGAGTCACGATGTAAACGCGAAGCCTCATTTTGATCCGCTGCTGTTTTCACTGTTCAAGTAACACTGTTATGTGTTAATCCAAACTCAACACTTCCTCTATCTGATTCAAATTAAGAGCCCTCTAGTGTCCCAGTGAACAGAAACCCTCCATTTCTCAATTGTGCTTTTATTGTGAAATATTTTCCGGAACCTGTGACTTGCACGTTTGGTGAGTAATCCCGAACAACAGTTGAAAATAACATGATTATTGAATTTATTAAATGAAAGTGATGGAAATACACATTATTGACCATTGTATATAAACTTGCCACCCGAGGAACAGAGGCTACACCCTCAGACACAGCAACAACTTTGTCTGCTTGACTTGTGTGTGTGTGTCCTCGTGCTCTCCTGTACTTCAACATGCCTGAGGAGCATCAGCTCTTGAAGGGCATTTTTCTTTGATTGAAGAGAAAATAAAACATTGAGTTAACTGGTCTGAGCGCCACTACGACAGCTTGGGAGGCGTCGGGATAACATTGGAAGGACAAATGCGTCACTTGAGCTGACTGGGCAAAACATACAACGCCTCCCAAACAGGAAACAGTTAGCATGAATCAAAACCAGACTTAATACTAGAATTTAGCAACAGTGACAAGTCCATCGGATCAGGATACATTCAGCTCTCTTGTGTGACGAATCAAACACCATCGCACATATTGGCTTTTATGCCAAAAACAGCCACCGAGCTCCAATGCAATTTTTCCTAGTGCTCTCCCAAGATGTTTCTGATGTCTTCTTTTCTGGCTGTTGTCACTTAAACATTCACAGGTCTTCCCACCAGTTGCTTTCCAGCTTATTTTGCTTTTGCCCTCCTTGTAGGTTTGTCCTGAACAAGCATGTGTGCGGAATAATTCGGCTAAAAATCAATCAGGGTGTATTCTACCGTTTCATGCTGCTTGCTATATTTCACTGGTCCGCCTCATCGTGTTCCCTGCGGTCCATCACCGGTATGTATGAGGAGCTGATGTAAAAAGAGACAAGTGGGCATTGAGCGGACAGCGCGGACGTGACCGAGGCGCTCAACGACTGCTTTGCCTCCTGGGTGGGATTGCTCTCCAGCGTCTCGGAGGGCACTTGACCTTCCGTGTTCTGTTTCCAGTAGCAAGGGACGAGGTGAAATCCGATACGATTTTGATAAACCATGCTGTCGCCTCCGCTGTGCTTCTCTGTGTGTTCCTGTGAGCGGCCGTGTGCGAGATAAACGAAGGGAGAGAGACTTGCTTGGTGTAAAGTAAGTGTGCTGGGACTGTAGAGACGGTTCATCTGCTGGAGGTACGTCGTTGTTGCCCCTGGTTTGGTCTTATAGGAACCATTGAACCATGTATTCAAATTCCAACTGAGCCTGTCCGTTTGGATATTGTCTGCATTGTGATATTGATATACTGAAGGCAAAAACAGTCAACTTCTTTATCGTGAACGGCAAAACATTCAAGAATTGTAGGACATTTTATGTGGCTGCTGCTCGGTTGCATGAGCCTCTATTCTAACTTTTATATTGCATTTATCATTAGAAAAAAATAAAATGATGAATGCTAAAGGAAAAAGCTCAAATTTAAGAAGTCTTCAAAATGTTCTCAATACCAGTTTTTGTGGCTGTAGGATCTCGCAATTTGGTTGGGTTCAGGCACAGGAATGTCTGTTGAATTTTCAAAAAGTTAATTTTTATAGTCTGAGGACAGAGAAAATCGATTGAGAAAGAAAAAAGATTCGACGCAGGTGAATTAACATTTTGTGTATTTCGTATTTATCAGCAAACCTGTCAAAACCTCTGCAGAGATGTGATGTAGAAGTTATCTTTTTTAAAAAAATTTTTTTTAAATTTATAGTGGTACCTATTCAATTGTTAGACACAATAGCATTATACGGTACTAAAGTGATATTTACATAAGCAGAGTGATTTTGAAGTAGGAGTAAGCGACTGAAACCACATGATGTGCAAGGCAAAGTAAATATTACAAATAGCTCTAATGATGATGGTAATTAAGGAGACGATGACTAACATCCATAAACACAAGACTATCATCCCTTCTTCAGTATGAAGAGATCCGCTCTGTGATCTTGTCAGTCATCAGCTCCCCTTGTGCGTGCTCAGCATTAAGATGAGGGAACTGTATGAATTATCCATGCTTGTCTTTTAAGGTCTCTAAATTGCAGGACAATCTTGGAGAATATATCACATATCATACATTGTTAATCAAATAATGACTAGTAGAACAGCTCTTTGTAAGAATTTTGCGATCTAATGTTCCCATTATATTTAGGTGTCATGATACCAAAAATCGTGTTTGTGGTGCAGCGTATGGGTCAAAGTAAATTATGTTGTGAGTGGATTTTTATTTGAATTAGCCAAATCCAAAAGCCCCAAGGACCCCAAAGATGTTGAAGATCGATATGGTCAGGTAGTAAACTGAAGCAGGCAGTATAGCAGAACAGTAGCTGACATTTCATTAACTGTCATAAGGTAAATGAATTGATTTGATCTCTGCTTGCAGGGTTTGTCATTGCAGACACTGTACAGATCTCAACCCATACAAACAAACAAACAAACAAACAAACAAACAAACAAACAACACAAGAACCGGGAAAACTGGAATTGACTGCAATAGTAGGAATTTGTGTTTTTCATGTGAACTATCTGTGTTAAATTGGTTTTATACACACTTACAGTTGTAAGAAAACGCTAAAACTGCAATTTTTGAGAAAATTCGCCGCAAAATCAAGCGTTCTTGACTGCAAAAGTCACAAAAATACCTCGCCTAATCTCGAGGGGACTGCTTAGTACGATTTTGCAGTGAATTGAAACATGAAAATGTGAACCAGTGCAACCAGATCGCCGACTTTCTGTCCGGTCGCTGTCCTTGGTGCTGATCCGAGAATCTGTTTTCTGCCCACACACTCAATCTGCCTCTCTGTTCCGCGCTCCCTGTTTCCTGCCACACTATCTTCGTGTCATATGCGCTGTTTTTCTTTTCTTTTTTCATTGTAGTGTTTTCTCACTTGCTTCCACTTCCCAGTCACACACTTTTTCTCTCTCTCTCTCTCTCTCTCTCTCTCTCTCTCTCTCTCTCTCTCTCTCTCTCTCTCTCTCTCTCTCTCTCTCCACGGTACGCACGCGCGCACACGCTTCCACTTAAAATATTCTTTTGCGACACACCTCAAAGGCCCTTTTGCCTCCCACCTGTGTCCTCCGGCGGAGACACCGGAGCCCGTTGTTTGTGAAAATGAACGCAAACCACATTAAACTGAAGTTTATAACATTTTTATTCTCGAATAATTGATGACTTGACATAATCTCATCAGTTTTTTTTTTTTTTTTTTTTTTTTTAAATCGATCTGTCGGACCTCCGATCAAGCAAGAATCACAGGAGAGCGATCCGTGGCTCAGAGGTTGAGTCGCATTGAAGGGTTTCTATTTTTTGTTTTTCTCACTGAGATGAAATCACGTCGATGTTTTGTGCGTGGGCTCAGGCGCCGAATGGGCAAATTCTGGATGAACCCCATCGCTTAGAAATATGCACAGAGGACGCTCCAAACAGCCGCGACAGGCAGGGAGTCTCCACTGCCTTCTAGTCCGACGGGGTTAACTGGCTTCACAGTTCAGTTAAATCGTAATTGCCCCTCAGTTGAGGAATTCACCGAATTTGGAGAGACGAGTCCAGCAGGTAGTTTAAAACCAGCTGTCGACAGGGAGGCTGCTTTGCCTGGAATTCATCAGAGGACATCGCTTTGGAGAAGCTTGCGGGGGTCGTGGGGGCATGGATTGAAAGTGGAGCTACAGGGAGCACACAGGGACTTACCAGAAGACACTCTTGCATGTCTTCTTAGATTATTCTCTTCCCGAAGGCTTCTGATATTTCCCGGTGGACCGAAATCGATCTGCTACCTATAGAGCCGCCTACAACCTCTCCAGTCTGCGGGCGCAGCGCACCAGTCTGCGCTGATGGAGACATCCATACTTCCCTGGTAAACTTGGATACGTTTCCTCGGCCCTTCAACGATGTCTGTCCCTCTTTTTCGGTGAAGTTTGAAAAAAAAAAAAAAAAAAAAAAAAAGACTGGAAAGGTGGAAAGAGATGCAAAACACGTGGATTCCCGAGGCGCAGCGTCGGATCCGGGTTTGATGCGCGCAGGTGTCCTATTCATCAGCGCGTTTCCTCTCGCTACGTATCATCCACTGTCTCACAGATTATTGTGCAAAACTGAAATAAACCTGAAACAGGAGAAGTTTGACGGGAGCGCTTTGAACGCAGGAATGCTCTGCGTCGGATATTTGTTTTGGGTTTGAAGGGGAATCGTTCGGATATCAAACCTCTCCAGCGGAGACGCAGCAGAGGCTCTGGAGTTCCAGAGAGCAGGCGAGAAGAATTTACAAAGTAGAGCCTGTATTTACGGATTACAAGGCTTTTCTTCTCCTGAACAACTGTAGACGCGCTCTTCATTTATGTCTGAAAAGGTAGGAGAAAGCAACATGTTTTCTGTTCTTATTTCCTCTTGCTTTTATTACATTTAATCAGAAGTATTACGGCAGAAATGTGATCAGATGTGGCTGATACATAATATTACGATTGATAGCTATTGAATACGAAAAAAAATTGGTTTCTTTTCATAAATTGTTATAAAGTAAAGCACTTTTTAACACATGCGTGAAACCTTTTTTTTTTTGGTCAGCTCTGCAGACAAACACATTCAAAACAGACATGATACGCGCTGCAAAGCCAACAATACAGCCTGTGCCTATAAACACAAAACCGACAACTATTATTTCGAGATAATTTGACAAGGACTGTTAATTATACCTCACGCATGCTGTTATAGAGTATAGGATACACGTCATGTGATTATCATGGGATTCCAAACCCATGTTGGTTATTGAGGCGAAGGGGAGAGTCATCTGAATCTTTTTTTTAATTACATGACGACGGTCGGTCCATAAACGCAGTGGATAATTCATGTCTATGTTCTTCACGTGGCCCTGAGTCAACAGGTCCGGGCGCGCGACTCTCTCTCTCTCTCTCTCTCTCTCTCTCTCTGTCTCTCTCTCTCTCTCTCTCTCTCTCTCTCTCTCTCTCTCTCTCTCTCTCTCTCTCTCTCTCTCTCTCTCTCTCTCTCTCTCTCTCTCCTCTGAAGCAACAGAGAGAGAGCCGTGGACACCGTGGGCAGTAGGCCTACTGATTGATCGCTTGAGCTTTCCTTGGATTAGTGTAACACTAACGTTGTATGCAGGCAGATGTTGCCACTCCTGTCAGTATTGACTTTTGAGGAGGGAGGAGATCAAACGGGCAACGGGGGGGGGGCTCTTTCAACTGATTTCAACCAGCCTATTACATTTTTTTTTTTTTTTTTTTAATCAATGAGGTTTATTGCTGCAGGTTAGATCTGATATCAATTTAAATGTATTTCTATATTGAGTTAGTGCACCGTTTATGGCCGGTGACGGTAGTCTTCAATTACTGTTTGATCGTCATAGTATACAATGAACGTAATTAGATGCATTCACTTGTGCAGTGACGCAAGTGCATTATAGACCACCGACTATGTATGGAATAGAGGAACAAAGAGGGATATATGAACTGATAGATATGGACAGATGGATATTGGTTGCAGTTGGCTTCCTAATATACCAAACGATTTATGTTGACTGCAGAATGCCAATTGAAAAGTAAAGATACAAGAGGACGGTGACAATTAAAATCCCAGAGGATGACATTTTATCTCATCATCAAGAATGATCAGAAGGGGCCGTGTAATTAGCTCATTACTTGTTCCCCAGTGCATACTCGGCCTATTAAATAAGGACAATATTTATTGCAGCAACGTGAAATATTGTTTAAATCCTCGATAGCACATGATGCCTTTTATATATTTTTTTTACCTTTTATACCCATCTTGCTTCACCTTCATATGGTTTTGTGCCGTGCAAGTTAGAGGAGTGTAGCCTTGTGACCACAGGCTGTCAGTGCAAACCCCCAGAGATTTGTGGGAGTGGTGGGAGAAGGACTAAGGCTTTCATCTTGGCACTATTGTGGTGGCTTCAAGCAAGTCATTAAATTGCCAACTGTCTTAGCTGAGCAGCTTGGCAGTAACTGAGTTTTCGGGGATATCCTATCGTTTTGAATATGTTATAACACGTTTTAGAGCAAGAAACACTGACACCAGTTGTTGTTGTTGTTGTTGTTGTTGTTTTTTAAATCACTTTGGATAAAAAACAACAACATATAATGTCACTACTTTCCCATGTGGGAGTTTCTCAGTATATCAGCTGATTAGCCACGGACCATTTTGAGACAGGGATGAATCAATCAACTGCACTTATCTAATGGCAGTCACCCATTTGACGGGTGATACCCATTTTGTCTTGATTCTCTTGGCCAGTTAAAATCAGTGGCCTCGAGAAACGCGTTTACTTTGTAAGTACTGCCTCCATTATCTTATTTCCAAAAGACTTTAAAACGTTGATATGTCGATGATGCATTGCTTTTAGAGGGATTCATTTTACATTTATGTATCTTACCACTATGCCTGTTTTGCATGCACCAGAACACCCTTCTTTTTATAAATCGGACATCCCCTAGTCATTATAGGAATGACATCTTCGCTACAAAATTTGTTTTGGGCTGTTGCAACAAAATAAAGGTTGTTGATAAATAAATGGATGATATACCCCGTCATTTTTTTCTCAATACTATTCCATGTTTGCTCCCTCACAATTTGTCACATTAGAATTTCCTTGTCTTGAAGCACACAAAGCGGAGGCTGATTTTACTTTGCAAAGTCCTTATAGAAAGATTGTGCATTTTCTTCTGAGGATGAAGTTAGATGTGTTTTTAGAGAACTGTATGGACCAATCAGTGCTCACATATTTTCGTATAAATTGCCTAGTAAGACATGAATGTTATAACAGCTACGGCATACTTAATATGACATTGCATTTGGGGTTTATGGGGACGATGAATACAGCCTACAGTGGGAAAAACCTCCAACATACTGCAACTGAAATACTGGCCTTCAAATGGGAGGTTGAGATGTCCGAGTTTGAAATGTGAGAGATGATGTGGTAAATAAGGTCAGATATTGACATTAAACCAAAACTGTTGCAGCTCAAGGGCTGGACTCCTCAAAGGTTATTGCTCTGGGGTGAACAAAATGTGTTTGATGAGCCAAAGCCAATTCAACATGTTTTTGTGTTGCACACCCTAATTATTACAAGTAGAATGGGGCAATTTTCTTAATTTATTTGTGGTGAACTGCATGTTTAATGGCTTTTGTAGGACATTTTAAACGGGATCCCAACTCAATATCCTGTCATACTGCTTTTGAATGGGAGTTTTGTGTCTGTGCTCATTCTCCAAGCACGTATGACCAGTTCAGACCAAAGATTTGTGACAGAATATTTGAAACTGTGGAGCTGGATATAATTTGTTAGCCTGGTGTTATTAGAGCAGCCTTTAACCAGCCATCATTGACCGCCATATGCGGCGAGACTACCAGCTACTTGACAAAAAACGCTCGACTTCAACATCATCACACTGAAACATTGATTGGTCTCCCTTTAGACTGGTTGAGCAAACGTTAATTCCAACATGGTTTCCGGACTATAATCACAGCGAAGAAAACGGAACCTGTGAGCAATAGTCAGGCTGAGCCAGGCTAATAATTTGTAGCATCTTAAAATGTGAAGACTATAGTGATCGTGAGCTACTTACAACAGTTGCGGTCGCAGAGTGCTTAGAATTTGGAGCTTCCTATTGGTGCTTCGACAGAATACCCAGCGGGATTATGCAAATGTCTGCCATAAACTTTAAACAGAAGATCATCCTGTCTTGTAAATTGATCATGTCTTATGCCAGAGCAGTTCTGCCATTTAGAGGAGTTGGCGTCTCCCCTAATAGGCTTCTTAAACCGCTCACTTATGTCTTGACAAACAGAGGCTACACCAACAACTTTCTTCGACCTGAGACTGGTCAGTTCACACTGCTACAACTTTTACCTGCTACATTCTAAAACACGTTTGTCTCATCACAAATCTTTGCACTGAACTGGGCTTTATATTGAAGCAATGGATGACTAGAACCGTCTTGATTTATGTTCTGGAAATAAACAGCTTCTAGATTTAAGAAGCAAGCGGCTTAGTTCCTTTTTTATAAAGCAACACATTCAAGACAACTACTGTGCAGCTGCATCCAGTGGCTCATGGGGCTCGTTTGGTTTTAGTGTGGCTTAATGCTGGCAGTAGTCCCTGAACTGGATGATCTCTGAATGATTGAATGACATGGCTGCTTAGGGAGACACAGTCAACAGTATCACCAGTTGCTATGTTTTACTAACATTCCCAAAGACTTATCTGAGCGTTGTGTCACTCATTGAAAATATTTTGTTGCCAGGTAAAAACTGGGCATATTTTTGTCCCTGGATGTTATGGGATGTTGTTGTCAGTGTACAGTCTATTGCCTGGCAACATCTTGCTAAAAAGAAAACAGTAAAAACACGTGGTTTTATTGCAGGACTTACTTTTGGCTGCAGTGTCTTGCACAAGCTGACATTGAGAAAGCATGTTTATATGTGTATGAAAAACTGTATATCAAACATTTTGGAAAGGTAGAAATAAATATGATGGAAACTGTATGAGGCATTGTTGTGGAAACAGGAAAGCACTTCACATCCTGACACTGCAAGTGGCCTGCAGCAGGAACAACAAGACCTCCCATATGCTGCTCGTCAAAGAGTACAACCCATACTGTGCAATACACAGAGGACGGTGGGCTATAATATCACTACAAATATAGAATCAGCATTTGAGAGAGAGACAATGAGCACCAGAACAAACACTTCTTCAAGGTGACCAGAAGGGTTTCTTTAACATTTGTTGGGCTGCGCATTTTGAATTCATTGCCCAGGGTCAGACTGTCAACACAGAGTTCAGATTTGATGTTCAGAGGCATCTATGGTAAAACTCAGACCTGAACTGTACAGCGATGACACTTTGGTTCTCTTACATGACAACTTGCCTGCTCACAGTGTGACAATGCAAAAGTTTGTTGCCTGCAACAACATGATCGTAGCTCTTGACCCCCCCTACGTGCCTTTTTTGGCTCTCTGTGACTTCTTTCTGATCCCCAAAATTAGATCTCTACCCAAGTTTCAAGTCCATGGTGTCAGTGCACATTTACCATGTTGATCAGTGATGAAGTGAAAGGTATAGCTCCCCTCTGCTCGGTGTATGTCAGGGTGCTGCACTGTGTTGGCGTGCAGCAGGCGCAGTCTCAGAAATATTTGATTGCTTCTGATAATTTAAACTCTTTACAAGAACATTCATTCCCGTCACTTACATTTTGAATGTTATTTTTTACAAACCACCATTCAAATGATTCACAATGTAAACCAAATTTCACTGTGTTTTTCTAAGATTGCCTTTTAATTGCTTTCGAAGCATACTGTTACTTGTTGTGGTGCGAGTGAAAAATAGACATAGTAGTCTAAGCGCATCACTATTGTATGTTTAGGCAAGGCAAGTTTATTTGTATAGCACATTTCAACAACAAGGCAATTCAAAGTGCTTCACATAAAACCATTAAAAACATCAAAACATAAGGCAAAGCAAAAGGAAATTTAAAAACAATTAAGAACATTGATCGAAACATTAAAAACAGTCATTAAAACATTAAACAAGCTAAAAATAGAATAAAAGTTGCAGAGCAGTTTAAGAAATAAAATACAGTAGTAAAATACAGAAATGCAGGAAATTGATCAACATCCTTGAGTCTGGTTCAATTGAAGGCAGCAGCAAACAGAAAAGTCTTCAATCTTGATTTGAAGCAGCTGAGAGTCTCAGCAGACCTCCAGCTTCCTGGGACTTTGTTCCAGATATGTGGAGCAGAACAACTGAACGCTGCTTCTCCATGTTTAGTTCTGACTCTGGGGACAGAAAGGAGACTCGTCCCAGATGACCTGAGGGGTCGGGATGGTTCATGAGGTCGCAGCAGATCAGAAATGTATTTTGGTCCTAAACCATTCAGTGCTTTATAAACCAGCAGCAGGATTTTAAAGTCAATTCTTTGTTGGACAGGAAGCCGGTGTAAAGACCTCAGAACTGGAGTGATGTGATCCACTTTCTTGGTCTTAGTGAGGACTCGAGCTGCAGCGTTCTGAGTGACTTTTTAGAGACCTGTGAACACACCGTTACAGTAGTCGAGTCTACTGAAGATGAATGCATGGACACATTTTTCCAAATCCTGTTGAGACATAAATCCTCTAATCCTTGATATATTCTTCAGGTGATAGTAGGCTGATTTTGTAATTGTCTTGATATGGCTGTTCAGATTGAGGTCTGAATCCATAACTACATCTAGATTTCTGGCTCGGTTTGTGGTTTCAGTGATTGAAACTGAGCGCTGACTTTCAATCGTTCTTCCTTGGCCCCAAAAACAATTACTTCTGTTTTATCTTTGTTTAATTGAAGAACATTTTGGCACATCCAGTTGTTGATTTGTTCAATGCATTTCCCTAATCCTTGTATGGGATTATAGTCCCCTGGCGCCATAGTTATGTAGATTTGTGTGTCGTCTGCATAATTATGATAGCACACTTTGTTTCTTTCCATAATCTGAGCTAGTGGAAGCATGTAGATGTTGAACAGAAGAGGCCCCAGAATTGAACCTTGGGGAACACCACGTCATTTTAGTCCGCTCTGATGTGTAATTAGCTACAGACAAAGTATTATTGGTCCTTCAAGTATGATTAAAACCAGTTTAGTGCTGTGCCAGAGAGTCCCACCCAGATTTTTAGTCTGTCTAGTAGTATGTCACGGTCGACCGTGTCAAATGCAGCACTGAAATCCAGTAATACTAAGACTGAAATTCTGCCACTGTCTGTGTTTAAGTGGATGTCGTTGAAAACCTTAACAAGAGCAGTTTCAGTACTGTGGTTCTGTCAAAAGCCTGACTGGGAGACATCAAAACACTTATTTACGGCCAAGAAGTTGTTCAGCATTCAGGTACAATGTGCAACAGTTTTTCCTGCCAACGGCAGACATATACATGTCATTACCTCACTGTGCCGTGTTGGATGGAAACACATTGAATAAACTCTCAGGAGGATGGCTACTCTCATCAGAACAGTGTCAATCCTGCAGAAGCCTGTCATACCTGTCTTGAACTGTGTCAGAACATATCTGATCATTCCCTCCACAGGGAAGCTTCAAGATCGTCAGGGGATTGAAAGAGATGGAAATCATGTTGGCTTTCTAGGGCTGAGAAGTTCCCATCCAGATTTAATGATGTTTAGATCAGGTGATTAGGGAAGTCAAATAAGGTGTTGAACCTCATTATGGCGGTCATGCATGCAGTGTTGATTTTATTTAGCAATGTGTGTTTTATCTTGGGATATGGGATCAGTTGACCCTCTGCGTCTTAAATTATACATACCGCTGCTGAAGTCTTTTGACCTAGAGCCTCTCAAGAGTTAGCTGGCAACAGTGAGTTGAAGACCCCTTATGGCGTTTTCTGAATAGAAACTGGTCCAGATGGAGGGAAAAAGATCAAAGAGAATCGCATCACTTTTATATTGCTGAAGACTCTCTTGTTCAGGTTATATGTCATTTTGAAATGGCCTTGGATTTTGAATGACAGCCCTGCTATGAGCACAAACTTTGGGAGTCTCTTGATGTGGAGTTTTAGTTGAAGCTGTCACAGATATGTTGATTTAGTTCTTCAATGCAATTCTTAAACCTGTAAATTCATACTTTCAGCATCTTTTCTATGAAGTCTCCATCTGTCCCTCTCAGCGAACTTTGACTTGCCTCTCCTTTTTCCTCTCTGCCAAAGACTGTTTACTTCTGTGCCATGTAAATAATTTAGTAGGTTTTGTGACAGATGCACCTTCAGTGTGAGCACCAACTGTTTGGCTTTTTTGGACTTCTCTTTCCTCGAGGTGTTTTGAAAACTGTCCGTGAATGCTGGCGATTGTCAAACCTCGTGAAAGCCTGCTGCCACACAGGACCTGTTGTACTGTACGGGCTACGTGCATGTACTGCCCTCAGTTACTGTGATGTCAGATGTGACACATCCAGGATTAACATGTATGACATTTAGGCCAAACTCTCTATCTCGCAATGTTAATGAAAGAGAAACACAACTTGTTGATCCGTTCTAAACCTTAACGGGTTCCTCCTCGGCCGATGCTGCACCCGTGCTGATGCACCTGTAAAACACAAGTAAAAGACTCAAACCCAGACTTTGGTTGGTCAGTTTGCTTTCTGCTGCCTCAAGATAGCGATGCAGCATTAAGGCGCCTCAGCGCTTCATTGACCTGACTTTATTTTAAGACCAGCATGTCCATGTCCCATCAGATGGGTGCAAGTACATTTACTATGAAAACAACGTAGACCCTTAATGGGATTTACAACTACTTCCATCCAAAGCGAGCAAAGACACTTGCGTTGCACTTGGTGTTGCACTTGGTGTTGCTTTGGACCAGATGTAAGATAGAGCAGAGAGATTTTGTGGAGCCAGCACCCAGTGGCCCTCCGGCATTGAAGTATTTCACCATTGGCTTCAATTTCAAGCTGTTTTTGGTGGAACTTAGATTTAGTTCAGCAGTTGTCTGTTTGCTTTGAAGCAATTATTTCAGGCAGAATATCACCTACCACATCTGCTAGTCAACCTCCTGAGGAAACTTTGATCAAACACACAATGTATTCTTTGTACTGGCTTTATGGGTTTATCAGGTTGTTTGCTAAAACCACATGTTTCTACAGTAGGTGCACTTAGGGAGGATAGAGTCTTCCACATAAACTTTGACATATTGTGAGGTTTTTTTCCTCTCATCCGCAACAGAGCACTTTGAGCTCAGTGATGGAGGGCCACTGCCCACACAAACAACCCTCCATCACTGCAAGGATTGCTGGGATCAATATTCTCTCATAACTCAGGGTCCCTGACCCTGACCACAGATCATTGTTCCCCTCTGGAGAAGCTGTTGACGCACACACACACACACACACACACACACACACACACACACACACACACACACACACACACACACACACACACACACACACACACACACACACACACACACACACACACACATGCACAGGCATTGTCTATGCTATCTGGCCAACCATCCAAAAAAGCCTTTAAATATCCATACGGGGAAGGATGGGGCTACCTGCACACACACACACACACACACACACACACACACACACACACACACACACACACACACACACACACACACACACACACACACACACACACACACACACACACACACACACACACACACACACTCCGTGCAGACCAGTGGTGCAGGGAGAATTGAGTGCCAGGGGGACTGACAAGGAGAGTAGATGCTCTCGGGGAATACAGCTGATGAACAGAGCAGATGACAAGCAGACAGGGGACTCCAACTGTAAATACCATTTCTTAGAGCACTATATTTAATCATTTTTCAACACCAAACACCATCATAGGACCTTTGATGACTACAGCACTCTAAAAACATGCCAGTACCAGAATGGTACACATGGCCACAGTATTCAGGTCAATAATTTGAAATAAAATGTAAACATGGATTGCTATTGTATACTGTTAAAATATGTGCTCCTCAAATCAAAGCAAAATAAAGATCCCATATCAACTAAGGCCCACAACAACATAATCTTCGCTCCGCACCACTCTAACTCATTGGATTAGGCTCCATGTTACCAAAAAAATCGGACACAAACTTTGATATGTGCTGTCTGCTTAAGTTTCAGCCTATGGTGACATTTCAAATGTTCACATGACAGTGGTTTCCTGTGTAACACCGGTGTTGATCATGAGTAACTTGGCATATGCTCACCGCTGCTCCACGTGCATCACTGTGCTGCACTCGTGCTAAAGGATCAATATCAAAACATCATAATCACCCCTCGTACAACATGGTTGAAGGTGAGCTGTTGGAAATTGTTTTCGTCACGTAACTTGGGCTACAGCTTTTAAATTAAATGGCTGATATATTGTTTTCAATTAATGAACTGTTTTACCTATACATTTTCATAAATTGTACAAAAATCTCCATTTCTCACAGCCCAAGTGGATAACCTCAAATTGTTTTGTTCGACCAACAGTCCCAAAAGCTTTTCCCTATTTTACAGCAGGACAAAAACAACAAATTCTGACATTTAGGAAACTGTAACCAGAGAATATTTGGTTGGCAATGAATAAGTGGTAATTAAAAATTATGCTAATGTTTGATCAGTTTACTAATTGATTCGGTGGTTTGGAGCTGCTAATGGTTTGACTAATTGTTATTAAGCTAAAAAGCATTGTGGCTGAGTGTGCATCAGTTGTGATGCGCGTTCATTCACACTGTGTGTGTGTGTGTGTGTGTGTGTGTGTGTGTGTGTGTGTGTGTGTGTGTGTGTGTGTGTGTGTGTGTGTGTGTGTGTGTGTGTGTGTGTGTTTTCAGGGTCTGTGCATGAAGTGCTATTCCTGGTCTGTCTCTGACTCTGCCTTAATAGTGTTTGTCGTGTAATGTTTGTGCTTCTCCCTCCATCATGTCTATATTTAGTCTTCTGTCTCCCTCATTTATGGAGGCCATGCTCCCAGTACACACAAGTCATTATGACGAGTTGACACCAACAGAGCTCGTCCTCGACGCCCAGACTGCCCATGGGTAGTTGGTCATTTGGAGTCCGAATACCGAGTCAACAATAATAATTAAGTAGGTCCCGTCAACATTTTCTCTCCACTGGTTTCATAGTAGTAATTGATGTTTTAATCAGAAAGAGAAGGTTTTTTTGGCTCTATAGTTGAGTGTTTTAAACTGATTGTTTTGCTTTTAACATTTTCAGCATGTTAGCTGATTTCCAGCAGCTAAAGAAATGTTCCACAGTCCAAATATCAAATGACTGGCTGCCATTTGGTGTAAATTTCTCCCTCTTGTTTTTAAATTTAAGTTTAAAAACTCCTTTTAGCTGCTCGGTCGACAGCTGAGCCAGCACTCACCACTTCCTCCACCACTGGAAAGGCCACGTTTAAGTACAACCGACCATACATAAGAACATTTTCAATAGTGCACTAATTGAAGTGCTGTAGGACATTAGAGAACACACGTCCAATATTTATATTTTCAATTGTATACATGCATATGTGGGACTCATTATTTTGTTTTTGTTTTTCATGAAAAAAAAAAAAACACTTTTGCAAAAAATGTAGTTTCACACCAGCTTTAAAGTAAATGTTGGACTAGACAAAATGAGAGTTCAACTAAAACAAGTCTGAGCCCAAGGTCCACTTACAAGTCAATTTGTGGATTTTAAAGAACATCTCACCATCTTCCACATCTGATTGATGTTGCTCAATTATCACAGCTCAGTTGTGATAATTGAGCAACATCAATTATATCATTATTTAATTGATTGATGTTTTAATTATAAACATCAATGTGACCAAACTCCATCTGCTAAAGAAGACAGCGAGTGGACTTTGTAGTTTAATGGTTTGTTGCTGTGAAATTAAGGATATTTTCTCACAAAAAAGGGATTGGGTTCTAGGTTTTGGATTGGTTCATGGAGTTTTACCCTCAACGGTGATCCACATAAAAGCAATTTTTGAAGCATATTGATTTCTATTTCCCACCCATGTCACTTCTTTTTTAGACCTCTGGTACGCTTTGTGATGGATCATTTTCACAGTCCGCTGTTTAAATCACACTAGTCTTCAACTGTTTGCATATCGTGAACTTTTCAAATCTATCTGTGACAACATAGTTTAACTATCCACCTCTATCTATGAGAGCAAGAGGAAATCAATAAAATCCCTGAATCCATGTATTAAAATGATGATTTCTCCCTGCTGAGCCGAAATGAAAACAATTTTTTTGTCCACAGTAAGTTTCGGCTGTCAGTCAGCCTGATAGAGACAGTTTGTTCGGGTTCTCCCCGCTCCTCTGTGCAGCTGATAGACAAGCAGGTGGTCCCAGTGACAGAAGCTCCAAACGGATGTTGGAGTCGGTGTGGATTGAACGGATCGAATGCATTGCTCATGTCTCATTTCTCCTTGTCAGATCAGACGTCTATATGGAGGTGGAGCTGAGAACTGAAAGCAGGATCTCTGAAAATGGTAGCTGGATTAAATTGGAGTTCAAATAAGAACACCATTGAAATTAGTCTGAGAAATAGCTATAAAGTAAGAAATATCACCATAATGTGATAAAATAAGTATTGTTTTATTTTTTTTTACAATGGATGTATTAGCAATGTGTCACTGAATGAGCTTTAGCCCATTTTTCACCCTGCTCTTTTTTTTCTTTTCCATTGAGTCAAAGTTATGGATAGTACCTGCCACCTGGAACACTTTATGCTATCACCTTCAATAACATTTCTAGCAAGCAAGCTGAACCAATTTACATTGTAGACTTCTGCTTGGTCAGCGAGAATCATCACAATCACTTTGTCATTGATTGTGTGACGCGGGACTTCTTGCAACCCGCCATTGTTAACTAGCCAGTACTGAAGTGGATTCAATTTCTTTTATTCAGTGGAGTAGTCGGCAACTTGTAAAACCATGGCTTGGTCAGTTTAGGACTCAGCAAATGTGTATTTTTATAGTAGTGACGCTGCACAGAAGTCGTACCATCTGCAGTGGAAAACTAAATTTAGTGCCTGGGAAAGCGACGAGAGTGAACCCGGCACCGGCAGTGGAAAAAGGGGCTTTTTGGAATTGTACAAGACAAGTAGGGAAATAAAACATTATAGTCATTAAAGCTCTCCCAGGGAAATCTGGATTTGCCTTACTGTATCATGAAAAGTGAATTTTAGTACTTGATGTGGTAGAAATGCAATTCTTCTTCTTCTTCTTTTTTTTTTGTGGCTAATGTGATTACACAAAAGGTGATTTATTTTCCAAGTGTCCCTTGAGCAGTATTCCCATGACAGCTGGTAATTGTGCTTTGAGACTTTTGATGGTTATACATCAGCAGAAGCAGCGGTGGCTGAACTGTTTTCCTCCGTGGTTTGGATCATGCACAGACGGACCCTGATGTGCAGCTGTGTGTGTGTGTGTGTGTGTGTGTGTGTGTGTGTGTGTGTGTGTGTGTGTGTGTGTGTGTGTGTGTGTGTGTGTGTGTGTGTGTGTGTGTGAATGTGCGTGTCTGTTGAGGTGAGTATTACATTTTGTGTGAGAAATTAGATTACAAAAAATACAGAAAAGTGATTAAAGAAAGAAGAAGTCTGACATTTATGGTCCTATGGCAGAGCAGTAATCACACACACACACACACACACACACACACACACACACACACACACACACACACACACACACACACACACACACACACACACACACACACACACACACACACACACACACACACACGAAATTGACTAGTTGTCTCTAACCCGAAACTTAATCAACTGGATTGATTAGATCTGTGTGTGTGTGTGTGTGTGTGTGTGTGTGTGTGTGTGTGTGTGTGTGTGTGTGTGTGTGTGTGTGTGTGTGTGTGTGTGTGTGTGTGTGTGTGTGTGTCTGTGTGTGTGTATGAGAGCGCCCGGAGGGTTTCTGTAGGCTAATTGATAAAAAACACAGAAGATATTATGAAATAAATGAGACTGTGGAGTACTGCAGTTTTTAATAACACCTGCATCTCTACATCACCTATTTTCTCCCTCCTTCATGGTAACGGCAGGTGGTAAAAATGTGTAAAGATATTATATTTACCATCTGCCATTTTGACAGCCAGTTTTGACAGAAAATACCTGGATTAGTGGAGGAAGTACATTTACTCAAGTGCTTTACTTCAGTACAAATTCAAGATAGTTGTATTTTACTTGAGTATTTTCATTTTTTGCAGATTTTAATTCTACTGCACCACATTTCAGAGGGAAACATTATACTTTTTACTCCACCACATTTGTCTGGCAGCTTTACTTACTTAAGATTACACTTTCTCATCCCCTATTGTCCCGGGAAAACCATGCCCCTCCAAATTTGGTGATTTTTAAACATGAGCCCTCCATTCAGGTTAGTTTTTGGCTCTTTATATAGGAAATAATTTGGGCACCTCTGTTATAGAATAAGATGCATTGCTGTTGATTAAACTAACCAAAAGTACATAAAGTACAACGTAGTTAAAACAAGCTCAACCTTAGACAATCAAAGCAGTGGAATGCACATGAATACAGCACCAATATTAATCCACAAATATCATAAATGGTAGTATAACACTGTCAGGGGGCATTTTCTGCACTGTGTACTTTTACTTTTAATACTTTAAGACCATTTTCCATTTTAATGATTCAACTTACAAACTTTTATTGAGTGCATGACTGAAACCATTACAACTTCTGTCTTTTTCTTAAAACACATTTCCACAGTGTTATTTGTGTTTTTAGTAAAGGTGCTGAATATTTGTTCCAGTGCTGCGGTGTCATTTTATTACATTTTTTGAACTGAGTGCTGCTTTTTGTGGAAATGGAGCAGAGGGGAAAAGCATCTGTTCAGTCTTCATCACTATGCATGCATGTTAGGTATTTGTGCCATCTGTAAACAAAACCTGCCCTGAGACAACCTACATTACACCCACGAGTCGCAGCCAAATACAAGTGTGGAAGATTCCAGTCTGAATAGTCTGTTTGCCCGTGATGTCTTGGTAGGTGGATAAACTGTGACTTCAACATGGGTCCATGAAGTAATGTGGAATTAAAAGACTAAAATGACATTGATTGCAGCCTTAATCTGGAAGAACATCCTCCCGCCCACCTCTATGTCGTCTCAGTGATAGATATGCTGTGTTAAGGTTGTTTTGCAATTGGAGCATCTTAATATCACAGGGTGTCAATCATTTAATCATTTTTGTGTGAATCATTACTCCAGAGAACAACCGAAATTAACTTTTCTGCTCGTTATATCAGTGGGGTGTATGGCAAAGAAGTTGCCACAGATTGTCTTTGAAGTTTGGCACTTCCATCTGATGCAACACAATGAGAACGCAATGCAACGCCGACTAAGTGCAACACGAATGTAACGAAAACGCAATATGCAGCACAGACATGGAGCAGCAGTGGTTCCAGTACAACAACAAACTTTATAGTAACTGTACAAAAGTGTAATAATCATACATATAAATGAATGAATTACCCTGAACCTCAGGTGTAACAATACACACACTTTCACAATTAAATCATTTTCTAGTTGCTGTGCAATGTTACAGTATATAAACAACATTTAACAATTGATTATGTATGACTTCTCCTCAACTACGTTTGGTCTACTACTGTGTGTACAACTTTAATGCAACAGGAATGTTTTTTTTGTAGCTTTGCCACAGAGGTCAGCTTGTTTATGATGTTCTGGGTAATACGATTGCACGCTGATTGTTGTTTTGATGTTGCATTAAAGGGTTGCTGTTGCAACAACAATAAACTTCAAATCAGTAAATCTGTGGCATCTAATGTGCTCTGGGAGATTATTTGTGTGTCCAACGTGGTAGAGAAACTGCTTTTTTGTTTTCTTTCCATTGATTCTGGTTTCTGGAAAAGGCGTGGCTGACCATATGTCCCTCATCACCTCCGCCTAAGCAATGCACTCCTGGTGGCCTGATCCAGTGGCCGGCTTGATGTTGGGGTGCACATGAAGGCCGGTGGGGGACTCTGGTCCTGGTCCAACTCTTGGAATTTATGTGCCACCTCCGCCCTGGTTTCCCTCCGCGGCGCACGGAGGGAGGAGAGTTGAACCAGGCCATCAATGTCTCCAATTCGTTGCTAAAGCTTCAACAGCAGCTTTTTCTTTCGGATTTTCCACCACGGAATCCAATTTTGTGGCGATACATGCACACCTGCGTTTGAAGAGCTGCCGGTAGCAACGCCCTCTCTCTGAAATGACTTGTGATTAGCCTTTATTCTCCATCACTGGCTAGATTTCTTAGTAAATCTGTCAAGTGTTCTCTCGGCCACTTGACTCACGAATACTGGAGGGTTATTGTGGTATTTTTGACCATTGGTGAAAATAAATGAATGAAAGAAATGCCTCAGTTTTAATACCGTTTTTGCTTGTGATTATTGGGTGAAAGTTTGAAACTCTAAGTTGGAGTTCCATCATTTTGAGAACGTTGTGGATTTCACATTAAAATATCCGTCTTGATTCAAAGCACATGATTGCTACAAATAAAATACATACGTTGACTGTTTTTAGACCTTCCATGGTTAATTCCTGAGGTTTAAACTCGTATATTCTAAAGTAACAAAGATTAGAAATTGCGTGACTGAGTGTAGAAGAAGGGATGCTTCTGACACGGAGGACTATCGTCTGATGATTGACAGATGGTTGTTACTGCGATCAGTGCAAAGGGAAGCTTGTAAGGTTCTTTTTTTCTGATGCACACAGTCTCCATTTAGCTATACGTAATGCTATATTATATATATATATACACTGCATATTAATATTCAACTAAGCATGTAATACAGACACCTGTCCACTAGTGTCCACACTGACATGTCCACACGTGTCAGTGTCATGTGCTTTCGGAAAACCAAAACTTGTGGAAACCCACAGTTAGGAAAACACTTTGTTGCTTCCCGGACTCAAACCTCTTCCTCCCAGGTGTAACTGCCAGACGTGTCAGACGTGCGGTGATACCGGGCTGTAATGTTCTACCTGTGGACCATTTCTTACCAATCCATCTTGCTCTTCTTCCTAAACCCTGCACTCTTCTCCTCGCTGTCTTTGCACAGCTCTATCCTTTGACATCCACCTTCTCCTTGTCTTATATTTTCTACCCTGTGCTCTCGTTCTTCCTCTTCTCTCTATTTCCTCTGCACCTGTAATTAATCCTCGTTCGCCCCCGCGCTCATTTCCAACCGGCCTGCAATATCGCCATCATTGTTTGCTGCTCCCACCGCCTCGTTTTGAATGCAACAGTGTGTGTGTGTGTGTGTGTGTGTGTGTGTGTGTGTGTGTGTGTGTGTGTGTGTGTGTGTGTGTGTGTGTGTGTGTGTGTGTGTGTGAGAGAGATTCTTCTTGTTCATATCTGCTGTTGTCTCCCATTGTTTACATTTATAGAGGCACATGATTGCATGCATTCTGTTGATGTTTGTGTGTGTGTGTGTGTGTGTGTGTGTGTGTGTGTGTGTGTGTGTGTGTGTGTGTGTGTGTGTGTGTGTGTGTGTGTGTGTGTGTGTGTGTGTGTGTGTGTGTGTGTTTGTGTTTGTGTGTGTGTGTGAGAAATGTGTGTGCATCCCTGTCATTCCACACCTGGTTGTCAGGAGTGGTTACTCTGTGTCTGCGGCAGCCAGCTGATAATTAAAGCTGAGCAGAGAAAGATAGACAGAAGAGAGGGATGAGCAACGGGAGGAAACAAGGGAGCCGTGAAGCAAAAGAGACATGCGGCCTTCTGAGACAGTTAGACTTCGCATGTTTGAGTCTGAATGCTCACGGTTTTAATTTTATTTAGTGCCTTTTTTTTTTGGCAACCCTATAATTTGTGTTCTTCGAAACCTTTTTTTCTTTCTCTGTGAATTCTCCCTCGGTCTCCGCCTGTCTCTGCCTGTGCAACCAAAGCGAATCCACCCACCTCTACTGGGACACAGTATCCTGTTATTTTTGTTTCTCAACCATCTGGAAAGCTGTGGTATCACTTCACCCGCACCAACCTAAGGATCTGTCATTTTATAGTTTTGGGGAAATCCCTTCAACAAAAGGAAAACAGATTTGTCTTGTTTCACTGTGGGATCGGTCTGTTTTTGGTCGTCCCTGACGTCCTCCCAGTCCTCTCTAATAATAACACGACATTCACAAAGTAAATTGCTCAGGTCTGGAAATGCTAAAATAAAGGCAGATGGTGCAAGAACCTCCAGTGGTGAGACAATCAGCTTACTTGGAATAGAAAACAAAGGTGAAGAGTACAATTGTTAGGGTTGATCAAACTGTCATTTATTTTTTCCAATGATTCTCAGTTTAATTGTTAGGTCTGCAGAAAGTAAAAAAAAAAAAAAAAGTGACAGCTGTAACGAATTCCCACAGCTCCAAGTAACATCCTCAAATGTCTTGTTATGTCTGACCAACAGTCTACAACCCTGCCATTTTCACAAAGACCAGGACATTCTCAGAGTTTAGAACATGGCACCATTGAAGGCTTGACAATTTTTCTTCTTGAAAAAAATTACTTTGATGATTAATTGTTCATCAAAATTAACCCTAACTGTTGGGTCATGCTCGATCAGAACTATTTTGCACAAAGCGTTGTCCTTTTCCAAAATCACGTGTTTATATTTGTTCCACGTGGCAACATTTGAAGGGATATAAAGGCTAGTCTAAAAGCAAAACACAGCAAAATAAAGAATACCTTTAGAGTTCTAAAAAAGCCATTTCCCAGGTTTGCTTCTGCAGGTGGAGCTCTTTTCTTTGTCTGTGGCATCGACTGCTTGTAAAAATGGATGTAACTGGATCTGAAAAATAAAGCCAATGCCAAAGTGCCTTCAGATGCGATACCACGTAAGGCCACTAGAGGCTGGCTCCCAAAAAGATCAAACATTCTTAGTAAATATCTTTTTTTCTAAGTCTTTATGTTGTTAGAATTTCATTAAAAAAGTGAATGCTTTTTGAATGGGAGCTCTATTGGAGACAGATATTTATTAATTATTATTTTTTTTTATCAGTCTTCTGGTGGTCCATGTGAAAATTATTCTTTAAATATTAGTCCTTAAACAGAGGTATATGTCTGGGGGCGAGCCTGGTTTGATTGCCATGCCTGGGGTGCAGTTCAGTTGCCGGTATAGGTGGATGGGCAAGGTCCTCGGGTCCACCCCTTCCTCCTCCCCGACACGTCCGCATATGGTCGGTTTTGGCTAAAAAGAAAAACACATGAAGATGGTGAAGGCCAAATTGGCAGACACTACGTTTCAGTTCAGGAGCCAATGGGGGATGTCACTGTGGGTCTCAGCAGAACAGCAGACAAAAGAAAACATTTACATACTGAATAATGCTACACTGCTCCAAAACAACCTTTTTTATTGGGAAATCATTCCTTTTAGCTCGTAGTGAATCTCTTCAGTTTCTCTCTAGTCTCCTCTCCCATTCACCACCTGCCGGACTCTTTCACTCATCCACACATTCTCTCCCTCTTTTATCTGTGTATTGACCCTTTGCCCTCTGCCTGATAACACATGTCAGTCAGCGATTGTAGATGTCTCCCTTATCACCTCTTAGTGATTCAATTGATCTGGCACACAGGGAGAGATACTGATTTACAGCCACAAACAGAACCACGGAGAGCAGAAGGATTTTGTTCAAGGTACAAAATGCTGAGAATTATCATCATATATTTTTTTTTTTTTTATCAGATCACCACTTTAACTTGTCAAACTATAGCTTCATTTTGAGGTCTAAATTCTTGGTACTTTTTCCTTGTAAAAGTTGCATATGTAATTACTTTTTTGGTGTGTTGTGTTCCTTAGTTGCTTCGGGTTGTAGTTGACAAGTGGGCTACAGTTTTCTCTCGAATAATAATTTTAATTGACACCAACACGACACAACAGTATACAATCTACTTAATTCTTATGGCATTCACAACAGACTCCTCATTCTGCTGCAACACATGCTACTCGGAGACTGTTAAAGTCAACCAAATTGACTCATAAAACAATGACAGGTGTCAGAAAACACGTCATTGTTTGGCAGAAAAGACCATTGGGTCCAATCCCAATGTCCACCCTCACAGACTCACAGACTTTGAGGCGCGTTCCCAATAAGTACGCGAGGGTTTAGGACTGTCCTGCTGTCAAATCATCGAGCCTGTGAGGGCCCTCTGGTGGACATTTTGAGCCCTTTAAGCACCCTTTCCGTAAGTCCACATTTCTGCAGACTTTGCCGAAGGGAATTACCGACAGTTCATCGCAAAATTCACAACATATTCAACATGGTTGTTTTCTCCAATAAGTTCCGGCTACAGCTGGACCCTTCTCGTTGTCCTGTCCGAAGTCTGCCACCAACAAAATATAATCAAACAAAGCATGGAGGATGTTAGAAGTGACAGCACTTGGCTGCTCGCTGCTGTGGTTATTTATTGCACGTTTGTAAAGTTTTTTTCTTTTTTTTTAAGTTAAATGTCTGCATTTGATTTACAGACATTAATGCATTTTCTGCTAATTCGCTAAAATGAATAAACATTGTAAAGGCCTCAATGTAGCCAACATATAGGCTTCTATCTATCTATCTATCTATCTATCTATCTATCTATCTATCTATCTATCTATCTATCTATCTATCTATCTATCTATCTATCTATCTATCTATCTATCTATCTATCTATCTATCTATCTATCTATCTATCTATCTATCTATGATAGTTTTCATTATTCATTGAATCATTCATTTGTATTTGGAGGTGTGGCATTTTTTCATTACCAATGGCGATGCAAGCTGGGTGTGATGTCACGATGGAGTGTCCCATTTGGCTTTTTATACCATTTCAGCCCTCATGAACTCAACAGGTTAGGATGAATGGTAACAAAGAGCAAAATGAAGAGGGAGACGGTGATGAGCAAGGATGTCACAGTCCAGATGGAGGAGATTGACCCTCTTTACCTTTTTTTGACTACGATCCATCCTGCACACACACACACACACACACACACACACACACACACACACACACACACACACACACACACACACACACACACACACACACACACACACACACACACACACACACACACACACACACACACACACACACACACGCAAGGGAATATGGATTCAGCAGCTTACTTGAAGCTTGAGTTTAGCTCACACTTGCACACACACACAGCTAAAGCACACATGCTTGAGGAAGGGCAGATTTGAATTCCCCTGCTTGCTTCATGCCTGTGCTATCCAACTTAACCTCACTGGGGACTGCAGACAAGCATATCTTCCCTTTTCTGGAAAATTTCTATCAGCCAGACAACTTCGGATCAGCTTCTTCTCCTGTACCTCTTTGTGTGCTGGCCAGTGCGCTAGTTTAGTGAGGCTCTTTCTTGTTGCATTTTTTTTTAATTTTAATTTTTTTTAATTATCCCCCAGTACACTTATAATGGCAGGTAACTGGCAAAGGAAGGAAAATTGAAAATCACAAGGAAATTGTCTGCGGGGAGTCCAGCAGCTAGGCCAGGGGACATGTCACACACTGACCCAAGTCTCCATTGGTGTAAGTTTGGCCTGCTCGGACTCACTGGATCCAGCTGTCATAGTTGTTTTGGCCTGAAGGAGGAGGAGAGGGTGTTTTCTCTCTTTCCATCTTTTCTTTATTGAAAGCTGGACAGTGTGGCGGATCATAATTAGTGATGCCATCCCGCTGCTCTTTCCTGCTGTAATTGCTTCTGTTTGCAAATGTATTTTTTTTTCTTTTGTTGCCATTTTTGGTCAGAGTCATTTTTTGTTTCCCCAACTGTTGTTGTCATTGCTGTGATTATTAACGCTGTTCATTAAAGCAATTTTTCCACATTCTGGGGAGGGAGAAAGAGGCATTATGGGTATTTGTCGAGTAATAAGCTTATAAACAGAATGTTTTGTACCACAAATAAAAATATTATTTTAACATCTTAGAAAATGTGTCGGAAAAATTAACGTTCTTCAACATTCAAACATTCTTTTGGAATCTCCAAAATGATTTACTGGTGAGAATAACTGCACATTAAGTATTACACATAGAGCATTACAGATCAAACCTACTTTTTGTTATTGAATAAAGGTTGACAAAAATGTGAAAAAAAACAAGTACATTTTCATGATTTCTACAAATACAAATACAAAATCAGATCATACCTATTAAATTAGAATCAGAGGTTTTAGATTCGAAGCCAATGATAAAATCCTCCTTCGGGAGTGACAGGTGAAACGTGTCTTATTAAAGCCTGGGATAATAAAACCCTCAAACATCTTGCAACTGAAGGGATTTGAACATTATTAAATATTTGCTTATCCAATGTCAAATAGCCAACAATTTCCTAGGGATGACGTTACTTTTTTACATTATTGTATATGCATGTTCCTCATGTGTCTTTGGTGCTTAAGTGACATTCAGAAAAATGTTTGTGTCCTTGTGTGTAACTTGTGTGAAACCAAGAAACAAAAAAAATACTTTTTTTTTTCTCCTGCTCTTGGTGAGAAGGAATCTCTTCCCTGAGCTCAGTCATCGAGGAATACTCAGCCCTTTGTTGTGTTAATTACAGCTTGAGAAATTATAAAATGCAGATTCAAGTCTTTTGGGTCTTGATAGCAAAAGGTACTTTGCATTGTTATAAGTCAGAGGGACAAATATGATTTCAAAACAATCTACCTTTCCAGGGTTGTTTCCAATGGGAATTGTTCCTTAGTATTTAAATTTCAACCACTGTTTAAAATGTACTCAAAATAAAACACATTGCAAGTGTTATTTTAAGACTTGTACTGCCTAGGTTAGTGGATTATTATAGTGTGGGTTTGGAATTGTTTGAAGCATGAGAACCTCCCTTTTTCCTCTAATATTTAACCAAAAACCAGGATCTTTCCCAGATCTTATCCAAGTGACGAATCCCAGCCTCTAGTGTTAACGTCCAGTGCTGTGAATTCCCAACTATCCATCGCAGCTATTTGTCTTCTTGGGTTTATTTTATTTTAACATCACACTTAAACATAATCCAGATAGCAATTATGTTCCCCCCAAAGCTGGTGTTGAGAGAGCTGTCAATATTTCATCGTCTGCCCATTTTTATGCTCGACTTTGTTGTTTAAAATTGGTGGACCCCATTAAAAAAAGAAAAAAGAAAAATATTTACTAAACCGTAAGCTTCACCTGTATTTATTTTACTCACTCGCATCACATTTCTTATTAATCTCCATTGATGCTCAACCCAATATCACACAAAACTGTGTAATACACCCTTCAGTCCTGAAGACGATGTCAGTGTCATGTTTTGCCAGGCATGGCCTTGAAACATTACAAACAATGAAGTTAGAACACTGTGTAACATGTAAATAAAAACAAAATGCAATGATTTGGATATCCTGTAAACCCATATTTAATTGCAAATACACCAAAGACAACATGTTGAAACAGAAATTGTTTTGTTTTTGGAAAAATATATGGTTATTTTGACTTCGATGCCAGCAACACGTCTCAAAAAAAGTTAGGACAGTTGCTTGTTTCCCACTGTCTCACAACACTCTGTACATGTATGGGAACTGAGCAGACCAGTTTCAGGAGTTTTGGAAGTGAAATGTTGTCTCATTCTTGTCTGATAGGGTCTTCTTTGTCGTATTTTTCATCTCATGATGCGCCAACATTCCTAAATGGCAGACAGGTCTGGACTGCAGGAGGCCAGTTTAGTACCCGGCCTCTTATACTAGACAGCCATGCAGTTGAAATTCGTACAGAATGTGGTTTGGCATTTGTTTTTGCTGAAATAAGCAAGGCCTTAACCTGAAAGAGACGTTGTCTAGATGGCAGCATATGTTGCTCCAAAACCTGCATACAACATTTAGCATTAGTGGTTCCTTCCCAGATGTGCAAGCTACCCATACCATGTGCACTAATGTATCCCTGTACTGTCACAAATGCTGGCTTTTCAACTGAGCGCTGATAACAAACTGGGTGGTCCCTCTCCTCTCAGCGTGGAGGATGAAGCGTCCATGATTTTCAAAAGGTTTTCCACTTCACTTTAGTCCATCTTAAATAAACTCGGGCCCAGAGAAGGTGTCGGTGTTTCTGGGTCATGTTTACATATGGTTTCTTCTTTGCATGGCAGAGTTTTAACCTTCATTTACTGATGCAGCGATGCACTGTGTTCAGAGACAATGGTTTTCAGAAGTTTTTCTTAGCCCAGAGTATGATTTCCACTACAGAATTGTGGCTGTTTTAATGCAGTGCCCTCCAAGGGCCCGAAGATTACACCCATCCAATAATGGTTTTCAGCCTTGTCCTTTGTGCACAGAGTTCTCCAGATTCTCTGAATCTTTTAATGATATTATGAACCGTAGATGATGAAATCCCCAAATTATTTAAAATTTTATGTTGAGGAACATTATTCTTAAGATTGTTGCACTATTTCCCCACTCAGTCTTTCAGAGTGGTGAACCTCTCACCATCTTCACTGCTGAAAGACGCTGCCTCTCTGAAATTATTTTTTTACACCCAATAATGTTACTGATCTGTTGCCAATTTATCTAATTCGTTCTAAGATGTTCAACCAGGTACTTTTCCAGTATTTTGTTGACCCTGTTCCACATTTTTAGAGATGTGTTGCTGGCATCGAATTCATAATAAGCATATATTTTTGATAAAACAATAACATTTCTCCATTTCAACGTTTGATATGTTGTCTTTGGTCTATTTTTGATTAAATATGGATTTATGTGATTAGCAAATCATTGCATTCTGTTTTTATTTATATTTCACAGTGTCCCAACTTTTCTGGAAACGGGGTCGTACATGGATGTGGTTAAGCTTCCTATATCACATGATTAGGGTTAGAAAAATATAATGGTTTTGCGTAAATGTGTCAGGGTCCTCATTTGGTTTGGGCTCGGCACCAAAAATACTTGATTATGGTTATGCAATGTGCACCAAAAACATTTGGTAAGGGTTTGGCAAAACAGTACTTGGTTAGGGTAAGCAAAAGATCATGGTTGTACATCATACACTGTACTTAAGTTAACATACGTTGCATAATTTAAATATATTAGATCATGTATATACGAAGTCAGGCACTGGTTGTGCGAGTTAAAGAAGCGTGTAGGTTAAACTGTCTCGAGGAGCAACATTTATTGTGCGCTGTGCTTTTCTTATTGTGTTCTGCTGCTGCTTTGTGTCTGAGGGTTTGCATCACTAATGAACAACTAAAATGTATTCGGATAGCAGTAAAGTATCATTATATATTGTTTGGTGAAGCAAAATATGGTTGTTAGCACACCCACAAGGTAATCAATGGCTCCTGCGTAGTTCCACTCACTCCTACACAGACTGTTGCATCAAGCTCTAGCAGAGGCGTTTGAATGTCAGATATGATCCAATCTCCTCCAGTGCAGGGACTCGCCTGATGATGGCTCATCAGAACTGTCAAAGGGTTAAATGGTTCTCATCATTACTAAAAAATATATATATAGATACAATTTTACCAGAAGAAAATAATGGTACGTTCAAAAAAATGTAACATTTACATGATGTGGTGAAAGTTAAAAAAAAAAAAAATAAAAATATATATAAATATAGTGGTGATTATTATGATTCACTGAAACAAGGAGTAGTCATCCAAACTTTGTAAAGTAAGTGAAAAAAAGTTGGAATGTATCTCCAGTTAAGTTATCTCTCAGGAACGGTGAACTTTTTCTGAACTCACAGCAGGTATTAGAAACACCTGTGACAAAATATTTTGGCCTGCAGCTATGCAGCAGATAGCGTGTGCATTTTACCGTTGCAAAAATCCTAACTGCATTTTCTTCTCTTCACATGGTTCATAAAACACTTACGTACAATTTAGACCCAAAATCAGTTTGTCTTTACACACTTAGTTTTTTGTTCAATATACTTGGAGAAAGAATTGTTTGTCTGGAACTGTTGTCCTTGTAACGTGATATTTTATACCACTCATTCAGTATTGCACTTTTATGAAAAAAACGTCACAGCTGCATCGCAGATCCCCTCTGACAAGCCTTCGCTTAATGCTGTTTGTGTAATTAACTCTTGTTCAAAATGTACAGATGATTTGATAACTGCATCTATAATTGGTGTTGATATGTAATTGACTCGTCTCTCACTTCACTGTCTTCAGAAAATCAAGATAATTTCATTTTTTTTAGCAACAGCCTTCTTCTCATCACAATTGTCAGCTGATTAACCTGATATGAGCGCTAACAGAATATGCAGTAAACCTCAGTTCAGTCAATGAGCAATGATTGGAGCCAAAACATTTTGTTGTTCCACAACAAAGACAGGCGTGAAGCTTATGCAAATGATTTTGAGCACAGTGTCATGTAATCACTTGTCAGGTTTTTTTCTTTTCTTTTGTCATTCACTTTAAAAAAATAAATAAAATTAAAAAAAGGTTATATATATCTCCTTCAGTCTGTGTAATCTCCATCTGTTTGTAGCCTTTCCCACGTCTACCTCCTCTCCCTGTCATTCTCTGGCAAATTCAACAATCGTTTATTGGCAGTGCAGTCCAAAAGCCCTAAACATTGCCAGGGATTTAAAATACATTACAAGGCTAAACAGCCATATAAAATCAACACAGAGATGATTTAGCTCGTAACTTTAGAGGATTAAACCAAGGGTTGACTGGTTGAATATAAAACAGTTTCATGGTAAAAAAAACAAACAAACAACTGACTGCAGACATTTCAGCTCAAAACACAGATTTATGTAGGTTTTACTGTTCTTGAAATGTTTATGTTCCATTGTCCAGTCATTCTCTTTAGGTTTTCAGCTGTAAGGATAGCTGGCAGAGCAGATAATGTTGCTTTTTTTTTTCAGTTTTATTTGCAGTTGTTAAAAAATTGAAGCCTGGTTTGTTTTCACAGGGCCGGATGAATCTGAATATTATATACAGTGGCCTCAGTGGATACAACCTGTGGGTTGATTTGGCGACCAGGAAGCAGAGGAATCATCCTCTGCAGTTGATCTAACACAAGATCACTGTTAATCTAAATTATTTCAGTTTTTATTGACGTGAGGAAAGACACAAAAGACATCTATTAAGGAAACTGGTATGTGCTGCTGCAAGAAGGGGAGATAGATATTGGAGCTATTACTCTTCAAGTGGATGGCTGTTAAAGAAGAAGGGCCTCTGAAGTGCCAGAGAAAATCAAGTTCCCCTTGAGACAATGAGGGATAACAGCAACAGATGTGTATTGTGAGGGTATATGCATGTGTGCCATGGTTAGTGAAAACAAAAATCAAACTGACAATAATGGCTCACTAGTCAGAGTTAATAAACTTGAAGGCAATATTTTTTTTAATAGCAATGTATCAAACGATGGAGTGAATACTGTGTTACCATGTAAAAGGTTTCACTCAGTAAGTTATCACCTGAATTTGCGGCGCACCTCCGCTTTATATCTTAGCAAGTTTCAGCTCGTTGTTTAACTCTTTGACCCAAAACTTTACTGCTGTTTTTGAACAATGTTCGGCCGCAACGGGCATCTGTTTTCAGAAACAAAGATCTAAAACCCAATGGGATCTACTCACTACCGCACACGACAGACACAGTTAGGAACACACTGGTTAGTATAGCTGGATATAAAATGTGTGTGGTCTAAGGCCTCTGGCCCAAGCGCGTTTTGGGCACATCCAAATCCACTTGTTGTCAATTTAACGGTAATAATCTGAGTGCAAAATGGTACAAATATTTCAAAGGAGTTATACTTAGTCTATTTATTAATTTGCAATGTATTTTGTGTGAAGCATGACATAAAGCAATCATACTATTCCCTGTGAAGGCCAGGTGCACTTTCACCTTGGCAGATTGCTGTTTTAGCTGTGGATTTGCCGAGTAGTAGGAAAATACAGAGTAAACGGTCCTGCTTCTACACAGTATCATGTACAAACATGACACTTGTGTTGTGCTTGTTACCACTTTGTCCCGGGTGTAAGAGGTTAGTCTCTCATTTAGTAACTATTTAGCAGCTAAATAATTCCTTCAGTAGTGAGGTAACTAAAAGAGAGAGAAGAGAGTGAATACTGGACTGACATATATACTGGACATTACTCCAAATACATATTCAAGTTGCTCTGTAACTGCTGGACATCTATATAAGAAAATATATGTTAACACGTTTCCAAAATCAAATTAAAAGGTGATGATGTGGCCAAAGAAATTAGTTAATGCTTCTTCATGGACTGATTGATTGTACAAGTACAAGTGCAGACATGAAACAAACCCGCCAGACTGTTGTTAAAGCACACTATGTATGAGAAACGTAAAAAAGGAGGGAGAAACATTTGAAAACGTTTTGCCGAGCAGAAAATGTATTTTAAGTCCCTTACTCATTTTGTATCCCATGTAGCAACCCACTGAGGGAGGGGGCACAACCCCAGGTTTTGAACCACGACAACAAAGCCGGAGTAAACAGAATGTGGACAAAATGTCCAGCTTTGTCTGGTCCATTAAAAACTGGACAGTCTTCAAAAGAGAGGAAAGGACGTGAAAATCACAGGGTGGCGGTCAGTGAAAGAAAAAGAAAAGAGGAGAAAGCTCATAGAGGATAAACACTGAAATAAAAAAAATAAAAAAAGGAAAATAAAAATAGGCAAGACAGTGAGGGAAATGAAAGGTGGGTAAACAAAATCAAAAGCAGAGCGAGGAGCCATTGTTCTCCAGCTTCAGAGAGCAATAACGGTGAACAAGGAGAGAGGAAATGGAAGGCGGAGAGAGAAATAGTGTGAGGGGTTTGAAAGAGAGCAGGTGAATGGGTCGCACCCTTTAATGATGGAGCAGCCTTTTAATTCAGCCGGAAACACACATCACAGATTTGTTTTTGTTTTTCCATTTGCCCTTCGCATGTGTCTTTGTCCCTCTGTTTTCACCAGTTCATTCGTTGTGCTTCATCGTATGCCAGTATTAATTTGGTTCTTGTTCGCAGTTCTGATTGAACAGGGCTGTAAAGAAGAAACAAATAAATGCTGCAACAGTGTGATGAAAGCCTCAGCTTTGATTTACAAGCTGTTGCAAGACAGCCATTGGGTTGCCTAATGCTCATAGTTGTAGTTTCCTGTGATTACTGTCTAGAAACCCTGTTCACATGAAGGTTCGCTCAGACACTCTGACAGCTGAACCAATCTGTTACCAGTCAAACAGGGTTCAGATATTGCCAGATTCTAAAAGATACAAAAGATATCTGTACTTACAGTTTTTTTCAGGTGAGATACATGTAAAAAACATAGCAATTGCATATTTTGTTCCTTGACATAAAAGCTAATATAAAAAAGATCTAAATATTATCAAACTAAATGATGAAAGATCTGGATAGCTATACTGACCAATATATGAGCTTAAAAGTGAAGGTAGTGAAATCACCCTGAAAATAGCAGTGTTCAGAGGGTGAAAGTGTCTCCGAGATGTTCGTCATCGTGAGTTCTTTCTCCAGAGCTGCGAGCACTTACAGTCATGTGCTGGGATGGTACAGGCTGGTTAGCCTTTGGATCACTCACAGTGGAACACCACTTGAGGACCACAGTGCTTTTTGTAGATGTTTTGTAAATCCAAACTGAAGCTTTTATCACACTGAAACAGCCTTAATGGGAATCTTTATGTCCTCAGAGGGTGCTGCAACTCCGTGCTTCTGACCTTTGACCTGTATTGTGCAATACACTGTATCTCTGAGCTGAGACCCAAAGTCCTACATGTATTCCCAGCAGTAAAAGAGCCAGACTATGACACCGAGCATGTCTTGTATTTGTTTACACATGTTGTGATACCTTAGGCGTCTTTTCCGGGCACATTGTCGCACAGCTTGAGCAGAAGCATCCCGGCTAAATGAGAATCTGTGGTGATAGATGGTGGAACATCACATATTTCACTGGGAGCAGATGGAAGGAAATGCAACACCCTGCTTGGTGGCAAATGGATGATGCAATTGCCTCACATTTTCTGCTCCATCAAACTGAGGGAGAGCATTTGAATTGGTGTTAGACAGATCACTCAGAGCTCAGTAGATTTATTTATTTGATTTTTCTGTGCTGCAAAGGGTGGAAGGCGGGACAGGAGACTTGACAGGTCCTAGCACATACGTACAACACACTCCTGCGCATACCTAAAGGCAATTGGAAGTCCCCAGACAGTCAACGGAAATCAACACATTTCCAACCCAGGAAAGCCATATGAACCCGAGGAAAACATGCAAACTCGAAACAAATGCAACCTTCCTGCTGCGAGGTAATAACATTCAAGCTGTATGAAACATAGAAAGAGTGAGCTGATGACAAAATCCATAGACATATTGATGGTATATTCATTTAGGGCTGCTACTAATGCTTATTTTTACTCTTTAGCAGGACTGAGCGATCATTTCTTTAATATTGATTATCAGTAACTTCACATATAAGTAGATCAGAGCGTAATTCTTATTTTAAGGGGACTCGCAAACCTGCAACTGGGACCTTTTAGAGGAAGTGGTCTTGTATGGTCACACACAAATTCTTGAGCGGTACTTTTGTGTTGGGAACATTAGCAAACTACAAACGTTTTCAACTACAGCTGCTGCAGCCTGGTGCACATTGCTCACCAGGATGAAAGAAAGCAACAGTAGCGAGCAGCGTGCTGGAAAATGATTTGAGGTCTAACCTGGATGCCCAATGAAGTGCTTCAGCTGGCAGCCACCAAGGAGGCTCATTTTTTTAATACAACTGTCTGACAACATTATAGAAAGGATCACCAACACGAAACAGAATTCTCGTCGCTCTGAAATCTTGCCCGATGTGAGTTGTTCCAGTTGTTGAACCTTAGAAACATTAGTGAAATTTGAAGATAGGAGTGATGTTGTGCTTGAGTACAAAAATTATTGCTTCGTAATATCTAAAACATAAAATATTTTAAAGAAGGGTCATTTTTTGTCGCCTTTGTCGGAAAGGGACACGCTGAAGTTCAGGCTGGTTATGCTATGAATAGATACCAACACTCCTGTTGTTACACTGCAGCATGCAGACCATTAGGTCTGCAGTGACTATTTTGACAGGGATGACTATTGCCAGACAAAGAAAAGAAGAAACTTTATGCCAAAGAACATTTTCCTAAAGTTTCTCATCTCTGTTCCAAGAATGCCCAGATCTGCTGCGGACAGAGTGGAGATACGCAAGTCACGACGCAGTTGATATTTCCACATACTACTGGCCTATAGAGTGGTGCCAGGTCAAGACGTTCACTTTTGCTATTGTTGTCAGACAATTACATGAAGAATTGGATTCCGTAAGCGGCAAAAAAAAAAGCACCACTGCTGGACGTACATTGACGGGGGTGCAGTTTCACAAAAGTATTACATTGTAGCCCGTTTCACAGCTGTCGAATGAAGCGCTCTCACTCAATACTGGACTGATTTAAAAAAAAATGTTGTCCCCATTAGTCACTTACACCCAAAAGAAACCCCCATGCTTGGATGGAGTCGTGGCTACTTTTGTTGTACATGAAATCAACTACCTATTGAAATATGTCTCCAGCCCACATATTCTGCTTCACCCTGATATCCATCAAATTGCTGAAACCAAACATGCTCTAACTGCCATTTCACTGAAATGTCAACATTATTCCTTGCATAGTCTGAAAAGCAGCCTAGAAAAACAAAGTGCAACAAACAAGCAACGCTAATATTAACATCTATCATGTCTGGTAGATGTTGTGTTTGTCAGCAAATTAATTAAGCAACTAGTAGTTGCAGCATCAGTTTTTACCATGTGTTCATGCTGTACAGTAAGTGACAACTGGAAACAAGAATAATTAATTATGTTTTGTTTTTTTCTTACTGTGCTACATTTCTTCTTTTTTTTTTTTTTTTTTTTTCTGTCATGGTTTCCCTCTGGCTTCCTTTCATTCTCTCTCCCTGTCGGTCTCTGCCTGTCTCTCTCTCTCCTTCCTCTTTACCTCAGTGCTCTACAAACTGTCAGCTCCCATGGAGTGGGTGTGCTACACACTTACATAAAACCAGCATGTTACACAATTGGAACGCTCCCTGTGTATGTGTTCATGCATGTTGCCTACATTTGGGCTGTGGGGCTAAAAGTCTTGACAGAGCCTAATAGAAAAGGATACGGCTGATTATGGCACTGCGTGTGCGTGCGCGGGGTTGTGTGGACGTGCATTTGTTGTGTGTGTGTGTCTGTGTGTATTTTTTCCAATATATCCCAGGCTGTGAAACACAAATCCTCCGCTGCCTTTCAGTGTGTATTTATCTGCACGGTTCTCTTTACTTTACGCCTAAGCTCTGTGTAGCCTATTTAACTATGTATAGAGCAGGATTCCTAATCCTCATATCAAACAGGGTGGTTTTTTTTTGTATTAAACACTGTTAGTGCAGAGCTGCACAGATTCCCTCTGAGCTGACTGACAACACTGTCCTGCACCGCATGGGCGAGCGACAGCCTGCACAACAATTAATCATCCACGAGACGTCTTCATATTGACGATGGTTCAGTCTGCCATGTTCTCTTCTGTAATGATGCTCGACTTTCCTGCTTGGTTGACTTCTCCCTGACTAATTGACCTTCCAATCACCTGGCTTCCCCCTGTCTTACTTGTTGTTTCTTTCTTTCCCTCCCTATTGGCTCACCTGGCTGACTCCTGTCTGGCTTTAAGGCCTCCTTCATTCCTTCCCAGTTTTCTTGCTTACTAACGAATGTCTAACTGCCCCGGCTGAATTTCCTTTAACTCCTTCCACTCTCCTCCCAGTCTTAATGCTTCGGTCTCCTACCTTCCATGATTATTGCTTCCCAGTTTTCTTCCCCTTATATATTCCACATCCTTTCAAGCCATCCATCTGTTTACTCTTCTTTCCTTGATGCCAGACGTCAGTCAGAATTTCCATATTTTGTTTTTTCTTTACACACCTGCAATCTTCTCCTTCCACTTTCTTTCTGGTAATTCCTGTCTTGATTTTTTTTAAATGGGCGCAAATTGATTCACATGCTGGAGGTGAAAGTGTTACAGTAAAGACCCAATGAATGTGATGGGGCACAAGTACAAGTTACCAGCTATTCTTCTTCTATGGGAACAGTAAATCAGAGACAGCAAGGGGTGAAGGACTGAAAATCAATGTAGGAAAAAGAGAGGTGTGGGATGGAGAATATTTTTTATCTTTAAGAGGGAAACATTTACTGGGACTATCTGTTGTGATTTGCCTAAAAAAGGTGACTGTGAAGAATCAGTCAGTGCAGTAAATACCTGTAGATCGTAACAAAGGGTTTTGGGGTTCTCCAATGATATCACACTCGTCAGTGTCACGTTTTGTCTCCTCCAGGTGTGAAAAGTACACGTATGACCAGGGTGGAAGAGGGAGATCATGTGACGGAGGTCAGGTGATGAAAGTCATTTGATGAAGTTCATGAGATCATCAGAAGTCCATGAGATCATCAGAAGTCCATGAGAAAGTGATGACAATTTTCTTTAAGAAATCGATTCCTCACCCAAACCAAGTTTCTTTCCAACCCTAACTTGTGGTTTGTGGTGGCGGAGCCGAAGGCACCTTTCTTTTCACACTTAGACGAGGCAAAATGTGACACTGACACAGTATCCTGCAGTGGACTGATGGGTGCATTACACTCTTTGGCGTGATTAACGACTTGTTGTGTTGTTGAACTACTGAAAAAACAAAGTCCTGTGAAAGTTGAATATTTTATCTGAGATTGTTTCACTTCCAATCAGTCATCACTGCTCGGAATGAGTTACCACAGTCTATTAAATGCAAAGAGCAAATCAAGGTTAAGACATACAATCTAATGTAAAAGACTGGAATTACTGCCCTCTGTTTCCTCCACCGCCCACTCTGCTCACTTTCCTTACATTTCCTCTCATTCCCTCGTTTCTGACCTGCATTCTTTACACCTTCTATCAGTCATGCTGACCGTCGTCGTCTAATGTGACCACCTTTCCAAGTCCAGTGATGTAAGAGGATGACCCCGCGTGTCTGAGTATGTTGAGGGATTAGTCGCTGTTGGAAAGGTGCAGCGAATCTCACCTGCAGGCCAGTTGTGTCAATACATCATTATCTGTCAACACTAAAAGCTTAGAAGTGTGTGTGTGTGTGTGTGTGTGTGTGTGTGTGTGTGTGTGTGTGTGTGTGTGTGTGTGTGTGTGTGTGTGTGTGTGTGTGCGTGTGTGTGTGTGTGTGTGTGTGCGTGTGTTCCTGTTAGTTCCTCTCTTTATAATCTTTCACCTTGGCACACCTCTTTATCTCCTTGCAGTTGTTTTATTCTCCCCTTTGCCCTCTTCATCCTCTTCATCCTCACATCTTTTTTTTCACAACCCACTTATGTGCTCTTTCTCTTCAGACCTCCCGTCTCTCAATCTTACTGTGTCCGTTTCTCTCAGGAGTTGCCATCCTTCCTTTTCCCACATGCATAAACCTACATATATATACATACTGTGTACTCTGCTGCTTCTGTAATACACACTCAGTCACACACAATCACACAGCTCCCCCCTCACCCTCACCCTCCACACACACACACACACACACACACACACACACACACACACACACACACACACACACACACACACACACACACACACACACACACACACACACACACACCGTATAACCCTAGCGATGAGTTATTTAGCCCCCGGCCTGCCGTTACTCACGAGCTATCTGTCACATCACCCCCACGCACCCTCCCCTCTCTTCCCATCTATCATCTCACACTCCTGCCTCCCTCACCTCCACTCTCTTTCCATCTCGCTCTTTCACTCTCCCATGCGCACAAATCCCACATCCACCGTCTCATCCTCCTGCATTTCATCCATCTTACACTAAAGCTTTTCCTGCTCTCGGTCTTCACTTCACCACCATCTCTCGCGATCCCACAATCCCCGACCCTACACATTTCCTCTTTGCCTTCTGATCCCCCTTTATCAAATAAACCTCTCTTTCAGTTGCACATGCTTGTATGTCCTTCTGTTGAAATGCAGCTGCTGTTGATCCATCAGTCCCAAAGCCCTGGTTGTAAAGCGTGAGCTGCATCCCCTTTTGCTCTCAGTGACTGATTTCAAATCAAAAGCAATTTGTGTGTATGTGTGCTAGAGACTAAATCCAAGCCATTAGGAGCACTGGTGGGATGGTGACTCATTGATGTGACGAGCTGTCATTTGTTACAGCAAAGGATGTCTTGCTTGATGAATTCAACAACTGAAAAACAAACATTTCAAAATACAAAGGAGGATACCAATAATTAGTTATGTCTTTGTCACTGGTGAGATTCCAGATTGCAGTCAAATAGGCAAGAAATGTCTTCATGCTGGTGATGTGGCTTTAGGGATGGCAATGATTGCCAGTTGGTTAGTTGGTCCTGACTTAAAATGTCTTAATACTCATTCAGTGGTTTGTTGTCACGTATTGTACAAACATTTATTTTCATTTCGCACAGCACTACTGATAGATTGGCATTGACTTCTGTACAGAGATCTTTGGTCCCCAGAAGATTTGTCCAAAATATTTTGCCGTTTCCTTGACTATTTTCCTTGAAAAGCCACTATAAGGTTGACTGGTTGGGTTTTGAGGACCATGTGTCAGCCCCTTATTGTACCAATATGCCCAGGAGTCCACTAAAGGACACTACATCAGTGTCACCTTTTACCTTTCCTCAATGTGAAAAGTAGACGCATGTATGACCAGCCCGTTCTCATGGCATCATATACTGACGTTTTATCAAAGCTAATGGCATCAGAGGTGCCCTTTGGCGTCAGTGCTGTGATGAGCTGGGTTAAAAAGGAGGTCGTGTGACAAAGTACAAAGAGCTATGAAATCCATGCTGCAAGGTGGTTGGGGGTGGTTCATTGGAAAAAAGTCATGAGACCGGTAATCGAGTCTGAGAAAACAAACGTTAGCATTGATTTATTACATACATACATTTGTACGTACATAACGTAACATATTTAACCTATGTAACACATTTTATGCACTTATGTGACGCACATTATGCTACTTAAGTAAAATAATTTATTTTAAGTCAAACCATTTTCTTTTCCTAACATTAGCCAACCAGCTTTGGTGCCTAAACCTAACAACTGCAACCGTGTCATAATTAACCTAAACCTCAAACCTTTCCCAAACCTAACAACGTGTTTTCTGATGCCGTAAGCTTTGGCCCCTTACTTTTCATACCTAAGCTGTATTTCACACCCAAACCTTGGTATTGCTTAACACTGATACCATGTCCCATGGACTGATGGGTGTAATGCATGCTTTGGCATTATATTGGGCTGGACTATTGAATGGACTGCCACAACAATTAATGTTACCCTCAGGATTTGGTTTGTGACCGATACTGACAAAACCAAAGGTTTTCTTGCCACCTATATTTTGTGTTATCACGCTAAAACTATGAGGCGAGACATAATTACCAAAAATCGAAATTGGAAAAGTATCATTATGATAGCACAGTCATTGTAATCATATCAGCATGATGACACTTGCATTTAGAAGAATAGTAGACACCTTCCCCAAAACATCAGTTTTAGATGATGTTTATCCTTTGTGTAAACTGCACCTAAAATTATTCACCTTGGAATGTCAAACAAATTGCAGCCTTTTTAAGTTGAATATATCATAATGTACACCCTACTGTATTTCATTGCAAATGCCACAACTCACTTTCTTATATAAAGATAATTTCTCTTCTTTAGAATTGTGCATAATTGGGTAGCATAATAGTTGTCAGAAACCTGTCCCTTTACAGCTGTCACATGGCTGTCTTATTATGTCTGATATATTTGAAAGCCCAACACTGGATATACTTGCCCGTTGAAACATCTAAGATTTTCCTTTGTGGTAAAAGTCATATTTCTTATAAACCAGTCATATCCAGATTATGGCATAGAACCACATGATTAAAGCTTTAGTTGACAGTGATCTGTTTTTTTTTTTTGTTGTTGTTTTGTTTTTTATCTCAACCTTGAGTCTTGTTTAGCCTGGAGCTTTCACATTTGTGTCATATTTTTTGACAAAATCTTTGATGGCCTGTGCTCACATGGTGTGGGGATACATTTGTCATATTTTCAGATTTTTATTTTGTAGAGTTTTATCTGATCTGAAGTTTTTGGAACACGCCACCATTGGCAGTGAGAGGGATGATAATTTGCTTTTTGCATGTTTAAGTACCTTCACTGAAAACAATGACATATTAATATGCAAAGCAATTACATAAGAAACATTCTTTGGCAGAGACAAAATGGTATATCAGACTAAACTCATTCATAAACAATTGGGGATGCTAAGTTACAAATTTGCTTTCATTTAGCAGTATCTCAGCAAATAAACATCGTATTCTTCAAATGTTTGTTGTGTATTGTTTCATATTTAAACTGTTATTGTTTATTTTTCCTTTGTGAATACATACTCCAGCTGCCTCTTTTGAACAATGCAATTAAATTTGGAAGTTACCAAAATATAAACCTGCAGTTACAATTCCAGTATAAACACTTTTCTTTCCAAAGCTGAAAAAGATGAAAATTAAGAGTGTCATGTCATTTAGAAGCCACATGTTCCTTCATTAATGCTTGTTCTTTCTTGCTATTAACAGATGAGATTGTATGTCAGGTGTTAATTGTGTGTAATGACCCCCACAAATTATAATAATTAATTGCAATATTTAGAATGCATTTGCATAATATTAGAATACTGAACAAACCGCCCCCCTCCAAAAAAAATAAATCATAATAATTTCAGTCCAAATCACGTTGTTTATACTTATTTATTCATTTTTGTGATGCCAGTTTAAACACATTTGTTTCACTACTGACTGAAATTAGCAGCACACATTTTGATTCATGCAAGTTACAACAAAACACTTTTTAGTTGGCGTATTCTTTATTGGCCTGTTTAATGTTTATGCTTGTATTGTATTTTTTTCGTAGCAATGTTCAAACAGTAACCCCCAATGAGAAAATTAAAACATGTTTTTAGAAGGTCTTGTTTTAGATCCATTTCCGTGGCACTTCAAACCGGGGTTGTTTGTATCCTCTTTGCTTTAATTATCCCTGCTCAATGCCTGTGACTATATTCTTAGAGACATGACATTTCTAGAAAACACGGACAGCAGCTTGGCTTAAAATAAACTCTATAAATTGGACCCACTATGCGCTGCTCACCTCCCAGTTCTCCAAGGGTTAGGGTCACTTAATGGCAGTGACATACTGAGCACGCTAACTAGGTTGTGTATATTTACACTCCACCTAATAGCTTTCTTGTATCCGTCAATCCTTTAACCCAGGAAGTAAAAGGGTGATGTATTTTACAGAGCTTCCTGTGTCCTTCAGCTCTGCAGACAGATAGTGAGACTGCAGACAGATTGTGTTAGGACCAGCCTACAGAGCGCTACAGCTGCTTCACTGTCTATTTTTACCAGCGATAGATCCTAGTGGTCTGGTACTGTCACACACTCACATCTAGACTAATGGAGCACACACTGAGAACCGCACTGATTATACTTCACCTACACAGAATGAAACAGCAGTTCACATACTAAACAAAGGCTACTATATATAATTGGAAACATGCTAACACAGAACAACACATATACTGTACATTTGATGCACTTCTGCATTTGCTCAAACCAAAACTTAAAACCATGACATTCAGACCGATTCAAGTGTGCAGATTTGCAGGATCACACTGACAGGGAAGGAGATGTTCATCGTCTCAGTTTGTGATAATAGTGTGTCATCAGCCTTTCATTCATCATGCTGAGAAAACACTTGATCTGAATGACAACTGCAACATATAATCTATCCAAAAATCGTCATATTGTGTAGCATCCATGAGTAATGAATGATCTAGCTGTTCTGTTGACATCATGTTTTGTGGAATGCCTCGAGGGACATAGGCATCATTGTTGTTTAGATTTTTAATAGTATTTCTTCAATTCTGTTAGTCACACAAACAAATCATTCATCTGCACATAATTTTGAAACCTAGATAAACCGAACCTACAAATCTAAAAGTTTGGATATCTTTGACAACATATTCCATAAAGGGACAAAGCAGTAGCTGTCATTGTTTAAAAGGTTCCATACCCAAAAACCCAAATCACATGTCTCACCATCTCATTAACTTCATTATACCCAAAGTTTACAGCACATGGAGACAGAAAAGTATAAAATAAGAACAGTAGTTTGGTTTGCAATGTGTGGACCAAAACTGAAAAAAAAAATAAATAAAGATTTGTTGTTGTATCGAGCTTTATTACTGCCACCCAGATTGGAGGGTGAAATCAAAAAGAGTTATTGACACCAAGTCACCCTGCACCAAGCCACACTTAAATGGGTTCTTTCTCTTTAGTGATGGTCACCAAGAACTCAGGAAAATCATACAAAAATGTAGTAATTAAATATATGCATTGGTTGGGATTGTAACTGGAAGCCAATCATTGCAAAACAGTATTTAAACATGGGTTTTGGTTCATCTAGGATTGACTACATGCTGTATAATGCAAACATTTTGATGTTTCAGGGTGAATACAAAGGTTCTCACCAGCCTAATAGAATTCAAATAGGGGACACTGTTTAAATATAAGTAAAGCAGTTGCGTGTCAATAAAATCAAAATGTATCATCAATCACCTGCAACTATCGCTTGGTTTGTTTTTGGTTGTCTGTGACCATCATGTGTCAAATTATTGGCTGTATTTGACAAACCCTGAGAGCAGGGAACCCATTGGTTATGGTGACTCTCATGACCTTTGCTCCGGTACTGCCCTCAGCCAAACTTTCAAATTTCCAAATGACTTCCCCTCTTGAGACCTGAATCGTAAACTCAGAATATTTGCCGCACACATCATACTCCCAACAGAAGCAAACCAATAGATTTTTCGACAACCCTTATGAACTTCCCTCAGTTCTGGATTTCACAGTGTATGAGGTTTTCTCAGAAACTGATGTTTAAATATTCCGTCCTGAGCGCTTTCTTGTTATTGGAAACTACCATATGCCTTTGATAGTTTTCCATGGGGATGTAGTGGTCTGGCGCTGCTTTGGTATCGCTGCTGACACTGGCCTTACGAGTAAAGTTATCAGGTACAAAATAGCTGGATGGTTGCATCCACAGTTTTCTGTTTAATTTAGTAAATTGTTGTATGTGCCTTTGGACAATTATGCATTTTGAATCCACTGTATTGAAGTTATATACACCTATTCATACCTAAACTGTCACATACCCTAACTAAACTACAAATTATCCAAGAATACGCGTAGGACCTTTGTTGAAAATACAGATGCCAGTGAAAGAGGCCAACACATTTTTTTCATTTTTTTTTTTTTTACCTATTTCTGTATCCATTGACGTACAGAATAACCACAAGTAAAAGGAGAAGAATTATTAGACAAGGTACAATATTATTTGTAGTGTCTGATGAAGATTTGTGTGGTCAAATCCACAATCCTCTCTTTACGTTTATTAAGTGGCCCACTGGTTTGGACCAGACTGAAATGCCTCAACAGCTTTTTCCTTGATTGCTATCACATTTTGTAGACAGAAGATGAGGCCTTCTGATTAGTGTTCTTTGGTATTTACCTGTTTTTTTAGTTTTTTTGTGGAATAACCGTGACATTTGGTACAGACGTTCATTCCATAATGATGAGTTATAATAACTTTGGAAATTCCTTGGATTAGTTTGTTTTACACCATTCATCAGATGTATATATTTTTTTCAATAGGTTTATGATAATGTACGAAAAACTGAGTGACATTCAGCCTCAGTTGTGCTTTGTTTTAGGTGCTAAATAACAAATGGTAAGATGGTGGTCAGGGTAAATACACTATTTAATCATGTTAGAATCACCCTTGTACTTTCTACTTTACGTTTACAGATTTTTCAGAGAATTTGGGATTAAAACACTGTATGAAACCCACAAAGCTTTGATTCCAGCCCATTCCCTCTTTATTTTATCTTCATGGCTAATGCCTCTGTCATTTTTTTCTCTCTGTCGAATCCAGTCGTTCACAGTCTCTCCCTCTTGCCCTGCTCCACTTTAATTATTTATTTTTTCTTCCAGCTTTAATGGACACAGTAAGTCGAGAAGAATGTGTGTTTGACCAGTCAGTGTTCTGTCATAATGTCAAAACAGTCAGATAACTTTGCACACACAGGGTTCTTCATTTTCGGTTGGAAACTGAGTTTGAAGCAGGTGTTGCAAGGCACTGAACATTTGGTGTGTCCCAGTGGAGCTGCTGGCTTTGCCTGGTTGTTGCTGTGCTGGATATGTTCATCAGGAATAATAATAAAAAAAAAATGTCTTCAATAAATCAAAGTTGAAACACACACACACACACACACACACACACACACACACACACACACACACACACACACACACACACACACACACACACACACACACACACACACACACACACACACACACACACACACACACACACACACCTATGCTCATGTCCATGTACCCGTCCCAGCCAAAAAGAGGACACAAATAGGCTAAAATGGTGCTGCTGAAAAGTTGAACAAGTGGCTGAATAATTCACCAGGCTCTCAAGCAGTCATCCCGTTTTCCACAGTTCTCTGTTATTGTGGAAGTATTACTGTTTGCCCCGTGCTCCACTCTGAGCAGGCTGGTGCTTGAGTCAGCGTCGTGCTTTGTTTACCGTGTCACTACACACAGTAAATTGTGTGTCACTACACCCCAATTTGTCACTTTTTTCTCTCCCCTCAACACAGTTTTTTTTTTTTTGCCCCTTCTGGTCTCTTCGGTCTTACTCTCAATCTTTCCTCTTTTGCTCTTTTCCTGAAATATTTCATTATTAATTCTAAATTTCCCTCGTCCTCTCTGTAGCTTTTAAGTACTTCAGTATTCCCTTTTTGTGTCTGCAGGGCAGTCAGAGTGCACCACTGTCTTGTATAATGTCTGGCAAAAATAATAAAGGCTAACTGCTGGACCTGAATGAGTCTTTTAATTACAGAAGCTATAAAGAGAGCAGGATGTGAACTGTAAACATCCATTTGCTGTCCTTTGTTTGCTGTCCCCCGCAATGAGTTTCCCCCTCTTGTTTTAGGTTTTGTTGGATCAAACATCTAGAGTCTGTTTGACACTAAGGACACATGCGGTATATGCCTCCAGCACCAACAACAGCGGTTTGTTTGGAATTAGAGAAGAAGCAGCATGAAGCTGACTCTTGAAGTTTCAGTATCTAAAACAACACCCTCAATAGATTTTAGGTCAGAGTCTGACCAAACTCCTAGACTGACTGATCTCAACAAATTGCAAAGATCGCACACCCGTGTTGTTGTTGTCCAGGCAGTCTTTACTTTGGACCCAACATTCACTGGGCTGTTTGAGGGTAAAACTTTTAGGTTTGTAGGATTCAGAAAAGAATCAGATTTTGGTTTGGTCAAAGGTTGGCGTTAGACATTTAGTTACAGTAAGTAGATGCATTATGTCAATGAATGTCTTCCTAGAAGATGTCTATGTTGCTACGTTAGTGAGAACCAGTTCAAATTTTAGACTTGGAAGTGATGACATTTTTGGAAAGAGAGAGTGTTTCGGCTTGTCCTCACTTACTTTGGGACAAGACCCTCCATGGGCTGTTAACATGTTTTTGGTACAAACCTCTGTGTGGGCTTCTTTTTATTTCTAGTCGGGACTTTAATTGGCCATTGGACTTCATCTGGCCATTGATAATTGATCAGTAGATGAACCGTTGCTCCGTGCTTCACTCAATTGACGCTGCATCGCTGTGTAACTCATATCCATCTCCATATACTGTATTTCTTTAAGGAGTTCCAAACAGAACTTTTTGACAGCTGTAGTCATCTTTGCATGTTTCTCCGTTTCGCACTGTGGCACATAATCTCACTGCATTACACAGTTTTACCTGACAAAGCTGGGTATCCTGGTGTTCTACATCTCCATATTTTGTTTTATGAGGGTTGGCAGACAGCATTTAGATGCAATATGGCTACCTTCTGAAGGAAGTGATGCATTACAACCAAGAGCTGATTAAAAACTGAGGAAATAAGGAAGAATGATACTTGCATATACTATTTGATTGTTTTAATATTTGAATGACTATTCGAATATTTGAAAATGATGTCTCATCCCGAGTGCAGGACGGTGTTGAGTAGCAGCTATATATATGCTTAGTGTCAAACAGAAAGACTTGGCTCAGTCAGATGTGGGTAAAGGTTAGGACACCGGTGAAGCCGATATGGTTAGGTATGAGGAATGAGTGAATAACAACATTTCTGGAAATTGTTAGACACTGGGTGAATAAGGACTGCTGGTTTATAAGCCTTTATAAGCAGGTAACAACATTTGTTTAATTTTTGGTTTGTATTCCCCATCGATCTCGAATTGTTCTAAATTTTGGTTTTGCTACTGGATTCTAATATGTTTCTTTGGATACTGGATATATTCAATTTAATTCAATTTTATTTATGTAGCGCCAAATCACAACACAGGTTATTTAATGCCACGTAACACATCAAAGTCCTTACAGCAAGACTTTACAATATTATACAGAGAAACCCAACAATTCAACAATTCCCACATAAGCTAGGAGGGGGAAAAAAATGTCCTCTTTAAGGGCGAAATACCTCCAACAGAGGGAAGGAAAAACTCCCTCTTAAGAGGAAGAAATCTCCAACAGAACTAGGCTTAGGGGTGGGCAGCCATCTATAAATATTGGATTTTTTTAAAACATTTTTTTTTTTAAATCTTTACATTTTGTTTACATTGTTTTTAAGTTCATGTACGTAATAAATATGAACACACATAATTCTAGCATACTATTAAATAGGAAACGATATCTGGTTATGTGGGAAAGTTACTGCCAACACCTGACCTGCTTAATATCAATGCTGATATCAGATTAGCGTATAAAATCTATACACTTATAATAACTGACTAATGCTACTGCAGGAATATAGTTGATAGTTGAAAAGATGTGCTATTACTCTTTATGAGACAACTACATCATGCGAGTGCTGGCACACTTGTTAAGGAGTAATAATGGATCACTTGTCCCAGATTCTTAGTGTACCAGGTGTTTTTTGTTTTTTTGGGGGAAAGAGAGTAGATACAGTATATGTGTGTTGCAGTGAGTTTACTGTGTGTTAGTTATGGTAGCCTGACCTTATAAGCAAACCTAACAAGGTTATGAATAATTTCCTTAGCATGAAATAGACCTTCACATGTTTGTGTGTGTGTTTGCAGGGTTATAATTGAGGACATGCAGGGCAGTGTGTGTGCACTGCTTGATCTACTATATGAGAGAGGGTAAAGGGCGATAAGGAGAGTAACAGCATGACAGCATGTGTTTCGTGTGCAATGGCGAATGAGGTTCCTGTTTGTGTGTGTCTGTGTAATTCTCTGTGCGTCCACCGGTCTGGTGTAAAGGTGTAGTGTATCTCCTGAACCGAGCATCTCTGTATGTATAGTGGTGTGAAATTTACGCAAAGTTACTGAGTAGTTACTTCTTAAACAATTTACTGAAAAATATAAAAGTAATTAGTTACTTGGGAGATAACTTTTGGGTTTCTGTAAAATATTTGTTTTACTTCTCTTATTAATCCCCACATAGCTATAATATTTTACTGTTTCTTGCCGCCCCAATAGGTGCGCAGTGGGCTCGCATTTGTCTCCACATTGCCGAGCGTCTCTTGCCCGGTCCACTTTCGGGGGTGTGCGGCAGGTGGTTTCCCTTGCAACAAGTGCGTCCCCATTAAAAACGTCCCTGTAGGTTGGACCTCGCTCCCACCTTCACATGTAGGCAATGCACTCTCGGCAGCACTGCTCTGAGGGTTGATGGACTTAACGCTGGGGTGTGCTTGGAGGCCGGTGTTAGGTCCCCGTCTGGTGACACCTGGTCCTGCCCCTCCACTCAGAATCTTAACCTCACCGTTGTACAAGGCCTTCAGCCTGTTCATCCTCTGTGTGACTCTGGGGAGCCGGAGAAACTCTCCTTCCCCCTCCACAGTCAGGCAGGCAGGAAGCCGGAAGGAATAGGCTGCATGTCAGCTGCAGTCTGCAGTTGACTGTTGGACAAAAGTAACATGCTAGCAGTTTGGTTAAAGTTAAGGAATTGCAGTTTTGTTATTTCATTCAAAAGACTAATGACTTACATTACAGCTCAACAGTGGAATTAATAAAGTAAGGTGCTGCTTTTTTAACGCATTACTTCCAACACTGTGTGTATGAGGGATACAGTAAAGAACATAATGAAGAAGAAGAAATGCAGAGACGGTTTTGAAAGACACCATTCATTTCTGACCAAACCCTTTCAACTGAACTGCAGAGCAACTGTAAGGATGGGAATATTTTACTGTAAAAACAGTATGTGGGTGGTGTTATGTGTGGTCTAATAACATTTTGATGCAGGAGTTATGCCTCCATTTTGATGGAGATGAAAAAAGTCCCCATTTTTATGAATTATTTAATTTTCCAATTTAGATAGCTGAGTAACACAGGTAAGGGTCAATCATTTTATTCAGTTTGTTTCCAGTCTGTTTCTGTCTGTCTCTATGTATGCCCTGTGATGGACTGGCGACTTGTCCTGGTTGTACCCTGCCTTCGCCCAAAGTGAGCTGGGATAGACTTCAGCCATCCCGTGACCCTGTTCGGGATACAGCGGGTTTAGATAATGGACGGATTGATGGATAAATTAACTGTAGTTCCACAACATCTTTGAGAAATTTCAGTCTGGTTTTAGAGCATTACATAGCACAGAAACTTCCCTCCTCAAGGTAACTATTGACCTCCTTTTAGCAGCAGACAGGGGGGCGAGTGCAGTTTTAATTCTTTTAGACCTAAGTGCAGCTTTTGACACCGTAGATCACACCATTTGAATCTATCGCCTCAAAACCTGGGTTGGCATCAAGGACGCTGCACTTAGCTGGTTTTATTCTTACCTTTTAGAAAGAACCTACTCGGTCACCGTAGGTAATTACTCATCTTCCACGACACACATTACCTGTGGTGTACCACAAGGTTCAATTTTAGGTCCAATTTTATTTTCTATCTACATACTTCCACTCGACCAAATCCTCCAACGACACGATGTATCTTTTCATTGCTATGCAGACGACACACAGATATACCTTCCGCTGAGCCCTGGTGACCCAAAGAGCCTGGATGCTGTCTTAGATTGTCTCTCTGACATTAACTGTTGGATGGCACAAAACTTTCTTCAGCTCAACAACTCAAAATCAGAAGTCATATTGTTCAATTCCCCAAACAATAACACCAGTTTCATTAAGAGTCGACTTGGTCCCCTGTCTGCTTATTTAAAACCTGTTGCCAGAAACTTGGGAGTAATGTTTGACTCTCAGTTAAGCTTTGAAACACAGATCAAAAAAATTGTCCAGTCCTGCTTCCTTCAATTAAGAACCATCTCCAGAATCAAACCCATACTGTCACACTCTGACCTGGAAAAATTAATTAATGCACTCTTTCTCTCGACTCGACTACTGCAACTCCCTCCTTTCTGGCATAAACCAAAAATCTACCTCCCGCCTCCAACTAGTCCAGAATGCAGCAGCTCGGCTTCTTACTGGTTTTAACAGACGACATCACATTACTCCAGTTCTGGCCTCTCTCCACTGGCTCCCGGTTGGTTTTAGAATTGATTTTAAGATTTTGTTGATCACTTTTAAGGCCCGCCTCGGTCTGGACCCGAGCTACATTATTGAAATGTTAGCCCCATATGAGCCAACTCGCAGCCTTCGATCCTCCGGTGGGGCCCTTCTGGCCGTTCCAAAGTCGAGACTTAAATCAAAGGGTGACCGTGCTTTTGCCATTAGGGCCCCTCGACTTTGGAACAACCTACCTGAGGAGATAAGGCTTGCCGAATCATTAACTCCTTTTAAATCACTTCTTGAAACCCATTTTTATAGGATTGCTTTGAAGTGATGTTGTCCTTTTATGTCATTTTATGCAGTTCTTTTGTTCCCCTGTTTTGTTTGTTTATTTTATTCATTTATTTATTTGTTTGTTTTGTATTCCATTTGCTCAGTTTGGTTATTTGTTTGGTTTTGTTGTATTCATTAACTTAAAGCTTAGTCATTTTTTGCCTCCTGTTTTCTTAAATGTTTACCGGTATTGACGTTATGTATGACTATGCTTTGCTTCTCTGTAGAGCACTTTGTAAACTCTGTTTTTAACGGTGCTATATAAATAAAGTTATTATTATTATTATTATTATTATTACATATTCAATTGAAAAATATTTCCTCATAAAATGCTTGTTACTGATGAGAAACACTGGTATAGCACATGTGGCAAGGAGATGATTGGCTTTGATAACTGGGTGTGGCAAATAACTGACTGCTACAATGCAGAGATACAGAGTTTCAGTGTAATACCAAACACGTATATGATAGCCTGGCAGCGTGAGTCGTGTGTGGTAACAGATTAAGAATATTGCTTTTTCAGTTGGATTCAGTTTAACGTTTCGAGACCACCCTCTGAGGGTTTCCCAACCACTGATATTTATCATGCTTCTTGATCAGCTCTGCAGAGAAATTAGAAATTTAAATTATTGATGCTTAACACTTTCTCTCCCCTTCCCTCTGTCTCCCTCCGTCCCTACTCACCACACAGTGGCAATAAATAACATCTGCTCCACAAATGAATTCCCCCTCAACCCTTGTTGGCCTTCTTCATCGTCTCCACCAGGTTTATGGGATAACTCTCCTATCAATTAAAGGCTAATTCTGTTAGCTGTCATGTATGGAGCACCAGAGTATTTCCTCAGCTTATGAAAATGCCAGCTCACTTTAAGGATGTGTCATTTCCAATAATACCTACACACTGTGGCCCTCTGAGGGAGAACATTGCATGTGAGTAATAGCAAATATTAAAACGATTAAGGAGGTGGAAGCAATTGGGTGCTACTATAAATCCGAAATTAATTTAGTCAGTAGACCTTTTCCCTATGTTAATGCTAGTGTGCTGCCTACATGCCTGGGATAGTTAACTGTTAGTGAGTAAAAGTGAAAGTGAATGCTTTCTGTGACTTTTTATTTGCAATGCATTTACTGTATTTCTCGTAACTGATTCCGATTAATGCTGTTACATTCCTGTTCTACAGTCTCGTACGTTATACTGTAATCTGCTTCTTAAATTTAGTAATAAATATACTTTTTTGTTTTGTTTTGGGGGATTACACAGGCAGAGTTGTTGTGGTCAAAATGGACAAAGACAGATACATCCCCACACGCATACATCACGTGTCGCTACACAAAATCCTGCCAACTACTCATCAACACCTACAGAGTTGGCATACCTGCATACAAGCACAGAGAAATCCAGTATGAAGCACCCCATTGTCAGCAACACAGTCAAAGTGTTTCAAACAAACCATTGAAGCCCTAACTTGTGTAGTACTGACTCCTTGAATAGCACAAGCCCAGAGGCCATCACATGTGTTTGTTTCATCTGAAGGAGAATGTTGCTCAGGTGGAGACAACACAGAACTGTTTATGTATAAATGACTTGTTCTCTGTTCTCTGCACAACTACAACTGCTCAATCCTCAGCAGCATCTCTCCTGTTTGAATGTGTTAAAAGATAGAGATATCAGCTAATTAAAATTATTGGAGAGAAGCCAGCAGGCTTGTGGGAAATCCAGCAGAGAGATGCACTGTAGTTAGTTGAGATATGACCAACAACAAACTAGTCAACCACAGACACTAATTCTGCCACAAATGGAGCCAGTGAGCGCAGCATCTGTGGATAAAAGAAGTACATTGTGTGAGTGTTCGGTACATCTCAGTAATTAGACCGATTTTTCAATGGACACGATGTATCTATAAGGGGATATACATCTTTTACACTATAAGGAGCATCTGAAATCCCTCTTGTAAGGAACTTTGATAGAAAGCACTGAGAAAACTGTTGAATTTCTGGCGGCTGTTGAGGAATTCCTCAGTAGTCATTTGCATCTAGCAAAACACTATACACAGTAAATCCCATTTAGTCTTCTCTGTTTTAAAAACGTACTTGCTCATGATACGGTCTCCAGTATCAGGATTTATTTTCTGTAGTAGACTCAGTCTTTCCTCTGGAATACAGTTGTGTTTTTGGTTGTGCTCCAGTTGCCGCTGGAAACACAGGGCTAAAAAAATAAAGCCAATGTGGAAGTACCAAAAGTTGCAGTTCCTTGAATGACCACTTGAGGTCAAAAATAAGTTAATACCCATAGACAGCGTTCTTAAAATTCCCAATTTTGCAGCAGAAATAAAAAAAATAAAAATAAAAAAAAATTCAAATTAATTGTGAGAACATGTGGGTACACTCCATAGGTAGTCATTTCCAGTTACATTGTAGGCGTAGACATCGGATTAACTTTGAAACTTTTGGAATAACTTTTAACCAATTGGTATTGACTACCATTTGTGCTGGGTACACTGAAGCTGCACCTACATATAGAAAAGAAAAGCTGGATTTCAGCATCATGGCACATAACCACAACACTGGTTGCTGATTGGTTTGTATCTCATGGTTTAAATTGATTAAGGACATAATTAAGGACGTCAGGTGGGAGCTGCCTCACCCGACTAGCTGCTTGCAGGTTTTAGCCAGAAGCCTTACAGACAGCAACCCTGCTTGACAGGTTTTAGCAACACGGCTGTATTCGGACCACCTCAGCTCCACCCATGCTCCATCTATTTGCCCATTTTTCGATTAACGGGAAGTAAGGCTGAGTCAGGAGCTGCCAAGATTGCGACAGCTGGAGCCATTGCACTGAGCTTCAAAAGCGCTCCACAGGAGCGGACGTCTGTGGGTTGACATCATGGTGGCTTTGCCTTTTTCTAAACTGTTATCACTCTCGTTCCACTTCTGTAAACATACTTATCTCAAGAGACATTTTGGAACAATGCCACAGTGACTCTTCCTGTCTTGGTTGACGTACTTGCTCAGGATTCTCTTCTCTGAATGCAACTCTTCTGTAGGTCACATCTTTTAGTGACAAGTGGGTTGTTGAACTCTCTGTGCTGTGCTTTGATGTTTGAGCAGTGGTTACTATTACACCCCTTGCTAGTTTTTTTTTCAGTTGTAACCTAAGGAAAGACACCAATTCAGAAATCAAGCTAATATGTAGAAATTAAAAGGGGGAACACTGCAGCCCAAGATACCAACCACACGCCCTAGACCATCAAGTGCTTAATATTCCTATTATCGATTGCATTATTCCCTTCTTTTAATTTCAGATAAATACAATTTCAGTATCATCATTAATACAAAAAACAGATTTATGTTGTGTTTTACAGATTATCAGATATGGCGCACTAGAACAGATTCCCCCACAGTTTACATCGGGCTCCGGGACAGTTGCATCAGTGGAGAGATGGATGAACGTATAATTGTTTCATTGTTTTGTGTTTTACAATTAAGATTGAAATCACTCCATTTCCCTAATGTATGAGTTGTGCATTCACAATGCCCCTCACTGTCTGAAAGGAGTACATTAATAAACCATCTCCAGCAATTACTCCCATTGGCATCCATTTAGGAGTAAAAATAGACTATATTTTGGTTGGAAATTGCCTGAAAAAGTTTGCATTTGTGCACATTAGCACCTGGCTTTTTAGATTTCAAATGGAATATACAGTAAGTGTGCATTTTGTAAACAAGTAATGATATCCTTAAAAAAAAAACGTTATTTGTGAGACACTACAACTGTGGTTTAGATAATTTGTGACAAGTTACAAGAAGAATGATAAAGCTATCAGAAACGTAAATTTAATATTAAGAAGTCAGTGCTTGTTCACACTGATGGGAGAGCAAATCAAGTTAGAGAAACATGTCAAATCCAAATAATCTCATGTGGCTTTTTTAAGACTCATTGCCAGCTTCATGATTGCTGTTAAATGCAGGTTAGATGAAAATGTTACGATCAAAACCCCAGGCAAAACACATGTATTCCATTTTGTATAATCTTCTTTATAGAAATATTAGTGCCCTGCTCCACTTGTAAAACTCTGAAGGGAATTGAACCCATGACGGTAAATGCTCCTTCATCGCTTACCTCTTTCTTCAGTGGGTTAAAAATCTATTTCTGAACCGAGCAAGTATGCATGCTTGGTGTGTATGGGGATAAGTGCTCGTTTGTCAGTGTTTGTTTCTCTGTAGGAAAGTCGATGAGCAAACGGCTTGTCTTGTTAGCTGAAGGAAATGTCAATGGGGGACAGTGGGAGCAGCACCGGGCTCTGGTGGGGCTGCTAAAGCCTTTCATATGAGTTTGCCAGCATCATTATGAGCCGTCCATGTTTGCTTTGTGGTGGCTGCAGTTGGACGCGTGCGATTGACTGTCCTAATGAGTCTGTTAGAGTGTGTTCATGCTCATCTGTCCACACATGTATGCCTTACAGTTTGGTCTTGATGAGTTTGTGTATTCTAAAATGAAGTATCAATCAATAGACTATGTGTGTGTGTGTGTGTGTGTGTGTGTGTGTGTGTGTGTGTGTGTGTGTGTGTGTGTGTGTGTGTGTGTGTGTGTGTGTGTGTGTGTGTGTGTGTGTGTGCCCGTTTCTAAGTCGGTCTACGGGCCATTAAGCATTCAGCACGGTCTAGAGCTCGCTAATGAGGGACTGTGTCACATCAAAACAACTAGCTATTTGCTTCCAACAGTGTGTGTGTGTGTGTGTGTGTGTGTGTGTGTGTGTGTGTGTGTGTGTGTGTGTGTGTGTGTGTGTGTGTGTAGGTATGTCAGTATGTGGTTATGTGGGTTGTCTGCGGTTATTTCCATGCCAAAGTGTTAGCGCTCGATGCTAGTATTGACCAGGAACTGTGTATGCATATGCGCTTGTCTTTGCGTGTGTGTTCATATCCACTCATTGCTTTTGTGGCCCTTTTTTGTCAGCTCTTTGCTGTGTGTCTCACCTCCTCAAGCTCATTTTGTCTCTGAGGTAATGTGAGGTGTTCTGGGGTTAACATCACCTTTCAGGAAATTGCTATAAAAGTGCTCTCGTGCTGGGTGGCTTCCTGTTGGGCGACTTGAGGCTGGAACTGACCGGTAGCAGTAAAATGTTTAGCCTCCTTTGATGCAGGAGAGGATTGTTGGTTAAACTGAGGATTAAAACATGAGGCAAGACATACGTTTAAGGTAATAAACCATTACTATTTTAAGCATTTTGGGTATCAAAAAGAACGTTTTTTTTCCTCGGGAGAAAAAGGCAGGTTGAACTTTCAGTCACCAAACAACAATTTGTATTACACATATTGAATAATTTGGCAATTGTAATACAATCTAACAATCTTAATAGCTTGACGGATGTGGAAAACAACACCTGTAAAAATACACTTTTTCAACAAGAAACTTGTGACAAGAATGCCACAAAAATTATATCAAAGACAATCAACAAAATGGGATTTCATGGCTGATGACATTAGATCATACTTCAATCAAAATTAGTGTCACCGATCCTGGCGGGGAAGACCCGAGTTTGAGAAAGTAGTTGTAAAATTTCCTCTGCGGCTCTAAATGAGCTCTGAGAAAATAATCCTGTTGGTATCATAAGAGATTATCTTGGATTGGGTTGAAAACTGCAAATTTGTGTTACAGTCTGTATTTGCAGACATAAATCTACTAGGCAGATGTCTACTAGGCAGGGTTAAGAGCTGTTGTCTGTCTCTCGAGAGCCCATTGGACTTTATCACAATGTGATACCAGATAGTGAAGCACTCAAAGCCGCTGGAGTCGCTGCTCTTTTGTGCCGAACTGAGCCGGTTGAGGCATTTGATTAGGATACTTCCTGGCCATCTTCTGTTTGAGGTTTTCTGGGCACATCAACTGATAGTAAACCCTGAGGTAGACCGAAAACCTGCTGGAGAGACTACATTATCTCAAATATCTTGGGAAAACCTTTGGACCTCCCAGAAGGAGCAGGAAAACCTTGGGCTCACGTACCTGCTGCCACCATAATCCAACATTGGATATGGATGGGTTACTGGATATTCATCTGTAAATTACATTTTTGCCTGTGATAGGAGTTATTTTGAGAATTCTTGATCAGCACCTGGTGCTCAAAATGCAATTAATCCAAAATATAAGTGAAATCTCTTTTTTAAAATTATCTATGAAATAATTCACTGTGTGTATTTGTGAGTATGTGTGTGTGTGTGTGTGTGTGTGTGTGTGTGTGTGTGTGTATTTAAGTTTCCCGTTCCTCCTTCTATCCTGGCAGGTTACGAGTTGTAGTGTTCATTGTGACCCTTAGCTTTGCACAAGTCTGCGATATACACGTGACGTGTCGTTAATCACGCGTATATTCCACTCAGAATTAACAACATCATCTTGGAGATGGCTGTGATGTTTTATTGCCTTTTAGCTGAGTACCAGACTAACACATCAAAGGCAGGAAATTAACTTTGGAGTTGGCAAATGGTTTATTGGCACACACACACACACACACACAAAAAAAGTGATACATGGGCTTTATGGTTTGGAATAAAGAAAACATTTATGTTTCATTGATTTGGTAAAATGTTAAAGTAACTAGTTGGTTTTCCTTTTCCTTGCACTTATTATAAATATTAACTGGCCTTACAACTGCTGAACAGTACTGGTTAGGACCTCAACAAATAGAATACAGCACTTCAGTACAAAGACTTGTGACTTGAAAAGGAATTGTTTTGTCCCACCTGTGCAATGAGGTGTAATTTGCTTGGCTAGTCATGCAAAACAAAAGGTAAACATTGTTTAACAGCAACTGTCTGTTGTCTCAGTGAAATGAGGGCCATTACTCATTGTCATGATTCAGTATCATGAACCATTAGTTTGGCGTCGGCTGTGCACACAGGCAGTGTTGTTCTTCAGAATGAGTTATTAGGGTTTTGGGTCACTTGCTGTGGCACTAATGGTAATGTATTGTCTTCTTCTTTATAATTCAGATTAATAGTTTAACATAGTCTTTGACATAATATAAACCTGTCGATATGTGTTAGGAATAAAACCGTAGTACTGAAAGATGATGCATTCATATACTGATAACTAGAGAGACACTGTTCTACCTGTTGCTGCAGCGGATCGAACCAAATCTACCCTGTTTGTATCTTCAAGGTTGTTATTAAAGCTTGTGTTCATACAATTGCCGACAGTAATTGTAGCCATATCCCATCATACATTATGTCATCGTAAACCTCCCCTCAGGGTGAATTATTGTAGGATTTGATCTTTAATGTCTGACTGATGATTGGGATGCTGGTCGGCTCTCAGGTCACTGCTGCTCAAAAGTAATCCTTTTTGTTTCCAGAGATAGCTTTCTCGTTAATTCAAGCACCTGTAGAACCATTGACCATTGAATGAAAATTTAACCCCACTTGAACTTTGTGCCTTTTTTTTCTCTGCCATTCTAAGGACAGCTCAATCAGTGACTACTGGGGGTGGCTGAGTGTGATACCTTTGCAGTAGTTTCAACAACGGTAGTGGTGATGGTGGTAGACTTTTGGCAAGCAACAAACGGTGTGTAATGGTCATTTCCGATTGGTTAAATGCTGCTCCAACCCTATCAGTTCACAAACTGGATTTGGGTTTGGAAATACCAGGCTATGTTCTCATTCCCAGGACGTCAAATACTGCTGTTTGGTCTAAGCCTTTGGTGTCAGAGAGAAACGCACAAAGTGCCCTTTGGCGTCAGCACCGTGACCACCCAGGTTGAAGGAAGTCATGTAACAGTGTGCAGAGTGACAAAGGGCAAGTAGGAAGGAAGTTGTGAGTGGTTGGACGGAACCAATAATTTTACCTTGGAGACGTGGAACCTGGGAGACCAGTGTTTATGTCAGTGAGGAAACAAAACTCAACATAGGTCTCTTTTACAGGAAGTAACATTATTAAGTTTCTTACACACCGTACTTAATTCACATAACATACGTAAAGTAACTAGCGTGACGTAAAATTAAAGTAATTACAATTATTTATTTGAACCCAAACCATGATGTTTTCTTAATCCTAACCACGTGTTTATTTGGCCCATAACACTGAGACTCTTTGTGCCTTTCTCTGAAACACCAGATGGCTGTTACAGCATAGCAGTATTTGATGCCTTGGGTTGACAAACAATATGTCCAGGGTAACTTTCAGCTTCATGGAAGTGTTTGTGACACTGTATGCACCAGTCAGTGGTCAGCAAACAGGCAGACGATAAAAATCTATGTAAAACCAAATCATGCACTGATCCAGAAACTAGCTACACACGGAACAATCTCTCTTGTTAAAGTCTTTCAACTGAGGCCGAAGTTTGAAACTTTTGGACACATTCACAACACAAATAACCTTAGTTATGTTGTAAAGAACAATTCACACCAGCTGCAAACATCACAGGAAAGCCGAAGATGTGTGATTCTGCAGACAGTAAGCAGCAGCTAAGCCCGTTCCTCTGGCCCTAATGAGCAGTAAATATGTCACAGACTCCTGCACTTTGCATTTTAAAGGAGCTTTTATTAGAGAAGGGCTGTTCAGATGCACTTTCTTTGAGCACAAGGGTTATTACTCATGCTCTAGCCAAAAAGCACCCCTGTCTGTGTGTAAGTTCTGCCCACGGGCAGCAAATGCAGTGGTTTCTGGCAGGGTAACTTAACACTCTGCGGTCAGCCATCCTCTGTTTTGTTTTATATTGCACCCTTGTGATTGTTGAGGTAGGTTTTTAAGAAATATTTGTGTTTCTGACCGAGGACTCTGAAAAACTAAAGGTAATAAACATCATATCTGGGGCTCTCTGTCAAAACACAACAGAAATAAAACATTAATACCACCTAGGAGGTATTTGTCTGTCCATAGCATGGCATTAATGATAATTGAAGGAAGGTTGTCACACTAAGGACCTTATTGTTGAATAACTTTTTAAGTGAAATAACCATTTCTGGCATTTCATGGTCGTGACTTTAAATTTTACAGTAGTGTTTTAGCGCAGCTTTTACCGGTGGTGGTGCTAAACACATTATTGCTTTGCATAACTGCAGTATAGAAGGGTCCAACTGCAGACCCACTCTTGTGGACCCTATGTGTGGATGACCAATAGGAAAAAACGAGACACTGCAGGCCAAGACATTGTTGTTTTAGTGCACTGATCTTTTTACATTTTTTTACATTTTGGGCTATTTTGTGTGTTCCCTTCAAGACTAGTGGAAAGAAAAGTAAAAAAATAAACATCTTGGTGTTTCTTTTAATGCATTTGCGCCTGTAACTTCTTTTTTGAAATTCACCAAAAGGTAGCATATATAAAATGTAATATGAATGAATGAATGAATATGAATAATGTATGAACAAACCCTTCAGTAAAAACCTTCACAATATAGATGGGAATCGAATTCTGAAAATTAGGTTTATGTAAGTGCCACTGAAGTACAGAGTTCTGGCTCAGAGAAAGAGAAAAACGTATTTTCAGAAAAGGCCCTTTCATTTTATAATACATCTTTGAAGGCCGATTTCTCAAAATGAGTTTTTCCTAATACTCTGAGCCAGAAATCTCCATTTAGAATTCACAGAAACCTTTTCAGTTTCAATCACATCTATACTCTGAAGTTTTTTTTACAGAGAGGTTTATTCATATATTATTAATCGCCTGATTTATAAAACATAAGCAGATTTTTTTTTCTTTTTTATGGCTGTTGACAGCATTTTATTATCTATAGAGTGATTAAAAAAAAAGAGATGCCAGTAATTCCCTCTGTAAAAACCTTTGACTACCAACAAAATAAAACAAAAATGTGTAACCTGGCTTTATCCAATCTTCAGATATCTGTACTGGAAATTAATGCAAATTAATGCACCTATAATTAGGTAATTTGTATCTTTAAACATCAAATTGCATCAAATTTGTAGTACAAAAAAAATGCAGTATAGTTGTCTCAATTGAAGTAAGCACTTGTTTGAGAAAAAAAGCAATTCAGAAAGACAACCACATTTTTAGTGCGTTATGTGCTAATTCTAATATAGCACTGCACAGCACAACAATAATTTGTAGAGGTTTAATAAGGCTGTTAATTAATGCTTAACTCGTTTTGTCAGCAACATATGGTTACACAAATCCACAACTGTTTTTCTAGTCTGTTTTTGTACAGATTTATTTTTGTTTTAATTTCCTCTATATGTTAATTGCTTGTTTTTATGTTCTCGCTATGTTCATCGTCTCCTCTCCTTGCAGGGATCCTTTCATTCTGTTGCAGCAGCCTAATTTCCCGACAGGGTTCACAGATTCACAATCATAATCATAGTCATAGAATTACTCTGAAAACCAACCTGAGATCAACACAGTCTACCTTAAGAACCTCTGGAAACATGTTTATGACTACAGTGGAGCTTTCTGCAGCTTTCATTGTGAATCGTACACACTGCTCACTCAATGGAAATCCATGGGCAGGTGCCACTCAGTCATATCAGGATTCCTGCTCGCTCTATTCGCTGTCAGGCTACACAGTATTGATTCCTCTCAACAGTAAGCCTCTGACTAAACCACTGAACCCTCTTTACTCACTCACTCTTTCCTCACTTCTTTATTCCTCTTGCCAACCCTTCAGCAGTTTGCTGGCTTTGACTTTCACATACTCTCATTGGACGTTTTGTCTTTTCCTCTTTCTCTTGATCAGAATTTGAAAAACATATGTTTAAAATTAGTTTTTGTGTCTCTGTTTTTAAGGCGCATTGTTCTCAATGACCTTCTCCTTTGATTGGCTGACTCTTTTCGGAGTTATGTACGCCTGGGCCAACTGCAGCATTTCTTTATGGTGCTTGCCAGCATGATGGAATAACCTCTCATTTTTACTTCCACATAAAAGGTTGGCTGCGCTGAGGGAGGAAATATTAAATATAAGCTTTAGTTTGTGACATCACAAACTCACAGAAGTACAAACAGCACAGTTGCTGAATTAGGCTGTGAACATTTTCGAGTGGACTGAGTGTTTTGTCACTTTCACAGTTTTCATATAGCATGTAGACCTGTATTGTACTAAAAAAAGACATGATAATCTAAATATACACAATATAGGACTTTTAAATGCTGAAATAGTCAAACTGTAAGCTATCTATCCCACTTTTAACACATCAGCTTAAATGATTCCTTTTTTTTCCCCAAGTAAAAAGAGAACATAGAAGAAAAGATTCAGTTATTTTACTCAAAAATGTCATTTTAGAATATAGACAGTGGAATATTGATGTACTCACATTCATAGAAGTGTGTGACTCAAACATGATGGACCTTGGTTTGACATCCAACACCTACATTTAGTTTGCTAACATTGATCTTCCCATAACGCCATTGATCATGGAAAAGTATCTGTTGGCATGTTTTTGCTCTACAAATATACCCTAATTTTTCTATAAATGATAAAAAGATGACATTCATTTTATGTGCCTTTTTTTGTTTTTTCTTCTTAATGGTGACAGTGTGTTCAGTGTTGTTTATCCCAATCCAAGAGCTGTTTATGAACTGATATGTAACGTGAGTTCTTTGTCTGCCTGTTCTGTTTGTCTCCCAGACTGTTGGGTGGCCATGACGAGCGAGGAGGAGGAGGGCCCTGGTGTTTCAACATCAATAGCGACGACATCGTCAGCGGCAACAATCTCTCGGGTGACGACAGCCGTAGCCAGGTGTGACAGCGGTGATGCCGTCACTTCCTCGTCCTCCTGCAGGCCCTCCCCGTACCACCGGCCATGTCCCAAGAAAAAGGAGGCGAAAGAGGAGGAAATAGAAGAAGAAGGGGTTATTCAGGAAGAGAGGATTGAGAGGGAGGAGGAGGTTGAGTGTGAGGGGGATGATGAAGATGATGATGACGATGACGATGGCAGCAGTGATACGAGTGTGCTGGTCGTGCCTTATCCTGAGCTGGTGCCTGTGGTCTTCTTCTGCCTAAAGCAGACAACCTTTCCCCGCAGCTGGTGCATCCGCATGGTCACCAGCCCATATCCTTTAAACTGCATGAGAATGATGACAGTAAAAATGTATGGATTATCATAACTTAATCCACCAACACTCAGTATACTTCCATTTCTAGGCTTTAAAGAAATGATTAATAGAGCGCTATCTTTTCCTTCAAACTCACACAAACCTTGACTTTTTGATATTTCAACTCACCTGACAAGTTCACCACAGCTCCAGTTCTGAGTAGTCACATTTCTCTTTAGGCACATTTCATTGACTTCACCTGACATTGTGGAGCATCAAAAACATCATGGGCCAGACTCACAATTCAGGGTTGGAAATTGCCACCTGGCATTTGTGTAGAAGCTGGTGAATTTGCCCAACCTACTAGCCACGGTGGCGGGCAAATAAAAGTAGGATAGCACAAACAAATAATGCAGTTGTAGCCGAGGGATTTGTTCTCGTACAGAGATTCATTGTTTCCCCTACCATGGTCTTCAACCAGAAGTTTGAGGTAATGACAATACATGTATCTTTATCTTCATTTAGCAGTTACAGGCTACATTCCCCATGCTTGCATGTGACACACTTCACATCATCCTGAATCTTTGTGTATTTGTGTAGTGAGTGTGTATTTTAGCGGATTTGTGTATTGTTAAACACATGGCGTGTTCGAGCGGAGACAGCTTATCAAACTTCTTAAGAGCAACACTTACAGTGTGGTGATGTGTGACTCACACACAGACTCCCCAAACACCGTTTATATTGCATATCTGGAGTAACACTGCTGAGTGTAAAAAGTAAGAATGAGTGTGTGGAAGTGCAGAGAGCTGACTGACTACTTAACAGTCAGTGAAGTGGAGACAGAGGAAAAAAAGAAACAGCATTTTTCTTCCAAAGCACCGTAATTTAACTCTTTCACCATAAAAGACAAGATTCCAAATCATTTTGATGGTACACTCACTTGCTGAGAGGGGCGCCTCTTTTATTCCCACTTCGTGCCCCGGTGCCTGTTCTTGCACTATGCAGCAGATCTCAGAGAAATGCATGCTTCACCAGCAGCAGCTTGTTAAGCTTCTTGTTGCTGAGGATGGCTAGCTGTAGGAAACAGGAGATGGTCCTGGTCTTGTTGTCACTGGCAGATTCAGGATCTCAGCGGTCAGATACTCCTGTACCGCAGCATTATACACCAGACCTGGTGCCCACATGCTGCGCGTAGTCACCCCTCTTAATCAGTCTGTGGACATGACTGAAAGGGAACTGAAGCCCAGCACAAAGAGGAACGGATCTTGACCTTTGCACTGGTTTTTCCAGCACCATTCTCCATGTTCAAACATGATTATTATTATTATTTCTCACAATAATTAATGCACGTTCAAGCATCTTCATCAACAGACGCTCTGCTAAAAGCATAAAGGCACGAAGTAGCTTTTCCCCCCAAAAAACTTGCTTCATTTACTAAAATAATCCCTCATTTACAATCAGCAAGGCTCTGCTCACCGCCAAAACAAACCGCGTACCTAACCAGGAAACGAGGTCTTATCATGGGAATGATGAATATTCATTTTATTTTGTAGACACCTCCAGGTTATAAGAGACTGCATTTGTTTTTTGCTTATACATTAGGCCTATGTAATGAATAATATTATTCAAAAGCATTTAAAGTCCTTATTTTTGCAGCAGGAAGTGGTGCAGTGGTTAGCTTTGTCGCCTCACAGCAAAAACGTTCTGGGTTCAAATTCGGGTCTGAGCTTTTCTGTGTGGAGTTTGCATGTTCTCCGTGTGCCTACGTGGGTTCTCTCCGGGTACTCCGGCTTCCTCCCACCGTCCAAAAACATGCACCTCAGGTCAATTGGTGGTTCTACAAATTGTCCTTCGGTGTGAATGGTCTTTCCGTCTGTCAATAAGTGTTGGCCGTGTGATGGACTGACGACCTGTCCAGGTTGTACCCTGCCTTCACCCAAAGTGAGATGGTATAGGCTCCAGCCCCCCCCCCCCCCCCCCGTGTAAAGGCAAAGTAAAGGCATTCCCACGCTGGCCCTGAGACCTGCTTCTGTTGGGTTTATCCACTCACACATGCAGTCGTGAAGCAGAATTGAATGCACTGGAATTCTGTAATTACCATATGTGGCCACAGAGGCCGCTGTTGCCACTGCTCAGAAAATGTTCAAAGTGTTTTCTGACAGAGTAACACAAATTCAAAGCAATGTTTGTAGACATCCTGCCTTCTTACGGTCTCATTATGAAGGCCACGTCAGCTTCTGTCTGCGTCTGACTTGAATCTATAACCAAATGGAAATAAAGTTGGAGTTGCTTGGTAGGCAAGACATTTATTAAGGTTTAAATGAAAACATGTCCCGAAGGAAAATCAGTCAGAGGAAAAAAAAACAAATTTTGTCTCTTTGGGTTCTCTTTCCTGCAATTTCTTTTCAAGTGTTTGTTGTATTCCAGTGTTGTTACTGTCACTCGTTACTTTGTAAAGCTCACAAATGAATTAAGTATAATTTTCTCCACTTGACTAAGCTTGCCGTGTATAGACAGCCAGGAAAAAAACACAGGTTCTGTTACAGTCCTGCAGTGCAATTATGTTGATCACACATACAAGTAATAGATTCATCTGAAAGAGAGATATACCCTCATCAGATGGTTGTTTATCTCAGCTTTTTGTAAAAAAAAACATGAATGTGATAAGAACAAACTCAGTGTGGTATAGTGTTTATAACATTTGCTGTTTTGGCTGTTTTACAGCTTTTTCGCTAACTGTGGGAGGTTTTGCCAGCTAAAGAGTTAACAGGTTTACTCTAATGGAATCATGTCCATGCTTGTTTAGATCTACTGGTCAGGATCTGTGAACTGCAACAGTGTCTATTTTCATCTAAGAATCATGTATGATTGCATTGTGGTGGTGAGATCTGTAGCCTTGATACTCTGAAAAAGGAGTTTGTCTATCAACTTTTAGGGTTCCATCTGACACCCGGCACAAAACGGAGACAAGCGGCGCCAAACCCAAGCAAAGGCATTTTCATGTAAACAGCTTCTTCCCAGGTTTTTTAAAGAGCAATTGTTCTTACGACCATCTTAGCACCCATGGGCGTGTTGGTTTTAAAGTAAGGTGCGGTCAGGTGCAGTGGTTACCCATTGCCATCTTGAGGCAGCTGAAAATTATTTGGCAATTGATCAACAACAACCTGGTCTTAAGTCAGTGGTGGAGTAGTATATGTATGTATATGTACAATGTCTGTACACATATAAGGACACCAAGCAATGCACAAAAATGCAAAGCATTAAAAATGAAAATATTACAATTTGGAGATTATTAGTATATACATCAATCAGCTCAATCTCCATGAGGTAGATATGCTCCCTTTACATAGAACATGTTTTCCTAGTACTTGATAAATATCTCCCATTATAATAGCAATCGACCAAGGTGCACTGTGCTTTTAAAGAGAATGGGAGATGACACTTGATTTATATCACATTATGCCCAAAACACGTCTATGATTAGCCGTATTAGAACCATGCGCCTCACTTTGCTCTAAAATAATCCACTGTTAAACTGGAAACGGTATTAGATTATTCTTAGATTGTTGACATATATATTCCTATTGCCGTGTTTGTTTTGCTTGAATTGCTTGGAAGTTCTTCTGATTCACTGAATGTGTTCTCATATACTCTGTAAGTGTGTCTTTAACAAAGCTGCTGGACTTCACTTCACCGTCTCTCGGCATTCAATGAAGTCACTCCAACAGAATGAAAGGAAGTATAAGTGAATACAGGCATGTGTGTGTGTATTGTGTTGACGTGTGTGTGTTGCCATGAAAGGACTTGTATTGACCAAGTCCACTTTCTCACATTGTGTGTTCAGATTGAGTGGTGCAGTGGATTGATCCGCAAGTAAATACCTCTTTGTGCGTATAAATACATCCAGGCCACTGCTTCAACTTGTCAGCGTGTGCGTGTTGATGTCCTTCGTTTTACTCAGAGAGGATATTGGCAAAAATTCAAGCCTGTATCCTGCAAAATAAATACATATTAAACTAAAGTATTTTTCCATTTACATTTTGATGAGAACTCTAATCACTGAATGGATTATGTTCAATTGCAATATTTTAGTTTGAAGGGATGAAGTGCTACATTTATGAACCAACCTGCTACAGTAGATGGTGGTTGAGGTGGATGGAGGGCATACAAAAACGTCAACAAGTATTTTGGTTAAGGTTAGGGAAAACTTGTGGCTTGTCTTAAATGTTAATCAACATATTATGTCCCAAGTCTTTGGGGACTTTTTCTGTATAAAAACATTACATCTCCTTCCAATTTGGCTATTTTCAGATGTGTATAGCCTTGGCTTTACTTTAACGTTTAGGCCATCATTGGTATTAGTTGTCATTTTCCTCAAATTTAGGATCTGCAGGTGCAATCTGCGCTGGTTAGTAGTTACAAGTCACAAGCCAAAGTCTCCATTTGAAATGTGTTTTAAATGCACAAGACACCAGTTGGTTCAAATTTTTGTTTTATAGAAATTGGACAATTAAAGACATAACAGTGCATTTGCCTCTTTTTCAACTCATCCTGGTATCTGGCCAAAGTGTATCACAGTACATCCGTCAGCCATGTTTTGACTCGTACAGGTGTGAAAATTAGGTTTAGGCACTGAAGACCAATTGGTTAGGATAAGGAAATTATTTATATAAGAACGAAGTATGTTTACATAAGTAATGTTATGTACGTCATGTAAATTACTTTACATATGTTGCATACACAATATATCTTAGGTAAGTGACTTTATTAAGTTAATTAATCAAAACAAATTCATGTTGACTCTTTTTCACATACTTGAACACTGGTTCTCCAGGGAGAAAGTCCTGTGTTTGCTATGTCCAACCGTCCTCATCTTCTTTCAAGGACTTTCCTGCTCTTGGTACTTTGTCATATGATCTCCCTCTTCAACCCTGATCAGTTGTCATATGTACATTTTAGCTGTGTATAAGTCTATTCATGTCCTTTTCTGTCCATATACATTAAGCGCACATTACAACTGGAGTCAAATTCCTTTTATGTGTGAATGTGATGGGGTTCAGCCTGAGGCCCTCAGATAACACAAAACATGGTGTAGTCACAGGTAGAGAGATGGTGACCTTTATTGTGCTTGTCTCCCAGAAGTGCAGATTGGTGGCAAAAATATATATTTACAAGTAGAAAAAGGGACCAACGAACAACAAAAATGTTTGCTAAAAATAAAAATAAAACCATTTCCAAACCAAAAAGTTTCAAAAGTCAACAGTGTCTCAAACAAAGTAGCTGTTATCTTCTTTATAACTTGGCCCACGCTGACCCTCCATCCTCAGGAGGCTCCTTTAAATGTAATAAGCCCCTCCCATCATGCTGATTAATTATAATAATACATACAATAAAGCAAATATCTTAACCCAGAGGTTATGATTTGTCTGCTTACTGCAAAAAACAAAACCGAAAACAAATCCATTTTCCCTTCACTGAGCCCAACAAATACCTCTCAGACTTTCTGTCTTTATGATTAACAATTGTATTCTGAATAAATTGTGACCGTCGCATACTGATTGGCCTCTGCCTCAGTTTGAATGGGAAGCCCCGGGAACAGGCTGAGAGGAAAGCCGACTGACAGTAGGTGACCAGCGGTGTAAAGTTATGCTCCAACTACCAAGTGTGCACCTTAATAATCTACTGGCAGCCGAATAACTGTGAAGTTCCCGGGTCCCGACGTGGTAATCTGGATGGAGTGAGAATGAACCGCGGGTGTGTCTGAACGTTCCTCAGGCGGTCAGTGATGGGGTCGCTCCCTCACTGTGAACCTACCTGGCTAATGAAACTGATTCTGATACATGCGTGTGCCTTTCACGTCCAGGCGAGACATCCATACGGTATCCAGTAGTGGGCCGACGGGAGTTTTAAATGCTTTGGTGGAATTCTTAATAAATTATATAGAAAACAAAAGTGCAGTGTCCCTACACAGTTTGTGAAATCACAGAAGTTTAATCAAATGGAAATTCTTACTTCACGGATGTTTTGCATTTGGACACAAAGCCTGCTTTCATATTTCAAGCTTTCCATCTTTCTTCAGTCTCTCTGACAGGCAGACGGAGGAGGTTAGGAATAGTCGGTGCAGCTCCAGAGACACGGGTGGGAATTGAAAATGTAACTTTGCAGTTGAGTGAGCAGCAGGGAGCTGTGAGGGAAATTTGAGGGCACTCCAACAAAAATGAAGTAGTTTTCATCGTAAGAAAGGTCAAATGGACACCCATACAATCGATAACATTCAAGTGGTAGAGCTAATGGAAAGAAGAATAAAAGAGTGTGGGAGGAAGTAGCCTCAGTGTTTTAAGGAAATAAGAAAGTCATGTTATCAGGGCTTCAGGAGTTGTGTGGTAGCTGCTGGCTCAGCTCCCCCTCCCTCTCCCACCCTTCTGTGTCAGTCACTCTTCCTCGCCCTTTCCCTTCTAGACACAAAATCATTTGTAGTTTCCATTGCGTGAAATCATTTTGCAGATACAGAGAGAGGCTGTCAGTGCAGCAGATTGGGATAGTTGACAGACAACATTAAGAAAAGAACGCCTCTGGCAATCCATAATAATAGACAGATCAAACTTTTGTCGCCCCGCACTTATTCCAAATTGCTGTTGGACACATTTGTCTTTCGTTTACCTGATGTCTTTCATTCGCACATCACTTTTTTGTTGCTTACTCTGGCTGGAAGGTGTATGCGTTGCTCACCTGCTTGTTTTAGTATGACTGCCGGGGTCTTTTTCTCTGTCGGCCATCGACAATAATGAAAACCCAAAATATATATTTTTGTCTTTGAGGGAAAGATAGACAAAAAAAACGTGTCCGCAGCTGTTTGTGTGCAAAAACAGAGCTCTTGTACAGAAGGTGAATATTTCCAGTTTATAGAATATCAATGAGGCTCGACAACATTTTCGAAACACCTCTTAAAGTAAGGCAACATAAGTTACATCAACAGTTGAAAGAAACTCTTCTACTACAAACAAACAAAAACCTGCATTAAAGTAAGGTTCATCACAGGACTGCCGTATTATTCCTTCCGCTGCTGTAGGTGTCCCAACACAGCCAGCTCAGTGTAAAAGTTGAATTTGTTGCAGTTTTTGTTTTTATAGACCCATATACTCAGGTAGTGAATTTGGGTGCAGTAACCAGCCTAGATTTGGCAGAATTAAACACATTTTGTTTGAGGTAAAAAAAAGGCCAAATTGTTTCAATCAGGCACTATTTTTGTATATGCAGCTATTCACTTTGTTACAACAAAGGCCATCCCTTACTGAATCTAAAAGGTATTACTACCCAAAGGTATTCAGTCTTGCTGTATTCCATTGAAAGTGGTGGTTGGGGAGCACTTGTAAACTAACAAAAAAATAGTTTAGAGAAAACCTTTAGTTTGAGCTGAGTGTTACATTTTGAGACTGATGTGCTGCCAACAGCTTCACCATCCAGAAGAAACTGCTATTTATTTTTAATAAATGGTACATTTCCCACGGTGAATTGACTGCAAAGTTGCATAAGGAATGAAACGTCAAGGCAAACACGTCACGGTCTGTGGCTCTGCTTCCCTACTTTGTGCAACAAAGCTGTTTCCATCAGGGAGTATGTCATTCCATCCATATCGGTGAGATTCCACTGATGCTGGGCTGAAAGTGGGAATAGAGCTGCAAATATCACGTTAACCAGCTCTCAAGCAGAGACAGCAAGTTCATTCACGTAGAGAAGGAATAATCAGATCAGCATGGGTGGAAGGGAGTAATGGGGATCATTTCAAAAACCTGAGATTTAAAGTGTCGCTCTCCACATCTAAACATGTATGTGTTATGTGAAAAGGAGGAAGGACAGGAGCGATAAAGAGAAGCGGGCTACGTGAAGAGAAACCCAGCATGAGGAGTCACTATATATTCTGCTCCAAACCAACTCTGATAGGAAGGGAAGGTCAGATTAATAGTTTCCAATTCACTTTCAATCTCCTCTGGACCAACACATATGGCCCCCTGTGCCACTGGCATTATTGCACATACACACACTCTTTCACACAAACTCGTATCTCAAGACTCATACACACACACACGGAAACTTCCAAAGTTTGTGCTTTGTTTTTGTTTTTATTTAATGAAGGGTTAATTCAAATAAATAAAAAGGCATTGAGAGAATGGTCATGCGGTACCCCAAATATTTCCCTTGGTCCCCTCCCCTTGCCTTAAACACTGCACACACACACACACACACACACACAACATATAACAAACGGCAGGTATTGAAGTTAACCAAATTATCATTTCCCAGCATGCCTTCTTCCTTTGTAACCTTTGGGAATAAATCAACAACATTAAAACGTGTCTAAGTCTAAATGATGGGTACAAATTATACTTATTTTAAATGAAACATGCAGCTTTAGTACACTTCAATGAAGACACAGAATAAGACGCAGAATGACTCAAAACCAAAAGTGCACAAGGGGCTAAGGTGGTATGAAGGCTATCGATAACTATTCGGGGAGATCCATGCAGAAATGTTCCCAAACGTAAACACAGACTAACACAGTTTGTGCTTTAAAGAACCTGCCCTGAGGTTCTACATGGGTCCCCAACAGATTCTGGGCTCTGGTGTGCTACAGTTACGTCGTTGGTGATACCACGTCTGATGGTTGAATGTTTTACCGAGTAGCAGCTGTTTAATGACCCCTGCTATCTATAATGGGCCTTTTAGACAAAACTCTGCCCCTGAAATTATATGAGCTTCAACATTATGCATACCTACAGATAATTACATTTCAGCTGTGTGTGTGTGCGTCTGTGTCTCGATGGTCACATGCATCAGGTTGAGTAATGATCTTAGCTCATGTTGGCTTTTTTTTATGCCCTGCATTTAGAAACGGAGAGTCAGCTAAGTTTAATGTGAACTGACAGTTCTGGGATTGCTGTTAATATCCTCAGTGTGGTGTGATTGAATAATTATTGGATTAATGCAGCTAAACTTTACAAGATGTCTGCTAAACAAAATGATTTTAATTGCTAAATTAATTACTTGGCAGTGGCTGCAGGTGTTGTTTTTAATGACGTCTAATGGTATTTTTTTTTTTTTTTTGCTGAACAATTCTTGGCCACCAGAGCACGTTCCCTCGTTGCATTCCTCTTTCAACAAAAAGGACTAGTTTAATATATGTTTTGGTTTTGTTCATAAATTGTTCATAAAAGTATAATATTAGAGGTAGAGGCTCCATTAGTGGAGATCGGCCAACCCTCCAATCATGCATATATTGAACCGCTCCCCGATGGTGGTGGGCTCACAGGGTGGCAACTGCTATTTTTTTCAGGCTTTGCCTCACTGGGCCCCATTGGTGCAAAGTGCTCTCCTCCCAGATCTGGCTCCACATGGAGCCCTAGTTTCGCTAGCATGGTGAGCTGACACAAAGCTAAAGATTGATTTTCATCATGGTGTCATGATTGCCTGAGAAATAAGGTAAGCAGATCAGACTGCCGGAGGGATCTGCTGCTTCTTCGTGTTGAATGGAGGCCATTTGGGATGGTTTGGGCATTTGATTAAGACGTCTGGGCTTCTTTTATTGGTGGTTTTCCGAGCACATCGAACTAGTATGAGATCCTGTGATGGACCCAGAACAGGCTGGGAAGATTATATATCTCATCTGGCCTAGCAACGCCTTGGGATCTCCCAGGAGGAGCTGAAAAAAGGTGTTGGGAAGAGGGATGTCAGGGTTAACTTGCTCAACCTTCTGCCACCACAAACTGTCGACAGAAAAGTGGCAGCAAATGGATGGATAGATGGATGGATAGAGCCATGGTTGGTTTACAGGTTATCAGCCAATATTTCTGCAAAGCTTAGATGAAGCATCAGCCTGATTAGTGATACAGGTGTTTTTCTTCTTTTATTTTCTCTAAACAAGCAAAGCTATTTGAAAATGAGATTCCTGTCTATATAAATAAACTTCAATGAACAAGACTTGACTAGTTCTGATGGGGAAACACAGGGCAACATGTGCTTTGCTGTCTGTGTGACCTCCATCTGTTTTGCTGATATATATAAGCAAACATTCCTGGGCTTGGTTAATAGTTTATGGCTATTCAACTTAAATGTTTTTAAGTAAAGCATTGACATGGACTTTTGATAGTTAAAATATGCGTGTTACAAGGTGAGGAAGGCCGACACATTGGCTCCTCTGGTCATTTCAGGGATCTGTGGAAACCTTCTAACCTTCTCATGCAGTGATGCACTATGCAGATGTCAGTGCTTACCTATAGGAAAGGATACGGTTTGTGGCTGTGTTGCCAGAGTGAATACAATTGACAGTGAGTCTTTCTCTTTGGGACACTCTTTGTCTAAGTGGACATGCTGACTGGATAACGGATGAACCTATTTATGAGAACATGTAGGATTGGACAGTGCTGAAGCTGTCAGCAGCTGTGATGGGGAAAAAAAAGGCATTTTCTGCGTTGATCCCTTTTGTTTCTTACCGTTGCTATCCTCTCCAGTTTGATGTGCAGCTCTGCATCTTACTCCCTCTTTTTCTTGCTGACTTGCCATGCGTCTCCTTGGTTCTTCTCGTGCTCTCCTAGCCATGGTGCTTATGCTAATGTTGGTAATAATGATTATGCTAATGTGACTGTTAATCACTGCGCTAATGTCACTGTAGCTTCCTGTCAAACTTCTGGAAAGGCTGCACACGAGGACCTGTCCTTTCCTCTTTTCTTTTACTTCCTCCATTTTCTAAAATCTTTTATCTTTTTCGGGATTCAGTCAGTCAGACATTTTTTTAACCCTTAGAACCTGATGGATGCAAATCGCGTCCAAATTGCCACCCCTTCTTCTCAGTTGAATTGCACAGCGATTATTCACCACAGAGAGATGCAGCAGATATCCAATGGAACTGCACAGCCGGAGCTTTCCAAGAATGTCAGCGCCTTGTCTGTGTGACGAAGCGTTGCAGGGCAAATTGACTTTCAATTTTCAACAAATTGAATTGCTGTTACACATCTTATACCCCCTCTACACTTGACTGGATAATTCCCGATCGCTTAACAACATACCACATATCAAAATAAACAGAACACATACCCTTTCTAATGATATCCATAATTTATCTGTACAACAAAGCGTTTTCAACTAATCAGGTTTTGAAATCACAAGTGAATTCTGATTTGTTTCCAACAAAGGACTGACATTACATCCCACTTTTTGTGAAAAAAAACACAACAACAACAAATGAATAACATATATGTGGGCTAACCTGACGGCCGAGTTATTAGCACATATCACATGGGTGTATACCCTGAGTGTGAGTCCCTGGTTGGGGCCCCTGGCCTCCTGGAGTCATTTATGATATTTATTTTTCATTAGGCTCTATAAGCACATATGTTTTTTTTCTAATTCCCAAGTCGTACAGTGTTTCACAAACAGTTTACAGATCGTCCCATATTCTAGACAAAATATTTGATAAAACGGCTAATATAAAAGTCTCTGATATTATCAAATTAAATGATGAAAGATTTGGATAGCCTAGACTGATCTGGAAAAAACAAAAAACAAGATGTCGCATGAATAGTTATCCCTTATAATGACCGAGATATGAGCTTAAAAGCAAAGATAGTGGAATTGCCCTGCAATAGCCTAGGGTTCATTTCTTTTATATTATTTTTCTCTTATGTTTATACTTGTCTGTAGCCCTAATTGTTGCCTCATTTCCCTTTTTCCTCTCTGTTAAACACTACCTTCTTCCTACATTAATCATTTTTCTATCACTGTCAGTTTCACCACAATGGAACAGAAATAGCATTGCTGATGCTGTTCACAAGCTAAAGCTGCAGCTTAAATCATCCTCATTCAAGCCATAATATATTTTCTTTTTACCGCCTAACCAGACTCTGATGAACTTGTTTCCTCATCTGCATATCACTTCTCTCTCTCTTGCTTGTTCATCCTCCATTGTTTTGGCATGTCTCCCCCTCCTTCTGCTGCCCCCTCTCCTCCCTTTGAAATGTTTGCTGCCACATGTTGATAGAGCGGTGTGATGCAGACGGGCACCCACAAGGAAATCCCACTGATGGTGTACGTGGCACTATGTGTGAGACGAATGTGTGAATTAGATCATGAACCAAAAGCTTTTTCTAACGCTTTTGCTTTTACTTATATTTGCAGACATGGATAATTGGACCTTCCTTGTGCACTGGCATGTCTATCTGCCTTTTTAGGTTGATGTATATATATATATAGTGTGTGTGTGTGTGTGTGTGTGTGTGTGTGTGTGTGTGTGTGTGTGTGTGTGTGTGTGTGTGTGTGTGTGTGTGTGTACAGTTATCCAAATATCAACCACATATCAAATATCAACCACTACTAAGCTTACACAAAATACCATATGTTTGTTTTTGGTTTTTTTATGATTTTCGAACAGTTTTTAGTTTACAAATTTCTGCATCCAAGAAAAAAAAAAACATAGCTACATAACAATCACTATCGTTTCCTATGACAAATTAAATATTATACATATCCATGATGAACTAATATACAAAACCTATTCAATATTTATATTTAATGATAAACGTCTTGTCTTTGCTGTTATATTTTATATCCATCCGTGTGTTCAGCAGTTAATGCTGCAGTGATTTTGATCTTTCGTTTTCAGAGTCCCCGTTTCATTACTTTACCTTACCAATGGTTCATTCTACTTATATACACTACAGAAAGACACAACCCTTTCTTGGTCTTCCTGTCTATTTTGTGTTTTGTTGTGTCCATGAGCATCGGTAGCCAATGTTTACACTCTAAGATAACGGCCCCTTCCAGACCTTACTATAACCAATTACAGAATTTAACTAAATAATGCTAAAAATGTAAATATGCACTGAAATACAACAATGCATTAATTCATACAATACTTGCATGAACAGTCTCTCATCTTTATCAATACCTGACCTATGCCTTAATTTGTGGTAAACTTCGGAATTTGAACTGTAATTAGCTATAAAATACCTGCATACCTTTAGATATGAAAATATCTGAATAATAAGTATTAGGATGCACCAAATATGCTGAAAAGTATAGTGGAGAGGTTACATATTTGATTCTCGATCACTTCAGTTTGACTCTTACAAATAGATTAATATGAACTATGTGTCCAAAGCACAGGAGGACACAATAGTCCTGTTTAGAAATAAAAAATGACACGCAGCAATTTCCTGAACCTTCATGCATTACATTATGGGACAGTTTTTCTCATGACTTTGGCAAAACCTATTTTACTGAACAGGCAATTTGTTCTTTGGCAGAAGCTACCAGTCATCTGAATGGTCAACCTTTTCTGTACTAAGCCATTCTGTTACCTCTATAAGTCTCACTTAGTTGGAGCCAGCGCTGGTGATGACACAGACAAATTAGATTGCTTAATAACATGTCTGAGGGCTGCAGAACAGAGCTTTTTAGTTTAATGAACTTGACTCTCAATGGTGTGCGATCTGGAGGAGTGGGCTAGAGAGAGACAAAAACGAGGAGATAAAAAATCCTTGAGAATTGTAACCCAGAGTGTAGTTTATCCTCTCTTCTCTTATTTATGTAAAAGTAATGTCTCTACCTTTAACCTTTCGATCATTGCATTAGTTTTGATGGCAGCCCACATGGCCTCTACACTGCATTTTATAGTCCATGTCCCTGGGTTGGATTCATTGAGAAATCTGTTTCATAGCTTTTTGATTCTGAACTCAAACATCACTGCTCTGTGATCATTACAGGCACATTAAAGGGAAGAATTTGAACACAAACCAAAATGCCCACCAGTATGGGTATACATTTTGGTAATAGAAGTCAGGACACTGACAAGTTGCAAAATCCTGCCTCAACTGGGAAAAATATATCGTAAGAAAATATTGTAATATATAATATGAAACAAATTCTGATTTTCAGATCAAATTATAAAAAAAAAAAAACAGTTGTAGCTACTACTGTACAAATGACAAATCCAATTTTGCATGCACTTGATTCAAAAACTGAAGGACCAATTTCAGAATTATAAAGCTGACCAGCTTGGTGAATTATGGATGACGGTGTACATGGTAGAGTGTACTATGCAGCAAGTCACCATGGAGTTAGTTTTGTAAAACATTGTTGCTGTGGGAGCTTTGCACATTTTTTCAGCCAGAACCGAGTCATCTAAATCATTTTTTTTCACACACTTATTTTCACTTGAGTGCATTTCAGTCTCATGCAGAAGAATTCTGGGATTGTAGTGTGACAGTCATGAGTTAGCAGCACTGCAGACTTATATGGACAAACACAATTCAGAAAACAGGACTGATAGAGAAAGATTTTCATCAGATTTTGATTGTCTTAATTACAGTTGATACTAATCCATCAAAATATACCCGGATTTACCTCAATACTGATCCATGGGGTCAGCTCAGGACACCTCTAATAATACCAATCAAATGAAACACCTTGAAGATTTAGCTCAATTGGACCACAGGGCCAAAACAAAGAGTATCTCTATTATAACAATCAATTATTTCCCCATACCACATCATTTGAGCTCTGGAGGTCAGCTGGTCCCGTGGTGCCCATATCACCCATGACCCCTCTGTGCCTGAGGGTGGGTTGGAGCTCAGGAAAAACCGGTCTGTTCCTCCTCATTTATTTTTCTTGGCTGTAAATTCCACCTAGCTCATCACAAGTTCATGGATCAACTTTATCCTTTTGGCTCAGCCTTTTACAGACTTAAGGTCGTCTGTGGTTTAGCCTATTGAATGCTGAATGCCGTCTTTTAACACCATTTGTTCTGAGAAGGTGATGAATATTTCTATAATGACATCAATAGCTCTCTATCAGGTGGGTGATATTAAGAATAGATAGATATGGTTTGGCTCATTGTGTGTGTGTGTGTGTGTGTGTGTGTGTGTGTGTGTGTGTGTGTGTGTGTGTGTGTGTGTGTGTGTGTGTGTGTGTGTGTGTGTGTGTGTGTGTGTGTGTGTGTATTGAGCTTTTTTAAATAATACACTACCAATTCCTTATGTTCCTTCCACTTCTGCTGTGATGGATATCAGTCGACAGGCATGTGAAAATAGGTGTTGAGGGGCAAAGTCAAAACTGTTGTTGTATCCTGAACGTAATGTGTTGTGTAAAGTTTATACGGTTTTCACACAACAATAAAAGTACATGGACATACAGAGTAGACACATAAACAAAACATTTATCGAGTAGATATAATTAGCTTAACATCTGTTTTAGCACCTTGCTATGATTATTTTATATATTTGACATGAGATAATGACAAGATAGGTCGATAGAAACATATGTACTTCATTCATCCCAGCAGGAAAATTCAAATGACCTAGAGATGTGAAATTATACAATTTGTTTAGTTAACTATCAAAACAATTTACACGAGAAATGTGTGCTTGTCATGGCAGGAAATGGTTGATATCATTGAAATTAAATTTAAAAGTGGGACCCTTGCATGGAGCAGACTGGCTTACTGAGACACTTCATGGAACCGAGACATCGTTAGCTCATTTTGCCTCACTTGTACTTTTCCTGCTGTGACAAGCTAAAATGTTTGTCTTTAGGTAATCACTCACACCTGTGTTTCCCAATCAACGCTAACTGTTTCTAGATCAGATTAAAAGCTGCTTGCCCGCTGTTGCCACACTCAGCCTCACTGCTCTGGTGCTCACTTTATCTGGGAGTGTCTCGCAGGCTGCTAGCCATCAGCTAATTATTAACTTTCAAAAACAAGATAACAAATTAATAATTTTTTTTTATCATTGTTGCAACAGATTTTCTCAAAGACTCGCAATACAATTTTCAGAGTTAAATGTAATATTTTTTTCAGTAAATTTGCCTGGATTGGCCAAAATTTGAGGAAAACAAAATTGTCTTTCTTTTTTTTCCAAACCTCTACCTAATGAAGACAAAGTCATTTGTTATCCCTTCCTATGATGACAGCATACTGCGCATCACAGCAATATATAGAAACATATCATCTCATCTTCTTTTCTTTATTTGCTGAACCATGGTCTCAAAGTTACAAAAACATGAATAAAATCCTGAGCCTATCTCCTTAGTAGTTCTTAAAACAAAACAAAAAAGGTGCTAAAGGCAGTGTTGGCCAGTTCTTCTTTGCATTTCACAAGTACTAAACCAACCCAGTAGCAAATATTCAGCACAATTTGGAAGAAAGTGGAGGCAGCAAGTGTGAAGGATAGTCTTGGGGGGAAAAAAAAAAGTTATTGAAACATAAAGTTATTTATTTAGGTTTAAAAACTAAACATATAACTTTAACTTTAGGCAGTCACATCATGCTTAAATATCGACCCCGCAGATTTAATTTACATTGAATCCCCCGGTGTTGTATCCTCTTTGCATTTACCCCTCCTGCTCCAGACAGCCCCGTGCTGTTGATGTCAAGTATTGCTGCTCTGCCTTCACGCTGGTTGCTGCCAATACATATTACTGTCAGCATGGCATCACCCACTGAGCCTGCAGGCGCTGAAATAACACACTGGCTCCTGTAGAGAGATGGTTAGAGGGTGTGCAACACCTGGGCGAGTGTGTGTGTGTGTGTGTGTGTGTGTGTGTGTGTGTGTGTGTGTGTGTGTGTGTGTGTGTGTGTGTGTGTGTGTGTGTGTGTGAGTGTGAGTGTGAATAGGTGAGGGGTCATCCAAGGTGAACAGAGGCCTTCAAAGAACTGCAGAACCAGTAATTAACACAGCAGATTCTGCCTCAATGGTTAGATATGGGTTAGATGTGTGTGTGTGTGTGTGTGTGTGTGTGTGTGTGTGTGTGTGTGTGTGTGTGTGTGTGTGTGTGTGTGTGTGTGTGTGCGTGCGTGCGTGCGTGTGTGTGTGTGTGTCGGCATCACCTCTATTGTTTTTCTCTTGTTTCCTCCCACCCTTCCATCCCGCGCTTTTGCTTCCCCTGCACCTCACAGCCATCTGTCGCCATGGTAATGTAAAAAAGTCCGGTGGTCTGACCTACGTTGGTTATGAGTTCTCTCAGACTTGCATGAGTGTGTGTGTTTGTGTTTTATTTGAACTTGTCTGGCTATCCATGGACCCTTTTTCTGAGGAATGAAGGTCTCAACGAGCGTCTTTTGTTGGACTGCTGTAGATGCAGATTGAAGGCACTTGTAAAAATATAAAAGTACCAGTGATTATGAACTGAAAGGCAAAACTGATCTGCAAATTCCAAAACACATCTGTCTCCCTTTCACTGACATTTTCTTTTTTGCGAGTAATACATTATCGTTATTGACAATAATTTGATTTCAGTTTGTATATTATTTAGTCTTAAAGTGCTGCTGATAAACATCAGTTTAAACACATTCAATAAGGCAGAAAACCTTGGAGAGATCATTAAAAACAAATAAAACAGTCTACAATCAATTCTCATTACATTGCTGATAAGTGTTCTTATCTGTTAAACCTAATCTTGAACAACAAATCCCAGAGCTCTTTCATTACTCACTATTTAAAAGACACTTAATGATCTTCTTTATAATGAACAGTTAATTGATTTTGGTCACACATAAATCATCAATGTTATATCTTTACCGACAGATTAAGTGTTAGCAGACTGTAATTCTGCCAGGTTCTGTCATCTGTCTTGGGTTTTTGTTTTTTGTTTTTTCGCCCCCAATGTTGATGTGCTGTTCTTTGAACGTCGAGTCTCTGCCAACACTGGATCTGCAGAAATGACCTGTTGTATTGTGGTGTTATAGTTGGTGGTTCTTCTCTCACAAAGGCTACATGTCAGCACCACGAAGCACTTTGACTAAAACTTATTTTAGCTCGTCATCAAGTTACTCACAGCATTTTACAACAGTTGATATGAACTGCAACTTGTTTGTGCCTCCTGAAATTAAGTCGCTTCTGCCTGAATGTTTTTGCACTGTGGTCTTTGCGAAAGTGATAACTGATAATCGGTAATAATTTACATCTTAAAACTAACCTTCCCAACCATAAACTGTATATAAAAGTGGACATAACTTCCAGGTCTGAAAAATGAGGGCGATGTGGAAAGTATCTTTCGCTGCAATATCGCAGAGTGCTGCTATGGGTTGGCTCCAAAATCCTCCGGCTGCGTAGACTCCCGTTCAACTTCTCTTATTTTATTGAGGTTTTGCAAGCTGAAAGCATTCCTCTTCATTAATTTTCTGAAAATGAATCCCGTCATTAATTAGAAAATAAGCCTAAAAGTAAATGGCATTTTGTTTGTGTGTGTGTGTGTGTGTGTGTGTGTGTGTGGGGGGGTCTGTTTGATTGACAGGCCTGTGCTGCAGTCAGGACATAGCATCGGCGGGTTTCCAGTCAGATTGAGTCACATCCACCACTTGCTCCTCCCCAGCTCGCCCAAATATGGTCACTTCTGGCTCCAGACCGCTCCAAACTGGCAAAATGTTGACGGCCAAATATTGAAACTCGAGGCTTCGATACGGTCTTTCACAAACCGGTGGGTGACATCACTGTTGGTTGCCGCTTGTTCCCAACATTGGGAAGGGTGAGGTGAACAAAACACAGTGCATTGAATCATGGTGACATCATTTTTGGTTGGCTTTTATTCAATTAGGCCCTGATACATTAAATGATTTTATATCCAACAGGGCTACGTTAGGCCCTGATACATTAAGCCCATATCAGGGCTTAACACATCTGCCCTGATACGTTAAGCTCATTGGATATGAAATATTCATCTGTAGGAATGTAAGCACAAAGTATAGTGTACATGTAAGAAAACAATCATTTCTTTATCCATTGTGGGAATTAATGAAGTCACTAGTTACATGGTACTTTTAAGACTTAGATTTCACACTTAAATATTATTGGAGGGTAAATATGGTGCATTGGAAAACTAAGTGGGAGTTATTTCAGACAGAGATTGAAATGGTAGACGTGATATATTTTCTTCTAAACATATGTAGCTTTCGGTAACTATGTGCACAAGAACATGATTCTACACAGAATCGTATCTTTTCTCTTCCCCCTTAAAGCAGGCAAACAAATGTTACATTTTCCAAACTTTACAGTGGAAATAAATTAGAACTAGCAAAATGTACGTAAGGACAAATACTTCTTTAGGTTATACAGATGTTTGATAAAATACAAAACAAAGGGTAAGTGATTTACTTTTAGGAAACAAGTGATGATTTTATGAAAAATATATTTTTAGTTAATAAATTGGTAATAAACTTTGAGATATACCAAGAGTGAGAAACTGAGACAGACTCAAATTAAGCCATTCTCCCAAGTTTTGTCAATGACAGTCATTAGTCTGTCATTAACACTCGCCTCCAATGATTGCTTGCTGCACAGTACTATCTTGGGAACTGTTGACTGGCATGTGTTAATGCGTCGTGAATGTGTGTGTGTCCATGTTTGTGTTGTGCTGTGAACCGAAATTAGTATCTCAATCTAGGAAAGCTCTCACCCCCGCTGGAAGTGGCACTTGTCCCTACAGATACCAACCTTTGTTCCTCTTGTTAAGATAATGAATATTAATGTCTCACCTTATTATGTCTCAGCCAAATTATAATAATGCAAAACAATTAAACAAATACAGAGCACTTTCAAACAGTCATTCTGACAGCCGAGGACTAATTGATCTCACTTTATGAGATGATGTTAGCGTGATGAAGAAAGAGAGAGACGGGGAGAAGAAATATATTTAAAGGGCTTAAGACGATGAGCTGTTGTGTGAAGGATGCTGCAAATTTAAGGTGTGGGCAGTTTGGGAAACAGACGCGTAAAGACAGAGTAATTAGAGGAAGACTTGAGACTTGAAATGATGTGACAGTTTCACAGAACTTTGACATGTTTGAAAGCCTGAGATCAAAGAGCATGACATGATAGATTGAGAAGTGTTTTGGGGCAAACAGTAAGACAATCATACTTTAGTTAAGAAAAGAAAAGTAAAACAAAACAAAACCACAGGTTAAACTTATCTTCAAGAGAAAAATGAAAGAGACTGCTTTAAATATGAGTTTACAGCCAGTTTACTCCTGTTTTTGCAGTATGAATATGAACATTGTTGTTCTGTGCAATACAGGATTTTATACATGTCAGGTGCACAAAGACGCGATTTTATAGAGCAAAGCTGTTGGCTTGTTTACACAGTTACTAAATTCAAACAACCAGATCTCTTTCTCTTAAATCGAGACTTTACTACGTGTCTTCTCTGACGACATGATACTTGAAACTAAATGATGTTAAACTCGACTTGGACACACCTGAAAACACCTCGGAAGAAGGGAGTGAAGGAAGTGGAGATGCGGTGAATGAAGGGAGGCTAGAAAGGTAGCAGTACCTTCAGGATGTTGTGACACCATTGTTTGAGGTTGTTGTTAGAGTTGGAGAAAATAATTGTTTGGTGAACTCCGCTAACTGAGCAAACCCATTTGATTTTGTTTTAACAGAACCAAACAGGCCATGGGTGGTAACGCTATTCTCACCCAACTCCTCTCTGACTTCATCCTCGCACACCTTCGCAATCAGTTTTCATTGTTTCCCCTCTCTTGTCCTTCACACCTTCCTCTGTATCTACGTTCATCAATGTCATTTGATCTCATAATTTTAGCTCTGTTCAAGCAGCTCTTTAGCCTCTGAATAATGGGAAGTAATACATTACTTTTTTGTAGTTCACACTTATCTCTAGGGATGGATATCGATCTTTTTTCTATCAATATAAGTATTTGATATAAATACTTATTGTTGCGCCGATGCTTCTTAAATTTTCTTCCTTACAATGAGCTTTGCACAGTAGTGTTCAGTGTGCCCTTTATCCAGTTAGTTTATGAACATAGCAGAGGTATCACAGCTTCTTGGTAATTGGTTCTCACGAGGAGGGAGAGAGAATTAAATGTTGATTTATGACTGTGTTTTCATTTATATAAAATGCGTGAGCTCTGCCGATGGCTGGCTGTCTTGCACACAGTTGGTGCAGAAATAACAGGCTCGTGCATTAAGAGGATTGAGTCAGTATATGCAGTTTAGATGCTTCAAACAGGTAATACATCTCGTGGTGTAACCCTGTAAAGTAATTGGTACATCTGATAATATCAGATCAATACCTGGACTTGAGTCAGACGGTCGCCTTAGTCAGGACAGTCGAGTCACTCGCTAACTCGAGTGAAATGGTGCAAAAACACCGCAAATACACTGGTTAACTAACTACCATTAATAAACCAGCTTTTCCACCATTGCATGCAAATGTACATTCATCGTTAGCTAACTGTGTTTTTTTGTTTTTGTTTTGTTACAGTGTGCTTACGTAGTATTAAGCTGGTTCTGACTAATTTGGTACCAGTCCCACGTTAAGACTGGTTCTTGGATCAATCAAACGTTGGTCTGCTTTGTGTTGCTGTCACTGTCTTGCCAATTGAGCAAAACAGATATCTTACCTATCAATGCACGGCACTATAGTACCTTAATCTGCAATACAACGAACTGTCTTTGTCTGATGGTATTCTATTTCCTACCACTGGTAGACAATGCTCTCAGTATGTTTTTAGCTCAATCAGTATTTTCTAACATAATTGGTGGTCAGTGTGTTCATCTGGGTTTCTTTCTTTCGGTTACACAAGCCTGGCAACATTGGAGGATGGAAATAGCATGTAACAGTGGTCGTGGGCAGAAGAGTGAACCTACACACTTAACATCCGTATGATATTACCACCATACTACATCACAGACACAGAGAGAGCGAGGGAGAGAGAGAGAGAGAAACGATTAAAAAAATAAAATGAAAAGCACAGAAAATCCCACCAGATGGTCTGAAGAAAGATTGCGTGCTTGTTTGTGTTTTTTCCTGTCTTACTAGCAAGTTTTTATCTGTAATTGCTCACTGAGTATTTCCCTGTTACTTCCATTCCCCATATCTCACCATCACTGCTAAAAGACACCTTAGTTGGCTGCTGTTAGTAAACCAGTTTAACTTTATCTGTTCCTTTCCACGCCTCCATGTTGCTGCAGTTTATCAACTTCCATCTATTTCTAGGAGTTGATGGACTGCTAAATTAAGTCACAGTACACTGATAATCTCAGCCAAACTACAGTGTGTGTGTGTGTGTGTGTGTGTGTGTGTGTGTGTGTGTGTGTGTGTGTGTGTGTGTGTGTGTGTGTGTGTGTGTGTGTGCGTGTGGGCATGTGTGGGCATGTGTGTGAGTGGAGTTTTTAGTTGGTAGTATAAAAATAGTTCCTTAAGTGTCATCTTCTCATATAAGCTATATTAATAATACACTATCAAACCAAACTTCTTTTTCCTTGGATGAATGGCAGCTGAGTTTACACGATGTCACACAGTGACCTGAAGATTTATTTGGCCAAAATCTGTGTTAATTCACAAAATCAAAGTACACAAACCCAAAACACAGCCAGCTCATATGCACACACAACAGAGGGATCCTCGTGTTTTCGTCAGCGCTGGTTGCCACAGAAACAGGGCAGCGCTTATCTCAAGGAATTCTGTGGCAGCTGTGCAACGGCCATATGGGAGAGAGAAAGAGTGGGAGACACAGACAGAATGAGAAGTCAGAGATTTGAGGAGGTGGAAAGTTGAGTAGTTCTTTGAAAAAAACAAAACACGTATCACTCATTTAACCGATTAGTCTTTGTGTGGATCTGATAGTGTGGGCATCTGTTCAGCCCATTTCAGAGAAAAGATCCATAACTGTGAAACTGTTGAAGAGAAAAGTTGCAGCAGTGTGAAACTGACCAATCTCAGCCCGACTCAAGTCAGCTGACGGTGTCGTCTGTGACTCAGCTTGTCCGGTCGCAAGTGGGTAGTTTTAGAAATTAAGCCATGTTTTCCTTTTTTTCTGCAAATTAGAGACATAACCTCCTCTGAACAATGTCACTGCTCTGAATAAAACTGGTTGACAAAACAAAGGAGATCTAAAACATTTTACAAAAGCCCCCTGGTTATTCCATTGAAGCATTCATTGGTGGCTCCACATTCTCGACCCTCTCATTATTTTTTAATAATTTTGCTTCTTTATTACTACTAAAAATGTTACTATTGCCAGTCACTCACTATAACTATCCTCATTCTTGTTTTAAGACGTTACAAATTATATCCAGCAACAAAAGATGGCAGTTAAAACAGGACAGCGACAGAGAGTCGCTGCTGTGGAGTTACAATTGTCTAGTTGCCTTGGGTGTAAACATGTTTTTGAGAGTTGCAGATTGGCCAGTGGTAAGTAGTTGTACATTTCAAATAACTCTTTGCTAATCTTTGGTTTGAACTGTCCCTTTTAAAAACTGTTTGAGACACGGTAGGTGGCCACAGTTCATCAAAGGTCACTGTGACCTCACAAACCACGTTGTTTGTTGGCCAGCCTGACAGGGCGGGATGAGTTACAAAGGTCACAACTAAACATCAAGTAATGTAATGCTTTTTTTTATTATTATTGTAGGAGTCGTAGTTGCAGCATTTTTGCATTGACAAATTAATCTTTAACATCGACTCTTCTCGGTGAATACAAACTGAAAAATGTACGTAGTAGAATGAGCAGATCAGTTAGTATCGTATGTATCTTTAATAGTAACTGCATTTGAATACAAATACGATTGCCTAGCTTAGAAATTAATCAAATGAACTGAATACAATGGTGCTTTAAAGTTTGCCAAGCCTTTGGAGTTTTCTATTTTTCTATGTAAAAATTACCCCAAAATGCATCAGCTGTTCCTAAAGTCCTGAGAACCCAAGTCAATAGTTGAGACAAAATATTGGGTGGTTCTCGCTTAAGATCTTTTCTAACATTTCTATTAGACTTTGACATGTAGAAACATTAACTTTATTCTTCTTTAACCATTCTTTGGTGGAACAACTTGTGTGCTGAGGGTCTGATGGTTGTCTAACCTTCTGACCACCTTTCTCCTCAGATTCAGTTCACTGACAGGTGTCCCTACCATCCTGACCCACATGCAGCAAAACAGGCCCAAACCATGATACTACCTCCACCATGTTTCACAGATGGGATAAGGCTGCTGGACTGCAGTGTTTTCCTTTCTCCAAACATGATACTTCTCATTCAAACCGTAACATTTTATTTTGGTCTCATCCATCCACAGAACTGTTTTGTTTGTTTGTTTTTTTATCAAAATCCTTCTGGCTTGGCTATTTAATCTTTGGTTCTGTTTGGGGAGCAGTGATAAACACTAATGTTGTTAATTGTACTTATGATGGTAAAGTCATGAACATCAGCATTAGCTCATGGACAAGAGGCCTTCAGGTGCTTAGAAGTTACCCTGAGTCACGTTGTGACCTTTGTGAACCTTCCGCTTGTTTCATTTGTTAATAGTAATTACAGTATTGTTGCGGGGTTAATGTGTTAATTACTCATAGTTTAAAGGATTCATATGACACCTCTAAGCAAACATCAGTTTCAATCTAATTTAGGGTGAAGACAAAAGTATGAAATGACTGTTTGAGAGCCCAGCGGCAGCAGGCTGATGAGCATCAGAGATTCACAGAACAACTAAAAGCTTCTGTTGTCACTGCCATCCTGACAATTATCCACATAACCTTTACTGTGTGTGTGTGTGTGTGTGTGTGTGTGTGTGTGTGTGTGTGTGTGTGTGTGTGTGTGTGTGTGTGTGTGTGTGTGTGTGTGTGTGTGTGTGTGTGTGTGTGTGTGTGTGTGTGTGTGTGTGTGTGTGTGTACACACGCACTCCTCTGGACTGACAACTAAGGGAAAAGAGGAGCTGACATGAGATGCTGTGAAGCATTACCGTGTGATATCCTATGACATTTACTGCCGTCCAACACACACACATACACACCATCATCCACAAATGCACTCCATCCTCCCTTTACCTATTCAGCTGTACTGGATCGAAGAAACCCTGATGGAAAATTCCAGGAAAGAAAAGACCTGCCAGCCCCTCTTAACATTGCACAGTGATGAAAAAGAGGATAAAGGGAGGAAGAGGAGGAGATATGGGGAAACTGTGGGGAGATGTGGAGAGAGATTAATGTATAAATAAACAAAACAGAAAAGAAAATGAGGAAAGCAGTAATTGTTGTTAGAATAAATGGCTCTGCTGTATCTCAAATGTGCTGAGAGCAGCACAGTAAACACCAACTTTACACCTTCAGGTAACAGGCTTTTTCTTTTAAAACCAAGTCATGGTTTTTACCCATTTCTTAGTAAGGGATCCAAAGGTCACATTAATCTCATGAAACAAAGAGGAAACAAATACAATAAATACTAATATTGCAAACAATAGGTTCCCATGAATGTTTAGAAAGTGAAAAATGGGTTTGTTTGTGATAACTCATATTGGAAACTACTTTTCACGTTCTTTCTGCGAATGAGATGATAGGACGTATGCCAATTATGAATTTGTTTTTAGTGGTTCGTCTCTCGTCACACAAAAAGCTCTAAAGCTGTTATAAAGCGTGTTACATGGTATAACTGTTTGTTTAACCTGTACGTGGGCATGAATTACAAACTGAAGTACCTATGGAGATATGGACTTCCATTTGGATTTCTTGATAAAACAGAAGTTCATCTATCCCTTCAACACCTCTTTGGCTTCTTTAATCACAGGTTTTGGGGAACTCCAACAATTTTACACATCAGTGTCTCTTTACAGGTTTTGTGGAATATGACTGCACGTGTTAAAAAGTTGTACAAAGCAGTTTTTTTTAGCTCCACAGGGAGCTGTGAAAAATATAAAATCAGGTCACTTGAATGTGTATCAGTTTCAGTTGAAGACTGCCAATTTAAAAATGGAAAACACTTCTGTTTCTGTATGGGTTTGTCAACATATTGTTAAACTCTTGACAGTAAACCCCAGGTATGCTGCAATCCTTTACATCCCTGCAGCTAAAATCATTTGTATCTTGAGTCCTCTCTAAGGAATGCGGGAGACCATTTCTCGTTATTTTTTTCCAAGATATTTTAACTGGTTTTCTATTCTGAAACTTCACACCATGTCACAAGTCACCAGAATTTGAGGCGCTGAGGTTTCTGTTCAAAGATTTTATATATTTTTCTCTGACGACATCGTATTTTCAAAATTAAGTGTCTCTATTACAAATCACAAAAGGAGCTATTGCTGTATTGTTGCTTCTTTAGCAGTGGCATTTAATTTTACACATGAAGTGAATCATCGAGACATGATAGAATCTAACTAAAGGACTCAAACTAAATTCACCTCTGTCTCTGTCTTCACAATATATATCTTTGGTGACGGTTTACTTCATTTGATTGTCGATTGGTTGCCATGGAAACCGGAGGTCGTTTGCCTCCTGCGTGTCTCTTTGGAAACAATAAAAAAAAAAAAAAAAAGAGAGGGATGGCAAAGAGACAGAAAGGCAGAGAGACATTGAGAAAGGGTTAGAAAGAGTGACGCCATGCAGTGAGGTATTAAGAATTCATTTAACCCCTGCTGCCGCACACTTTCAGCCGCCCAGCTCTTCCCAGCTCCGTCACGCTGATGCTTTCGGCACATTCAAATCTTTCTGGTAATGGTCTCCAGTGCCATAGAATTGTATCTGGCCTTTTCAAACCTTGGATCTGTTTCCTGCTAGCTCCATTGGGCACTGACTGAATGAACAAAGTCAGCCATTTTAACTAAACAACTTGGACTTTCACCACATGTTAATTACATGTGATCAGAGCCCACATTAAGTTTAAGATTAATATAGAACGTAAAAAATAAATTGAACAAACAGTGTCATTTCCAGGGTCTAAAAGTTTTGATTCCCTTGACAACCAAAATTCAAGTGTTTTTAAATCAGTCGGACCATCGTATTGGTTTAATGACATATAGTGCAAGTAATTGTTATATAATTGCACTTTCTGAGCATGAGAAGGTAACTGGTGAGCTGGGCACTGTAGCAATTCATGGAGGCTGTTTTTAAGGAATGCATTTGGCAATGGAAATAACCCCCGAGATAATCCTCAGCATTAGCCCAAAGGCTGTCATCATTACTTCAAATGGGGAAGTAAGAAAATGCTGACCTGCAGTTATAAATAACCATGCCGTTCACTTTAAAGCGTGTATCTGCCTGAGTAGGCTTTGCTTTTTAGGTGGATTGTTCATAGGGACTGCCTGGAGGGTCTCACACAGGCTCGGTGACACCTTCGGATGATATCTCTGTCCTCATTAGGATCGGCTAGCTGCAGAAAAAAAGCTGAAGTGGCAGAAGTGTGTATGTGAGTGTGTGCTATTGCTCAGTATGTGACTGCCTGTGGAAAGATAACACAAATTGAAGAATTATATCATTTATGAGTGGATTTCCAATTTATTTTACTACATCAATGGAAAATCACATTACAGTATGATATTCAAAATACATCATGCATCGACCCGGACTGTATACTTAACACATCAGACAAACAGTAATAATCCTAAACTTCACTGATAGGACTTTATTCACAAAGTGGCATTATATACAAAAAAGGGAAAAACAAAACAAAACTGCAGATATATCAACTGCAATAATACAAGAACAAAAAATATTGTCCAATAAAGGAATGTTTTAGGGAAGTATATTAGAAAGATGTAGCCTGTATGAGTTCAATTGGCAAATTATTCCCCATTGACAAAGACCAAGGCTGAGATTTCTAAATAATAAACTATGAACCTCATCCACTAACGGAATGGCCAAATCAATGAGGGAATTAATAGAATATATAATTTGTAGTAAGGTCATGTAATGTTTTTGAAGTAAATCAGTGGATTTTTAAAATTAATACAGAACACAAGAACCACCCAGTGTAAGTTAATTAGTGCAGGAGTTATGTATTCATCCCTCCGAGTGCCATTTAAAATTCAGACAGCAGTAATCTGCAGTTGGTGCTGCTGAAGGCACATCTGGCTGATACCAGCATGATGTGCACAACAGTAGTCCAGGTGGGAGACAATAAATGTATGTATGACCTCATGTAAATCATAGGAGAGGGGAGGGGATCACTGATAGTAAAACTAAACACTTCCTGCGGTGACATTTCACATTAAGAGCCTTCCAGTGGCTCAGAGGACTTAATCCATGGGATTTCGAGTGGGCTTTTGATTTGAAACAGTGATAGGAAGTTAAAGAGTTCCACTGATGGTCGCTAGTCAAGAGTCAAAAGCTTGTAATTGAGACAGTTTAATTGAAGTTTTACTTGACGATAAGTTTATTATAAGTCTACATAGGTCATCTCTATCAATCCCATATCCTTTTTTTTAAATGTTCAACCAATTAAACTGTTTGATCAAATTACATAAAATCTGGTCTTTTGGTTACGGTGCTATTCTAACTGTAAAGGTACAGAATTACCAACGTTAGATATGTTTTGTGAAAGTATGTAAATGAAAACTTGAAGTGTCTGCATGTATCGAGGTGTGAATTTGTTTGTGTATGTGTGTGTCTCTGCTTTAGCTTCTGTGTGTCTGGATATTACCTGAACCTCACAGCCAGTGATTTTAAAAGCAACATTTAAAAGCTCCAACCCAAATGAAAAGGTAGTATTCAGTGTATTATGTAGCGTCCCTACAAACGGTACCCGGTTTGCTGGAACTTTATTCGGAACCATACACAGGCTACTGTGGGCCGGAGCCAACGCCAACAGAACGGCTAATTCTGAGCGATCGCTCTACACAGCATGGCTCGCTCGCACACACTTGAACTCCGTCTAACAAAAAGCGAAGAGAAAAAGGACACGTCTCCCCCCTTGGCTCCTGGCCAATCACAGGTGGCTGTCCCACCCTGCTCACTGTCATAGGTACAGGTCTCTGACTGACAGGTCTCACAACTTATCTTAATACAGCAACACAAGAATGAACACTGTGACATTTTAAACAGTTAACCTGACGTGTTGCCCAGGCCGTTACAGTATTCATTTCTGTGTAAAGTTAGTTTGGCAGTATACTGTGTGAGATCAGCTGAATCAGTATTATAGGCCAGATCTTGCCTCTCAAACCGGTCTCGCATGTCCACTTTACAGCTATTATGCCGTGAGATGTGGACATTTCTCTGTAAGTGATCCCCATCAGCTGACACACATTGATTTAATGTTTGATTTAATGTGAGACTTAATGTGCCAGAGTGAGGGTGTGTGTGAGAAAAGTGTGTGAATACGTGCTTAAGTGTGGGTGGGCGAATGTGAGCGTTTGTGTTTGTGAACCTGTTGGTTATTTTGCACGTGCTTATATGTGTGCTTTTCTGCTCACATGTGTGTTGATAAGTGGGTGTTTGTGTGTAAGCCTGCGTCTACGTGTTGATGTGCATGCATGTGTTTTGCCCACTCACAGCCTATCTTTATCCACGCTGTGATATCTACAGTAGTCCATCTCTTTGGAGGACGGTTCAGGCAGGGCCAACAGAAACATGTAGAGGATTACATCTTCTGTGGGATTTCTGCCTGTTCAAACCTGCGGTGTAGCGCTCTCAAAGACGAACAGCTTCCCCATTTTTTCTCTCTTATTTCTTGCTGAGGCTGCTCCTGTCCTGCATGCTCTGTGTTATAGTCTGCTGGGGGACCATATCAGCATCCTGTGCTGCGTAGCCCCAGGGAGGGATTGGACCTCCTGGGCAATTACAGCATCTCCCCCCTCACACACTTGTTGGCCGAGCAGTGCACTCACTCCTTGAACACACAGTAAATGCATATCGAATCACTCCCCAACACTCGTTTCTCTCTGGCTCACTGCTTGCTTTTGCATGTTCTGTTTGCTCTGCTAACCTTTCCTCAAAACAAGTGGTGTTCAAGAAACTGGACTTTCAAAATACTTGGCTCATCACACATCCAGTATTCCCTGACATGCGTAGAATTTTCAGCAGTCAAAGTGAAATGGGATCTTCCTAATAGGAACCAATGAACCAGCCGAGATTGACTGTGCAGCTCAAACACACACTGACAGTAGATGATGCAATTCTACTACGTGAACTGTACGTGCAGCATCGATCACAGCTCATCTCTCTTTAGAATTTAGATTCTCTTTGGAGTGTTTTGCGTGAGTATCAACAGAATGATAAAGTTAAATAGGAAATCTCTTAACGTGCACATTATAAAAGACCTACATTAAAGTTTTCATTGCTACTGCAAACAATTTCGATGTTAGTGATCGATCGAAGGAAAGTCATGGGCGGCCTGAACATTTGATCAGTCAGAGTTCTCCTTTCATTGCTCTGGTTTCAAAAATGCTGCTGCTGAGGACCCGTCCTAAAATGGATCAGCGTGTTGGTAAAGAACAGGCCTTCAGGAGTGATTGGCCGTGCGCCCTAGCAGCATGATGAGCTGAAAAGTTTCACATTAGATGCAGCCTTTGCACATGTTTTTAAATGTGGGTTTATTTTTTGTTAATTCTCACCACTATCTGTTGTATCATTATTGATTTTAGGCATCTGTACAGAAAAACAAATGTATATTATTGAACGCATGAATGCACATTCTGTTGTTTTTTTCTCTTTTTTTCTTTCATTAGATTGTAAAACCGTCTGTTTCACTCTCCGAGCTGTTCTCCTTAACCCACTGTGTTTCCACGTGGTTCGAACGTTGCAGTATGATGGTGATCTTGTTGAACTGCGTGACCCTGGGAATGTACCAGCCGTGTGAGAACATCGACTGCTCCTCCGACCGATGCCAAATACTGCAGGTACACACAAACATACACACATTTGTTGTGATGATTTTGCCATCAGTGGGCTCCCATTTTGGATCAATCTGTCATGAAAGTTCTGTGTATCTCAAAACTCACTTGTGTTCTTTGAGGTTTTCTTGTTGTAAATAATTTATATTTTGTGGTTTGTACAGTTTTGCAGTAAACCTTTTAGGTTGGCATTGTTAGGTTGTTGGATTATTACTTTGATCCAGGGTAAAGTATCTCTGCAGCTATTTATAAGGTTGCCAATGTCATGTTCTCTCCTGACTTTGGTGATCACATGACCACTATCATGTTGACCAGCTAAATCTTTTGTCATCAGGTGTAATTTTTGTCACCGTGACCTCATGACATCCGTGTATGACTGAAAGTATGGTATCACTGCTCCAAGCTGCAGCTGCTGAAGCACCCTTTAAATGAACCCTAAAAAAATGACATGACTTCGTTGCAAAGGCTCATGTATATTTGATTAGAGTCTCTATACAGAGCCATGTTGTAGAAAAGCACTTACAAACTCACTTGAGCACACAAAGGCAGCTGTGCACACACACACACACCCTTTCTCTCTATCTGTATTCCTTCCTCTCAGTCTCACCTCGCCTAACCCCCCTCCCCCCCACGCCCCCGTGCCCCCACGCAGGGGCCCGCAACTCCTCGCACTGACTCACTCCTAGCATGTGGTCTTTATGGTGCAGCGAACATGACTCTCTCACATTCGGCACCTCTGCAGCTTTCCTTGTCATCTGGCAGCGCACAGAATCCCTTCTCACTTCTGTCAAAGGTGGCCTGAGTGGGTGTAACATCTGTGCTCGAGCGTGTGCACGTATGTCTTCAGTCTGCTGGTGTGAAGTGTTTGTTGAATCGCGCAGACACCCTGTTTTCCCACATTCTCATACGAACACACACAAGATGACACACACACACACACACACACACACACACACACACACACACACACACACACACACACACACACACACACACACACACACACACACACACACACACACACACACACACACACACCATATAGCAGTAAACACACACAGCAGATTAATGTGGCTCTCTGGGGGAGCTGGCTGTTGGGTTGGACCTAATGGAATTTCTCCTCCAAGTATCTATAGACCCTATTCAATATCAGCATGGGTTTAGTGGGCTACAGCCCCACAGTCAATACTTTCCTCTCAGAAAATCTGTTCTTCAATACCTTGATTTCAATGCCAGCTCTACAGCCAAATCTGTAAGCTCTAACAAATGTGGTCTTAAAGACCTTTGGAGGATTAGCTTGGAGTCAACTAGTATAGTATGTGTTGGATAGATGAGTGGCTAAAACCGGGAGAGATGGTTTGGATGATTTCACTTTTTATTTCCATCTCAGGTTGTTCTGTTGGACTGAGAGGCAACTACAACCTTGTTGTCCTAAAGACTCATCCTGGAGGCTTTATTGTTCTAATGCCTTGCGGATGTGTGCGGAAACATCTTCCAAACCAAACAACACGTTTCATTTGCATTTGACTGACTTGTAGCGATCCTGTGACCCGGATGGTGGAGCATCCTGCCCCACATCACAGGTTGTTGTGTGAAGGGCTGCAGGGTTTTCATCTTACTGAACAGGAAATGTAAATGTAATCAATAACAAGCCCTCGGAAAGAGAACTGCATGCAAATACTGTCCTTCATCACAAATTGGAGGTACAAATGCATGCGTGAGCCTGGACACAAATCCTCCAAGGCAGACACACTCGTGTTGTAAAGTGTCTTTTAGAATACAAGCATGCTTTGATCTCATCAGTTCGTGATTTGGATTGAAAAATACTTTGACAGTGTAAAAGATTTGGAGCTTCAGAGATGAACATTTTCCATATTAAAAATGACATCATTGTTATTTAATAATAGTTTGCTCTGCATTGGTAGATTTATACAAACAAAAACATAGTGTAGTAATGTACTGCTGCTACTAAATAGAAATAACTGTAGAATACAGGTGTGACAATAGGTATCTGTTCTACCTGATACCTTTTCATTTTTTTTACAGACATTTACAGATATATATTTGTGATAATCCAATACTGACCACTATATCAACTTAATAGAACAGTTTTATGTCAGATGATAATATATTATTGGTAGAAAGAGACATGTCCACACACTGCTGTATCTTTCCCATCCCTTTAACACAAACTCATGTGAAATATTATTTTTACAAAGATGTCTGCTAATAAATTACATGACATTTTAGCTCAGGAATGTCAAAGATAGGATTACAAATGATGTCATCATTACATAGTTTGTCTATATGCTTTAATCATTAAGTGTCCTGGTTAGGACACGTCTTTGTCAAAATTGTTGGTAAAACAACTGTAAGGTATCCTTATTAAGTATTTTTGACAATGCTAGCTGTGTGGCCGTAAACTCGGTATTACACTAAAGCATCATACACCCATCAGTCCAGTAGACAATACCATATCAATGTCACATTTTGCCTCAGCTAGGCGTGACAAGTGAGGTGCCTTAGATTCACCTAAGATTCACCTTGTTGTTAGGTTTCAGAAAGATTTTGGTTTGGGTTAAAATATGTAATTTTGCTTAACTAACATTACGTACGTCAGATAATTTACCTAATTTATGTCGGCAGGTTACATACGTTATGCAAGCCGCTTATGTTAATCAAAATAAATCCATATCGACTTTGTTGTTCCATCCAATCACCCCCAACTTTGTCACTTGACCTCCTTCTCAACATGTGACTGGACTGCACGTGTGTACTTTTTCACACCGAGGCGAGGCAAAACCTGACACTGACATCACATGCTTTGATTTCTGCAGTTGGCGGTGTCGATCAGTTGGTTGGTCCCTTACTTTGGTTCAGTCTGAAATGTCCCAACAACTATTGGATGGTTTGGAAAAAGATTTCATGCAGATTTTTTCTGGTCCCCAAAGGATGGTGTCTACTAATTTTAGTGATCCCCTGATTTATCCCACAATGCCACTGGAATGGAGAGGGGGGGGGGGGGGGAAGACACGAGATATAAAATGCAAAGAAGAATGAGAGATGTGAGATAAAAGAGCTGTATAAATGTCAAAGGAGGAGTGTTTGTGGCATGGCATTTGCTGGAGTTTTCATCTCACTTGTGTTTGCAAACTTAACCAAAGGTAGCAGCACCTCGTCCATCTCTCTGGTTTGACAAAGGTCAAGGTTGCAAACTTGAATGATTCATCCACATTAGTGCGCCAGTCCGGTTTCCCTACGCTCCTCCAGGACTCATGAACAGGATGCTTCTTTTTAGCAACGAGCTAGTTTAAAAAAAACAAACAAAAAAAAACAGATCCACATCAATGGTTGAGATTCAGATCATGTTGCCGACAGTGATTCCCTCTGTAAATGAAATTACAGGCACCGCCAAGCGTGTCAGTTCATCTATAATTCGCCTCTATACACAGAAAAGAACACCAGCTAATCCTGGCTTTTTGCTCACAACAGCAATAACATGCGTAAGCAAGCTGGGATCTGTGATTTATTTAGATTTGTTTTTCTCTTCTTTTAATTAGATGCTTGATTAAAGCTTGGAGTGAGGTGGGGAATATTGATGTGGGGGCTTATCTGTGATTACTGCTCAAGCAAATTATATCCATTACCCCACCAAATAGGGCAAACTGCTCAATTGAGGAGAGGGTCGGGGGGAGGCTGAAGGAAGGAGTAGAGAAAGGGAGCTTTATTAGATAGAAGAAGATTAGGAAGGAGAGATGTAGATGTGGAAATTTTAGTTGAAAAATTCTAAATTGGTTGAAGGAAAAGAGTTCGAAGTACGAGACAGCAGGGAGCTGAATGCTGAGAGGAGGTCTTGGACTTGAATACAAAAATGTTTCCAATATTATTAGTCCAGTATTGTGGTGCAGAGTGCTTTGATTCCAGTTTGACTCCACTACAACCAGAATTTGAGATAGAAACATTCCTGGGTGATCAGCCAACTCACCCCCAAGATGGCATTGGGACAGTGTCCTGAAAACTAAGGGGAAGTTTATTCGATCGCTGCCGTGGCCCTTGCTTTACGTGATATTACTGAAGTTCTTCCTATACTGTGGGATTTTTCCATATAAATTAGCATTTGTTGCATTCAAGCTCTTGCTAATTGAGTTCACACAATGGTGATTAAGTACAGCCAGTTAAATCTCTCTGTATTCCATAGTATACAGACTCTAAATCTGGAGTCCAGTGAGACATTAACGCGTTCGCCGGATGAATCCATAATTGGCATGCTCTATAGGCAGAGCATACGCACTAGAGACTTCCACTGGCAGATAACGTTCAGTTTTGTCCTATTGTACTTGAATGACTTTGAAACTACCAGAGCAGCCTTTAACCAATCAGCACTGACCAAAAAGAATCGGCCAATACATGTATTGATTTATTTATTCAGCTCAAATGCAGCCATAAAGTCTAAAAGGGCACCGGCCAGTGAGGGGATCATTGCCATGGGTATGACAAATGCCAAGACTTATGATTCAAGTACTTTCTGAGTTATTCTGAATGGAATCACATGAGCAAATTGTGTGCATCAAGTATCACTATCCCATGTTGTGTACTCTGTCAGTAGCTAGATTGTGAGAAATTGTGATACTATTGAAGTCTGAACCTGAAGCAGACTCACTGCAGAAAGTCAGCAGGATTCGCCTGTAGGACTCCTTAAACACTTGATAAATAGTAGATTTTAACAGTTCCATGCTCTCCACAAATATGAACTTTTTAAACTGCACAATTGAAAGTTTGGAGAAGACCCGATATTTAGTTTCAACAATATTCAAATTGTTGGAGCAATCTTGAGATGATCTAACGCACACATTATAGCATCATCCCTAAATCTCCATTTGAAAAAGATGAGTCAGTGAAACAGACCAGTTCCCCCACGCCACTGAATGTTGTTTACAGCAGGCTGGATTGACCTGTAGCCATTAGCATGGTGCTACAGATTCATAGCACCGGGTGGTGTTTTTCTATTTGTTGTTGCAACCCAGTTATTAATCCATTCTTTTCAAGGTCTCCACGATTTGACAGCATGTTTTTGTTTTACTTGTGTTTCTTGTACTACATAATTTTCTACAATTTTTTTTTGTAGAGGAACCTGTGCCAACTGGTTTCTCATCAAAATTCAATTTCATTTCAGGGGTTTCCAAGACTTTTGCAATACATCTATATAAAGCAAATTCTTTATTTGTTCTCCTATTACAAAGTGCACGACTATGATATGTGATCTGTGGCCTCATCAAGTGATTTCAAACTGACATCTCAAACAGAAGTCATTTGAATTGTATTTCGAGGCCATTCAATGACAAGCTTATTCAGTAATTTGACATGACAGAGAAAATGTTGAGCAGAAGTGTTGTTGTTTTTTTTTCCTCAGGTTAAGAACCCACAAACTCCCATAAATTGATATTTTCCAATTGCTGCTAAAAATGTAAGGTCAGTTTGTTTGTCTCACATTTACCTGCTGAGGTTATACATATGTCTTTATGTGATATTTTTGTTTCCACCTCCAGTTGGGATGAATTGATGTTTGTTTGTGGATCCCAAAGCAGTAAAAAATGACATGTTCCACCTTTTTGCTTCTTGACACCCTTTGTCTTTGTCTACCGATATATCTCTGTCAGGCCTTTGATGCGTTCATCTACATCTTCTTCGCTCTGGAATTGGTTATAAAGATGGTCGCTCTGGGAATCTTCGGTCCGCGCTGTTACCTTGGGGACACTTGGAACCGGCTGGATTTCTTTATCGTCATGGCAGGGTGAGGAACTCTTCCCTTTATTTGATCCATTTTCTATATCAGGAGCCTCACATGGGTGGGAAAAGTAAAGGGTATTCTTCTTCTTGGAAAACTGAGTGATCTTCAAGAAAAAAAAGAAAATAGTATAAATTGTGCATATTGGGCAGATGGAATATTTATTAAATACATACAGTATGTAGGACTAAATTGGAACATGAGCTGATTCTTTCCGAGTAATAGGTTAACTGAACCTACAGTGCAGCATGTTTGAATTATTTGAAAGTTCACATATTTAATTTTGATTTAGCATGGCTCTATTTAAAGGCCAGGCTCCAAATCCCTCTTTTCGGCTTGGGCCTCTTTGTCTTCCCGACAGATTCATGATCCATTGTGCGACCATGCGTGGCCAATCATGTACGTGTTAAATACGTAACATGACATTAAATATTAACATGTTGATAGTCACTGGCTCTCACCTGGGATGTGATTGGTAATAAAATTGTGATGATATGATTCAGCTGAGCTAATCACCACAATGGAATTGAATGAGTCAGCTGAAATTACCCTGCCATACATTGTGCATGGCTTCCCACTGTTACTGATGACTCGAATGAAAATGAGCCAAAATCTTGGGCTGGTGGAATAAAACCACTTACATTCAATGAGTTACACATTTTTACCACAAAATGTATGTGTGGCTTTCTTTAAAATGAGATCCATAATTCTCGTGAGCTCAACGGTTTCAGGGTTAGTGTGTAAAACAAGTGATGATTTTGTTCTGTTAAAAGGGCATAGCCCTACTCACTACTAACCTGAGCCTAACACTGAAACAACATACTTGGTATGGGATTTTGAACATTTATGTCATCCTTCATTGCTTATGTACCCTCACACGCTACATCTTGTTCAGCGCACCTGCTGCGGCCACCTGTTGCAGTCTGTTTTGATAGTGCGTTTTGCTTTTGCTGGTTTAGTGTTCTTTGTACATCTTTTCTCACTGTTTCAAATGACTTCAGAGAAAAAGATACGGTTTCTCTTTTCGTTATTTAGCACAAAAAAAAAAAAAAAAAAATATATATATATATATATATATATATATATATAATTTGGAAGAAGAACCAGAAGCCAATGTGGATGTCCCTTGGAGGGTAATACCACTGATGACCACTAAGGGCTCTAAAACCTCTAACTCTATAAAATACAAAGTCAATATTGTATATTTCACAAGTCATTACAGTGTCATTTGCTAAATTCACTGCTTAATAATAATAATAATGCATAGTCCACGTGCCTGGTTTGATTGCCATGCCTGATGTGTAGTTAGATTTTTGGTATAGGTGCGCAGGGATGTTGTCCTTGAATTTTTAGTCAGATCTGCCCTCACTCCTCCCCAGCTCAACCAAATAAGGTAAACCAAGATCGCATCACCCAAGATCCCAGACTGGAGGCTTCAACACAACAGTTCACAAACCCATATGAAGTCAGGGTGGGATGCAACTCTGAAAAAACACATTGCGTGTGCTTTCACATTTGTATTTAATTCAGACCAGACCAGACCAATGGAAATACGGTTTCCTTTTAGTTTTAGTCTTTTTTGTGTTCAACACTGACTTACAAACAAAGAGATGTAAGCATAGGATTAAATAGACAAGTTACTCTTCAGTTGGACAGTTAAAGTGCCAATGCCATCCTGCATCACCAGTTCAGTCAGATGGGGAAAATAAGTGAAAATAAAATTCAGCACTACGACAGTGGGCCTTATGGTTGTATCATCTTGGTGTCACAGAGCTCACAACAAACAATGATAATGATAATAGTCTTATTAGTTAAGACTGCAGCTCAGGCTCATGTTTCATGAATTACAACAGATCAAAGTAGAATTTTATTGAACAAATTATGAGGAGAATTGATGCTTTGGAACAGAGGATACTTTTCAGTTCCAGACATGTCATGGAAAATCCATACTTCTATGTTAGCACATAGACAATAATAAACTGATGACTTTCATCGCAACCGAACATGGATCAATACGTTTCGAGACTGCTCCTGTTGTGTGTGAAAGATGGGCAGTGCTGGTGACGTGAACAGAACTGGAGAAAGGTATAACCCTAATGAGCAAGTGATACAAATTTGGTTAAAATATGCACCCAAGTTATACACGTTGTTGTGAGCGCTGGTCCTTGCACTCGCAGATTTCTCCATGGACATGAACACGGGGTGCACGTCAAATTTGGCATCGGACTGGAAATAGGCAAGGGAGACCCTTAAAATGCTTCAGGAAGCCTGCGGCAATGAGGCAATGAGCCAGGAGAGGTCTTTTGAGTGACATTCACGTTTCTGAGGATCAGGTGGAACATCACTGTCCAAAACTGGAAAAGATGCGTCAAGTCAGGTGCACAACCAGGTGGGTTTTATTTGACATTCACTGAGTTGTCCACTTTGAATTTGTCCCCCAGGGTCAGACTGTCAACACTGAGTTCTACTCTGATGCTCTGAGACATCTGAGGGAAAACATTGAGTGTAATTGACCTGACCTGTGGCGAGTTGGCACTTGGGTTCTCCAACACGACAACGCATGTGCTTACAGCACATAGAAAACGCACAAATTTCTCGCCCACAATAACACAATCGTCGCTCCCCACCACTCCTACCCACCGGATTTGGCTCCCTGATACTTCTTTCTGTTTCCCAATCATTTATCACAAATTTTGATGTGCGCTCTTCGCTCAAATTTCAGAAGCTCAAAACATCGCAGACGTACCTGGACCACTGCTCACAAAAGCATGTGTACCTCCACTGCTGATTTTGATCAAGCAACAACATTTGTAACACTTACTCATTCTGTTATATTCTCCGTGCACATCACAGTGCTGCACATTGTTTAAAAATGCCTGCATTAGTAGGCTTTCAGTTTCACTATCAATTTTAGTAAGACATTATAATTGATGTCTGAATCCAGTAGGTTGTGTAGGCTTACATATGTATGCAGAACTCTGGCTGTGACAAGATTCTCAAAATGATGAGGAAGAGCTGATGGCCAGAGAAGGGTCTTGACGATGATTGTGACCATATTTCACATGTGGTCAGACACTGACTTAGTGACCCTGGTCTTGAGTGTCCACCTTGAAACTGTGCTGGTTTGTATAGATCTTCTGTGCTGTTGGGATGACGATGTATGTGAAGCATCCTCATTTTTGAATTTGTAGCTGCCTTACCACGACATCTACATTTAAAGCGCTGTCTACTCTCATGGCTACAACTTTGTTTTCTATCAGAATCAGCTTTATTGGTCGGAACACTGCCCTACCCTAGAAATGTGACTCTGTTCATCAAATATATCCTTAAAATACACTTAATACCTTGAATTACTTCAAATAACTCATTACATAAATTTGATGAGTCTCGACAGACACGGGTGTAAACTGCAACTTGACTGGTTGGTGGAGTTGTACAACCGTGAGGCAGCTCTTCTGCTGCATTTTCATTTCCTCCTTCTTTATCCTTCTCTTCCCATTTTCTCTTCAAGGGAAGGTGATCATTTTTCATTCACTTTTACTGCCATGGTTCCTACTGATGTTCTAACTCTCTACAGTCCCCAGCTCAGTGTTTCAGCCTCTAGGTTAAAGAGGATACTACTGCCATCATCTTGCTTTCATGTAATGTTTGATCTGGTTCGTTTTTCCTGCTCTAATCGCACAATTTCAGCTCATATGTTTTTCCTCACCCTCCCTCTCCTCATCGCTCCTTCAGTCACCATCCTTCAAGCAACAGCCACAGAAACGTGTCACTTCTCATCACTCTGCGCCAAATCCCAATGCTCGGTTCATGCATGGCAGAGCGACACCGCCGCCGCCACCACCACCAATTACTCCCCAGTCTTACATCCACCACATGCAGTGCATGTAGCAAAGAGGAGGGGGACGTGATAAAACGTTGCCCCCCCGGGAACTAGTGTGCTGCAAACACAAACAGTAGGCAAGCTGCAGGAAAGGGATTAGGAGCAGCAGGCGCCACACCAGGCTGCGCTTAGCTTGGTTGTACAGCTGAACCAGACGCAGCATGTGGAGTGTGTAGAACAATATGCGAGCAGGGTGTTTTTGTGCGTGGAGGAGGCAGGTGTCCAAAAGTAAGCCAAAAGTTGACTTTTTGTCTAAATTCTCCCTCTGGCACCCTTTCCCCTGCTGAAAGCTTTTAATTGTGACAAACAAAACTCCAGCTGGAAGCCTCGCATATAGTTTTGTACACTTATGATGTATTTTCAGATGTTCTGTGTGTTTAAATTAGCTAGAGAGTTGACATATTATTTAGTAATTTGAGAATAACGTTACTATTTCTTATTTTTGTTACTATTATTAATTCGAGTTTCCCTTCTTTATTTTACTGGCTTACTGCTGTTGAGGTGTGCACACCTCACGCACATTCATATCCACATGAATACTCTTGCATATGTGATAATAAAAAAAAAGTCAATCAAATTGAATCTACAGAAATTCAAGACTGCTAATATACACACATTATACAAAACTATGCATACTAATATAATTAACAACTCCCTTTTTTATTTTTCATCAGCATCACCTCACCTCCCTTAAATGTGTATTCCGGTGTCCAGACCAGGTTATTGTGTAAAAGCCCATCACTATGTAAAAAAAAGGCACGCAGTCTGACATGAAGCTATAGAATCAACTCTTCACACACAAAGTGGGAATTATTTCCTCTACACTTGCAGTCAAGAGTTCAAACCTTCCTGCACCTGTTAAAGTCAGTTGTGAGGCCGAACTGACAATAGATCTTATTTATCTCATTGTGCACTTGCACGCTCCGTCCTATTTACACACATCTTCTTTGACTCCTCACTTAACATACATTATAGCTACAAATGGTGCATAATGCAGCAAAACCTAAGAGGCTAATGTTGATCTTTTGCTTCGTCCTTCCTCAGTTTATTTTCACAGTTGTGATGGCAGCTCAGTTATGCACACCCCAACCCAACCCAGTGCCATAGGCAATCTGTTTCTCCATACCCCAATCCTATGCACGGTAATTATAAATACAGCTGCTCTTGGTTGCAGTAATAACATTACTTCCAATGAGTGACGCTAATCCTAATTTGTTGGACCACTGCACCATTGTATTTGCCTGCAGCAGAGTGGACGAGGAGCGTTTTGAGAGAGCGAGAGAGAGAGAGAAAAAAAAAAGAATGCTTAAGCAAAGGAAGGTGGTAGGATTATCTTTTCCTGTCTTAAGTGTTTCACCGTTGGCACCTGCCATTGTTCAGCATTAGGGCCTTTTTTTTGTCTTTGCCTGCACAGGGAGTTTGGAGGTTTGGTTGGAGAAACATTACTGGTTGTGGACTGCTGTGGAAGCAGAGCATTTTTATCTTGGTTTAACATCTGTATGATTAATGAAAGGACGAGTTTGAGGATGACTCTCATATCCATAAAGCTCATGGATTGCTTGTTTAGTTTTTGCTTGTCAGTTAGGTTACCTGACATAGACTTAATTCTTCTCACAGTTTTCTCCCCTTCCACCTCCCCTTCTTTTAAATGAGCTTGAGTTGCTAAAATTGTTCTAATTTAATTAATTTATCTCAGAGCGTCTCTATTTTTAAGACACTTGTCTAATTAAAACTGGACTGTGACCCCGCACGATCATCATGAGCAGCTTTCGTGTGTTTGTGAGGTAATATGTGTGCATACTGTATATTTAAACGTCCATGTATCCTTTTGTGACAGCCTGTCCTTCGGGATAGTGTTAGAGAGGCTATCGGTGAGCGCAGGCTGATCTGTGTGCCTCCTCTCTCAGGACCCATTCAATCTCTCAGCTCCTGCTCTCTCCCTTCACGCCCTCAATCTTCCCCAGCACTCAGCACTGGAAGCAGGAGAAGAGGTAAAGATAGGCTGTATGTTGAGACCTTGAATGAAAAATACAAGCAATGCAGCTCAGAAAGGAAGGGACATCAAAACGTAATGTCAGGGCTCATAAATGTGCATATTTTACGCTCTAAATGTGTTCTCATCAAACCTGTTGTATGAATGCCAACTGGGAATTTGTCCTATGTTGCTCAGGCTGTTGCTCATATACTCCACTGTTGCTCTGAGCATCACCATTTTAGCTGAATTGCCACTGTTCAGTGGGCATTCCCAGCCAGCTAATTACTTGCTGTAGTGCCACTATTGTAAGAGCAATAGATGCTGGTTTCATGATTGGCTTCTGATGGGCAAATCTGCACAAAAGTTCAGCTGCTGAGAGATTCTCCACAGTGGGCAAATTGTGTTCCACAAGTGGTTTTATTTTACTCAAGCCAGACTGAAAAAAGCATTTCTGGGCCTATGAGGGAGAATTTATCAAGTTAGTTGTTCCTTAATGCCATCAGGATGCATTAGGTTTGACAGACTGTCACCTGGGATATTAATTTATGATTTAAAATAATCATAATAAAACCACATGTATCCAGGGTTTGTGTTTGTTTGTTTCTGTTTACTGCTGCAACTGGACACTGTTCACTGTTTACAATAAACAGACCCTATTCACTGTAAACTACTTTGGACAGCTCGGGGTATGGTTCTTAAGCCTAGGAAATGGTGCGAAGACACTAAAGAATATTAGTTTCAGGCAATAAAATATATTGCAATAGTAAAATGTTTTAATATTTACTGATTATTTGTATCTTTTAAATCAGAAAATAATTCTGCAGAAGCATGACAAGTTTTGCAGTACCTTTGTAATAGTCCTGTTTACCATGGTCAAGATAACAGGTAGCATTTATCTTATAAGTCAGAACTCAAAACTATGCGCACATAACTGCTTTTGCTTCATCTTTACTGTCTGGTTTTACAGACTTACTTGTTTTTCTCTGAAAGGCTTCTGAGTTGTCAATCAGTCTTTCTGGAATTTGGTAGCTGTGTCACGTTGGTGTTTGTTTCTGAACAGAGAGTGCCTTTCTTTGCCTTAGCATCTTTTTTTTTTCTCTGATCTCATATTGTTTTTATGTTACATGTAGGTGGAGATGAACATGTATTTAGATTTGCTGGCAAATGTGCAGTCCCGATATCATACATCCTGCCTGCTTTCGGTATAGCGTATCTTAACTGTCTCGCCCATACATTATGAGCTGCCAGATCTTGTTCTGGTAAAGACAGCAGATGGGAAGCCATAATTGATCTGGATCTGTGTTTGAACAAGTATATTTACGCACATTAAATGTTCACCGTCCCATCAGAATGTACTGTTACAGTTAGATAGGGATGAAAGCAGACGCATTCGCACATAAAGTTAAACATGTTTTTCCTTTGTTTACCAATTTAATACCGAGTATGTATAGAACAACAACTTCTACCACCTACTCTGTAATCATTGAGAAAATGAGAAGATGGGGAAAAAAAAAGTATCATCTGCATAGGTGAGTTTGAAACGCTGAGTTTTAGTACACTCAGTTGCTAGTTCATTGAGTGCATTGAATCATTGAAATACACCAGTCCTCCAATAAAACTTATCTTCATGGAAGTTTGGCCCAGTTCAGAACAAAGATTCACTTCCTACATACTGAAACTACCCACTTGTGATCTAACAAGCCTGAACTGTGGGTGACACCATCAGCTGAGTTGGCACTTTACACGGCTGCAGCTTTTCCCAGCATCGTTCTGAAACTGTTTCATCATCATACAAATGAGATGAACCAAATAACAGAAACACAGTTGTAACATTGATTGGGGGTACGGATTCATTACTATTAATTTTGGCAAGGCGTACCTAATAAACTGGCAACTTGGAAACTGGCTTTTGATAACTTGCATTTGTTAATTCTTTATTTACTGTAGACACAATCTATATCAATGCAGTTTTCATGACAAACATCAAAACTAATTCTCAATCCAGAAACATGTTCTCAACATCCAGTGTGTCATACATCACACAGTGTGCAGCAAAAGCTTTTGGCACTTTACGTGTTTAGATTAATATCCATCATGCAATCTCATCAGAGAGGTTTCTGAGCCAACATTCATTCTGTAGCATGACAATGACCACTGAGTCATAAAGACCTCATAAAGTCCTACGGCAGATGGTATGAACCCCTGAGAGCCCTGATCTCGACATCATGGAGTCAGCCTACGATTACATGGGGAGACAGAGGCTGCCTCAATCCACAGAGTAGCTGATGCTTGCCAAGATTCTTGGAACAAACTACCTGCCAAGAACCTTGAAGAACTGCCAGTGTACCTTGGAGATTTGGTGCTGTTTTAAAGGCAAAGGGTGGTCACACCAAATATTCATTTGATTTAGTTGTTCTGTTAACTTCACTGTGTGGGAAGTTAATGAATAACTGAAAATTATTCATTGCAATATATTTGAAAGCATTCTCAATTTACTGTTCTGCTTTAAAACCATTGCAAAATACTTACAAATACAAAAATACATAATGAGTTTATTCTATTGATGTCCCTGACAACATTATCATGACAAACATGAGTAAAGATAATCATTTCTATATTGTTACACTATCACTATCATTTATTCGTTATTAAGTAAAACAGCATTAACATTCAGGAGGACCGGCAGATGTCTGTCATGTTTCACATTTTGTACAGGCCATGCAATCCTCTGGAGCACCAGAAAAAAAAGAAAAAAGTAAACTGACAAAACCTCAGACATGAAACTGTCTCAGATTAATATCATATGGTGTCAAATGTTCGTAAAACAAGACCACAGTAACACTTGTTTGAAATTGTGCATGTGTTCAGCATTACACACCGCTGCTTCCCTAAAACTGTTAGTAAAACTCTAACGTACATTTCAAGTAACTTAAAGTTGGGACTGTGCAATAACATAGATTTGGATGTATTGCAACTTGATTTAATGCCAGAGAATGAATACAGCTGTCAGTCCGCTCGAGGATACCGTGTCAGTGTCACGGTTTGACCCGCCTAGGCATTAAAAGTGCACGCGTCTATGATTAGAAGAGAAGGTCATGTGACAAAGTACAAGTAAGGGATATAGGTCAAGGGTGGTTGGATGGATCAAACCCAGGACTTTCATCCAGAAGACGGGTTCACATTAGTGAGAAAGTTACGTGGATTTTTCTTTTGTAACACAAGAAATGTACTTATGTCGTGTAGCATTTTTAACACGTAACGTGTGTAAAGTAACTTAAGTGATGCACGTACCGTTATTTAGCTAAAATGACTTATTTTAACCCAAACCATGACTTTTGACTAACACTAAGGTCATTTTGGTGCCGAACACTAATCAACTAATTTCTTCTTCTGCCTGGTTTTTGGTGACTAAATCTGGCCAGTTTGTTTGTTGTTAGTATGAGCTGATAAACTGTGTGTATGTGTGTGTTTATTGTATTTATACAATCCTTAACATTTACACTGCAGAGTTATGACATCCAAAGTTGTCCCGTTCACAAACTGTAATTAGTTTAAGTGGAAGATGAAGTATGAGGTTGTTGAGTTAATGCTTCTCAATAGTTTGACACTAAGAGTATAATAAATGAGGCCTGGGAATCAGTCTGGTATCGCAGCACACCAACTGTCGAAACAGATGTGTGTGTATTTGTGATGAAGTCAAAGTGGCTTATCATTAAATACTGTATACAGTTATTTATTGTTAATTTATGGTTTGCCTGTTGGTCAGTACTATGACTCTTAGTCAGTTCAGTCCAGAGTTTGCAGTTGATTCTCATTTCTTAAACTGCAGTGAAAGAAGCTTTTATACGTGTTTTGCCAGTGAAGATACATTTTGGATGGTGTTTGCCACAAAGGCAAACATAGAGATTTGATGAACTCGTTCAGTGATCCTCAACTGGTGGGTTGAGACCTCTGTGTGTGTGTGAAAAACAAAAACGTTTTAGGTAACAAAAGTCCACAGAAAGCCCACAGAAATACTGCCATTGTGCTCTTATTTTGAAGGATACATTTTTCTGACGGCACAAGCATGCAACCAAAATGTTGGTAAAAGTTGTCACCTGAAAAGTTGTTTCTCATAAAATAAGATAAGATAATCCTTTATTAGTCCCGCAGTGGGGACATTTGCAGCATTACAGCAGCGTAGTTGATAGTGCAAACCTTACAAACAAGAGTAAAAACAACATCGTACAAAAAAGCAACATAGCTAAATAAGTAATACCATAATAAGTGAGTAGGTAAAGCACTTATGACGAGGTTTTGTATTAGACAAGTCATTTTTTAATTTGGTTTTATTAATTCCTGTCTGCCTTTTGTTTACTCTGTCATACAGTTTAATTTAGCTTCTTTAAACTTGATAAGTGTCTTAAACTTGTATAACAAGCATATACAGTATCCCTGTGGTTTCACTGGGTTTTTAGACTGATTTGCAATTTTGTTGGCTTTTTAAAAAAGAAATTGAACAATGCATTAAATCATGTATTGTATTGTATTACTATCATATTATTTATGAAATTATTTTGAGACTCAAAAGTTTCAGAAATCTGGGTCGTGAGTTAATGACTTAGGATAAATGTGGGTCCTCAGGCTGGACATGTTACGAACCACTGAACCAGGTGTTATATAAATCGTCTCCTAGCAGGAAATTGTATTTGTATGAAAATGTTGTGGATTACCACTTACATACTTTCCTCCTGAGAACTGAATATTTCCATCTGTCCATTATTTATACCCGCTTTATACTGAAAAGGATGACGGGCGCTGGAGTCCATCCCAGCTCACATTGGGCGAAGGCAGAGTTCACCCTGGACAGGTCACCAGTCCATCACAGGGACAACACAGAGACAGACGGAAACAAAGACCATTCACGCTCTCATTCACACCTAAGGGCAATTTGTACAACCACCAATTAACCTGAGGTTCATGTTTTTGGATGGTGGGAGGAAGCTGGAGTACCCGGAGAGAACCCACGCAGGCACACGGAGAACATGCAAACTCCACACAGAAAGGCCCAGGACCGGATTCAAACCCAGAACCTTTTTACTGTGAGGCGAGAATGCTAACCACTGCACCACTGTGCCGCCCCAACTGGATATTTCACATAATCTATTTTAATGCCACCCGGGCATCACATGTTCACTGATAGATGTTCTTTGACTGAGCAGCATAATTGGAAGAGCACACAGACAAGGATAGAGCTTCAGTTAAAACTTTAGGCCGCCTGTGTTTAATATTTATACAGTACTGTCCAAAGGTGATCTGCACAGCAGCTTGGAGAATTTCTCATTATTTTGTGGATTTAGGCCATCTCAGATGCTTTGACTCTTCTGTTGTTGTGTAAAGTAGCAGAGAAGGATCCAAATGCAGAATCTCAAAGATCAAATTCAGAGTTCTTGAAGAAGGGAGGTGGAGGGCTGACCTGGGGCAGTGAGTGGCCTCGGAAAAGAGGCTGGTGTGGGTTTGAAGGGGGAGCCGGTGAGTTGAGGCTGACGAGGCAGGCAGAGTGAGGAGACTGATGACTGGAGGGAAGGTAGTGAGTAGTGAGCACGTGGTGCAAGGCAGCCTGACGGTGATGAGAGAACAGGTTGAATCTCTGAGCACAGGAGAAAAAAAAAACACAAGTTCATGCAGGGGACACAATGAACAAAACTTAGATAAGATCCAAGCATCTGAGAACGAGTTGTAGAGCACCGGGTTGTTTTAAGCAGGAGAGGTTGACGACATGATCGACTGCACGAGGGTTGCAGGTGAATCAGGGGAGGTGAGTTGGAGCCGGGAGTCAGGAGAGGAAGGCTCAGCCCACGTGAAACAAACACAAAACACAGAGGCAGGCAGGAAAATACAAGGAAACTAATGGGAGGAAACTTTGAATCCTGGACTGACTCAGTGATGTTGATCTCGCGGCTCTGTGGGGTCACACCGTCTGTTGCACAACGCTTTGTTCTTCTTGTCGATGCAGACAGTTCTTTGTGACTGGTGTATGTTTTTGGGTCCAAGTGCGAAGTGAGGCAAATATATAGACACTCGGTCTATAGGCACACAGAGACACCCAGCTATATTGTGCCACCTTCATATTTACCTGTTTCAATGTTGACAACACCTGTCACAGCAGTTAATTTTACTTTACTCGATTATTCACCTTCCCACTGTGTGTCTTACTTCCTAATGATATGTTCATAGGCTGAAAGGTGATGTGTGTGGAGTCTGACAGGAAGAGGTAACGAGACCACAACAGCTTCACACGACAGATGACTTTAATCTCTGACAGGATATTCACATGTTTGAGCATCTGGACCCCGCTGGAGATGTAACAGTATCTCTGCCATCACACTACACACTGTAGGAATGTGAGAATGGACGATAGAGAGAGACCCCCCCCCCCACACACACACACACACACACACAGAGGACACAACAAAACAGAAAGGGAGGAAATTAAGAGGACTGGCAATATCGAATTGAAGAGCGAGTTTGTGAGGTGGAAAGTTATTAGAAAGGATATAAAACAAGTCCATCAGGGAGAAGGTAAAGAAAGAATTCCAACCTTTCCAAATGATCGTGTGTCTGTTTTGTGCTCACGCGTCGATGGGCATGTGTTGGCTCCTTTATCTTCACTGACTCGCAAACCTGTTCAGGGGCAGAAAATCTACCGCATCCATTAATCTCATTTTAATAATTGATGCCATCTTCTCCAGAAGGAGTTTAGCCTGGACTGCTGGCATAAAATGAGACATTTAGCGCTTTCTGGTAATTATCATATTAGTTTATTCATGCCGATTACGCCAGTGTTCGGCCAGTGGAATGGTTTGGACGCACAATATCTATTTAGTTGTATTATGGTGCTTTCCGAGGCCCTCCGCTGCCTGGACCACCAGTTAGACAGCTTTTTAGTCATTTACGCTGCACATGGTATGACTGAAATGATGTACATTCCCAGCATCGGGAATGTATGTGAACTGTAAAGTGAAGTGTGCGCTGCATCTGTTAAACACGGGCACATAATCCTCGCAGTAATCACTTACACGCTTATCACATGTACTGTACTGTATATGTGGCACGTGTAGGATTTAACACTGTGATGTTCCCAGAAGTAATTACAAACAATACTACACTGCATGAGCATTTTTTTTTCCCTTTTTATTATTCTTTATTTTCATTTCTCATTATCAAATATTTACATGCTAACACACTTGACAAAATGGTGAACATTGTACCTCCTAAACATGTTGACATAAAGCCCGAAGCCCCATTGTGCGGAAGTGTATCCTCACAGAGCTGCGAATGTGGCCTCAGACTCGTAATCTTGTTTTCTTATATTTCCTCAGTACTTATGTCCACGTCCCTTCAGGTTTCTGATTCTTCTCCATCTTAATGTGCTTTACTGTCATTTAAAATTGAAAAATCAGTCTTACACATCTGTGCGTCACACTAATTCTCATAACCAAACTCACTGAGGGCAAGTAGAACACAGAAACATTTGTTTTCATAGAAATAATTTAAAAGCAGTTGTTCTGAATAATTAGAAAATTGTTTATTTGACACATAATTGGAAAAAAAGAAAATGTGAGAGAACAGGAAACAGAATGTAAACAGCAAACATTCAAATTCAACCAAAAACTACCATGTTTACAAGATGGTTTATTTCTTCTTTAATTTATTTTTCTTATTTTAGGATCATGCTCATTAAACAACAGACATGCATTGTTGGACACTGGCCAGTGTGAATTTTGACTTTTGAATAACTGCGCGGTGGCAAGATAATGAACACTGTTGGGAACACGACGTTCATCGGATTGAAATGAAGGAAAGACATTTGAGCGCTGTGAGGAGAAGCTCTGAGTGACCTTCACCTGGTGTTTTACATTGAACGTGCAACTCCAGTGAGTTCATGAGGAACCGCGAGTGGACGACCAGTAAGAGGTGAAAACACGGCCTGGGACTTTATTATTCAATGAGAGATAGAAAGAAAATCGAGTTTCTTTTCAGTTTGAGTTTGAGGCAACCTAAAAGGGAAGATGTTATCAGTCATTGATCAATGCGAAGTGCAATTAAATAGTAAATGCAATTGAATCAGCTGCAGACATGACTTTGACTCATTTTCTGCACCTATTTTCTCCTTTGCCCACAACTATGAAGCATTCATTAACATACCTGCCCTTTAAACTTTTCAAACCTTTTCAATCCTGTTCTTAAAGAAATGATCATTTGATTAGGAATTTTTCTTCAACAGTAAAAAAACAACAACAATGTGCTCACGACTCCCCGTGTAACGTTTCAAAGCCTTCCTCTTACATTATCTCCCATGTTCACCGCTCTCCCCTGGAGGAAATCTGTTCCACTCTGATGGCTCCTGAGAGAATATTTCATGACTTGGGACTGTGCTTTATGGGTTTTGGGGGTGGCGGGGCTTTAAGTAAACAGACACGGCTTCTCCCTGAAGAGAAGCAAGACACCGGAGAGAGAACCACCCCTCCACCTCCACCAATAAAAAAAATTAAAAAAGCGGGAGAAGGAGCGTGTTTGAGATCCACATTCCCCCATCAAAGGCTGCTTAGAAAAAAAAAGTTATGTCGTTACCAGATCAAATATTCATGAAGCTGTTTGGTAGAAGAGCAGATATAACTCAAACACAGACACACTAAATTTAGTCGTGAGTGTGTCTGAGAGTGATGGCCAGCGTGTATGTATTGTAAGAGTGTGCGTGGGCTTACGTGACTCCATACTGCAGGAGTGAGTGAGTGAGTGAGTGAGTGTGTGTGTGTGTGTGTGTGTGTGTGTGTGTGTGTGTGTGTGTGTGTGTGTGTGTGTGTGTGTGTGTGTGTGTGTGTGTGTGTGTGTGTGTGTGTGATTGTATTCAGATGGGAGACCGTCTGTACATCAGCTTAATGTGTGAAAAATTAGAGTGTATTAGGGGTAATGCTTTTTGTGAGTGTGTTTTTGTCCCTGTGTGTATAATAGATTGTGTGAGTCTCACTGTGTGCACAATTATGGTTGTTCCCCTGTGTGTGTGTGTGTGTGTGTGTGTGTGTGTGTGTGTGTGTGTGTGTGTGTGTGTGTGTGTGTGTGTGTGTGTGTGTGTGTGTGTGTGTGTGTGTGTGTGTGTGTGTGTGTGTGTGTGCAGCCAAAACGAGCTGTCTTATCTAAAGTTGCTGAGAAAAATTGCTGAGAAATGACCGATTCCCATTATGTCCCTCACCCCACACACACACACACACACACACACACACACACACACACACACACACACACACACACACACACACACACACACACACACACACACACACACACACACACACACTAACCTGTCCTTTCACCGTACTGCTGCACAGTGATTCAAATATCAGCTGCATTGCAGTAGGCTACAACTGTACTCACTCTCAGTCCAGTTCATTTTGTCCTTTCCCTCCTGGTACTGCTCATACTATTAACACACACATTTTTTTATATAGTAACACAAGTGAATGATTCTTTACCAACATTTTTAAAAGACCTATGGGCGCACACGATGGCACAAAATCATTTCCTTCCTAAACAATGTTTCACGGGAAAATAACGACTGCATTTGTCAAAGAAAAGTGAGGACACTTAGCTCCATTTTTGTGTCGGGTTTGGATAGAGCTTCTAACATCTTACATTTTTGTTCATGTCATATTATTTAAACTTTTTCCTCACTTAAATGTTCTAATTGCAGTGTTCATATGTTGTTCTGTCATTGCCCACTGTGCTTCGGCTTGAGCTCCCGAACACAAAACAGTTTTTTATTTCTTCTTATCATGGAAGTGGACGACACTTCCCTCTGCTCCCACCGTAGAAAAAAACAACCTGTCAAATTAGATCACGACCACACACTGAGGAACCGGCCTGCGTGGTCACACAGACACGGCCGTATGCAGGTACTTTGTGAACTCTGACCTTACTTTTCATAGTCAGCGTGTTTCACTAGTGCATTTGCGTCTGATTTGTTGGGGCGGCGTGGAAGAACGAGGGCGTCAGCCGCCTCCTGTCACCGCCCAGGTTACGGTAATACGCCGGCAACAGGAGGGATTCATATTTCACGGCTCACTGAGTTCGATCTGCGCCTTGAAGATGCCATGAAGCATGTGCAGAGGTTTGGTCACTGGACCGAGGTTTGGCTGCAGGAGTGCAAAGAATAAAACAAACTGCTCTGTTCAAGAGTTTGACCTTTGACTTGAATGCCGATACCCAGTGCAGCTGAAGGTTTTAACTTTGAGATCTTGGCCCGGTGAAGCTTCTCCTGCTTCGGGATGATGTACAACTCTGGGAACAGCTTTGCTATTCCAATTTGACATTTAATTAAAGTCGGCAATCTTTGTACTTTTTTAATCTTGGTGGAACATCTGCACACTCCTGTTTTTTGTTGTTGTTCTTTTTTTGAGTCGCTTCCTCACAATACGGAGCTTTTTCATGTTTCCCAACTTCAAATTCTCGCAGGATTCCATTTCAAATTGTGAAACACCTTCTGGAACACCAGGAAATTAGAGCATTTCCATGTTTCTGTCCATTTCACTGTTATTTTCCTGTCACTGTCCATGCGTAGGTCGAGAGGTCAAAAGCAAATAATTGCACGCGGCTCTTGCAATCACTCGGGAGAATTTCCAACCTCAAACTGAAAGGAGCTTGTTATTATGGAGTGCTGAGATATCTTAGGAGTAGAACATGTGTGTCAAATACCTGAAACTTGCCTCAGTTTGTTGTACTTTTCTTTCCCACATCTTGACCTCCCCTCCCCCTCTCTTTCTCAGCCTGAGAGCAGCTTTGTTCTGTTCAGCCAGGTATATGCATATCTCTCTCTGTCTCTGTTCCTGCCGTTGTAATTATCTCCAACACTTGATAAAACCCCTCAGGCTCTCTCTCGCTCTCCCTTTCTCAATCTTGCTTTATTGCCTTCATTATATTGCACTTAATCAACCTTTGGTGCTTTACTCACGCTGCTTTCTGATATGTCTGTCCTCGTCACACACTTTCTTCGCCGTCTCTCAACTCTGTCTGTTTTATCTTCTGTCTCTCTCTTTCCATCCGTCCTCCCTCCTGTTCTCTGCACTCCCGTCGTCTCTCTCTCTCTGCCATTCCTCGGGTTTTCCCGCAAATTAATTAGTCAGAAATAGGTCAAATACCAAAATATTCGATCTCTGTTTCCTTTCTCTCTCTTATTCTGTATCTAGTTTAACTTCAAGCTCGTTTACTCCCACCACCTCCAGTCTCTGCTCCTTCACAGGGCTCTGCTTTCATCTCCGATGGTTGCACGTTTAATCTCACGCCCTCTCATGCTTGTGCACACCCGCGAACCAACACGATACACTTTGATGCTTTCACTACGTGTGCTAAAAGGTGTAGTGAGTTCCTCGGGAGGCTGTGGATTTTCTGCACTCATTCACTTGTTGTTTGACATCTTCCTCCATATGACTAAAAATTAAGAAATGCCTATCTTTTTTTTTTTTTTTACTGCCAGTGCAGCACTCTCTAACTCCACCAATGCAAAGCAGAACACCTACACGCATTCACATTTATGTTCAGCTGCAAACCAAGCGATGGCTGCATTGTCACGCTATGTGTTTAAAGACATGGAAGCAGACACGTTCCACTGATCCCTGTTTCTTTGAATGTCTCACATTATTACGTATTCCAGCTCATAAATTCATATCAGGCTGAACACAGCAGGACCACAACTGTGCGAGGGTGTGTGCGCTTTTCTCTTTGAGCTTTTTAACAGGAACAAACTTGGAGGGAGGAGTACATTAAATCAGCTGAAGGCAGAAGCTCAGATGAAATGTCTCCTCCCTGAGGATCACATAAGTTATTGTGTTTGTTATCTGTGCATTGGTTTTAATTTTAGCTCTGTTTGATAGCCATTTGAGACACATGGACATATTTGTGTTTAAAATGTTTGTCTCTGTTTTGTATTTTCCAGGATGGTTGAATACTCTCTGGACTTACAGAACGTCAACTTCACCGCCATCCGAACAGTGAGGGTGCTGCGGCCTCTTAAAGCAATTAACAGAGTGCCAAGTAAGTCACAACACCTCTTCAGACTGGGTTTCCCTGTGTTAAAGAAAAATCACTCAAAGTCCTGTTCAATAGTTTGCTGTAATTTATGTTTTAATTATATTTTTATACTGATATAAGGTGATTCTGGGAATGGAAAATAATCCAGAGCATTAAGAGTCCAACACTTATTCCTATGGGCAAAGGACAAGAGGGTGGGGTAAACAATAAGTAAATTCTGACCAAAAGGCAGATGAAAACAACGGTCTATCTATCAATCAAGAAGGGAAAGAAAACCATCATCAAAGGGTTTAGAAAACATGAAGGGACATGTGGAATGAAGGTGGGGGTGCAGTTTACCTACAGATGTTACTGAGGTTGTAACAACAAGGTGACTATGAGCGTGAGATGTCATGTTTGAGTCATATTTGTCTGCCTACTCCTGAGTCATGTTTATCTGCCTTTCTGTGTTGGCCGTGTGGTGAAGTGGCGGCGTGTCGGAGGTGTTCCCCACCTTTGCCCTGAATCACCTGGGATAGGCATCGTGACCCTGTATAGGATATGAATATCTGAAGGCCAGTTAAAAATAATACAGTCACTTCAAGTCTGCTGGTGATAACAAGGGAGAGTGAGTAACAAAGACTGCAGTTTGTGAGTGACTCATAGGACCTTTTTTTTTTCTTTTCTTTTTTTTATGACAGACAGAAAGAGTTGAGATTATGCTACAGACTTATTTCATTTTTCTGGTTATTACACTGATGACTGCAACCATTTTCTTTCTCAACAGCGGCTGGAGACAGTCATGACAGACCTTTAACAAAAATAACAGCTCATTTTCATCAGTTGTGTGTTCTCTGTAGGGGAATATCATGCCAATTACAAAGTAAGAAAATCTCATGTCTCAGAACAATGATTCAGTTGTCATCTGATTTCGATTCTCACCCAAACTTCAAAAAGACCTCAGCTCTAATTCAAAGTTCATGTATTCTCATCATTTTTTATTTACTATTTTTCAATAATCTGTACAGAAGGAAAGACCCAGCTGGTTTCACACTAAAGCATGTAATACATCTGTCAGTCCACTCAACGACACCACTCAGTGTCACGTTTTACCTCTTCTAGGCACGTACTACCAGTGTGGGATACTTTTCTTGTCAGTAATCATTAAAATAGGATAATGATAAATCATTAAAGGTCAACAAGTTCATAAAAGGCAATAGGCTTTTTAATTTTGATATTACTTCTGGGACAGGCTAGAAACAATGGTGAACAAAGGTGTTCCTGCTTCAAGAACGTTCCTGTGATAATGGTCAATCAAACGTGATCAAATTATTTTTTTTACATTTCTACTCCAAGAACATTCTAGAAATATTAGTGGCTCAAATGTCACGATGATTTGGGGGCAGATAGTATTGTAATATGCTGAGTGACATTATTGGAAGATCTATAACGATACAAAATTCCTAAAAACTGTGAAACAAAGAAATGAGAATCGTATAAGCTTCACAAACAGGAGGAGTCCGTTAGGACCTTAAATCAGTAACTCTCCCATGGAACAGCCCTCGGTTTGCTGTATTTTTCTTAGATGTACACTATATCTAACATTGTAGTGAACTCTGCTGGTTTCAGCCTGACTATATTTGTGGGGATGTTTTTAGACTGTTAAGACAAATATGTTTTGGAGAACCTGAGGACTTCTGGCCCAGCTGAGGGTTTTTTCCATTACACCAGCCCGTTCTTATTCCCAGGGGTACAAAGAGAGATGAAGTCTACACAGGGAGGAGGCTGAGGGGTTGGTCGACAAAACAAATAGACTTTCACCACGGGTGTTTGAGTCGGTGAGAAAGCAAAAGTGAACTAAAGTTCCTCATAAGTAACATAAGAACTGACTTGCATGTAATGTATTTTACTTTTCTAAATTAAGTTCCCTAAAATTACTTATTTACCACAACCTATGATTGTTTTCTGAAACTTACCTCAACATTCGTGGTGCCTAAACCTAAGGCACCTTCATTTTCACGCCCAGACGAGGCGGACTGACGGTTGTGACACCACATTGGAAAGACAGAGAAATACCAAAATATACTTCGTATAGTATTGTCTACATGAGCAATTTTTTTATTTTATTTTTCATCAGTTATTTGTGTTTTATTGTAAAGTTTTGTATTAAAACATATCTGCCAAACCTTTTTTTGTTGTTGTTGTAGTGTTGCTGTCCATTTCTTGAAATGTCCCTTATTAGTTTTCGCTCATTAGTGTTCATCCACTTTACATTTTGAGTTATAAATCTGCTCTGATGTGTATTAAAAACAAACAGCATTGTGTTATTGTGAGAGAGTGTCTGAGTGTTTAGAGCTCCACATTTCCAACAGATGTCTGCAGGTATTGTTGGAACACACAACATATGCTGCAGTACTGACATAGTGCCACGACATTATTCATTCTGGAGGAAATGGGTCACATAAACCCAGAACCATTATAACTGCGACAGCAAACATGTTACACAAACCTGACTGCCAAATGCGGCCCAAATGCCTTGTTATCCCGGCTGTAATTATGCCATTTAGAATGTCTATCTGTTGTTTGCATGGGCTGGCCTGGTGCTTGACAGGTGCAGTAATGCCTGTGAGGAAATAGACTCTGTCTTATAGGTTTCAAAGGGAGATGAAAAACTGCACAAAACAACAAAGAAGTCACATTTCAGTTTGGCCCGTCAGTGTATTGGATACTGATAAAACAGCTGGTTTCATCTTGTGCGAGGAAACAAATCCCTGAGGACACTGAATGCACAGGGCTATTTAAATTGCTAAAAGACAGATCTCATCCACAGTGGGCTGTTCTCATCCCAACAAAATCTTATCAGCAGCACTAACCCATCTCTGAAATGATCATGCGTCGCTGAAGTGTTTTGGGCTCGCCAACTCCGTCACTTCGACTTCGAGAGTGCTGCTTAGTCGCTGTCCTTTTTGATGAGAATAATCAGAGCTGGATGATAGTAGTCTTTGTGATTTATGTGTCCAAATTGTGCCTAGCAGGCAATCATTTTAAGAAGCTCTGAGTACTCTCTAAGTCGGATATGCTGGTGCTAGAAGTTAATGTTGTTTTGCTTTCTTTATAATTGCTAAACCTCCCACTGCTCATAAATCTGCAACATAAATTCAGCAATATATTTATTTTTTCTCTCTAAGAAAGCAGTTGAAGCCAATTTGGTCAAAGAGAAATGCATGTTTTCTGTATTTGGCACAGAACATACATGAACACGCATCAGTCATTGACATTTGGGCAGTCGTCCCGATGTCGCTTATCAGTTTTCTTTCTCTATTTTTGTCTTTATCTTGTCCCTGTCTCTCTTATTAACACAACTCAGTTAAATGTTGAGTCAAACTTTCTCAATATCCAATCTCTTTATTTACGTTTCATCTCCTTTTCTCTGGGATCTCGCTGTCATGTCTTTTTATAAATGTTACACTTTACATCATTCAGTCGGAGCCGATCTCGAATCTCGACTCCTCCGCCTTCCTCCTGCTCTCTTTTTGCTTTCTTCACCTCCTTCTGTCGCATCCTCAGCATGCCCTCACCTAGTTTATCCCCCCTTCTCTGCATAGACAGCGGCAGCAGTCGCTCTTGTCTCCGGAGAGTAATTTGTTCCAAAAGACTACACTACCGACTACTCTCATGGCATCCTCCTTTAAATTCTGATTTCAGGAGTCAGGCAGGTTGAGATGATCAGCTGGAACAGCTTGATCATAACTAGGCATTGTCATCTGGTGTTTACTGTACGTGTGTGTTCTCATTTTCATTCTCCACGCTGTGACTGAAATGTGTTGAGTTAATGATTTGGGTTTGATACAGTAAACTGGTTTTAAGACCAGCTCTTATGTTTGTCTGATTTCTCCCCTCAGTAAATTTAAAGAATGCAAAAAACGCAAAAGGATCAAAATCAATAAAGAAAAAACAAGATAACAACTTGAACTCTGAAAACATACATGTACAAGTTGCCACATTTTGGGATAGATTTGTTTGGTCCAAAACTGCAATTGGTAAGAGAATTACCACTGTTCCCAGTTTTCATATTTAATGATCACATTAACCGTGTTGTCATTGTAATCCTGACGAGGAAGTCACCTTAACCGCAGTGTAAATGTAAACGTGATGGTTTATATTTTGATTTTTTTTTTAATCATAATGCCAAGTACTTGTTGTCTATAACATTCATCAGGACATTGGTCTTTCTAAATGCTTGTAACAGTAGTTTTGATTGGTTTTGATTGTGTTAAGCAAGGAACCCTATTTATAAAGCACATTTGGTACACATTAACAATCCAGTGCGCTTTGCATTGATTAAAAACAAAAGGAGAAACGCAATTTATAAAACATAATACAACGTAAATATAAATGAAAGAGGGTGCAAAGTACTTTAAATAGTAGCATTTAAAAGTCATTAAGATATAGAAATATAAAAGTAAATCCAAAGTACATCCAATAGAACTAAACCATACGAACATCCTCGCTGTGTGGTTTTTATCTTCTGAGTGCATAGACTGTCAGTAGAGTTTAGCTGGAAGCCCAAGGTGTCACTTTCCCACCAGGAGTGACCAGAGGTCCTGTTCAGGGTGAGGTGCAATAGCAGTAACGATTTAGAGCTCAATGAAAGGAGAAATGTATTTAATCTGGATTTAAAAAGTGCTGTGTTTGGAGCACATCTACGGTGATCTGGCTGTTTGTTCCAGTTACATACAGCAAAACAGATAAATTCGACTTCCCCATGTTAAGTTTGAGATGATTTATGGATTAATAGCAGCTCTTTCAAATCTATTCTGTAGGTAACCTAACTAGACCTTAACTACAGAAGTTGCAGGAGAGAAGGAACTGTCAGAAGTCACATGATTCACTGGCACTGTCAAGAAACTCATTTGTTGTTGTTGTTGTTGTTGTTGATTGACTGTTGTGATTTCTAGTTTCATGCACGTACCAAAGGTCATTTTTTTCCTGTGTCAGATGCAACAAAGCAAATGTTGAACACTAAACAGAAAAGTTTGTGTTTCAAACTTTCAATAAATCCGTAATGGGCTGGATTTAATTTGCCGATGAATGGGTTATTCTTTACAGCTCTCTGTTGGGAGTAAACACAAACAATGATGAGCCATTTCAGTCCAAACCATGTTTACAGCTGTAATCTGGCAAAGCTGTGAGCAGAGAGGGCATTCCTATTCACTCAGCTTCCTTTGTGTCATTAGAAAAGCAAATGTCTTGCATTGGTTTATCTGTAACAGAGGCTGATGGAGAAATGTTTAAAAGCAAGCGAGGTAGGAGAGGAAAGAGAGGAAATTCACCCCTCACAGTAGAGCGATGCTTTATTTGTGCTTTATGCAGCATGATTTCAATGAGGACACAACATTTGGGTTAAGGAAGGATGAAAAAGAAAAAGAAGCAGGTGAGAGGGGAGAAAAAGGTGGCAAGAGAGATAAATGAGGCAGGGAAGAGGGGATTATCCAGCTCCATGAAGGATAGGCAAAGATGGAAGAGAGGAAGAGAGGGATGATGAGAGGAAGGATGCGGGGGACTCAGATGAGCAGGCTATTACGATGATAGATACCAGCCGAGGAAGTGCGAGAGATGGAGGGAGTCGTTGGATGAATAGAGATAAAAAGAGGCGCGGGACGGAGAGGACCGAGACCTGGAGTGAGAAAGATCAGATGAGAAAAGGAAGGGGACGAGATTTTAGAGAACGACAAGACGAGACGCGACCACTGCACTCATCTCTGTAAACAATCTTTTCATTTCTTGAAAATATGCAAGTGGATTGTTAAGCAGAGTCCATTAGGAACTCATTCAGTTAGACATTCAGACATTCAGTTGTTGGCTACTTTTATTGTGCCACAGTCACAGAAACCTCGGCTGTATTCCAAATCACGTATTTCCGTGAGCAAACTCGTATGTTAGTAACATGTCAGTAACATTGAACAGGATAGTGTTTCAAACCACACACTGTCGTTCTGCACTCACCAGTAATAAAGATCGCATTTGATTTCATCACCTGCTAAAATATTTGTAGGTTCTATTAATTTACTGAGAAATGAACTTGTTTTTGTGTTCGCTGATTAATGCACACAATAAACACACTGATGGCTTCTATCCAGCAGCAATCAACACTTTTGTGCTGTCCTGTGCAACAGCTGCAGCTTCTTTGAATGCCTTCATTTAAAAATGATTAATGTCGGTGGCCCCTCTCTTTCTGCTACGCAGCCAAAATGGTGACCTTTGAACACCGTTTCACTCGCATTTCTTTGGACCATTTTGAGTGTGTCATCTATGTACTTGTACCTGCATGTTTCCATACGTGTCAGTGTGAGTGTCCTCATACATCATGTGTATTAGTTTCCTTACATCAATGATATGTGATAATTAGTTGATATTTTTTTCACAGAAGCGTCCTGTCATAGTAGATCAATAACCACAATCTTTTCATAGAGCTCTTAACTATTCTGGAGAATATTGTCCAATATCAATACCTCATATCATTGTTTGTCTGATGACAAGTTTGGTGCAGGTTGGCGCTAAATCTTCCTTGAAATGGAATTGAAGGACTTACTCAGACTTGACAAAGTGCTACCCTTTACCCTCTGTGGTTTTTCATGCGGGTCATTTGAGCTGCCGCTGGGGCTTCTCATCACCCCAAATGCTGACCTCCTCTACCACCAGGTTCCCGGCCTGCCAGTCATTACCTCAGAGCGACACAGCGGTTTTTCCCTGGTCGCCTTCTGTTAGCTTTGGAGGGAGCAAAGTTGAACCCAGAGTTCAACGTCTCCTAGATGCTGCTAATTCTGGAATAGCACCTTTACCACATCTACATTTGTAGAGCAGCCAGTAGAAACAGCCTCTCTCTGAAATGACCAGTGATTGGCCTAAACCCTCTGTCATGTTTAGATTTTTTAACGCCTGAATACAGAGCCAAGAGGAGGTGTAAAAGTCTACAGTTATCACAGACCAACTGAATTACAATATGTTGAAATGTTATTCAGGTTTGTTTTTTTTCTCCCAATGATACAAAAAAAATAAAAAATACCTACCCCAGCTTTAAACTGTCAAGTTATTTAGTAAAGCAGCAGCCACACTGACCACAGAATGAAAAGGTCAGTTTTTGACAAACACTGCTGCGCACTGCGCCAGCTCCAGCTGCCATAAAACAGCCATTTCACTCGCCTGTATTTGTCAGATGAATAAAGAAGCAATTCTCTCCTTTATTAAAGACAATTTAGCACAGAGCTCATCTCAGGGGTAATTCAATCTCCATGCTGCGGGAGAGACACAAACACAGAGTCACAGAGTGCTGGACTCATGCAGACACACACAGACACAGCAGCAGGTGCACAGCCAATCTATGATGTCACACCAAACTACAACCAAAAGCTATAAACAATTGCACACACACACACACACACACACACACACACACACACACACACACACACACACACACACACACACACACACACACACACACACACACATTAAGTGCATAATGACTGGATGATTGCACACACACACACACACACACACACACTCAGTGGAGAATGTGTTAAGTGAATGGAAGAGTCAGTTAATGCAGCTAATGGAAATTATCCATGTCTGGTTCCCACCGGCCACAGCTTAAAGGACTGGGCCTGTTCACTACATTACCCTCAACCCCTCTGGGAGATGTCGTATTAGCAGCCAAGGTAACGGTCATCAGCACATTATCTCTGTTGCTTTCTTTTCATTTACATGTTGTTTATTCTCCCCTCTAATCTAGTTTGCACTGAGCTCATTTTCGTTCACCTAACTCCTCACGTTTCCCTCCATCCGTCTGCAGCTGCTCCCGCAATCTGCTGTAACTGATTCAAATGATTAAAGTTGCCTTTTGATACAAAACCAATATTTGATTATGTGTAGTCAACCCTTCGTTATATCCCGCAATAGACAGGCTCATTCTATTATTCCACTGAAGAGACTTTAATTTTGCTTCCTGGAGGGAAACATTTATAATATTTTCATCTTTTAATCAAACCTCAAACTTGGGAAACAAACATACATCCTTTTATGTGTCCTGTTCCATTTCTGTGTTTCTCTTTGTACATTTCCAGTGTTTCAGCTTGTTCCCTTCTATATTTTCTCGTGAATTACTGTAGATTAATTGTTAATATTTTCAAACTTGGGTGCCTAGCATAATATTGCTAAACTATAAACTGCTACTGACTTCAAACAGACTTAATCAGTGTGATGAAATGAGACGTCTACTTCTACTTTCTCAAAGGTTGTCTGATGTTTAATATCTGGCACCAACACTATCAGGGTAAGAATTAATTTCCACTAAAATTTGAAATATATTAACAGTAATGTATGAGAAAAATAATGATATATTAGGCACACTTTGTAAATCAGTTTTGTTAGTTGTGTTGGATCAAACTCTTAGAATTTTTAGGAATTCAGTTCCAACAAATCATACATTTTCAACATCATGAAAGCAAAGCAAAGCAAAGCAAAGGTCATGTGTTGTGTTTACACCAAAAGGATGAAAGCGAAGATTTTTCATTTTGCCAATAAAAATAAAATCGCACCATTTAAAAGGGGATTTATCTGCCCATTATCTAAACCCGCTGTATCCTGAACAGGATCACGGAGGGGGGGGGGGCTATCCCAGCTCACTTTGGGCAAAGGCAGGGTTCACCCTGGACAGGTCACCAGTCTATCACAGGGCCAACACATAGAGACAGACGGAAACAAAGACCATTCACACTCTCATTCACACTTAAAGGCAATTTGTAGAATCAGCAATTAACCTGACATGCGTGTCTTTGGATGGTGGGAGGAAGCCGGAGTACCCGGAGAGATCCCAGAAACCAGTGATGCAGCAGCGCTAACCACTGCACCACTGTGTTGTCCCGGATTTAAATTCTCATGATAAATGTGCATTTCCTACGTATGACTAACCACCTCCTGCAGTGTTAAGGAAGACAAGGAGATATAACATTTCATCTGTCACCAATGGGGGGGGATTCTTTAATGTTCAGTCAAAACTATATATATATATATATATATACATATGCTTTCTTGTCCTCTGCATGTTCCAAAATTGAAACCTTTTAAGTCATTATATCATGCAGCGAGACCTCTGCAAGAAGATCTACAAACCGCCCGCCCACTTACCCCTAATTTCTCAGCTAAACGCTGCATCGATGCTCAATCTATTTTACAGAACAAATTTAACCCCTGCTTTAGTTTGCTTATGGAGATCAGAGCCCAAGTAATGGTCCGTGGGATCACAATTAGTGTTGAGATTAGTGATTGATTAGCTAATTATGATAATACAATGGCTTGTATGGAAATGCCAGCATAGTGAGTTGTATTGTGCAGGGACAAGAGGGTGGGAGGGGTTAGAGAGAACATGATTGTATGTAACAGGGGAAGAAAGAGATAGCCAGGTGAAAAAAAAGAGGATTTTCAGAGTCTGCTTGTGTATGTGTGCACAAATTGTAGGTGTTGAGTGTGTCTGGCACTAACTATGTAAAGCGAACGGAACAAGAGTGTCAGTTTTCTCATTCACACTTCTGAGGTTTGAACTTTGGTAAGTAGCACAGTGCACTATCACAGCCAATAACCAGTGATACACCCGTCAGTCCTGTAGACAATATGTGTATGTTTCACATACGTGTCACCTAGGTGCGAAAGTAAGGGGCCTTTTAAGTTTGGCTACAAAAAAAAAAAACACCTTGTAGGTTCAGGAAAAGATCATGATTCATGTTAAATGTAACAGTCACAATCGGTTAGGTTTTGGCACGGAAACGATGTGGTTGGCAGAAGGAAAAGATCATGGTTTGGGTTTAAACGCTAAAATGTACATACTGAACCGAAGTTGCATAAAGTAAATGTGTTTTATTATATAAGTTACTTACTTAAAAGAAATCCACAATGAGTTTTCCTTTCTCACAGACTTAAACAGTGGTCATACCACTAAAAGCCCTGTGTTTGTGCCATCCAAGCACCCTGGACTTTATCATTCCTTGTAATTCTTCACATGACCTTCATCGCATTATCTGCTTCTTCGATACTGGTCATATGGACGTGTACTTTTCACGGACAGAGAAAACGTGACACCGACTCAGTGGGCTGATGAGTGTGGGGCTGGTGTGCTGTTGTTTGTTCAAAATGAAACAATACTTTGGGACGAGCTGATGACAGAGTGGTTAGGGTGCATACCACATGGGCGCAAACGCAGACAGCAGTGAGTCTCCGGTTTGATTCCTGGCTGGCCGGACTTTTACTGCATGTCATTCCCCTGTTGCATTTTCCCACATTTATTGTCTATCTACTTTGCAAATATCTGAATAAAGGCAAAATGTCAAAAATGCCAAACAGCCATTACTAATAAATATGTTAAAGACCTGTACAAATGCCACGTTTGTTCTTGTTAGTACTGGGATTCACCATGTAGGCTTTCGTAATTTATTACAAAAAATATAGTACACTTTTGTTGAGGTTAAATATCACAACTGCTACTCACAGAATTTGCCCGAGTTCTTCACTCGTATTTTTACTTTGTTGATTGAAGGATGGATAAACTTGAAAATTTAAGAAAGACCTCGCAAGTGTAGTTTGGAACTAAATTTATGTGAATACTGTGGTGTAGTAAACTAATTCATTTGGGAGTAAATCTCAATTACCTGCAGCTCAGTGTCCTTTGGTCCAGTTGACTTAAAAGCTACATTTTTGTGGGCTTTTGAAAAGTGAACCAGCAAGAAAGGTGTCACAACTCAAGAAACTACACTCTTGCGGATTTAAAGTTAAGACTAGAAATGGGTCTTATTTGAGGAAGTTAAGTGCCTCGTAGTGTAGGTTAAGGCCACGTGGGATGTGTCGTCACGTACATTTTTGTGTGTCTCTCTTCAGGCATGCGCATCCTGGTGAACCTGCTGCTCGACACTCTGCCCATGCTGGGAAACGTCCTCCTCCTCTGCTTCTTCGTCTTCTTCATCTTCGGTATCATCGGGGTGCAGCTGTGGGCGGGGCTGCTGAGGAACCGCTGCTACCCGGAAGATAACTTCACACTGTGAGTCACTGCTTGGTCTGTGTGTCAGTGTGTGAAACACAAAGAAAAACGTGATGCTCAGAGATCCGTGGCATGTTCGTCTGTCTCCTGCATCTTTGTCTGCCTGTCAGGAGATGTGTGATGTTCACAAACTAACATTTATCTAAGTGTTTCCATAATACTGTAATAGTGTGAACGTGCTCTATTTCAACATGTGGAAAAGATAAGTGTACACGTGTTAGATTACACAACACAGCCATAGCATGTGACTTTACATATGTGTGCATCTGTCCCCTATCCGAGTATTACCTGCACTCCCTCAGTTTGACTCTAGAAGATTAATTACATCATCTTCTCAATTTACTGATATTACCATAGAGTGAGATGAAGGCTCCCACTGGCTCTTTGCCTCTCAAGTGCTAATATAATGAGGCTGACTGCAGACCAAAATTTGCACAAAGAAAACATCATTATCTCAGAATCAAATCAGCCACTTAATTAAAACCTGACACGTATTTTCTTTCACCCCCTTTTAACCTCTGCTATCCTCTGTCAAATCACCAACATTATATCAGTGGAGATGCAATAAGCTGCAGAAGATTCCGATAGTCATGTAGTTGCAAAAAATTATTTGGCAAAATAAAAGAGAAGAGAAAGAAGGAAGTGAAAAAGAAAACTGTCAGATAACAAACATTATTTTAGGAGAAAGGAAAGTGAACACAACTTCTATGGTTTTTATATTCTAGAATTTTTTTTAATACTGGTGAATATGGTTATATGAGACTGTTTTGGATTTTGTAATATTATGATATGGCATAATTGTTTTCTGTTACTAACCAAAAGCGGGAGCTGGATATCAAAACACAAGTCCCAAACACAGCGCGAAATCCCAAATACTGAGAGCCAGCAGAGCTGAGTCCACAAAGAAACATAAAAAACAACTTAGTGACAATGAAAAAGAACACATAAGACATTTTGAGCATAAACTAAGACTCGCATACTTCCATTAGTACACATACATATTAGTACTCCTATACACTGTGTTCCAAACTGGAAGTGTGCAATTTAGAACACTGTAACAGCTTATATACACTAGGGAGAGGAGGACAACGAGGGACAGATGAATGTAATCAGGGTGAGGCAGATAATCACCCAAGGGCAGGAAATGCAGTAGACCTAGACACAGAAGGTTAGAGACCCTTACTTTTAGGGTAGTGCTGTCTCAAACTGCACACTGCTGTTTTCCACTTACTGGAAATCACTGTGACATTTTAATGCATCAGCTGCCAACATATCTACCAGCAGAGTGAACACATTTTTTTGTGCCCTCTGTTTAAAGCGCTACATAAGCACAGTGATGGCTTCAACAGCAGTATGGTGCTATTTGGTGAAAAATCTACATTTATGTTTTTTTGTTCAGATCAACAGCCGCAGATTCCTCAAACACTGACTTTAGGTCGGTGGTTGCTGGTATTCTGCGGTCATGGTGGCGACCGTTGAGGGTGAACAGCGTTGAGTGTTTCATATTCAATTTGTGGACCTTTTGAGTACACCATCCTGTCAGGGTACTCAAAGTCCTGTGCATGTTTCCTGAGGTGACAGTGTGAACGTACTTATGCACTCAAAATAGTGTTCGTACGTAAGTAGACAATTTGGAACACAGCAACAGCGTATATACACTCGGGAGAGTAGGACAACGAGGGACAGTTTAATCAAATCATGGCAGGGCAAAAAAAAAAAAAAAAATCACACAAGGGCAAGACGTGCAGCAGATCGAGACACAGTGGCTGAGAGACTACAAAATAAAACAAGAAAAACAAAATCCTGACTTAAATAAAAGACTACAACACAGAAATTAAATGAAATCCAAACTAATAAACAGATTATTACTTCATATGTGAGGGTTATGTCACATATCCAAGTCACACATTTTGCTGACTATAGGCAGTGCCACTTATAAGCTTTGAGGAGCTTTGACGGAGCAAAAAAAAAAAAAAATGGTCTCCCTCAGTTCCACCCAAGTCAGATGGACTTGTGGACTTGTTTCCCTGTATTCTTCATAGGAAACACTTTTCTTTTTTTTTTTTTTTCCTTCTGCTCCCCTCAGTAGACTTAACATCTACTCTGTCCTGGCAAAGTCACCATGTGTGTGTAACCCCCATACACCCCCCCCCACACACACACACACACACCATCCCCCGCCACTCTGCAGACCCACAGCTACACATAAGCCTTTGTTCATACGGTTTGCTAAACCACACACAGACACACCTGTAAGGATGCACATTAATGCATGCGCACACACACAGCCACAGACTCCCCCACTGATTCACACTCTATTGAATACCTTCAGCAGTTTTGGAAAAGGTCTGAGCTTTAAGATGCTAATGTGAACCGGTATACTGCCTTTATCTCCCAGCTGTCTGTAACCTTTACAGTTTGACAACTGGATACACTTCATTGTGTTTGATACACACCCTGATATTTTTCAGAGCTGAAGTTCTGTATCTCATTTGCTGCAAGCTGTTTATTTTGGTAGAAGTATCAGAAATTCAATTACTTTTCTGTCATGTCTTTTTGGTTGGTTTAGACTTCTGCTCGTGTCCTTCAGAAACACAGGGAACATACTTGTTTTGGTATTTTTTTGTGCTCAGCAGCAGAAGCAGCAGCTGTCCGTCAGATTTCAGATTTCTGTGATGTGAAGCTGACGTTAGTCAAAAGTCACTTACCAGCAGCAGGTGAACTTAGCTGTTGGCAGTAATAGCATTTTTTTGTGATTATTTTTCAAATGTGACACATGTCAATACAACTGACCAGAACCTCAACAATAAACAACATATTTCTATTAGATGCTCTTTTACCATGGAGCATATTTGGGATCAAGCTTCATAACATCTTGTTATTATGGTATGATCAGTAGATAATTCCACCAAATCAATCATGGAATGAAAAGTGCTGTTAGATAATTATGTTTAAATGTCCCACATCCCCCTGGAAAGCTCAATGTAACGTGGTACTAAGATTAGGAAAACATTTGTGGTTGTGTTGACATTACAAGCAGTTCTCGGTTTCCTGAGGAATTTCCTTGATGGAGTTGCTTTCCTTAAACATGCATTCATATTTATTCATTGTTCAACTGGGACTATCCAGCCTCGCTCCGCCTGACTATTGCTCACAGCTTCAGTCTTTGCTGTGATCATTGTTTGGAAATCCTTTTCACGTTAAGTTTTGCTCAGCCACTCTGAAAGTCGGACCAATCAGGGACCAGTGGGGAAGGCTGCGTGCCATGATGTTGAAGTAGTTCCAACAATGGTGGCTGTGGTGAAGTTTCTGCAAACAGCCAGAGGATGATGAGCTGACCAGGATCTCCGTCGTGGTTCTAAAACCCTCCCCAACGAGGACCTCAAAAACACATTCACAGAGTTTGGTCAGTGCTGATTCATTAAAGGCTGCTGCAATAGTTTAAAAGTTAGGCTGAGGTCTATGCTCATCAGGACCAATATATTAACACAATGAATTTGGCTCTGGCAATACTACGGTACAGATTAAATGATGCTACCAATAATTTTAAATTGCATACCTTAAAGTATGCCAATGTACACCAGCTGTTCCTTCTATACTTAATACTTTTCAGTAACCTATTTAGGACATTGCATTTACCTACTAGGGTATTTCCAGGAAAGTAGAGGAAGCTAAAATAAAGTGACCAAAAGATAAGAATATCGTATAGTATCATTTCCTACTCACTTTTATTCAGCATTTGTTTTGATGTATTTGAGCCAGCAGGGCAATTCCCGTCAATGACTCTGACATTTGAGAAAATGAGAGATAACTTTTGATTATCACTTATCATCAACCAGACATGCATCATGATAATTCATGTTCCCGGCTGACCGAAAAAGGAAATAGCAAGTCAGATATAGAAGTTGGAAGCTTAACAGGTGTTGTTTGTTCCCAAATATGTCTATGATTAAGAGTACAGCTAATACCACTGTGAAAACACTGAGCCCAGACAATAGCTGGGATTCTGCCACTGGTGAGCGAGAGCCCGGGGAGACCAAATCCGCTGCCAAGCATTTCATTAGGCCAGTTTGGCTGCACGGAGGAGTGGGCTGGATGACGGTTCATACTGCAGAGCCCAGAGAGAAAATAATGATCTGATGAGAGGCTTTAGGGTAGGCCATCACCATAGCAACCAATTCAGAGATGAGATGGAAATGGGATGTGATCATGGGATGCCCTGATCTACCTGAGTTCATTTCAGTAATGTCATCCAATGTTGGTAAAACATGCACACAAGTCTGTTTGTGTTTGCCACAGAGCTGATGAAAACAGTGTGTGATGGTTGTAAATCAGGCAGCAGAGTTTCCAGGAACAGGAGCAGGAGGTATAAAACATGTACCGTTGGCTGGTGCCTCTTCTGTCAGCAGTCCAACGTCTCTTCAGGTGTGAAATGACTGCTGTCTGTTTGACACTGTCTGGTGGCGAACATAATCACCTCAGTATACAGAGACACGCTGCCGATGTCCAATCTGATAATGAGGTAGGCTGTGATATCCGGTGTCGCTGGATGTCACGCACAGAAGTGGGGACTTGTTGATGGGAAGGAGAGTGGAGGAAGTGGGTGGATGGTCACGTTTCTATTTTCGGACGTTTACTTGCTCTTCCAAGACCTCTGGTTAACAGCAAGACGAAAATACAAAATCATATCAATCACGTTGTGAAAATCAAGCAATATCTAGTGTAGTGGGCTTGACAATGATGATGGTTTTGATTTGCTGTCCTTTGTGTGGGCCTCGCTGCGCAGAACATTTACACAGTTTGAATGATTTCGATATTCTCCTTTACTTTTATTCTAGTTTGATAAACTGAACATTTTGTTCAGTCTTGTTGGATCAGTGTGATGCAACAGGAGTCCCCAAATGAGTCATCATTATGATAATTCATGTTCCCGGCTGACTGAAAAAGCCTTACATGCTATTAAAATACCATACTTCACCGAACAGTTTTTAATTGTTGGTATGGTAAAAATCAATGCAAACTGTTGATGTCATCAAGCTTTGAAATAATGCCAGAAAAAAAAGGTTTCTCCTAACTGTTCTGGCCTTTTCTTTGGCATCGTAACCAGCGTTGCATGGCCACGAAAGAAACTGTCAGTGATTGCTCATTATCGAGTGACACACTCAAAACCACACAGTCAACGAAACACAAGGGCAAGACTTCCGCACTCAGAAGAGGAAGATACAAATATGACAGGTTGAACTATCTGTTGGCTTGAAAGGGGAAATGAAATAATCAGTGGTGGTTGTATGAAGAAGCCTCCAGGTTGAGCCCCTGCATCTGTTGCTTCAGGCTTCCTGAATGGAGTTACATGAAAACATGTTTTAACCAGTTATATACACAATCACTAACTTGGGCAATGGGATGTCAGAAGTTTTGTTTTCTTTGAATTGAAAAACAATAATTAGCTGTGATTTTGTCAAATGCATCGTTTCAAAATAGAGGTGGACATTTGATTTCGGGAACTTTAGAGGTGCATGTGGAGTATGGGTTTTCTGTCAACCTTTCACCAGAGCGAGGCTTGTATTTCAGACATTCTGTGTTCAGATGTAATTGGCCCTGTGAGCCAGTATAGGGACAACTGAGATGTGATGATGCAACTTAACAGATTCAAACTGATATGAAGGTAAAAGGTGAAGAAATAGTGGCCCGCTCAAAAGCACCCCGAACTACATTGTAAACCTGACTTAAAAAAAAACGGACATAACGAGGCTGAACATCAGGTCAGTGGACTTGATAATTGCTTCTATTCAGCACAACGCAATTCAGAGAGACTCAGTCGATGAAAAGGATACAAAGAGCGTGATGAGGATATAGACTCAGTGACAGACAGGGTAGAGCGATGCCGCCTCTGTCGAGCCTTCTCAAGTACCAGGTCACATGTAATTGCTAACCAGGATCTGCATTCGTCTGTATCTCTTTCTCCGCTGTGCCCTTTAAATAGCAATCTGCTCCTAAATTAAAGCTGAAAAAGCTTTTCTTTTCTCTGTCTTTAGCCTCTACCTTTTTCTTTTGGTAAAGTAAAGACAAACGTTTGTTTTTCGTCTGCCTGTCTTGCCTTCCCTCTTTTAGTTTTTTTTTTTTCACTTTTGCTTTTTTCTTTCCTCCTCACTTTCTTGTCTCTTGTCCTTTTTGCCTCTTGGTTTGGTTCATGACTTTAATGTTTTTCCTTCTAGACTTCTCTTCTCTCTTTGCTTGTTTCTCTCTTGTCATTTTCCGGAAACATCATCCTGTCTTATATCATTCTTTCTATTTAGTTATGTTACTTTATTATATTTGTGGTATCTTTTTCTCATTATTATTTCTAAAGTACCTTCCTGTACAGTTTGACCTCCTTCCTCCTCTTGTATCATATATTTTTTTCCTCTGTGAAGGCAAAGGTTGAACTTGGAACTCCCACTGGATCTCATTTAACTGAGATATAGTAGTGATTCTGCAGGAACTCTTGTATTCCTTCACTGTTGATATTGCTGTCATACTTTTATTGCTCAGTAGATTCTTTTTTTTTTTTTCCATCAGTATGCTGGCCTGAGGAACATAAAGTGTTCCCCAATGCATCACTGACCCTAATGCTTCACTGATTAGGCTTGAATTTAATAATTGGTGTCAGTTATGAAGTTGCTTTTGACCTCTTCTCATGTTTGTCTCGATATATAACAGCCCCGACACAACATGTCTACAACAAATGAATAAGCTGATAAAGACTGACTGACTGCACATTATGTTGCCTCATGATACTCCACCTCAACTGTTCAATTCCAACTGAGATATATTATTTTCCCTGCCACAGCATACCGTACATTTTTTTACATTAAAAAAAAAAAAAAATGTTTTAACTTTCATAATGTCGCACCCAGTTTTGCATTACTTGAAAAAAATAAAAATAATAATAACATCAGTGTTCTATAATAAGCAGAGCAGACAGTCACACTGAGCCAGACAGCAGCCTGCTGCACATTACAGGAGCCACAGACTCTGAACAACAACCCACGTTAGCTTTTCTTCTGAAGTCTCCTTCTTATCTAACTTACAGGTCTCCACACATCCTGCATCTTGCTGGACAAGCTACCAAACATTAAGTGGGGAAAGTTTGCTGCTAAAGTCACAAATTAACTTAGCTGCATCACATTAAACATCATGCAAACATACCTGCAAGTGTTACTTTGGTCTGGCTATGCTTGTGTGGTGCTTATTGCTCAGCACCACTAACAACATGCAGATCTGGTAGCCTTATGTCAATCGAACACAGACACTGACAACCCTTTGACAGTTGTCAAATGTTTTTTTGTTTGTTTTCTCTTCCCTTTGAAAATGAATTTAGAAAAGTATTAACAATGCATTTGAAAGTATGATGATACAGTTTGTTTTTACTACTGGAAGGGGCGATTGTAATTTCAGTCAGTACTTTAAAGGAGGGTCTTTACAAAATTCAGTATGAGATGAAGTAAGCTTGTCAGTGTACTATATTTGCCGGCCAAAGAATCCTACAGAATGACAAACAAAACAAACTAAGGTATTCTATAAAAAAAAAAAAAAAAATAAAAAAATAATCCCACTTCTGTAAATTTGCTTTAAGAGCTTTCATGCTTGAAATACAGTGTGGAAATGTTTTATATTTCGGCCTCCAGTATGTTTAACCGCCTGCATTTGTCTGTCGACCACAAAAGAGAAGATAGAAGGAAAACATTCACACTAAATGGGAGAAAATCATTGATTCTCTGGATTGAACTGACAGTCTGACAGCTCTCTTTCAGGTGGCCTTTGTTGCCAATCTGATGGCAAGACAAATGTGCAGACTAGAACCAGAAACGTTGCCCACAACACAGAGACAACAGGAAATGGTTAGCCACAGACACACAAAGGCTGGCATGGTCTATGTCGGGGTTGAATTGTGTCCCTCCCTACCTTCCTACATCTCACTGTCCGTCTGTCCTGGTGTCATTTCTTTCAATTTCACCATCTCCGTCTCTCTGCCCTTTCATCCACTCACCTCTCAGCCTGTGATCATCCGGCTTTTAGCTCCAATCTCACACCACACCAATGTACCATGATGGACAAAGACTTTTGCCCATGACACACGAGAATGGATGCACACTTTAATACATGCACAATCATTCATCTATCTTGACGTGTCTCTCAAAATACATCTGTGTTTGTATGGATGTAGGTGGATGAGGATGTCAAGTCTGTCGAGGGAAATTGTTGTTTGTGTAACTCTTTTTAGTCCAATATTAGTTAGAGATGGTTTTTATGAATTCCCCGAAAGTTTTTCCAGCCCACAGAAGTCCTGTTCTGGTATATTTAAGTTCAGATAGTTGATTAGTCATCAAGCATAGTCGTAGACTATTCCAAGCCACAATATGCGACACATTGCAGATCTTTTACATGGATTTTAGGATGAGTCACTCAGGCAGCACCTGACCGTCGGTTTGTGAACTGCCGTTTTAAAGCCTAGACAGTGTTACAAATCACGTTCTTACGTACTAAAGTTTACTATTTTGAGTCCATAAGTATGGCAACATGCAGTGCATGATAAGTGCCAGGATAGCACACTCGGCATGGTCAGAAAATTTAGTATGGAACACTGAACACTTATAACCTTTATCAGTATCATGGCTGTGTATCGAAAAGGAAAGGTCAAACATCTTATTCTCAAAAAGGCAGCGGAAGCTGATGATATTGCGAAAAGTGGCACTATACCAATACAAGTTGTAAAAGTCCACACAAAACTGTTACTGTACTGCTTTTTTGAAAATAAGCCATCGGTATGTTTATTGTGTGTGTTAAACTGAGGGTACAAAACCACGTTCATTTTTACATAAAAATGACCAAACAAAGGATGCATATATGTTGGCAGGGGATGCATTCAAATATGTTTGAGATAATACTACTCTGTCGAAATCCACACACTATGTAAGTAAGTGTACTAACATGTAAGTGTACTAACAAAAGTACGCAATTTGAGACACAGCATTTTAGCCATCGCCATATTGTTTTTTTGGAGGAAGAAGTGACCATATTTAGACGAGCTGGGGAGGACTGTGGGGTAAGTCTCAATGCGAATATGAGCACACGATGCCCGTCCACCTATACCGGCAACCTGACTGCACTCCACACGTCAATCAAACTGGGCACATCCCACAAACATACCTCAATATCTTATTGAATTAGATATAATTGAATCAAATATTTTTCAGAGGAACCACCAGAACGCTGAACGCTCATTTAGAGTCTTATATCTTTACTTTTGCGTTAATATAATGTTTCATCTTCAATTGTATGATTTTCATATTTTCTTCTCCCAGATTACATGGTGTTTTTTCAAGGCCATACAAATAATCTTTAATATTTAGTTGTGTACTCATTGTCTTCTTCCTCAACACTTCCAGCACTACGGGTATCAGTCTCCCTCGGCCCTACTACATGGCTGATGAGGATGACGAGCGGCCCTTCATCTGCTCCCTACCTGTTGACAACGGCATCATGTCCTGCACGGATGTCCCGGCCCGCCGCGAGGGAGGCAGGGCATGCTGCCTGGACATAGAGGACATGCTGTACCGCCAGTCACTTGGGCTGAGCCCCGAGCCTTTGGGCAATGGCAGCATCAGTGTAGCAGGGCTGTGTGTAAACTGGAACCAGTACTACACCAGGTGTCACACTGGACACAGCAACCCCCACAAAGATGCCATCAACTTTGACAACATCGCCTACGCCTGGATTGTCATCTTCCAGGTGGGTATTTTGGTAAACCTGGTACCATACTTTATGATTTATTTTTGTGGAGATTTTCATGGTTCACAACAATATATAATCAATATATAATTAAGATCTCAATGTCTTAAACTCGTGTATCTATCTGGAAAACATTGGTGGAAACAGAATAAATCAAACGTACCTTACTGTATTGATGGAAAGTTCAACATTATATCAAAGCTTTTTGTATGCAATGGAAGACAATGAAAAGTACTTTTGTTAAAGTAATACTTCAAAATTTGTCAAAGTATGATTATCAACTTGCTGGAATAAACATATCAAATGAGCTACAGCGAGCCACCGCTTAGCTCAGCAAAAAGCCTGGAAACAATGTGAAACATCTAGCATGGCTGGAGGTAACATAACCATAGGAGCACACTAATCAACAACTATTGGAAAACCAACTTGTTTAAACAGCAATTTGCCAGTTTATGGAGGGGTCATGGGTCAGACTGTTTCTTGATCAGAAACAGTTGCCAGGAGACCACTGAAGACTCCACTGAGTTACTATTCCCAGCCAAGAAACAGTCTAGTGCAGAGGTCTTCAACAGGGGGTCCGCGACCCCCAGGGGGTCCGCGGAGGTACTGCAGGGGGTCCGTGAAATCTTTGGTTGATTAGACAAGTTTTCATATTTATTTTTTTTTTCCCAAAAAAATGTCCACAAATTTAAATGTCTTAAATACACATTAACGTGAATCCAACATATTGTAGCGAATTAATAAATGGAGGCAGAAGATGTTATCTTTCAGTCAGAAATGCACACATTCAGAGACACACAGGAGCTCTCTCAAGCTGGACACCGGGTCACTCACAACACGAGACTAGCCTGGACATGTCCCTCCAAGCCTCCTGCACTCCTCCACTTTAATATAAAACACAATTGTATGCAATATACATAGTAGGGGAACCCTGCTCCATCTCTCTGTCAGTTTGGGGGTCCTTGGCCTGAAAAACGTTGAAGACCCCTGGTCTAGTGCATAACACCACATAACAGTGCAAATCATAATTTTTAGGTCTTTAGTTTTTTTTTACATATAAAAAAATATGACATTCTGTATAACATGTTTATATAACAGCTTCAGAGGTCGAAGGTGTTTAATTCCCGGACCATTATCCACTGTTCCAGTGCTGGAGAATGGTCTGACTGCACCCATATCATTCATCATAGGGAAGATACTCTTTGGCTTGTTTGTATTTCTTTAACCTAATCAAATTGTCTTGAGCAGCGCTAAAACCAGGATGCCTTTGCAAAATAGTGTTTGGGGCGAACTTGGTTGATTATTTGCACATGGGCAAGCGATCCCCTCAAAATCCCCTGAAAAAATGTTGTCAAACTTGTAATTTTCAGCGCGTAGGCTGTTACTGTAGCCAGTGGCAGGTTTTTACCAACACTCTTCATCCAGTGAGCCAGACTACCTTCAGACAGCCAGGCTAGCTGTTTCCCCCTGTTTCCAAACTTATGGTAAGCAAACATACCCATCCGCCTGCTGAAGCTTTCCTGTGTATTTTAATCACATGTTCCCATAAGCAAGCCAATAAGTTAATGTTCCAAAATGTTGAACTCTTCCATTTTTAACCCTCAGATCATATTTCTTGTGGATTGAGCTCACTGTCACCCCTTTTCCTGACTGTAGGTGATCACTCTGGAAGGCTGGGTGGAGATCATGTACTACGTGATGGACGCTCATTCCTTCTATAACTTCATCTACTTCATCCTACTTATCATTGTAAGTCGCACATATATATATAAGGGCTTACACATTTGCTTTCAGGTATCTGTATTTACCAGGATACAGTTAAATATACACAAAATAAAGTGGATGCTTTCTCTCTTTGCATAAGACATCACTCTTGTGAGAAAGTGAAAATAGTAGGTACCGGATGTAACTCCAGTTCTATGAGTATGTGGGTCGCTCTGTAACATGCTTCCCGTTACAAAACAGACCTTCAGTACCAAAACAACTAAAGCTGTTGGGATCATATTACTTTGGTGGAATCCCTTTTAACGTTGAAAAACAATGGTATTGACGCATGATAACACTATAATGCATATTTATTCCTTCTCTCTCTCTCTCTCTCTCTCTATCTTTGTCTCTTCAAGTGTCTTTCTCGCTCACCTGGATGCGTACCTATACATACACACAAACACACATGGCTGTCAGTGTCACAGTAAAAGCTGAGCTAAAAATCCCTGAAGAATCCCCCTTTGTTCTGATAAAACATGTTTTAGTTCCTTTAGCTTCTCTCTCCTTCTGTGTACGTGTAGTTTTTTTTTTTAGGTATGTGTGTGTGTGTGTGTGTGTGTGTGTGTGTGTGTGTGTGTGTGTGTGTGTGTGTGTGTGTGTGTGTGTGTGTGTGTGTGTGTGTGTGTGTGTGTGTGTGTGCATGAGCGCGCTGCAGTTGATGTATGTGTAGATATCTTGTGTGTGTGAGCTGGTGTGTTTTTCCTCAGTATATTCCTTTTTTTTTTAGCCTGTCAGAGAGAGAGAGAGAGTGTGTGTGTGTGTGTGTGTGTGTGTGTGTGTGTGTGTGTGTGTGTGTGTGTGTGTGTGTGTGTGTGTGTGTGTGTGTGTGTGTGTGTGTGTGTGAAAGTGTTATCATGATGCAGCGTGACTGTCAGTCCCCAACCCATGGGCTGTCTTGTCTTTTTATTATACTTTTAATTGCCTACAGATTCAGACACAAGCTTTGCCTCTCTTTGCCTCCTCTCTTTCCTCATAAACACTCCCTTCATCCTGAACCCCGTCATTTCTTCTAACATCCCTCTATCTCCCTAAATCTGTCAATCACCGCTCCCTGCACCCTACTCTTCTTCCCGTTCCCTGCCATCGATCACTCCTTCACCCTCAGCTAACTCCACCAGCTACCTCTCCCTCCTTCTTCACCTCTGGGACTCGCTCTTTTGCTTCGTCTCCTTTCATCCCTCCTTTCCTTTTATCTCTACCACCTCTCCTTACACTCCCCTGCTGCCTTCATTTCATCTCCTCTTTCTCATTGAGCTGTATACTGGGCATCATTCATGTATCTGTCACTCTACTTGTTATTCTCAGTCACGCAGAAACACACACACATCCAAATGTATTTACACACACACACACACACACACACACACACACACACACACACACACACACACACACACACACACACACACACACACACACACACACACACACACACACACACACACACACACACACACACACCCAGGAAAGGGCACATGTACATGCTCTTTCTGCAGATTTGCTTTGGACTTTGCTTCCACATCAAGCCATTAAATTGCCTCGCTACAGATAATTTGTGATATAATAGTTGCGTTTTGATGTGAAAACAGCACCGAGAAAGGATAGAAAGAGGAGGAAAGAAAGGGAGGAAATAACCAAAGGCAGGAGTAAGCGTTGTTGGAGAGTAAGAAACTAAAAAAAGATGATTAAATGGGTGAGAAAAATAAGATGGAGAGAGGGATAGTTAGATGGAAATGAGGATGAGGAGTGCAAAGCAGGGAGAAAGACGGCAGGGACTCTCAACAGAGTGGGTGATGAAGAGGGGAGATTTGAAAGAAGGAGGGGTGGATCGATGAGGAGAAGAAGGTAGGAGGTGGAGGAGATGGACTGGAGAGTCGGCATGAAATCAGAGAGAGGATTGGAAGAAGAGGAAGAGGAGGGGACCACATGTTGGTGTGTCTCTTTGATCTTAAATTAAATATTATTAATTAAAGTGAATCCCTCAGCATGTCCTCTGAGCTCACATGGTTGGAGCAGACACACTGATCACAGCATCAGGTTTAACAGTGTGTCATACAATATGTCCCCCAACCCTCAGAATTAAAATGCCCTACTGTGATAGTCAGGCCGGGGAAGTTTATATATGCAGGGCAGCACCTTTCAGGAACAGGCAGCTTAACACTGTTTATTTGGCCTGTCAAAAAAAAGTGAATCATACACACAGCATAAGATAATGGCAAATAAACTTAGAGACTAGAAACCACTGTAAAAGAAAGAAAATGTTTAAAAACAGAGATGAATATAACAATCTAACAATCTGGATGTGGATGATCTGAAAAATGAATTGTGGGAAGGATCAGCAGAACATCTGAGAGGTCATCTACAGTAAATTAAAGGGCCAGAAATGTTTCACAATTTATCTCTATTGTCACATTATTCTAACACATTAATTTAAAAAAAAAAAAGTGCTGTACAGATATCACTGCAAATGTGTTCTTTAAATCCATCTAAAATATTCAAAAACATGTGACAAATTATTTAATGATGACTACAATTTAGAAACATAACATTAGCTCTAATATTATATTTTAAACCAAAAATGTCTGTCCAATTAAAATAAGAATTGCCGGTCCAACATACAGTAGCTTATGCAAGAAATGGGTAACAGATATGTATGTCAAAGCTTCAAAGTCTATAGTTCTTGAATGCTAATTAACTGTCACGCTACATGTAAGGGGACCAGGCTTCATGTTGTTGTTATACATTTGATTCGGTTAGTTTTGGTTGCGCATTGCAATCTTGCAAACGGATTGAAAAACTTGGCATGACATCTTCTTCCTGCTGTCGTCATGGGCTGCGTCTCTCTGACTGGTCGTGTCCGATGTCAGCGGGTTGTCGATGCCGCCGGCTGCCTTTATCGTTTGAATACACAAAAATAAATGAACACATATATTTTTTTGCCACTATGTTATTATTATTATTATTAATATGTCATTGCGCCCAGCACTTATTTTCATCTCAGACAAAACAAACAAATTAAGTTTTGGCATTTTCTTGTTTTTAATGTTTTTTTCCCCACTTTTTTTCACTGTTTTCTTCATCAGACCAAATTACAAATGAATACTGTGTCTCCTTTTCTACCACAGATCTTTTTTCTTTTTTTTTCCCATTTTGTTTCTTTTTCTTCTATTGTTTAATGGGTGACAACAACCTTCCTTTGGTGTCTTTTAAATCAGAGAAGAGTTAACAACTAGAAAGTTGTTGCCCCGATGGTGCAAAAAATAGGACTTGAAGTTCAAGGATTTAGGAACATTTTAGCATAAACCATATCTGATATTTGTAGATGATTTCATATGGAGGCATCTATAAAATCCAAGTCTTAACAAAATTATCCTCCAAGTTCTGAAAATCAACGTTGTTGCTCAAATGACAGCACAAATGTTTCTTCATGTCTCTGCAGACATCCCTGAGACACTCTCGAATCGAGGAAGCAAATCTCCACTATTTAAAATGTCTGAAAATGAATTACGATTCATCATGTTGTAGACTAAGTGTCTTAGCAGGATTTTACTGCCTGCAGTTGTTGCATATCTGTCTTTTCTTTTACCCCACAGAGAAACGATTTGACAGTCAGGCTCTTGTCGGCTTTGTTACACCACATTTCAAGGCTTGTCTACCAAACAGACTTAGTGGGGGAAAGCGATTTAAGCGTTGCTATTCACATGTTAAAAGTTCTGTTCATATCCTAATTTGTCCTTGTCTCACTGGCAGACAGATGAGGAGACTTTTAATTATGTTTTTTGTTAATACTGCATGACATGGGTATTGAAAGATGAGGCAGCGAGCGAGAGACCGCGAGAGACGAGTTCGCGTCGTATTTAGATGCTTTGACAATTTCACTCACGTAGCATTCATCCAGATCGAGTGTGTTGAATTGAATTTAATTGAGAGAGAGAGAGGTAGAGTGGGATGAAGAGTGAGTGATATGGAAGTGCTAGAAGGGAGCTAGATGAGAAGAGCGATGAGAGAGAGAGTGACAGATGGAGAGACAGATGAAAAAAGTGAGATAAAGACGGAGTGAGTTAGAGAAATGTTGTGTCGTGATTACCACCATGGAGGACAGTTTCGACAAGATGACTCGGTGGAATTAAAGGCTTTGAAGGGAAAATAGCTCGGCCGTGTGGAATTAAGGTTTAACATCCGTAAATGTCATCCTCAACCTGTTTTGTTACAGAGGCGCACTGTGCGGTAAGCCTCTTCATTTGACACTGTTTAATCTCCCTCTTTGTGTCGCCTAGCCTTCGTATTAACATGCGGCCCATACACAGATCTGATCAGTAATGACCTGACCTGTCACAATCCTCAGGAGGAGGCGCAGACATTCTGGTCATCAGCAGAACGCACTTGGAATATGTGCTTTTTATTTTTTTAGCTCTTAATCTTATTTCATTTAGTTCATTTTGCCAAAACCACTGCCAAGGAAAGTTACACACACACACACACACACACACACACACACACACACACACACACACACACACACACACACACACACACACACACACACACACACACACACACACACACACACACACACACACACACACACACACACACACACACATTTGACATGATATCTACTGACAAAGTTGGTTAATATGTTAGCAGTTGCCTTCTTACACAACCAGCAAACATAGTGCAGGGTTAGTATTCATTAAAAGTCATGTTTCTGTCCGTTTCATGAATAGAAGTTGCAAACAGACTATTCAGCTTTTTAGCTGTTAGGTGTTTGAATTTCTTCACATGCTCAGCAACATAATGATGGAGTGTCACGGTATCACATCTAAAGCCTCCAAGGCCTTGGACACACTGGCGTGTTTTCATTTCGGCGTCTATATTAATGGATGAGAGCAGCCTCACTGCCTGCTGAGACGTGCGTTTCACCTTCGTGCGTGCAGTATCATTTATAAACTGCACTCGATACCTATTTTTTTTACGCAAGCCGCATGCAGTTCCCAGCAAAAATATACAGGCAAACGAACTGTGATCACATTTGTGCTGTATAATCATCGCAGGAACCAAGTGTAGGCTGTCATTAAATCATGGGGACACGGGTGAGGGGCGGAGCTTTCCCCGCTGCTCTCCGTCCCTCTCTCACCGTCTCACTGTCTCGGTGTGAGTTAACAAAGACCCTGTACCTGCGTTTTGGTTACAATTTATCGTCACCCTCAGATATACCGTACTGATGGCCATTATCAAAGAGAAACTGTCTGATTCAATGGGAGGACCTGACCTGGTGCTGCAGCACCGCAGCCGACACGCAGCCAGCGTGGACTCGCACAGGCAACCGAGCTGCAGCTGAGACCGGTGACACGCTGCACAGCCAGAGCGTCCGCAGCCTAACACACCCGACGGTGCACTGCAGAGTAGAGAAGCCCAATTTGAGGTTCGCGGGCCAAGTTTGTGTCCTTCATTGTTTTGGCCCACTGCAGCATTTGAAGCTTGAGCCTACTCTCCTTAATCTTAAATGCTGTAGAATCCGAACCAGAATTTGAGGCAGGTAAAAGGAACACGAGTTTCACAGCATTTTTACAGCTAGTCCTGTTAAGCTTGCCAATTCAGTTACATTGGTCTACGTCTTATCTATGAAGACTGATGGTATTGTCTCTACTTCTATGCTGTTAGTCCTATCCATATTCATTTTGTGTCCAATCATAGAAAATAATGATAACAATCTGTGCACTAGAAGATGATAATAATAAGACAAAAAAGTTATGTTCTGTCTCGTGTAGGTTTGAAAAGTAAGGTACCTTAGGTTGAGGTGCCAAAAAGTTAGGTTTAGGAAATGATCATGGCCCGGGTTTAAATTTCTAGTCTTAAGTAAGTACAGTACTTCCATCACTGAAGTTACTTACCATATTGTACATAAATTATGCTATGCAGCTTACTTAGATTACTTGGACTCAGACCTCGGTCTCCCGGGTGAAAGTCCTTGGTTTCATCCAACCACCCTTAACTTCCACCCTTGGTGGACTTTGACACTTCATCACATGACCTCCTTCTTCAACCCTGGCCATGCATGCGTGGACTTTTCACGCCTAGTCGAGGCAAAACACGGTACCCTCTCGTGGACTGACGGGTGTATGACATGTTGGTGTGTGACATTAGATCTGTGTGTTTGTAGTTTGGTCTTAGTGTTTGTCACTGTATGCAGTGCTTTATCGCATCACATTTTACCCTGTAAAAAAAAATACTGCTTCTTTCTCTTGTTCAGTCTCAGACTCACACACACAGTGCATCAATTCACTGTCATTGACACATACTCATTGCCTCTCACACATAGTCTCTGCTGCAAACACTAAAACTTCACACACACACACACACACACACACACACACACACACACACACACACACACACACACACACACACACACACACACACACACACACACGCACACGCACACAGACACACTCAACTCTAATTGTATTTCAGCCGCTCCAGTAGAGTGTAAGTATAAATATTTGATGGGATCAGCGAAGGTGCTGAATGGGTGCTGGGACCCACTGCCTCCCTTTCTGTCCACGAGCCTCGTGAGGAGCCCTGAAAAACATCCAGTCTGACCAGAACTCTCTGCGTTGAATCGATGATACACAAAAAAACACTCTATTGCACAGCGGAATACTTTGGACACACACATCTAGCCTCTCTTCTGTAGACTCCGTCACAGCGGTTCAGATGGAGAGGGGTTATCAGCCTCACAATCACTCTTGATCGCAGCCCCGGAGAGCAGTAGAATGTCTCCCCTGCTCTGCCTCTTTGTGTTCCCTCGCCTCCTCTTTTTCCACATCAGCTCTGCTTCTCTAAGTGACCTTGCTCTTTTCCTTCTCTCTTTTTTTTTCTATCTCCTTCTATATCTGTTTCACCTGCTGTTATCAAAGGCAAGTCTTACAACATCAATCATTCAGAACTGCATACGCTTCAGTTTTCTAAAACACATCTGAAAAAAATAATACATCTATATGAAAGTTTAAGCAATGGCTGCATGAACATTTGATTATCTAAGATTAAGCAATGAATACGGTTTTAGATAAAGATGTTATTATATGAGTTTAACAGTAACGTAAAGGGATGATGATGGACAAAGTGGGCAAAAATAATAGCTCTTTTTTTCCTCCTCTGGTACCAAGTCTTTCCCTTGTATACTTGAACACACCAGACCTTCTTTTGCTAACTAACACTTCATTATTCATCAAGGATAACAACATTCAAGGCCAGGTTTCAGTTGCCCATCCAGTTATCTCTCAAACTTTTCCTAACACGGCAAGTCTGTGCGCAAGCATCGGAAATACGGTGAGTAGCTGTACGGGTTTCTGGGTTTGGACTTTGGCATCGATTGTTCCCATCAACAAAGAACTGCAACATTAAAGAAACCTTTTGGAATGACTGTAAACTCCCCAATTTGTTTATTTGTATTTTAGAAGGGAATGCAAACTGTGTAGATGATCAGTGACAGGCGGAGCAGTTAGACAGCCAACTGCAGAGTTTCACAAATGACTCCCCTTAATTTACAACTGTGTGATAACGGCTCTACAGCCTTGGTTACAGTTTGTTAGGTTTCAACAATAGATGAGAAAAAACTTGGTACCTTTAAGGTTTGTTCTAATGGTGCGTTCATGAGCAGCTGGGGAACGTGAACTTGCCATCCTCTGAGTGGGAATATACACCTGTCAAACTGGGAATAATCCATTATGAAAGTGGGATGTTTCTGAGAGCTCTGAGAAGTAGGTTTGACGTCACTTAAAATTTGAGCCAACGATATGTTGGCCAGCTGATTTTATCAGCTGATATTGGCTTATCACAGATATATCGGTTTGGGTGTATATGTTTGCTGATATGCAATACGATACCCAATATGGCTTTTTTTTTGTTTTTTTTACAGAACTTTTTTTAATGCAGAAAAATATATGCGTGTTCAATAAGAAATTGTTCACATTGTGTTTATGGATAGTTATTCATACTAATTCAATTCCCAGTAAAGTTTACTGTTTCAGTGCACTGATGTCTGTTTTAGCAATCAACTGCAAAATACCCTCCCCCCTATTACGTAGTCTATCTTTGTCACAAATGTCAAAAGTGTTTGATAACCAAATTTGATATCAGTCAAGATATTGATCCTTTATCTCTTATTGATATCCCTGATATTGATATTGATATCTGGGCTTCGCTTGACAGGACAACATTTGTTGTGTACTTGCTCGATGTGAATTAGACCTAATCTAAGATTTATCTCTCACGAAAAAAAAAATATTAGGACGTAGATTTACAGCAGCATCAAGGCAGTAAAGTAAATCTCTCCTCTCCCACGAGTTCAGTGTTGGTTGGTCTTCACACTGATTCGGTGTTAGGTGCTGGTATTAGTATCAAAATGCTCTCAAGAGAACAGACAGGAGTTACAGTCAATGTGTCACTGAACACGCTGCAACTTAGTTTGCAAGCATACTGTACAATGTGTTATGTCTGGGATAACAGGCTATAGGTAGCAACAACTAAAGTGCTCTGGCGTCAAGCCATCTTGCTGAGTGTTCTTTTATTTGGTGTGATTAGCTGGCAGAAGCTGCCCGCGAACAGATTACATCATGGGTCAAGGACAATTTCCTGCTCGAGTTTTCAAGAGCTGCAGATTAAATTTGAAAATGAAGAATACTCTTTTTATTGGTCTGGTTTAAGATGAGATTATATACCTTTAAGAGACAAACAATTTACATCTCAAACACAGTATTGTGAAAAATGAAGTGTAATCAGTCTGGGATCCCAGACAGTGATGGAAACAGCATTAAGCGGTCGAGCAGCCTTTACCTGTTAGCTTTCTTATTTACTGTATGTGTGCCTCTCATCATCCAAGGTTGGATCCTTCTTCATGATCAACCTGTGCCTCGTGGTCATCGCCACCCAGTTCTCAGAGACCAAGCAGAGGGAGCATCAGCTGATGCAGGAGCAGCGAGCTCGGTGTTCGTCCTCCTCCACGCTGGCCAGTGAACCCGGGGACTGCTACGAAGCGCTCTTCCAGCTGGTCTGCCACATCCTCCGCAAGGCCAGGAGACAAACTATCGCCCTTTTCAACACCCTGCGGGGGAAACCCCGCGGCTTTCACGGTGTTGGAAGAGGGAGAGGAAGAGGGGACGGGAGGGAGAGGAAGGCCAATGGACGGGGAGGACGGGAGAGGAGAGCGGTGCCGAGGCACGGTATGTAACTGTGAATATTTTCAAATGAAGAAATATTCAAATCCATTCTTTACACTCACCCTTTAACACCCACCATTTGCATCATGTCAGGTCCCCCCTGCCCCCATCATAACAAAGTGGACCACGCCTCACCTGCTGTGCCCATGGCCCTCACTGCCGCCTCGGCCACAGACGGATGCCCTCAGTGTGCCGCCGCGCTCACACTTAGAGACGGGGTGGGACCGGCTCGCAGTGCAGCCAACGACGAAGCAGAGGAGGGAGCCGTGGAGGAAACGGACAGGGAGGGGGTGCAGTCTGATGGGAAAGAAAAGGGCAACAAAGGCCACGACGGGACCAATCTGGGTTGCAGTCCAAAGAAGCAATGCAAAGAGCTGTGGCGCGCGATTAGGAGGAAGCTGTGGAGCATCGTGGAGAGCAAATACTTCAACCGAGGCATCATGATCGCCATCCTGATCAACACCATCAGCATGGGTATCGAGCACCACGAGCAGGTACAGCTAGCAGTCTTTCTGTTTTAATTACTTCTTTCTGTCACCACTCCATTCATTTATTCTCTTCCATTTGTGCACTAGATGTTTAATTCTCTCTTCTCTTAGTCTCTCTCTCTTTTAAACCTCTTAAAAGTCTCTATTACTCCAAGAACTCTGCTCATCAAGTTAATAAACATTTACAACATATTACATTACATCACATTTCATTTAGCTGACGCTTTTATCCAAAGCGACTTACGATAAGTGCATTTCAACCATGAGGGTACAAAACCCAACAACAAGAATCAAGAAAATACAATTTATTCAAGAAAGCCAAACTACAAAGTGCTATCAGTAAATGCCATTTTAAGCGCTACTAAAGATCTACTATTCAAGGTAAAGTCGGAAGAGGTGTATATTGATATACTGTGACATAACACACCCGAAATCTCAGCCATAACTTTGACATACAGTTACAGCACCAATTAAGAAGGGCTGTGCGATACGGATTCAAAACAAAAGGGTATATCAAGTGCAATGAAGCGGGGAATACTTGGTCACAAAGGTTATAGCTTCCCCCGGCTTCACGCACATCACAGTGCTGTGTACATGAGAAGTCTCTGAAGGACCTGTGTGAGCTTGTGGGAACAAGTAAAGGAGTCTAACTTTACTTTTTGTTTTGTCGTGCATTTGAGTCCAACATCCCTTAAAACGAGATGTTAGAAGTAATGTTGTTGTCATTTAGTTGCCTCTTTAGATATTGATATCCATTAACCATGTATCAGCAAGCTAATGGTGTACATTAATTGGGGAGTCCATTGCAGTTAAAAGTAAAGGATGAAGTAAAGGAAAGTCATTTTTTAGATTCACAAGCCTCTCTCCCTCTGCAGCCATGTTGCTTACACTTCAATTCTATTTCGTATTTATGTAGCGCCAAATCACAGCACCAGTTATTTCAAGGCACTTGACACAGTAAAGAGGAAAAGCCTCCGACAGAACCAGGCTCAGAGGTGGGCGGCCATCTGCTTCGACAGCGTGACTCCACAGTCTTTTAGTTTCTCTCCCCGTCACTCTTTGTCCAAACTCCTTCGCGGTGTAAAGCTCACTATTTTCTCTCTCCTGTGCATCAATCATTCTTCCTTACACACCCCTTCTTCCATTTGCCTTCATGACACCTGTAAAATCGGATTCCCCAGCCTCCAGGACAGACCTGTGTGCACTCAGGTTAGGCAGCAGGATGTTGGTAGGCTTATGAGAAAATGATCACATTTTGCAACGTTGGATCAGATCACGTTCACCAAGTTCTCCAGGCAATAACAGAAATGATGCGCCATGTTTTCTTTTACCCCCCCCCCCCCTGTTTTCTGTCTCTTTCTGTCGCTCTGCTTTCTGAACTCTTTGTCTCTCTATCAATATTTCTCGCTATACCGTCGCCCACTCACGCCTGCCACCGCCGCAGTGGTGGGTCGTCTCTCATCGCAGGGGCGGCTAAAAATAGAGAGACATAACTAGATAGGCAGAGAGACTTTGCTGCTTTAATGGGAAGGAAATAGTGAGCTGGGATGTCTGTGCTTCCACTGGCTGCTTAGCAAACTGGAGTCATACCTCCTTCTGTTTGAACAGCAGTATCAGAGGCTTAATCCGTCTCGTCACTGTGATCCTCTTCCTGTAGAGAGGTGCTATAGGTGTCCTACGACACCTTTGGCCTATGGTTCTTTAAATCGCAGGGTTTTTAGCAGGCATGATTTAGTTCCACCAGCTACTTGGACCAGAAGTAATCTGGATACCGTAGTTCAATTTCAAAACAAACCAGTTTATTTCAAAGAGAGTAAAAGATAAGGCATCCTCTGCTTTCTCTCATTATGTGTTTAGATTCACAGGCATCATATTTTCAGAAACATATTAACATATTAATAACTACAGTAACATCGCCATTATCATTGTTTATATCATTATGTTATCATTATGTCTTTGAATAGATATTACAGGTAAATGAAAGTTTAAAAGTAATTTTGTAAGGACCAAAAATGTTTGACTTTATTGAACAACTTGCTAGAAACTGGTATCAAGTTGCCACCAGTTAAGAGTGAAGCAGGGTATTTGTGCACAAATTCTTAAGATCTTAAAGATAAAGAAAGAAAAATGTCTCGTATCACTCAAGGAAGGAATCTGTGGCATTGCTAAGCAGAATGTTACTTTTTACTTACTTCTTTTTTTGTGGTTTTCTCAAAAGGTCTGTTTGACTGAAAGACCATCAATGAGGTGTTTTCAGTGTAGATACGTGCAGAAGTTTGTTTGCTTTCATTTACGTTATCAACAGTGAGACTATTTTTTTTTTCTCCTGAGCAACAGCTGCAGGTGGTCGTTACATTACTGTGCTCACATTACGCACTGTGTTGACCTTTATTATAAACCTATTAAAATGTTTATCATGCCACAGATAGTCTGAAATATTTTCAAAAGTTGTAATATATAACTGAAGTTTGCTAACTTTATCTTATATTAGCTAGCCCACTATTATCTATTAGGTTAATATAAGATACATAGTTTAATTTTTAGATTAAACTTTCATTCTAACATTGAAATATAAATTGTTGTAAATGTTAATTCATACAAGAAGTAAAGGACTATAGCATTTTTATCAATTCCAAGTGCACCTCAATCTGCTCGAGAGCAAAACTCCCAGTTACTTTTTAGACGTCGTTGTTTTGTGCATTACTGAATCACATAAAACTCTGCAAATTGTATGAGTATTTTTGAGAAAGGCCACTGCAAAATAAAGCATTTTTGACAACAAAAAAAGCTCTCAGAAATCCTGGAGAACTTGAATAACCTCCAACTGTCATTTGTAGTTGCTTTAGATCCGACCTGCTCATTTTTCAGGAAGAATTGTGGACAGTTTTTTTCTCACAGATCTGCCTCAGCTCAGACATCTTCTTAGGATGTTCATCCAATGTTATTTCATTATTAGGACTCCAAGTTTACGAACTCCAATCGGTTTTTGCTGATGTCTTTAGAAAAAGGGTTCAGACTTACACTGCGACTATTTGAACGATACATTCAACATTGGCAACACAATTATTTATTTGTATTTGTGTGTTATTTGAAACAGATTCTTCATAATTATGACTTAGACTGAGATCTGACCATTTTATAAGATACATTTATACATAAGATAATTCTAATGTATTCACCTATTTCTCTTGACACTCAAGATCCCCCATTGAACAGGATGAATTGCTCAAGTGAAAAGACACTTCAGAGATTTCAACAGCTGTTTGGGAATTAATAATGCATCAGCATGATGAGCACTTTGTAGATTAAACAGGGATGGATGGAGATCAAACAACGCTGCTAAATGATTGTCTTTCTCTGCCAAAATGTCAAGATTAAAACCAAAAGGAAATGACAGGAGTGATGTTGTGGGAGCAGTCTGGTCAGACATGCTTTCAGATTGTTTGGCAGTCAAATGCAAATTGATATCACCTCAGAACAGGCACCTACTGTAGTTGGTAACCATAAGCAAATGTAGATCTTCATTCAAGATTCAATTCATAGGGTTGTGCAGGTCTTAGAATAGGGAATTAGAGCCATGTAAAAGATGTGGTGTCTGTGTCCAAAAAGTGTGTTGATAATAAATATAACCTTCCACCATTACTGTAGAATTACTGAAAAATCAATAAGCAGAGGTTAAAGCCTCTGATGGTTGTTCACATGATCACTGCTGCTGAAGTATTAAAAGCCTCTAATTAAAGAGATGATTTTACTCAGAATGGGTAACAAATAAATTGGCTTTAACAGTCAGAAACATTAGAGACTCTGGGATTGCTTTGATTTACATAATCACATTGGTGATATTTATGCATGATACCACAGCAAATGGTTTTAGTTAATTACTATGTAGGAATGTTATGTAAAACAGCCAAAAATGTGTTGCACCACAGGGGTAAGACTCGCTGTGCTTCAGATGCTAAAAGCATTGGAGCAATGAAAAGGCTAAAAAGGCCGAGCTTGTTGCAAAAAGTCATGAAAGAGTTCAACTATGGGATCATCACGAGAGGGTTCTTTTTACGAATCAACAAATAAAAGTCATTAAGTTCCACTTAACCATAACTAAGAATGATTTGTGAGTAGGTTTTCTGATCGGCCGCTTTAAGTCTTAAGTTTTGGCAACTAAAACTACTTTGTTGAAGTTTGTGAACGATTATTGTCATATTGTCCACAGGGCTTAAATCTATTGAAAAATGAGTTCTTATTTTTAATATCTCTGTCTTTCAAAGGTCTTTAAAATGCCACAGACACGGCCAATAAGATTTACGCTTTGTTTTCTGGCTTTTAAAAGAAGAACTCTATTCTTTATAAAGATTGACTCTTTATGAAGAATACAAATTTGTACTTTTTATAAAGCTGCAGACAATATGGCAGCAATATATTTGTATTGTTTCAGCTGGAAAAGTAAATAAATACCAGTCAATCCATTGATTTTGGAATTGGAGATTTTCTTAATCCACTTGACGTCTTTTAGCTTCAAGAGAGACATTGTAAAGCTTGTTTTTAGCTAGTCTTTCCATGGCCCACCGACCCACAGTGCAACATGAGGCTGGACTGAGTTCATGTAATCTCGGTGCAGTCAATCACAGCTCATGCTGTCACGAACACACAGCGGGTTTTCCTGATCCTCCCTGTCCCCATTCTACATGTTGCCAAGGTTACCCATATGGATTATCTATGATCAGGATTCACACTCCTCTTTGCTTACATCCTTATCTTTGATTGTTCAGCCTGATTTGCAGGCAGCCTCTGGCACACCGTAGAAAAATTCCAAAGAGCCATAAATTGAGGAAAAATAAACATCTTTTGTTATTTGTCTGGTTCTGTTTTGGCTTCGCTCACAGTGATTTTCAACTATGATAGACACAATAAAAGCTAGTCATAACAATATTAATAAAAAGAGCTGTACTAATGCTTTTGGCATTGAAGTACAGTTAGCCAGGATGCTGCAAAAAAGTCCTGCACCTTCTAAAGTTGTTTTGAGTCACTGTGGATGAATGTGTATTAATAAAATGGCCCAAAGTGAATATAGGTTTTATATTTAGTGTTAAATCATTTGGCATCAGTGACCCCAACATTTACATTTAAGACCATTCACTATCGAATAATTTGTGTATTTCTATGGTATCAATTTGAATGATTCATAATGAATCTAATATTTCATGTCAACATCCATTTTATGGGATCATATTTTTCTTTCAAGATTTTTAAGGTTCTGGTTCATATTGCATACAACCAATACATGTGGTTTTAAACACACTGAAAAATAAAACAGCTAAAAATAGATATATTATCTATGTCTATTTTGTAAATGCTAAATGTTTTCAAAATACTTAAATTTAAATCTCCAAACCTGCAGATACCCGACAACCATTCAGTAAAGATCGCAGTCATGGTAAAAAAAAAACAGACAAACAGTGAGCTCTGGTGTCAAAGTCTATCACTCAACATGCAGCCACCCACCACAACCTGCTGTGGAAGTGCAAGACACAACCATCATGTTGCACATTTTTATATAATTTCTTGAGCTTCAAGTAATGCCTGTGGCCCTCAGTAGACCTGTCTCAGGGTTCAGTAGTCCATCCGAGGTGTATATAGGATAAAATGTATGTTTTTCAGTGAGTGGCAAGTTTATAGAAAACAATGGTTACAGGCGTCTAGATATGAGTCATGTGTGGCTGGTTTTGTTGCCCAGAAATATGTCGACTGATCAATAAATCACTCGACAGAAAACTACTGTGACAGCCACAACCAGAGGACGCTTGTCAGGGAAAACCTGTACATATCTTGTTTTAGGTGTTTCAACAAAGAAATCTAATCTTTTTCCTTTTTTTTTTCTGGTGATGATTTAAAGGTCACGAAAATATGACGGATTTTCACATCTCTAATACTGACATAGTAGCAGGTCTGACCTAACCCAGCCTAAAAGTATTCATGAAGTTTGGTAGTGTTCAGATCAGAGCAGTGCAGTGACCTCCACTGGTGCTTTTGTTGATCAGTTGCCGATTGATGCATGTTTTCAAATTGCTGTTCATGCAGTACAAGCTACTGGCATGACAGACATCTCAGATTTATTGACATGTCGCGTGCTGTTTGTGATGTATGCGCATACACGCAGCAGTATTAGTTAACTACTAATATATTTTTGAGTACCCTTTATAAGTGCACCGTTAACTAAGCTCAGTCCCCAGTGTGATACCAAATCCCTGCTTTTCGCATTTTATTCCGTACATTAGCCGATCGGAAACCCAATCTTTAGATCTGTTCCCGGGTCTGTAGTAATGAGACAGCGGTAATGGATCTCTCGGGGCTGCCGGAACTGTTTGCCTGGTCTGGACACTGGTGGGCATACATCATTAGCCCATGTTTTCACACTGCTAAACACTCATTAGGAGTGACAAACACACACTATGCAGCAGGAAACAGACGCACACAGATAGACATGTAAATGAAATACACACCGTGCTCATTGATTCTGGGCTGGTGAAATGTCAGAAGTGTCATTGCTGAAGTAACAGGGGAACTCTGTGGAATAGTGATGTGCTGGGAATCATGATTGTGCCAAATGTAGCCCTGTGTGTGTGTGTGTGTGTGTGTGTGTGTGTGTGTGTGTGTGTGTGTGTGTGTGTGTGTGTGTGTGTGTGTGTGTGTGTGTGTGTGTGTGTGTGTGTGTGTGTGTGTGTGTGTGTGTGTGTTCTTCATATTGAGCGAGACCAGACAGAAACAGAAGTAGAGATGAATTAAAATAGCGTCAGACAGCTGAAAAGACAGACATCGATGCACATTTACAACTGGAGACAAATAAAATAAACTGAAATATTGTAAAAGCATATGGTGAGAGGCAAAAAATGAATACGACCAAATGTTCCTGCCAACGTTCAAGTGTTAATGAGACCGAGTGGAGTTTTTTAAAATTGAAATTCTGGCAGTGTGTTCAAGTGTTAATTATTACTCTCATAATAAATTAATGATTGCTTTGCTGATGTCCAGGACTGAAAGGTTTCGTTACATTGTAGTTTTTCTGTCTCTTGGCAACAGATTTTTAATCTTTCAGTTTATCTTCTTGGTGAACTGAATGAATTTTGTGTCTTTTTAATGGCAGAAATGCAGCTGTGTTGGAATGGAGCAGATATGATGGGAGGTGAGGTAGTAAGAGCACAAAATACAGTATTTGTAAAATATTTACAAATATCCTGGCTGGTTTACTTATTGTGTTTTAATGCTGAAATATTGACACTTCAGATCTCAACATTTGGATTCTTTCAAGGATTCTAACATGAAAAGATTAATATATAAACTCAGCTGTTGGGGTGAATTTGTATTTTATCATCAGCAGAATACAGAGTACAAAGTAATTACGATACCACCAGCTTCTAGTTCAAATAATGCTCAGTTGAAAGGAAACACCTCTTGAACTACGCCGCTATTCTGTAAATGCTTGAGCCATTTAGGTCAGTCTGAAGATGAGAAGAAAGGTGCTGCTAGGGCGAGATATTTCTATCACTGCGTCGTGTGGGGCAACATGTACAGAGAGTGTGAGCGGGAACGTTGAACACTGACTGATTCATGTTTCGTCAAAGCTTCAGTTTGTGTTTTTATGTTCAAACAACACGAGTTTCCCCCATTCTTAAAAGTATGGATTGGCATTTTATTCAAATTAATTTAAGATAAAATAAGCAGGCAAAAGAAATAAATATGGTTGACATGAATTAATTGCAGCTCCCTGTTGTGTAAAGGCCTTAATGTGAAAATAAGGTGAACAAGTTGAGGCCACCGAAGCTTAGACAGATGGGAATCGCTTTAAATGGCCTCTATAAAAAGAAGAAATCTTGCATTTTGTTCTTTTCTTTTTTTTTTCTCCATATTTCTTCTGTTTGACTTTGTCTCTGTGCTCTTTCAGCCAGACGAGCTCACTAATGTTCTGGAGATCTGCAACATCGTCTTCACCAGCATGTTCTCCTTGGAGATGATCCTCAAGCTCACGGCTTTCGGCTCTTTCAACTACCTGAGAAATGCCTACAATGTCTTTGATGGAGTCATTGTCATCATAAGGTAAAACTGAAATGGCATAAAACATACATTGATTGTGATTGTTTCCTACACTCATTCATTTTTTTTCAAGGTAGACAGTAGCACCATATTTGAGCATAAATCAGTGTTAAAGATACTCGAATATAAATGTATTCATTTTAAGTTAATTGAATTCCTGGTTAGTTCCCAATGTATCCTGAATACACTGTGTTGAAGTAGAAAAATGGAAACAGAAAAAGAAAACTTGTTTTCGTTTCCCTTTTGGATGATGAAATTATTATATTTCTCAAATATTGACTGGTGTATCCCGTACCTTTTTTGGTTTGCTTTGGAAAGATATCCTGCAGTTAAATTATTCATGCTTTGTCAAGTTGTAATGTGCGCTCTACCTGGTTGAAATGTACCACCTGTATGGATTTGGATGCCAAAGCGTCAGACAGCAGAAAACAGCTTTTGCCTTTTGTTGTACTGTATGCCTCGAGCTTCATGTGAGTGGCTATGCCTTTGATCTGTTGCCATTTCCCCCCCCCCAATTCATCTTGTTAGGCACCTTTGTCTGTGATCTCCATTATAACCTTGAGATCAAATACACATCAAAGCAACTGAAACTGAACAAGATCAAATGTTTAGCCCACCACAGAAGATACATGCTGATTGAACATATCTACATCTGTCTTCTTATCCCTTGCTCCACGACCAATTTCCCTCTCTTCATCTATCTGAATGTCCTCAGATATTCATACAACGCTGCTCTGTATTTTGATGTGCTGAGTGGAGCCTTTGATAGCTGCCATTAGAAGACAAATGTCTTTAAAGACAGATTTTCCACAACGGAATGGGTCTCTGTTCATGATAAATACTGAGCAGAACACAAAGAGAAGATAAGGTAAAACTTCTGTGATCCTCTTCCTGTGGTTGCTCCGCAGCAGCAAACAGCTATTAAACATGTTTAAATAAAAGCATTAAAGGAAGAGTTTGATTTAAAATGCCCAGAACAACATTTGTCCCCTAAGTGGACCTATTAACTAGAAGATAAGATAAAACAAGAATCAGTAATGTATTCAGCTGAAATCATCCTGTGCTTAAATAAGTTGTTGTAAGAAACAATGAGACAAAGTATCCTGTTGGTTTTAAAAGTAAATTGACGCAACAATGATTCCCTTAAAGGCCGGAGATATGATGGGGTATAATGATGATGATCAGCCATTTGTGCTCAGTCTACCTACTTCTTAGTCTTTGGTTTAAATATTTTATTATCAGAAAATGTAAACCTTACTTCCTGTTGAGGACATTTGAAATGGCAGCCCTCTATGCTCAGATTGCACCAACTGAAGGGCCCGCCTTTAATGCCAATGCATAAAGTACCAAAAAAAAAAAAAAACAGCACAACACACTAATGTTGCCTAAACACTAGCCAGCAGCACCACTTGAACATAAATGCTGCCCTCCTCTCTGTCTGGCCTGCACATGTCTCACAGACTCTGGTTAAAGTCAGTCACCTCAGTCACCAGCTTCTTTCCTATTGACAGTGTGTCTGCGTACACAGCTAGTGTCCGCCCGAAGCCTTCATCAACACAGAAATTTATACATTTACTCGGATAATACTTGTACTCGTCAACAGTACATTATCGGTACCGGATAGTCATTTCAGCCGAGTACTCGTCTCATCCCTGGAAATAATATAATTTTTCACTGCCGGTCAGATAGCAAAGAAGCAGGAGTAACCGTGTAAAAAAGGAATGGCGGATGTGAGGTGAACCAATAAGATGGCGCAGAGAGCTGTCCAATCACATTAGATTAAAAAAAACGTAAAACAATACCGATTTGCTGCCAATAAAAGAGGGAGGGCCCGGGGCACACATCTCTGTGGAAAATCTGAAACAACCAATTGAGGATCAGCCTCAGGTCCCGTGGTTGACAAAAGTTGAAGGACTTGCAATCACTCTCGTTTGGCCGGCGCCCTGCATCAGGAAGTACATGCAGTTACGCAAAAATTAACTAAATACAATTTGTGCCATTGGATTTAAAAACTGTCATACGTGTTTTGCATAATCAGCTTAGATCAATGTGCAGCAATACGGTTGGACCCTGTCACACCTGGTATTCAAAAATGCAAATATAAAACCTCTCTTGCTTCTCTATTTGTTATGCAAATGGACAGAATGACACTTAAATTTGTCAATAATTTACCATGTGATGGTGCTGTTGTGTTTCTTTGTGCCTCTCCCCTCAGTGTGTGTGAGATTGTTGGTCAGTCCGACGGTGGTCTGTCGGTGTTGAGGACCTTCAGACTGCTGCGGGTGTTGAAGCTGGTCCGGTTCATGCCAGCTCTGAGGAGACAGCTGGTGGTCCTGATGAAGACCATGGACAACGTGGCCACCTTCTGTATGCTACTCATGCTCTTCATCTTCATCTTCAGGTGGGTTATACACCATAAACAGGCTGTATATTGTCTCTGTCGGCGACTCATTCTCATTCCAAAGACTACAGCTGTAGATACCTCAACTGCTCTACGTCATCCTTCTCTTTCAACTGTGTTTTTAGGTGTTTTCAGAGAGTTCAATAGAAGAGAGGTCTTTGTTTCAATCCCCATTGTTATGTATGTTTGCACTCGCTCGCCTCTGCCTTTTTTAAAGTTCTCTAGACCCACTTAAGAGCTGCCATTGAAGAGCAGAACGTCAGTGTGTTCCGCAGCAGCTATTAACCCCGCGGGCAAAATAACAAGCAGACGTTTAAACATCTGGTTAGATTTTAACATAGCAGACACTTAAAAAACCCGAGCAAGTCAACAGGACACGTGAAGATGCTCAAGCACTGACATAGCAGCGCTTTGAAAGCCTAAAAGTTATTTTAATTGGCGATCAATGGCCACAGTGCTTGGTGTCTTTTGTTTGCCTCCTTCTCATCTTTACTCACCATCACAAGCAGGTTCCTGTTATTTAGTTTTGCAAGGTGGTGTGAAGAAAGATGACCTCAAGTTAATCTCAAAGCCTGTATTTATGTGTTTGTATACGTACATGCAAACACAGTCAGGACTGGGAAAATATTTAAACCCCTTCACTTCACCTTGCTCAATTTATTTTAACATGAATAATACATGACACGTATTTTTCCATCAATCTATATGTATTTAACCCAGATGATACATGTTGAAAAAAACGTGTTTTTAGAAATGTTAGCACACTTATATAAAAAGTATTAAGAGTAATTGTACTTTCTGAATCCATATATTTTAATATGCATACTGAGCTACAGTTAGGATACATTTAAATTTGGAATTAAAATGTACTCTTCATCGTTCATCAATAATATCAGTCTATTTTTTTTGTAATCAATTATCATCTGGATGACACAATTTTAGTAATTTATTCATGCTGTCCTTGAATTTGGGTTACATCAGGCATGGTTTGCGATTCATATTTTGTACAAAAGCAGAGAATAGATACCTTGTAAGGAATTATTATCTATATAACAATTGTGTGTAACCTGCGTATCCCATTACTTCTAAATGTTTAGTGTGGTACTTTACAGTGACAACACAGCCACTGGACCAGATGAAATGCGATGTAACCATTATCCAGGATTGAGTCACAACATCTATATTAATAATACCAGCCAAGAAAGTGTTACAGTACAAAAAAATAAGATGACACAAAAAGCTGCATGTAAATGAAGCTGAGACATACAGTAGAAAAGCCTTAATTATCCAAAGCACCTGCATGTATAACTCTTAAATGCAGGAGTTGTATTCTTCATATGTCAAAACATGTGCAAAGATTCACACCGAATTATGTCAGGTAAAGCATATGATGCATTTTATCATGTCTGGGATGTTGTGTTGCAGTATCCTTGGGATGCACATCTTTGGCTGTAAATTCAGTCTTAAGACGGAGACCGGAGACACGGTACCAGACAGGAAGAACTTTGACTCCCTGCTATGGGCCATTGTCACTGTTTTCCAGGTAGACCTGGATTTCTCTGTATATGCAGATGACTTGTACATTCTTCTTAAGTGGTGATGCATATCTGTGCAATATCTTTACACATATTTCAAGATGCTTTAACCTGTAGATTGAATTACCTCAGACATGATACATTTTCATATTTTCAAAATATGTAATCCTAATGTGTCAATCAATGATAATCCATGTGGAAGAAGTCTTTGAAATACAGTAAAAACCTTTTGTAGAAAAAAATGAGTCGGCATGCTTTATATGTATTCATAATTAATAATAAATTGCCGCAGTGGCCACATTGTGCCACTATTTGTGTTGTTAAGGTCCTGTGTGTGTTTATGTGATGTTCTAAGATTCTGACCCAGGAGGACTGGAACGTGGTTTTGTACAATGGAATGGCAGCCACCTCACCGCTTGCCGCTCTGTACTTTGTGGCTCTCATGACCTTTGGAAACTACGTCCTCTTCAACCTGCTGGTGGCCATCTTGGTCGAAGGCTTTCAGGCGGAGGTAAGGGAAGTCTTTTTGTCCGAGTATTGCAACATGGCTTTAAACTGCACGACGTTAGCTTGCTTCAATGACAAATTGATGGCCGGGTATTCAGTTTGCTTGTTGATTATTGATGTGATTTGTTCATCTTTTTCATCGCAACTCATCTAAAAATATGAATTAGGTTCAACCTGCATCAGAAGAGTTGAAATGTTTCAAATTTCCCAATACATATTGCATTCCAACAGTAATAGTAACAATTATTTATATATTAAAGCATGACCTTGAAAATAACATGGTAAATATATGGAGCAGCACTTACCTTAAAAGTATACATTAACTACCTCCAAACTAGACACAAATTTCTGATATTGTGCAAATTGTTTTTGGTTTGTAAACTGTTGGTATCGAATAGCTGTCACTGCAGCCTGCAGTTTACATGCATTGTCAAACTTTGACAGTTCTGTGTTTAACTGGTCTCCTCCCCCCCCTTCCTTGCAATCTCTGCACGACGTCCTCTCCTATGGCTGACATCCATCTGTCTGTGTTTCTCTTTAACCTTTGGCAGAGGCCTTCACAGCTGAAAAGCACCACTGGTGTGCCCTGCTGATTTTCAAAATCACAGAACTGAGCAGATTGACATGCAAACAGAGTGTCCATGAAGAAATCTTACACAGGCTGTGCAGCGTCTCACATTTTCTTGCACCATGTGTATGAAAACACGGACCAAATCTTATTTTTATGCTTTAAGTCTGTTCTCTTCCTGTTTATGCGGTGTAACGACAGTGACTCTGTGTTTGAGTGCTGCCAAAAACATGGGTGACCTACAATTTAACACATCCTGTGTTGACACATACGGAGCACAGGAGCTGCCGCTGCGCTGCTTCCCGTCAACCAATACCAGTTACCAATCCTGTACCACTCTCAAATGCTCAAATACACCAATGCCTAAAGGCTAAAATACATAATTTACTCTCCATATGTACAGTGCCATATCATCTTTTGTTATATAATAATTCTAGCAGTTTTTTTTTTTCCTTTTTTACATGTGGAGCTACATTGTAATGATCATTCAACCAATTTTTAATGATCATGTCAGAATTTTTAATGTTAAAATCACAATACAACAAGTTATGTTTCCCATTCAGAAACAACTGAAAAATGTGTGCATCTTTGTCCAATTCACATGCAAAATCACAACTCTTCTCAGTCATAACTCAATCTACCCAGAACACAGAAACATCAACAACATAATGCTGAAATCAGAAACATTGCTCTTTTCAATGGTGACTGCTCTCAAGTTGCTACATCAAGGACATTTAATCCCCTTAAAAAACACATAAAATGATGCTCTTTATAGAAACCTCATAATACTCAAAATAATCTGTTTGATTGTTGCCTGTAGATTAATTGTTTTAGTGCAAACAGGAACCTTCAGGAGATGATGAAGCATCACTTTCAGTGGTTCACATTTTCCCAAATGTAAACACTATTAGATGAAAAAAAACAGGGCTTATGTGTAGCCCACAGCAACAAGTCAAATGCTCCTAGAAGGAAATAAGAAAATGAGTAAAAATCCACTAAAAGCAATATCTTCCTTATATTATTGAAAAACTGTCTGTTCCCTCCTCAATGTCCATCATTTTATAATTGAAAAGTTTAAATGGGAAAGTCTGTGGACATGCAGGCAGAGTCAGCCAGAAGATTCAAGTTATGTATTTATTTGAATTAAATTGCTTTTAATCATGTATATTACTGCTGCTTCTGAGGAATTTAGTGTGAAAACAATAGGAAGCATGCCAAGCCTGACATGTGTCATCAGCTTCTAAATTCTGTAAATGAAATGAATGTCCAGCAAAAACAGCCAAGTTTGATAGAGATTAAAATCGATTTCATGGTGTAGAAATAATAATTACAGAATTGGTCACAATTATGATATTTGTCAACAGAAGTTCAAACACAATAATGATGTAGCATTTCTGAAGACATCTTTCTCAGTGGGAAACACTGCCAAATGGTGCTGTCAATCTGCCATCAACTGTCAAACTCACAGATCATATCATTGAAAAATGGTAGTGTGGTTTAGTAACCCCTTTGAGTTTTCATACAGAGATCAAAGCATTTCCATATTCATGTCATGTAGCTGTGATGTTTGAGATGGAAACACTGACACTAATCATGCTAAAACAAAACACAGCCATCAGTGTTTCATTCTCTCTCCTCTCTCACCTTCCTCCGCTTGTCCGCTCTGTATCTACTACTGCTACTCACTCGGGACTATTGAAACAATTTACTCCCAGAGTGAAGACTGTGAGGGAAATCCCACCGGTCCTAACTAAACCCGAGGGGCTCTGCAGCAGTGTAGTTTCAAGATTTTAATCTGAAGACCGGACACAGATATGAGCAACTCTGATCATATCAAATAGGTTTGATCGCTGGCGGAAGTGAGCACAGTCTTGGACTGATGTGTTCCCAGAGAATTAAAGGTTGTTTCTTCATTTCCAGGGTGATGCGAATCGCTCTTATTCCGACGACGATCGCTCCTCTTCCAACTTTGACGAGAGCGAGAAACGCGACTCCATAAAGTTGTCTGGTGAGAACACATTCCCCTTCAAAACTTTCATTTTAAACTTTAGGTCCATTTACTTGAGGTGAAAAATGCAAACAAAACAACAAGTGTGGAAGAAATCCTACCTTGTTGAAATCCTTATTTAAGTTTTTTTTTTTTTTTTTTTTTTAGACGAGCTGATTTAACTTCACGGTCATTTTGTGATGCTGTTTAATTGTATTGCACACATTGAGAGGCCGGTGTTATGCCAAAGCATGTTACACACCTGTCAGTCCAATAGAAAAGTTTGGGTTAAAATATGTAATTTTACGTTAATAATGATACTTACATCAAGTAAGTTAGTTAAGGTACATTCCGTAAATTAAATATGTTAGATTACTTAAGTAACTACTTAAAACACGTTGACTTCTCTTTTTTCCGTAAAAGTCTTTGATCTACCTCTTTGACTCTGGTCATACATGTGTGTACTTGTAACGCATCGGTGAGGAAAAAAAAACACGACAGTGACACTGTACCCTCTAGTGGACTAATGGGTGTATTACACATCTTGGTGTGAAACCAGACTGGAAAAGTGAGCTTAATGTTTGTCCCCACCATTTTTATCTTTATGGTCTGACTTTGGGGGACTTTGGTCAACCATCAATGACCTTCATAAAGGTAATATTCATTGGAGAGCTGTTGCATTAGACTGGACTGGCATGAGTTAATTAAGGTTCTGAGTTGTTACCGAATTGAAATACTGTTTATAACAGTATTTGATAACTTACTTATTTAACGGATTTAAAAAGGTAAAATGTGTTTATAGCACTTTTAATTTTCTAGAGACAAAAACTATATTGAATTGCTTGGTTGAAGATTTTAAAACCAAATCCTTTGAATTCAGTGGGTTGTGTCTATGGTATTCACCACTAATTCCACAATTCAATTCACAGATTTTCCTTTCTATTTCAAAACAGAACAACATGCCCGCGAATCTGCTTGCACATCACATCCCAGCCAGAAGTCTTTGTTTTTCCATTGAGCTCCGAAACCTTACAAATTTGCAGAAACTTAGAGAATAGCCAGCAGTCCTCAAAGATGATCTTTATCCAGAGCTCACAATGAACCTTTTCCAGCCATACGGAGTTCTTCAACAGAGCCAGCAACAACACAGTTCAGAGAGGATTAAACATGAGTTTAGAGACCGGGGGAATCGGCTCTCTCCAGTCTGCAGATGAGATGTGATCTCTGCAGTGCAGTGTAAACAACGGAACAGAAAACCCCACAGTCTGTTTCTTCATCGATGGAAAGACTACAAGATCCACTCAGTCTTACACAGCTCAGCGGTATTACCTTTGGTTGTTTTGCTTTAGTCTGTTTGGGTTGGTAGTGTAAGTTTTCAGCCTCGGCCTCTCTGGATTTATATTATTTATCGGTCTTTGTCTTGAAAATATGAAGACGTGAACCAGAAGTAATAATCTGCTTCCTCCTGTTGTGGTTTGACTCAAAGAATATCTCCAGACATGATGGTATCATCATCTCACATCATTTTTTTTTTTTTTTTTTTTTTTTTTAGAAGTTAATCAGAATTCAGCAAGAACTAAATCAGAACATGATGTCTCAAACTTTTAAACTCACACCCCCTCCAAGACAGCTGCCTGTCTAAAGCTGTCTGAGGTTTGTGATTTTTAAATGTATTTAGGCTTCTTCCAAACCTCCATATACTTGTACTTGACATTTTTCCTCCTTTCTCAACTCAAAAAGAAAAGGTTTCAGTGTGTTATTGCTGTGATGGCTCCTTGTATAGCACACAGCGGATTGAAGTTTGTTGCGTGGGGGTTGTCAAATGTCTTCCTAGACAATGTAAGAACTCACTCTGCGAAATTTAGGGAGACAATACAGCGTGGCAGAAAATGTTTGAGTTCAAGAGAGTTGATATCTTGTGACGTGATCACTTCAGAACTAAAGTTGTAGGCTGACGATGCCGAACAGCCAAAATACTTTAAAATACCTTTTCAGTTGACGCTGATTTAGGAGAGCTCACAACACATATTGGATGCATTGCACGAAAAGGAATAGAAAGGCCTTTAACAGCTCACCTTGTTCAATTCCCTCCAGACCCGAGAATCTGCACCCTGACACCAAATGGCCACCTGGAGCTCGGTGCCCTTTCGGGGCCAAGGGGATCGTACTCCTCAGAGAGGCGGAGCTTCACCATGGAGTCCAGAAAGAGCAGCGTGATGAGCCTGGGCAAGAGCAGCCTCGAGAGACGCTCCCTCTCACTGGTACTCTGTCACACTGTCATCCACATGCACGCCGTAAACACAACCTCTCAGGCATTTCACCACAGTCTATGAGTACCGTATGCTTCACATTACCCTCAAGCACTGCCAAGTCATTTTAATAATACATTTTTAAACCATTTTGAGCCTTGGAGACTGAAAAACATGATTTTCTATGTTCCAGAAAACCTTGGTTCTAGTTCGTATCAGTATGAAATGCATGTACAGACTACAAACCGGCCTGAGATGTGTAATCCATCATACTGAACGTATAATTGAATTCACTGTAATTGTATTGCGAAAGCGTAATCTGTTTTAGATTCATTAGGTCTGTTAATGCTAAAATCAAACCCAAACAAAAGAAAACACAAATGATGCCTAAATTAGATGTTGTCAAGTTGGGTGTTTCTTGTTTAAAAAAGAAAAAAGAAAATTGGCTGATATAGTTGCCTGGAATTACAAAGTTATGAGCTTTCCATTTCCACGTGATTGCACACTTTAATAATCTACACAAACAAATGCAATTAATGAAACTGTTATATAAAAACGCAAATGTTATAATCAACCATCCATGTGGATTCTATACCAATTGCTGCCTGTGCTGAAAAAAAACAAAAAAAAACAACAATCATGAATCAATCTAAAAACCTAAAACATGAAACTTTGGAAAACCAATTTAAGCTTGAAATAAAAGGTCCACTTTCATAGAGCTGAGCACACAAAAACGTAAAATTGAATATTATATAATAGAAGGCACAACGACCAAAGTCTTCAAAATACACATCAATATTTGCATATAATGAAGTATAAAAACAAAACCTACATCAGAAGAAAACAGTGCTGAAGCATATTAGCAATTACTACTACTATTAGGACACCTCTGTTTCACCTAAAACAGTAGATGATGTTTTCCAGTTCAAATGTCATGAGATACACGGCAGATTAGCACGAGGGGGGAAAAAAATAAGGTCATTGTTATTTCAGAACCTGTACACATCCATTTGTCCCCACACATGAACTTAACATAGTTTCAAGTTAAAGGGATGCTGCACTAAATCTGGAAAAGGAACATTTTGACTTTGTCTTGAATGTTCCATTTATCCCAGCTGCAGTACAGCTAGCCTGCACTTCCACATTCAAATCACATAATTGCCCGCTGTCGTCAAACATATACAGTATATGTGCCCCGGTGTTGTGTCTGGTGAATCAAAAACCTTCAGAGAGAGAAACTGAAACAGTCCTACAAGGTTTGGCTCTGCATACAGTTGCCATGGCAACTTCTATTAATTGACTGCTCCCCTCTTCTGTTCATCCGGGGAAAGACGGTGGAAAGGAAAAGACGACAGGGAGAAGCAGAGATGGGTAAACAGAACCGAGAGAAGCTGATGGAGGGAGACAGGAAGAGTGAAATGCAGAGTGAAAAGCAGTGAGATGATAAGCTGTAGTTTAGAAACACTCTCACCGCAGAGGTTAAATTGTTCACCACAGTGGGTGTGGGAGACCCACTTCACTGTGAAGTCTCCTCCTCTTCTCTCAGCGCTCCATGTTTATTGATATCAGAAGGCACCAGTTACATCACTCGGAGCGAAAGCAGTGGAATAATAAGCATTCAAGACAGTTGTTTATGAAGAATTTCATGATTTTTTTTTTCTAAAGTTTTGTGAGCAGCCAGTCAGTGTTTGTGTTTCTTTGATGAAATCACAGTTCAGACTGTCAATCAGTTCTATCTGTTTGTTGGGTGTTTTTTTTTGTTGTTGTCTCAGTCCATAGCAGATGCTGATGATTGGATGCAGTTGAAACTTCTCTTTGTGGCACAATCTGAGTTTCACTGGTCTGTGTAATGTGTGGGCTGTTGTGGTGGGGGTATTTTTCCATGTGTCTGGTTGGTCAAACAGTGACTGAGTTACAGTATCATGCAGATGATGATGCAGATGGAACTGTGAGAAAATGCAGAGTAGAGTTGAAGATTTAGTTTTAAAGTACATGTCACAATAAAACTCAAAATTCTTAAAAGATGCTGCAAAGTAAATTGTTCATGAATACAGTCGGTTACCCTTTAAAGCACATTATTCAATGTTTTTTCCACTTAAAATGTATACATTTATGATGAAATTTAATTCAATTATTTGAATGTCAACGTTCATTAGTTGTTGTTTTTTTTGTCCTTTTTTAAAAATAAAAATGTATTTTAAAATTGCCCTGGACCTTTACTTACATTTTATATAAGAGGAAGTTAGGGTAGGTACAGTATGTTTGAAAGTGAGAGGAGAGCTTGACTGTACAATGTATAGTTCAGTACCAGCTGTTCTCTGTGATTTAGGTCATATAGTGTGTAAGAAAATGTCAACAACAAAACAGACACACAAACACAGAGTGTTCCTTTCGACTGCTCTTCAGTGCAGCACTCTGAGGACTGAAATGCTGTTTAACATGTGGCTTAAACACTTCACAGTTTCCATAGAGACAGATGCATAGATTCTCTACTACACGGCACTGGCTCAGGCTTTGACTGGCAACATGTTCGTTTCCCACGGTAAAACATATAATTGCAGCCATGAGGCTCGGAGGATTAGACATGCGTAAAGAATCAGAACTGGTAATGTTCCTTTAAGTGGTTGATGTCCTGTGGTGCACGTCTAATGTTTCAAAGCCCAGTATATATTTAATTTGCCTAGCCATCTACTTATTTATTATTATTGTATTTATTGGTAATTAACATACAGTGGCAGGTATGCTCTTCGTCCAGTTTCAGATCCATGTACTGGACAGCAACTTCACTATGACAGGTGCAGGAAAAGTGTCTTGCTCAAAAACATTGCTGGTTGCAGAAACTCACTTTTGTTGAGTTTTTTTTTTTTAGAGTGAGTTATGCAACAAAATGTAATTTAGAGTGACACATACAGAGAGATGCTTTGAAATAAATACATATTAAACCACAGAATAGTTGTATCATAAAAATAGCTCCAGGTATAAGAAGGTGTCTGTGCTTCATTTACTGCAACCCCACGACTTGTAACAAGAGAGGCTCTGATGAGTTTTTATTCATTCACTGAGATAAATGCACATTAAAGGTTCATTTATGGAACTCATTTCCTGCCATTGTCTTTGTGGGATATATGTAATTGTAAAACATGATGTATTATAAATATGTTGTGTTTGTTTAATAGGTATGTTTAACATTGCACTAGTTTACTGATGGTGTTTTACGTTTCCACAGCACTGTGTCGGTTAGTGAATTGCATGTATCAAACAAATTATGTTTGTTTATTAAGTTTTAGCGTGAAATTATCTCCAAAGGTAATAATAATAATTTTGTATTTGTCATTATTTGTAATGGTGATGATAACTTTGTACTTTTGTTTGATCATTTTGGCTGATTGAATCTTTGTTGGTTGAAATGGAAACTATTAATGTAATTAATACAGACTACTGTGTTGCCTTTCTAGCGCCATGGTCGCAGTTCCAATTACCACAACTGGGGGCGCCCCTTCCCTCCACATTCGGCATGGAGTCGCAGGTAGACAATTAGATTTACTTCCAGCCAATGATTTCAGTTATTGCCCTAATGAATTCTTAATACCTTCATCAAGACTTAATTGCCTCCACGGGAACATCAGGCCTTTGCTGCTGTTTTATGATCTTTTTAGCTTCATGACGTAATATACAGGAAAGCGTTGATTACGTCTTTATTGATTCTTTATAAATTGTTCATGAAATATGTATGACCATTTAATTGCACTTTCTGTCCTCTTTGCTCTGCAGGTCGAGCTCCAACAGCCTGGGTCAGAGGAGCTATGGGTTCGGTGGGGCACCTCCAGTGGGAGGCAGCCTGCGTGTGCACAGCACCCGCTCCCCTCACTCCTACACCTACGCTGCAGAGCAGGAGTCCCTTTTATCTCACGCCCACCACTCCCATCATCCTCTGCCCCCTCACCATCCACCCCCACACTTCCTCTCCAGGCATTTCGCTGCGAGGAGGGATCGAAGGGCCCTCTCCCTGGAGCTCCCCGAGCTGCTTCGAGCAGGCGGGCAGCCCCCCAGCCTGCCTCCCATTCACCTGGACCCTGGGAGGAGGAGTGGGTCAGGGGCAGCGGGGTCCATTACAGGAGGGTCTGGGGCTGGTAGTGGGTTAGGAGTGGACCACCGGGACTGTAACGGCAAGGCACCAGGTCCTCACACTCACCTCATAGCTGAGGTTTTCCCTCAAGTCAGCGCACGCAAAGACAGAGTTGACCTCGATGAAGAAACAGACTATGTGAGTGGATCTAGAATGACCTTCCTTTATTCACTTTGACGGAAGATTTACAATTAAAAAAAATATACATTATATTATGACACATTATTCTGTTAATGCTCGGAGACTTGCAGGTACTAGATTCTTGAGGTTCAGGAGAGATGCTAAAAGGGTTGTGTTTGTTTTTATTGATTGATGTTTCGGTGAGAAAACAAGAGAGGATATTCAGGGCTTCACTCGGGGATGCTGCTCGTGGTTAGGGAATTCTTTATCACTTTACTAAAGATATCAAGATAATATTAAAAACAAAAACAACATAAATCCTCATTATAATGGGGGTTGTTGTAGAAATGAGTGACTGCAGTCTCTTCATGAACTCTCCAAACATTCCAGAAAGCGCCTAAAGATATACTGGTGAATATAATCAATCATTTTAATACCATTTACATTGTAGAAAGACCAGGGCTGAACTTTATTATCACCTAAAAAAAGACAAACATTGGACATACTATGATTGGGTGTTGATTAATGTGGCACTAACTGTAAAAAGGCTGAAAAGTATGATGCTGATTCCTCTGATCTCTTCTCCCTCCTCTTCCATGAAGAGTTTGTGCTTCCGTCTGCAGAAGATGATGGAGGTGTACAAGCCCGACTGGTGTGAAACCAGAGAGCAGTGGTCTGTCTACCTTTTCTCCCCTCAGAACAAGTGAGTGGACGACCTCAAATCTTCCTCATGTCAATGTAAACACCGAAGTCAGAAACACAAAACAAGTGATCAGTGAACGTTAAATTGCAGTTCAACTGTTGTAGATGTTTGGTTTGCATATGTCTATTAGCAAAGACGTTTGACTCATGACCTCTCTCAAGATAAACCACTATCAACCATCTTTTTCTCACGTGGGACAGCGCAGCCCAAATTATGAACCTTTCTCAGGGTTGAATCACAGACTGCACATAAAAGTGGACGTAGCTTCCGGGTCTGAAATGTTAGGCTGATGTGGAAGTGCCTTAAGCTGTAATATCGCCGATGTTGGCTCAAACAACCGTCGGCTCCATAGACTCCCATTCAGGTAGTCTCAATTAGAAGTTAGTTAATTAGAAGTCAATACGTTTTTTCCACAAGTTATTAAGGTTTTGCTGGCTATAGTCTGTTCTTCTTATTAGTTTTCTGGCAGTCCATCTGCAAATGATCCCGGCATTAATTTGAAAATAAGCCTCAAAAAGCTGTATTTTTAGGGGCACGTGTTTTTGATTGACATGCCTACAGTACAATCGGGTTTTTCTACTGGCAGTGGACAGGAAGTAGTGTCAATCCAATCAGTTTCCAATCAGATTGAGTCAGATTCATAGCTCGGACCACCATACCAACACAGTCCAGATGAAGACGATTGGGTCAAATTCATAGTGTCAACCCTCGTGTTGTCCTCGGGTCAAAATGACCCGCAGCTGTGTTCAACCAAGTTCTATTTTATTTTCATATTTTTTGGGATCATTGGTGACGAGGAGGCTGTGAGGGTTTCTTTAAAGAATGATGACCAATGATCCCAAAAAATATAAAAATATAGAAATAAAATAGAACTTGGTTGAACACAGCTGCGGGTCATTTTGACCCGAGGATGGATAAATGACACAAAAGAGCAAATTACTTGCCGGTGAATATCTTGCATCACAAATATTCACACATGCAGCTATGTGAGATTTGCTACATTGGCGACAGTTTTTACAAAATAAAGTTCAAACAGATTCGCTGTTTGAACGGCGAAAATATCGTTGACAAATCGCTGCGGGTGGTCGTATACCGCTGGAGGTGGAAGACTTTGCTCCTTTGTCTTTTAAACTGACACAGAGCTGCTTGAACATGATGCGTAGTGTACAACAGTCAGTCATGATACAGGCAGGACAGACCGGCAGGCAGCAGATCTGAGAGTTTGGTTTAGGAATAATTTGGGAAAGATCAGAAAATGTGACCTCCTTTTGATAAAATGTTATATATTATTGATGCGAATTAATCTTCAATTTTTTTTTTTTTTTTTTTTAAATGCTCCCTGCTGCGTAAAGGCCTTTAAACTGAGAAATAAAAGGCATTTCTGTTTGTTTGGCTTTATTTTTTTTATTTTTTTTTTGTCACATGCAGTCATGAGAGTTTAATGTTAAAGACAATTACTTTTCAATGCATCATATGTAAAGAGATATCCTGATGCCTTCAGACCTCATTAGTGCAGAGTCCATGGTCTTCCATATACAGTATTCTGTTCATTCGCCTGTCCAAAATTTTAAACTTGTGCAGTGTCCGTCCACTAAACAAGATACATGCGAAACCCACTGAGCTTTATTTAACACCCTGGTCTACTTCACAGTGGGAGCCGAGTTAATCCGGAAATGTGTAACAATCGTAACCGTCCAGCGAGAAAACAAAGTGACAAGCACGTGTCTTGATGTGTCAGGACATGTAATAGTTTGCTCTGGCAAAGCGGTTCCACCAAACCTCTTTGTTCAGCATTATAGTGTGTAGAAGAAGACCCGACAACCAAGACCAACGGGCCTGAAAAACAAGTGTTTTCAAACGTGAGCGGCTCTGTCCGAAAAATGTGGAGGAAGCGGGAGCTGCGTCGTCAAACCGCCTCGTTAAAGCGACGTCACTGTGTTTCTTCCATGGTATTTTTCTTTCTCGAGACAGAGCCGCAGTCTGTGTTTTGCTTTCCACCAGCGTTTCGATTCATTGCTGGTAGAAACACCGCTAAAAGCAATATAAAAGAAAAGTCACTCAGTCATCCACTCGCTCACTCTCCCGGTTCCCTACATGCTGATAGCCACTTAAGGGAAGCCAGGCCCCAGGGCTGTGTTTTGGCATCCTGGCAGGTGCCATCTGTCAAGCAGGGGCAGTGTGTGTGTGTGTGTGTGTGTGTGTGTGTGTGTGTGTGTGTGTGTGTGTGTGTGTGTGTGTGTGTGTGTGTGTGTGTGTGTGTGTGTGTGTGTGTGTGTGTGTGTGTGTGTTGTGTGTGTGTTGGTTCTATTGTAAGGCTATAGCTCTGGTAGTATCATGTTGCATGTTCGTACATGTGTTTGGATGACTTTGCATATGCGTGAGTGGGAGTGTGTGAGCGTATGTGCACTTTTGCCTTGTTTACGCGTCAGTCCACTCTATATGCATGAGTATAAGCATACAGTATGTGTGTTTGTGTTCACTCTAACAAGTGTATCATGGCAGAATTAAAGCGAGGGAAGCAGACAAACAAACTGAGGGAGAAACAAGCCGACATCAGACGTGGCGTCTCAGGTGGAATAAATGCCCGTGCCAGAGCAGCCGCCAGTCACGATCGATATCAGGGGACTGGGTTGCCAGATTAGAATCGATAGATAAAGGGACATGGTTGCCAGGTCTAGAGCAAAAGCAGTCAGATTAGCACATTGATTTCCTAACCCAGAGAGCAGGTGCAGCAGCCGGTATATTCTGTTCCCTTTATAGCTGGCAGATGAGATGAGATGTGTGAGGGCTTCGCTCAGCAGCTGCCAACTGCCTTTACTGACTCTGGAGCTGACGATCTCACAACGCTGCCAATGCTTCAGGATCTTTTAAAGTCTTTTTAGAGTTAGTCTCAACAACAGGCGTTCCCAGCCTTTGTGGCGTGCAACCACTTTCAATGAGGACGTGTCTATTTGTGACCTCTAGACACCAGTTGCAAATATCTCTGCAATGTGAGCAGTTTTCCTCTCAGAACGGTTTAATTTGAACAAGTGTTAGAAGCCAAAGGTGTGAAAGCTATAAAACATTTCACACAAAAAAGTATTTAGTAAATAAGGCAAACGCACAACGCCAAACCAGTACCACAACTCTGTAATGCAAAGTAGCTCATGTTTGTTTTTTTGTGTTACATATCGTTTTTTTCAGTTCAAAATATTGTGAATCTTTTAATATTATTATTTTTTTATTTTTTATTCTCAGAGCTCAATTACTAGTTAATTACAGTATATAACCAGAATCTAAAATGGCTAACTTTAGGCTTGACAACTGTACAGACCTTTGCTACGTTCTCATTATGTGGGGTCTAAGATTTTGGTAGCCAGCCGAGACAAAACCAGAATGATTACAGGCTCTGAAACTTGTGTTGAGCATGATGGAGTTATTTGTGTTCCCTGTACAAGCGTTTGACTCAGTTAATCATGCTCAGCTTTCAGCACTTGAATTACTGGAACATATCGCATGTCAACGGAAACCCTTTCTGCTTCCTTTCACCCGTGAGAGCATTGATTTTAGGGTGTCTTAGGCAAACAGCCTTTTTCAGTAGGATGTTTGAAAATTCTTCAGCTGCTTAAGACTTTTATCAAATGAACACAAATCCTTAGAGACCATTCTTAAACACATTGTCCTCATTTCTTTCACTTCCCTCTACCCCTGCCCTTTGTTTCTCTCTTGTCAGGTTCAGACAGCTCTGTCAGTCCATTATTGCTCATAAGCTCTTTGACTATGTGGTACTGGCCTTCATCTTCCTCAACTGCATCACGGTGGCTCTGGAGAGGCCAAAGATTATGCAAGGCAGCCTGGTAAGAGCAGTGATTGCCATTATTGTTTATTATTCTATAGACACTGAAAGCTCTCGGTCTCGTCGGGCACGTGAGCACGGAGTAGGGGGAAACAATAACTTCCCTGGGAAAGTTTTCCAAATTAGGTCTCTTGATCAACATCAGCACCTGTGACACACATGTTTTTGTGACCACTGGTACGGGCACATTTGTACTTTGAACATGGACTTGAAACTTCAGCACAGAGCACACAGCCAATGTTGTGTCAAATTTTAGGGGAATAGAAAGAAATGGCAGGGATCCAAATCCAGCGAGTAGGAGTGGTGAGGAGCGACAGTTGTGTTGTTGGGGACGAAAACATTTTTTTTTTTTTTAAATGGTACACAACTTTGCATATGTCAAAGAAAACCCACCTGGTTGCACTCCTGACCTGACGCGCCGTATTCGTCTCCCTCTTTAAACATGAACGTCACTCAAACCACCTCGCTCGGCTCGTTGCTTCATTGACTTTCTGAAGCATTTCGAGGGTCTCTGTTGCAGATTTCCTGAGTTTGGCTCAAAATTTGACGTGTGCCCTCCGCTAATGTACATGATGAGATTGCAGATGTGCACGTAGCAGTGGTCATAAAAACTGGGGCTGCTGTTGATCGAGCGATGTCACTCAGAATTATTTTTTTTCATGACGGTTATTGCTTCCACATGCTCTGTGCACCTCTCCGAGCTGCACTCTGTTCAAGCACAACAGGAACAGTCTCACCTTTCGATCGCACTCCTACTCAGATGGCAGACTTTATTGATACCACTGTGGGAAATTGAAGATAATGAAAATTACATAAAAAAAAAAATCAAAACTACTCAATCCCACTTGCTTTAAGCTCTTACTGTATTCTGGCTTCACGTCACGTCCGAAATATGTATATATATATATATTTTTTTTTTTTTTCCTTATTGATTGTGTCTTTTCTTTCACAGGAAAGACTGTTTCTCACCATTTCCAACTACGTCTTTACCGCCATCTTTGTTGCAGAAATGACTGTCAAGGTAAAAATGCCGATTCTTTTTCCTCTCCTTTCTTCACCTCTCATCACACCGCATACCTCCTCTCATACATGTCATCTCTGTTGTTCTTTCCCCCTCCAGTCTTGTCCTTGTTTCTCATCTAATGTCCCTCATCACTCCCATCTCCATTCTTTAACTTGTATTGTCCCTTCTCCTTTTTAAAAGTCCTCTCTTTCTCCTACATATTACATTTTCTCCTCCTTTTTATACTCTTATCCATTCACTTCCTTTTTTTTTTTTTTACACCCGTCGACTTCTATTCTTTCTTTATTCTCTTGCTAGCTTCCATCCATTCATCATTTACCTCTTCCCCTTATCAGCTTTTCCCTTCCTCTCATCTCCAGCTGCCGTCATCTCTTGAAAACTCTGCAACTTGTGGTTTAATCAGTTGCACTTGTCGCATTAGCGACGGGCAGCTAGATAATGAAGTTAATTAGCAGGCTATCACTCTTCAGTTGGCCTTTAGCTACTCCTGGACTTCCCATCGATAAAAACACACACACACACACGCACGCACACATCCTCTTTTTTTTTCTTTTTTCGTATCCACTAATCTGCTGTCCAGAAGACATGGCATCATCCGTTATTAAGGCCTGTGTGTCCTCAGGCCTTTTCCGCATTGGGAGAGATCCTGTAGTGATTTATTTATGACCTGTGATAATGAAGACATGTGTTGCACAATGATATGTAGATAATCTCAGCACTGTGGTGATGCAGAGTTTTCATGTATGCACATATGCAGGTGACCCCAGGTTGAACTGAACTCTGCATGTTCTTTATTTCCTTTATATCTTCATGCTCCTCTTTGCATCTTTATTTACCTCCATAGTAATGCAGTCACTCAGGTTTTTAGTTGCATTATCTTTCCTGTGCTGCTCATCTGATTCATTTCATACTGAGTCCTGTCTCTGTTTCTTGTCATTGTCTCTGATCTTTTGTCCCTCCGTTTGTAATTTAATCATCGGAGCTCTGTTGTTATCTTTCCATGCGCTTCTTCATTTGCACACTCAAATGTGCTCCGAGAACTCTCCTGCTGCTCATTTTCTTATCTCTAATTCATCAATTGCAGTACTATAGCTCTGATTTCCTCCCACTTTCAGATTAAAGGTCTGACTGTAACAGTTACTCCATAATGGAATTGTTCTAAAATCAGGGGCACACATTTTTTCAGATGTGCATTTCTTCACAGTTTTCCACCTCCATGTTTCCAGTACAGAAGCTTTTTCTCAGCTGTACTTGTTTTGTTGCAGCAATCTCACTCAGATACATACCCACTCATTTGTCTTAATATAAGTGTGGTAACATTTATTCACACAGCTGAGCACCACCCAAACCAGCCGAATAAGCTTTTTTTTTTTTTTTTTTGTGAACAATAACAAATTGACACTTAACACACATTTTGTATCACACCACCTTAAATTCAACAACGATTTGTTTTTTTTTCTGTGTGCATTTCTTTATGTTTTCAATTTACGGGGTGGGAGGGGCCATTTTCTGTATCTACAATTACACCGATGTTCCCTGAATACCCACTAGAGTGCATGTAACCCCTGTGTGGCCAAACTGGTTTAAAACGTGTCAAATAAAGAGTTCCAATATAAGATTTAACAGGGAAACCCAGTGTCTTAGTCAAAGCCTAGTATAAGACTGGATCCTGTGTCAAACTGGAGGGCTTTTAATTTGAAAAGTCCCGGCTATCATCCTACCTGTGATGTAACTGATCTCTCAATCGCTCGGTGACAGACACTCACTTTATAGCTCTGGCCGTGCTGTTACAGTCAAGCCAAAAATGTATTCATGTTATTTACCTAATTTATTAGCACCCGTTTCTTTTCAGCTCAGTGTGAGAGACTCTGCTGCGACATTGACGGTCGCGGTTTCTGTCCCCACAGCTTTGTGTGTCTCATCCATCCATCATGGCGTGGCTCAACCTGCCAGTCATGTTGGACTTTTGATATACAAAAAAACATTCTGTTTCTCACCACATGCATGGAGGTTACTTTGGTGTGAGCTGTGTTCTTTAGGAAAAATAAATAAATAATAATTCAATATAAATGAACATTTGTTAATTCATATTTTAAATCAATTGTTTAATTATGAGTCTTTTGTTTCCTCCTGTAGTTCAACCATGTCAGACATTTTCTTTGAAGTAAAGAGTTGAAAGAACCAATAAATTCATGAACGGACGGTGAAGATAATGAACTCCTGCAGTGCTCTTTATTTTCTCTTTTTGGCATGACCACAAAAATACAGCATTATATTGTTCTCACTGTTTCACCCCCCCCCCCACCACCACACACACACACACACACACACACACACACACACACACACACACACACACACACACACACACACACACACACACACACACACACACACACACACACACCTCCCTCCCTCCCGTTGCTCCTAATCTGTTGTCCCCGGCTGGTCAGTCTGATTCTCCAAAGAGCTCTAATTAAGCAACCGCACTAATTAAACACAGGTTCTTCTCCGATGCACACCTCGTCACAGGCGGCCTGTCCAAACACAAAAACACACACACACACACACACACACACACACACACACACACACACACACACACACACACACACACACACACACACACACACACACACACACACACACACACACACACACACACACACACACACTCCTACATGAGCAGTGTAAACAGTGTTACCTGCACACAGCAAGTCTGACCTTGAACATCAGACTAGATTAGAAACAGGGGGGTGAAGATCTGTTATTTTCACCCTCTCCCTCTCGCTCTCTCTCTCTCTCTCTCTCTCTCTCACACACACACACACACACACACACACACACACACACACACACACACACACACACACACACACACACACACACACACACACACACACACACACACACACACACGCAAACACAGTCATGTTTCCATCACTTCAGAGGACAACACATTGACTTTTGCTCGGCTGGCTGTGGCTTGGATGGTAGGGTGAGCAGTCCACTAATTGTAAGGTTGGCAGTTCAACCTATTCACATTCTGAAGTGTTCATGAGCAAAACACTGAATGCAAAGTTTCTTTTGATGGCAGGCGAGCACCTTGCCACCGCTGATGTGTGTATGTATGAAATGGTGAATGGGGGTCACAATTTAAACTCGCTTTGCAGAGCGCTAAGGTAAAAAGACGCTCTAACATTTACCATCTACCGTTTATGACAGTGACATTAATTTCTCAGAGAAATACTTTAACCTAAATGTAACTACTGCTTGTCTAACATCCACCAGCTCTAACGCTGACCTTACCCAAGTCATCACTAAAATTGGTTGATTTATGTAATGCGGACATTCTGTGTTAGTGACTGTTTAAACAGATTTTTGTTTGTCCTCACAACATAAAGAATGCAAGTACGTACACACACACACACACACACACACACACACACACACACACACACACACACACACACACACACACACACACACACACACACACACACACACACACACACACACACACACACACACACACACACACACACACACACACACACACACACATGCATAAACATATTCACGCTTCTTGTCACACTGAAACTCATTAGACCATTGTACGATCAGGCTTGACAGACTGAGCATCTTAGCACAACTCTATGTGATTACATTATTATCATACCCAATTTAAAGTTACCATACTACTTTTTTTTACCATCATAAAAACAATCAGCTGCAGTGACACAGCATCTTACTTCAGGCCAAAGCAAAACCTACAACTGCAATAGTTATTTATTTATTTTCTTTTAGACTGCTTTATAACACTTACTCATGAGCATAGTAACAGGAGCTGAAAGAAATGAGGTCAAAATGGAGTCGTATATCTTGTTTTTTTTAGCTCAATGTAGCATCACTGAGCAACTCTTTTGAGAAATATCCCGACATCAGACTCCCCACATGTTTCTATTCTGAGTGCAGGAACAATGAATGCCGTTTAGTGCACTGCAGAATCTTCACAGCTGGTGTTAGCTTGTCAGATCTCTTTCCATTATGCCTCTAAATTTGTTTGGTAGCAGCAGTAGGACAGTAATGTTACTACCAGACATCTCCCAAAGCTCTAATGGTGGAATGAGAAAGTCCAGACAGGGAAACAACTTTGTATCTTTGAGCAAGATACACATTTTCCAAACATTTAACAGGAAAAAAAAATTAAAAAAAGTAATCACATGAAGTAATAAATTCCTCGATAAATGCTTTGGTAAGCAGCTTCATGTGTTGTTCTTCTCCCACCGGCTTCATCATCAGTGGCGCAGTTGGTGGCTGATAATAGTACAAGCACATTGAGCTGTCTGGCTAGCCATGGGGCTGTGCTCTAGATGGTAGACCAAAACAAAACGTTGCAACTAGCTACTAGAGTTCATTATATTTTACTGTGTTTTAGTTGACTCAGATATTCAGCCGCAACCAGAGTATACGGTCGATGTAATGCACCAGAAAGAGGCGGACGCTGCAGCTGCATTAGCCGTGCAAGAAGACATTGCTGACAGGGACCATCCAGAACATGAGCTGCTGAGAGCAAACTGACTGGTGGTGTCTTTGCCCAAATTGCCCTCTAACAGGAACCGAATCATTGCGCTGCAATTAATTTCATACAGTTTTCGTTTGGCTGCCATGGTCAGTGTCGGACCCAAGAGAGGCCGAACGTGCAGACAGAGGTGTGCTGTCAAAACTAATTATGTGGGCTTAACGACATGGAGCTGATTCTTTGCCCAGAACCAGCTCACATTTGGACCTCTGTAATCACAACACAGCAAGATGTAGATGATCTGAAGTTAACTCGCCTGCTACTTTGCTCACTTCTGCGAAGAAAAGTGGGCAAAGACCGATTTATTGTTTCCACGTTTCTGCATAGATCCACGTGTGTCAGCGTGATGTATGTTTCATCATGTGTCCTTTCTTTTCTTCTGCTGTCACCATTGAGGTCACCATCATGTTTTCTGGTGGGCATGTGTGGAATATGTCCTTGTATGCATAGCCCCAGTTGTAGTGGAAGCACAGGGAAGTCTGCAGTTTCTGAGTTTAAGTCTTCAGCTGTCCACGGACGTAAAAACCTAAACGCTGCAGTTACGACATTACTTTTTTGTTGTTTTACATTTTTACAATACTTTTTTCATTTCGTTCCGAGGTTCAACAGTTCTGATTCTTCATGATTATGACCGACTTATGTGGTCACATACAAGGAAAGGACTGTCTTCAAGATGATCTAAAGTGTTACAAAATTGGTGGAATAAAATGTAAAAAGTAGAGTGTACAGCCATCAGAGGTGCATTATGGTCATATTCAAGCCAAAGTGTGGCAGTGTGAGCAAATATAATCCCATTTTACACATCAGATTCCAAAAACACAATATCAACAAGTAGAATAATTACTGTCTGCTAAATCAAATTGCAAATGAAGTTTGAATATGATTTAATTTGTAATATATTGTGACATACTCACCCTCTCAGCCAATCGATAGCTGCTAGGGTGAGAGAAGAGCAAGGCTTTGATAATAGAGCTGGCATTGCTATAGATTTCCCATGCATCATGTTTTATCATGGTGATATTTGATCAGCTTAATGGAGGCCCCGCGGGATTGCATTAGTCCCAAAGGGGCTTCAGTATAGCCGACTGCTATTAATAACAGAGCAGACATATTAAAACTCCCCATCCAGCCTGTCAAAACATGACAAAAGATCCACCACATAGGAGAAGACAGCGACTCGCCACTTCTCACGGAGAGATTTTGAACGTTAGCAGTCGAAAAAAGGCAGCGAGACTGTTCATAAAAAAACATTGTATGGGATTCTGTTAAAAAAAACACTTCCGCTAGTTTTCTGATACATAGATCCATATGTTGTTATTCATCCTTCTCTTATTATCCGGCTGTTTTTCTCTCTCACACACTTTTTTTTTTTTCCACATTTTATCACCGAGCCTCTATTTTTACAGAGTTTGAATGTACTGGCAACTGTTGATATGGCAGCGTCTGTTACCGCGCTTCCCCCATCGCAGCTGTCATCACTCACTTTGAGTTACTGTGGTGACAGTGTTGGTGATTGCACAGAGGTGGAATAAATTGTCAAGTGCTTCCAACACGCAATGCAACAGCAGAGTTTTATGCACGCACTTTTCAGAAGGCAGGGCTAAAGTTAAACTCTATTCTTGTAATAATGTCTCTGAAAGGAAGCACTACTTTGTTAAGAAAGCTGTTGCTGTCGAAGTGGTGACTGTAACGGGGGGAAGGCTTTGAAATCCACTTCACTCAGTTTCTTAAAGGAATACATATACATATTTGAATATTTTTTGCACAATGCAGTGAGCTGCAATAGGATTTATTGCCTATTTGTAGGTTTTATAATGTGGGCATCTTGTCTGTTGCCATTGTTTTGTAAGAGAAAACTAATATTCAGCCTATTTACTCATGGGTGATTTCAATGGAAGACTGTACTGTATTGCATTTTTTGTGTAAAGGGTAATTCATATTTATCATTGTTACATCCATTGCCAGTAAATATGGTATTGTGTAAAAATGTTGTTTTGTATACATAGTATCTTTCGCATGACTGATCAATCAACTATATATAAAGAAAGCAAAATAAGACAGAAAAGCATGCGGTTCCTACACATCCATGGCATAGAAATGGATCAAATTGCAGGAATGAAAGTGAACGTAGCTTCGGGATCTGACTGAGTAAGGCTAATGCGGAAGTGCCATAAAGTGCGAAACCACCGAGAGCCCTGAGTGTGGCTACAAAAAGCCTCCAGCCCCATAGACTTCCATTCAACTTCTCTTGTGTAGTACAATCTGTATTTTTTTCTGCAATTCAATTTGGTGACATTCACCAGAGACACTCCTTATTAGCTTTCTGGTGCTCCATCTGTAAATAATCCCATCATTAATTAGATATTCGGCCTCATAAGCGGTATATACGGTGGCGTGTCCGTTTGACTGACAGGGGGGGTAGTGTTGTCAGGACGTAGTGTCCTCGGGTTCCCAATCAGATCAAGTCAATTTCACTGCTTGTTCCTCCTGACTCCAAAATAGCGAGATGGCGATGACTGATCTCAAAACAATGGGTCACGTCACAGTGGGGAAGGAAAGGAAGCGTTTGTCTGCAAAGGAAACGGATCTGCTCGTGTGCAGATTGATGTACACAATTATAATCTTTTCACATTGTAATCTTTTTATTTTTAATCTTTTGTATGTTTGTGCTCTGCTGCATGTCCCTGTGTGTGTAACAAGCAGAGAGTATGCATGCTGTGTCAAATATTGAATATATTTGAATATTGTTATCTTAATAACATACTCTTAAAATAACAGTAAAATACTGCACCATCAATTTAACACCTGGTTCATGCAATTCCTGTTGGTGCACCAACAGTGAGCCTGATTACACCTCATTCTAGGACCAACACGCCCATTGGCACAAAGTGCAATAACTATTTAAACGTGAGCGCTGAATGTGAAACTGAGCAAAGATGCTCGCTTTGCAATTGATGCCACTTTGTAAGATAGACCCCTTGAGTTTATTTGATCTTCTGTCAATTGCATTACAGTACAATGCCTGCATACACATCAACACCAACTTTTCCAGAACGTTCTATCTTTTTTTCTTTCTTTCTCTGGTGGCATTTTCTGCACAACAAGGCAGAGGAGCTGGCTGTATCTTGCAGTTTTCTGTTGTGACATGACAGCCACACCAAGGTGTTCAAACCATGAAAGCCCCTGGCAGGTGTCAAATGATGTCGCACACAAACATCTGCCATGTAACTTTCCCTTCACCTGCACCAACTCTTTTTAATCTCAAAACTTTCTATTTTTTTCTCTTCTGCCTTTCAGTTCTCCAACTAATAGCTGCCTCACTGTTTCTTCAAAATTGTTGGTCTCACCCATACCCTTGTTTCCTCGTAGGATATTCTCTTCATTCCTTTCTTGTTAGGTCACCATCACAGCTCGACCTGCTGAGCGAGACATGCAGCTGGGACCACAACTGTTAAACCAGGAGAATACAAATTGTGCAGCTCCTGACCTTAATTTAGCTTAGCTTAGTATGTTAACCTCCATGTCAGAATAGTTTGTCTGTGAAGCAGTGTCTGATTTCAGAGGATTTTTAAAGACCATCTGAAGTGGCTCACTGCCCCATCAGCAGTTTGTTTGTCTACAATAAAAGTATTTTTTTTTTTGGTTTTAATTATTGACATTTCCTTCAGTTACCTTACAGTCAGCAAAATTGGGATTAACTACACAAACAAATCCATAGGCTTTGATTTCTCTGTAGATTCACATCGTTCCAGTCACCATATTTGCATAAGAACACAGGCTGAAAATTCCCACAGTTCACTTATGGTAGAAATTATGTTTTTCAATCTGTTTTCAGTTTTCCTTCTCTTATTTTGTTTAAGAGCTGTTGCTTGTCTTCTTTCTCCTCCTTCCATCATTTCCTTTCCTTTCCTTTCCTTTCCTTTCCTTTCCTTTCCTTTCCTTTCCTTTCCTTTCCTTTCCTTTCCTTTCCTTTCCTTTCCTTTCCTTTCCTTTCCTTTCCTTTCCTTTCCTTTCCTTTCCTTTCCTTTCCTTTCCTTTCCTCTCCTCTCCTCTCCTCTCCTCTCCTCTCCTCTCCTCTCCTCTCTCTCCTCTCCTCTCCTTTCCTCTGATATGAAATGAAATACCCGTTTGAGAGGACTTACAAGACATCTGAATATCAAAGAGTTTGTGCATGTGTGCATCTGGACACCATTACATGACCTGTGTGGGTTTCAGCCTCCGTCTCCCTTCATCTCCCCAGGTGGTGTCCATGGGTCTGTACTTGGGGGAGAAGGCCTATCTGAGGAGCAGCTGGAACATTCTCGACGGTTTCCTGGTGTTTGTGTCTCTGATTGACATCGTGGTGTCCATGGCGGGCGGGGCTAAGATCTTGGGCGTTCTCCGTGTTCTCAGGTTGCTCAGGACACTGCGTCCTCTCAGGTTAGAAGAACAAACACTCATGATTGTATTTTACACTTTATTAAACAAATATGATATAACATGTTAATTAGTGAGCTTCAGAGGCGCTGCTTGGCAGATTTTGTTCCTTTGGATCAGAGTCAGGTCAGCGAATCAACTGTTCGCAGAAGCTTCATGGAAGTGGTATCGATCTGCTCATTGAACAGAAAGCAAACACATAATTTTCAAAACTATCAGACTGTTCCCTCAAGACTGAGTCAGCTATTTAGTAATTTGGAAAGCAGTGCATTCTAGGCATGTATAAAGCACTTAAGTGCGCTGTAGTGAGAAAATGTTCATGTTTTAGTAATTTGCTCTACTGCTTTAAATTTGACACTGTTGTTCTACTGCATGCTTATTAGTAGTATTTATTACACACCACAAACATTGTGTTCATGAATTTTGAGCATTTGAATTGAAACTTGTAACAACTTAAATACGGCATTTTTTTCCCTTTATAGTTTATAAAAGGAAAGGCAAAGATCCAGAGAATGTATGAAAAATTAAACAGAAATTGTATGAAGCAGATTTTCTTTTTTCCTGCTTTTCTCTTTATTCATTTTGTGACGCTTTTCTGGCAGCCCTGGGTGTTCCCATCCCCCAGGTTTTGCCTGACGTTAATTGACAGGACAGTTAACTGGGATAATAAAACTGTCTCATATCTGCTGTCTCTAAGTGAATTCGAGCGCTCTTTTAATTGTTGCTTTTCACTATATTGAGATGTCTTTTGTTTTACATTCTAAGTTTTCATGTTTAAATTGTGCCTTGGTTTCTTTATTACATTTCATTTTTTTACTTTTTTTTAATTTTTCTGTCTCGCTGTCTTCCTATCTCTCTTCTCTGGTTGTCTTTCAGGGTGATCAGCAGGGCTCCGGGTCTGAAGCTGGTGGTCGAGACCCTCATCACATCTCTCAAGCCCATCGGCAACATCGTCCTCATCTGCTGCGCCTTTTTCATCATCTTTGGCATTCTCGGTGTTCAGGTAAACATCTTCAAGAAGCCTATGCTCTCCATCTAACATTTTCTGTCTTGCTTACTTGTTTGTTTAACTATTTTGAAGATTTTATTGAGAATTAAGTAGAAATATGCTCTCAGGGCCACATTTATGCCCTCAACTACCATCTGAAGCAAAAGCTAAATACAGGAAATGAAGAATTAAACAAGACATTGCGTTCTTCCAGAATGGCTAAAGAGACCATTTAGAGTCGTATCCAACAGGAACAGGTACAAAGGCAACATAATACCATGCAGAAATCTAATGGGTGCGAGTTTTGCTCTTCACATATCCCTTTACATTATCATATAATGATCCACAAACTTTTAGTCCAGTAGAAGCAAATATGTACTTTTACTTTTGGAATAAAGTTATGGGACTCAAATAGAGAGGATGCAGCGTACAATAGGATATATTGTGTGATATTGTATCGATGCAAAAACAGCAATAAACAATATAAAGCTCGCCTCAATAATTCACTTTCACTGTATTGTCATAAACAGCCCATTAAACCAAAGTTAACCAACCCTAAATGTGTCAGTATTCACAATATTTCCCTCACCAGGCTATATCATTAGTGTTGTATAGCTTTCATTCTTTCAAATTTGCAGCTGATTGATTTCCCAATTCCTATTTCTTCAGAGCAGTCTGTATTTCCTTCTTTATCTAGTTGTCAATCCCACTCTGCTCCCCTGCACGTCATCTCAGGTTATTATTCTCTCTGCGTCTGTCGTTATGTATTATTTTACTCACTCCCGGCTTTGATGACTGAAAATTAAAAATGCCTTTTCTGAGGAGAAACCACACTGCTGATGTCAAGTGCTTTTTCATGTCTTCAGTGAAGCTTCATCCACGCATTACTTACCTATGCTAATTATGAAATTACTTCAAAAGCTGCGCGAGTGATGTGGCCACGCGCACAGGTGTTGTCATCGCTTCATCAAAGTGTATCTTCGTGTGCCTCTGTCTCTCATACTCTTCTGTGTGTGTGTGTGTGTGTGTGTGTGTGTGTGTGTGTGTGTGTGTGTGTGTGTGTGTGTGTGTGTGTGTGTGTGTGTGTGTGTGTGTTTTTTCCTTCCAAGCTCTTCAAAGGCAAGTTCTACTACTGTGTGGGATTCGATGTGAAGAACATCACCAACAAATCTGACTGCCTGGCTGCCAACTATCGATGGGTTCACCACAAATACAACTTTGACAACCTTGGACAGGTACACGAGGGAAAAAATACATTATGGCTGCATTTTTGCATTTTCAACTTATTCAACTAGATATAAACACAAACAATTCTCCTACAAAGGATCATAATAAGTAGGACACTCTTTAGGACAAAAATGTATACTGCAGAGGGATAACTTAAAGAACGTAGCATGTTTAGGCTCTTACAAATCATATTTAGGAAGAGTAATTACGATTGCAAATGTAAGAAGAAAAGTAGAAATGTCTATTTGCCTTCATTACTACAACATACAATCAAACAATAAAAACAGATGAGTAATAACAGAATGTATGAATCAGTAGCACCAGGCCATTAAGGAGTGAATACAGTTTTGCTGTTTTGCTGGTGTGTTTTGTTGATACTCTGTGTGTGTGTGTGTGTGTGTGTGTGTGTGTGTGTGTGTGTGTGTGTGTGTGTGTGTGTGTGTGTGTGTGTGTGTGTGTGTGTGTGTGTGTGTGTGTGTGTGTGTGTGTGTGTGTGTGTGTGTGTGTGTGTGTGTGTGTGTGTGTGTGTGTCCCCTACAGGCTCTTATGTCCCTGTTTGTGCTGGCATCAAAGGACGGCTGGGTCAACATCATGTACCATGGACTGGATGCAGTGGGAATTGACCAGCAGGTAATGACAAATACATGCGTGCATATTTACACTGACATTCCAACATGCAGATTGTAGAGCTCCTTATTCACCATCCATCCATTTTCCACAACTTGTTTGGGTCCACTTTGAAGTGGCAGCCTACTAAGCAGTGAGGTTGACATGCAGCTTCATCCTGCAACTCTTGTTTGGAAATCCCACACTTTCTTAGGCCTTCTGGTCCCCTGGACGTCTACACAGTCGGCTGTCCTTAGAACACCTACACATCTGGGAGACATCCCGATCAACTCACCAAACCACTTCAAACGTCTATAGACAGATTTTAAATCTAACGGGGCAAAGGAACATCACCTTCTACTCCAGATTTCCAATAAACTATCCCTGAAATATAGTAGTATAGGGATGGGTTAGTCATCTAAGGGACACAAATATTACACAATGGCCTGATTGTAATATTTGAGCTGACTGCAATTCATTTGTTTAATCATCAGACTTGTTTCCACTCATCTGTATAAAAAAAAAAAAAAAAAAAAAAAAACTAAAAGAAATGTCATATTTTCATCAGGTTCCACGTTATTTTCCATCGTTTCAGGTTTGACGCTTTTACTGATTCCATCTCAATCTGCCCCCTTCTTCTGCTTTGGTTCAATGGCCCACACCAATGCCTCCAAAGGACAATGTTTATTTTGATTATTGGTACATGTGATTGTCAGTAGGTTTTTGTAAATTTTATATCTTTAATTTGCTATTCATGTCATATCTGCCCTTAATTCCTGTTTCTATGTTTAATGTCAGAAAAATAACCCTTTTTCTTTATAAAAGGTATTATTAAGTTATGATTGGGCCTATACTTTAATAGTGGCATAAAATGACCAGTAAAAGAAAATGTAACTATTAATTGTTACATTATTTCTTCGCCCTACTTACAACTGATTTAAACCCAGTCCTTTGCTTGAATCTCACCCCTCTTCACCCTGGCATCATTTTATTGCCTGTCTACTGTTAACTTTTGAATATAAGCAAAAGTGCCCTAACATCTTTTATAATTTAACCCAAACACCCTCCAAAGAGAAGTTATTTAAGTTGCTTGAACTTCATATGACATATTTTATTGAAATGATTAAGCTTATGATTATAAATGAGGGTTGGATCCTGGTTTGACTTTCAAATTAAGAGCTTTGCCTTCAGGCTCAGTGCTTTCTTTTAAAACAACCGAACTATCCACACATGTAGAAACCCTGATTTCACATTTTCTATCGAAAGAAATTTAGCTCCATCCTGGTAATTAATTTTTTTGTGCTTTATTGACACCATTGTGAATACTGTAGTTTCCTGTCTCATGGTTTAATATCCCATCATTCAATCAAACATAAACTCATTAACCGGAAGAGAGGAGTTAGGGGTTGCGAATCATAGTTTTCCAATTCTAATATAATGTACTGGTTCAAAGGAATTTAGAGTTAACATCTCCTTAACCTCACAGATAACACACACATCCACACAACTGACGTCAAACTCCAATAACTTGATGCAAATTAGTCTTCTGTAGTGGCTACAAAGTGAACACATTTCAAATTGGTTTATTTGAAAATCTATTAGAGAATCTATTAAAGCACATGCATTATTCTGGATGATTCACTTTCCCTGCCTCAGGGAGAAACCTCACTGCAGTCCAATATGGCCCTGACTGACTAATCCCATTTCCATTCCACCCTACGCTTTCAACACTCAGCACTCCTCCAAATTGAAAATCTGACTCTCATCTCTAGTTTAATGCACCTCAACTTGATTTTTTTTTTGTAAATGAGTTCCTCCAATAATTACCTCTACACCCAGTCATCCCTGACTTGTTCTTACATTGTCTCTGTCTTCTGCCTATCCTTTTATTGCCTGTCATCTTTTCTGATTGGTGACTGGTTAATTGGAGGACTGCCCATAGTGAGAGTACTCAATGTCAAATTTGTATGCATCTAAAAAAATACTAAAAGATGAGTAGCCATCAGTCGCTGCTTAATAAATGTATTACAGTCACAAAACAATCCAGGAACTGATTTTCAAACAGCCCTCTGGAATGTGTTCTGTAAACTAATACTGTGAAACAAAATGTAGAACTACACAAGTAATACAGCTTTTACAGTATCTATTCAAATATATAGTGATTCCTTTTACGGAAAACCACAAGACTGACCCCTGTGCAACATCGTAGTTCTATATATTACAGTTTTATCTTAGACATGCCTTAAAATACAACCTCACTGCAACAAAACTCAGCTTACCTGTGACAGATGTGGTGACGTGTAATTTCCAAGCTAAATACATAACTAAGGTTTTTGCCATGGTTATGTCTAATGTTTTGGCAAGGACACATTTTTAAAACAAAACAGATTGTGACACATAATAATGATGGGAGTCGGCTTAAGAACATTTGTAGGCTATTTAAGATCAGCAGTAACACAGTTGCAGAAATGGTTGGGACAGGGGTGCAATGGTATTTGTTGATGCAGTACAACACACTGATAAATATGGTGGCAGGTTTACATAGAATAGTCAATAATATAACCTAGATATCATAATTGCCTTAACTGGATTAAGTCAGCAAGGGAATTGTGCTGTTTTCAACAGTTGTTTTATATTTATATGTGTGATTGTCTATTTTTAGTGAGAATAGGTTCCTGCAAATGTTTCACAATAAAAGCCTTGTTAAAAAAAATTGTTTATCTGACTATTGAAACACTAGATGGCTTTTAATTTGAAACACATAAAGGAAGTGTTAAATTTGTATTAGCTTGTAATGCCGTGACTTTAACAGGGCAAATAGTTGCAGATCAAAAAGAGGCTTCAAATTGACGTGAATCAGTCAATACCACCTTTTTATTGCCTCTGTTGCATGAATATTGCTTTAGAAATGATTGGAACTTCAAGCACTTAAACAATGTAAATGAATTTCCCCACAATTGAAAGAACTATGAGCATTTTCTTTTTTTATATAACAGGCTGTCATGGTAATGAATAAATAACAACCAATAATCAAAACAACATTTTTACTGTGGAGGCACTGATTCTTCCATTAAACCATTGTAGGAGAAGGTGCAATGAGATAACACCATTAAAAGAGCATGAGTCAAACCTCAAACATGGAAAGACGATGTGGAAATTCTGAAGGAAATATGACATTTCTGTTGGTTTCATCCAACTGGATTTATAAAAATGAATGGAAACGATTGTTACAAATATGCAAAATGATTATGATCAGTTAAAATAATCAAGATCAGGTGATTATGTAATAATTGTGACAGGCCTATGCCACATATAATTTGCCTCTTATTTCCATCCAGTCTAATTTGCATCCACTTCCTTGTTCTTAAACTGTATGTTTTCACTGTGTGACTGCATATTGCTGTTAGAATTGTCTGAACCGGCTTTTTAAACTTCTGTCCAATTCAACATCATACTTCCACAACTCATTTAAATAATCTCTTTATATTCACCACATTGGTAGCTTAGAGGTGGCTGGAAGGTTTCCAGATGTGGCTGGCTTCCTGAACCTTCCCTGTGGCTCATTTACAATTCCTTACGCAGCTCTACTCTCTGCATTTTCTACAACACTTCTCATTGTTTTCTTTCAATCTTTTTTTTTAAATAAAATGTTTACATTCCTTCTGTTTCTTTTTCTTTACCTGTTTTATTTTCTACTTTTGGATCGATTTCTTTATCGTTAAATACTTTTTTTTACACATCTATGGTGATATTTTCCATAACAACATACAGCCTCATAATCACTGTCCCTTTCTTCCCTTTAATGTCTGAATAATTCCTTCCAGTTCTTGCTTTGGTTTTCACTTTCCTTGACAAGCTATTTTCTGGTTTTTTTCTTCAGTCCCTTTTCATCTAATCTCTCTTTTCTTTCTCTTCTCCCGAACTTCCTCTTCTCCCACAGCCGGTGACCAACAACAATCCATGGATGCTGCTGTACTTCATCTCCTTCCTCCTGATTGTCAGCTTCTTCGTCCTCAACATGTTTGTGGGCGTGGTGGTGGAGAACTTCCACAAGTGTCGGCAGCACCAGGAGGTGGAGGAGGCCAGGCGACGGGAGGAGAAACGCCAGCGTCGCATGGAGAAGAAGAGGAGAAGTAAGATCACAGGGGATGAAGGAAGCAGAAGGGAGATAGAGGGACAGATGGGAATTGGGAGGAATATGAGGCCTTGAGGCATAAAAAGGGCTGATGAGAGAATATTTAATGAATAAGAGAAGGAAGACAAGGAGGAAAATGAAGGGTGAAATAAAAAAGAAGGGGAAGTAGAGTCAGGAGGTAAAAAAGTGAGATTAATGGAAAGAGTCAAGGGATATAAGGAGAGATGGAAGGAAGGAGGATGGGACACATAAACCTCCTGGGAAGGAAAGATGAGAGCAAAGATTGCGTGGAGAGAAGAATGGATGGTGGAGGGATCAGAGGAGTCCTATTGGAAGAGAAGGATAGTCGCAGTGGGGGAACAATAAATCAAAAGAGGAAATGCCACCAAGAAGACATGAATAGGCGAAATATACAGTTCATAAGAATATACATATAAATCTAAAGAAGTAATGTCTTCTCCTATAAATGTTTGCCATTTCAGAATAATGTGCAATTCAGCAAGTTAATATTGTAAAATAATAAGTTAATAGTTGCCTCGCAGCGTTGAAAGACTGCACTCCTTCTTGGGTACGATCCAAATGGCAAATACCCAAGGCTTCTAATTTGATATTTTATATTACACAGGATAATATGACTTTGAATGAGTCATTATTTCACCTCATTTAAAACCACTTAACCTTGCTCACACATTTATCAAAGTTTTCTCTTCATATTAGCTCACTTTTATCTCCTTCTTTGCCTTTTATTCACTTCTTCTGCTGCTATTTTTTCTCCTCTTGGCATAAATTGATCATCACATAAATATTTTTCAGCTTACATTGCTTTTTCTTAATTGAACATGTTTATCTCTCTTTGCCATATCTCAAATTCCCTTGCTCCCTCTTGTCCTTCACGCGCCCCATTTACAGTGCATCCGGAAAGTATTCACAGCGCTTCACTTTTTCCACATTTTGTTATATTACAGCCTTATTCCAGAATGGATTCAATTCATTTTTCCCCTCAAAATTCTACACACAATACCCCACAATGACGACGTGAAATAAAGTTTTTTGAAATTTTTGCAAATCTATTAAAAATCAAAAACAAAAACAAAAAAACAAAAACAAAAAAAAATCACATGTACATAAGTATTCACAGCCTTTGCCATTACAGGTGCATCCTGTTTCCACTGATCATCCTTGAGATGTTTCTACAACTTGATTGGAGTCCACCTGTGGTAAATTCAGTTGATTGGACATGATTTGGAAAGACACACACCGTCTATATAAGGTCCCACAGTTGACAGTGCATGTCAGAGCACAAACCAAGCCATGAAGTTCAAAGAATTGTCTGTAGACCTCCGAGACAGGATTGTATCGAGGCACAGATCTGGGGAAGGATACAGAAAAATGTCTGCAGCATTGAAGGTCCCAATGAGCACAGTGGCCTCCATCATCCATAAATGGAAGAAGTTTGGAACCACCAGGACTCTTCCTAGAGTCGGCCGCCCGGCCAAACTGAGCCATCGGGGGAGAAGGGCCTCAGTCAGGGAGGTGACCAAGAACCCGATGGTCACTCTGACAGAGCTCCAGCATTGTTCTGTAAAGAGAGGAGAACCTTCCAGAAGGACAGCCATCTCTGCAGCACTCCACCAAGCAGGTCTGTGTGGTAGAGTGGCCAGACGGAAGACACTCCTCAGTAAAAGGCTCATGACAGCCCACCTGGAGTTTACTAAAAGGCACCTGAAGGACTCTCAGACCAGGAGAAACTAAATTCTCTGGTCTGATGAAACAAAGATTGAACTCTTTGGCCTGAATGCCAAGCGTCATGTCTGGAGGAAACCAGGCACTGCTCATCACCTGGCCAACACCATCTCTACGGTGAAGCATGGTGGTGGCAGCATCATGCTGTGGGGATGTTTTTCAGCGGCAGGAACTGGGAGACTAGTCAGGATGGAGGGAAAGATGAATGCAGCAATGTACAGAGACATCCTTGATGAAAACCTTCTCCAGAGCGCTCTGGACCTCAGACTGGGGCGAAGGTTCATCTTCCAACAGGACAACGACCCGAAGCACACAGCCAAGATAACAAAGGAGTGGCTTCGGGACAACTGTGAATGTCTTTGAGTGGCCCAGCCAGAGCCCAGACTTCAACCTGATTGAACATCTCTGGAGAGATCTGAAAATGGCTGTGCACCGATGCTCCCCATCCAACCTGATGTAGCCTGAGAGGTCCTGCAAAGAAGAATGGGAGAAACTGCCCAAGAATAGGTGCCAAGCTTGTAGCATCATACTCAAAAAGACTTGAAGTTGTAATTTCTGCCAAAGGTGCTTCAACAAAGTATTGAGCAAAGGCTGTGAATACTTATGTACGTGTTATATTTTTGTTCTTTATTTTTAATAGATTTGCAAAAATGTTAAACAAACTATTTTCACTTTGTCATTATGGGATATTGTGTGTTGAATTTTGAGGAAAAAAAATAATTTAATCCATTTTGGAATAAGGCTGTAACATAACAATGTGTAAAAAGTGAAGCGCTGTGAATACTTTCTGGATGCACTGTATGTTTCTGACATTAACACGGTCAGTTTGTGTTTCATCTCCTTTGTCTTTGATTCTTCCTTCAATCTTTTTTCCTGCTCTCTCACTGAACCAACAACCTTGCCTTGTCTTTTTTTGTCCTGATATTTCTCTATCTTCTTAATTTTTACTTTTTCCTCTGTCCAGAGGCCCAGAAGTTGCCATACTATGCGTCCTACGGTCGTACCCGCCTGGCTATCCACACTCTGTGTACCAGCCACTACCTGGACCTGGTCATCACCTTCATTATCTGCATTAATGTCATCACCATGTCCCTGGAGCACTTCAGCCAGCCACAGGTGACGACACTTCTTGATGAGGATATCGGGTTGCTTGGGTTGAGGGTTTTGGATTGAAGCTGACACAGCAGACTTGTTTAAGACTTGTGAATAAATTGTGATGGTCAGCCTGGCACCATGCTAAAACTGGAAATACACCCTTCAGTCCACAAGAGGATACCATGTCAGTGTCATGTTTGGCCTCGCTGAGGTGCAAAGCATAAGGTGTGTTGGGTTTTGGCACCATAAACCACATGATTAGGTTTAGAAAAAAAATAGGATTTAGGTTTAATGTGACACGGTTATCATTGGTTAAGTTTAAGGCAATACAATTACATGGTTAAATTAAGTTAAGGCTCAAAACGCTAGGATTAGGAAACAGACACGCCCCAATCGCTTTTTGAGGCCTAATATTTACTTAATGCTGGGATTATTTTCAGGTTGACCATCATAAAACTAATAAGAAGGAGTGATTTCAGCAAATAACACCATTATGACTTGTGGAAAAAAACGTATTGACTTCGTATTTCATGAGTGAAGTTAAAAGGGAGCAAAATTCTAGTGGTCCTCAGTGCTATTTAACTTTATGGCACTTTTGCATTGGCTTATCTTTTTAGTTCCTGAAGCTTCATCCACTTTTTTTATACAGTCCATGGTTAAAATAAGTAATGTTATGTACATCATGTAATTACATTACATAAGTTAAATACAATGCATTATGTCAGTAACACATTTACTTTTCTTTAACTAAATCCAGTTGGACTTTCGCTGATTTATGGACTCCAACACTAGTCCGCTTGGTGATAGTCCAGAGTTTTTTCAATCTAATTTAGAATCTATCAATCTTTACCTAATCACATGACTTCTTTACTTAACAATACATGTATGTACTTTTCATGCCTTGGTGAGGCAAAACATGACACTGACATGGTATTCTCGTGACACAAGGCTGTGATGATTAAAAGTAAGCACTTCTAGAAGCAGTCTGTCACCTTGCTGCTCTGATTCAGCAACAAAACGGCCCACAACATATATCCAAGTGCTAGAATACAAATAATCTGTCAGAATGGAGTTTTAGTTATGAAAAATAATTGTTAGAGACAGATGCAGGAGAAGAAAAAAAATTGAAATTGAAATAACCTGTTACTTATTTCACAGTAAATTATTACTTCCTATGCATGAGGGAATGAAACTATTTGATTAGTCTACTTTCAAATCAACCAGGTGTAGGAGATGTTTTATTATGGTGTTGGACCGTCTCACATATCTGACCTGGGGCTGCATGCACATGTAGGTTAATGGAACTCGATTTGTCTGGTCTTAATGCTGAACTGAAACTTTTCTGATCTCAAGTAGCTATAAACTTGCGCCAAAGGTATAAGATACTCGAAGCTTATGTAGCTGCACACAGACAACCCAAACAGCTCATTTATTTTCAGTTAGCTTTACCTTTTCTGTCTGTTTACACCAGCTTTACCATTACTGACACTCCAAATGACCCCATAACAAATAGTATTTGACTGAAGCCCTATGAAAATACAAGAGGAAGACATGTAGCTGAAATGGTAGATGTTTGACTTTACTCAATGGGGATTTTAAGAATGACCACCAGTTTGATTTTATGAGTAAATATGCTATACCAATACTGTTTTGACTTCCATAAGTTTGTGATGTCACAAACATGCTATGCATGTGTCTCAGAAAAGAGTCAGCAAATCAGAATAGAGGGTCGTGTCATATCAATGCGCCTTAAAGACAGCCTGTTCTTGTAAAACTTTGGAGAGAAGGTATAATTATATTTAGATGGATGTTGGTACTTAAAACCACAAAAAAAATATTGTGGATATCAGGATTGAAAATAAAACACCAAAAAAGTGTGAGATGAGGGACCTTTAATTTTTGGTTATTTCTCTCTTTCTTTATTTACATGAAAAAAAGTTCAACAGATCTGTTTACAATATTTTACTGTTGACAAAGACATTTTTCTTGATATGAACTGCAGAATAAAGGACAAATAATTCATTTATCACAGGTAAGATTAGATGCAAAGCATATTTCCTGTGTATTCCTGCTGCTGTCTCTTCTTTCTAACCTCTGTCCCTCTCTAACCACCGTTACTCTCTGTTAGTCTCTGGAGACTGCACTGAAGTACTGCAACTACTTCTTCACCTCCACCTTTGTGATTGAGGCCTCCCTGAAGCTGGTAGCCTTTGGCTTTCGACGCTTCTTCAAGGACAGGTACACTCCAAGCTGGATTCAGTCTTTATATATTTGTGTTGAGGTCTATAAAGTTTCTAATATCGGTGGTAGTATTTACTCGCCGCACCAAAACAATCCTTGCACCTTTGACATATCATTAGTATATACCACAGCCTTTTATCTGACAGCTTGATCCATTGAACTATGCAGGACCTACGCTTAGAAGTTCAACTCTTCCCAATCAGACATGTTGGAGGATGCACAATTATCTGCCTGCTTTGAAAATTAATTAGGGTCTGATCAGTTATCAGTTAGGAATACTTACCATGACATTTGTGTCTTCCTCATTGATATTTATGGATGGACTGATGGATAATACCATAAATATGTATGTGTAGGTATGACCAAGCGACCTTTAATGTTTCACATTGAATGTTGCATTTTTGGTTTTAAACATGTGAATAAATGGTTTGTGTTGAAGCCGTGCAGACATCGATTCCAATATCTACACCCAACACCTTAACCCTCGTGTTGTCCTCGGGTCAAAATGATCCGCAGCTGTGTTCAACCAAGTTCTATTTCATTTTCATATTTTTTGGGGATCATTGGTGACAAGGAGGCTGTGAGGGTTTATTTAAAGAATGATGACCAATGATCCCAAAAAATATAAAAAATATAGAAATAAAATAGAACTTGGTTGAACACAGCTGCAGGTCATTTTGACCCGAGGACAACACGAGGGTTAACAATCCAGCCAGGGGGTCTTTTTTCAGCCATGTATACCAGCCCGTGGAGCAGCTGTGTGGTGCTGCTGAATATTATTTGACCCCATGATGTAGATTTATTATTGCAGTTTGCAATTTTGAGAATTGTAGCTGTGCTGGTGGAAATTGCTGCTGATTATTTCTGCCCCTCTTTTTTTCAACATTGCTTTTTCCATCCTATTTCAAATGCCCATCTCTATCGTCTCTCTTCCTCTGTCTTTTTCTATCAACACAAACATTTTTAGTCATGATATTCCTCCTATCCTGCATTTCATTCTGTGCCTTCTCTTGTATGCTTTTGGAAACCCTTGGCTTTATCAGCCAGCGCCTTTTTGTGTGTTTACACTGTGTAAGCGTGGTGTGAGCCAGCTCTTGTTGCTCTGGGACTGAGATATTATCTAGGACGAGACACTGTGGAGGAACATACCCCAGGCTGCAATTTTGCAGTAAATTGAGTTAAAAAATAAATAAACTTTAGAAACACTAGATTAAAAAAAAAAAAAAAAAAACAGAAAATAAAATATAAATTGAAAATATATATTTAAGGAGGTGTAATCTAAAAGTTTTTGATGGTTTTGACCAAAATAAGTTTTGACAGTTTGTTTGTTTTAAATTTCTTTTCGCTCTTCGTTTCATGCTCTATTTGTAAACCGCTCGACTTAAAGAAAACACAACTGAAGAATATGGCCAACTTTCTTCTCTGTAAGTGAGGATTTGTTTGTATAATTGGTCAAAAGAAATACTGGCAACAAAGAACTGTGTCTAAAAAAAATTGATATTTGGGATTGACATACAAAGATTCTCTGACACTTGTTTAAACAGAAATGAGCGTTATTTTCTGAAGGCTGCTACAATTTCAGTTTGTTTGCACTGTTCAAATAATACGTCCATACTACATTCTTAAATAACCCCATTTCTGATGCTGATTAACTTAACTGAAGTGGTGCCCACTAATGCATGCTGACGCCTCTTAGCTTGTTTAGTAAATGGAAACCTATTGACCTGTAAATACACCACACTAACTGAACTTCAATTTGAAGTAGCAAGAGTGATGTAAAGACCAGGTTTTTTTAGTTGTGATAGGCTGGATCAGGTGACGTTATCATCTAACACAGGAAACACAGGAAGTAATTAATCTGAAAAGTTTTGCATGGTATTTAAAATCTTACTCCAGTAATAATATAAATATTCATGACAGGAGCAGGCCCTCTGGTAATGGTGGGCTCTTACCAATTTTTCTGCCAAGCTAGCTGTGGCAGAGTCGTGCAAATTATGCACAAAGTTGATGTAGACCGTTGTTAATATTCATTCGAACATTAACATAACACAGACCCTAATGTGTGAAGTCACGAAGTCCTGAGCCACGGGCGTTAAGACTCCAAATTCCTGCTCAGTCTCCTCCTTCATACAAGGCCTACCTTCATTACAAGATCTATAGATTTTGCTTCATTGACAAGTCTTTGTGTGTGTCTGTGTGTGTAGGTGGAACCAGCTTGACTTGGCCATCGTGCTGCTGTCAGTGATGGGTATCACCCTGGAGGAGATTGAGATCAACGCCTCCCTCCCCATCAACCCCACCATCATCAGGATCATGAGGGTCCTCAGGATCGCACGAGGTAATCAAAACACATGGACTAATTTTTAATCCTGTGTCTGATGACATTTTCTGAAATGAGGGCTGTCAAACCGAGACAACATTTCGCGTGTCAATTCTTTGTCAAACTCAACTGCAGAATAATCGGACTGTACATGAAACCGTCATATTAGAGATATAACTCTTCCCAGATTTTACACAAAATGAAAAAAAAAATGTTGTCTTCTATTCTGCTGCTGTTTTATTTAATTTAATCAGGTACTAGTCACTGTTAATGCAATCTTTTTTATCACCTGCCTTATGCGATATTTAGAACACCATTTAGTTAACATGAGCACAATTATACATTTTACTAAAACACTCGAAACACACTACTTTTAAAGGGAAACCTAGTTCTTGTTGTGTTTGTCACCTTTTAGCATGTCTACACTGTGATCTTTAGTCTGGAGACAAAGCTCATTGAAACACAGACATTACCACATATTTAATTTCATACCTCATGTGCATGTGTCATGTACAATGCTAGTATTGTGTGCCTGAATAAAGGCATTTCTGATATTATTGTGTGTGTTTTTTTAACCTTTCAGTCGCTCTCGTTTTTAATATGACTTCCATTTGGCACCTGTGTTCTTATTATTCACGGGATATTACAGAACCAGCTCTTTGGGCCACACCAATTACTCTTAACGTTTCACTGAAGAGGATAAAGGCTAATTACATCAATCTCTTAATCCTCGCCCTCTTACCATCGCCCTCTGCCCTCCATAACACTGCTCAGGGACCGCTGAGTGGACCCATAGGAAGTATGCTAATTAAACAGCAGCCAGTGGTAATTAAGAAGTAAGTGGGGTATTTGATGATGAGTGCGAGGGCTACTGGTGACTTTTAGGCTTTCTTCTCCTCTGGGGAAATTCTTTAACGCTCTTTTTGAATATTAAATGAGTTGTGCATCTGTAGGAAAGAATATTAAAATGTCCCCGCATCTTTCACTCTTCCTCCTTCTCGTACTTTGAAACTGGTTTAAATTCACAATCATTATGATGTTATATTTTACTTTTCATTGTATACTCAATGGTAAAAGTAAATGATGGTCTGCACGAACTTATTAGATTTAAATTAGATGTAATATAAAACGTAATACTAAAATAATTTACAGAAAAGCTTTATTTCAGGCTGTAGCAGTATTGAGGCTCATTTTTGACCAATTGTTACCATTCAGTATACTACGAACCACTGTGGTAGTTCCTTCACCACTTGAAAGTTCGGCCTCAGATACTTACAGCCCAGCATCCTACGTTGAAACAGGTTCCAAGTTTACCAACAGAAAACACAAAGAAAACAGTCCGCTTTGTTCATAGAAACAACTTGTGCCTACCTTGTATCTATCCCTCTGTCCCTGTGGTGTCTTTGGTCTCACGCTGTAGATGTTGTCGGATGTTTGTCACCCAAACACACATGTCCAAAGCATCACGCAACACATACGTAGAATTACACACTGCAGGTTTTGTGGAGGATGTTGTTGTCTAACCCTCTGTGATCCCTCTTCAGTGTTGAAGTTGTTGAAAATGGCAACCGGCATGAGAGCTCTGCTAGACACCGTAGTCCAGGCTCTGCCTCAGGTATGTGTCGTCTCACACACACACACACACACACACACACACACACACACACACACACACACACACACACACACACACACACACACACACACACACACACACACACACACACACACATACACATTCACAGACACCCCCCCCTTTAGCTTATCACAAGGACACCCAGGAGTTAATTAACATTTGTGAGACGATAAACGACCGGCGTCGATAATCGCTCCCTGAGAGTTATGACTAAATTTTTGCCCACAATGTTATGGCACCTTGCTAATTTTCCTCCGTTCTTCTCAGTTACTTGGAAAAAGTAAAGACCTTTGTGGCATTCACGTAAGATTATTCATGCCCACTGCTGTTAATGAGACAAGAGCAGCAAAATGTTCTCCTCTGTTGGTACACAAAAATACTTTCTGTTCTTAAGTCTTAGCTTTTATTAATAGACGTTTCTGTTTGTCCCAAACTTTGGAATTAGCAGAGCTGCTTTAAAGCCAAGGGATTCAAGAAAGTTTAATAACATCTCTGGTGAACTCAGTAACTGTAGTCTTACCTGAAAAGAACATCATCAATAGTTTAGATTTATTTGTGGACAATCATGTTGCAATCCCAGTAGTTTTAAGACACCATCACTTATCTTGTGTTTGCCTCTCCTAACTCCCTCAGCATCTGTGTGTCAATATGACCTGTTCAGGCTTCACTTTGTGTCCGTCTGACTCCATCAGTTCAGTTATTGATTAGTTGTGTTTCATATACCCAGAGCAGTAATGGTATTGAATGATGAAGACAGATGCAATATTGCGTTAGTGGCAGAAAAGCTCTTTGTCAGATATATGACAAGGATATATGTACCGTTAGTTTGAAAAATGGTTGAACTGATTGCCGGTGACTTAGGCCCATTGCAGTCTATCAGAGACGTCATACCTTCTGCCATTCAAATCATAAATGGCAATGAACTGCTTTCAGTTGGTGCCAATTATGGACTGTACATGACGTCAAGGTTTCTCAGCTCAGCTTTTCTCCCAGCCAATTAAAAAAAATGGGAAAGGAGTTGGTGTGTAGGCAGAGCTGAGGCAGCCCGAATGAAGCGTGGTGGCTGAAACGTGCCGGTAGATAGCCAACTGTGACATCACCCGCCTGTCACTCAAAGCCCCACCCTTTATTAAATGTAATTTTAAGCTTTGATGCAATTTAAAAGGGTGAGTTATATAATGTAACCTCCTATTGTCCAGTTGTCATGAACTATAGCTATAGCGACGTGAACCATTTTTTGTATCAGGCTGTAAACATGTTTATTTCTACTGTAAAGTTGGCCAAATTGAATATGGGGGTCTGTGGGGGATGACGCTCTTCTGAAGCCAGCCTCAAGTGGCCATTTGAGCAACTGTAGTTTCTGGCACTTAGCTAAATTGTTCAGCTCCAGAGGTTGCCTGTTAGCGCCACTATTCTGTTAATGTCAAAGAATCTTATGAAAGGGCCAAAACCGTCAGTCCATAAGTTTGCTTTCATTACTTCCTGACTCTGTCTGTGGCTTTCAGCTAAAAAGATGAATTCCCACTAAAGACATAGATATTTAGAAATGAATCACAAAAATAAATGTTTGTATTTTAATGAGGTTAAATATTATACTCTCACAGCAGGGTGCCGTAATGTTTCAAACAGGAGTAAATACTTAGTTCATTAGGAACATTTCACAGCCGCAGTTTTGGTTCTCTAGGGAGTATTTAAAGGAGCGGGACAGTGTATGTGGGACCGGCTCGAGGTATAATACAGTGGCCCGTGACGTACTGAATATGGAAATGTTGGAGCATACAACCCAGTACATCATCCATTTTTGACACTAGAGCTCCATGTCTCAGAGGAACAAGCTTAGTCAGGTTTTAGATTTATAATAAAGTGGTTTATGAAAGGATAGATTCATTGTTGATTTAGATTATTTTTTTTGTGTCCAATAAGAAAAACACAGAATAGAACCTGACTTTAAAATATTTATTTGTGCTAGTTTATTGTTTATTGAAGAGCATTGTAACACCTTTTTTTTTTAAACCAAAAGTTTATAGAGCACATCTCTGCTGCCTGTCTGCTGGTCACCTGGCAGCCTCACTGGAAGTGACTATCTTTGACTGTTGTTTACACACGAGAATAAACTGGAATCCAGTACAAGGTCTGAGATCAGAAGCCATAAATGTACAGTATGCACACACAAGGACAACAAACAGTACAAAGATACCCCACAACAAAAGCAAAAAGATTTAATGGATGTATCAAATGTGAAATCATTTTGTTTCTTTCTTAATGTTTTCAAAGATTACAAAAGTTGCAGATTAAAAAAAATACAATTCTTGGAGGTTCTCTGTAAAATCCATGTAAGCCTTGTCAAGCTACAAAACAAATATTGTGCTAAAGCAAAGACAAATTCGAACTCTTTCCAGCGGTACATAATGTGAGATGAGGAAAAGTGAAATGGAGGATTTTTTAAAATGATGCATGCAGTGATAAATATTACATTTCCATAATAAGATTAAAAGGTCACAGAACACACTGTACAAAAAGTTACTGCTTTTCTCCTTACAGTGCTAATATAATTTGACATTATTTGTTTTCTTCTGCTGCTTCTTACCTGCAGCGTACCTGCGTATCTTTATTCACATTTAAAAAAAAAAAAAAATGTACATTAAGTTTTGTTGTTTTCTTGTATAATTTTTATTTTTTTTATTTAACATTTTTTAACATGAGCAAACAAGATACAATATACTGGATGTGGAATTACAGTCACAGAAATCCCCCCCTGCTTGAGTCCCTTTTTCCATCCAATTTAACTCTAGTCCCACTTGTTTTTGTGGTAGAGGCTTAGACCACAACAGAAATTACTGTTGATATAAATACATCACAAAATCATCAAATATTTTTTTTTTTTTTTGAGAATTATAAACACTGATAGAAGGATATATTTTACATCATGTCATGTCATATTTTTCTTAAATGTTACATTTGTTAAATGTTACATGCTGTGTTTAAAAAATACATTACCAGTCTAGCCTTTTTCCCCACTGATGCATACAATGCATACAATAACATTGATAACATTTTTCAATGATATGAGGATTAAAGCACAAACTAGTTCTCAGCAGTCCTACAATATTGTATCTTTTTTTACAGACATTTTGTTTTATATCTGCCTGCATGGTGCTGTGATAATGAACCATCAGCTTATTGCTTGTGAGCTCCATTCTTAAATAATTTCCATTTTCACATATATACATCATTTTTTTAAGGTGAATTTTACCAGTAAAATGTCAATATGTAAAAAGCCAGGAGATAAACATCTTCAAGTGCAAGTCACAAAAACAATGGATTAATTCCCTGTAAATCCAGTGAGCGGCTGTCATAGAATTTCTCCCATTTAAGGCACTGGGTAATACTTTGCTACGCATCATTAGAATTACATTATATCAATTGGCGTGTGACCCCAATAGAGGATGAATTCAGGTGAACAACCATAAATGTCAAAGCAAATCCACCCAGTTGTGAGCCTTCTTCAGTCTCAGACAGAGATGTTCTTGTCCATCATGAAACGTAAATGCCACTCAAAACTCCTCTCCGGGCTCATTGCTTCATTGCCATTACATTTGAAGTGTTTAAAGGGTCTCCTCTGCTGATTTCCTGAGTTTGACACAAAAATCAATGTGTACTAGTACAGTACAATGTGAAATAGCAATAGCGCACATACATGTAGTCAGAAAAACATGCACAGCACAGATGTGTTTTTTTTTTTTATCAAGTGACATAAATTGTGATACTTAAAACAATGATTGCTTACCCCTGCTGAATTCACATTGCTCTGTTGCACTCTGTTCATGTGCAACAGAAACATTCTCACTCTAAATTTGATTTCTTGCTTAAACACATAGAGAACATCCTCCACAGGTAAATAGAAACATTGTGGTGTCTCAGTCCCTCTTTCACTGACAACATTTGAACCATTTTATCGAAGAGGCTTGTTGTTCCTCTGCAGTTCGAAGTGGGTGGAATGACCTTTAATGTGTCGGTGTTACTTGGGTACCATTATGTACAAACCCAATTGTAAGAAAACAAAACGTGTCTCACCATGACGCATGTTTCATTAGTATAATGAACATTTTAAGTAAACAGCTTTAGTTGGCAGATCAGTGCAGGTTTGCTATGGAAACCAAAAGCTACACATTCTGATCTGATTGTGTTTCTCTTAAGCCTCAGTTGCCTGGTTGCCAGCCTTAATGCTTCCATCGCATCTAGCAAGCTCTTTCTTATCCTCATCCCTGTGCTGTTCTTTCCTTCTCTTTTCGAGGGATCTAAAGACATCACAGGGGTTGACGTTACATTCTGGAAACTGCTCCAGGGCTCGTCGTGGCTTTTAACATCCACCTGGAAAGATGAACATGCACAACTGGGAAAGGACAGAGAGCTGTCCTCAGGCTTTACCTAACCTCTCCAAATTTCCTGTATTTCTCCTTCCCCCATTATTTCCTATCTTTCTTCCCTCTGACCCTCTCCTCCAATAAAAACTATATATCCCACTCCGCTCTGCATTTATATACCCGTTCAATAGAATTGTACAGTCACGTATTCAAAAGCACCCCACTGCCTTTCCTGTGAAGTGACTGAGCTAATGGTGTGCTGCTCGCGCCTGCTATCGCACCCCAGGGGGTTCTTTATCCATTTGCATTGCACATCACCATTTGTGGACGGTTTGAGTCTCTACACGGATTAATCCACACCTGTTAAGAAGTCAGCATGTAAAACTTTCCCTAACTTTAATTATCCTTGATTCTAGGCTGGAGTTTTTTGGTCGTAGCTCATACTGTGTTTATTTCCAGTTTGGTTGTTTGCTGTTTTTTCTGATCTGATCAAATGTTTGCGAGGTCCTGGATGAGCCTGTTTCGTTCCATAACCTCTTCAAAGCCTGACACAGCATCTCAAAAATTCATAAGCAATCAATAAAGTGAATATTTAATTGACAGTACCTGGCTACGTGTTGCTGTAGTTATTCATTGCAACATTGTAAAGTCAAACATATAAAGTTTTGGTACAGCAGCAAATTGTAAGATACATTTTTGAAGTGTGGTGTTCTTTCTTTTCCAACGACCATGCCTTCTTTCAAAGTACTGAGATGTCACAATGGTGTGTCGTATTTTGCTTTGTGTACCATTGCAAGCCCTCCTCAAACACTCAAGCAGTGCAGCTCTGCACACAGGCAGCGTCAATTAAGTCCCTGAGGGTTTAGTGTTTAGGCCTTTGGATGGAGATCGGGATTGGGCCTGGGAAACATCTGCAACAATATCTGCATCCTGCCTCTAAGTACATCCTCAGTAAATGCTGTTAACACCATGATGAAAAGATAAATAGCGACAATGAAGTTTGTTTATTTCTGTGCATGTTTTTGCATTAAAAAAAAAATCTGGTTTTGCATGGACAATAACAAATGATTATAAAAAACACCTCGAAGATTCTGGTGTCAGAATTTTCAATATGGCCACAAAAGAACAAATGTTCGGACACGTTGACTTACAGTGGGTCTAGCAGTAGGAGGGATATCCCCTGAATCAGTATCTACAAAGTCAGACCCAACTCAACTAACTTCAGTATTTATTTATTTTTTATTTTTTTCGTGACAGGTGGGAAACCTGGGCCTGCTCTTCATGTTGCTGTTCTTCATCTATGCTGCTCTGGGGGTGGAGCTGTTTGGAGAGCTCGGTAGGTCTTGAGCTACCACGTGTCTCATTGTGTGGCTTAACAATTTCATTTTTGTTTTGACTGGTCAAATAAAGAAAGGTTTGTTTATCAGCACCAGGAGTCTCCAACCAGTAGGTACTGGTCGAGTATGTGTGTTGAGTATCAGTTTGTTATTGTTCACATTAAAAAAAAAAAAAAAAAAGGGTATTCAGCTGGTTTGGTGTAGCTCAACTATGTGAATACATGTTAGTGTCCAAGAGCTACATGAGTAGCCATTGGTCACGTTCATTTTATTAGAGTCACTCTCTGAGGTGAAAAGGTTGGAGAACCCTGCTCTACACAAACATGATGTGAAATGATGTGTACCGCCAAGTATAAATGGAATAATTCGGTCTCTCTCCAGGCTCTTTAAGTCCCTTCTTTCCCCTCTCGTTGTCTCCTTCCAGTGTGTAACGCCGACTACCCCTGTGAAGGAATGAGCCGCCATGCGACCTTTGAAAACTTCGGAATGGCCTTCCTCACACTCTTCCAAGTTTCAACTGGTGACAACTGGAATGGCATCATGAAGGTACTTCGGTTTGAGAGAATTCAGTCATGTGTATTCACGTTGACAAAGGTTCACATCTCTCATGTGGACTGGGTTTTTTCATTGAGAACATCAACATGGTTGGTTTTCACTTTCCTCACTGTAACATCGTCTCCAACAGTAGAATCAGCACACGTTGTCTTTGATTAGGGTCAATCAGAATGGAGACTGTATGAAGCAGCTTGATTTGAAAATCTATGAAATGCATAAAGGAATCCATAAACGCACATATTTTCCTACTTTTTCAGCTGCTCAAATATATTTTACCAATCTCAGCTGTGAAAGAAGCTGAGAGGCAGAATTGTAATTGAAGGTCTTCAGTTCACATTCCTGGACCAGATGATATTTCGGTGGAGGAAACAAATTAATAATGACCGTGTCCTATAGTGAAGATGATCTAAAAAAAAGTGCACTCAAAGCCTTTAGAGGATGAATAAAGAAGAACATTTACATTCACAAAATCTTCACTCTCTAATCACAGTCAAGTACCTGGAGCTCTCAGAATTTTGGAACAGCTTATATCCAACGGTTAATCAGAGCTGATCAGGCTCTTAGAAAAAGTGATTGACTGTCTGCAAAGATCTTTTTCGGTGCTGTGAAAGTCTGACAACGTGTTCTGACAAGACATTACAAATTGCTTTTGGAGTGCTGCACTGAGTCTCGTGTCTAACATATGTACACAGAAATACTCATGAAATAGTTCCCCGAAGATAAGATTCAGATTTATGCAAAACACACTGATATTGGTCTCAGCCTTTGTATTGATAATTGCTCCTAAACATGTCGACATGACAACAGTTTATTGAATTATTGGCTGAATATTTAAATGAAACTTTAATATTTCAAAAATAGTGTATGTCATATGTGAAGCAAAAATGCCAAAGGTGTTGGTGCTGGATTTGCAACTTCTTCATTTTATATTATTTTCCACTGAACTGAATGTTTTGAGATGTTGCACTGTTGAACTGTTGGGCTCTATGAGATGGTGAAGAGAATTGTTCACAACATGCTGACACTGTATCAACCCTGCCTCAACCCCAAGCTCTCCCATATCTCCTCTATCCACCAGGACACCCTGAGGGAGTGCCCACCGGGTCATTCGGGCACCGACTACGACTGCCATGCCGGACTGCAGTTCATTTCCCCGATGTATTTCGTGTCCTTCGTGCTCACCGCTCAGTTCGTTCTGATAAACGTGGTGGTCGCCGTGCTCATGAAGCATCTGGACGATTCCAACAAGGAGGCTCAGGAGAACGCCGAGATGGACGCCGAGATCGAGATGGAGCTGGCTCAGGGGGGCCTCTGCTGCATGACCGGGGGCATCGGAGCTATTGCTGGGGCCACAGGTGGTGCTGCGAGCGGGGCGGCCATAGGCGGCGCTGCGTCTGGTGCAATTACAGCGGGGACAGTCGGGGGTCCAAGTGGCAGGGGCATGACACCGCTGCGAGATGGAGGAGGAGGCAGTGCAGCTTATGAGGGACACGCACACCATCGATGTCGCCTCTATTCTCCTGCTCAGGTAAGTGGACTTTCATTCAGGACATTCAGGAGAGTAATTACTGCTCACTACTGCTCACTTTTTTTATACACCCATATTCATGCAGACAGGTATGGGCACCCAAATTCAATACTTTTACGGCACTGACCGAAATGCTTTGTTCGATCTATCTATTATCGAAAAAAATGGCATGTCCTTTGGCACCAAAGTTCAATGGCTTGACATTTTCCACACCAACACATTTTTGTTGTAAAACTTAGCAGCATCATTGAACCTCAGCATTTACCATGTGTAGCCTCTAATTGTGTGGTCCTCCGACGTACATAAAACCACTCAGTAAATATCACATTGGAACACCTTATTTCACTCTTTCCAAACTGATTTTGGCCACATCGCATATCTGTCTGTTACATCCGCTGTCGTAACTATAGGCTTCTCTATGTGCAGCCAACGAGTGTCCACTGATAGCATGAGACATTTAGGGGACATTCGTTAATTGCGGCTACAGCAAACAACTTATGTCACACTCTCCCCCTCTAATGTGCATGAAAACCAAAGATTGGTACTGTAAATTTTATTTAATTTTTCTTAAAATTATTTTTTATCAAACTGGTTCTGAAAAAGGAACTGCTTTCAAAAACAAAAAAAAATGAAAAGAACACTCACTTCTACTACATGCAGATAATTGTGGTGAGAAAGCAAATAACGTTTTTATGAATTGTTGAAGTGTCTGATCTGATAACAATATTCATTTTTCCATCTTTTTTACTTGAGTCACAACACAGTCTGTGAAAAGACATTTAATCTCAATACACAAAGTTCCTATGAAACCCATTTTAGTTTATTTGTGATATACTTTCTACTTTCTTTTTCACTGAGCGTTACTGTACCAGTAATTAAAGGAAAATGATGACCACAGAGATTACTGATTATCTTAATAGATATGTCAAAATCTCTCCCACACAATCTTGATAGAGTTGCTTACAGCTTTGCAACTTCACAATGATATATGGTCACTAAAAGGCTGGGACATAGTGCATGCCTGAGATGTCTAAAAATAAAAAATAAAAAGCTATGATTTAACTTGAAACTAGATTTATTTTGAAGACTGTATAAACTAAAGTGTTTGACTCAAATGTTCAGCATTTCAAAAAAAAAAAAGAAGATAGAAACCAATGTCCTGCTTATACTATACTGCCACATGTGGTTACAACCTACGTGCTGGACAGTTCTCAGTTTGGGATCACAAGCAACACGCTAACAGTGAGCTGTGAGTCTGCTGAACACCGAGCTGCAAACTGTATCCAAACATTACACCCTCTCTGAATTCAGATAGTAGTGCCACGCAGATGAGTCATCAGTCTCTGAGTCACATTCAACAGTATAATGACAAGATTATCAATTTAATAACTGACTGTGATAATACATTTTATGTGTTACAGCTTGTAGTGCCACTTCAGACAGTCACAGACTGAGCGCTGTTTTGTTTTGATACTTTGATAGTTTATTCAAGGTAACACATACTGCAGTCTCACCCACAGCGGGGAAGGTAGAAAATTCAGACAGTAGTTTCTGCAATTATACATTAACCAGGCACTCAGCTCACAAAAAAAAATAATCAAATAACTATCGTGATTATCAAAAATACCAAATATTCAGTGGCTTCTGATTCTAAAATGTGTGGGTTTGTTTGTTCTTTTTTGACTGCTGATCCAAAAACACAAGTAATTCGCAGATCCCATCTTAAACCAACTGAACTAAACAATTCATTGGATAATAGAAAATAACAAAGAGGTCATTGATTAAGAAAATAGGGTTTAAACTAAAGCTTGTTGACAGTATTAATTAGTCTGCCAAGTATATTCTTCATTAATTGTTGGTTTATAAAACATTATAAAACAGTGAAAACCGCCCATCACAATCTTCTTGAGCACCAAGGTGACTGTATTCAATTTCTAGTTTTATCAGACAAACAGCCCAAAACACCAAATTATTCAAAGTACCATAATATAAGACCACAAAAAGGAACAAATCCATAATTTAAGAACATGAAACCATCAAATGTTTGGCAGTTTTTCAAGAAAAGATATTGGTGAATAGTTGGTGATTCATTTCCTTTCGATTGGCTAATTGAGTAACTGTTGCCGCTCACATTAGCTGCAGCCCTATTGATAACAAAACTTTATTTAACAGGCTATAAACATGTCATGACACTCAGCTACACAATGCATGATTGGCATGTTTATCGTGGTTAGTTCAAGATCTCATTAACTTTACCTAATGCATCACCTGATGCTGCTTATCCAGCCAGACTCTGTGCACATCAGCTGGAATTGTTCTTAATCATGAGATGCAGCTGTCCCACTTGTGCAAATATAAGGTGCTGGTGGCTTTTACACGCGTGCACAAAGATATGCTAAAACACACAAAAACCACAGCAGAGGACCACCGTGCACACATGTGCAAAGATACTCGATGGCCGCTGTTTCCAGCATTCTAAAAATACCATCACTGTGGGCAGAGGCAGTGTTGGCTCTCATTCTTCAGCTCCCTGATTGCTGCATCTCAAACAGCCAAGTCAGAACAGGCTACATTTATAATCACACATACAATCACATAACCTACTGATGAGAACTAGAAGTGGCCCCACTGAGGCAGAAAGACAGGAACCAGTAGATAGACAAGCAAAGAAGAGGGGAGACGAAATAGAGAAAACCGACAAATAGAACAAATATGAATGAAAATCAGCAGCAACATGAGGAGGGAGACGAAATAGAGAAAACTGACTGTGGGAAGACTGTGAGAGAAAACTGTGGGGAGTGACTAAAGGTGTGTTTGGACCAAGCAAGTCAACGGTGGAGTGTTTATTCCTTTACTTCGATTTGTTTGGGCGGGTGGCAGCATTTCCAAGCAAACTGCAAGGTGACTAATTAGACATGACCCTGTAAACACAAGTGCAAGCTGAGTTTTATACCTACAAAGCTGCCACAACAATTCTCACATGATTTCTATCTCTTTATTTATTTATGTAGTCTGGAATTGACAGCCGATATATTCATCAAATTAAATCTGGAAAAGACCTTTATCACTAACACAAAGGCAAGAAATCCCAAATCATATGACTATTTCTAATCTGCAGTTTGTTTAACCCACTAAATAATGCAATATTAGAGATTTTGCATTAGTACTAGTAAAAAGATTGTACTAAAATAGAGAGGAGATTGTGGATTTAGAGACAAAACTATAGTAATAGCTGGAATTGAGACCAAAATTAACCTGCTTGGGGCCTGCTTGCATAGTTGCACATTCACTCTCCTTCTAGCTCTGTTTTGGTCCCCACCTGCACCATCAAACTTTTAAACTGCTAACACCCCAGTATTGTACTGTATGTTCACCTGCAATTTCTAACTCAGTTTGTTGTTTGATGATGTGCAGGTAATGTACAAGGGTGTTTATTTATTTTGACTGAAAACACTAAAACATTTTTTTTTTTAAATAAAGAAATGGTAAAAGCTGTGAGAGTGAATACAAGCTGAGGGCCTACAGAAATAAAACACAATGCTGAAACAATCAGAAAATCTGACGGGATCCGAGAGTGCATTGATGATTTTTGTGGGTTTTTCCACTTTGTGCAACCTCTTTCACATTGTCCACTTAACGCAACTCTCTGTAAACAATATTTATTTACATGTTTACCACATTTTTGACTTTATTAGTTGTCAATATGTCAATACGTTTACAGGCAGATCTGCTGCGCTCAAGTGGCAAAACAATAAAAATGCCACCTTAAACGCCACACTATGGCTGTGTCTCAAATTACATACTTACACACTTATGCTGTGTGGCGTACTTACGTACTAACACCCACTATTTTAAGTGCATAAGTGTGTGAAATTAGATTTTTTTTTATTTATTTTTTTTAAAGACTACATGATAAAGGAATAAATATGTAATTACTTCCTGTGATATTAATCATGCTGCACATCACAGAAATATTTTAGTTCTAATCTTTTTTTAAAATGTATTTATTGAACTTAGAGAACTATGCAACTAAATGTTACGAGAATAAATCATAAAAGTGGCGCAGCTTTACAGAACACAGTCTGTGACGAATATAGAAACAACTACTACATCAGCGGTCAAAATAAGAGCTTTAGATGCTCTTTAATTCATGTTAATTTAACACAGGCCCGCTGTATTCACAAAAACAAAATGCAGTCTCTTACAATTTAAAACTTACACATTGTCTGTAGCATACAGTAATATGTAATCACGTCCATTGATAATAAACATTTGATGAGAACATTTTATTGTGAAGGCCACATTTTCCGCAAACCCCGCCACCTCCATTTTTTCCACTTATTACGAGTTTATTTTGGTGAGAAGATGAGAGAAGGAAAACCATACTGACTGTAAATAAGGAGTTATTTGTGTTAATAAAGTGAGTTTTGTCTGAAAAGACTTACTTAATGCCCTAATACTTTCAGCACATTTTCTGCTAACGGCTTGTTTTTGCTGAAAAACTGCAAGAATTTTGAAAATTTGCAGGTCCCTGAAATATTGTGAAGTTTGCTTGAATTTGCGTTAATTATTGATCGCAATTTCCTGGAGGGACTGACTGTTGTCAGATAGAGGCCTTCAGTATCTTCATTGTGTGCGTGAAACTGGAGGCATGAAAACATGTTAATGTTTAGGTAAAATTACCAAACAAAGCCAGCAGAGAGTTTGGAAGGTGATGCATTCAAATGTTATTTTGGGTAAGTGCCCAACAGCCATGTGCACTACATGTGCTAACGTGTAAATGTACCAACAAATTCAGAGACAGCCTCCAACATGATTGTTTTCTCTGTGCCGTCAACATCGACTGGCCACTTCTAATCCCCAAATTTCACCATTGACCAACCCAACCGCCATATTGTGTGACATTCCCCTTAGCTACAGCTTCAGAAACTGGAATCAGATTCTGACAGGATTCTTTCAGCAAAAAAAACAACAAAACATGGGTTTGTTAGTAACTATCTAATAAGGAAAGAAATTAACTTTGTCATCCATCTAAAATAATGACATTGAATCAAAGGGTGAGCGAGCAGGAATGAGGGAGCTGCGACAGAGGCTGACTTTGGAACAGCTGTGAGGTTGAGTGGGTGGCAGCCTTCACCAGGGTCCCATTGTGCTTATTGCTCATTGTCTGACAGCCTACTGGTATTTTTAACCAGGAACGGCGTAAAAAGAGAGCTGGAACAAGAAAGGGGAGGAGCTCTTTTGATGGTCTTTTCTTTTTTTTTTTAACTGCGCTGTATTTTTAATCTCTATTCTGATTAGCCAGCATTTACAGATTAAAAGCACAATGTAGGGTCTGTTCTTATGTGCGTTTATATTGATATTAAGAACACATGGCCAAGAAAAACACCATCACAATAAACATGATGACTGCAGTAAACCAGTATACACAAGAAACATACAACCAGCAAAAAAATATAAACACAATTAAAAAATATTTGTTATTTTTTTTTTAATGACACGCAAGAGTACAGGAAGCAAATTCAATCAACTGGAATAATTAAGAGAAAGTAAAGCAGGTCAGTCCTTTTCAGTTTGTTTTTAGTCCCTACGTGAGCAAAACAAATGAGCACAAGTCAGCATTAAGCAGACCCATACTGAATACTGCCCTGATGAAAATATATATGTATATTTAAAATGAGTAGGCAAACAAGCCAAGTGAAACACAAAGCTCATTAGAGCCACTCAACTTATTTCAATCGTATTACTGTTAACATACTGAATAGTCACAGAATCTCTTTTGCAGTTGACTCATTAGATCCCCAGAGATCATTAAGGCTCCCTGTGGAGACGGTCGGCTATTTTGGAAAATGATGTACAGCTCATAAGTGGAAGTCCAGAGTCCAGAAAGGAAAAACTATGCAGTATGAGTTTCATCCTTTTGCCTCTGCTGTCATATGCCTCCTTCACCTTTAGGTTCACAGAGGTTTGCAGAACTGTCACGTATAAGAAGATGCAACATTTGGTGTCAACTCCTTCCAAAACAACTCCAGGAACGACAGCCAGGCCGATATTATTCAGAAGCTGTTGAATTTTTTTGTGCTCCTGAAAAGACTTTGCTAATTACTCCAGCACGAGGAGGTTGTGGTGATTTGTGAACAAAACATTTAGATAAAAGGCAGTCATTAACTCACTGTCATTAAGTGGATGCACACTAGTTGTAATTAGTTAGGATGAGGCTTGCAGGGCCTCAGAAAGTAAAAGTCAACAACACCAAGAGAGGAAAAACACTTTTTATCGAGTGGTAAATAATAAACAGTTGCCAACTGATGATAAACAGTTATCATCTTCAGACAGACTCTCCTGGAAGCCACTCATACTGCTGTAATCATGCAACGAGATGGAATTAGTAAAAAATGAAGAAAAGATTACCTCAGCACAAGTGGCCAAATATTGTGTTAATGGCTGCCAGCGTCTCAGGCTGTGCTCTAAATCACGTACTTTCCTTAGTACACTAAAATATAGTAATCTTACAACTGCAGTACTTGGATTTCGACAGGGTATTGTTGTGTTAAACCAAACACTGCCGTCCCGCACTTACTGGAAATAACTAGAGCGTTTGAATGCATCACCAGCCCACATATCTGCCGGCTTCGATTATTTTACCCAGAAATGAATGTGTTTTTGTGCCTTCTGTTTAACGCACACAATAAACACACTGATGGCTTCTATCCAACAGCAGTATTGTGGTACTCAGTGAAAAAGAAACACTGTTGTGTGCTGTTCGACAGCTGCAGCCTCCTTGGCCACTGCACTTTGAAAATACTTTAGGTCGGTGGAATCTCCTTTTATGCTACCTGGGCAACACTGTTAGATGTGAAAGCATTATTAAATTGTCATATATTGATTTTGAGGGGGGGATGATGATGATGATGCACAATGTGTAGTTCTGAGATTTTCGGATAGGAGACAGCAGGTAGCAGTGCAGAGAATCAAACGGGGTCATGGGCACCATTTACCACAACCACGGCCCCCAGCCTGGCCAATCAATCAGGCTGCCTCACCCCTCGCTGTGCGTCTCGCAGCACTTGACACAATGTGTATGTGTGTGCTCAGTACATCGTGAGTGCTGCCAAGAACTGGCCATCGACTGCAGTTGCCCCTTTCACCTCACACCCTTTAGCAGTTTATATGGAGAGAAATAGTAGGAAAGAGAAGGTACTGGAGGGAGCAAATAGTTTGAACTGCAGACGTGCCACCGAGGGACTGGGAGAGCATATGTGGAGACATGTAACCTGGAAGAGAAAGCCAGACTAAGAAACTCAAATCAAAAACCATAAAATCCAAGTGACTAAAATGATCACGCAGGAATCTGTCATTTCCTCCAGGTCCTCCACTGCCACCAATCCCCAGCTCCCTGTAGATTAATGCCGGTTTTGTTTTTAGTCACACAATTAATCGTACATGTTTGACATTCGTCTGCCCCTTTGCCTGCTCGGCTTTTAGCGAGCAAAAGTCACCGATCTCTGCCTTGCACCTGCCATCAGCAGCTGAAAATAACACCAGCTTCACATGATGTAGTCAGTACATATGTTATCCAAAAGAAGTGAGGAAGAGACAGTGAAGGGAAAGAAAAGGGCACAGGAGAGTCAGTGAAAAGTGTTTGCTGCACTATTTAACTTCACAGTCTGCATGTAGTGTGACAGGAGCATTAGCAACTTAAAGAAGTAGTTCAACACTATGATTGATGGAAATGTGTTTGATTGCATTTTGCCGTCTGTTAGATGAGAAGATGGACACCACTCTTGGACAGCGTACTTCCTGTGCTTTTTTTGCTCAATGCGAACCTAAAGATCAATGCCATGTGTGTGTGTGTGTGTGTGTGTGTGTGTGTGTGTGTGTGTGTGTGTGTGTGTGTGTGTGTGTGTGTGTGTGTGTGTGTGTGTGTGTGTGTGTGTGTGTATTGCAGGAGAGCCAGTGGCTGGACAGTGTGTCTCTACTGATTAAGGACTCATTGGAAGGCGACATGATTGACAACCTGTCCGGTTCTGTTTTTCACCACTACTGCTCTCCTCCTGTCTGCAAGGACTGCAAGAGTCACCCACAAGAGGTGAGTGGGGTGCACACGCACACACACACACACACACACACACACACACACACACACACACACACACACACACACACACACACACACACACACACACACACAGACACACACACGCACGCACACACTACCTTGCAAGCTATAAATAACTATCCAGACTGGTGTATGGCAGATTATCAGTCGTCATGCAGCCGTGTTAATAAAGCCTTTTTTCCTACCCGACAGATATGACTGATTTTCACCTTTTTTGTATTCACCCATGCATCAGGAGCAGCAGTTTTGATTGTACCTGTGTTAAACCCACTTTCAATCCTCTTCTCTGCTTTACTTTTTTTTTTTTTTTTTTTCACCTTGTATCAAATCGTACAAACGGTATTCAAATAACAATAGGTGGGATCAACCAAAAATCTGTCAACCATAAGTTGTATCATCTGACTGCATGCTAACGGTCACACTGACAGACACGAACACAGATGTTTAACAATGTTTTACGTTTAAAGCCCAAATCTGAAAACCTGTTACTTTGACTTCACAACCCACATACAAGAGGGTTCATACAATGTGACTACATATATTACACACATGAATATATTCTAAGTACATCTAATATAAACATAAGGCAGCAAAAAAAAACTGCTGTGAAGACTGGGGATGGTTGTTACATGGGGAGAGTTGTAACAACACCAATTCCTCCAGTGAGGACCAAGATAGGAGTAATTTTATAATGTCAGTGTTTCCCCATATCCCACCTGAACCCACATGGAGATTCTCAAGGCTGTAAACAGGCACATACAGATTCTATAGAGGGGAAAACAATTATTTTAAAGTAAGAAAGTACAGTTTTTTACCAAGACAATTTTTTGTTTAGTACTTATACGATTGCAGATAAAATCACATGGCGTGGACGCAATTGTAGTTTATCAGGCGACATGTGATGCATTTTAACCCTGCTAATATCAAACCACTATGCTTATACAGCTAGTTAAACAATGGGGTGGGTTGGAACACATCTGAAAGAAGTATGACAACCATCTCTTTGCATATAAGTATTCAGTTTTTTTTGTTTTTTTTTAATAATTTTTACAGTAGGCCTATGGGCAGGGGGAAATAATGACTGATGAAGGAGTGCCTGCCAATGGCTTAAAAAAAAAAAAAAAAACATCTGATGAGAATACAAAGAAGGGAAAGTCAGTCAGATTAGTTGCGAAGGAACATGGGATCTGTCATGTAACGCTGAACAAATTCTGCAAATCACTGCAGAAGCTGACAGACCAGGGGATGTTCATAGAAAAGAATAAAGGCAAAGATGACAGAGTGCACTCCAGCATTCATTTGTCACCATTGTGACTCTGAATAAGAGTATACACCTGCAGTCACACACAATCACAGATACATTGACATCCTTTTCACATAGGCCCACACATTCTGTAGTTTCATAGTGGTAGTGTTAATTAAGCATATATTGTTAATGGTTTAAAAAAAAAAAAAAAAGGTTTTCATGTAGACTTTTACACAAACACACACACACACACACACACACACACACACACACACACACACACACACACACACACACACACACACACACACACACACACACACACACACACACACACACACACACACACACTCCACAGAAAGTGGATTTGAGTTATAGTGAGTCACAGAGCGAGAGACACTGTTCTGGGTTCTTCTTATTTTGTGCTTTGATATCAATAGACCTCCAGGAGCACACTGCATTGTGTCACCTCTGTTTTACTTCCTCTGTCTAATTGTTACAACTTACCCTAGTAGTGGCAAAGGTTGTAACAAAGTTAAAAGCACATATGTCACACTTATGAGGTCTGTAATATTCTTGCTGAGGTTTGACTTCGTGCCTGTTGTAGAAAACAAACGTGGGAAGTTGTCTCAAAGTTGAGGTGCTGAAGCTAAACATGTTTCAAACATACTTTACATTCTTGTTCTGAAAAACATTTTCTCAAATGAACTGTAAAATGGACATAATGGGCTCCATATGCATCCAACATAAAAAAAATACAAATACGAATTTGATAGCTTAAATGTTAAGGTTTCTAAGTCTTGGTGGTAGGTCTTATCGAGACATTCAATCAAACAAATCGTTTTTTGGTGACATAAAAGCCTTTGCCAGTGGGAAGCCAGTGAGGGATTGTGTCCTGCTGATTTGTCTGTCTAAACTATACATCTCAGTAAAACAAGGGGACGGCTGGAAATATACTTGTTTTTGAACCACATTTGCTTCAACAGCCATTGATGCCGTGAATATTGTTGCTCACATACTTGCCTCTGTTCTCTGTGTGTTACTGGGGGACTCCGCCAGAAGGCACACCAGAGAAACAAGGATGTAAACAATAAACACGGTAACAATGGAAAGGGGGTCACTACAACAAAACACGCCATCGGCACCATCCCCACTCTGTATTTTTCCATTTAGTTTTGCTTGCCCTGACCCTGTCACGTCTCCATACTGCCCCGACACCACCCTCACTGATCATGTGAATAGTAAACCTTGGAGACACGTTGCTTTCATTTCTCAGGATGTACACAACCAATACTCCAAACAGACGCAGGATACGTGAGGCAGCCATTGTGTTCACATGAATGCGTAGTTGAAAACAAAAACATATTTGGCCACAGAGCTACGGAGCTTTAATGGACAGCAGGGAAGGGGGACATTGCCATTTAGAGGACAATTATAAAAAAAAAAAAAGTGCACGAATGTTCTCAGTATTTCCATCATAGAAGGAACATATTTATGCTTGAGAGGTCTGGGTACATTGACCTGAAAGAAAACGGGTCCCTTAACATACTTATGTATGCTTCCACTCAGTGACAAGCCTTCATGCTCCAAAAAAAACAACAAGTTTTATACTCCAAAACCAACACCTGCAATCTGCTGTTGTTTTGAGTAATCCTCTCGTACATCAGCTCTTTCAGTCTTCATTAAAATCATGTTTGTGGAATAAACATATCCAGTGTTTTTGTGTGTGAAAAGCAAAGTGAGAGTAAGTAGCATGTGTATATAAAGCCCATAAAAGCATGTGGTCATACCATATTATATTAGTCATAGTGTGTGTGTGTGTGTGTGTGTGTGTGTGTGTGTGTGTGTGTGTGTGTGTGTGTGTGTGTGTGTGTGTGTGTGTGTGTGTGTGTGTGTGTGTGTGTGTGTGTGTGTGTGTGCTTGCCCCAGATATGTTCACAAAAGCCTCCTTTAATTTAAATGATACTATCAATGTCATGCCAACGTGATAACTTAATGAAATCATGGCGGTTAACCGTCAGAGGGTCAAGGGGGGAGAGACACACTTTGTATTAATCTTGTAGATGTATCCAGCACACACACACACACACACACACACACACACACACACACACACACACACACACACACACACACACACACACACACACACACACACACACACACACACACACACACACACACACACACACACATAGATACGTCCATATCCCCCAGCCAATGAGATTGAACATGTAGATGAATGTACATGAATCCACACCATCTTCCATTTCCCCAGGTTGTTTGTATTCAGCTCAGTTCACTGACAATATTGTTATTTACGTGTGTACCGATTGTATCTCCAGACAGAAACTCACGAGAAGCCTTTCAACGTACAAATAATCCTAAAAATGTTCGAAAGCTTTGGAATTTACAGTTGTTTTTTTTAACCACTGTTGTTTTGGGGTCTCCGCCCAACAAACTAAAATACTTAATTTGAGCAGTTTGGTTTTTCAAATGAACGATTCCAATAGATTTTCATAAATGATATGAATAGAAATCATCTAATCTTTCAAGGTGTCAAGATTTATAAAAGAAGTCTGCATAAAAAAAGGTTTGTGCGCCAGAGATGGAGCTAAAGCCAAATTCTGATGTACATGAAATATTTTTAAAACGATTTTCACTGTTTAATCCCAGTAAGGTGAGATGAAGGTCACTTTGATGTTCTTGTAATATATATGCAAATGAGCAGTGAATGTTGGGATTACATTTTAATCAAGACATGGTACACAACTTTAATAAAGTTCCCATAGCTACGAAATTGCTGTGCTCAGTGTGTTCAATATGTGAAGGACTAACTGACAAAATCTCATTTTTGTCCCTCAAAGATGTATGTTATATGCACTTGAACTGTTTTTTTTTCCAGTTTTCATCTGACTTTATTCCTTTCAAAATAAAATCAGACACAGTTAATATAAAAATTAAATGTGTTTCTAAGATAGTAATAGCTTCAGTACATCTAATATTGCATATGGGTCAGATGTCAAAATTAGCGCAATATTTTCTCTGCCTTTTACAATCATGCCACGTCTCTCTCAAAAGTCCAATCACGCTTTTCACCACCAAATGATTTACACACATGTGCCTCACAAGTGAATGCACATCAGTCTCGCATAAGAACTAAAACCAATTTCAGATCAGGTGACTGCCTGGTTTCCACTTGATATACGCTCAAGCTGCACATTACATTTCAATCT